>NC_138103.1:56199689-57593439 GCF_964146895.1 Miniopterus schreibersii
CTGCATCCTTCCCTTCTCATTTACACCCCAAATCTCTATCCTATTCCAGTCCGTTATCTTCTAACCTCCAACTAGAATATTTTTAAGAGATGAAGCAGAAGTAAAGAAAAAAATAATTGAATGATGTCTCTGCTCCTCAGCCTGATGTACCCACATTCTACCTGCCCACATTCCTACATCTGGACACAACATTATTTTCTAATGTGTTTTTCACACCCCCACCCATTGCTTTCTCTAGGGAGTGTGATGTAGTAAAAATAAAATAGTATGATGGGGAAATTACATCAATAGGAAATCTGAGACTTTGGTTAATTTTGTTCACTGATGTCATTCTAAACCTACAACGTCAGAGTGCTCAAAAAAACTTTCTTGGTATTCGAAAAGAAGGATTTGATTTGGATTCCAGGCCATTAATCATAACTTATTCTGTGAGTATACTGTATATGTATATGTATATGTATATTTTTAAAAGCTTTCTTATATGCCAGCAATGAACAACTGGAATGTGAAATTAAAAGCACAATACCATTACAATAGCACCAATAAATAAATAAAACACTTAGGTGTAAATCTAAAAAAATATGACAAAATCTATAGGAGAAAAACTACAAAATGCTGATGAAAGAAACAAAAGAAAATCTTAATAAATAGACACTCCATGGTCATCGATAGTAGACAAGGCTCAACACAATCCCAAGCAAAATCCCAGGAAGCTATTGTGTAGATATCTAAAAACTGATTCTAAAATTTATATGGAAAACAAAAGACCTATATCAATCAACATAATACTTAAGAGTTGCAAAGATGAAAGGCTAACTACTGATCTCCAGACTTACTAAGGCTACAATGATCCAGACTTATGGTATTGACAAAAAGTAAATACACAAATCTATAAAAGAGACTACAGAATTCAGAAAGAGGCCTCTATGAACACAGTCAACTAATCTTTGACAAAAAAACAAATGCAATACAGTGGCGGAAGGATAATCTTTACAACAAATGATGCTAAAAAAGTTGAATGTTCCAATACAAGGAATAAATAAATAAGCAACAAACATAGACATAGATTTTACACCTTTCATAAAAATTAATTCAAAATAGCCATAGAGCTAAATTTAAAATGCAAATTATACAATGTCTACAACATAGGAGAAAATACATGTAACTTCATTTCATAATGAGCTTTTAGATATAACAGCAAAAACATAATCCATGAAAGAAAACATTGATGTTTGATTTTATTACAATTAAAAACTTCTGCTTTAAAAAAGACAGTAAGAGAATGAAGAGACAAGCAAAGAAACTAGGAGAGAATATTTTTAAAACATGTATCTGATAAAGTATTTGAACTAAAAATATTTAAAAATTATCTTAAAACAAGTAAACAAACAGTCCTGTTAAAAATGGGCACAAGATTGTAACAGACGTACATCTCACCAAAGAAGAAATATAGATGACAAATAAACACATTAAAAAATGCTCAGCATCATCTGTCAGTAGGGCACTGCAAATTAAAATAATGAGATACCATTACACACTTTTTAGAATGCTTAAAATAAAAATAAATATGACAATACTAATGGCTGGTGAGAAGCAACAGGCACTCTAATTCATTGCTGGTGAGAATTCATAATGGTAAAAGCCACTCTGGAAGACAGTTTAGCAGTTTCTTACAAAGTTAAAAACAGTCTTACCATACAATCTAGCAATCGTGATCCTAAGCATTTCCCAACTGATTTGAAAATTTATGTCCACACAAAAAACTGTACACAAACGTTGATAGCAGCTCTTTTTCTTTAATGTTATTTTATTGATTCCAGAGAGGGAGGAAGGGAAAGAGGGAGGGAGGGTGGAAGAGAGAAACATCAGGTGGAAGAGAGATACATCGATTGGCTGCCTCCCTTACACACCCTGACTGGGGATCAAACCCGTCACTTAGGCATGTGCCCTGACCAGGATCAAACCCACAACCTTCCAGTGAACTATGAATAACACATGGCAGCTTTATTCAGAGTTGCCAAAAACTGGAGGAAACAAAAATAACCTTCAATGGGTGACTACATATACAAATTGTGGCTCATAAATACAATGGAATATTATTTAGTGATAAAAAGAAATGAAATCCATCTATAAAAAGATGGATCTTAGGTGGATCTTAAACACATATTGCTACCCTGGCGAGTGTAGCTCAGTTGGTTGAACGTTGTTCCAGAAACTGAGAGGTTGCCGGTTCCATTCCCAGTCAGGGCTCATGCCCAGATTGCAGCTCCATCCCCATAGGGAGCGCAGAGGAGCAGCCAATTCATGTTTCTCTCTCTCATCAGTGATTCTCTCTCTCTCCTCCTCTCCCTTCCTCTCTCTCCAAAAAAATCAATATGAACATATTGCTAAATGATAGAAGCTAATCTGCCTCCAGTTACATGAAATTCTGGAATAGCAAAACTATAGACTCAGTATAAACATCAGTGATTTCAGGGTTTGAGATAGGGAGGGATAAATAGGTGAATCACAAGGGATTTTTTACAACAGTGACTCTTACATGATAATGGTGTGTGCATGACACTATACAGGGTGGGACAAAAGTAGGTTTACAGTTGTACATATGGAAAATAATAGATAATTAATAAATAACACAAAAATACTCTGTGTTCTGCATACTCACAACTGTAAACCTACTTTTGTCCATCCCTGTATATTTATCAAAACTCATAGAATGTATAACACAAAGAACAAATCTTAATGTATGAAAGTTTTTTAAAATCACTTAAGGGATCAGGGGAATGCAGAATAAAAAGATATAACTGTATTACAAATCTATACAACCTCATTTTGGAAATGAGCAGCATCTATAAGACTAAAGACAAAAGAAACTATACATAAGTACTGGACTCTAGTTGAAAAGATTCTTTTCCAAGGTGCTGTGTGCTTCCAATTCTGATATCTCAATGCTTGTATACTGGAATTGAACATTTAAGTAAATGAAAGGTGGATGGGGAAAGGTAGGCTCACCATAGTAGTGAGAGGTAACAGATAAACAAGGGGAAGAGACTAAAATGAGTCATGTAGTAATAGAGTTGCAGACATCAGTATGAACTCATATTTAGCCAAATGTAGATGTATTTCTTTGCTTTGTCAACTAAAAGGACCTAGAAGCAAAAAGACCTCATTAATAAGAAGGGAGCATTCCTAGTACTCAGACCTTAGTTACTATCCCTTCAACAAACGGAACCAAGACTCCTTGGAGAAATGGCTATATTCTAGGACCAAGGCAAGAAATGTACAAAATAAGCCTCAAGCTTCCAATGACCAAGCTGGAACAACTTGAGCACCATAATAAATAAATAAATATTGGATTATAACACAAACTATAAAATTAATATACTAATAGAAATAAATCATTCAATAAAAAAGTAAATAGGGGAGAAGAGACAAATCTCCAATGTAGAAGGAATCCAAACAATTTATGTAGATACTTCACCCTCAAAAAGGTGGAGCATAACTTAAGTGTAGTCTGTGCACAGTAAGTTCTTTCCAAAAAGTACAGTAAGAGGAAAAAATAGTCGCTTTGCTCTAGAGAATTCTACCTCAGCCAGGTGACTGAGGTTAATTTCAACAATAACAACTCATGGTAATAGTATGTACTCTTATATGATGTGATGAAAATGGTACTTTACCAATTTAATCTGCCTCCCCAACATGCATGACACCAGACTAATCATGAGGAAAACATCAGACAATTCTCAGTTGGGGATGTTCTACAAAATACCTAACCAACACTCCTCAAAACTGTCAAAGTCATCAAAAACTAGAATTCTGAGAAATTGTCACAGCCGAGAGGAGCCTAAGGCAATATGAGGACTAAGTAGTACAATGTGGTGTCCTGGGTAAGATCCTGGGACAGAAAAAGGAAACCTGAATAAAGCATGCACTTTAATTAATACTAATGTATTAATATTAGCTCATTAATTATAACAAATGTATTGTGTTAATATAAGAAGTTAAAAATAGGAAAACCTGGGTCCCAGATATATGGAATTCTCTGTACCATCTTCATAAACTCTCAAGAAACCTACAACTGTTATAAAATAAAAAGATTACTCAAAAAATGGTAGGCTTAGAAATAGACAAAATTATGTCCTAAAATTTGTCAAGAAGCACATTCCCTTAAGAGTGTTCTGCTTAACAACAGGAGCAAGCCCGGAACAGCAAAAATTAGGTAAGGGTTCTGCCAGAACACCCTACTGTTTCAACTGGCTTCGAAGTTGTGGCTCTTAAATAAAAGGAAAAGGTCAGAGCTTAGAGTCTGGCCTCCAAAAGCCAAAATTCTCAAACTGAAGGCTATGTGTAGGCAAGATCTTTAGCTGTGTTTCTTCAGAGGCAGAAACAGACTGAATTCCTACTCATGTTTGTAAGGAACTGAATTACTAAACAATCAAGCTGGCAAAGAACTTCTTCTAACTGTGCACTCTGCAAAGGAATCCCCAAGGCCTTCAGATCTGCACCATAGGAAGGGGGAGGAAAGGTGCACAACGACCATGGCCAAGAGCAGATACCGCCACCATGACACTGGACATGGAAGGTCCTCGAAAAGGGAAAACAGGATCTGGAGTTGCTAGGACAGGAAGTCCCACTGCCTCTCCAATGAGATTCAATCATGCTACAGCCATGTAACTGCCATGTGTTTCCTTTCTCCCCCTTTCAAATGAACTTTTTCACTGTAGTAATTGTGAACTAACCTCATTCTTAGATTCTAAGCTAAATGTTCACCTCCTACAACCTTGCAAAACAGATCAAATTCTGCCACACATGTTTTATTATGTGAACTATTATACAACCTTTTCTATGAATGCAATAAAGTTTCAGTTCCTGTGTCTCTTGGGTGCTCTAACCACACCACTCATGGAAGGATCCATTGTTAACAAATGAACAGATATTCTAGCCGCAGGATTCAGCTATACCGTACTCAGAGTTGGATTAAGTCAATGAGCCCCTCCATGTGTATATAAATGCAGAGCCATACAAAACCCCATGCCTAGAGTATCATTCCAAGGGAATTGGAAACAAACAGAAAGGCCTCCTTAAGTCACTAGATTGTCAGATCCTGTTCACGCAAGGGCAGAGGTGAGTATATAGTATTTCTAGAAGTTCACATATCTTAAGCATAATTTATTTCACAAGTGAGTAATCATTTCTAAATTCAATTATCTTAATTAATAATTCCTTTGTTGGTGGTGAGATAAAGATAATTAAAGGGCTTATCGTAACTGCAGGGTGAGTTCTAGTGGATGCACTGCCAACTAAAGTGCTTTAAATGTTAACCAGTTACTCACAGGATACCTATTAAAAGACACATATATAGCACCATGCTTTAAATAAAGTATTTTCAATCAAGTTGTAAATTTGATTTCTCCCCATCATTGTGTATTGGGCATGTCGGCAGATAAGTTTTGGTTTTAGGTAGCTTAGTCAAGGGAACCACATATTGAACAGTGAAGAGAACTGTTCATAACCTAGAACCTCTAGACTTTGAGTTGGATACAATAATGAGATGAGATTTAGGGACTTTCTCTTTTAGAGAAAATGAGAATGCCCTAGTCTTCTGGCACTGTGCATTATCTTGACAGGAAAGTAAAGCTATAGTCCAGGTTCTCTCTCAATATTCTGCAGCCAAGAAGTTGAATGACAAGGATACTACTCTTCACAAAAGATTTAACAAAATGCCTCTAAATTCTCCAGGCATCAGTAGAAGAACAAGGGAGCCTTAAGAACACACACACGCTCACACACACACATACACACACACACAGAGAATATAGTTTAAAATTTATTAAAATTGGGCTGATAGCAAGACACAAACAATAATGTCAATATATCAGTTACACAATGCCAAGTAAATAACAATCTATCTATATTAACTTATAAAATATTTATTTCATTTTATTTATTTTATTTTATTTTTAGGACAAATACTTTTAAAAAGAATGTTGTGTGATTTGATACCTTACCTCTTTCCAGTCTTTACTCAAATGGCATCACCTAATTTAGGCTCTCCTTAGCCACCATATCTAAAACTGACCACCCCCAATATTCTCTCTACCCTATTTCTTTAATATTTTCTTAGCACTCATAGGAGGGTACTCGCCTCCTCAACAACCACATCAAAATTACAACTAAACTACAAAATAGCCATCATTCAGAACCACCTGAAATTTAGCTAAATGGAAGTCCTATAGCTACAGAGGTAAAGAAGAAACCACACAAAAAAATAAAGAGGAAGCCACATCGAGACTTGCAGGAGGGACAGAAATGCAGAAAAGGCTTGTCCAACACCCTGTGTGGTGGATAAAAGTCAGGAGAGATATCTTGGCTGCAGAAGTCCCCACTGAGGAGTGAGGGGTCCCAGCCCCATACCAAGAAATTGAAACCTATTTGAAAAAATAATGATGGAAACTTCTCTAACCTGGTGAAGGAAATAGACATACAAGTCCAGAAAGCACAGAGAGTCCCAAACAAGATGAACCCAAAGAGGCCCACACTAAGACACATCATAATTAAATGCAAAAGGTTAAAGACAAAGAGAGAATCTTAAAATCAGCCAGAGAAAAGCAGTTAGTTACCTACAAGGAAGCACCCATAAGACTGTCAGCTGATTTCTGAACAAAAACGTTGCGGGCCAGAAGGGATTGACAAGAAATATTCATAGTGATGAAAAGCAAGGACCTACAACCAAGGGTATTCTACACAGCAAAGCTATCATTAAGAATCAAAGGACATATAAAGATCTTCCCAGACAAGGAAAAGCTAAAGGAGTTCATCACCACCAAACCAGTACTACATGAAATGTTAAAGGGTCTTCTTTAAGAAGAAGAAGAAAAAAATATGAACAATAAAATGGCAATAAATACATATCTATCAACAAACAAATCTAATATATATATTTAACTATATGTATATAATTAAATGAACAAGCAAAGCAGACTCATAGATAGAGAGAACATTTTTATGGTTGACAGAAGGGAGGGGTGTGAGGGGCTGGGTCAAAAAGGTGAAAGGATTTAGAAGTACAAAATAGTTGTTACAGAACAGTCATGAGGATATAAAGTACAACATAGGGAATATAGTCAATAATATTCTAACAGCTACACATGCTGTCAGATGAGTACTAGATTTGTCAGGATGAGCACTTAGTAAATTTTGTATACCTTAAACCAGTATAATATTGTATGTCAACTGTAATTGAAAAATAAAAAAATTATTTAAATTAAAAAATAATAGATAAAATATAAATTAAAACACAAAATAAAATAAAGTCTAAATTACATAGAAAAATGTAAAATATTAGTAAAACATATACAGACCCATAAAGTGAATCAAAGTACAAATACTAGGATAGAGTATTAGCATAATTTTGTCTTTCTTGGAGGTATACCCATATAGAGATATCCTGTAAGTTATCTAACTCTTTACATGCAATCTAAAGTCTTCCATCAAATTTCTCATTCATATTTTTCATTCTTCTTTTTGAAAGGTGTCTACTATTGTAATTTTATACTAAAACATTTAATTCCTAACTAAATAATTTACTTTTGTAGGTAGAAACCAAGGGGGAGCAATTATGACATACCATTTGGTAATGTAAGACTGGGCTCATTAAAGGGAACTTTTATTTTGTTTTGTTTTTAAAGATTTAAAATACAGACCCGTCTACACTATTCTCCAAGTATTAAACCTTTATAATAGAGATGCTTCTGCTTTTTTCCCTAGCCTTTCCTGAAATAACAAATTAGCTGATTAGAGATATATTTCTCTCTAGCTCCAAATCCTTTCTTTATATTCCTTCTTACACATAGAAAGTGCTCCTTGTGCCAGTTATCACTTGCAAAAAGAAAGATATGATCAAAGGATATTGATCACAATTTCAAAATCAATGGCACATTTCTCATGCTATGCACCAAAGAACACTGGCCAATTTGCAAGCAAGCAGACCAAATCTCAGGGCCAACCTATGATCACCATCAAAACTGGTGAATAGCATCAACAATAATTAACAAAGCTTCCCTTGGTACTGACAAACACTCAACTCACCTTGTACAAATACTGTTAATGCCTTAAGGAATACAACTTAACTTGTTTAAAAACTATATGTGTGTAATTTATGATAATAAACTCCATTAGAACCACATATATTTACAAGTTCTTTTATTTTTTGTTGGCAGTAAGTTATTATTCCTTCAATGAATGTCATAAAAAGATTTTGCTTGACTGAGACTTTTAATAATGACTCTGGGACTCATGATAAAACTAGTTGAGAATGACAAAGATTTTTAAAAATAAAATAAAGTCTTTGCCAGCGAGGCATGGCTCAGCAGTTGAGTATCGACCTATGATCCAGGAAATCGAGGTTCAATTCCCAGGCAGGGCACATGCCCGGGTTGCTGGCTCGATCCCCAGTGCAGGGCATGCAGGAGGCAGCCAGTCAATGACTCTCTCATCATTGATGTTCACTGATGTTTCTCTCTCTCTCTCCCTCTCCTTTCCCCTCCCTCTGAAATCAGTAAAGATATATTTTTTAAAAAAAGAAAGAGAGAGAGAGAGAAAGAGAGAGAGGAAAAGAAGAAAGAAAGAAAGAAAGAAAGAAAGAAAGAAAGAAAGAAAGAAAGAAAGAAAGAAAGAAAGAAAGAGAGAGAGAGAGAGAGAGAGAGAGAGAGAGAGAGAAAGAAAGAAAGAAAGAGAGAGAGGGGGAGAGGGGAGGGGAGGGGAGGGGAGGGGAGGGGAGGGGAGGGGAGGGGAGGGGAGGGGAGGGGAGGGGAGGGGAGGGGAGGGGAGGGGAGGGGAGGGGAGGGGAGGGGAGGGGAGGGGAGGGGAGGGGAGGGGAGGGGAGGGGAGAAGCCCCAATGCCATGCCTGCACATTTAAAATTGGTCTAATGTTCTGGGACTCCCTTTGCCCAGGTTGTTTGACAGTTAAGGCCCCTTCAAAGATGCTGGGGGTACATACAAACATTCAATTTCTGAGAATGGGATTTAACTGACTAACCTACTCTTCTTTTCTCTCATGAAGTCACAGCCTAGTGGGAAAGATAGAAAGCAATTATAACCAAGTGTGATCTGGGCTAAGATGGGGATTGTACATCTGCGATAGGGTCCCCTTCAGTGGATAAAATAGTTACTCAAACAGGATGAGAATGCCATTTGGGAGTGAGGTTAAGATTTCATTCCAACATATGGACTGCCCAAACACATCTCGAAGGCTGTCTCTCACACAAAATCCTGAGAGTTTTGTTCTACTTAAAGTTCTTTTTAACATGTTGTTAAGCATCAGATATTTCTTTACATTGAATATCTTGTGGTAACTTCTTTGCCAGGAACTGTTTCATATTCTTTATTACTTACATTCATGACAATAACATATCCCAGACGTATCCTCTAGAATAGATACTATAAATTAGGAAAGACATTACCTCACTTAGTTCAAAATAGATGTTATTGCCTAATTTAATAATATTTGGTAACTTGATTTAAGAATCATGACCATTCTAAAAATCATAAAAGGAACCTTTTAATAAAACCACAGGATAAATGAAGTCAAACAATATAAAATATAGTAGCTTGAACACTGGAGAAATGGAAGAATAGCAGTTCTTTGCTATAATCAGTCACCATGTTCTTTTTCAGAGAGGACATCAAAATGATATGTTCTTAAAGTTCTCTTTTTATTCTTCTCTAGGTATTAGATATCATTCCTTACATTATGAGATATAACTTTTTCTCTTAACAAGAGCCTCGGTTGATTATTGCACAACAGACTAGCCTGTTGTTAAAGAAAATTCCTTTAGGTCATTGTACTAGAGATACAGTTTTGAGTCCTGCAAAATCTCAAATCTATTTCTTGAACTCACTTGGGGATAATAGTGAAAAGACTCATCAGCCTCTCAACTAGATCAGTTTTATACCCAATCAGACAGTATTTTTTACAACCTTTGTAGAAATTGAAAAAGAAAAAAAGAGAGAGAGAAATGTGAAAGAAACCAAGATTTATTTTTTAATTTTCTTTTTTGACCACCATATTTTATTATTATTCATTTTAGAACTAGGATAACCTATAATGAAATTATGATCACAAATGTTAATTCTTAGAGCTACACTATTGATTAAAGCTGCCGTTGTGCATGTGTGTTTTCACATAAAAGATGCGCAGTGTGAGAGATGGAAAGTATTTCATAGTGTTTCTGGCTAGATGGATGCGTGAATATCCGGGTCAGCACACATGCCCCCATTCAGCAGCTCTGAGTGCACTGTGATGTTTAGGAATGCTGTTTTGAAAGGTGGAGCAAGAGGTCTGCCCTTGCATATACAAAAGTACAGTCCTAAGCAACTAGATGATAATTACCCATTCAGATTACCATTGTTTATAAAAGAATAAGCTATTAGTTGTAGAAAAATTACATACATGCATGGTGTGTATTAGGAGAAATGACTGAGGACCATAAATATTGCTAAGTACTTAGACGACCCTAGTGTCATGAAATTATAGATAAATACTATGAAAGCTTCGCCTCTGAAATAAACTCTGCCCACATAAAAGACAACACAGTTTTTATTATGCATTTTTATATCTTGCTACCTATATATATTGTGTATGAAGCTTAACTTCATATCAAGTCTACAGATTCTAAGTGATTAGGGGGCTGGTCAGGATGGAGAGCAGGTCTCATGTCCATACCCTCAGCTGTCATTCCTTTTTCTGATCAGTTTTTCATGTCCTCATGGCCCCTTGTTACCTTTTTTTTCCTTTACCTCAGGCAGAAAGTATCATCTGTTTGTTATCCAGAAAATTAAAATATTTAAGTGATTCTCAATAAATACGTGTGTAGCATAATTGAAAATTGCATTAGTGAGTTAAAGTTTACCCTTGTAAAATTCTTGTTTTAAAAAATGAATTTGGACTTAATAAATTTGGCGAAAAAGAGAAAAGTGTTTTCAAGCTGTTGCAAGGTCCTAAAAAAGACTCTCTAGAGGTCAACATTGACAACGCAGTACATGGTCATTATTTTTTTTATCATGCTCTATAGTGGTTGAGGGGACACATTTATCTTCCCTTCTTTTAAAGACATTTAAAAGCAGTGTTCCAGTTTCATGGACAGCATTTTCACACCATTCAAAAGACATACAGTCAGTCATAACCCAAAACAGGAAGGAGAGGGCTAGTTTTCACTTAAGTAAAGTTTAGTGAAAAGCCAACAGAGCAGTGTGATTTTGGCTGACTCAATGATGCAGCATTCTGAAAGGTTTTACACAAACAGCAGTCTTAGGATGTACCTCGAAGGAGCAGGTAGGTCAGAAAAACAAAAATGCAATGCCCAGCACATGTACCTCCCTTTGGGTCCGTAAAGAATCTGACCAATCTTGTAGAAGGGGAAGCAGTTCCGCCACAGGGACAGGAGTGTTTCCATTTCCACTGACTGCATTTCAGCCTCGAGTAGTATGTCAGCTAAGTTCTTCTGTTGGTCAAAGTCACAAAAATTCTGGTCGATATCTTTTATGAAGGATGACAAATGTAAAAAGATAAACTCTACCGTGTCAGATAAACTATATACTCGATCCCAAGCAAAGATTTAACAATGTGTAGTCAATTTCAAAGTCCTCTGCCAGTTCAAGGAAACACTCTCACTAAAAAGATTCCTACACCAGGCTAGAGACTGTTATGTTCAGGCTATGGAAACCTTTAGAACTGTCCTTTTTTATATATATATATGAACAGTTATACAGAACTTCTTGAAAGTTTTTGTGACTAGTCAGATAAATGGGAACCACGTCAAAGCATTCCTCAGAAAAAAATCAATTTTGAAAAATCTACCTGTGGCAGAATACTTTTGGAGCTTTTACTATCTCAATTTATCAAACCACCCTACCCCTTCGAGACTTTTGTTTTTAATATAAAAACAATATAGTTTCATGAGTAACCATCCCAGACTTCTCCTAGGAAAAGTAGAAAGATTCACTACTCTTAGCTTTACCTAGGTGTGTTCTATACTATACCTGGATAATCTCTGAAAACAGGGACGAGGGATTTAATTGAACAGAAATTTAAATGAAATCCTACTTCCTTTCCTGAGCATTAAAAAAAAAATAAATTATAAACTATTCATCCTGTTAGCATAAACACTATTTTTGCATATGTCTCAAGTGAGGTTCTTACGTGTCTCTTGAAATCCTTGGGCCCGCGGCCAGAGTGCTTCCCTCTCTTGTCACTCATCCTTCAGCCTCTTCTTCCCCTTTCCCTTCCTCCTTCCAGTTCTGAGTATGGAGTTCCAGTATCTCTGCTGCAACAAAATTATAATTATGATTTACTGTATCTTACCAACCTCATTTTAAAATAATTTCCATTAGGAAGATACATACAGTCACCAAAGAGATTAGAAAAGGGTCTGTGGTGTGTGCTTCGTGATTGTAATCACAGCACATGTGACCCTGTGACCTTAATGCAGCCACTTCTCTACCTGGTATGATTGTGTCCAAAATGTCACAAATAATATCTCATTTGCTAGCAGACTCTGCAGAATAAAAAACATTTACTTGTTACCTCAAAGCAACAAATTCTAGTTAAATATTTTCATTTAAATGTAACCTTAAAAATATTAGTATTTGCAGACAATTAACTTTATCCTATTTGGCATATACAAAATAAGTCGGTTATATCAGCCAAATAAATTGTCCATAGGTACTTCCAAGTGCCAAGTAAATTCCAAGGTTCTTGTACATATACCAGTGTTCAAAATAACAGTGAAATAAAAATGACTTCTATACAAGTGTCCTTAGTAATAAAGAAAACGAAATATATGGTACATAACCAAAATAGTGTTTAAACAGAATGTTTTTCATAGTATTCCAAGCTTCAGTAGCTGTCAGAGAAAGATTTCAGGGGCTACACATCCTATAGAAAGCATCAAATCAAAAGGATTGACCATTAAGTTTAACAGCATGATTCACTTTATCAACTTCCCTCAGTCTTCCAATACTCCCTTTCAAAAATTGTGCAAACTGTGTGAGACTGTGCGTTTAGTAAATTACACCATTATGTCCTTAGAGGAAATATTTTCTATTATTCAGGCAACGAATGATCTTTGCCCAACCATGACAGATTCACAACTGGCTGATCTGGAATTCTTGGTGTTGAACACAAGCCAGTCAAAAGCTCTAGTGATGGAAACATTTATAAAGAGTTTTACTGGTGTAATATCTTGGGTTCAAAATAACATGAAACCTTGGAGAGACAAGAAAGACTTTGTAGTTATTTATATTGCCTCCTAAAATAAAGTAATTCCAGTTATATAAGCACACAGAAACTACTTAAATTTAAAATAAAAATGATTATTTCATTTACAGCTAAAATTTTAAAATTTAACTCTAGTTCCAACAATTGAATTGATTTATCTGTCAAAAATGCATATTCTCCTTCTAGATAAAGTAGGCCTACAAAAATAAAAATAAAAAACCACCTGTCAAACTGTTGTCAATAGTGTAGGCACATGCAACGGATCAGACCTCTTGTAGAATGTTGTACTATTCTCTATACTCATACATATGCTAGTCTCTTCTAAAACTCTTGCTTTCTTCTAACTTGAGAAATTTACTTAACTATGATGTTTTTTTTTCCCCCAAAATATGTCACGAATCCTAAAATGTCCTTTTTTATAATTTATTGTAATAATGTAGAATTCTAGAAAATTCAACATCTGTAAAAGCAGTGATTAAACTGAAGAAGTTTAGAAAAAACATGTGTTTGACTAATGCAGAAAAATCAATTGCCAAAACAATCATCCCTAAACAAGAAATAAAAGAAAACAAATTGCTTTTTCAAACAGATATTGAAGTCAGGAAACAATTCATGCTTAGAACTGAAATGTTAGTCACAGTACTGTGACCTCTCACCTTAAGTGATAAAATACACAGGTCAGAATTGACAATACATACTCATGGCTGATCATGGCTGCTACTTATTGATCAAAAGAGAAAAAAAAAGTACTTTGCGAAGAAAACATTGCTCTGAATTACAAACATCCATTCTCCCGAGACTCAGCAACTCTCTGGGTTTCTTCCTCTGGAACTAGAAGCAAGAAGTGAGTTCAGCCAGTGTTTAATATCAAGTGAATGTGGTGTTTAATCAATAGTCTTCGGCTTTGTTCCTCGATGTGGAAAGCAGTGTCTATTCATTCAGCAAAGGTTAATGCCCAGGGTCAAGTGATTTCACACTCTCCGTAGGATCCACAACATTGCAGCAGTTCAGATGCCTTAGACAATGATGACTCAGTTGGACTGATTTATCGCCACTCGAAAGCCCTGCTTAATACTAAAGTGCTCTCTTATGATAATATCTCAGAAAATAGCACTGATAAAAGAGGAGGCGATAATTACCTACATTTTGAGGTAATGTCTTCATTTCTAACATCCTATAAAGATGTAAGGTTCACTTTAAATGATCTGTTTCTTGCATTAGCAAGCCATTTAAACGAGATCTTATCAGCATCTTCTCTTAAGAAATGCACCGCCGAAGAAATTCAGTAACCCTATGATACAAATGTAAATTATATGTAATAGATGATTTAAAATGTTTTAGATAATCCTCTTTTAATATTTACTTATCACAATATTTTTCATATCAGACAAGCGAAAGGAAAACAAATTTGTAGATAGAAGGAAAAATATGACTTAATTCAGTCAACTTTATTATGCAAGGAAGACACAAACATAATTTGCAATTTGACTTCCTCTTTTTTATTTTTACCAATTCCAGCACAAGACAGGCAAGCTGAACAGACAGGCCTATATATTTCTTCTAAATGTGGTTGACTTAAAGCAGCATTAGTTGAGGTCATTGTTTTAAACCAGAACACATTTGACTATGTCAGGGGTCCAATCTTTAACACGTCAGCATCCATGATTATTATTCCGCAATGCCTCATTCCAGATGTGTTTTATATAATGAAAGAAGTTCAAATGTCACCAGGAAAACAGTGTGAGAAGAATTAATTGGAAAGCTTATCATAGGAAAGTCATTTAGAATCCAGCTTTCCTTAATATATCTGTGGATGATGAATACACCAATCAATTAGTGAAATAAAATAAATTCTGTAAATTTATCTAAAGACATCCTATCATTACTAGTGGAAGGATATTTGACACAGTTTATTATATTCCATTCTGGATGATTAGTATGTAAAGCACTCTAATATAAATGCTCTACTTTCCACTCCTTCTTTTCACAGGAGACATAGTATTCAGAATTCTTAATCCAAAATATTTGAAACAATAATTAACTGAGAAATCCTACTTCAAACTATTTGAAACACTTATTTAAAATTATAAGTAAAATTTTATAGATGTTAAAAATAAACTCTTTTATATTTGTATAATTCCAGAAAACTTATTTTTAATCCTAATGATAGCATTAGCCTTAAAAACAAACAAAATGGGTATCAATCAGTAAATTTGATAAGAACAATAATTTCATTGTGCAGCAATAACCTGTATGATGCCCAGAGGCCTGAATATACCTTTTAATCAAAATTATCTTCAAAAGATAATGACTACTTCTGCAATTTTTTTTTCCCAATGGGAATGATTTTATAGGCCAAATATTTCATGACCTATAGTAGAAAAAAAGGAAAGATAATTAATAACAAAGCTTTTGAAAATAAGATAACAGGAGCAACTAAACAAACTAAATGCATTGGTTTATTCTTAGCAAAAATAGCACTGGTGACCCAAACACCCTAAAGACTGTGAGTCAACAAGATGAGATGTTTAACGAATCTTTCAAAAGTGTTTTTTCACAGTAACTTTCCCATGCTCTGTCCTGCAGGCTTAAGATATTTACTGGAAATACAGTTCAGTTAACTCAGGCATGGATAAAACAATCAGCTGAAAAAGAAAGCATGAGCATGTCAAACTTTGCATTTCAAATGCTACTAAATAAATTACAAATAATGTGATTATTTTGAATGGCTAATAAAATATGTTTATACTTTGACTTTTGCAATTGTATTTAACATACATATAATGGCCAGAATAAAATGTGCTACATTGTTATTTTGCCTATAGTCATAATAAGTATGTGTTCATATGTGTTTAAAAAGAAGAAATGTGTGAATGTTAATGCAGCTCTTATCTTAGAAATGTAAAGACTTTTAGAACTTAAAAAAAAAATTTAATGTCACTTTTCAGCTTTGTATACTCCCCAGCTGTAATTCAAAACCCTTTAATGCTGATTTTGGTGCCCTATGTGGGAATTATCCTGAGTACTATAACTCTCTCAATAAAAACATCACCTGGTCTGGACATCAAATGGGCTGATTTTTTGATAATTGTTGTGGAACATGTCTCTAGCTAACTCCCTTCAATATATTGATTCTGAAATACCTAAATTTTAAAAAGGAGAGAAAACATCACTTCCTTCATATTTTCAAAACCATTACTCAAGGTTTTTGTGATGACTTTATTAAAAGGTTCAAACTATTATTGTGATGAAGTTGTCAGATATTTTGTTGAAATATATTTTCTATAATAACGTTCACTAACAAGTCACAAAATAATAATAAAGTATATTTCTTTTTACCAATACAAAAACAACACATTTATTTTACAAAATTAAGAAAATTTAGTACAATATGGTGAATACAGTAAAAAAATACTGTATTATATACTTGAAAGTTGCTAAGAGAATAAATCTTAAATGTTCTCACCACAAAAATGAAATGGTAATTATGTGAGGTGATAGAGGTGTCAACATTAATGTGGAAATCACTAAGCAATATATGTGCATCGGATCATCACACTGTACACCTTAAATTTACACAATGCTATATGTCTATTATATCTCAATAAAGCTGGAAAAATATTTTAAAATTCTGAAAAATAAAAATCATATAAGCAAAAAATTAAATTAAAAAGACTTTTAATCGTACCTCCTACTTATCTATGCATCCAGTCTTTTGTACATGTGTGTACACAGATAAACAAAAACATACTAAAAGTATGTATATATAAAAAAACTAGCATGTAATGTGTTCATAATGGAGTTAGAGTGGTTACATACTATTTTTTAACAATTTTTCACTTAGAAATATACTATGAACACCTTTGCATATCCTTATGCATTCTATAACATATTAAGAATATAAGTTTTCACTTTATCTACCACAGTAATTTAGGTAGCAATTTTTTCTCCTCTTCAGCATTAAAATTGTTTCCCTTTTATTACTATTATGTATGAGGCTGTGATAAACATTTTTCACACAATTTATTTAGGAAAAAAATCCTAGAAAAAGAATCAAAGGCTCAAAGTATACAAAAAGTCTCAAAACTTCAAACAGGGTAGAGGAATAACCTCTTAAAATATGGAAATTTCATTGTTAACTTCATAAAGCAAACAAAGAATGGAAACGTTTTTGACTAGTTTAACCACATAATTTCATACTGCAATACACTTCCATAGTAGACTTAATATTTTCTATACTTCTCTTAATAGTAAATAACTAATAAATTTTCACTCACTGTTTTGTGCAAAAAGTTGTGGGTTTTTAAAATATATTTTTATTGATTTCAGAGAGAGGAAGAGAGAAGGAGAGAGAGAGAAACATCAGTGATGAGAGAGTCATTGATCAGCTGCCTCCTGCACACCCCCAACTGGGGATGGAGCCCGCAACCCGGGCACGTGCCCTGACTCGGAATCAAACCGTGATCTCCTGGATCCTAGGTTGCTGCTCAACCACTGAGCCACACCAGCCAGGTGCAAAAAAAAAGTTGTTTTTAATGAGTAATACTGGAAATAACCTTCCTCAGTGACAGAATGGAATTTATGAGATTTTCATTGGCTTTTAGAGGTTGAATACAATATAACAAATATATACCCTTTTGGAATGTTCTAGATTCATAGGTTTTCAGTCATTTTAAAAATAAAGTTTGACTCTATGTCTGAGATCATGTATTATTCAGTAGTACAATGTTTAGTAATAAAATGAATAAATACTAAACCACAAATCTTATTTAGATATATTAAAGTCAGCTTAGTTAGGGAATTCAACATAAAAACTCATTCCCAAATCCCAACATAAAGCAAATCCCAATTAAAGAAATTTTCTGTTTTTGTTTTCGGTTTTTTTGTATAATTTTCTTTCCAAAGTGCTGCCCAGTATGGAATTAAATAAAAGTGTTTAAGTCTTTATATCTGTCCTTTTGTTCATTAATTTAAAATTCACTTTAAACATTTTATTATTTATTTTATATGTGCAGATAAAATTGTCCTTTATTCCAAAGACATTTTAAAAATTAAAACTCAAATATGCTCACATTAACCCATCAGTAGTCAACATTTATTATTCATTTTCAACATTTTTACAGATGACAAGTTTAAAATAATTGTAGTAAAGTGATTTTTAAAATCCGTGTAAAAACCAAGAAGACAGCCATTTTTAGATCATATTACTACTCATGAAAATTTTAATTTAGAATTGTTTTGAATATCAGTAAGTACTATAAACAAAGAGTGTTCAAAGGTTAAAGTTGACAGAATTCACTATGAAATAAATTTTATTTATATCCCAACATAATGTTGTTCACGAGTTTTATATTCTTGCTTTTAGGTCAATAATTATCCAAAGTACCTAAATATATTGGAAAAGACTACTAAATAGAAAAGAATATATCATTCTTTCCTTTGACCTGTTATTACAAATTAGACATGTCATTCATATAATTAGGTAAATCATAATTTTTTGTTGGGATTTAGAAAGAGTCGTAGGCTTTTAGAGGTAACACTATTTTGTGAAATGAAAATAAAAAATTATCATAGGATAATTTAAATTTTAGGACATAGGCTTCTGTATTTATATATAACCTAAATATCATGGCAAATTGGAATATTCCGCCAAATTTTGTTATATGGAGCTAAAATATTTTTGAATATATATTTCAAAGATTTTTATTTTTCTTAGCTTACTTTTCAAGTACTGTATTCAAAAGAAAACTTATATTTATAGTGATTATATAGATTAGCATAGGCAAGATTATGTAGCAGAAATAAACAATACCCAAATATTAGTGGCTAAACATAACAATATTGTATTTCTAGCTCACACTGCCTGGTCAACAGGTGAATAGGAGATTCTATTTATTATGGAGACTCAGAAACCTAGGCTGATGAAGATTATCTCCACACAGGTTTCCATGATCATAACACCAGAGGTAAGACAATGTGACAAATCACACACTTCTCACAACTCATTACCAAAGCTATACTTTCTACACCTAACTATGAGGAGGCAGTGAAGAAGTGGAAATATTGGGAGACTGCTTCTAATTTTGCCACAAAAACTTAACAAGCTCAGTAGGGAATGAAAATACATTTTATTGGATAAATAATGTCAGTGAAAAAGAAATGAACACCAAAAATAGAAAAATGGTAAAAAACAAACAAACAAAAACCTCTCAATATATTTGTGCATTCCTGGCATAAAATAGGCCCTTCTTCAAGTTAGATAATTAATGAATGAGTGAATGAAGGAGTGGGTCTATTAGTGAGCAAATATCATAACCCTTTCTCACTGAGAAAAGGGCAAGACATCACGAAGGCAATTCTATTGTATGAGAAGTAGGCAAGGCAGAAAATTTAATGAAAGATCCAAAATGATGCATATACTAGCACAATAAATTATTTTTGGCTTCATGTGCATTAAGCATGGGGAAATAAAATATTTTCCTAACTTGCTTTCCTTTTAAGATAATTAATTTCCATTCAATTAAACAAGTTTTCCCCTCAGTGTTGCCCAAATGTGTTATACTGTTCTTGTTCTGCAGGAATTTTAAAAAAATTGAAAGTACTATGCTATATTCATGTTCCAGTATTAGAGAGCTTTTCAGTAAGGATGGGAGACAAGCATGGAAACAATTGATTGCAATATAGAGCAGAATGAGACAGATCTGAACTGGTCCCAAAACATGAGTATTTTGTGCCACAGTTATTTCATTTCATCATTCTTCAAAATAAAATTTTTACAGCTCAAATAATTTCTGCAGTTCAAATATTTCTTCTAATTACAGAAGGAAAAATAATCTCAGTCATATCCTTTAACACACATGCAGCCTTAACATTCCCTATGTAAACCTACAGAAAGTTTTCTCAGTTTATACAGAAAAAAAATCAGAGATGCTGACATAGCTTTATAATTGTTTATTGGTCTTTTTCAGAGTCTTTAAGGTACTTTTTCATATATGTGTGTGTATACACATAATTAACTTATTTAATATATATAAATATACACATAATTAACTTCTTTGATATTTAACAATTCATACAGGGACTAATTTAAATTACTGACACTGGCAAATACAATAATTTCTCCATGTGGCAAATGGCCCTCATCAACTGTTCAAACAAATTATCCCACTCATAAAGTAATTTCACATTCAGATTTTTAGTTTTTCTATCTGCATTTACTAAAAGAAAAAAACAAAACGTGATGTTTTCATTTGTGCACATAAAATGTAATGATACTTATTGTAAAGAGCACGTATGTTAATCACCTCATAACTACCAACAACCAGTTCACAAACCAGTGTGAATTGTCCTTAACCATGTTTTAGGGAAAAAATTAGGTTAGGAGCTGCTTCAAATGTCCAACTCCTTGAGTGATTCTTAGACCACAGGTAAGACTTGGCCAGGGAGCTGAAATCTCATCCTGTCTATTTCATTAAGGCTCCTTCCAACTCTATGATTTCACGATATTATACTGAACACTGCAAAGATGAAGCTATTATTTGCCTTAGGCAATTTCAAGCAAGGATTATATGGGGGGAAAGTAAGGGGAATGCTGCAAACATAATACAATATTTAATATTGGAGGAGGGGGAGTAGCTACACTTTAAAACATATAAAAATACATATGAAAACGTTTCTGAGGCTATGCCGAAACTATCAGTTTAAAGCCACATGTATGTTGGACTCAGGTTCAAAGCAGTAATGAAGCTATTATTGGTTCTGTGGAGCATGACTTCGAAACTGAGCAAATACTGAACAAATACTAAGCTCTTACACTCTGGATGTATGTACCTAGACATCTCAATTTAACAACCAGACATACATTAAACAGCGTTAATAGCCAAGCACTTAATGGATCAATTCCCACTGTTTGTGTAATGTGGAAATAAAAAAGGTTTATTAAATGACAAGCTTTCCCTGGTTTGTGCTAATTAATTATACACTGCATCTGACTGCTAATTTAGTGGGAAAATGCAGCCCCAAACCACAGTTTCAGCATGAACTTTGCCTTGGCGTCACCCAGTTCAGCGCAGAGTGCTGCTGCAGCCCCCTCTGAGCGACGCCAGTATTAAATTAGAGCACAAGGCCATCAATTCAATAAGTGCTGGAGCAGGTAATTTGAATAAGGACGTATTAGTATTCTACCAGTGCACAACTAAAAGCAGCTGACCTTTCAGACCAAAGAAGATCCTTGAACACATGCAGCTGAATCTGAGAACACAGTAATAATCCGACAGTGGTAAGAGTGCCAAGAGAGACGTTTACGACCCTGGGCCCATTACTGTACGTCAGGCTCTCTCCATAGTAATACGCGAATAGTGTATATACCTGTGCCTCTCACTTTGTTCTCACTCCCCTCCAGGAAAAAAAAAAAAAAAGCAATAGGAATAAAGCTTTTTTGAAAATCAGATTTTCAATGACATTTTAAAACTCTTCTTATTTGGATTTATTGTACAAAGAACACAAAACTATTCAATGCACATGTGTATTAGATCTGAGAATCCACATAAGAAATAATCAATTTCCTAAATTATAGGGCCAATGTAACATTAACAAAATAAACTTGCACCTATCAGAGCAACAAATGCTGTGAAACAATGAGGAAACACAGCACATTACAATGGATAAGAACTTGGACCCAGGAGGAGGAACAGAACTGAGTTTGAATTCCTTCTCTGTCACATGCTCACCATCAAACCTGCAGGAACCCAATTCATTGAATTCAATTCAACAGACAGTTACCGAGTTCCATCATGTACAGTGTTGTAAGCCTTAAGGTTATAAAGATGAAAAAGATTTGATCCCTGCTTTCAAGGAGATCAAAATCTAGCAATGGTGACAGAAACATACACTATTAATCACAGTACAGAGTGAGAAGTGCTTTCGAGCACAGGGAACAGTGATCAATTTCGCCTGGTGGTTTCCAGGAAAGGTTCTCAGACATGCAATAGCTGTGCTGGGCGCTGTGCACATTTAGCCAGCAGAGAGGATGGAATGCTATCTGACGGGAAGTATTAATGAAATGGAAAAACGATTGTGCTGGGAGAGGAAGACACACTGGGTTAGTTAATAAATACAGTAGGTCTATTTGATTGAAGGGTATGTGAAGTTATAACTATGTGATCCTTTATGCTTGAAACTGGGTTCTCTATAAGTAGAATAGAATGTATTAATGGATTTAAGAACAAGATGTCTTAGTAAAATTGGGACTGTAGATTTGAAGGAAGAGGCTAGGATGTTTCTTTCTTGGTCCCACAAGAATGAGTTAGGCCAAAAATATATCTGGAGTTCTACCCAGTGGAGGGAATGTGCAACTAAGCCTAGAGTGTGCAGTCACCACACTGGTTATGGGGGGGTGTCCCCTCCCTAGGCTGATTGCTATGCCATCTTCTCTTTCTCTACTCTTAGGTAGCACATTGGAGTGCAGGAGAGTAGGGAAGATGTTATTACAGATCTTGAATTCACTTTTTTTTTTAATTTGAAACTTTGACACATTATCTACTACACTTACAAAATACTTTTTCTACATCCCATAATAGGTGCTGCCTTACTGATTGTTTACAGCTGTGTCTGTCCTAATTCGTTGTTTTCCATGTCCTACAAGTTACTGAACATTTTTAGTATCACCTACGTTAGCCACAGTCCAAGCAGAAAACAGATGACATACTGAAATGAGGTAACTGAAGAAATCTATTTAGAAAGTGCAGGTAGGAGTAAGGTATAGTGCAGTGACTTATGTTCATAAATGAGTAATTTTCTAGAAACTTCCCCTCTGCTATTTATTTTCTCTTTGACACTTAAATCACTCAGTGCCACTGACTCGCTCTTGATAAGTCTGTACAAAATTATTATTATTGAAAATAAGTTGACTCATGACCTGGTGTCAAATGTATATATAAATATGCACATGCATGTATGTTTGTCAACATTTGCTTTATAGAAAGAAGCAGATTTGAAATTACCAGAATTTCATTGACTTTAGATACTTTCACTCTGGTAATTCAACATTAATCTTGTACCCTACAGAGCAAAACATGGGCCTGACAAGAAAGATTGCTCTGAACTAGAGTTCTAGGATATCTGATGGACTACATGGCAAAGTTCAAGCAACAGAATTTTTTCCTGCAGAACATCTGGATAGCAGGGTCAAAGAAAAAAGTTTTAATTTTTCCTCCCTACTTCTTTTTACATTTATTCCATTAAATTACTATTTGTTAATGGTTTTTATATATGGCCTGAGCAAACTACTATAGTTACCACAGAAATTCCTCAAAAGAGAGGCTGATTATATCTCCATAAACAACATGAAGAAACTGATGCTAACAGATTAAGTGAATTTACTGATATTCCTAAAAACTGAGTACACTTTGTTATGGCTACAAACTTACACACTCTGCTGTGTATTTATTTTAATATCACTAAAAAATATATAGATTGATGTGGGGAATAAATTTCTAGTTTCATTATTACCTTTGTTACTTGTATGGAAATACATCAATATAATATAGTCAGATTTAACATGTAGCATTTGGAAGAAAAGAAGAAAGGAAAAAGAAGAAAATTTGAAGGAAAAAGAAGAAAAGAGAAGGAGAGGAGACAAAGAAGAGAAGGACTGGAAGGAACTGAGCATTTGGTGGACATTACCTCCACTGATTGCACATGAGAATCCTCTAAGGGAGAGGTGTTATTGTCCATATTTTATTATGAAAAAACCTAGTTTAGGAATATTATCTTTTCCAAGGTAAATATGTAACAGAACTGGTATTTAAATCTAGGTTTTTGCTGAATCCAAAGTCCATGCTCTTTCCTCATCCCCGGGATACCTCCTCTTACCACCTACATTGTGATTTAGGAATATTGGCACATGCTTAAAAACAAGTTCTGTCCAGTAGGGAAGGTTCAACTCTTTCCGATAAATCCTGCATTAGGCGGTCAGTTGACTACTGGATTTGTGCCTAACCATTCAATAAATATATTTTCTTTCTCTGACCACAGTAAATGACAGGGAGATTTCTCACCTTCTAGTTAGTATCCATTAGCAAGCAACACTCTGGAAGCCTAGTCTTCAAAAAACCACAATGCAACCAATGTGTTGAAGATAATGCACAGCAAAACTATCGAATGCCTCACTTCCTGCTTTTTTCTCCCTCTGGGTTTGTCACCTATTGTTATTTATTATTTATAATAGTATTGTAAATGTGAAATTCTACTGATGGGGATAGAATCTGTGCCAGAAAAGTCATGGACTTAGTTCACTTCCTGTGCCTTAAACAGTTTTCGATTCATTAGCTTTTTAAGAAATTAATCAATAAGTCTTTCTGAGTACTTAATTGATGGGAAAACCTATCAACCTTTAAGGGATTGTTGAAATATTTTCATAAATATAAGATACATATAAATCTGATTAATATTTGGGTAAGGTAATAAGCTTTAACATTTTTAAAGGACTTCTGTCCATATAAGAGGTAAGGTCTCTATTAAAAGATGAGTCAGAGTGACAATGAGTGTCACAGACCTCAATAACAAAGGCAAACTTTCAAATTTCAACTCTAATACATGCTCTCTGAGGCAAGCAAAATGGTAAAATACAAAAATGTTTAAAGTTAAAGCTAAATGACATCCCCTCCCATGTCCCCCAAGACTTCCTTTATTCCCCCTTAAAACAAATGACTGGCATCAATAGTTCAGTTGGTAACTTTCACACATTTCTCCTTGTTCACAGACATACATAAATAGATATGCATATACGAAAGCATATATGTGATACCAGGAGCTTTGATTTTTTGGATTCATTGTTTATACTGAAATAGAGTCATTAAATACATACTGGACCAAACAAGCATGTTTTCACTCATCATATATTCTGGACATCTCTATAAGGCAGTAAAATAGACCTCTTAATATATTTAACTTAACTAAATGGGAAGGAATAAATGAAGGTATCAGACCCCTCGCATTTTACAGGATAGGACCATAGAGCTGCTCGGCTATAAATGTGCGCTTTTCTACAGGACAAGGAGAATTATCCCGAAGGCTGTTCAGAGATCAGGGCTGCCTTCTTAGTTTCAAAACAGGCTACCATCTCCTCACTTTCAATAAGGAAGGATGACCTCTTTCCAAAGCTGTGGGACAGGGCTACCCAAAGTCATTGGGCAGGGCCACCCAGCAGAGGCCTAGGGACCCCTACCTGACAGAGCTGCTGGGACAGGACCTGATCCCCAGTTGGTACTGAAAGGCAGGAATGCCATCCCAGTGGGTATGGATGTCCAAACATTAAACCAAAGGAAATTATTCTTGAGACTTAAAACCTCATAGAGCTCACCTTGCTAGGTTTTGGGCTTGCTTGGGACCCACCATCCCTTTTTTCTTTCCTGTTTCTCCCTTCTGAAATAGAATTGTCTATCCTGTGCCTGCCCCACCATTATACTCATAAAATGTTTAATTTCACAGGTTCATAGCTGGATAGCAGTTTGCCTCAGAATGAATTGTACCTCAAGTCTCATTTATATTTTATTTAGATGATATTTAAATGAGCTGATGCTGAAATGAGTTTAAACTTTTAGAGCTGTTGGGATAGAATGAATGCCTTTGGCACTGAGAAGGACATGAATTGAGGGGCAGGAGCAGAATGAAAGAAGCTGAATGTTAGTGTCTCCCCCAAATTCGTATGTTGAAACCCTAATCCACTGAATGCAATGGTATTTGGAGGTGGGGCCTTGGGGAGTAATGATGTCAAAAGGGTAGAGCCCTCATGAACGGGGTTAGTGCCTTTATAATAGGAGGCCAGAGAGATAGCAATCTCTCTTTCCCCTATTCAACAATGCAGCAAGATGGCTGTAAATCAAAAAGTGGGCTCTCATCAAGAACCCTATCTGCTGGCACCCTGATCTCAGACCTCCAAACTCCAGAACTGTGAAAAATAAATGTTTGCTGTTTAAACTACCCATTTATAGTATTCACTATAGCAGCCCAAGTGGACTAAGACAGACTTATTCCAATCAGGCTTTTACCACCCATATCTCCTCTAAATTTGCTCTAATCTAGGCTACCAAGGACATCCACATCATTGCATCAATAATCAACTCTCAGTCCTCACCTTGCTTAACCTATCAATGGTATTTAATCCTGTTTATCAATTCCTTCTCCTTAATATATTTTCTTCATTTTTTCCCATGTTTTGTTATTCCTCACTTGGTTTGGTTTTCCTGTCTACCTCACTGGCTGCTCCTACTCTTGTGTCCTTTGCTGGTTCCTACTGTTCTCCCCACATTCTTAATATTTAAGTATTCCAGAACATAGGACCTAGTTCTCCAGATCTTCTCACTCCATTGGTGGTGATACCACCCAGTCTCATGGTTACTGTCATTCTCTACTAAGATACTTGATGTATCTCTAACTCTTCTTATCCTGGTTCATAGCACATCCTCACACAAAACATACCACAGATATTTCTTCCCTAGACATTTGTTCTACTTGATCTGTCTGGAGTATTCTTCTGACAATTCCTTTCAATTCTTTGCTAAAATGTCACCTTTTCAAATAGGCCATCATGACATGCTATTTAAAATGTCAACCAGCATCATCACCATTTCATTTGGTCATACTATACACTTACTTCTATCACACTATAGGATTTATTTCTTATGTTTGTTTATTTTTCTCACTTATACTATAATGTAAGCTTCATCTTCAATTGTTTTGCCCACTAATGTAATCCAAGTATCTATAGCAGTTCTTGGTACATAGTAAATGCTTAATAAATATTTGTTGGATTAATTAATTAATTTAACCATTTGCCTGTGAAAAGTTTTCAACTTGTGATTAGATTTTTGTTACTATAAATAATGCTACCATAAATAGCTAATAGATCCTCACATACTGAAGTTTTAATTTCTATGGGCTAGACCACTATAAGTGGGGATTACTATGTAAAAGGTATGCATATTTATACTTTTAATAGGTGTCAGATTACTTTCAAGACATCTTTAGCAATATAACTTTCCACTAGTATGGTAGATGACTATATATATCCTCATATGCCAGTCAGCAATAGATTTTCTTGTACTTTCAAACAATTCCCCATCTTATGGATATAAAGTATCATCTTATACAGGGGTTTGTATGTCTATGACTACTAACTGATTTGAATATTAGCAAGACAATATCTTGAAAGAAAAATCAGAGAGATCATTTAAGTTGGCTTAAATTCCCTGCCCTCAATTTTCTCATCTATGAAATTAGTATTTAAAATTAGATGACCTTCCCTGCAAATCTAAAAGTATATGAACCAATGAAAGCAAGATCTAATTTAGAATTTAACACAGGACCAGAAATGATACTTGGAAGCCTCATAGTTTTTTCACATTAGCTAATTTATCAGCTCAGTTAATTTCAGAGAAAAGGTTCTGAGGAAGTGAAACCACAGTAGGCTTTAACTGAGGAACCGGGTTAAAAACATGGGGCACAAGTGTGGCTTGTGTATACATTAGGTAGCTAGGGCACTGGACTTTCTAAATCCTTAGAAAGTGTGGGGAGGGTGTTGGAATTGAACTGATTATGACCTGTTTCTCAATATCTCTAGGATTAGCCCTGGTCCCTGTTATATTATCATATGAAAAAAGGAATAGGGCAAGATCATCTTAATCGTAAGTCTACTTGATTTCTGTAAGGTTAACTTACAAATATTATTCTTTGTCAAATCAAGTCAAAGATATTAGTTCAAAATTTATATACGCTTACTCTATCAGGTTTCATTGATACATCTTAATTGAAATTTTTCCCACAATTTACCACCAACTGCCTTAACAATTATATTTTATGCCTTCCTCTTAGTAAAGACTGAGTTTAACACAAACTCAAAACAAAAACCCCACTAGCATAATAAATGGCTTAACAAATACAATACTTTGAGCACAACAGAAAACGAATATATGCTTTGTGATCAGAATAAGGTAAAAGAACCATCTCCAATGAATTCTTGCAGAAAAATTTTATGTCAAGCAATCTGGATCTTAAATTAGCTCATATAGCTCCTTTAAAATATCCTTTAATACTTCAGAGTCATTTGTGCTAATAATCCCGGTAAACTGAAATAACAGAATTGCTCAAGCCCACCCTTAGTCCACACTATGTTTGAAGGAAGATTTATATTTATAATAATTAAATGTTTAAAACCATTAATGATTACAGTACAATTGAGTTAATTGTCCTCCACTTGTCACATCTCAATCAGAAATATCTATCTTGCCATTGCTTACTCTCCCTTTATCTTTCATGGTCTACCATGAATAGTATTAATTATATCATGTTAAATTACAGATTAACCTGAGTCCTGTTTTAAGTGGTTTAGTCAGGTTGGTGTGTTGTTGTTTTGGCAGAAGGGGGGAGCTAAGGGAATTGAATAATTGTGATTTTTTTATTAAGTTATAACTCCACCTCTACTGTTCCTCATGAAATCACAAAATATAAGAATTAAAAGGGACGTGGCATGCCATATAGTCCAGCCTCTAATTAAATTATAATTCCACAGCATTGCTTACTGCTAGTAATCTAAATAACATCCTACTGCTGCCAGCAGTGCGGCACTTATCACCACACTGAGGTTATTCCTCATACTGCCTGATTCTTCGAATATTGAGAAAAACCTTTCTCATACTGGATCAAAATTATTGTACATAAAACTTTCACCCAATGTTTCTAATAATTTCTCTTAACATCAGAAAAAATACAGCTTCTACATAAATTCCACAAAATATTTTAAAGTAGCTATTATAAATTTCTCTTCTTCAGGGTAAACATTTTTATCTTCTATAATATTCCCATTTAAGAGATATCCCCATTGTAATCAACTTCTTCTGCCTTCCACTTCCTTGTGACTAACCAATCCTATCATGCTTTCTATTTTTTTTTTCCTTTTTATTGAATTTATTGGGTGACACTGGTTAACAAAATTATACAGGTTGCAGGTGCAACATATCATCTGCACACTGTATTGTGTGTTCACCACCTCAAGTCAAGTCTCTTTCCATCACCATTTATCATCCCCCTAGACCCTCTCCTCCCCAACCTCCACTCCCCCGGCAATCACCACACTGTTCTCCATGTCCATGAGGTTTTTTCTTTTTTGCTCAATCCATCCACCCTCACCCACACCCCCAACAGCTGTCAGCCTTCTCTCTATCCACATGGTACATTTACACAATGGAATACCACTTGGTCTTAAAAAAAAAAAAAGGAAAAAAAAGGAAATCTTACCCTTTGCAGCAGCATGGATGGACCTGGAGAGCATTATGCTAAGTGAAACAAGCCAGGCAGAGAAAGGCAACTACCATATAATTTCACTCATATGTGGCATCTAATAAAAATAAACTATCATGCTCTTTCCACTCAAGCTCCTGGTGGTCCAAATGCCTTTGTAAGCAAAGCTGTTGCAGCTCGCTCCTTAGCACTTCTGGACTCCTCTGGTACGTGGAGGAGGATCCTCACCATGCCTCCATACTCTTTACCTCATAACTCCAAAGGGAAACATATGCAGGAAAAGTTCAAAAGAACCTGCTTGGAATGGGATTCAGGATCTCCCCTTGAAATGCAGAAGAATAAAGCTGTGTCTGCTGTCTGTAAGTTAATGAAAGGAATAAGGTCACAGAGAACAGAAAGTTGAGGATCCTCAGCAAGTTTTTAATGAAGAATACGATGCTCGTATTAAAGGCGCAGAAGAAAATAGGAAGAAAAACATAAAAAGACTAATTGACTTATAAAAACTTTATAGTTCCTCCTTTGTAAATTAGCAATTAATTCCAAGAAATTCATAAAAGCATGCCCAGCCCAGCCGGGCGTGGCTCAGCGGTTGAGCGTCGACCTAGGATCCAGGCGATCGGGGTTCGATTCCCGGTAGGGCACATGCCTGGGCTGCAGACTTGATCTCCAGCGGGGTGTGTGCAAGAGGCAGCTGATCAATGACTCTCTCTCATCATTGATATTTCTATATCTCTCTCCCTCTCCCTTCCTCTCTCTGAGGTGAATAAAAAATATTTTTTAAAAGGGGAGGCATCACTTTCACTACTTTTAGAATCTTTAAATCAGTTTTAAAATATACTCAACTTTACCTAAAAATCATATTAGAGCTACAAAGCAGTGGTACCTATTTTAATAGTACTTCAGTCTCTGAAACTGATTTGTTACATTTTTATTCGTTTTAATAACTTTAAAAATCCATTAAAAATTATTTTCAAATTCAGTATCTTAGCATCATGTATTTCATAAGAGTATTATTCTGTAGCCTCAAAAATTACAATACAGTACTCCCCCCTTATCCACAGGAGGTATATTCCAAGACCCAGTGAATGCCTGAAACCACAGATAGTACCGAAACCTATGTATATTATGCTTTTCCTATAAATACACATATATAATAAAGTTTAATTTATAAATTAGGCACAGTAAGAGCTTAACAATAATAACTAATAATGAAATAGAACAATTATAACAATATACAGAGAACTGTAATAAAAGTTATGTAAATGTAGTTTTTCTCTTGAATTATCTTATTATACTATATTTTCCCCTCTTCTTGTGATAATACAAGATAACAAAATGCCTACATGATGAGATGAACTTAGGAGAGTTTCATAAGCATTATGACGTAGCATAAGGCTACTATTGACCTTCTGATGATCTGACAGAATGAGGATCATCTGCTCCATGTGGTCCTGGATCATTCAACCATGACAATGCTGATGGTTGGATATCAGGAGCAAATAATTTCAATGGTTGGGGAAATTTAATATTTTTCGATGGAGGTTCACCATGGGTAACTAAAACCACAGAAAGTAAACTGGATAAGAGGGGCTAGCTACTGTATCAGTTTTTGGTGTGTTTTTATATTTTTTCAAAAATGTCCCTAGCCTTTCATTATGCAGTCACTAAGTGTTTGAAATTTAATAGAGCCAGGTTAATTTTCACAGTTGTCTTAAATCTACATATAATATAATGACAGTTTTACTATTTTAGAACCATTGTTTCTAGTAAAATTAGGATCATAAACAGTGGGTAGTGACCCTAGAGGGTATTGTGCTAAGTGAAATAAGTCAAACAAAGACAAATACCATGTGATTTTATTTATATGTGGAATCTAAAAAAAAAAAAAAGAATAAACAAAATAACCCAGAAACAGACTCATAGACACAGAAAATAAATTGATGGTTGCCAGAGGGGAAGGGTGTGAGCGTATGGGTAATAAAAGGTAAAAGAGAGTAAGAGGCACAAATGTCCAGTTATAAAATAAATAAGTCATAGAGATGGCATGGACAGCATAGGGAATATAGTCAATAATATTGTTATAACTTGGTTTGGTATGGTGACAGGTGGTTACTAGACTTATTGTGGTGATCACTTTATAAAGTATATAAATGTTGAATCACTATGTTGTACACCTGAAACCAATATAATATTGTATGTCAACTATACTTTAGATTTTAAAAAGCAGGGAAATATGCAATGAATCAGTGAGGAACCTTAACTTTATCTGGGCTAACTGGTATATAATGTACTTTCTTCTTCCTAAAAAAAAAAAAGAAGAAGAGTGCAAGAGAAAATGTATTTCAAATGTCCCTCGATGATTCAAAAGATATAAGAACTTGCTGTTATGTCATGGTCACTTGCTTGTGGCTAAGATTAGAAGTGTTAAATCACAAGTAAATTTAACACATATTATCAGGCTAGAGGAATCTCTAGGAGCCTTTAGTAAAGACATTCTCTCAGCAATATCTCGTGTAATCAGAGAAAGATTTGTACCACAGTCACAGTGATTATGAGTGAATTTTAGAAGCTTGTAGGTGCTTCTCCAAGTAAACTAGTACTTCCTGAATGATATGTTTTCAAAGATGCCCTTAATCTGTTTCTTTTCAAAGATGCTTCATTTTTTTTGGAGACTCTTTCTCCAACATATCTGAACCTAAATACGATCCTTCAAGAATACGAATATCAGTGCTGATATTGGGTAAAATGGACTCTACACCCAAAAACCAATGGCTCTTGGCTGAATGAGTTCAAGAATTTTAAATTTAAATACTCAAATAGAATTGCTAAAGTTCAAAGAAAATGAAAAATATTTAGAAATTCTGGATTATTCAGATAGCACAATTTTTTCCACTGGAAACCACTTAAAATTGCAAAGATAATAAGCTATTATAGTGTTTACATTACACTTGTAAATCTCAACACAATATTGTATAATCTTAGCATCACTGGGTAGAAACAATTCTCAAACAATTCCCTAGCTTATTCCCTTGCCTCAAGCAGTGTGAGAACTTACCTATTTTCAAGGTTTTCTGGAAGAAAGAGCCCACAGCTACCAGTTATAATAATAAATTTTTTTAAAGTTATTTCTTTCCCTCTATCATTTATGTCTAAAACCATGCCATGCTGTATTCCATTTTCCTAGATATGAAAGTTAAGTCCTGAATTTTATAACTTACAGTCATCATTATAGGGAAAAACTCCTTTTCCCTGTCTTTTCCTTGAATCACTGAGAAGAAAATGCCAACTGAGTCTTCCATTCTCTTGAGGGAGGAAGCTTCTAGACCTTACCCTGCTAAAGACTGAAAGTTTGTCTCTCCCCTGCTCTGTCTATCCCAAAAGTTACAGGTTATATCCTAACACCCAGTGTGATAGTATTTGAAGGTGGGACCTTTGAGAAATAATTAGGTCATGAAGATGGAGCCCTCAAGACTCCAGAGAGTGTCTTTGTTCCTTCCAGCATGTAAAGACACAGGGAGAAAACACATCTATAAACAAGGAAGCTGATCCTAACTAGACACCAAATCTGTCAGCTCCTTGATCTTGGACTTCCCAGCCTCTGAAACTATGAGAAATAAATTTCTGTTTTTTATAAGCCACCCAGTTTGTGGTGTTTTGTTAAAGCAGCTAAACCAACTAAGACAGTTATGAAGGCTAGAACTCCTGTTTGACATATCCCATAAATTAGAGATGAGGTTACATTGTCTCACAAGCAGGCTAACAAGTTCCATAATTTTGTCTTTGCTCTAGTGGGCAATTTCACTCAGTCTCCATGACAAAGAGGCCATGAAGGAAATGACCTTGCAGGACCAGCCACATCTGTCCTTCCTCATGTAATGCCTTTACCTGCCACTAGGTGTATAAATCACTTTAATCTATTGCTGAAGGGTTCCTTATCTCCAAAAGTAGTAAGAAGCCTTAAATATGCTGACCTCAAGTCTTAGAGTTCTCAGTTATAAATATGGAGATAATTCTGTAGGTGATAAGTTGTGAAGAATAGATGAGATGATATAAACTGTGATGTAAACAATAACGCACTCTATGAATACACGTCCCCAAGGAATAATTTCCCTCACCTATAAAATAATGGGGTTGGACAAGACTATTTCTAAAGATACAGTAAACTCTAACATTCTCTCCAGCCTACATCTAACTTCTGAATTTCAGACTCTTAATCCAACTGCCTAATTATGAACACACATTAAGTTAAAATCTAAACAAGTCACTTGGCTATTTCAGAGGTCTAAATTATAATGTCCAAAAATAAACTTATTATCTCTCTTCCTGTTTTTCTGCCAGGGTTCTCTATCTTGGTAAAGTATCATGTCCTCTACCCAGAGACATAACCAGAAACCAGGAAATTAATTATCCTTGACTCTTCTCTCACCTTCAAATCCAATTAATCACAAAATGTTGATAATTATTCCTCCTAAATATCTCTCAAATTGGTCCTCAGGTCTCCATGCACACAGTTATCACCCTAGTCTACTGCTATTGTCTCTCACCTGGACAACTGCAATCACCTTCAAACTATATTCTACATGTCATTCTTTCCTCTCTCTAAGCCCTTCACCTCACTGAAGACAGAGTGATTACTTTAAAATATAAATTTCATCAGATCATTTACCTGCTTAAAAATACACAGTATCCTATTACTATTAATATAAAGTCCAAGTCCTCAACATACCTAAGAAAGCCCCTGCCTCATCCAATGCCTATTTGCTCTGCAGCCTCTCCTCTTACCCTACCAATGCATGATATCCATTCTCTAATCCTCTGCCTTCCTAATTCTTCAAATATCCTATATCCCTCCCTTATTACTTGCCTTGGTAGTACATACTCATTCTTTAGTTCTCAGGTTTAGGTGTTACTTTCTCATAGAAGACTTCTCTGATTCCCTCTGTTCCCTCTATCTACCTTCTTTAAAAATATAAAATCTCTCACTTAGTACTATGTCATTCTCCTGTACAGCACATGTCATGTAATTAGTCAATTGTGGGATAATTTTTTAAATGATACACTCAGTCCTTGTAGGCAGAAAATTTGTTTGTCTCAAAATGGTTGTATTCCAACCATCCTGTGCTTGCTTGGAACACTTTATGTATGGAAGGAAGGAAGGAAGGAAGGAAGGAAGGAAGGAAGGAAGGAAGGAAGGAAGGAAGGAAGGAAGGAAGGGAGGGAGGGAGGGAGGGAGGGAGGGAGGGAGGGAGGGAGGGAGGGAGGGAGGGAGGGAGGGAGGGAGGGAGGGAGGGAGATACCACAGAATAGGAAGAAAACATAAAATCCCAGAGAACACCAACCATAAAGAAACTAACGTGCTCCTACTGGTGTCCAGGGTTTTTTTTCTTTACAAGTCAGTGTGTACAATAAAAGTAAAGACCTATGACTTTTGTTTCTATACAATTTTGAAATCCCCCTACATTTCAAACATTTCCTGATTTTTGTTGCCTTCTAATAATAAAGTCCCTACTAATAACTGTTTATGTCATTGCAATAAAGCCCTTCATAAATAAAAAAATAAAAATATATGCCTTTTTAAGGCTATGTAGTTTGAGGGATTAGAAATAGCACACTAAACATTTTAAAAGGATAATCAAGAAATTCTTTGTTTCTAGTTATTTGTTAAGGCAACAAGCTCAAGAATGTATAATGGCTCAAAGGCAATGGAAGTTTACTTCTTGCTCATTTAAAGTCCAACTTATTTTTCTGAGCAGCAAAAATAAGTTTTTTTCTGAAAAAAAAACTTTCATCTAAATAGTAATTCAAGAAGTCAGAGTCCTTCCTTTCTGTGACTTCATGTCTATAACATGTGGTTTGCAAGGCCACTGGGCCCAGCTGTGCCAAACAGGTGGAGAAAGAGGTTGGAGGACTGTCTGCGAGAGTTCAACAAGCCAAACCTTGGAGCTTGTCACTTCTATTCACATGACAAGGGATAGATTTCTAACACATGGCTATACCTCAGTGAAAGGGAAACTGGAAAATTTGGCTTAACTGTGTGGATAAGAAGAGGAAATTATGATTTGGTAAACAGCTAACTGCTCTCTGCCATACCACTACCTCTCCAGTAAGACTTCTCATTGATCTATCCTCTACCCATTTCCCTTAATTTATTTTCCCTCTCTTAAAAGTTGACAATTCTGACCAATAGTAGAGTATTTAAAGCATAACATAATTATTATGTTCTATGTGCAGTCTCAACATTAGAATACTTGTATACTAATATTCTCCTTAAAAATAACTTTATGCAAATGAATGCACATCCTTTCAGTTGTTAATTTTCTACTTATAATTCTTCTTTTCTAAAGAATAGGAAAGGGAAATAATCTTCATAGGTACATTTATAAAGAAGTATAAAAACAAAGTAAGAGAATGACTTTAGCGTAGGAACTATTCATTTTATAACAACCGTATAAAGAAACTTGAACACAATTTAATTTAGCACATGCTAAATCTGAATAATAAAATTAGCACTCAGAGAATATCAGCTGTAGTTATCTATATAGTAATATTGCATGATTTGAGAATTATTCCCCATTATTGATGAGATGAAAAAAGTGAAACAAAAAAAAAGGAAGATAGCCCTGACCAGGTGACTCACTTGGTGGAATGTCATCCCATACACCAAAAGGTTGTAGGTTCAATCCCCATCCGGGAGGCAACCAATCAATGTTTCTCTCTCATATCAATCTCTCTCTCTCTCCCTTCCTCTCTCTCTAAAATCAATAAAAAACATCCTCAGGTAAGGATTAAAAAAGAGGGGAAAAAGGAAGAAAAAGATACTAATAAGTCTGTCAGAGTGACTAAAATGGTAGAAACATGGATATTCAAGGAAGGCTTGATGTATAAATCTCGCGTTTAAGCCAACTCTTTGATCGTACCAGAACACTGAAACAAACTTTAATAAAACACCAAACCAATGTTTTTGAGCCTCTTCAATCTCCTCCTTTTATATAGCCTACCCAAATTCTAGAAACATTTCCAGGGACCTGAAACACATGGAGGCACTGTAATATACGATGTGTTATGATAGTACATGAGAGAGATTATAAAGTGCCTCCCTGTCCAAGAATTATAACATGATCTTAAAATTATTAAATATTTAAATACATACAAATGTATTCACACAATCACAAATACACAGAGTAGAAGTGGTTATTCAAATGCAAGAGTGAATCAAAATATTCACTCAGACAAGGTATTGTCTGTGATGTATAACTGCAGAGTGTGGTGCATAAGTCCACCAATTAAGATAGGCATATGACAACTGAGCCAACTTGAAACACATAAGCAATCACACATAGCCTAAAAAGGACTGTGGAAAGAAAATGCACATAGGTGATCAACTCTGAAGCACAGATAAAAGAAGCTTAAATATCAGAGGCTGGTTTTTGAATAAGCATTGCATGGGGTAGGTATCCTGCAACACTAATTTATGCACTCTGATTCTGTTCTTTATCACACAAATAACTCTACTTGTAATGATTCTGTCCTCATCAAGTGGTCTTCTGATTAAATTTAGTTTCCCACATAGCTCTGTCTAAAATGAGAGAATATGTTAGTCATGTCAACATAAAAGTTGTGTCCACTTGACAGTCATAGTTCTCATTGTTCATTAACAATTTGGTCCTAGGTGCTTGATTAACATAACTCTGATCCTGAGAAATAGATCTACTACTATCAGTGTCCAACAAAAGCACATTTCTGATCCTAAAGAGCAAGTCCACAGACCCTGGGCTATGATTAATAAAACACAGTGAATTCCATCTTGACATCATCAGGGTAGCCTGCCAGTCATGTGATCAGTATCACTTCTTTACTATTGGCTTTCCACTCAGATTACAAGAGTATGAGACTTGCCAAGCAACAAATTGGTACACCCAAATCAGAAGCATTCCCAAGCACACACACTCAATAATAATAATATAAAATTTCTGATCTATATCTCTACTTTAACAGAGTGGCTCCATCCAGATTAAATGTGTAAGTTTATATTTCATGTTCTTGCTGCCCTGAGAGTGCCCTCACTCTCGTTTGATTTATTTGCCTATTTTTGGTGGGGCCCTTGAAACTAGTCCTTTTGACATAATGACTTGAAGAATTTCAAATATAGTTTTCATTTCTTTTTGGAGAGAATAACATCTCATAGGTAGGTACATCAGGTCATCTCAACATCAAATAGTCGTATGATTTTCCTCTGTCTTTCCAACTGACTGTCATTGTGTCCTATGACAACAGACCCACAATCCAAACCTCAGGAGACTGTTTAAGAATACAGAACCAAGAATGGCTCAGAAAGGAACTGTAAACTCACAAAAAATATAATGGGCCTTCTGTCTCTGATTTCTCAACCACAGAAAAGATTTTGTAGACTACAACACAAATTAATATTAAGATGTACTATTACTTCATATACTAATAAAAAGAAAAATGCCAGTTATACTATGACACATTATTGATTGCAAAATGCTTCCTCATTCTAAGGGAGTGGGAGAAGATATTCACCAATGACAAATCCATAAGGGGTAAAAATCTAAAATATAGTATAAGGAACTCATGCAACATTAACATACCACACAAAACAAAACCATTCCAATTCAAAAATGGGCAGAGGACCTGAACAGACAGTTCTCCAAAGAGGACCTCCAAATGGCCAATAGACATATCAAAAGAAGCTCAATATCACTAATTATCAGGGAAATGCAAATTAAAACCACAATGAGATATCACCTCACACCTGTCAGAATGTCTATCATCAATAAATCAACAAACAAGTGTTGGAAGGATGTGGAGAAAAGGGAACCCTCATGCACTGTTGGTAGGATTACAAATTAGTGCAGTCACTGTGGAAAACAGTATGGAGGTTCCTCAAAAGACTAAAAATATAACTATCATATGACCCAACAATTCCACTTCCAGGTATTTATCCGAAGAAATCCAAAACACTAATTTTAAAATATATATGCACCCCTACGTTCATTACGGCATTATTTACAATAGCAACTTATGGAAGCAACCAAAAGGTTCATTGCTAGATGAATGGGTAAAGATGTAATACATATATACAATGGAATATTACTCAGCCATAAAAAAAAATGAACGAAATCTTGCCATTTGCAACAACATGGCTGGAGCTCAAGGGTATTATGCTAAGTGAAATAAGTCAGACAGAGGTAAATACCATTGAGTTCACGTATATGTGGAATCTAAAAAACAAAACAAAAAAATCATAGAATACAGAGAACAAACTGGTGGTCACCAGATGGTAGGGCGTTGGGGAATGGGTGAAAAAAGTGAAAGGGATTAAGAAGTATAGTTGGCCCAGCCAGTGTGACTCAGTGGTTGAGCATTGACCCATGAACCAAAAGGTCACCAGCTCAAGTCCCGGTCAATGCACATGCCCGGGTTGCAGGCTCGATCCCCAGTGAGAGATGTGTGGGAAGCAGCCGATCAATGTTTCTCCCTCATTGATGTTTCTCTATCTCTCTCCCTCTCCCTTCCTCTCTCTCTAAAATCAATAAAAACATATTTTTTTAAAAAGTACAAGTTGCCAGTTATTGAAATAGTCATAGGGATGTAAAGTACAGCAGAGGGAATATAGTCATAACATTGTAATAACTATGTATAGTGTCAGATGGGTATTAGACTTACCAGGGTGATCATTTCATAAGGCATATAAGTGTCTAATCACTATGTTGTACACCTGAAACCAATATAATATTATACGTCAACTCTAATTGAAGAATAAACTTAAAAAATAAAAATAAATCAGTTACTTGGATATATTTTGAAAATTCAAAAATTATTTACCTAAATATCCTTGAAATTTATATGTGAAGCTTTTGCTAGCTCTTTATAAACTAGGTGTCTGCTAGCTCTTGATAGTCATACTAGCATTCAAGTGTTTACAACTTGTCTTCCTGCATATACACGTATACAATTCCCTTCTCTAAAGGTCTCTCAGCTGCTTTCTGAGAATTGAGTATGCTTTTAAATATCTAAGTCCTATGATTACTCTCAGAGCCACCACATCTGCTCCTGCCACATACTACCTCTCAGGGCTCCTACAAGCACTATTGCCTCTACCTGGAATGCTCTTCCCCAAAAATATTTGTAAGGCTGTATCCTCACTTCATTCAGTCTTCTGCTCAGCTGTCAATCTTCCTTCTTGACCATCACATTGAAAATAGCATTCCCATTATACCCCGTCCCCTCTCAGTTTCATGATCTCTTCCAAGCCCTTCTCTAACAGACTCAGAACACATGCATACATACAGGATTTTATTCTTTTGTTTACTGTGCGAGAAAGCGAAGTCCCCATCCTTGTTCTCAGCATCTAGAACTGTGCCTGGCATATAATATGTGCTCAAAGATATTTGTGGAATGAATGGCTGAAAAGCTATCTTAACACAATCTTGAAAATTATTCTTATCATTCATTCATTCATATATATATTAAGAATTCAAAAGACTCCTTATCTATGGAATTCTTAGTATGTTTTCTCTAAAAGGCATAAAACTAGTATTTAATTTTAGTATTCAGATCTTTCAAATCCCAGCACCCCCTTCCTTTAAATGGAGTGTTTGTGGTTTTGCCTCTCTAACAAAAATTTTCCTGATCAAATGGTTAGAGGGACAAGAATATCAATAAAGCAAACCCCGGGTTTGCTATTAGACCCTGGGTCTAATATTGTAATGTTTTCTAAGTATATTTATTTCAAAAGCTCCAAACATAAGCATGAAGCTTATAATCCAGGACAGCATATCTTTGGAGAAAATATAATTTTTCAGTAGTCTTTTTCAAACGTGAGTAAAAGAGTAGTAAAACAAACTATAGTCTGGGTAGCCGCGTGACAATATTCCTACAAGTGCATCTCTAGACAAGAAAAGATATGCCTTTCTAACAGAAGCATGAGCATTTTATACTGCTATTTTGAACCTGGATCTCTGTGTATAAGATGAGTTCCCAGTTTATTAAGGAATTGGATGCAAACACATATATTAAGGGAAGTAGAATAAAATGCAGCTCTGTATATATAGATTTCCAATCAGAACGGAGTCTCTTCTCTCTCAGCAGGCAATGTGTGAGATGAATTTCTCACTTAGCCAATTAATTTATACTTTAGTCACCAGTGCTGGAAGGTAGCTTGGCTGACTTAGTGGTCTACAGCTAGAATGAGTAATAATAATTCACATTTATAAAGGACTTCAGAATATTAATTATTTAATTCACACTATATTGCTGCATGGTAATTCAGAGTTATTGCATGTGCATTTTAGGCTAGAGAAACTGATCTAAATCAATTAAAATCCATGCTAAAAGCAGAGTTCCTGACTTCAAGTTGGTGATCAGTCCATTTTGCCTTGCCACTCCGGCCTTTGGACTCTGTGATGGGTTAATTAACTTCTCTTGCTCTGAATTTATCCCTAATATGATGATAACAAGACTAACCTTACACTAGTATATTGTGCAAATTAATTGATTTTTAGAAAGCACTTTCAGATCTATGAAAGGAAAGTATTAGTTATAAATATCTCAATTGATTTTAAATGACAAATGATCATTTTTCATATCATTTATCAATAGCAATAGTGACAGAGATATTGAATAATATATAAAATGATGAACAATTTTTCCCATCACTCAAAGAAAGAATGCTTGAAAATCCTACCTTCATTCAGCCAGCCATGACTCATTCATTGGAAAAGAGGCTATGACTCATTCCTTTCCACAACTACCCAAGCTAACATGCATTTCCCAGTACAATGAAAATACTGGCTATTCCTGACAATGTGGTTTCTCGTTTATGGTTGTATTTTAAATACATGTACAATATCCCAACTTACAGCGTATTCCTGTGCAATTTGAAGTATAAGTTATCTGAGAAAATGACACAATTTATTTGATTTATATTTTACAGTGTCCTGACCAGAAGTGCAAAACATTTGCTTAAGCACTAGTATCTCATTAAGTGTTATTACAGTTTACTTATAAACATTGTATGAAAACATTTCATTTTCAATGAAAATGGAATCAACATTGTAGATGTCAAGAATTATTTCATTTGTACCTACTTTCTCAAATGAGTTTCTCTACATAGTAGTTCTATAAAACATGTTGGCTTGATTCTGAAAAAATACAAGTTATTTCATCTTAAAACTACAAATAAATAAGTACTTTTATTTCACACATGAACCCAAAGTTGAAGCTCCAAAGTCATATAAACCTAGAATTATATGGTGATAAAATGTTGGTGCTTAGTACAAGAAATGAAATACTAAACCTTAAAATGTGTCTGACGGATGGTTTGTAGCCATCTTCAATCAAAACTCAATACTCATTGATTTTTTTCCCAAAACTGGAGCCCCAGTTCCCCTCTGAGTGGCCTCTCAAATGTAGACCTCTTCCCTCAACACCCAGTCTCTGTGTTTTCCCAGTCAGAAGTAGACTTAACACAGCTCAATACTTAAAAAGCCATGAATTACATTGAAAACAAGAGGTAAATTTAGTTCCTGGATTGAATAGGAAATAGCCATAATTAGGATGTGCCAAATAGATTATACCTCTCTGTTGCCCCCCTCCCCCCCCCCCTGCAAAATGCCAGGGCTTCCTCAGTAAAGACAAATCCTGAAATCCAGGTCAACTAGGGTATCCTAGGTTTTGATATCTATCAGAATCCCATTTAATCCAGCCATATCTCTTCTGCAATAGCTTCCTGATTACAGAGATGTGTGTGTGTGTGTGTGTGTGTGTGTGATATGTATGTGTGTGTCTGTGTGTATATATCCTACTTCAACCAACTTAGTAAACACACAACTTCCTACCTGAACAACAGAAATGCACTGCATTATAAAATATATTGTTTTATCTTTTTCATGCAGTTATGAATTTTATCACTGCCCTTATTTTATACACTGAGATAAAACTACTTTTCTATTTCAGCTTTCACAAAGGGTTAAACATCACTTACATGTGCTTTTTTGACATCACCTTTAAATAAAGAAAATTTCCTATTCAGAGTCAAGGAGATTAACAAACAAAGAAAAATAATGGAATGATTCAAGTTAAGATCATTCTAAATTACCAACTTTGTGACAAATTGCATCAAATTAGTAAATTAAAAATTGTCATGATTACTCAAAGTATCTAATGTAACTTAAAAATCCCATGGTTAGCACCCACTAGGATGGTTATCATTAAAAAATGGGAAATACCAGGTGTTGGCAAGGATGTGGAGAAACACAGGGAAAGCAGGGACTCAAACAGATTTGTGCACACCAATGTTCATAGCAGCATTGTGTCCAATGGCCAAAAGGTCCCCAATATCCACGGCAATATGCATCAACAGATGAATAGACAAAATATATATACACACAATGAAATATTATTCAGTCATGAAAGGGAATGAAATTCTGGTAAATGGATAAACTCTGAAAACATTATGCTAAGTGAAGTAATTATGTTAAGTGAAATAAATCAGGCACAAAAGGACAAAAATGATATGGTTCCACTTACATGAGGTCTTAGAGGTCCTAGAATTCATTGAGATCGAAAGCAGAATAGAGGTTTCCAGAAGCTGGGCTAAGGGTGAATGAGAGTTGTTATTTAATGGGTACAAGGCTTCTGCTCAAACAGATGAAAGGGTTCTTGAAATGGATAGTGATGATGAGGGTACAACATTATGAGTGTACTTAAATGTCACTGAACTGCATACTACAAAAATGGTTAAAAAGCTAAATATCATGTTATGTATATTTTAACACCAAAAAAAAAGCTCAAGGCTAGTAAGGATCATTTTACATTTGTTCATAATTACTTGTTGCCACCTGACCATTACATTTTTCATAGCAACTAGGGGTCTTAATTTGTCCCCAATATATACGATATGTGTGTGTGTGCATAAAATCCAATTTCAGAAAATGGGAAAAGGCATACACAGCATTCTAATTTATTAGATGAGGGAGTAAACATAAAATTTACCTTTGTAATTTTGTTGAAGTTTACAGCAAAATATCCTCCTTCAGGTTTATTAAACTCTAATCATTTTCTTGAAAGATTAGCAGCAATTATCATTAAGGTTTAAGCATTTAACTGTGACTACTGCAATAAATCTTATTAAAATAACTGAAACATACTTTTCTCGCATGTGGCAACCTGTCTCTGAATCACAACCATCTGTAAGTGGTGATTGCCTGGTGCACACAGATGGGAGTAAAACAGCGATCAGGCTATACCATTCTTTCATCATCACTTGGTACCAAACAAACTGAAATCTGAGTCAGACTATTTGCATTTGAAAGATTATATGATCGCTGTAATTAACAAATACTCGTTGGCTTTCTGATATAAAATGTGTGATGGCTACCTGATTGCAAATAACACTTAAACTGTGCAGCCTCTCTTTCTAATCTCTGACAGCCTATAAAAAAATGAGATGTTAACAGCAGAGGAGCAGGTTTCAAGTTTTTATAGCATTCAATGCCTTTACAGATTTAAAATGACAGAAGAAGGGGAACAAAATAATCTATTCTTTCTGGCTCACGTCACAGAATCATGAAGGCCTTTGGTCCATAACTTCAGGACTACACTAAACTCCCTACAGCCTAGATCAGTTACAAAGGTGAGCAGGTGCCACACCTGCTTTTCCTTCAAGGCAGGAAAAAACACATCCATGTTGCTCACAAGGCCAAAATCATTAACTAAGAAAAAAGAAAGCCAAAAATTAATGAGATTAATATCTTTCTAGGCGTCACTGCATTTTAGCCAATAAGACCTACCTCTGTTGTATTAATAATCAGAGAAGAGATTTGAACACTTCATAATGACACAGCATTGAGTTTGGAGTTGGACAAGCCCTGTTTTCAAACATGTGCTATTTACAGAACATGTTCTCCAGGCCAAATTAGAGAAAATAATATTCTCTCTCTCTCCTCTCTCTCTCTCTCTCTCTCTCTCACACACACACACACACACATACACACAGGGTTCCTATAAGGTCTGAGTGAGGTAATCTAAGAGGTAATCTAAGAAGGAGTTTAGCACAATGCCACATAAGAAACACTCAATACTTCTTTTGTTAAATGAATAAATACTGCGACAAGAGGTAATGACAGGCTGCCCTAATATCTAAGTAATTTTGTCTTCAAGGTCTTTCTCAATCTTGATTAACTTCAGAGTATCTCTTACTTTGCCAAGAGTCCATTAAATAGTTAAAAGTGTGACCTAGATAGAGTCAGAATGTAGAGGTTTAATTCCAGCTTCCTCCACCTACTGGCTCTGTGACTTTCACCAGCTACTTAACTTCTCTGTGCTTCTCCTTATTCGCCTTTAAAGCAGGGGTTGTAGTGATCCTTTCAAGGTCTTCTTGAGAAAAATAAGTGGGCCAGTATATTTAAGTAGTTTAGAAGAGGGCCAGGCATCTATCACTGTCATATGTATCAGTTAGTTGCTAAACATATACGAACCGACCCCTGGGGATACAGTGGAGGACGAGCATAGTTCTTGAGTTCATGGAGCTTACAGACTGCTGGGAAGACAGACAATAAAAAGAAACAGAAAAGTACAGACGTGCAAATTGAAAGGAAGGAAATAAGAAAGGATTGAGTGTGATTAGGGCAGATCTCTTGATGTTTGAGCTGATTACTTCAGGTTAGGTTCTCCATCTGAAAAATCTCCATCTCAAAAATGCTATCTGTATGATGGTTACTGCAGGAAATACATAAGTGTCATAATGTAAAGCCGCCAGGAAAAGTAAAACCTTGGTGCATGTTGTTTCCTTCTACCCTTTTTGCCATGGTATCTGATTGTTTAGATAAGTACTCGCCTTTTTAACTGTTTGTCTGAAGATTATTATTAATATTATTTTTGCAGGGAAAAGTTTCTTAACCTCAAATGACCTCATTCTTTGAGATGCCAGATGCTGAAGAATATTAAAATTATATTTAAGACAGTGTTACATTCAAATTAAGATGTATTTTCTGCTAGATTACATTTTTAAAAGACAGTCATCACATATTATATACACTTAGATATCAAAGGACTGCATTTACATTTGAACCAAAATAAAAGATGAAAGTGGTTAATGAAGTTCTAATTCATTGCCTTGAATGTTTTTAGCCTACTGCATCCAAATTATTTTTTTAAATAACCACCACTAGAAAGGCTAATGCAGTGCAGATGACTCCCCAAATATTTGCAATAGGTCACGTGAACACTGCTGCGGCGCCTCAACAATTGACTATAATAGATTTAAGGGGGAATGATAGGCTGTCTTGACATTTAAATAGATAATATTTTCTATTAAATCTTTTTTAAAAAACCTTGATTAACACCAGAAATATTTCTCACTTTACCAAAAGAAACCCTCATTAAGGAAATTTTCACTGAGTTACATACAATATGCTCATCTGTGCACCATGAACTTGTTTTTACTCTATATTCAAAGCTGTATGTTTATTTCTCTGTTCGAGTTCAGTTCCAAAAGCCAAAAATATGAAGCAGATGTGGTGACTTTCTGTGTAGTGTGAAGCACAATTATGCTCCTTTGAATTGCTCAGGCTAAACAGTTACCCTCTCTAGGGTATACTGAAACTGAGATTCTTTACAGCCAAAAATCCAGCCTGCTACCTGTCAGGAACTGGAATTGGCAGGCCACAGACAGTTGATTGCAATGGATGCTCCCTTACTGTCCTGCTAACCAAAGTCTGTGAAACAAAAAATTTGCAGGGAAAACTTCAGCTAAATGGGTATGCTATCTTACCCTTGAGAAGAGATCAAGCTGTTTGACAGTGCATTTCAAGGTTCACTTTACATGAACCCTTTAACAGCACTCAAAAAACAGTTCCATTTGTCCTGCTTCTGAGTTCACAGACAGCATGGGCAATAGTCAAGCAAATAAAGAAAAGTCTTCCAAATTACTTATCAAAGTCATGATGCCTTTAAACCTATGTCTACCCGATTAGCTTATGTATCAAAAATGCAAATATTGATTTTTCTTTTGCTAAGAGTTTAAAAACGTGGAAATTGCTATAATTGAAGGGAAAACTTGAAACAAATGGTAATTTTGTTCTCAAAAAGGAAACTTTCTTCAGGCTGTGGGAGGTGAGAAAAGGAAGTTTCTTTTTCTTCTAAAATGAGTGAATGCTAAAAATAATAGCATTCATAGGATTCTTCATTGATCTTGTCAGTTCACAACTTCAAAAGAATTTTAAAACAAAAGTTAGCAAGGGACATATTCATATAGGAACATTTACAGAGTGCCATACTCATGTGGGTCATAAGTTTTATACAAATAAACAGACCAGAGTCTTGTAAAATGGTTCCCTTTTCATCAAAGGGAATCATGCATGAGCATTAATTCATTCAGCATTCATTTATGTAATGGACGCCTGAGCATTGTGCTTGATGCTGAGATATTGAAATGAAAAGACTAAGCATGTCCTGCAAGATGCTCATATGGAAAGTGGGGGAAATATTTAAAAGACATGTGACAGACAAATATAATATTCTTACTGCTAATGAGGACTCATTTTCCCCTGTAGTCAGGTCTCTGGGTCTTGAGATAATTGAAATAAAGATATGGAAGACAGAGACATTTGGCCTGCATTATCTTAGAAGATTTTATCATCTATATCTAGGAGTCAGGCCACATTTCAGACCAATTGTGAAATTGCAATGACTTCTCTAATCTCCTCTTACAATTTCACCATTTTCTCAACACACAGGTGACTCATGCAAACCCATGAGGGTGAAAGGGAACGTAATCAGGAAGGCTCCCAAACTCTGACCTTTATCTTGAGAGATGTCTGATACTCTCTACTCATTTTCAGTTTTATTGATATATCATGATCATTTTCTTCCATCTAGAAACACTGATGGAAAAAGCTAGTGTTTTTTCCCCTCAACTGTTTGCTATGATCCAACACTGCAGGCTATGGACCCTTTATCTCAGACCCACCCTCCAATCTTGAGGCTTTCTACTGTCCTGAGTAATTAAAGAGAGGGCCCCTGTCTACAAAGATAGAGTCAAACAGGTCAAGCTTCCCTAGGGCACAGGAGACAATAAAGCACAACGCAGTGGCTGTATCCCATGGTCAATCCTTGCCTACATCAATGAGGACAGCTGTCATAATTCCTGGGAACTGGTTTTATGTGGTTGAAACTCAAGCAGAGAATGGACTCATCTGAGTATTGGCTCTGCACTGACTCGGCTCTTAGCTTTGGAGGGGCCAGATATTTTGAGGCAGAGCCAGGAAGACTGATTCTGGAGCCTACCTCCAATCATATCACAAGAAATATTTCTGTCCCACGCCTAAACCATGCCCTTGAACTTAGATACAGGTAATTTAATGCATTTTTCTAGTGATTCCATCTCAGGGAATAAAGTAGAATATTCTCTGATGGAAGGTCCTTGGAGTACATGTGAATGAATCATGAAGGAGCCAATGAGTCCTGATCAATAAAACTATAAAACTACACTTGGTTAAAGTGAATTCTGTCAAGAGTTCTAGATTTGGATTATGATTAATACACAAAGTATTCTATTTCCACCAGCTGTGAGGAAAGAAATAATAACTCCTTAATCAAAGCCATCCTGCCCTAAGAGTCAACAAAGTAAGGATAAAGTTTGCCTCAGTTCTTAGCGTACCATGTTAATATTACATCTCAACAAATATGCATACTCTAACTGCTGTGATTGTACACAGTGTGTAAAAAGTACACTAAGATCAAAGAGAAAAATGTTTCTTAGAGCAGGCAATAAAGAAAGGCCTTATCTAAGATGCTACACTTAAACTGAGATTTGAGTCTGCCAGGGATGAAAAGAAGGCAGAGAGAGCACTGCAGATTCAAACAACAGCCTGTGCAAAAGCCCAGCCCAGCACTCTGAAACCCTGTGAGATCCAGGGATGTGTTAGAAGAATTGAAGTAAGAGAATGCACAGGTAAGCATGACAGCATGCATGGGTGCAGAAGTTATTTTGCACACCATGGACTCTCATTTCATAATTGTAAGAGGTAGTGTAATGTGATCAGATAGTAAGCAGAGGTCATAAGCATCATTTTCATGCACAAGCACCACCACAAATACTGCTCTATGTGTATAAATACATAATCCTGTATGTGCATCATTTGCATCACAAGCTGTTAGGTGCATTTCTCTCAGCGAGAGTTACTGTTTGGAAACAGTAACTCATCAATTGAACAGACAAGGTAGAGAGACCATGGAAATATGCTGACTAGTTTCTATAGAAATCGCCAATTACAATGAACTTTAATTATTCAAAAATAAAATGTGTTATTTGAATTGCAGGGATCTGAACTGTACAACCTTCAAAGTCACTAGTACATAAAGAGTGGTGTTTTTAAAACAGAAAAAGAAAAATAGCATTTCAAATTGTAAAATAATTATTTCACATGTTTCCCACCCTCATAATAGTTTCTCCTGAAGTGTGTGGAATAATTTATATATAAATATGTAGATGTATACAAACTGAAATGCCAAACATTGAAAAGAAACTCAAATGAGTGGGTATTCACATATGGAATAGAGCTCATAAAAAACCGTGTTTTTGTGATAATGAGATGTTTTCCAAGCTTGCCTTCATTCTGGAAATTTACTCAGAAACAAGTCCATATATTCATTAGAAAACAAATAAATTGGAAAGGTAGCCTTAGAAATCTGTAAAGATAAGATGTGACTTAAGAAATGGCCACTGTGCCATCTTGAGTTCAGTGGTGGGTCAAAGAGTGGAATGAAAATTCCCAGGACACAGAAGGTAGAAAACCCTTCACCTAATTATTTCTTTAATTGCTTTGGGCACATAACTGTCACAACCCCAGTGAAACTTTAAATGGATTTATGCAAGTTTCCCTGGTTTAGGCACATGCTGAAGAGATCATTACTATTTACATATAATCACAGAAAATAAAGAGAGAAAAAAGGTTTTCTTTGTGATGTTTACAAAATAGGTGCTTATGAGTCCTGAGGAACTGGAAAATCTAAATAGACTAATTAACAGTGAGGAAATTGAAACAACTATCATAAAACTCCCAAAAATACAAAAGTCCAGTACCAGATGGCTGGAGTCCTAAAGACTCCTCAAAAAGAAGTATTAGAAACAATAAACAAATACAGTTTCAGGATACAAAATCAATATACAAAATTCCACTGCATTCCTATTAACAATGAAATGTGAGAAAAAGAAATTAAAAAAAAATCCTTTTGCAATTGCAACAAAAAGAATAAAATACCTAGGAATAAACTTAACAAAGTATGTGAAGAACCTATACACTGAAAACTATAAAGCATTATTAAAAAGACTGAAAAAGACACAATGAAATGGAAAGATATTCTGTGTTCATGGATTGGGAGAAAAAAACATAGTTAAAAGAACCATATTACACAAAGCAATATACAGATCTAAAGCAATTCCCATCAAAAATCCCAATGGCGTTTTTTAAAGAAATGGAACAAAAAACATCAGATTTGTATGGAACCACAAAAGACCCTGAATCACCAAAGTAATCCTCAAAAAGAGAACAAAGCCAGAGGTGTCACATTACCTGACTTCAAATTATACTACAGAGCTATGATAATCAAAACAGCATGGCATTGGCAGAGAAACAGATACACAGATCAGTGTAACAGAATAGAGAGGCCAGAAATAAAACCACATGTATATGGGCAAATAATTTTTTACAAAGAAGCCAAAAACACACAATGAAGAAGAGAAATCTTCTTCAATAAATGGTGCTGGGAAAATTAGAAAGCCACATACAAAAGAATAAAACTAGACTACAGTTTACCCCCATGTACAAAAATTAATTCAATGCCTTAGCCTGTTTGGCCCAGTGATTAGTGTCAGCCCTTGGACTGAAGAGTCTCAGGTTCAGTTCTGGTCAAAGGCACGTACTTTGGTTGCAGGCTGGATCCCCACCCCCGTTGGGGCAGGAGGCAACCAATCGATGTGTCTCTCTCTCACATGGATCTCTCTCTTTCTCTCTCTTTCTCTCTCTTCCACCCTCTCTGAAAAGCAATGGAAAAAATATCCTCAGGGGAGAATTAAAAAAAAAATTAATTCAAAATGAATCAAAGATCTAAAACGTAAATATAAGATCTGAAATAATACATTACATAGAAGAAAACATAGGCACTAAATTTATGGCTCTTGCTCTTACAAAAATTTGATGAATTTGACCCCAAAGGCAAGGGAAATAAAGGCAAAAATAAATGAATGGGACTATATCAAACTAAAAAGCTTCTGCAGAGCAAAAGAAACCACCAACAGAACATAAAGGCAATCAACCCAAGAAGAGATGATATTTGCACACAACAGCTCTGACGAGGGGTGAATATCCAAAATACATAAAGAACACATATAACTCAACCCCAAACAAACAATCCAATTTAAAAATGGGCAGAGGACCTGAACAAACAATTCTCCCAAAAAGACATACAATAGATATATGAAAGCATGTTCAACGTCGCTAGCTATTAGGGAAATACAAATCAAAACGACATTGCGATACCAACTTACACCTGTAAGAATAGCTGTTATCAACAAAACAAATAATAACAAATGTTGGAAGTTGTAGAGAAAAAGGAACCCTAATTCACTGCTGGCTGGAATGAAGACTGTTTCAACCACTATGGAAAACAATATGGCAGTTCCTCAAAAATTAAGAATAAAGTTATTATATGTTCCAGCAATCCCTCTTCTGAGTATCTATCTGAAAAAATTGAAAACATTTATTCCCAGAGATATATGCACCCCAGTGTTCATTGCAGCATTATTTGTCGTGGCCAAAATATAGAAACAACCAAAGTGTCCTTTGATAAATGATTGGATAAAGAAGATGTGGTACATATATACTATGAAATACTACTCAGCCATAAGAAAAGATGAAATACTGTCATTTGCAACAACATGGATGGACCTTGAGAATATTATGCTAAGAGCAATAAGTCAGTGAGAAAAATCTAAGAACCATACGATTTCACTCATGTGGGATATAAAACTGAAAGTCATAGACACAGACAATAGTATGGTAGTTACCAGAGGGGAGGGGAGTAGGTGATAGTAAAGGGTAAAGGGTTCCAAATATATGGTGACAGAAAATGATTTGACTTTGAGTGATGGGCACACAGTGCAATATACAAATCATGTAACATAGAATATACATTTGAAACCTAGATGATCTTAGTAACCAATGTCACCCCAATAAATTTAACTTAAAAAAGAAAAAATAGGTGGTTAGGATCCACAGAGCCCATGTAGAAAACAATGTAATTAATTTGTCTTCAAATGTGCCTGAGAACTACCATGTTTAAAAAATTCAACAAGATGTAATTGACTGTCTTTTTAGCAAGGCAATGTCTTCTAAGGGGAACTTCATATTATGTAAGCAAAACAAGAAAAAAAAAGGCTTTAAACCCTGCATTATTTCCAATAAGAGAAAAAAAGCATATTAATTTCAAAACTGTTAAAGTTCTCATCTAAAACTATATTCAAACTACAGATTTAATTAGCCAAGCTTCTTTTAGTTACAAAGGACAAAAATCTAACTCAAACCAGTTTAAAACAAAAAAGGGATCAATAACCTCACCTAAGTCCTGTGCTAAATCCAATACCTCCAATAAATTAATTGGAATTCTGTCTCTACGTCTTTACTTTCGCTGTGTGGGCTTTATTGTCAAATACGCCTTCCCCATGCAGTGGGTAAGGATGGCCACTAGTAGCTCCAAGAAGACTTTCTATCAGTTTAGTAATGCAAATGAAAGGGGAGTCTCTCTTCTTCAGTAGTTTCTGTTAAATTCTCAAAACTGACTTGGATTCAGCTTGAGTAACATACCCCACTTTTGAATCATTTATTCTGCCCTAAGGTGCATGATAACTGATTGGTAAGACTTGGTTCACATGCCCACCCTGGAGCCATGCTGAGTTCAGTCCATCTGGGTCACACAGAGAAAGAACAAAAATGAGTAGTTTTCCCAAAGACACAATGAACAGAAAAATACATATTTTTCACTCCATACATAAAATATTATCGATTTCTAAATTATCTTACATATTCACCTTTAATATACACATTTCATAGTTTAAGTAAACTGCAGTATCTGAAAGGACAGGCACTATAATGTGTTTATGTTCCAGCCAATCCTCTAAAGCCAAATGGAAATATGAAAACCCTTGTATTGCTTGCAAAATCATTGAGAGTATTTCTTGGCTTCCAACCCATTCCATATAATTTCTTCCTTTCCTTTTTTTAGATCCAACCAAATTAAAACTTCTTTTCAAGACAGTCCATTGCAGAGAGGTGGAGAGAAAAGTTACATACACGTAACTACATATAGATTTTAACAAGTATCCTAAAATTTTATATAATAGCAGGGACAGTCATAAGAGGCCAGGGATAAAGCCCAGTAAGCAAGAAACTAGATAGATAACATCAATATAAATGTCCTAGAAAGTCAAGAAAATCAGGAAGGTACGACTGGAAAGATAGGCTCCAGAACCTAGGAATTCAGAGTTTTAATAAGGACTACTGTAAGAAGCAGGAAATTGTGGTTCTAAAAAAGAGGATGTTCTTTGCAGTCTTTTTAAAACTGCTGCTGAAAACTAAATATTGAAAAACAAGGTTTAACCAACTGAAGGTATATTTCCATTCAGAGGTATCAATAGTGTTCCCCCATGTGCCTTTTGATTCCATTTGAAGAAAAGGAAGAGGGCCAGGGCTTCACAAGCGTTAAATAGTTGAGACCAGGTGGCCTAAACAAGTCAATCCTAATTATGAACAATCATGAGATCATTTTCTCAAATTAAAAATTTAAAGAAACTCTCCTTTTAACACATTCCTATTTCTGGCACATAGATTTGGCTAAAAGCCACATGGGTTGATACTGCTCTAAATCATAGGGAATGCAGCATGGCCAGGGTTACTGGCAGACCCTCAATTGGCACAACTGTGGGTCTTCTCAACAACCACCCTCACTAGAAGATCATATGATTTGGGAATGAGTCACAGTTCACCTTTTTAGCACTAAATATCATTGATTTGTATATCAGAAATTAAGTGGTGGGCGTGAGTAAAACAACAGTATTGAAAGCTGAGAATTTTATTTAATCCCCTGGATGTCATAAAGCCTTGGGATAGCTCTACAAAAGCTACCAATGATGAATTCATGACAATACAGAAAGTCCTCAAATAACATCATTTTGTCAACGTTGTTTCATTACCATGGGATACTCTAGGAACTTAACTCTTGTTTATATCAATTAGCCTCTGGTAAAATTGGTTTTGCTATGCATTGCTTCACCACACATCCAAGAACCAATGGATGACGTTAAGTGAGAACTTACTGTACCAATTTAAGGAGATTTATTAATTTTGTAAACATTTAGTGAGCATGTACAATGTTCCAGTTAGTGTGCTAAATGTTAACATAACACACATACACACCAACAAATTGCCAAATAGCATGATCAGTGTTACTCATAATTAAGTAAAAATGTGATAGTGGCTACAAAGGAGCATAAGAGAATCCTTGCCAACATTTGAACTAGATATTAGAATAAGTAAGCATTTGTCCACTGGGAAAGCGTATTGCTGACGGAAGAAACAGCATTCATAAAGACGCAAAGGGCATAATATATTTGATAAATAAACAGAGTTCAGTGTTAATGGGCACAACCATGAGGTGGCAGATGAGTTGTAGATGTTGATAAAGATCAGAGTGCAGGGAACAATGTATACCAAACTAATTTGGCTTGAATTTCACACTTAGTGAACCATGAAGTCTTTTCTTAAAATCAGTGAAGATGATCTCTTCACATTTAATTTTTGAGAAGTATAACTGCTCCATCAGGGTGGAGGGAGGACCAGGATTAATTGAAGGTGGGTAGGAGGTAAATGGTCACACAGGAAGTAATGAGAGCAGTAGAATCAAGAAAAACTAAATTAAAAGATAAAATAGGTGGAATTTGGTGATCAATTCTGAATAATTGTGGAAAGAGTGGAAACAACTGATAATATATCCAAAACTTCTAATTTTGGAAACTAAGAAAAAAGGGAAACCAATGACTAAATTTAAAATTTTAAAAGGTGAGGCATTGTGTCTGAAAGTGGTAAATCTCCACCAAATCCATGCTCCCATTCTGCCTGGGTACACCAGTGGACTACCTTTCCCAAACTCTTTTGAAGTTAGCTGGCTCCTAAACAAGCAGATTATTTAAAGTACTTCTCATATATTAAAAGCAATTGAATAAGGACTTAGAAATTTGGAACTCAGGAGAAATGTCCCATTCAGAGACAGGACTGAAAACCATCACTATATGATTCAAACCATGAGAATGAGTGGAGAACTCCCTTTAGCTCACCACATATTTATTTGATTATATTATTCACATAACATTATACATAAGATTAAGAAGCAATGAAAATATAACTAGACACATAGTATTGGAAAACAACAGCAAATAAAATCTAACACTATCATTTCTCTATCATCGTAATCAGATGCAGATAAAGAGCAAGACAGGGAGCAGCTAATGCTGCTTTATTACACCCTACAATCACATAGTGCACATGTACTGATGATTTTCTCCACTGTGAGTACCAACTAAATAAAAATCTCAGATACTGTTATATTTATTTCTTTATATCCCACCACTTTGCAAAAAGAATTTGAGGCATCCCAAGTACTATATTCTGCAATATATGAAAACTTACCCAACTGTTGAACAACTACATCTGCACCTCTGTAAAATATATGTATATGAAAATATTATAGAATTTATAATACTTTCATACTTAAAATGTTTAGAATATACATCAATCCATTTCTTTACTAATCTGAAACTTATGGACATAAAAAGAGAAAAGTGGGGAAAAACATTGAAATGCAAATTCTGGTGGGGGGGAAACACCATTCCACTAAGATTTAGAAATGTTTCCATTAATTCCACACAGGCTATTTTAGTCAAACTATAAAGATTAAATAGTCTGTATCCAAACAGCTTTATTTGTATTATTACTTTGATCTAAGAACTAAAAAGCCCCACCTGAAAAACTACTACTCAAGTAGAAACAATATTAACACGATCCCAGAAATTGTTCCATGGAAATTATAAGAATATGGGGGGAAATACTGGCACTTTAGCTATCCCTTGCTTTATTCTTTATTCAAGTATTTCCCATTTAAGTGCTGACCAAGTTTGCCTTCACTTAGTTTCAGAGACCCTGCAGGCAAAAAATTATAAGGTGTCTAAATTATTTATTTTAAAACTTTAAAGGCATCTGAGGCATCTCCTATATTTTATAGACTTTGAATGGATCATGTCAACTACTAGAAATGTAGGCTCAATGATCCTATAAGCCCAAATGGCCATTCTGTACCCAAATGAAAAATGTCACGTGAGCCCTTTGGCCTTGGAGAATCTAACCCAGAACTGGCTTATTTATGGTAATTACATGTTTTAGTCACTAATAAATCTTACAACCATAATCTATAAAGAAACAGATTTTTCTTTATATTAAGTTATGGAAGTCAATGAGGGCTGTGAGGTGAGCTGCTTAGAAAGTAGTCTGTAAATTCAGCTCTATTAGGTAAGCCTCTTAAAAATTTTCTCTTAGCAACAGAAGGAACAGTACTTCAGTTTAGATTTTATTTCCTTATGGAACATATTCTAGTGGTAAAAATGACTGAATATTTTGTGACTCTAAAATGCAATAATTAAAACATAATCTGTTCCTTAGGAACTCTAAACTTTTCTAAATTTCAGATGTACTATTGAGATATCTCAAACTAAATATTAAGATTACTTTTTGCAAAATTGATGCATGTATCTACAATATCTATATGACATCAGAACATAAGCTGAACACAATACCTAGCTGCAGACACATCAAACCATTTATATCTTCAAATTTAAGGTACATCTAAAACACACACAAAAAATATATCTATCTTAATTTCTTGGAAAGTATAATCTGATTCTTCACATCATTTTAAATATTTGTAGTTCAAGATTCACTTACTCTCCTTCCTAAAAATCACACTAAAATATGCCTAGATTTCTACATTGATATAGCTATACTTAAAATATGGTACACCCTTATTCCATTATAACAAAGAAAATAGTAAAACATATAATTTCTATAATCTTACAGTATTACAATTCTTAGTCACTCAAGGGAATGTGGTCAAGGAGGAGAGTAAATAAGATAAATTTATGTACTTTGACAGACTTCTCATGCATTGATTTTTTTTCAGGAAAAAAATGGGTATCAAATTCACTAATTATCTCTTTTTTTCTAAATGATGGAGAATTTTAAGGGAAACGATAAAAGTGTCTGATTGGATGCTACCTTTCAAATCCATGACCCACTTCCTGAAACCTTGCTGATGGGCTCTCATGTGGAACATTTCCCATCAGTAGTTGAAATTACTTTTCAGATCCTCCACATGTTTCAGAATTTTAGGATGAATAATTAATGCAACTGCACTCACAGACCTTTGTAATGAGTCCATATTTTATAAGTAAATAACTAATGTCCAATGCCAAATGAATACCAATGGAATAGAGATTTCTGGGAAGTAGGCTTGGTGTTTTGTGTGAAGCCTGAAACTGACACTGATAGGCTAATATTCACAAACTTCCACTTTTATTAGTTGGTTTTTAGACCCATTTGCTGAGTGTGTCAGTTTAATTCTCATATTGGCAAATGAATGTTGTTTGTGGCTCATAAAAGAGAATGGAATTAGCTATATCATTTAACCACAGGAAGCCACAAATAATGTTAACTGATCAGCTGGCCATAAATTTATTCTTTTTAACTGTTGAATTATGTATTCAATATTCTGCACCTGAAAGCAGTTTTTTTTCTCCTTTCCTGTATTTGTGTCAGTCTTTTCTACTCTGTGAATCATATTTATATTCATAAAGGATATTACATGAATAAAAGCTTGCATTTTATACACATATACTTGCATATACATATATGTATATATATAACAGTTGAGCCTCACATGCCTGAATTACTTGGAAATATTTTTTCACTTAATTTAATATTTTCTTAAAAAACAGACTTTGTAAACCTAATTTAAAGGCTCTGCATTGTATAAAAACACATAACTAAAAGAGTATTCATTGAACTGGCCATTTTCCCTGGTAAATACCAAAGAAACCATACTCCTGAATTACTTCTGTTTTTACAAGGTTAGTTTTCCTAACCATTTTTAGACTTTTTTCAAAGAAAATTATTTCAAGTGATCATAAGGATGTTAACTTTCTTCTAGTCACTTCAGATACACAAATTATGTCTCATTTTCTGTTGGCTTTGAGAGCCTCAAGTGAAGAGAGAGAACTCTGATCTGTGTGCTAATACTCCCTAATATTTTTACAGAAAATATTCCTGAAGTATACTGGCCTAAGGCAAAGGAAGGCTACTGATTAATGTGATGAGTCTACTAGGAGAGCTAAAAAAGCTGCAAGTTGCATGGTGGGGTCAGCAGGGTCTGAGCTCAGTCCTGAACACTTACTGGGAGAGTATGGAGAAGTTAACTTGACTTCTCTGTACCCCAGTATTGTCATGTGCAAATGGGAATAATTTATCTCAGAGCTGTTATTAAAATTAAATTAAGCAATGCATTTAAAGTGCATGACAAAAAATATGCAAAGAAAAAAATAAAAATAAAGTACATGATATTCAGTAAAGGCTCTATAAACATCAGTTTCCTCCACACCCTCTCCCCTTCCCTCATCCACATTTAAAACTCCCAGATATCATCTCTCAGAAGGAATTAGTATGATTTCTATCGTGCAAAATATGAATATTAAGGCAACCATGCTCTGGTCATTCTGCTTCCCCTTCTAGCTAAACTTTTTCTTCATGGCACTCATCACAACTGTTATTAAATACTATTTTTTATTTTATTTTTTAAATTTATCCTTATTGTTGAAAGTATTACACGTGTCCCATTTTTCCCCCATTGACCCCTACACCTTGCTCCCACTCCCTCCCAGGCCTTCACCCCATTATTGTTTGTGTCCATGGGTTATGCATATATACATATAACTTCTTTGGTTAATCTCTCCCCACCCTCCACCCCCCTTCCCTCTTCCCTCTGAGATACAACAGTCTGTTGCATGCTTCAGTGTCTCTGGGTCTATTTTGTTTGTCAGTTTCTTTTGCCCATTGGCTTCTTAAAGAAGACCCCTCAATATTTATGGAGTACTGGTTTTGTGGTGATGAACTCCTTTAGCTTTTTCTTATCTGTGAAGTTCTTTATTCAACCTTCAATTCTAAATGATAGCTTTGCTGAGTAGAGTAATCTTGATTGTAGGTTCTTGCTTTTCATCACTTTAAATATTTCTTGCCACTCCCTTCTGGCCTGTAAGGTTTCTGTTGAGAAATCAGCTGAGAGTCGTATGGGTGCTCCCTTATAGGTAACTCACTGCTTTTCTCTTGCTGCTTTTAAGATTCTCTCTTTGTCTTTAACCTTTGGCATTTTAATTATGTGTCTTGCTGTGAGCCTCTTTGGGTTCCTATTGTTTGGACTCTCTGTGCTTCCTGGACTTGTAAGTCTATTTCTTTCACCAGGTAGGGAAAGTTTACTGTCATTATTTTTTCAAATAGGTTTTCAATTTCTTGCTCTCTTTCTTCTCCTTCTGTTTACACATAATATGAATGTTGGGCCACTTAAAGTTGTCCCAGAGACTCCTTACACTGTCTTTATATTTCTGAATTTTTTTCTTTTTGCTCTTCTGATTGGGTGTTTTTTGCTTCCTCATATTCCAAATTGCTGATTTGATTCTCGGTGTCCCCTACTCCACTGTTGATTCCCTGTAAATTATTCTTCATTTCAGTTCCTGTAACCTTCCTTTCTGACTGGTTCTTTATTATGTCACTGATGATCTCACTACAGTGGTACCTTGGTTTTTGAACATCTCCGTTGACGAACATTTCGGCTTATGAATGCCATAAACCCGGAAGTAAATGCTTTGGTTTCAGAACACACCTCAGAAGTCAAATATGCCACACAGCTTCCATTGAGTACAAGATCCTGAGGCCTAGCTGTTGGCTGTTGATCCCTTGGTTTTTGAACGTTTCAGAACTCGAAAAGTCTTCCAGAACGGATTACATATGAAAACCGAGGTACCACTGTAGTTTCCTTAATAGTCTTACTAAGATCCTTGAGCATTCTTATAACCATTGTTCTGAACTCTATATCTAATAGCTTTCTTGGCTCTATTTCATTTAGTTCTTTTTCTGGAGATTTCTTCTGTTCTTTCATTTGTGACATGCTTCTTTACCTCCACATTTTGGCTGCTTCCTGGTGTTTGTTTCTATGTATTAGGTAGAGCTGCTATGTCTCCTGGAATTTGTAGAGTGGCTTTTGTGTAGTAGGTGTCCTGTAGGGCCCAGCCACCTGAGCTGCACCTTCTAGGTGCTCCCTGTGGGCTGTGTGCTCTGACCTGTTGTAGTTGAGCCTTGGTTGCTGTGGGCATCACTGGGAGGACCTGACCCCCCAGGCCAACTGGCTATGAGAACCAGCCACAACTACAGCCAAAGAGCTGCTATGCTGGAGACTCCCCTACAGAGAAGGGGAGCTTTGGTGTTCACCAAATACACCCTTTGAGTGTGTCATTCATGGATGTGGTAGGGTTGTAATCCAGCATGGTTGAAGCTGACCACCAGGTGTACTGTCTCTGGGGCCTCTTGGGAGGTGCAAAGTCAGCCTCTCCTGTGCCCTGCCCAGGGCCACCCAGCATGAGCTACACAGCAATCCATAGATGGCTGCTATTTGTGCTGGGCTTGGAGGTGTCCAAGAGAGGCCAAGCTATAAACCAATGCAGGCTGCCGCTAATGCCAGGCCTCGGGCCACTTATCAAGAGGTATGGGGCACACTGAGGCCAGCTGCTGCTTATTTGAGAGATTTTAGGAATCCTAAGCATGAGGCTAGAGAGGCCACTTGCATAGAGAAGCCACTGGAAATGGCTTGGATGAGCTTGCAGGTGGGGAGGGGCGGGGCTTCTGGGAATCACCAGGGTGGGCCAAAGGTGTGAGTCAAGTTGATGGACATTCTGAGAAGGCGCCTGCCTGCCAGCTCTGTGAGTGGAAGGGCTCATCAAACAAGCCATGGCCTCTGCCAGCTCTTCTGGGACCCTCAGCAACAGCCCCTGTTGGTTTTCACAGCCCAAAGTTGTGGGGACTTCTCTTCCTGGCCCTGGAGCCCTGGGCTCGGGGCCTGATGTGGGGCTGGGACCCCTCACTCCTCCAGGAAATCTCCACTGCGGAGATGTCCCTCCTGGGTTTAAACTGTTGCACCGGATGTGGGCCTGCAGCTACTTCTCAATTCAGCCCCAATCCTCCTGCATCTCCACCCCTCCTACCGGTCTCCTTGCTCCTTCAGTTCCCTCCTTGTAGGGCTTCTGTTCAGCTAGATTTCAGGAGGCTCTGAGTGATGGTTGTTCTGTATTTTAGTTCTAATTCTGATGTGGTTGTGAAAGGAGGAGGGGACTGGTTACCCTATGCGGCCATCTTGTTGTCTCTCTATTAAATACTGTTTTTTAAATCATTTTTTTAATTTTTCAATTACAGTTGACATACAATATTATATTAGTTTCAGGTGTACACCCCAGTGATTAGACATTATATAACTAAGTGATCATCCCGAAAAATCTCGTCCCCACCTGGCCCCATACATAGTTATTAGAATATCACTGACTATATGCACCATGCTGTACTTCAAAGCCCCATCTCTATTCTGTAACTACTCATTTGTACTTCTAATCCCTTCACCTTTTCACCCAACCCTCCAACCACCCTCCCATCTGGCAACCATCACAATGTTCTCTGTATCTATGAGTCTATTTCTATCCTGCTTCACTTATTTTGTTTTTTAGATTCAATTGTTTTTCTTTTCCTTTTTTATTAAATTTATTGGGGTAACACTAGTTAACAAAATTATACAGGTTTCAGGTGCACAACCGCACAGCACATCATCTGTGCATCGTATTGTCTGTTCACCACCCAAGTTGTCTCCTTCCATCACCTTTATCACCTGTTTACCCTCCTCTAGCCCCACCCCACCCCCCGCATTCATCACACTGTTGTCTGAGTTCATGAGTTTTTTCTATTTTTTTTTTCTTTTTTGCTCAATCCCTCTACCCCACCCCAACTCCAACAGTTGTCAGTCTGCTCCCTCTGAGTCTGTCTCTATTTTGCTTGTTAGTTCACTTTTGTTCATTAGATTCCACCTATAAATGGAATCATATGGTGCTTGTCCTCTGACAGGCTTATTTCAGTTAGCATAATGCTGTCCAGGCCATCCATGCTGTCACAAAGGATAAGATTTCCTTCTTTTTTATGGCAAAGTAGTGTTTCATTGTGTAAATGCACCTCAGCTTTTTTGTTGTTGATAGATATGTATTCATTGCCATTTTATTGTTTGTATTTTTGTCTCTTTTTTCTTCTTCTTAAAGAAGGCCCTTTAACATATCATGTATTACTGATTTGGTGATGAACTCCTTTAGCATCTTCATGTCTGGGAAGCTCTTTACATGTCCTTTGATTCTAAATGATAGTTTTACTGGGTAGAATAATCTTGGTTGTAGGTCCCTGCTTTTCATCACTTTGAATATTTCTTGCCAGTATCTTCTAGCCTGCAAAGCTTCTATTGATAAACCAACTGACAGTCTTGTGGGAGCTCCCTTGAAGGTAACTAAATGCTTTTCTCTTGCTGCTTTTAAGATTCTCTCTTTGAGTGTTCACTGCAGAGGTGTTGGGTGGTGCTTCTACGTGGTCTAAATCTGTCCACTGGATGTGCTAGCTCTGGGCCACCTGGGAGGTGCAGGCCAAGGTTAGCCACCATCTGTGTTCTTCCCAGGGCCACCCAGCATGAGCTATGAAGCAATATACAGAGAGCTGTTACTTGTGCTAGGCTTGGAGATGCTCAGGAAAGGCCAAGCTACGAATCACGCCCAGCTATTGCTAGTGCTGGGCCTGAGGCCATTTAGCAAGAGGTATGGGGGACACTGAAGCCAGATGCTAGGTTTGTTTTTGTGTTTTAGAGATTTTAGGAAAGTCCGAAGTGTGAGCCACAACAGACTTTCCATGCATATGGAAAAGCCACTGTAAACAGCTCGGGTGGGCCCAAAAGTTGAATGGGGCAGGGTCTCAGGGAATCACCAGGTTGGGGCGAACATTGTGAGCCAAGTTGATGGAGACAGATATGGCACCTGCCTGCCGGCTCTGTCAGGGTTGGCTCAGAAAAGGAATAGTAGCCTCTGCCAGCACTTCTATCAGGGAGAAAGCTGCCCCTCCAGCTCTCATCTTAATGCCAGATACTTCAATTCCTCCCCATATGTCCCTGATGCCTTTCAAGCTGTTGCTGCAGTGCTGGAACTCAGAGGGAGTGAGTCTGAGTAAGTCCATGTGTGGGCCCTTTAAGGGGAACTGCCTGGGACTCCAGCAGCCCTCTGTCTTACTCAGCCACAATCCTCACCAGTTTTCACAGCCAGAAGTTATGGGCACTTCTCTTCCCAGCACTGGAATCCGGGGCTTGGGGCCTGGTGTGAGGCTGGCAACCCTCACTCGTCAAGGGGGACCTCCACAGTGAGATATCCCTCCCAACTTTTATCCCTCACACGTAGATGTGGGACCCGCCTGCACTGCACCTCTGCCCCTCCTACCAGTTTCAATGTGTCTTCTTCTTTATATCCTTAGAGGTAGGACTTCCTTTCAGCTAGATTTCATGTAGTTCTAAGTGATGGCTGTTCTGTAGTTTAGCTATAATTTTGATGTGGTCGTGGGAGGACAAGAGTACTGCATTTACCTACACTGCCATCTTGACCAGAAGCCAAATGCCCATAACTATTTGTTTAATGTCTGCTCCCTCCACTAAGCTGTGACTCCATTAGGACAACACCATTTCTGTCTTTTATCATTGCAACTTCAGAGCCTAGCACAGGAATAGTGTTTAATAGGTGCTCACTGAATGAATGAGCCTTTTTCTCTAAAATGTCTAAGATCAATGGCCTTTAGCCTGAACCATAAATAGCCACTACAGGCACATTGCACCATGGAACATGCAACCCAGACAGAAAACCCAACGTGAATGTTACCAATACATAAAGTTCAACATTTCCATATGCTCCACACAAAATGCTTTCAAATAGTTCATCATATTATATAATAATGTGGGTCACTTCCAAACAATATAATGATTCTACTTCAATTATTATATTCATCTATTCATGTGTGTATGTTTTGCCAAAAAGATCGATTGGTAATGATCTTTCCTAGGAAGAGCATAAACAGTGTCCTTTGATTTGTTGCTGGTGCTATTATTTGCAAAGCCTGAGGCTGCTTAAGACTTTACTTTAAACTCAAGATTTACCTGAAACCTTTACTAAAAAAAAGGGAGAAACACTTATGATCATTCCATTCTGTGAGTTGTCTGCCACTGCCATTATGTACATTAAACCAATTTAATCCATCAAAAATAAATTGTTTTTAAAATGGTGATTAAGATTCTCTCCCCACAAAAACAAAAAAACAAAAAGAAAAAGAAAAAAGTACAATATTGATTTTCAGAGCCCACAGCAATGTGCATTTTATTTTTAATGCATTTTAAGTGAAAATTCTAAAACTGTGAAAGAAACCTGTCCATTAGACAGAGTTGGGAACAGACTAAACTGCTTAAAAAACTTTTGATACATATAAAGGAGTAACTCAGAGAGATGTCTGCTAAAATAGCAATGGTATAAAAAAGGATCAGTAAAGGGAATTCACAGCAGTTAGACTTGCCAAAACCAGACTATTAATTTAAGGATGTGAATACAAACTGAGAGGTTTAATCTCAAATATACCTATAAGGCTTTTATATATTAGGTCTTTACTTATTCAACAAGCATTTACTAAGTCTACAATATAGTAGGACTATACTAACTAAATAATATGGGGTATGAAATCAGACAGATCTGGGTTTAAATATGTGCTCACTCACTATTAGCTGTATGATATCTAAAGGTTTCTTGCTATGCTTTAACATGTGCAGGAAGGACTCCCTTTTCTCCTCTATAAAACAGATATGATAAAACCTAGACCAAAGAAGTATTGTGAGAATCCTTTAATGTGGGTGATGAAAAAGAAAAAAAAGAAAAGAAAAATAACAATGATCTCAAAGTTTCTAGGTTATGGAGTATGTGGAGATTCTAGTAATTAAAACAAGAGCAAAAGATAGAGAGAAAACTTAGAAGGGGTATATATGAGAAGAGAATGAGAAATTTAACTTGGACTTACTGAGGTGCTATGAAATAAACTTAGACACCATGAGCATGTAAGGGATGGGTGACATTTTGAAAGTGAGTGGGATTACCCAGGAAGAGCATGAAGATGATGAAGAAAGGAAAGACCAAAACTTAGCCAGGCAGATCATCAAATATGACAGTGCGGGGTAAAGATTAGTCCATAAGAAGTCCCATATGTGTTAATACTTCCAAAGAAAAAGATCAGACGAAGATGATAAAGGTGTCAGAAATGCAGGCAGTCTATGAAAGAATGGCCTTGGAAAACCATGGAAGCAAAGAATAATTTTTAAAAGGCACAGGAGTGAGAAAGTGAGAAATATCAACCCTGATAAATGCAAAGATATCTGCAAAGCAAGCAGACAGAAAAATTATCCACTGGGCCAAACAGTAAATGTAGAGGTAGTCTACATGGGGCTTGACAGTTCTGCATTCCTTCCACCAATGTATGAGAATATCAACAGAGTCACACTGCATGCTTTTACGTTACCAATCCTTTGTGAGAAAAATGGCATTGCATTGTAGCTTTCATTTTAATTACTCTAACCCCACAGCTTCACACTCCAAAGCATGGAAGAAAAAACGTGACCCAGAAAACATAATTACAAGTAGAGTGACTGTCCTTTTGTGCCACCAGAATAAGTTGCCTCAGACTTGCTGGATTGAGTTATTTCAGTGGATATGTAAGCAAATGTCTAGAACTGCCAGGTTGTTGCCTTGGTTTAATAGGCAGATATAATATATCTATTATATCTGTTTAATAGAACAGATATCTCTGTTCTCATACTAGTTCCATCATTGCCTGGTGAGGCTTTGGGCAGATCACCAGACCTCTCTAAGCCTCAGCTCTCCTCTCATCTATAAAACAGGAATAATGATAGTACCCACTGTGTGGAGTTCTATTCGAATGTGTGATAGGCAGAATAGTGACCCCCCAAAATGTCCACATTCTAGTCTCTGGAACATGTGACTACATTACCTGACTCTGCAGATGTGATTAAGTTATGGGCCTGAGGTAAGGAGATTATTTTGTATTATGCAAGTGGATCCAATGTAATCGTGAGGGTTCTTCAGAGTTAGAGAAGGAAATGTGACTCGGAGGTCGGAGTGCTCTGATAGCTGGATTTAAAGACGGAGGGAGAGGCCAGGAACCAAGGACTGCAGATAGCCTCTGGGAGCAGAAGGCAAGGGAACAGATTCTCTCCTGGAGCCTCCAGAAGAAACATAATCCTACCAATAACTTAATTTTAGCCCAGTGAGACCTACTTGGATGTCTTCCAGAATTGTAAGATAATAAATTTGTGGTTCTTTAAGCCACTAAACTTGTGGTGATTTGTTTGCAAGAGCCATAGAAAACTAATCTAGAATTAAATGAGAAAATCCATGCGTAATGTTAGTACAATGCCTGACACATGGAAGTACTCAATAAATGTTCAGATGATAATAATGGATGATAAGGATGATGCATAATTTTGTTGTGGCAAAAATTTCAGGAAATGTTGACTATTAAGTTGAATTTTATGAAAATGCCAATATTTAATCATTTTTGACCTATAAAAACCATTTCATATGGTCCAACCTAATATTTCTAAGCCTAGTACTTATTCATAGGAACTTTAAAAACATTAAAAGACGCCACCTACCGCCTCAAAGTTCATATTACTATTCCCTCTTAAATTACAACATCACGAGGTTGTTATAAGGATTAAATGAGACAATGTATGGAAAGTAGTACCAAGAGTACGAATAAGCCTGAATACATTTTAGCCATTACCATGCTCTTTAATGCAAGTTTCAGGAGAGCAGGGACTTCGTCTGAGGTACTCACTGCTGTAACTTCTGCTCACACAACAGTGCATTTTCATATAAGTTATTTATAATTAAAAAAACTAAACCAAAAATATATTTATGTAGTTTCCTATAGTGCCTGTCTAACATGCCTTTTTGTTAGCACTATCATGCTTTTAAAAACTTTTTGTTGGGTTAGAAACTATCACTTGGGTGTGATTTTTGTCAAGTATTCTGTTTCCCTTTTGTATCGTGATTTTTTTTCTTTCTGTGACTTACACATCATTTGTGGTTTTCATGGTGCCTAATCATAGGGGCAAAAAAATTTCTTTTCACTGACTGGCTGACACAAGTAACAATGTCTTTTAACAGAGGTGTCTTCTTTCTGCCTCCCTCCTGGTTGAAGGAAATACAGTAACTCACATCTTTGTTCATGTACTTTGTTCATGGCTGGCCGTGTGGAACTGAACGGGAAATGCAAAGATACCAAAAATATGAGTAGAGTATACAAGTGCTCTCCCACGTTTTCCTGCCCCCTGATATTAGGTAAAACCATGTGACCAGTTCTGGCCCTGGTTAGTGAGAGAAAATGGTATGTGCATCTTCTAGACCAGGGCATTTAAAACTCTTTGGGGGACCCTTCAATTCTCACACCATGTCAAAGAGGTCCTAAGTTTCAGACAGTGCAGCTACAAGAAGCAGAGACCCCTTTGGCCTGCCTTCCCTTGTGACTGTGAGAAGCATGCCACACACACACATATTAGACTAGCAACATGTGAGAAATAAATTTCTTGTGTGTATGTTAAGCCCCTGAGATTTTAAAATTCTTTATTCCCATAGCTCAGCCTCTCTTATCCTGACCAATAAAAAGATACTTATATTTAATAATTTAATGGTCCAAATTATAGATTGTTTTATAAGGTCAAGGACAACCAACTACTAATCAATTATTTTCAAAATAACTTTAAAAAAAGAAATTGTCGTGAGAGAAGATTAGGGACATAATTAAATAGCAAGAAACAAACTAAAGCATTGGAAATTATAAACAAAATAACAGCCATCAGAGATAAAGTTAGACAAAAATTAAGATTTATGCTACTGGTTCATAACACATATAAAAAGAAAAGCAATATTCTAAGTTTCATAATGCCAGAGAACAGACACCCTTGTTCAACATTAATGGATATTGTACGTTATTACGCACTATTATTGCTTATATTAGAATCCTAGACAGATGTTCACCAGCTGACAACATAACTGAGAATTTCAAATAGAGAGAGACCATCTGAGATATTAGACTGTGAAAATAATGCTCCACATGAGTGGTTCTCAAACTTTACTGTGAACAAGAATCACGCAGGGATTTGAAGTAAATGCAGATTCCTGAGCCCTGCATCCAGCTAATCATATAAACTATATCTAGAGAAATTTAACCCCAACTGGCCATTTAGCAAACATCCCAGGTGACTGATGCAAGTGGTCTATGCACCATACTTTTGGAAAAAAAGTTTCCTTTTATTAGGAGCCAGTTAGAAACTGGCCCCAACATAAATGTAAAACACCCTCCTCACATATATTCTAATACTGGCCTTTCCCTTCAAGTTTGTTTTATCAGAGTTAATTTTAATTACATTGGAGATAGTTTTTTTCCCATTACATAAAATAAATATATAATAAATATATGTATAAATATATATACATATGCACACATATATGCACTTTTTTATATGGGTATCTACATAATTCTTGCAGTAGCTTGAATGTTCATTTGGTTGAAATAAAAATATTTTCCCAACAATTATTTATCTCTGTAAGGATGTATTTTCATATTTAGTATTAATGATGTCATAACAGTCTTACTGTGTTTCATTTAGAAAAGCCTATGAAGATTGTATGAGGATTAAATGAGATATCACATGTAAAGTACTTAAAAGGTGCTTAGACTATAGTAACCCTAATAGGCGCCACTGATTTTAAATATTACTCACTAGGACATGTTTCAGGAGAGCAAAGAGCCCTCATGATGTTTTATTCATCTGCTCCAACACAAGGAGGACAGATGATAAATATTTGTTGGATGGATGAGTAAGCAGGACCTTGAACATTGCTGTTATTACAATAACCTACTTGGGTCTATACCATTTAAAAGCTCAAGGGTTAAAACCTCATGCCCGGTGTTCTTTTTAGATTGTTTCGCCGTCTGTCTTCCCTTCCTTGTCTTCTCTTCACCTTCACCCTCCCATCTTTACCCCTCCCAGCCAAAACATGGAGTCTTCTAGTCTGTAATCCACATAAGACAGCATTTCAGAGTTGCCTGCATCTAGAGTTCCCTGAACTGGAAAAAGTCTATTGCTCGAACCCAAGACATTACTGGATCTGCACACAGGAGGCTGAGAATTAGTAGGTCGGGCTCTGCAGCCTCAAACCCAAGACATTACTGGATCTGCACACAGGAGGCTGAGAATTAGTAGGTCGGGCTCTGCAGCCTCAAACCCAAGACATTACTGGATCTGCACATAGGAGGCTGAGAATTAGTAGGTCGGGCTCTGCAGCCTCAGGCATGCAGACACCCATTAGGTCATCTGATCACTGCATTCCAGCAACTGTGTGGAATTTTAACAGCCTCTGGTAGCAAATGCGTCATAATTTGTGAATTTAAAGCTGGGAAACACACAAGATGCTCCTTCAACAGTGAGTGTACATCCACCTGGCGGAATGATGGGCTGCCACCCTCAGACCTGCCATCAGAATGTGTCAAGGAATATCTCTGTGCTGATGATGGAAGAGTAAAGTTGTAAGGAAGAGAAAATATTAGTTTAAATCTTTCCCAGTTTCCTACGGATGCCAGATAGCTGGATTAACGAAAGACTTTAGTGAAAAACACAAACCCTTCAAAAACAGCATCAAATGCATACTATCAAACATTGCAACACATTGTTCTGACAAAGAAATTTTCACTTGCAACACAAGTTCCAGCACATCTGCTGGTAATTATTATGATGATTGTATTCCCTAATTTTGAATAATGGTTGTGTTCCTACCTTTTAAACCACACAGACATACATTGTACATGACATTAATGTTACATTTGTTTCTCATTATATGCGTTTCTCATTAACAACTAATTAGTCTTGATTTTTTCCCCTTAAATTATGTAGTATTAGAAGAAATAGACCTTAAAAAATGTCAACAGCCGTCAGAGTTAAGTCAATATTAAAGAAACAAACAGCGCTGACCTATAGTTAACCTTGCAAGCAAGAGTAAAAATTGGCCACTCAAAATGCATGTTTAAATTAACCAAAAAAGAGTGTTATAAAAAGAAAAACACGTTTCACACTACATTTTCCTTTGTGGAGAGGGAAAAAAAAGATTAACTGTGCTACATTTGGAATGAGACTGGATTATATCCGATTTGAACCACCAAAACATTTTTACCCTCTTTCTTCATAGGTATCTGGAAAACACACGAAAAGAAAAAATGCTTTCAATAAATGATGTATGATACACTGAAAAAAATTTAAATAAAATGTTACTTTTAAAATCTAAAACATCAACTGCCATACTAAAACATCCTAATGAAGTTAGACAATTCTAAACAATATGCTGGTATGATAAAATTGAAAAGTTTTTTTAATTTTCTTTTTTCTTTGTTAGAAATTCTAAAATGTTATGTGCCACTTGTTAGAAATAAAAGTTATAATATTCATCCCATCTTTAACCTCTACACCTGACTGCACTGAATTTAAATTTTAAAATATCAGGGGATCTCAATGATGCCATGTCTAGTTCACTAATGAGTTTAAACAAGTTTTTAAATTGTCCTAATTATCTGACTAGAAGAGACTACCTCTCTTTACTTACCCAGACTTGGATGCTGCACCATGGGGAGAGACGCCCATAGTTGTAAGGCTTCCTGAAGTGGGAGGAGGCAGAAGCTCAGCACGTGCCCAGATTCACCCTACCCATCAAGCGCTCCTGATAAAACAGTCCTGACCTGACGCCTCAAAGACCCAACAGTTGAAACCACCTTAACAAGGTATTAACACTGCAACGTGCTTCATAAACTGCTCCCAGCTGGAAAAGGGCAGGAGCGAGGTGAGGCATGGAAGAGACTAAAGAATTAAGTCATTTTATAGGTGAAAGAGACAGGAGAGACCATAGAAAAAATAAAGAATTTGGGGGGGGGGTATAATTATTCTATTTGGGGACAAAGTCTTATATAGAATAAAGTAATATATAGGGATTCAAACCACTGGAGCTATACTTTATATTTCCCCTTTCACTGAATCTCAATTTGGAGTTGGAAAAAGTTAATGTAATGCTCTTTTTTCTGTTTTCTCAAAAAAATTTGAACCTTCTTTAACAATGTTCTCCTGTTTTATGAAAATGAAAAAGAGGAGGAGGAGGGGAAGGAGCAGGAGAGACTCTAGCATTCAAAGTGCTAAATAATTGAACTAAAACAGATTAAGTGGTCATAACTCTAACCATGACCTACATCAATGTTTTTCAACCTGTAATGTGCATGAAAATCACCTGGAGATCTTGCTAAACTTAACTTCTGATTCCATCTCTCTGAAATGGGACCTGAGATTCTGTATTTCTGAAAATGTCCTTGATAATGCTGATGCTGCTGGTCCATGGACCACAGTGAGCAGCAATGATCTAGAATCCCCTGCAGATTGATGGAAGCTCCTACTAGATGCTTTCATTCAAACAAAAATTATAATTGGTCTGTTTTGTTCTGAGGTGTTTAAAGTAGACAATACTAGACTTAACTTTGTAACATCTCAACTATTTGAGAAGTTGAGTACTGTTGGTCATGTTCTTCATGTTCCTAGCTGAACTCCATGGGAGCAATGGAGTATTTGATAATTGGTTGATTATTGATGAAACATTCAAAACCTATTTCCTATCACAGGCAGGAAGAAGGCAGTTTCAGGCTGACCAATCAGATCATCCTGTTGCAGGCCCCAATAACAAGCCAGCACCGGCCACACCCAAGAAAAGCTGGATGCAGAGCAAGATGAGGGCTCCAGGACTGAGAAGAACAAAAACTGTATCCTATGTGTCTGAAAGGAAGTCTCTGGGTGCTGATTCTTGTGCCCGCGAGATATCCCTATAGTAAAATCACTGACAGCCACAAAAGGCCAACAAAGAGAAGTGGCATAACTTAATCACACGTCTCATCTATACAGAGCTACTGCACACAGACTATACAGAGGAAAGGTTTTTAGGTTGCCTTCCTACACAAAGTAAAGTTTTAAAAAGAAGAGGCATGGAGTTAACCTAGATCTCTGATATTTTGGTTGCTTCCCATGTTTTCATGATAGAAAAAAAAATTTAATGGTGGACATTGAGAAATACGGCCTCGATGAGAAGCCCTGTTTTCATGTCTAGTGTAATTCCAAATATTCAGAATTGTAAGGAAGAAACTATGCTAGAGGCAGTAAGTAGGAAATGGCTGGATGAAATTATGTACTAACCGTGAAAAATTGGGGAATTGTGGGGAATGGAATGAGATAAAAGCTAATTCCATATGAATCAAAATATCCAGCCATTTCCCGGAGAATAAATATCAGTCCAAGTAAGTGTTTGAGTGGAAGTAGTAAAAACTAGCAACAGGTCACCAAGGTAAATTGGGGAAAATAAACTAGTATTTTCATCATCTTCATTACTAGCCAAGGTAAAGAGCTAATAAAAGGTGCTGGGAAAGAAAGCTGGTGAGAAAAGGATAGGTTACATAGGACACTAAATGTGAGGGTGAGTACAGGAAGGGAAAGGAATCGCTCACGTTAGTGAGCACCGGGAGCCGGGAACACAGCAGAGAGGCCACCGGGATGGAGCTGCTCTGCCAACAAGCCACAGAGGCGAAGCGCAAAGACAAAATGTGATAAAAAACCATGAACAATCATAAAACAATATGAATATCCTGAAATATTAAAAAGTAAAATCAGAAGTCCAAAATCCTGAATATTTACTCCTTAATAAAATCTACGTATTAATGGGAGGACTACAACAGGGGCAGGGAGAAGAGAATTCTTAGTCCTTTTGAAAAATCTTCATCACATCATTTAAGCAATAAAATTCTGTGAATTTTAGTAAAGCAAGATATTTTTGAGTAAAAGGACATTTATGAAGGTAGCTAGCTGGGCTACCTTCTATTAAACTCATTGAGGCAGTAGCATTAAAAGAACATCTCACCAAGGCCACATCACTCTGAAGATACACTGTTTTCATAAATGTGGATAACAGTAGTCACAGGACACCACCTATGTCTGCTTTCCTTGTATTAAAATCACAACTTAAAACATCACAAATGGACAATCCAAAGTTTAAGTCTGAAGCTGTACCTACTTTTCAGTGAATGAACACATTTTCAAACCAAAACGAATTTAAAATATTAACTGTAAAGAGATACTTATTGGGAGTAACTTTACTTTTCTGCAAGTGAAGCAATGTTCTTCAAAAGGTAATACCAAATGTAAATAAAAGGCATATTTAGGATAATAGCATTCATTTCTTTAAACTCTCCCTCCTCCTTAAAATGTATTTGCTCTTACTACTTCTTAATCCACTTTTTCACTCAACAACAACAATAATAAGGGAAAAGGGGCAGAGAAGCAGTGTAAAAAAAGAGCAATTTAACCCTAGTCTTACAGTGACATCTAGTGGTGTTAGATGGTAACACTAGCTAATCTATTACCATTAAGTAAAAATAGAAATTGCTGCATTGAAAACCAGAGTTTATTTCAGTGAATCTCTTCCATTTCTGGGTAAGTACACAAAAAGATCTACCCTCACTCTCTTCCTACCACCCGGCATGTTCTTTAGGGAACTTGCACTGTGTTTAGCACCCGATTCTGCCTGAGACAGAAAAATACAAGATCAAGCCTGCTGTTTATCTGTTAAGGTTCTTTACCCGTACCTTATGTTATGAACGTACGACATGGCTGATTCAAAGCAAATGTACATGTAGACAAATTTTTTAAATACACACACATACACAAAGCCTGACTAACAGAAATTTCATTTTGCTTCCTCCCTCCTCTCATGCAATTGAGCAAACCTAAGGACAAATTCCCTAGCCTATCTCTACCCAACCTTTTCTTAAAAATATATATATCTTTGTTGATTTCAGAAAGAGGAAGGGAGAGGGAGAGGGAGAGATAGAAACATCAATGATGAAAGAGTCATCATTGAGCGGCTGCCTCCTGCACACCCCCGACTGGGGATCGAGCCCACAACCCAGGCATGTGCCCTGACCGGGAATCTAACTGCGATCACCTGGATCCCAGGTCGATGCTCAACTGCCGAGCCACACCCAGCTGGGCTCTACCTAACCTTTTTACCTTCGGCTTCACCATATCTCAAAAATTAAGAGCATAAGAAATTGAAGGCAAATAGACCTGGATTTTATTCTGATATCTTAAATGTTATCTGTGTGGCCAGGCAACACTGTTTAACCTCTATAAGTTTTAGTTTCTTCATGGATGAAATGAGCTAGTTCCTACATCATGGGGTTTTGAGGGGGTTAAAATAAATGATAGATGAAAAACACCAGAGTTTGGCCCTTAGAAAGTGTTTAATATGTTTGGTCATTTGTTTTGATAGCTTTCTTCCACTAGATTCACAACCAGTTAAATAAATATCCTACCAGTTCCCAAATATCCCAGGATTTATGACTTTACTCATGGTGTTCCCTTTGCTTGGAATGCCCTTTCTTCAAGGCCTGACTCGAGTACATCCACCTTCATGAAGATTTTAATACTGCCTCTTCTCTTCCCCCGCCCCCGTTTCTCTTTCTCTGCCTCAGAGCAGTTATTGGGGGGTTCTTGACATGACTTGTGCCTTGTTCCATTCATAAGATCCTCCCAACTGGATTTTATACCACATTAGTTAGGACAAAACCCAGGTGGTACATAACCAGAGTAAAACACTAAACAATTTCATGAAGTGGGCACCTAGTAGTCACCAGCTTTTTATAACCCGGATCTTTATAACTATTACGTTGGGAAGTGGAACAGTTCAGATGTATGGTCTTTCCTTAGGCAGGAGAGTACAGGAATACCTCCCTTTATTGTGCTTTATAGATGTTGCATTTTTTACAAACTGAAGGCAAGAGCCTCCACCAGCCAAAAGATTACACTCACTTTATTATGGTGATCTGGACCCGAGCCTTCGTTATCTCTGAGGTATGCCTATAAGTGGCAGCCTTCAAGCCAGTCAACCCGCAGACCTATTTTATCTGATGAAAACAGTGTTTTCAAATATTTGAAAATTAAAAATTGGGTGTTTTCAAATCATTATTAGTGGAAGCTTTTTCTCCCTGGCACCTTGTATCCAGGTAAAGTGGCCCTCTGGTTGCACCCCTCACTGCTTGCCCCATTTTCTTTCCATGAATTAGTATTGACTGACTTGGTTGGAAGGTGGTGTTAATTCACTAAAATCTATAAGGAATGAAGATCAGGCATTTTCCTTCCTGCTGCCCTGAGCCAGTGCAAACCAGGGACCCAGGCAAATGAAACTCCTAACACCTGAGCGTCCTTCCCTTCAGGTGCACACCCCAAGTGTTACATCCAATGCGTGAGGGGCAGGTATAGAGGAGGCATGTCAGTGGATCATTACTAAACCTCTCTCCAAAAGCGTTATAAGAAAAAAAAGTGACGGTTTAAACTTCTCTCCACCTAACGCCTGTGTTGATCTCTCAGCCAACCTCAGGCAGAGGAAAAGGGTATCAGATTAGTCTTTTTAAACCCTAATGAGCCGTTTCAATGACTCTTACATCATATACTTTCTGCTTGCCCCACAATTTTTGAACAAAACATCACATTTTAAGATAAAGACAGGATCTGACCCTCCACAATTTTTGAACAAAATATCATATTTTAAGATAAAGACAGGATCTGGCCCTACCACACTCAATTCACCCTCATCTCAGCCCTGGTTCCAATAAAACTTTATGTCCCAATATAGGAAGTCCATCCACAAGGCACAGTTAGCCAATTTTACTTTTTAAAATATTGCATTAAAACATTATTTATCTTGGTTTCTAAATTGTTTGATGTCTCCTTATATTTTGCATCAGAACTGAGTGCCTCACCCTCCTCACCCAAGTCCCAGCCCCTCTGAATTATAACCTTCTCAGGACACATTCTAGCAGTAGGTATTAAGTAAAAGGCTCAAGGAAACGGAGACCAAGACTGTCAAATCATAATGCCCCATCTCTCTGTCAAGAAAGGGGTGTTGTTTTATCTTGTTTTGTTTTTGTTTTTCGAGCATTTGCACATAAGACACAAGCAAAGAGTCCTTCCTTAGAACTGTACTGGCAGAAAGGAGTTCTCACTCACTGGGGTTACTGAGTCTGGAAGATAAAACTCTGGCGCTAGCAGCAGGCATCTTCATCATTGTTTGAAAAGGGCTCGTGTGTAGAACAAAGCCAATCAGAGGCCAGCAGAGATAAAAGCTGGATGGAAAGAGGAAGTCCAGAGGTACTTTCTAGGATCTGAAGTCCTGGCTCCTCCAGCAATTCCTTCAGGCATCTGAGCTATACCAACTACAAAAGCCATCACTTTTCCTTTCAGCTCAAGGTTATTTGAATTGGACTTTTTCACAGGTGTCTAAAATAATCTTGAGCAATTTAAGGATCTCATTGTTCAAGATTCTTAGAAGTCTATCATCACACAAAAGCTTTTCCCAAATTCTTCTGGCTGGTCTAGCCCTGAGAACCTTCCTTTCCGGGATGGTAAATCCTTCTGCATAGAGGGCTAAGTCCTGTCCCAAGACAAATGGAAGAATGTTTAACAACATAACACATTTCCTGTGATCCCAGACACCTGGGGACCTGCTATAAACCATCGCAACTTTCCATTTCAAAACAGCCCAAGAAAAGTTAGGGGCCGAATGAAGTTTGTCACTAGTATCCTAAAGCTTCTTTCTAAATTCCTGTGTACTTTCAACACTCCCTCATAGACACTGTTTCTGACTGTTCCTTAATAAGTCTGGGTTTAGGAGAGGCTGTGGAATGAGAAAATGACTACATTCTTCCCCAAAATGTCCAGCAAGCTTAATAAAGCCATAGCAAAGAAATCCCACTTTGAGTGAACCTTATCGAGAAGTTTGTCTTTATAGAATGTCAGACATCTCACCCTACTTTCTCCCGGGAAACTGGGACTCGGCATCAATGAGGTTAAGGTTAAGGAGAAACTCTGCCTTAAGGGTTCCTGGCTACATCCAGGTTCTCTAAGTAGCTGCTTCCTTGGGTCTCTACAGAGAACAGGGCCCTTGGCCTTGACTCATCATAGAAGATGAAGCCTGATTTTGTTTTTTGTTTTGTTTTTACTTACCATAAAATAAGATTGCTTGTTATGACTCTAAATCATCTTAAGTAGCTAGAAATCTATAAACTTCTATTGAAAAATGCTTAACTTTTGTCTAAAGAGTGTAGTTTTCCATTGCCACCCACAGATCCCAGCAAAACAGGGTGCAGAGGGTTCACTCTGTGCACAGAGCTAGGAAAGCCCAGGTGGCTCAGAGTACAGAGCAAATAGAACTTAAGGCAGAGGCTAGAAGTGAGGGGCTCAGCATGTAGAAACTTGAGGCTGGAAGGCTGCTGTGCACGCTGCTAAGGTAGTGCTGAAATCTGTGCTTTAATTTCTAAGCTGTGGGTCCAGGCACCACTTTCTAATTGTTACACCCAGTGGGGACCCTTTTGCAATGTTTCCAGGAAAAAGAAGATGCCCTAGAGATGACAGACCCGGAGTTTGAGGTTTCTGCTCTCAACAGCACAACCATAGCAGGGCAGGCTGAACCATGGAGCTTTACATCCAAGTGAGGGCCATTCAAGTTTCCAGTTTTGAGCAAGAAAATAAAGAGCAGCAAATAACTTTGATCATAAAACGAATTGATATCTGATAATCAAATGAAGCTGATAAATCAATCACATGTAGTAGGCAGAATAATACCCTCCCACACACATCCTAATTCCCAGAACATACGAATATGTTCAATTACATGGCAAAGGGGCATTAAAATTGCAGATGGAAGTAAGTTTGCTAATCAGCTGACCTTACAGTAGGGAGTCTCCTGGCTTATCCAGGTGAGTTCAATGTAATCATAAGGGCCTTTTAGAACAAACAGCCTTGGTTAAATAAATAAATAAATAAATAAACAAACAAACAAACCTGTAATTAAAAAGTCAAGAGGGGGGATGACTTTGGTAAGCATATGTAAGGTTGTTAAAATTTTTTCATCTCAAAAATCCCAGCTAACATGATGTTTCTCTATTTAAAAAATTAGAAAAGCATATAGATGTTCTAATATGTGAAAACTTCATGGGCATGTACTAGTTTTAGAAAGCTTTTTCCTGCATTTAAAAAAAAATACTAGATTTGCCATGTCTAAAATCTTGCCACATAATTAGCCAATTTCTACAGTTAAGAAAAATTGACAAACTTATAAGTTGGGGTTTTGTTTACAGAGAAGGATAAGCATGTATCCAATGAAGTGCAAAATAGATGCTGAACATGAGTAGTAGAAACTTAAGACATATGAACGTAATGACTTACAGACTATGTGCATATTTTTCTATGTTTATGGCCTCTAATGTCCTCAATTAGGCTTACAGATTTAGTGAAAATACAGAGATTGCTACACTACATTATCTAGAGCCTCTTGTAACACATTTTGTGTAGGGCAGAGCTAAGTTTTTCGGCTGTGTCACAGTGGTATGATGTAGCCACATTCTCTCCCCGTCTTAAAGTGACTACAGCAATACCAGGAAGACTCTGAATTAAGTCAGAAAGCTGCTTTCTCCTCCCAGATTTGTTATGATAACATGAAAACAATATCCCTGTATTCATCCCAGGCCCTCAAATGGCCTAGGAGAACTAAAAGATTAAAATCATTAAAGATGGGAGTGTACAATGATACAGCAACTTAAAAAAATGTTTATACAACAAAACATGCGCCTCTGCTCTGACCAGCAATTCCACTCTGAAGTATATACAAAGAGGAATGAAAACATATGGCCAGGCAAAGACATGTGCTGACTTTATCATAATGGTCAAAAGCTGGAAATAGGTGTCCATCAACAGGTCAATTAATAAATTGTAGTCATTACATTTGAGGTAATACTACTCAGCAATAAAAAGAAATGAACTACTGATACTCATAACTATGGATAGATCGCAAAAACATGCTCAGTGAAAATCTTACAAAAGGTGTAGATATGAATGATTTCATTCATATGAAGTTCTGGAACAGCCAAACTACTCTGTCCTAAAAATCACAAGAGTGGTGTGGGAGCAGGGGTTGACTTGGGAAGATCGCAAGGGAACTTTCTGGATAACAGGAAGTGGTTTGTGTTACACAAGAGCAGGTACGTGCCAAAATCATCAAATTGCACACTTAAGACTTGAGAATTTAACTGTATATGAGTTTTACCTCAAAAACTCATAAACAAATACTGAGTTCTAGTGTTCAATATGTTGAATGCTTAGGGGGTAAAGGATACTGATTGGTATCTACAATTTATTTCTAAATATATTTAAAAATATAGGGTGAATTAATGGATGAATAGAAAGAATAGATGTGTGATAACACAAATATAACAAAAATTAAGCTTCAAAATCATCTCAATTTTAAAACGCAACAATTAGTGGGTGTCAATCATCCACAGTTAAGTAGCCAGCTAACGGGCCAGTTTTTAGTCAGAATCCCAATATTCGCCAGCCGTTTGCCCTCATACTGCTGTTTGATGAACCTGTAGCAAGCCTATAATCATAGCCTATATACTCACTTGAGGAGCTTAATACACCATTCTATTTGCTCTAAACATTACCTTATAAGTCGGTCTCCCAGGGCTCAAGAGCATCCCTCGGTCAAAAAGGATAACAATTTGCTTAGCTAATGCGGAATGAGAGCTTCCAAACCAGAAAGGACCATTTTCAAATTCTGAGCCTCTATAAAGTCAGGATAGCCAAGTCCCCTGAGTCCTTTAGAACGAATTCCTAAAACAAAGGTCTGGCTCAGAAAGCAGCAGGAGGATATTAAGATGCCCTTATTGATCTCGAGGGAGGGCTTAGGACTTCCCTCACAAGCGCTGGCAATCCGGAGCCACTGACCTTAACATTGAGAGGACAAGGGTAAGGTCTTCTTTAGCAGACACATCTCAACTTTGAAATGCTTTTTTTGTAATCAGCACATGATATAAATTTCACCTATTTATAGGGCCTTCATCAAACCTTTATTTTTCTTTCTTTCATGTCACACAAATAAGGTCTCAAAACTTTTCTTAACTTTGCCTTCGTTAGGACTTATTTTGTTCCAGAATTTAGAGAAAGACTGCTGTGTCATACAGAATCCAAACAACCCTACCTGGCACACTGAGTAAAGTTATTTTGTGAATGGTCAGGATTTGCCCTTGCATATGCCCTTGACCTAAAATACATACGCTCCCCCAAAGTAGAGCAGTATAGAAATTGCTGGGTTTCTCTCTTTCCTGTGCCCAATCCCTTAATAACATCTCATAAATCATCACAATTCTCAGAAGTCCTTTTGTAGGAAATTTAGATGAGGAAGCTTTCTTAGCAAAAGGGAGCCCAACCCTCCAATACAGACTACAACTCAGAATTAATCCAAAACTAAGGATTTGTCTTTATTGCCCCCAAGATAAAACCCAGATGAAGATTAGAAATAGAATTCTTTCTTTGCCATCTGCTATTTTGGAGAATTATTTATTCTGACTTTGAAGGATTTATATCAAGGGAAAATAAAACTGAAAGTTAAAACCATGTTGAGTGGCAAATGTAACTTTGGCAGCTCTTACTGTTTTCTTTCAGAGAGGTGGCTAAAATCGAAGAAATGTCCAGAAATCAACTCGCTGGTCTCCTCCTATGAAACAGTCTGCTCTACGAGAATGTAATATTTCCCAGAGACTTCAAGGTTTGATTTATTCAAAATAATCTTTAGCCTTTGATATTCAAGAAAATGATCCCATCCTGAAAGCTCCATGTAAATTATTACAGGGTCAGAGAACTCGGCTTCATACTAACCTTCCTTATCCTTGACTCAGAAAATGTTCCAAACATAAAACCTTTCACTTTCAATCCATGAATCTAAGCAAGTGTGGAGAGCTAACTGTAAATTAGTTGGATGCTGTCAGTGCCCCATTGCCCATGCAATTTTGAACCCCAAATGCTAGCCTTGTGCAATGAATTTTCCAGGACAATTTTGATGGTTAAAAACCTCCTTAACAGCTTACAAGGCTAATAACTCCTTCATCTGAGTGTGTGTGAAAATGTGTGTATGTGTGACATGCAGAAGAGAAAGCATTAACAGAATAGATTGGGGGGGGGGGGGTTAAATAAGAGTCTTTTCCATTTTTTTTACCATGTTCCTTTTTTTAACTACTTAGAACTGACCACCTCAGCAAGCAAATCTAAACTCCTAAATGCCATAAGATTTTTCTATGACTCACTATTCAGAAAGCATTTACTGAGCTCCTACTTTGCACCGGGGCCAGAAGAAACAGCTACTTAAGACATGTTCGTGGCCTGAGAAAGCTTATGATCGCAGTGCATGATCAGCTGCTAGAGCAAAGCAAGAGACTTTGTTGTTTATCCACTCTGGCACTGGAATTCTTCGTAATAAAAATAAACAGAAAAACATTTGGCAAGATGTCTCTAAGTTCTCTTGCAGAGCTGAAACTCTGTGATCATATGAATTCATTTTATTCTTAGAAATGTTAGACTTTTTGAAGTTGGAGGGAGAGAGTGAGAAGCCGTGTTTAATACAGTTAGTTTGCTGAATGGATACCCAGGAAACTGAGGAATAATAGGGGGGAAAATAATCTCCCCAGCTTTCCTCTACAACCTGGCCCACATCTGTTCTTCAGGTCAAGTTGCTACGTCCTATTTCAGCTCCTACCATGTCTACTTCTCCTGCTGCTGCTCAGTGATTCTGCCCCTCTGCCCTTAACCTTTGGTCCTGCCTGTGCTGGTGTTGGCAACCTTACAGAGACCAGTAACGGCTTTCTTTCTGCAAGTCTTTACACTGAGTTGCTTTACTATTTGTGTGTCTCCTAGTGAATGCCTTAAGAAGATCAAACCGAGTCCAGTCTCCTACCTCCAGTTTGGAGCATCCTGTTTCCTGGGGTTCTCATGCCAAGCCATGACACCCCACAGATCACTGCCAATGTAGCACTGCCTTCCTTTGACTTGGGTATTAATCCTTGGTTCAGTCAGCTGTGCTCCCAAGCGAGAACCCCCCTGGCCCGGGGTAAGGAATGGCCTGGGCCTGTGTCCTTCAGAAAGAGGCTACAGAGACAGGCATTAAAACGATCACCTAACATACTTAGGACACCACACATCCTTTGAGTGTACCTCGCCTATCATTAACTTAAAGTTCATCTAGGGTACACATAGGATGAAATTCAGAAAATTTGACTGGGTAACCTCTATAGCAATGGCAAAATAAGGAAGTTTTAATTTCTATACTAAGTACTGCCTCAAAAATGTCAAAATTAAAAGCAGAAGTTAAAAGGAATAACATTTTAAAACTCACATACTGCCTTTCAACTTACGAGCTCAAAGTTATTAACATAATAAAAATAAAGATGTAGTTTCTCATGAAAAATCTAAATGTTAAAAAAAAAAATCTAGCCACAAAGATCAGAAACATTTATCAGAGGGGCTTCTGTTACTGATAAATATTTAAGTGTGTAAGGCAGAACCACTGAGAACAATAAATACTTTATAGCTGGTACTTTGTCAAACCTATAAGTGGCTCTGCCTTAGAATTTTACATCATCACTGAATTTACAGTCATTTGATAAGTGGAACAGGGCAAGAATTACTTCTTTCTAAATCTAAACCAGGCAATAAATCTACCATCAGGATTCTTCTTATTGTCTGTTATCATCTGATGACAACGCCTTTTACCTTCATTGTCTTGGCAGAAATATGCTATGTAAAATTATAATGTCATATCACTCACAGTGATTTAACACTATCCAGCCCATACCATTTTAATCAATCAAAATTGTCGCTTTTTAGTGTAATGATTTTGTGGTGAATTCCCTGTGTTTAATGTGATATATGGTCCTATCTACCCGTTGATTTACTATTTTCTTCCAAAGTCTAACAGCACAAGGAGGATGTTCCTGCTTTTGGACATCTTTGGAATTAGCAAACAAGAATAATTTGTGGTAATAAAAATGCTAATTTCTATGGCACAATGAAGGCTGGGAAAATATCTTAAGTGATAATGCAGCAGCTACTTTTAAGTGGAAATAAAAGATGGGTTTGCAAATTAAAACCACAGAAGACCTAGAGCTTCTCACTCTGTCTCCACAGATGATCGAGGCATCTGTAATACTTTAACCAGGGACCTTAGTGTATGATTTTTTTCCTTTCATACTACCAAGAAAAATCAGAAATACACGAAGTAGTCACCTTTATCAAACTCAGACATACACTGTACAAATTTTTTGTTCTTAAAAAAATTGCAAGAGAGTTTAAAGTGACTCCTTAAATATTGATACATTTTTTTCTACTAGAGATAAGCTAATAAAAATCAACCCCAGTTCCACTTCTCAGCTATATTATGCATTTAAGATTGGCTTCATTGCAGTAACAACCAACCACAAAATCTCAGTGGCCAAACACTGTAATTTCTCACTCATGCTCTATACCCCAAACAGGTCCACAGACAGTCATTTAGGGACTTGGTGGCTCAGGGACTCATGCTACACACTCGACAGAGGTCACCAGAGAGTCACTGAGGGAGCCAGTTTTTGGAGGATCTGCTATCTTATAGCTGCACCATCTGGAATATGTAGCCTCCTGAGACACCGTGGAAGGGAGAGAAAGAGTTGCAGGCCCCCCATCAGCAATTACAGGACTAAATTACATGTCTATTGTGCTCATAGTCCATTGGCCAGAACTAGTGCCATGGCTCCTCCCAACTACAAGGTTGGGAGAAAACATTATCCTCCTATGTGCCTGGAAGGAGAAAATAGGACATGGGTGAGTTTGAGAAGTCTCAACTTATGTGCCCCTAAAGAATTAAAATTTCCAAATCTATTACAGGCAACTCTCCATGCAGAATCTTGAAAACCAGGTATTTGCTCTGGAATCTATAATTTTATACACTTAGAGAGAAAAGTACCTATGTGACACCAGATAAATTATAATTAACTATTGAGTCCATTATTTAAGTTGTCATATATACTATTTAAATGAGAGGAACGCAAATAGCCTGCCTATAGTTTAAGCTAATAAAAGCACTTAATAATAAGTGTACTACCATATCAACTTCTAGGAGTTAGGTATGTCAGTGACAGGCATCACAAAATTAAATAGATAACTAATATTCAAAGAGACTGCAATAAAAAAACAAAAATTGCGGTGATTACCAATATCTAAAGTGAAGGATTTTAATCAAATTACTTTCTTAGGTTCCTATATTTCCATTTTAAAATGAGTTTGCAAAATTACAGAGAAGGTTGCTGCTTTCAATGTCAAATGCAGATCTAATTAGTGCCTTTTTGCTGCAATTAAAAACTAAACACTCAGCATTCTTTAAATTAGGATAAATAAACTCTTTTTTGCTTTTTACTCTTCACCTTGCCCTTTGCCTGCTATGTTTCTTACTAATGTTTGGCAACAGAGAAGAGTGTTTATTTTGCTTAGAAAAAATAATTGTCATTCCTATGTCCAGGAGATTTCCTCATGGCTAAACCAAGTAGATCTTTGAAGAGACTTCCAATTCCCTCTATTGCTTATATTGTGGCTTAAAAGATTCTGAAATAGCCATCAGTTTTGTATGATAGCATCTCATAGCATAAGTTCATACAAAATTTGTTTTCCATCAGTGTTCTATTTCCATCAGTGTAAATTTCCTTTTGTTGTCCCATTAAAATTGGATTTTCAGAACAAATAGTTTTATTTGAATGGCACTTCATAATTTTCTGGCTGCATTTATATCCTCAAGTATTTGTTAGAGGTGATAATTATTATGTAAGTGTTAAACCAGCATGTACTAATTCATTTAATTAACTAGAAGGATGAAGAAGAATCCCCACTCATGCCCTGATGCCTCAAAATAGTATAAAAAATATCACAGTAAAATAGAAAGGCTTGGGATCATGTACACATTGCTTAAACTCTCTAAGCCTCTGTTTTTTTATTTATAAAATTGGATGTAGCTAAATTGGATGTCAGCTAAATTGGATGTAGCATGTGAGAGGAAGCATGGGGTCAAGAATGACTAGAGATTTCAAAGGCCTAAGCAAATTAAAGTATGGTTTTGCTATTTACTGAGATAAGGGAGGTGGCAGAAAAATATTTAAGGAAAAAATTGAAGGTTTGTTTTTTGGGACATGTTATATTTGAAATATCTACAATATATCCAAGCAGGGAGATAATAAGTATGCAGTTGGATATACAAATTTAAAGTTCAAGGAAACTATCTGAACTAAAAATACAAACATTACTCATATAACATGTTAATAACAGTTACTTCCACCCACTATGTACCAGATAATGTGCTGGATACTATAAGTAAGTTATTTATTCTTCAAGACAAACTTTTGAGTTCATGAGTATTACTGTCATTATTATTTTCGAGCACAGAGTCCAGTTATGTAAGCTACCAAAATATTTTTAATGAATTTTCAGCTTAGGAATGAGGAAGTCAAGACTCAGAAAATAAACTTAACCACAACTAGTAAGCAGCAGAAGCAGGATTTGAAATTAAATTTGTTTCTAATTGTAAATTATTCTTATCTAACATCACCTAATATAACCACAAAGCAACTTCACACTCATTAGTTTTTTGCAAGAGCCATGAAAGACTGAGCTTCAGAGAAACTGAGTGGCTTGACACTACTATGGATCTTGTCACTTGTGCCAGGACTCTGTCACTCACAGCTGAAGACAGTCATATATATTTACCACCCAAACCTTCTAACCTAAAGATACTGACCATAGAAAACCTACTCGGGCCTTTTTGAAGATTGGTTCTACAGATTTGGTAGATAGTGTAGTCAACCAGACTGCAAAACATTTTATCATGCATAATGTGGCAGGATAATCTTTAACAATAATCATTTGTGTTTTCTTCTTCCTTTGAAGACCCAAAAGAATGAGATATGTTCCCCTTTTCCCCCAACCAGAGAGCAAATGAACCTTGGCCTCCTGGAAACCAACGGGTGAAGTTAACAGGGCTCCATTTGGAAACATTTCTGCTTAGAGAAGCCATAGAATCTGGAGAGAGGCCTAAGGGATGATGGGAAGTGGACCTATTTGGGACAAGAGGATAACTTCCCTGAGCCTGAAAAAAATGGAAGGTATCTCGGCACATGAGGATCACCCTGGATGAGGTTTTGCAGTGGGCCTTAGGAGATGAGTTGGGATCTTCACTCTGCCTGGAATGTTCTTCCACCAGATATTCACATGGCTGGTTCCACACTTCATCCAGGCCTCTGTCACACATCACAAGCTCCTGGAGGCCTTATCTGACTGCTCAAAAATATCTACCCCTGACATCCCATTATCGCCTCCTCTCCCCTTACTTTCTAATGCTAATCTCAACCTGTAATATTAATAAATATTAAATATCAGATGTCTGATCTCTAAAACAGTGATATTTGCAGGTTCAAAAGCTTTTGACCAAGTTCCATGGCTGAGAGGAATGAAGCATGATTTTAACCTTGATCAACAATACTTCTGACTTTTATATTCTATTCATCTCACATATTCATGGTCTTTCTAAAACTTTAGTGTTTAATAACAAATATTATGCTTGCTTTCACAATGTCATGTTTAAAAGAAAAAGAATTTCTCTAATCCTTCCTACAGTACCCTATTCATAAATCTTCTGGTATGTAGGTAGTGAGGGCAGAGGCAGGAGGGGAGCTAGGGTAGGAGAGTAAGTGGCTCATGAAGCCACTTAGAATCACCTTACTTTTGGGAAACTCCTTTTCTCTGTTGATAGACTTCATATAAATTAGTCCTGATGATGTTTGGAGGTGAGGCCTTTGGGAGGTAATTAGGTTTAGCTGAAGTAATGAGGGTAGTGCCCTCACGATAGAATTAATGCCCTTAGAAAAAGAGGACCAGCTCACGCTCGCTCTCTCCCTCCAGGTAGACACACCAAGGAAAGGCCATGTGAGGACATAGCCAAAAGATATAAACCAGAGAGAGGGCTCTCGTGAGACACTGAATCTGCTGGCACCTTGATCTGGACTTCCCAGCCTCCAGAACTATGAGAAATAAATGTCTGTTGTTTAAGCCACCCAGTCTATGGTATTCTGTTACCACAGCCCAGGCTAAGACACCATGTTTATACAAAGGCAGATTGGTGACGTTATTAACATCTATGAGTATACACACAGAGACACATACACACAGGCATAGGAAAATAAACGTTCCTCTATGAAGGGAAAAGATAAATAAAGCAATTTGTATTTTTAAAAACTTAAAGAATCAACAACATAACATACATAGGATGAGCACTGAAAAAGTAGAAAAAGATCGGCATAAATCTAATTAGTCATATCAGCAGAGAGAGGTTCAGGTTGGTTTTGGTAAACAGAGTGGTTTTGAGTGGAAAGTAAATAAGTGCACTGAGGTGCTGTACTAATCACATTTGTTCTAACATTGACCTTATAATAATTAAAAATTGATGCTTGCAACATAATACAGCTGTGCAATCATATTTAAACCTAATCATTTCATAGACAGAGGAAAGTTGTACAAAAGGTCAAAAACACTTTAATTTCATGACAGTAAATTTACTCTTTATTCCCAAAGTGAAAATGTCTAATTTCTAAAAGAGCAAACCAATAATTACTTATTATAAGCCCATTTTAGTCAATACTTAATTTCTCTATATTGATTAGTGTTTAGACATTTAAAATGTACCCTACGGCAAGAATATGTGTTTACAATGCTATTCTCCCTACTGATGTTTGTAAGTATTACAGGTATCGATTTAAGACATGTCTCAAAAATGCCAGACTTAATAGTAATCATATAAAAAAGGGTCTGCCTCTTTTAAAACTGGAATTTAATTTTTAATATTTGAATACCAGTGTCCTTAAAGGCCTCTGTATCACCACCACCCCATTTCTGCCATTATATACTTTAATGATGGTGCTCGATTAAACTGTACATTATAATCCTTTCCCTCCCAAAAGTAATAGAGAAAATATATAAATTATCAACTCTACAATTCATGACTGAAACAAAATGTTTTTTCCCTTTATTTTATGTACTTCTGATGTAAAATAAAGTCTGGGGTATTATTTCACCCTTAACTTGCATTCGGTGTAACTCAGAGCTCCTTGCAATAAAACAAAATGATGCTTCATCACAATGTGACTGGGAGTACCAAGGCAATTTACAAACTTTCTATCATTAAAAATAAGAACATCACTGCGAGGCAGGTATTAATATATCACTTTTCTCTTGAGGAATTTGATGCACTTTACATAACTGTATTAACTCTTCCTCAAGCTGGGCAAAAAGGCTACTATGTCTAACCGTCTACCTTATGACACATGCATAAAAATAACAAAGATTCTATAGAGCAACATATTTTAAATTTGCTTTTACTTCTAGTCTGAAATTATGACTAAACACAAGGCCAGTTGGGTCACAATATATTTGGCTTTGTCCACACTGATTTTTTTAGCAGGTTTCAATTTCCATTTGAAGTCAGAATTAAACACTTAAGAGATTATTAATACCATGAATTATTAAGCAATAAATGTTTCTGAAGATGGGAGAAATTTAAGAGTAACAATCAGCTTTTCCCTTTATTAAAATCTGTTAAAGCAGATTATGATCCTGGAGACAGGCATCACAACATATTTGAATAAATCTATGCATCCCTTAGCAAGAGTACAGCTATGCACATGTGGAGACGGGAGAGATATAAAGTAAAAGACATAGAGAAATACTAATAATGTCTAATAGGGCTTACCAAGGGTCAACCACTATTTTAAGGAATCTACATGTATTAACTCATAAAATGGGGTAATATTATTCCCATTTTATAGGTGAGAAAATTGAGGCTCAGAAATCTGAGCTTGCCCTAAGTCACAAAACTACTAAGTGGTTGAGCTGGGATGCAACCCAGAAAATATGATTCCAGAGCCCAGGTCCTTAGCCAATGTTCTAGAAAAGAAGAGCTGTCCCCAGATACCCCAATCCATGGTATACATCATAGAGCTCCAAGTTCCTCACCTTTTTCCACTCCAACTGCAACATTTGCCACCTCAGTCAATCACAAAATCATCATAAAAGAAAAAGTGCTTATGTTTGCAAATTGTACTTTCAAAACATGGACACCAGAATTTAGAAGCTGTTCCCAGGAAGGCAGCATAGTATAGTTACAAATACAGACCTTGGTGTCAAACAGACTTCAACAGGCTGCCATTAGGCAAGTTACTTCTATCCAAGCTTCATAAAATAGAGATAATGCAACTTGCCTCCTAGTGCTATAGTGAGCATTAAACAGGTTAATATCAAGTGCTTAACACAGAGCCTCACACAAGGAAGCCCTCAAAAAGTGGTTGCTATTATAGCAAGTTAATATAAAATTATTTCAGCCATTCCCAAAACTCGAAATTCAGAATCACCAGTGAATTTAGCACATTACAATATTAGTGGCAAAATGAACTGAATTGATTCTTTTATCAAATATGTGTTCTAGGCATTATGCAAGACCTTGTTTGTTTAATCCTCAGAACAAATATAGAACTGAAGTGTGGTTATGCCCACTTTTAGATAAAAAAATAAGCTTAGAGATGTTGTTGCTTGTCTATTATCCTGCCAGTAATAATCAGATGATTAATCAACTAGATGTGTCCCACAAAACAAGATGAAAAGTATCAATTAGCACGAAAATTTTTTGAACAACTCTTGTCCAACTCAAAAAAAAAAAAAAAAAATTTGGAAATGAAAAGTTCCTAGCCTGAAGTTCACTTTGTTTGGCTTTTGCTATAGAGTAAAGCTGCACTCAGAGAGAGTAATTAGAACAGAGATGACAAAGAAGAAAAATACTGCCCCCAAATATATACCCTATGTCTGGCACACACCAGGTGTTTCTGCTCCTTCATCAGAGCAACCAGGAAAACAGCAGGGGCCTGATTAGGGCAGGAGCTTCTGACGGGGACAGTGCCAGACAGGAAGCAGGCAAGAACTCTGCACTCAGGGGCTGGGCTCCAGCTGGAGAGAGGTAAGACTGGGGTACTGTACAGCAGATTTTCCTCAAATGAATCTCACCTGCACCCAAACATCCCGAAGAGGGTGACTTCTGGTCTATTCATAGAAATGTGCAGAAAAAGAGAACTACATTACCTTAGTCTTTCACTGACCTACTCCCTGAACCTTGACCTACCACTATTCCCTAAATTGAAAATGTCTTAGGTATGCAAAACAAAAATACCTCATGTTGAATTAGTACACTATTAGCTCTATATATTCAGTGCAAATAACAAGGTTATGTCACTTGCATATCTGCTGCATGTAGGAAGAAAATTATTTACCACTCTCACTTAAAGAGCCTGATTCCAAACTGAGTACAATACATACTTTATTTCCACGTTAACTGGGGAAAAAAGATTTAAAGGAAAAAATAGAATTTCCTGTTTCATTGGCCAACATACAATCCAATATGGAGGATGTGGCAGATATAAATGTTGTCATATATAAAAATAGACACGAGCTCAGTGATAAGGGTTCTGCTTACACTAAGGGTTCTGATTAGGGTGTAGAAAGAAGTGGAAAACAATCCTTGACCCACATGTCAGCAAGAAACATAATTGAAGATGTGTTCATATTATATCAAGAACATATAAGATCTTGTGTTCCATTATCAATTACCAGGCAGCACCCAACCTAACCATTCCTTCCATGTTTAGAATAGTATATGACCTCTCTCAGTAACTAACTTTAAAAAATTGTCCTATAAAGGTAAAGCTTTTTTATCTCATTTCACTCACTCATACAATATGAAGAAAACACCTGGAATGATACTAAGCACATACAAGTTACTCCATAAGCCACTGTTGATGGGATGGTGATTTCAGCCTATATCTCTTTTCTGACCTTAGTTGGAGACAGAAGAAATGTTTAGACAGAAACAATGGCAAATGGTTAGAGATAATGGGGAGCTGATTAGAGACAAATGCAGCACAGAACTGAAGAAGTAAACAGCTTCTTGTCATGTCATTCAGAGAATGACTCACTGTGCCCTAGTACACCAGGATCTGAGGAGACACAGCCAGCCACTGACAAAATGAGAACTGTAAAACAGAACTTGCTAAATCATATACACAGAAAATCTACTGCTTTGCTGTTCTCCCACTTACTCCCATGCAAACAGCTCCCAAATTAATCAGCCCAAGCCTGACCTCTCCCGGAGTTCCAGCTCCACTTATATGACTGTACGATTGCATTGGGTGGTAGGACGGGCTCTTCATTCTCGATGCACTCTGTCCTTCCTCCGCAGCTTTACCTCGGGTATGGAAGGCATCGTTGGTAAGATCTAGAGAAAAGAACCACTATGAGTTGCCACAGTGAACCATTGACATTTTAGTGTGAGAAGTAATATTAACAAGGGAAAACATTTGTCTTTCAGATTCTCCAGTCTCGAATTCAACAATGCACAGAAAAGACCAGACATGGCCAGTGCAAGCAAGAGTTGGAGAACCCTGGGTGAGGGTAGGGAACTCGCTGGGAGGAGTGAAGTAGGCAACTGGTTAACAGCAGGACTATCAGGGGATGGAATGGACTTGCCCGATATCCCCAGCAATAAAGGATGCAGTAAAGGGGTTAAATGCGAATACCCTGGAGCACCTCAGACTTAAAGTTTCTAAAATTGAACTTCCCCAAGAATCAGCTTCTGCAGACTTCCCTGTTTGTTGAGGGTACACTTGTTCTTTCTGGCTCCAAACATGAGTCATCTTGCTTCATTCCTCACCCACTCCATCATAGCTAATTAAACACCAAGTTGGGTCTGTTTTTTTCTTCAGCACTTTACAACTCTCTGCTTTCTTTTCTAATTTGGTCTCGATCTCATGCTTGGCTCCCTGACTATAGTCCCTTAACTCTTCCAAACAGTCCATCTGGCAGATAGCTTCCGCTTCAAGTTTGAGCTCTGCCTTGATTGGGTCACTATTCTTATCAGAAATATTCTGTGATTCCCCTCTTCTGCTGTACAAAGATATCCCAAGCTACTTTCAAATGCACCCAAACTGCCTTTCAGTCTTACCTCCTATCTTCCTGGGCACCAGCCATGCTGACTATAATCCTATTCCCCACCACACTCTATTGCCCTAACTCTGTCATTTATTTTCCCTGTAGTACCACCTCCCCACCTCCAGCACATTTCAACCCCACCTCCAACTCCACACAACACACACACACACACACACACACAGGTTTTTGTTTTGGGGGGATTTTTTTGTTTTTGTTTTTAATATATCTTTATTGATTTCAGAGAGAGGAAAGGAGAGGGAAAGAAATGACTTAACATAAATGATAAGAGTCATTGATCAGCCGCCTCCTGCATGCCCCCCACCAGGGATTGAGCCAGCCACCTGGGCACATTCCCCAACTGGGAATCGATCCACTATCTGGATCCCAGGTTGATGCTCAACCGGTGAGCTACGCCCGGCCGGGCCACACACATGTTTTGACATCAACTCATATATCCTCTACTCCTTTAAGTCTCACTTCACCTTCCCACAGGTTCCCCACTAGAAGTTTTTCCTGCTCTCTCACAGAGCCTTCAGTGGTCTTCATTTTATAGCAAAACATACTGCTTCGTATTGCAGTTATTTTTATTCAAGGATCATACTTTCTCTAGTTGATTCCCTGTCCTTACAAGAAAGGACCACGTCTTATTTGTCTTCTTATGACCCTCAATGCCTGGCATGGTGCCCTTCACAGACTGGGTATTCAGTAATTATTTTACACGAATAAATGCAAAAACAAAATAACTGTTCTAGACATATTGCTTTCAAAACAGTGCTTTTCAAGCCTTAGAATCACAGAATCATCTGTAATGCTTGTTCAGATATTCCAATTCAAAAGATCTGCTCTGAGAACCAAGAATATGTATTTTAAACACTTTTTAAACTAAAACTCCATTAGTTTCCATGGGAAATGTGTTGCCTAAGCAATTCATATTCTGAGATATTGTTACAGATTTCACACTAAGTATTGAAAAAAAGAAAAAAAAAATTTAAACTGCACACCTCAACCTAGCAAAACAAATAACCTTCAGTAATAGTAATAATAATTTGATATTCAATAATAATAAACAAAAAATTATTTGGAGTTAAATTTTGTATTTTAAGGATCACTTATCAAGTCAAATAAATCAAGCAGGATACTATTTCAGTTGGTAGCTTCTACTGCAAATAGATTACATTCCGACAAAAATTAGTTCTCAAATATTTAGTATAATGCACTATCAAAAATGCACAAAAATAATCTATTTCCTTAAAGACTGGATTTGGGTTTGCTACAGAAGTTTTTCTGTTTCCAAAAAATTCAAAAAACTTATACTTTAAGACTGTACAATTGTAGACAGTAGAAAGAAAAAAATCATTTCCCCTAATTTATAATAGAATAGAGCCTTTTCTTTGTCTGTTTGCACTCTGGCCTCACCTTGCTTTTCTGCACCCATTTTCTAACTGTGTCCAGTTCACTGGCACCTTGGAACCCCTGCCACAGAGTCCATCTTCCTCAATCTCCTCAGTAGTGCTTAGAGAAGACACTGTCCATGCAAGGAGGTTAAGTAAACATAAAGAAAAATGGAATTTTTTTCTTAAGAAACCTGTGATTTCAGGAAAAAAAAAACTATTTTTCGATAAAATTTAAAGAGAAGCAATGTGTATTATATCAAATTATAAATTTTAACAATTTACATTTCACTACAACTAATATAAAAAAATATTTTACCTTTAAAGCATGAACTCTAATTCTAGAAGCATAGCCATAATAAATAATCATAGATGTAAAAAAAATTACGTATAAAGATTTCGTCACATTATTTTTAATAGCAAAGTAACTACACACTAAATGTCCAAAAGTAAAAGACTGGTTAAATATATTATAATTCCTCAATAAATAAGAATAGTATATAATCATTAAAAGTAATGCTGTCGAAACCTATTCAATAAAATGTTTTAAGAAGCAAATTACAAAATACTATCTATATACAATATCATAACATTTTAAAAGACACATAATCACGAAAAATAAATACTGGAAAGAAATTCACCAAAATGTTAATCATGGTTATTTCTGGCTTTGGGGGTTCTTGTTGATTTTTTATTTTGTCCTTAATACTTTACCACATTATCTATAATAAACATAGTATTTTTGTAACCAGTACAAAAAGAAGGAAAAATCTGGATTCTAGTGATAGCTGAGTCAGCTCAGCAAGTTGCTTAAGCTCACTCAGCCACAATTAGTTATTTAACCTAAAAGAGTGGGCCAATAATTGTGCCAACTTCACTGGGCTGGGTAAAATTAAAATAAATGATATAATACATGTAAAATTCTTAGCTCTGGTACATGAGTAAACAGGAGTTTGAAAAGACAATCTTAAGGGACTGTACAGGAATTTCAAGTTTTCCCCTCTTTTTTATTCTTAATTATTTTAACTATCAAGCCAGCCTACCCTTGAGTTCAAACTCTCCTAAATCAAATAATTGTCTCAATAACTTGTGGGAGTTTGCAGAGCCAAACAGATAACTGGCTGTGGCCCATGCTGATATTTTCCACAGGCTGCATTACACACTGGTGGTTTCAATAAATGGTCATAATGACCAGCAGGGGAAAGAAAAGAATTATCTTCTGAATCCACACTCTTTGGGAATTTTACAAAGGAAACATATAATTACTAAAATTTGGCTGGCATATTGAATCTGGTGTGTTAAGAAAAATCATGGGAATTCTAATGATAGAAAATGGTCCAGACCTTGGGTTTGTATGTCATCAAATAAGAAATAAATCCTTTAAGCACAGCACTATAATGAAGCCATGTTTTACTTCTGGGTATACTTTAGTCATTTTAACTAGAAAAATATAGTTGCTCTGTATAATTATTATATTTTCATTTTTCTTAGATATATGTATCATTGTTAATCAGGTAAGTAGTCTGATTGAAAACATTCAGAAGTTCAGAGATGCCCTCATTCCTTTCCTCATTCACCCAACAAATACTTACTGATCACTTATTATGTGTCATTCACTATGTAGGTACTGAGGAAACCAGGAAGGTCTCTTCTCATGCAGCATAGAGCACAGTGAAAAAAAGTTATTAAAAAATTACACAAATAAATATATAATTATAATGTAATTGATACCACAATGGAGACGTAGTATGATGCTAGGTGAAGAGTAGGGGGTATGGAATTAGAAGCATCAAGCTTTTAAGGTGCTGAGAGTTCTCTAACATGATCAATGTTTCTCTTGCTCCCTTTCCCTCCTCCCCTCCCCTCCCCCTCCCCTCCCCTCTCTCCCTCTCTCGCTCACTCTCATGGCATATCCACACCCATGCTTTAATCTAATGAGTTGAAAGTGATAGGGGCACATATTGTTTGCAAGGGCGCCCATAACAAAATGCCACAGACTAGGTGGCTTAAACAGAATTATTTTCTTCGCACAGTTCTGGAGGCTGGAAGTCCAGGATCAAGGTGCCAGCAGGGTTGGTTTCCTCTAGGCTACCCTCCTTAGCAGATGGCTGCCCTCCCGTTGCCTCTTCACATGGCTGTGCATGCCACCCCTCGTGTCACTTCCTCTTCTTATGACACCAATCACGTTGGATTACAGCCCCACTCTAAAGCCTCATTTAATCTTAATTACCTCTTTAAAAACCTTATCTCCAAATAGGGTTATGTTCTGAGGGCCTGGAGGTTGGGATTTCAAAATGAATTCTGGGTGGACACAATTCAGACCATAACAGGGTTGGGAAGCAGTGGCCACATTTAGCTGGTCCAGTTACGCATTGCTCAACTCCAGAAATAGGTCACCCACATCACAGTTATCAAAACTTTGTGTATGTTTTAATTAAAAATTTTCCTGAAGAAAGTTTTATAATTGAAAACTTCCTGGAGGAAAGTTGACGGTTTTCTGTTTCCCTCCCAAAGGACCCTTTGGACTAGCAGGATGTTTTGTGGTAAGAACCTTTCCACATGGAGGGAGCCCACTAGAGTAACACCCCTGGCCTCCATTTGCCCTGCCTTCCTCTCACTCCTCCCTTGAAGAGTGTGTATTTTGGATGATTAATTTAGAAAGAGCTTCATGAAGGTCTTATGTCCACACTCACCTAATAGAGGGAGTGTGGGATGCAGGTTAAACAAGCAGCTTCTTGAATAAGATGACCTAGGCATAAGCTCCAGTCCCACCACTGTGTGACCATGGGCCTTATTTTACATGCGTGTGCTTAAGATTCCTCATCTATAAAACAAAAATCATAAATGTACCTACTTTTTAGGGTTGTTGTAAGGATTCAATAAGATTATATCTTTGTATAAAACACTTTGTATGAATAAACATCCAATAAAAAGCTTCTCTTACTATTTCTGCATAGATTTGGGGATTGCCCTTCCATCTCCCTTCCCACAAGCTGAGGAGAAACAGATGAGAGCCACACTGATAATGATTTAAATGTAGTTCCAAGAGAGCTACAACTACACTCTATTACATACCAGATACCTGGCTCCTGGCACGGAGCAGATATTCTAGACTTGGTGAGTGCATTTCCTAAGGGAATCAAGGCCAGACAGCAGAATTCCAGTCTACAACGTAGAGTGGGGTTTTAGTCTCATTAGTCAATATATCCTCTAAACTGCCTAGTATGGTATCTTGTTTCTAATAGGCACCAAAATATTTACTGAGTGGCTATCAGGTTAAATAAACAAAATATATTAATATAATTTTTATCGTTCCTTTTCTGGGTGATTTTTCTGTAAAAAAAAAAAAAAAAACAACAACAACAACAAAGGGCTCTTTGATTTATGGGAAGTTATGTGTGATTTTAAATGCCTGCTGTGGCATTCTGGAGATGAATAGTGGTGCTAGATACACAACAATGTGAATGTACTTAATGCCACTGAGCTAACTGAACTGTACCCTTTAAAAATGGTTAAAATGGTAAATTTTATGTTACATAGATTTTGCCACAATTTGAGGTGAAAAAACTGTCCACTACAGATCTACAGTGAGAAGGGAAGCTATGCTACTGAAACACAAGGTTGTTCTGAGAATCAAGTAAGATACCAGAATGCCTGGCACGTGGCAGAAGCTCAATAAAAGTTAGTTCCCTTTTCCATTAGTTCTACATCGAAACTGCTCCTGGTGGTGACAAGCTACCAGAAATGCCCCCTGTAGTTCCTATTGCCAGATTAAAAGTTTTATCTGAGGGGAAAAATAATCTCCAACCCTTGTAATGCTTCATGTCCTGATACTGCAGATGGTAGTGAGAACCCTTTAAAAGAAACCCTACAGCTTGGTCTCCATTACAGTCAACTCTCATAGCATAAATTATAAAGTATCCAAGGAACTGCTTGAGACTATTAAAAGAAGACATGTCATTCACTACCCATTTTGGACAGGCTTCTGTAACATTTGTTTCAAAATAACATATATTTTTTTTCAATTACAGTGAATTTATGTGCCTCATTATAAAGCAATTCTGTAGGAGTTGAGGGATTATAATGTAGAGTCATTAACTCTTTCTTCAGAGGAAAACCACAGTAACCTACAGAGAAATCATGAGAGATGTGAATAAGACTTTCAAATTTAATACACAGCCAATGGTTTATTTTTTTTTTAATATATTTCTACTCACCTACTAATCAGTGTCAAACTTGACTATTTTTTTTAAATCAATGTATTCTTGATTGTCTGAGTTTAAATAAATCATGATATGATCCTGAGAACTTGGCAAGATCATCAATGGCTTTACATCTGGCATCACACACCAGCTGCATGTTGAGGGAATGAGAAGCTCTTCTATTTCCTTACCTTGCTTCATTAGTGAGTGTGTGGCGATGCACGCATCACCATGTGCGTGCAGGCTCAGCTCCCCATATGGAGAGGCATGCAGCAATGTTATCAAACCCATGCATCATTTGCTATGATGCTGAACTTTCAAAAATAATAAGATATTTTTACTGAAATATGTTTATCTATAAATTGACATCTTTTTATCAATAGAGCTATATATCTAACGTATATTGAGCTGTCACAGTTGAACATGTGCAGAGTATGGTACCCATCTTCAAGTAACCATACAATAAAAAACAATAATTTCCTTGCCATATCTATGTCCAACACATTTTCTACTTAGTTCATGAAAACTATATTACTTACTGGAAAAAATATCTGTACTGTGAGCTTTGAGTTTTATAGTTATCTAATTAAAGGAATCTTTACAGTGTCTTCAATCTCATCTCGGTTATTTGCCTTATATTTGCACATTGTAAGTTTAACAAACATTTCTTTTTACTAATTATCTGTCACTGTGTAACAAATTACTCCCAAAATTTAATAGCTTAAAACATCAATCATAATTTACAGTCTTGAGGTTCCTGTGGCTCAGAATCTCTCATTAGGTCACAATTTAGGTTCCAGAGTTACAATATCTTAAGGTTTGACTGACTGGAGGATCAGCTTCCAAAATTGCTCATTCATGATGGGCAAGTTGTCTCTGACTCTTTTGGCAAGCGGTGTCTGTCCTTTTAATGTGAAACTTTCTAGAAATTTCCTTAAATATCCTCATGACATGACAGCTGAACTCCCCTAGAGTGATTGGTCCCAGAGAGCAAGGCAGAAGAGGCATTGTCTTTTAAACCTAGCCTTGGACATCACAGCCTATCACTTTCACCATATTATATTGCCATTCAAACCAAACCTGGCACAATATGGGAGGAGACTATACAAGGTCTTGAATATTGGAGGTCTTTGAGGGTCATCTTGAAGGCTGGCAATCCTTTTTTCTAGCTCTAGACACTGTTATTGCACTATAATTCTGCTCCAAACCTGATACAGTTTATTATTTATTTATTTATTTTTAGTAAATTTATTGAGGTGACATTGTTAATAAAATTATATAGGTTTCAAGGGTATAATTCTTGAAACCACACTCTTAAAACATTTATGTTCAAATTTATAAGCTTCCATTGTACATAAACTTACTTTGTAGAAATCTTATTTTGCACATGTTCACTTTTCTGTCTTGACTGAGTGTTAAAATAGCAACATAAAAGTAAAAATAGAGGTTCTCAACCATAATAATCTAATCAATCTAAAAATTATAAACACATCCACATTTAACTAAAAAGCTATTTGATCTAATAGCAAGGTTATTTGTAATTCACTGAAAGCACTTACCTAATAATGAAAAAAAAGTCACTCTAAGTCACTGGTTAAAATTATAGATCAGAGAACTTATTCACTTATATGCATAACTATGGACACAGACTTTGGTATGGGGAAGTCGTGGGGGGGGGTGGATGCGGGGTGGAGGGGATCAATGGGTAAAAAGGGGACATCTGTAATACTTTCAACAATTAAGATAAATTTTAAGGAAGGGAGGGAGGGAGGGAGGGAGGGAGGGAGGGAGGGAGGGAGGGAGGGAGGAAGGAAGGAAGGAAGGAAGGAAGGAAGGAAGGAAGGAAGGAAGGAAGGAAGGAAGGAAGGAAGGAAGGAAGGGACAACCTGAGCAACTAAGAGCTGGTTGGGGCCTAGCTCCAATAAGCAGAATATTTCATCATTTCTCCTGGGACACAGAGATGACTGACCACAGACAGGCACTCAGAGTTACACTATAGGGGTCATTCTCAAAATGTGGATCCCAGACCAGTACATCACCTTCATGTGGGAACTCTTTTGATATGCAAATAATGAACCCCCATTTCTGACCTACTGAATCAAACACTCGGGATTAGTCCCAGCAATTCATATTTTAACAAGCCTCCAGGTAATTCTGATATACTCTGAAGTTTATAAACTCTTGCACAAGGGAACAGGATTTGGCTCATTATAGCACTTCACCTCAGGAGGTACTGTTTCCTTGATACAAGGTGAAAACAAAAGCAAGAAAGTAACTGTACTGGGAAAGCTAAAGAAAATGATTCATCACCAGCAGGGAAAAAGGGGGCGATCTCCCCAGCCCAGGTTGGGCAAGGACAGCTTACATGTCCCCGAGGGTGGGCTCTGGGCTGAAGCTGAAGGGGCCCGCAGCATCAGTGCCCTCTCCCGTTGTCCCCACGTGTCTCCCCACCTGCCCCGGACATGTCACCCACTGTGCTGCAGCCCAGACTGCACTGCAGAACACCATGCCCAGCTCAGCAGAGCCCAGTTCCAGGGCACCTGACCAATCACAGGCATTCGAAACAACAGAAACCATCACAAAAGAAGCCAGGTGAATAACCCACTGAATGATCATGAGTCGTCACTCTCCTATGCACATTGCTGTACAACCCACATTTGTTTGCTGACAGTGTTAGTTGTTAACCAAAGCCATGAATACTAACTCTAAATGATCCAAAAATAGACTTAAAAATAGTGAAACTTACCGTATCAGTTAGCAATGAATTTGGTAGGAAACAACATATGCCTAAGATAAACACATATTACTCATTCTAGTCAGGCACTTTAAAGAAAAAAATAAAATTTTAAAAAATCCAGACTCTGGTAATCACTGGAATATAAAGCCCTGGTGTAAAACAAATGGTTCATTATTCAAGTATACTCATGAACTTGTTTAAAATGTAACAAACCCTACTACCCTTACTGTTTATACATTCTAATGAGTTATTAAAAACAGTATACAAGTTCATGTCCAAAGCCATCTGAAACCATATTTTTTTTTCTAGATTTCAATACATGAATTTTAAAACTTAAATTTCTCATAACAAATGACCAATGTTCTTATCATTCTATCATATAGAATCTATTTTCAAACTTTTTATTTTCTTCAAAGATTGAGAACACCAAAACAGGAAGAAATATTTTAAAACAAGCCCTTTTATTGAAGAAAAACTGCAAGCCCTCTCATCAGTAGCAGAAGATAGTCCATGAGGTGGCATGAAGAAAGGTAGCTAAGCCATGGACAAAAGCAGACTTCCAGCTACAGAACCTTACTCAGATATCAGTGATGCGGGAGTGATGTCAAAACTCCTCAGTGAGAGGCTGGGAACGTGAGTCACATAGGTTCACACAGGGAAAGGGAAGGGGAAGCAGTCCCGGAATTCCATCCACCAAAGCTATATAGGTGACAGCAGACAATTCTCATTCTCATGTGCTTAAGGTTTTTCTTTATTAAAACAATGATACCCCCCCCAAAAAAGCAATGATAACCCAGAGAAGATACTGACATTGGGGCAGGGGGCACCAGACCAGCAAATTGTTTCAATTTAGTTCAAACAGTTCTCTTTCCAACTTGCTGTATTCAGACACCTAATTATATCACCATATGCTTTGAAAAGAACATTTTTCACTGCATCTAAAACAAGCATATGGTGAAATATTTTCCAGTGTTATCTTTTAAATGAAGTGAAGAAGAATTGATGTAGTATATAATACTTCTAATATATAAGGGGCTTGAAGACCTTTGAAATATAACATCAGAATAGATGGATTCATCATTTTCCTGACATATTTTTGCATGTTTGATTAATTAATTGGTGTCTTGAGACTATGTCATTTTATATCAAGATTTGAATGTACATGGGTTAATTTACTAGTGAATGTCATTTTAATTGGATTCAAAATTGGGGTATATATCTCTGAGGATCATAACTGGTCAAAGTAGTCAAAAGTATTAATGCACTTCAGAATATTAATTTATTTTCCAAATGCCTCATGGCCCTCCTGAGTTCATAGATTCATAGAAATTTTCCTCTCAGCACACACACATGCACATACATTTGGGTGTTATAAAAGATTAGTCAAGCCCAGCCGGGTGTGGCTTAGCAGTTGAGCATCAACCTATGATCCAGGAGATTGCGGCTGGATTCCTGGTCAGGGCACATGCCAAGGTTGTGGGCTCGATCCCTGGTGGGGGGCGTGCAGGAGGCAGCCGATCAATGACTCTCTCATCATTGATGTTTCTATCTCTCTCTCTCCTTCTCCCTTCCTCTCTCTGAAATCAATAAAGATAAAGATATATTTAAAAAATTTAAAAAAAGATTAGTCAAATGTTAAATTAGGAAATGTAAAAAAAAATTATCATAGGCCTTCTGTTCCTGATTTTTAAATTAGTTTACTGAAAATGCACATACACTATCTAGGAAAAATTCAACTGTGTGTTTCTTGGATGTCTACATCTATTTTCTATCTGAGAGAAAAGTATCTACCAGTGTTATCAAATTAACCATTTAAACAACACATTTTGCCCGGCCGGGCATGGCTCAGTGGTTGAGCATCAACCTAAGATCCAGGTGATCGGGGTTCAATTCCCGGTCAGGGCACATGCCTGGGCTGTGGGCTAGGCAGCTGATCAATGACTCTCTGATCATTGATGTTTCTATCTCTCTCTCCCCCTCCTTTCCTCTCTCTGAAATCAATAAAGATATATTTTTTAAAATAAAAATAACGCATTTTTCTATCTCTTTTAGGAATGTGGTGTCATGATATCTGCTAATTTTTTTTCATCAGTACTTTTGTTGCCTTTATGAAACCAATGCTTTCTTGACTTTCCAAATTGCTTTATCAAGAACTTAAAGGCAGCAAAAGAAAAGCAATTTGTTACCTACAAAGGAGCTCCCATAAGGCTGTCAGAGGATTTCTCATCAGGAACTCTACAGGCCAGGAGAGACTGGCATGAAGTATTCAAGGTAATGCAAAACAAGGATCTGAAACCAAGACTACTCTATCCAGCAAGGCTATCATTCAAAATAGGTGGTGAAATAAAGAGCTTCCCAGACAAAAAAAAGGCTAAAGGAGTTTATCACCACCAAACCAGCATTGCAGGAAATGTTAAAGGGACTGCTGTAATAAGAAGTAGAATGCTTGGTAAGGCTGCCCTGTGAAGCCATTCAGAAAAGAGCTTTTGTTTGCTAGCAGTTTTTTTATTACTGCTTCAATTTCATCAGTTGTTGTTGGCATATTCAGGTCTTCTGATTCTTCCTGATTCAGTTTTACATGACCTCACTGATATGTGGAATCTAATAAACAAAATAAACTGATGAACAAATAGATCCACAGACATAGAAGCATGGAACAGACTGAGGAATCTCAGAGGTAAGGCAAGGGTAGGTGGGTTGGCAGGAAAATATTAACCAAAGAACTTATATGCATATTATGCATAACCCATGGACACAGACAATAGTGTGGTGAAGGCCTGGGGCAGGGGTAGGGAGGGAGGTAGAAGGGGTCAAGGGGGAAAAAGGGAGACATCTATAATACTTTCAACAATAAAGATAAATTTTAAAAGAAAGAAGAATATTGACATTGTCCTTTATTGTCTAGAGAGGCTTTACTCGGTCGGATTTCCAGCCTCCAGAATCATGAAAAAAAAAGTTTCTGTTGTTTAAGCCACCCAGTCTGTGGTACTTTGTTATGGCAGCTCTAGCAAACTACTACAGCAGGTAAATTATTTTACCCTACAGTCTGATTCTTCTGAGATTTACTTAAGTCCTGGCAGTGTGCCCCAGTGGATTTGTAATGAATATCTGTTTGTAATGAATATCTGTTATTTATCTTGTCTCCCGTTCCTTTCACTTTATTTTAATAACAGTGTCCTGCTCTTTCTAAGGGCTTTCATTTTGTGGGGTCTTGATGGGTCTGCAAGCGAGGAAGAACACATGATCAAGACTATGACATCCTAAGATTCCTTCCCACTGCAGTTGGCCCAGGGGAGACTTCTGAGCCCAAGCTTACAATCAGTCTGTTTCCCTTAGGATCTGAACCTGCAGTAGAGTCACACAGGATAGAAGGTATTTGGAGCCGAGGCATTTCTACTCTATTGCCCTAAAGAGATTCTCCATGAGTTCTCACCATAGAGATTCCTGGAGCCACCCTGGTTGTTGACTTTCCCAAGGTCTTGAATTTTTACTTCTTTCTCTGCTTCTGAAGCAATCCATTCTCTTTTTCAGCCTAAGCTCACTAGAGACCGTCTCTGTTCCTTGAAGCCTAAGTTATACACATATTATTTTGTATACCTGAGTCACTCTCATGATAGTTTCTTAATAAATGAGTTAATTATATATTCCTGAGCCCATTTTGGAAAAAAGTTTGAAAATGCCCTGCCAAGCAAAACTCTCCATCACACCTATTCCATGTAGGTAGGTGACAATGCCATTTCACAGATGAAAAAGGTCAAAGAACTTTTGCAACGCTTCAAACAGCACTTGCTAAGAAAATTAGGAGCAAGAGAAAACAGTACATGGAAAACTCGAATTGCAGAACTATAGAATTTGCTCAATAATCAGGTTGAAGTTTATACCTGCAGTGTAGTATACACAGCTAACGAGCTGGAAAGTGATTGAGTACAGTAGTTTCGCAACAATAACTTTGCCCTACTGAACTCTCACACACCAAAACCAGAAGGTTTCTAAAGAGAGAATCTACCTCATTACCGATGTGACTTAACATTATGACTAGGTAAAAGAATTTTAAAATCACTTTCAATAGTAGTGCTTCCTAATAATCCTATACAAATGCAAAGAAGTTCTGTCCTATTTGCTAAAACAGTTATTTTCCAAAATGAAAATTACTTATTCTGCATTAATTATTTACATCACTCACGCTTTGTTGACAATAAGTTTACTTTAAAAAATATTTTCTTAATCCCATATCATTCACAATTTAAAAACTGGGGGAGAGAAACAAGATGGCGCGTAGGTAACAGCTGCACCCGCAGCCTCCTGCAGCCACATCAAAATTACAACTAAAATACAGAACCACCGTCCCTCAGAGCCTCCTGAGATCCGGCTGCACAGAAGCCCCACAACCAGGGAACTGAAGCAGCATCCAGAGCGGTAGAAGGGGGGGAGACGCGGGCGGGTCGGGGCTGAATCCCGGAGACCCGGCAGCGGGCCCACACCCGGTGCCCAGTTTAAACCCAGGAGGGAATCTCGGTGGTGGGGGTTTTATCAGAGGAGCTAGGGGTCCCAGCCCCACATCAGGCCCCCAGCCCAGGGCTCAAGGGCCAGAAAGAGACGTCCCCACAACCTCAGGCTGTGAAACCAGCGGGCACTGTGGCTGAGGGTCGCGGAGGCTGCGGGAGCCCCAGCAGCTCCTCTAAAGGGCCCGGCACGGACTCGGACGTTCCCTCTGAGCCCAGCGCCGGGCAGCAGCCTGAAAGGACCCGGGACACTCGGGGGGGGAACTAACCTGCCTGAGATCCGGGCGAGAGGCGGAGGGCGGCTTCCTCCCAGGCAGAAGGGCTGGCGGAGGCCATGGCTCCTTTGGCGAGTCCTCCCAGCACACAGCCGGCAGGCAGGCGCCATATTTGAGTCGCCAGCACCTGACTCACACCTTTGGCCCCGCCCCGTGATTCCCGGAGGCCCCGCCCCTCCCCACCTGCAGGCTCATCCAGGCTGTTTCCAGGGGCTTTTCTGTGCAAGTGGCCTCTGGAGCCTCATGCTCAGGACTTTCCTAGAATCTCTCAAACAAGCAGCAGCGGGCCCCATACGGCTTGATAAGTGGCCCCAGGCCTGGCACTAGCGGCAGCTGCACTGGCTCATAGCTTGGCCTCTCCTGGGCACCTCCAAGCCCAGCACAAGTAGCAGCCACCTACGGTTTGCTGAGTAGCTCATGCTGGGTGGCCCTGGGCAAGGCACTGGCACAGGCTGACTTTGCACCTCCCAGGAGGCCCCAGAGACAGTGCACCTGGTGGTCAAACTTGACCACGCTGGATTACAACCCTGCCACATCCACGAGTGACACACTCAAGGGGCACACTTGGTGAACACCAAAGCCCCACTGAAGTCAATCCTGCTCCATAGGGGTGTCTCCAGCACAGCAGCTCTCTGGCTGTAGCTGCAGCTGGTCCTCACAGCTGATTGGCCTGGGGATCAATTCCTCCCACTAACACTAACAGCAACCAAGGCTCAACTACAACAGGACAGTGCACAGCCCACACAGGGGAGCACCTAGAAGGCCCAGCTCAGGTGACTGGGAGGCTCAACCACTGGACCCTACAAGACACCTATGACACAAAGCCACTCTACAAATTCCAGGAGACATAGCAGCTCTACCTAATACATAGAAACAAACACCTGGAAGCAGCCAAAATGTGGAGGCAAAGAAACATGTCACAAAGGAAAGAACAAAAGAAATCTCTAGAAGGGGAACTAAATGAAACAGATCCAAGCAAGCTAACAGATACAGACTTCAGAATTTTGTTTATAAGGATGTTTAAGCAGACTATTACAGAAATAACTGAGAAAATCGATAACATAATAAAGTACCAATTTGAAATGAAGGCTACACGAACTGAAATGAATAATTTACAGGGAGTCAACAATAGAGTAGAGGACGCTGAGAATCAAATCAGAAATTTGGAACATGAGGAAACAAAAAACTCCCAACTAGAAAAGCAAAAAGAAAAAAGAATCCAGAAATATGAAGATAGTATAAGGAGCCTCTGGGACAACTTCAAGAGGCCCAAATTCGTATTACTGGGGTGCCAGAAGGGGAAGAAAGAAAGCAAGAAATTGAAAACCTATTTGAAAAAATAATTACAGAAAACTTCCCTACCTGGGGAAAGAAATACAAGTCCAGGAAGCACAGAGGGTCCCAAACAAGAGGAACCCAAAGAGGCCCACAGCAAGACACATCATAATTAAAATGCCAAAGGTTAAAGACAAAGAGGGAAGCTTAAAAGCAGCAAGAGAAAAGCAATTAGTTACCTACAAGGGAGCACCCATATGACTGTGAGATGATTTCTCAACAGAAACTTTGCAGGCCAGAAGGGAGTGGCAAGAAATATTCAAAGTGATGAAAAACATGGAACTACAAGCAAGATAGCTCTACCCAGAAAAGCTATCATTTAGAATTGATGGTCAGATAAAGAGCTTCACAGATAAGAAAAAGCTAAAGAAGTTCATCACCACCAGACCAGCACTACAGGAAATGTTGAAGGGTCTTCTTTAAGAAGAAGCTAATGAAGAAAAGAATCTGACGAACTAAATAGATCCAGAGACATTGATGCATGCAAGAGACGATCATATTTCAGAGGAAAGAGGGAAGGGGGTGGAGGGTGGGAAGAGATTAACCAAAAAAGTTATATGCATATATGCATAACCCATGGACATAGTCAATAACAGGGTGAAGGCCTGGGGAGGGGGTGGGAGTGAAGTGGAGGAGGTCAGTTGGGGGGGGGGGCGATGGGACACCTGTAATACTCTCAACAATACAGATAAATTTTTAAAAAATAATAAAAATAAAACTACCTAGAGTCAGATAATACAATTAAATCTCTGAATTAACATAACCTTTTTCTGCTCAAATTCTTTTAATTTTTATTGGCTTTATTAGGGTAACACTGGTTAATAAAATTATATAGGTTTCAGGTGTACAATTCCATCATCCATCATCTGTATCTTGCACTGCATGCTCACCACCCAAAGTCAAGTCTCCTTCCTCCACCATTTCTCCCCCCTTAACCCTCTTCTACCTCCCCACCCCCTTCCCTCTGGGAATCACCATACTGCGGTCTGTGTCTGTGAGGTCTTTTTCTTTGCTTAATCCGTTCATTTGTTTCACCTCAGCACCCACCCTCTCCCCTCTGACAGCTGCCAGTCTGTTCTCTGCATCTATGAGTCTGTTTCTATTTTATTTGTTAGTTTATTTTGTTCATTATATTCCACATATAAATGAAATCATATGGTGTTTGTCTTTCTGTGACTGGCTTATTTCACTTTCTGCTTAAATTTTAAAACATCAATACAGCTTTCATCTACTTTTCCACCCTCCTTCAATAATAGAAATTAAATTTCATTACCTTTTTTTTTACACCTGGGAGATTTTACTTGAGGTTTCTACTTTTCTTTACCCAAAGAACTGCTACAAGAGTTTTCAAAAGCTTTATGAGCCACAATCTAAACTGATTTGATCATTCATGAAACTAGCACCATATACATGGCCAGTGTGCTACCTTAATTAGTAAGTATTAGTAATGACCCTTCGCATTCCAGGGAAGTAAATCACCTGAGGGAGGTTAACTAACAGAATCATCAGAAAAGCCTTATCACCATGTCCTACACCTAAGGAAGTTGGCAGGTGTCCCTATTACCAGCCTCAGAGCTAATACCTACTTATTTCCCTCAACTCCAAGTGTACAAATAAAAACCTCTCCTTCCCTCCCTCTCCCTATCTTCCTACCTTCCCTTCCCCTTCTCTTCCTCCCCGTCTCTGCTGTTTCTCTCCACTGCCTACATCCTGAGTGCCAAGAACACATCCCATCCCTCTCTCCCGCTTTCTCCGCCTCCTCTCTTTCAGTTTCTGAATGCTTCCATTTCAATGTTCTGGATGAATCAATCCCAGTTCAACAAATTAGCCCCCATATAGAGACAAACATGGGCAGAGAAAATGGTTATGACTTACAAGGCGCCCAAAGTCTCCATGGTGCTTTTTTCCTTTATGTAACAGCTAACATTGCCCCAAACTCCCACACTAATAACCACAAGAGAAGTGTAAGGCCTGGTCTCACAGATCAACTCTCTTAAAATACATGCAGCTGCTGTGGTAAGTTAACACATGAATAGCCGTTAACATGGTAAGAGGTCATGTACCAGGGAGGAAAAGCCCAAGCTGTAAGTAGCACAGGCCCAGACATTTGGTTCTGATGTGATGCAGTCATCACTAGAATCAGATTTAAAGGCAGGAGGGAAGGACTGAGGTGGTACAAGAAGTAAGTTATGATCTGGAAGGGGAAAAGAGGGCTGTGCAGACAGGTGAACTATTCAATGAGACTGGCAGGAGCAGACCCATGTTTGTATGGCATGTGAGGTTATACACTTTTAAAAATTGTCACAAAAGTGAATATTTATTTAGAATGAGAAAAGAAATAACTACTCATATTTTTTAAAGCTGACATAGCTGACAGACTTTTTAACACTGTTTTCTACATTTTTTATCTGCGTACTTTTTGACCACCTGTTCAAGTGACAATTAGGTCCTATCTCCTAAAGAGAGAATGGAAAAGCAATTCAATCTTTCTTTTAGCATGGTTGGCAGATTTGGAGGTCTTATTACTGATAGATTCTAAAAGTTCCCTTTAATTTCACAGCGTCTGCTACATAATGTCACGTAAATTTTTAGCGTTTACTTTTTTCATATTTGACAGTCTCTCATGAAGTTTCTTTCATACATGACTAGTTCCTGGTTCTGTACTTTTCAAGCCTTGTTTCTCTCCACTGCCTACATACTTCCAGTGCCAAGAACACATTCACATCACAATACGTCCCTGGCCTTGCACCTTCAAATCCAGCTGCCACTATGGGAAGCAATTCCCATGAAAGAACAGTAGTTTTGGTTGCGAAACCACATGTTAAACATGGAACTAACATCAGCAGCCTATTTCTTTTTATAACATTTCTCTGTAACCAAGTCACAAGACACTGAAGCATTTAGGGTATCAGCCAAGTCTACACCCACTTTTAACTGTACGTTAAATGAAGTAAATCACTTGAGTTTGCCAATAGCTTCCTCCTCACCAGAGCCACTGCTTCTTGTAATCTGGCTTTTTCCCAGGCCTTTTTAGACAGCAGTACTTACCAAAGTGTCATGTTATTCAGAAAAATCAATGAAACATTAGATTATATTTGTTTCAATAAGTAAATTCAGACTCAGCTGCCAAACAAGAAAGGCATTCCTTCTAATGCAAACCAAAATCAGTTTTATTTATTTTTTTTATTTTTTTTAAATATATCTTTATTGATTTCAGAGAGAGGAAAGGACAGGGAGAGAGAGAGAGAGAGAGAAACATTAATGATGAGAGAGTCATTGCCAAAATCAGTTTTAAAAAGACACTGTTCACGGAGTGCATGTGCTTAACCAGAATATCCTGTATTCAATGCTACACACAGCCATGCGGGCAACTGCGGATGTATTCATTTGCAGGCAGTAGGGGGACAACCTACCATTCACATTATTTCATCCTTATAAAATGTAATGTTTTCCCATAAACTAAACAGTTTCCTAAAGAATTGATCATAGTTTCCAAAGTGCCTAATATAGAAGCCAGATTTTGAAATCACGACATAAACAGTATTTCCATAGAGTTCATTGAAAAGCATCTGTTTACACTATTCTTAGGATGGTTATGAAATTTCCAATTTGTGTCACAATGATTTTATAAAATTAAAAAGGGCTGAATTTAATAATTTATTAAAACATGGAGACCTAAAAATACCTCTTTATCACTTATTTGGTGATCATTTCCTTTAGGAAATTCCTATAGAAAAAAATGTTTGGAAGTTCAAGACAAAATAAATATGTTTCAAAATTCCCTTTGATTACAAACAATAGTAAAACATTACTTAAAGGCATCTATTCTCAATCTTGGGTGCATATTAGAAACACCTGGGAAGCTTTTAAAACTGCTAATGCCAAGGCCACACTCCAGACAAATTAATTAGAATTTCTGCATATAAGAACCAGGCATCAGTATACGTAAGGGTCCCAAGTGATTCTTATATCTGTTAAAAGTTGTGAACAATTGCTTTACAGAATATTTACAAACAGCTGGCAAGAACAGACAAGAATACATTTAAGAATATTTGCTATAATTTAACTCAGAGGGAAAAGCTGTACAAAGTACCCAAGTCATTCCCACACTCTCCAGATGGCAAGAGATCCTAAAAGTAAAAAGAAGATTCAGGGTAAAGATTATTTCAAGGATGTGGCTATAAAGACTTTTTGTTAAGAATTCAAAAAATTGACCCTCTCCACTAGACAAACAGGTAACTAGATTGGGCCCACCTGGCAATCCAGAATAATCTTCCCCCTCAAGTACTTAACCTTAATCACATCTGCAAAGTCCCTTCTGGCATGTAAATTAACATACTCACAGGTTCTGAGAGTTAGGACTTGGACATCTTTGGGGCACCCTTTTCTACCTACCATAATCCTAAGTGCTCTAAGCCTTCTGTTCTCCTTTGTAATGGGAATATCTACTGTGGTGACCCTATCTCTGTCCTACCAGGGTATGTGTGGGAGGGGGGGTAGGGAGGATTGACAGTGGGAAAGAGGGAGAGACAACCAATCTCTTTAATGCACAGGTCTTCAGAGCAACTGGATCTAAACTCAAGGAGCTGTGCCCAGGCAACCAGATATGAGGAGCCCCAGGCACATCTAGATCTGATTTAGATGAAGAACTCCTGGATTTTGAGCTGATGCTGCAGTAGAACGACATTTTGTAGGACCTTGGAAGGGTGTGTATACATTTTGCAAGTGAGAGGGATGTAAACAGCCTGCATCCAGAAAGCAGACTGAAGATCTGGCACAAACTGAAGATCACTACAAATTCCTTATACTTTTCCTATTGACAGGTAGAGTCTACATCCCCCACCCTTGAATTTTGAGACTGCTTTGAGCATCAGAGTATTGCAGAAGAGATGCAATGTGACTTCCAAGGCCAATTATTGTTCCTGTCAATAACAGAATGCTCGTAAAACATGAGTCGATTGAGCGGATAAGAAAAGGACCTACCCTCTGTAGAAGTCAGGGAAAACAGTTACTTTAAATATTAATGATTGTATTCAGTCACATAACCATTTATTGGAGGTTTAATATGTGCTAGGAGGTATACATGTTTTATAATTGTATTTTATTATGTTCATATAAAATAAATACTATTATCTACACTTTATACATAACAAAAGAGAGATTAAGTAATGTGAACATAATCATACTGTTAGTAAGTGGCTTAATGGGTATCCAAACCAGGGTGCATCTAATACCAGTAGTCTCCTTCCTTCCTTTCTTCCTTCCTTCTTCCTCTCACTTATTTTTAGCTTCCTTTTAAGTTAGTCATATAAATGGTCAAAAAAACCCACAAACTGTGCAAAAGAGTGTATAGGGAAAAGTACATTTCCCTCTCACCTCTGATCCTAGTCTCCCACTCCCCTCCTCAAAGAAAAGCACTGCTCCTAGTTTCCTGTGCATTGTTCTAAATACATCCTTGGCACATACAAATATATGAGTGCCCTTTTTACACAAACAGTAGTGTTTTAAACATAATTATTCAACTTTTTTCATGTAATCATTTGTCTCCAAAATCTTTAAACTATATACTGCATTGACACATACACGCGCACGCGTAAAAACTGAGAAATCTCAAAGTAATATGAAGCAGTCTATTTGATAAGCAAAACGTTCATATGGTCAGCCCGGCTGGGTGTGGCTCAGCGGTTGAGCATCAACCTAGGATCCAAGAGATCGGGGTTCGATTCCCGGTCAGGACACATGCCCGGGTTGCGGGCTAGGCAGCCGATCAGTGACTCTCTCGTCACTGATGTTTCTATCTCTCTCTCTCCCCCATCTTTCCCCTCTCTGAAACCAATAAAGATATGTTTAAAAAAAAAAAATTCATATGGTCAAAACAAATCAAATATTTTATTCCTCCACTGTCTTTCAATTAAATGTCTTAAATACCAGTTTATCTCTGTCACAGTTTAGAGGTATCGAGTATTATGTTCATTAGGCATATGAAAAAAAAAGTGATGTAACTTAAGTAGTAATATTAAAGATCTATTCAAAGTATAGACACCTATAGAATCTTGAACAAAGGATAAATGGCAGAGGTTTAGGTCTGACATTATTTACTGATTTTAAATAACCACTAGAGAAAAAAATATGAGAAATATACAAAGAAAATATATGGACATTTTCCACAGAGTTATGAAATATTTCTTCTTAAACATTCTGAACCTATAGCTAATTACCACATAGAAAAAAATTATCTTAGCTATCCCTTATACTGAGGTTGCGTCCATCTATTATTGATGCAAAATAAAATTTGAGCAGAAGTTTTCTGAAGAGGTAGCAGAAAAGTTTTATTAGTATAAAAGAAAATATATATTTTACAAAAGATAAAAGATTTTGCAGTACAAAAGATTAATTCAGTACTTCAAGAATCACTCTCCTGCAATAGGCATTTATGTTCAAAAAGATGAGAAAATTATCAAACTGCATCTTTCAGGATAAATTTCTCCAATAAATGTCATACAGAATAAAACTATCAATTAATAAAACCTATCTTTCCTTTAGTAATAAGAGAAAAATGACCCAAATGTTTGGTTATAAATTTTTTATCACACCTGGGTAGATTATACATCAAAATGACACCCTAAATAATATATATACATGAATAATTCACATTTGTCTTCGTTTGAATTTCCCCCAGAAGCATACTTTGTGACAAAGATTCTAGTACAAGTAGTTGATTTGGGAGGAGATCTCAGGAAACACTGTGGTGGGTGGAGTGGGAAGTCAGTGAAGGGGGTTTCAACATGGCAGTTAACACTGTAAGCAACCAGACTTGATACCCAAGGAGGACTCTGACAGTTGGTAGAGGATATGCCCGAGCATGGAATGAGGGAGCTGGGTATTTATCCACCGTCATCAGTGAAGGGCTGCTCCTCAAAGGCGTTGATTCATGGACACTTCTGACAAGCAGCGGCACTCAGACCAGAGAAAGCCCTCAGCGGCGCTCAGACCAGAGAAAGCCCTCAGATAGATCTTTCCACCACAGGGGTAGAACCTGAAGGGATATGGACAGTCTCTGCTATAATATAATATTTTAGACCATTATCTGTTAACATTATCTGTAAAGGTTCAGAGAGTAAATACTTTAGGCTTTGTGGGCCATTACAATCTCCATTGCAGCTGCTCAACTGTGCAGTCGTAGCACAAAAGCAGCCATAGATAATACATAAAAAAATGAACATAGCTCAACAAGGACAGTCAAAAGACAAGGTCTCTGATAGCAAGTACACTGACCTGGTTCCCAAGGAAGTCACAAATGCAGGTGACCCAGACTTGCAAAGATGTGATGAAGAAGCTATTAAAGAGATAAAAGAAAAGACAAGAGTGGCCTTAGAAAAATCCATATCACAGAAGGTAGCTGTGGCCATGCCAGTTAGAGCAGCTGATAAACTGGCTTCTGCTCAGTTTATCCGATACACACCATCTCAACAAGGAGTGGCTTTCAACTCTGGAGCAAAACAGAGGGTTATTCCAATGGTGGAAATGCAGAAAGATCCAATGGCGCCTCCAAGGTTCAATATTGTTAAGTCCCCAGGAACCACCTTTCCTCCCGCATCAGTCACCTGGCTAGGAATGAACAACAAAAGTGGGAGATTCCTCCTAGCACGTCAAACTGGAAAAATGCAAAGGGTTATACAGTTCCATTAGACAACGTCTGGCTGCTGATGGAAGAGGGCTGCAGACAGGCCAGGCTGATGAAACTTTTGCTAAACTGGCTAAAGCCTTCCGATCAGCAACATAGAGGGCCTTTGGTTTGGACAAGTTTTGGAAGAAACCAAACAGCATGGTGGCTCTAAAAGACCCTTAGAAGCCACTCCAAAGAATATGAGCATGAAGGCAAGAAGAAGAGGCAGGAGCAGATACACCTCTTTTCAAAGTGAAAGGTCTATTATCCATAACCCTAGTGATACAAGTCATATGGGCCAGGATAAAAACTAAGTCTGGGTCTCAGCAGTACTTTATATTACGGGAGAAAGGGGGGATAAGAAATTCTACTTTGAACTATTTAGTTTTTTTTAAAGTGGATTGTGTTTGTGCTTCTCCCACCTTTTGGCATTTATAGAACATACTGCCCCACACATGAAATTAAAACCACTTCCTTTTGTTTGGTGTTAGTACTTTGAGGTTCATATTTTGTGTAAGAATGACTGCTTAGTCTGGTTAGGGCACATACCCAGGTTATGGGTTTGATCCCTGGTCAGGGAGTATGCAGGAGGCAACAGATCAATGTCTCTCTCTCACATTGATGTTTCTCTCTCTCTCTCAAATCAATTTAACAAATAATAATAGCCCAACTGGTGTTGCTCAGTGGTTGAGTGCCAACCTATGAGCCAGGAGGTCACAGTTTGATACCTGGTCAGGGCACTTGCCCAGGTTGTGGGCTCACTCCCCAGTAGAGGGCATGCAGGGGGCAGCTGATCAATGATTCTCATCATTGATGTTTCTATCTCTTCCCCCCTCTCTTCCTCTCTCTGAAAGCAATGAAAAAAATAATAATAATTAATAATAATAATAATAATAATAATAATAATGACTGCTTATGTGTCAAGTTACCCAAACCACAGTGAGAAGGATGTTCACATATTGGAATTGTCCTGCCAAATGATGTTTGCCCCCGTTGTGCTCGTTTTAATTTGGAGTAGGGAAAATAAGTGCTTGCCTGATGCGCCTATTTGTTTCAAATAAAATAAACAAATAAGCAGTTGCACTCATTCTGTTAAAAGAAACTTGGCTTTCTCCCAAAACATTAGTATGTATTTCCTTAACCTGTTAGACTTATTTCTTAAGCAGGAAAACTGAGACATTTTCTAATATGAACGGTGGTTGTGGGGAATAAATGAGACTATCTACTAAAAGAAAACATCTAGCACAATGCTGAGTACAATGCAGACAACTAGCAATGTTATTTCCAGCTCCCTTCCCCTTCTCCTTCTTGGTTTTTGAAAGTAATTTTTTTATTAAGCACACACATACACATGCACACACACACTCCTAGCTCAATCTTTTAAAGAAATGTGAAAAAATAAAATTAAATTTTATTGACCATAGACAAGTCTAACCTCTTTTTGCAAAAGAATCTTATTTTATATTAAGAAAAAGGTGGCAGTTTTGTTTGTGTGAGGCTCTCAAAAATAAATCAAGTACAAATATAAAAAACTCACTCAAAATTGAAACTCTGTCATATAACTATAGGTAACCTACTATACAGAAATATATCTTTGTTTTATGTGCAGAAGTTCTTTACACTAACATTTGAGATACTTTTACTTACTTAGTTAATGGTATTTATTAGAAAGTGTAAAATAGTGTTTCTTGAAAAAGTCTCCAGAGGGAATCTGAAAAGTTAATGCTTGACCAGCAGATGGCACTAACCTCTCAAAAATCTTTGTGCCAGGCAAAGAAAACAGCATTCAAAAGTTAAATTGGGTTAATCTCTCCCCACCCACCTCATGGATACAGACCACAGTGTGGTGAAGGCCTGGGTCGGGGGATGGGGGGTGCAGGGTAGAAGGGGTCAATGGGGGAAAAAGGGGACATCTATAATACTTTCAACAACACAGATAATTTTTTTTTTTAAAGTTAACTTACAGCTGGAAGTTAGTCAATTGCTTACTGATATTTGTGCTTATATGTACACCCATCTTGAAGATTCACAGGAAATTATTTCCTACAGGTCAAGACTCCTTTATGTGATCCTACTAGACTCTTGCTTTGCTGTTCATATTTTAATCTATCCAGTAGAAAAAACATTTCTCACTGTCCGACCTTTATCACATAAGCTCAGTGAAGAATTTGTTCATGTTAGGCCATGAGTAAAGAAAAAATACTAAAGTTACGTCCACCTCTCAAATTTTAGTTATTTTAAATCCAAAGTAACACTGTAGAAACTGATTTAAACCAGCTTTTTCAGGACCATTAAGATTTGTGGCAGGGCCCAGCCACGCATGGCTCAGCGGTTGAGCATCAACCTAGGATCCAGATCACGGTTCCATTTCCAGCAGGGCACATGCCGGGGTTGAGGGCTCAATCCCCAGCCAGGGGTGTGCAGGAGGCAGCCAATCAATGACGGCTCTCTCATCACTGATGTTTCTCTCTCTCTCTCTCTCTCTCTCTCTCTCTCCTTTTTTCTCTCTGAAATCAATAAAGATATACTTTAAAAAAAAAAAAAAAGACTTGTGGTAGGAAGTGGAAATACTTTAGATGTATTAATGAGACATGGAAATGCCATTCTTGAGGACTGCATATCTGCTTCTTCCCAAAGGAGTTAAGGTATAGCACAATGTACATAATATGTTAAATTTGATGTGAACAAAACAGAGGAATAAAATAAAAATCAATACTCATATTGCTTATATGTGCATAAGGAAATTTGAAAGCGTACATAAGAAAACATTAACAGTGGTTACTTGGTGGGAGAAAGGTAAGTACTGAGGAACCAGGAGGCTAAGAAGACTTTATAATCCATGTTTTTTGTTTGTTTGTTTTTTTAAATATATCTTTATTGATTTCAGAGAGAGGAAAGGAGAGGAATAGAGATAGAAACATCAATGATGAGAGAGTCATTGATTGGCTACCTCTTGCACACCCCTGACTGGGGATCTAGCCCGCAACACGAGCATGTGCCCTGGCCTGGAATCGAACCCCGATTGCCTGGATCCTAGGTCGACGCTCAACCGCTGAGCCACGCCCGGCTGGGCTATAATCCATGTTTTTATACTTCTGTTAAAATATGTATCTCTATTGTCATTAGATATTTTTGTTTTTCAAAGTCATTCCTTAACCGAGTGACTCCATCCCTTTCCTCCCTAAAGGGTCCAGCAAGCTGGCTCCTCACGCCTCCTAGTAGTCCCCAGAATCTCTCATTCCATTCTCCTCATAAATAACCCAAAACTTTGCCCTATGCTAAATTCTACCTCCAAACCTACTTCCCAACTCTTTAGGGAAGTAACCAAAACAAGGGCCTTTCACGGAAGGAAATTCTCCCTTATTGGGGGAGGTTGGAGAGGGTCTGACAACTACACTTAAGTAGTTTATTAAAGTATTTTTTCTGAAGACCTACATTCTCAGCCTAAGAGAAACTCCAAGTGGGGTTTCCTCCACCTCATGAAGTACTCATTTACCCACTAGTGATGCCCCTCCTTCCACACAACACAGCATTATCCACCCTGTGACCATCCCCGGCTCTTCATTTTGGGGAGTCCTGATATGCATGGGTCACCATCCCTTTTATCTAACACTGAACTAAGCTACATCTACATCTCTCTCTAAACAGGCCAAAGGCTCTGCACAAATTGGAGAAACACTGAAGAGCTAGTTAAAACTCAGGACTTTGGCTCAAGCTCAAGATGAGAGGGATAAACAAACCCTGCCCAAATGGAATCTAGTTCTCATATATTTTCCTGCCTTTCTAACTAAAGCCAAATGTTTGAATATTTCCCAAATTACCTCTCATGAAATTTATTGCATTGTTTTTCCTTTCAAAAGCAGATGAACTTATATTGACATTGTTAATAGGTTTATCTCGATGCATACTACTTTTTCAGTTTGTTTGTCATAGGGTATCATGAATCTCCACTGTGGCTGGCCTGGTGGAGATTCTATTCTTTGATAGACTGACTGACACATCTGCTCCCTGGGCCACATGTGTACAAAAAAAAATTATGGGAGCCCCCAACTGATCAGAGTACTATCTCACACAACTTTTTGCCATTATTTTTATTCCTGCCATGGATATAGGGAAGCCAGGAAAAAAGAATCCGTGAGATTAGGGAATAGTTAACATCAACAGTGGGAAAAGTGAAGTCTCTGACTTGACATATTTCAAAATAGTACTAACAATGCTAAATACTTCAGTGGTGAATTTCAGAATTCACTGTAGGTGTTCTCCCATTTTATTTCCACAATTTGAGACAGACATAATTATTTCCATTCTATAAGTCAGGAAATGAAGATTCAGAGATGATAACCGAATTTCCTCAGATCACACAGCTAAGAAGAAACCAGCCTGTGAGGTGCCTGGATTAGGCTTCTCTTCAATGATCTCAGAGCAAATTTCTGTGATTATTAAGTTTAACAACTCTATCAGCAATGGGTATTTCCAAGTTCAAATGAGTTTAAAACTTGATGAGGCTATCTAATGCCTCAAGAACAGTATCTACAGAGGTAGGGAATTCCAGAAAATAAGAGCTAAAAAGGTTAATTTATTCTGACAGAAGGATGATTAATACAAGGTAAGATTACCTGTCTCTAATTAACCTAGTCCATTATTGAGTTCTTACCAAGAATATGGATAGCAGAAAAGTGACTAAGAAAGAATTCAGCTAAGAAAGTTTAAAGAGAGTATCATTCTGGGAATAATAATCATTATATTTGTTAGCCATTGGGAATCCTTAAAATTATCTTAATATTTAAGCCAGAATCTAAAATACTTCTTTATTCAAACTTCTTTTAAGGGGACTATGAGGCTGAAGATTAACAAATACACTTAAATATCTACTAAAATTTTTAATTGTATTTCAAAGGTATTAAAGGGAAGTCTGTTTTGTTTTTTTTAATCAGTGACAATCCTGCTTATTACATTCAAAGCCTTTTAATGAAAAGTTAAACATTGTTACTGAGCTATATTCTTGACTGAGCAATGATTTAATAATAGGCCTAACTCCTCTCCCTCACTCTAATAGCCATCTTATACCTGCCATATTCCAATAGGAAGTCAGACAAAACTAATACAACATTACTCATTAATAGTACTTCTAATGACCTTGGAAAACCAATGCTGCTCTAAAGTTCCCTAACTTAAAATCTTAGACACTGAAAAGGATCTAGTTTGCCATAACCCGTGGGTAAGTTTGTGGGGGTTTATGGTGGGTTTTTTTCATTATAGACTACAGTATCAAATAAGAGTGAAGGATATTATTTAGTTTAGTTTTAAGCTATAATAATAGAATGTTGAATGGAATTTTTCCTACTGTCTTGGAATTGGCTATTCTAACCAAAAAAATGACAAAAAGACAAAAGAATTCCATGTTTTTAAAGACCTCTCCAACCATTTAGGACAAAAGCCTTCCTGAGGACTTATTCAGAGGCAGGGGAACCACTTCTGCTACTTCCAGCCAACATCTCAGCCTGGGTAGGCAGAAAAATATTTCCTCTCAGCCCACCAGATGCCAAATGAAGGCAGAGTTTCAATGGAATACGAAATGTGACTGCTGGCAAGGAGAAGATTCGCAGTCCTCAACCTAGGTGATACTTGCAGAGGCAGGGACCCAGAGACCAATCCAAAGCTTGCCTTCAAAGTGCAGCAAGCCCTGTGAGGGAGTCAGGGGGAGAACTTTACTTGTGTCCCTTGAAATCTGGGAGCATATCTGAACACCAAGAATTGTGCCTGTTTCTTTTCTGGAGATTGTGAAGGAGGAGCACTTGCTGGCTGAGCCAAGGAAAGTAAGACGAAAAAGACCATGCTATAGGGATGTTAAGAAGGAGGTGAAGGAAACTTCTAACCTATTCCAGGTTTCCTAATTTACCAGAGAGTGCAGAGGAGGACTTTCATGTTTGACTTAATATGAAGGAATACAGAGAGGAGAAGAGAAAGCCAAAGCCCTGGGGTACCCGACAGCTGTTTCTTAAGGGAGTTGGGATGTAGACCAAAGGTGGGCAAAAGGAAGACATGGGTGTCTGTAGTGATGTGGTGGACCAAAAAATTGCAGAAAGTTATGAGGAGACCACCACATCCTCAGTGACCCCCAGAGCAGCAATAGAATCATGTACAGTCCTCTGGGGAGGGGTACTTCCTCATCTCCAATAAGCAACCCCTGCCATCTCTCATATTTCTCCTCCTCAACAAAGTACTTAGATGCTAGTAGAGGGAATTGAGAGGATTACATTTGAATCAGATTTCAGATTGGATTTTTACACTGGAGTGAAATTAGTTTGGTTTTGCTTTGTTTTTTAATAACTGAAAGTGATGAGAAAGTTGTGGAATGTGCCCAAGAAATTATCTTGGGATATTCTATAAAGCACTATTGGGAATTGTAATTGGAAAAAATAAAAACATTATTGTGTTAATATCCACCAAGTAGAGTCTACTCCATAAAACTCTTTACACTAAAATGTTGGCTCTCTAAAGCAGGCTAGGAGAGGTGGGTTTTTTTCAGGAGGAAAGGATTACACACTATTCAAACCTATTTGTGTCTTGACATTAACTCTATTAATTTTATTATGTCATTATTTCTTAGTCTTTGTTATACAAATAAAAATATTTTCTTTGTATTTAAAAAAAGAACTAAACATTTCAACATTCAACATTCATTCATTCATTTCATTTTCTTTTAATGTTCAATGATATCTGAACTTTTTATTGTTCAATGATATCTGAACATTTTATTGTTCAGAACTTTTTATTGAACTTTTTATTGCCCCACCAAGGGGTGCCCCACTTCTGCTGCCTCTAACACTTGAGAACTTTGTTGTCACTGACTTCAGACACCATGCACAACCCTGTGGGTGGTGGTCTTTTGGATGGATTGTATGGAGTGGCTGTTGTCCAGGGCTTCAAGAAGATTGAAGTACTCCCCTTCTTCCAGCTGGTGGCGGTAGGTGGCGATCTCAGCCTCCAGCTTGACCTTGATGTTCAGAAGGGCTTCATACTCCTGAGCCATTCCTTCATTTCAATCTCCCTCTAGCCAATATCCTCAACTTAATTTGCCAACTCTTTCTATTTAACTGTTTGCCTGATAAAAACTGCCTTCTCATTCCTAGCACTGGGGGCTGCTGGAGAAAACACTGTAACTGTTCAGGTTGGTGTCTCAACTGATTTCCAGTTTCTGTTCTCAGATCCTCCGTATCACTCAGAAATCTTTCTGGTTATTTTGCTCATTTCCCTTTCTCATTCTCTAGTGATTTCAGAGCTCTCCACTTTCCTCAAATCTCCAACTAAATCACTCCTCAGCAATGTCTGCACAGAGAAAGTAAAAGCCATTGGATGGCAATTCACTTCTCTTCCTGCCAAAAAAAGTTTCAAACCAACCTGTATTGAACCCATTCTTCCTCCCATCCCCCACTCTCTATTTAAGGGGAATGTGGTCTTCATACTTAAAACTAATCCTCAGGATTGCACTCTAAATCCCATCCTTTCTACCTTCTGAGAGAAGTGGCTTTATCAATTACTTCTCTTTCATATTTTTAACCTCACCCTCTAGATTGGTACCTTATCCAAAGTCTTTCCTGAATGAGTCTCCTTTTAGCTTTTGACCTATTTTTCTTTTCTCATTCACAACTAAATTGAAATAGTTGTATACCTACTCTGCTCATGGAAGAAGGTGGGGGTATGCAGAGAAAAGTGGAAGCAGAAGGAGAGTCAGAGCCTACCTGATACAGGGTGAAGGCAGCATCTCAGAAAGGTCAGTCCAGCATGGAGAAGTTAAGCCAGAGCAGGGTGAGAACACATCCACGTAGAGGGACAGGTTGGTGTGGCCGCAGAGCCAACTCAGGGGAAGAGCGCATCTACATAAAAGAGGATGGCAGTGGAAAGGAGAGATTGATTACACACAAAGGGATCGATCAAATAAGTAAATACAATAAGGCCAATGGGAGCCAGGTTTCTCAGTGTCAAAGAAGGGGTTATATATAGAAAGGGAGATAATCAGAACAAACCCTGAAGTGCTGGATTAGAACTGATGGTATCTGTACAATCATGATTAGACAGACAGACAGATGACAGATTATATAGATAGATGATTGATTGATTGATAGATAGATAGATGCTAGATGATGATAGATAGATGATACAGATGATAGATAGATAAATAGATAGATAGATAGATAGATAGATAGATAGATAGATAGATAGATAGATGATAGATAGATAGATAGATAGATAGATAGATAGATAGATAGATAGATAGATAGATAGATAGAACGCAAATGTGTGTATACATTATCCTAGCTCTCTCCGCTGAGAAATCCTTGAAGCACTACACTCCAAAATAAAAGAGCACATCTAATGCCCAGATCTTGTATTCTCAATGTCATTCTCCACAAAAAAGATTCTGGGCTAAAATGGCTGATTCCAGGGCTAGGGCAGAGGAAGTAAAAGATGAATTTGTCAATATCCTGTGCCAGAAAGGAAGTCAAAAAGTGATGAAGACATGTCAAGAAAACACAGAGGCCACATGGAAGGGGCTTCTAGTAGCTAGATCGCAAACAATTTGAACATCATGATAAATAATGATAGTAATGAATTAAGGCCTAGAGGTTTTCTTTTAATTATTAAGGGAAAATTAATTCATCTTTTCAAGAGTTAAATTTATACAAACAAACTTAATTCACAGTACTCACTGTTGCTCATGCTTTCTGATATCTTGCAAGTGTCCAGAATGTTACATCCCATTTCCATTCATAAATCGATAAAAATTTGATTCTCCCCAGCTAATATTGAATTATTTTCCACCTAATTATTTGGTTGTTTCTAAAATAAAAATATATTTTAGGATATATAAAAATTCATTTTAAAATAACATATATTTTTAATCACCAGGGTTTCACATACCCAATTGTTGAATTTACCAAACCTATGAATGAATACGTATTTGTCTTCAGAAATGTTTTTAGTGATTTTAATTTCTAAGAGAGACAGCATCTATACATAATCTCAATATATACAGCAAGTAAAATATATAATCAAGACCTTTGAAATTAACCTTTCTGTTACATACTTGCAAAGCTGTTCAGAATACTTTGTTAAATGTCAGCTATGAAACTATATTAAAAATACAGAAAAAGTTTCATTTAACCTCCCCAAATTCTTACAGTCAGTTATTTTGCCCTCTGCTATGGCACACAACTGCATTTTTTCCTAAGCAATCAAAAGCAGGCTGGAAGGCTCTTTGTTCATCAGTTGTAAATAATATGCCAAATGTAATATTAAGTAGAAAAATGCTGAAAAGGGATATATGTATTTTTAATATGATTATTACTTTCCAACCACAAAACTTTATTTTAACACAGGCCAGTAATTCTTATTTACTTTGACTGGGATTGGACAATAATACATCATGATGGTGCCCTTTTGGCCACCAGCATACATTTACAAAATTATGGTCTGAACTCAAATCTTGTGTTTAATTCATCAGTCTCATGTGGTTTCACGTGGTTATTTGGAAAAACTTCGCACAAGATTCTACAACCTTATGATAAAAAATTGCTTAAAATAACATTCCATTATCAATTTATCCAATATCAATAAACATTTATTGAGTGTGTATTATGTGTCAAGCACTATGCTAAGTGCTGGAGATATAAAAACGATTAACACTTGAGCACTAGATAGGACATGGAGAGCGCACTTGAGAGGCTTGGAGTATTGTGAAAGAGACAATAAATGTAAAAACTGCATCAAAGACTATTTAGGAATAGGGTTTTTCAAAGGTTCTGTGAACACAGTAAAGAAACACATAATCCCTACTAGGGGAGAGGAGAATGGTTACAGAAGCCTTCTTGTAGGAGGAACTGATAAATAAGTCTACTGACTTGCTGGCAGATCTTGCTTGCTTGCTTAAGAGCACAGGTTCAGCTAGCACTGCCTGTTACTAGCTACATGAGATTGGTCAAGTTACTTTATCACTCTAAGTTTGTTTTCTTGTTTATAAAATGGATATACTGTAATAGCATTACGTCATAGGGCTGTTAACAGGACCAAAGAAGATAAAGAGCAAAAACAATTATGGTTAAAAAGTAATAATTATATTAAAATATGCTAGTATTCTGGGTGTTATACGATGATCTCTTTCTCATTCACACACACACCCCATTTAGTGTACAGCCTGGTGGTTTCTGGACTTCATGGCCAATTTATAAATGTCCTATTACTCGTAAGAAAAACACTGCTTCACCCGGCTGGGCATGGCTCAACAGCTGAGCATTGGTCTAGAATCCAGGAGATCGGGGTTCGATTCCCGGTCAGGGCACATGCCCTGGTTGCGGGCTCCATCCCCAGTTGGGGGTGTGCAGGAGGCAGCTGATCAATGACTCATCATTGATGTTTCTCTCTCTCTCTCTCTCCCTTTCTCTCTCTGAAATCAATATTTATTTAAAAAACACACACAAAACACTGCTTCATCCCACCAACCCTGACCCACTCCTCCCATCCTCTGTTATCAGCCAGACTTCCCAATACCCCAAAAGGCTTGACTTCCTGTCGTTACTAGGCATGCCTATGCCATGTCCATTCTTTGGATGCAAGCCTAATCATTGAGGAGTCTCTGGACTCTGACTGCCATAACTCTCCTCTTGTTTTTCTCTGTTCCCACATCCTCCAGAGGATGTATCTCTTGCCCTTCATCCTCACACTACTCTCTGAGGGTCTTTCTTACCTTTGATTTTGTGATTTGTATGCAGTCCACTTAGCCAGCATTGTCCTCCAGTGACTGGCCACCAGGAGTCAACGGCCAGCATTTCATCTCTTTGGAGTGAACATCACTGCAGAGACAGAAAGAAAACAATGTGATTAAAACACAAAAGTATTGAGGTTTGTGAAGATGAAAAAGGCTAGCGCTAGAAATGGAAAAATGGTATGGCCTTTTATTCCTTCCCACATTACCTTCTTTGGGATCTGACTCTATTTTACAGTCTTTCTCCTTCAACAATCTCCCATTAGCCAGCTATCAAGTGACTCTTTCTGAAAGGTTCTTCTTTCCCTCTTCATTTGCAGAAAGAACTAAGGGAGGGGGCAGGGCTCAGCTCAGTTTCTTTTACATTCATTCACCTTTGCAAGGGCTTCTACCAAGTTACAACAAAATAGATTCAAATAATAGCAAAAATAGTAATAATAAATGGAAAATTAAAGTTAAAAGACTTCTCCCTTTTCAAGTAGCCCACTGGTAGAAATAAAGCATTTCTTATTTCTAAGAGTATATGTAAAATATATGATTTGGACAATAGAATTATTATGTAAAATGCTATCTACTGCAGCTTCCAAATTTTGTTTTTAACCCACACCCCATAAAACTATTTTGGTGCCTGGGCTGGTGTGGTTCAGTTGGTTAGAGCATCATCTGTGCACAGAAGGGCTACGGGTACAATTCTAGGTCAGGGCACATATCCAGGTTGCCATGGTTGGAGTTTCCTATGGGAGGCAACTGATGATGTTTCTTTCTCATATTGATGATTTTCTCTCTCTCTCTAGAATCAATGAAAAACATACCCTCAGGTGCGGATTATAAAAACTATTTTGGCTTTACCAAAGCATTACTCCCTTTTTTTTTTTTTTTTTTAATTGATCTCAGAGAGAGGAAGGATGAGAGAGAGAGCAACATCAATGATGAGAGAGTTGTCATTGATTGGCTGCCTCCTGCACCACCATGACTGGGGATCTGGCCCACACCCGGGGCATGTGTCCTGACAGGGAATAGAACCAAGATCTCCTGGATCCTAGGTCTATGCTCAACCGCAGAGCCACGCCCGGCCAGGCTACTCCCACTTTCTATAGACCAAGACAGATTAGGTTATTTTAATTTCTAAATTATTCATGATTTAATTCTGTTGCTTACTTTGGCTATTTTGCTCTGTGTGTGTGTACCTCGGTGCCCATAAAACGCTTCCTATGTTTCAAAGTCCAAAATATTAAAGCATTTAATTTCTTTCTATCAGATTTTCTGCAACAAAATGATTTGAAATTCATACATAAGTACAAAAGTGTTATATCAATTTGGCACAGAAATTTTCAGTTGCTTCATGATTCCACTAAAATGTATTGATTTAAGTAGTTTATACATGAACTAAAGAAATGTTCATGCTAAACAACAACTATAAAACCAATTGCTGATTATCCAAATGTGACTTTTCTAGAGCACAGATTAAATGTGTGAGTTTAAGGTTTAGCTATCCCCTAACCTGTCTCCTGACCCAGGAACAAAAGTTCATTTGAAACACTTAAAATTCTGGAGGCAGTGAGTCCTCAGCAAACTTTTAAAAAACTTAAATTGCCCCTCTTCCTTACAGCTTTTCCCCAACAAACACTTCTTTCATCATAACTTCTTCAATGTGGTAGCAAGTAAATTCCCCAACAACAGGAAAGACAGTAACATGAAAACTGAGCTGATCACAGATGGGGAGAAATAATAATTCTCTCTTACAATTTTTAACTTATGATAACTTAAGGATAATAATTAACAACAGTAAATAAAACTAACCTTAAGGAGAAGATCCTTGAAAAGTGCTTCCATTAAATGGTATTGAGAAGCTAGTGGCAGTAAATAACAAGTCTGGGGTTTTTTAAATCATTTATAATAATTTTCTATTCATCGACAGAGAAAATACAGATGAGTGGAAGGACAACATTCTCCAAGTAAAATATCAAATACAAAATTTGTTAGCCAAATATGAACTTGATATTAAAAAACTGAGAACTGGTTCCTTTCAATTATACTTTGCCACTAAAACTCAATATCCACCAAGAAAATATTAGCTATTATAATTAGAATGCTTTTACCCTTGTTACATAAAGCTGTGCTTGGTCAAAAGTCATAAAATAGTTCAGAAAAGAAATTTAGCATTTCTGATCCTCCTTGTAGGCCCAATGCCACTTGAGCCTGAATGAATAAATGTCCCATACACCTATTACCAATTCATTTAAGTTAGCAGGCCCTAAATGTTACAAATCTGTTCAAGAGACTATCCCCTGGAGGCACTAAATAAATAGCCAAAGAATTCTCCATGATAAAAAGCATTATCATAGCCTAAGTGGCAATGCTCTTCTTTCTTAGTTATACATCTATTCTAGATGGAAATGTACCAAAATGTTGACAATGGTATATCTCTGGGTGGAGGGTAGAATTTTAGATTATTTTATCTCTATCAGATTCTCTGTATAAAATATATATAAATATATATTTTTTAATCCTCACCTGAGAATATGTTTTTATTGATTTTTAAATGGAGAGGAAGGGGGGAAGAGAGAGAAACATTGATTGGCTGCCTCCTGTACATGCCTTTACCAGGGACGGAACCTATAACCCAGGTATGTGCCCTGACTGGGAATTGAACCCACAAACTTTTGGTGCACAGGACGATGCTCCAACCAACTGAGCCACCAGGCCAAGGCATTTTAAATCAAGAGGTCAAAAATAAAAGATTAAATGGTATTCACATGACACATATCACAGTATTTTTTAATGAGGAAGAACAGAAACCAAATTTGGTACTGAATTTTCTCATAAAATCCATAAAACATTTAAATGTCTATTAAGAATTTATGAAGGCTGCAACAAACAAATCATATAATTAACTTTGAAATATAAAAAACAAGTCTTACTCATTTTGCTAATACTATAGCAAAACTTACCTCTCCAGCTTCCACACCGAAGTCAAATTTGTTGCATTCTGAAGATGTTAAATAGTTAAGTCAGAGTTACAGAATCCTGAAATACAGAATTAAGACTTAAAAAACAAACAAACCAAAAAACCTCCCTTACTTCTATAGCACTCAAGCCTGTTGTGTGTTAGTTAAAATGAGAATTAAGCATGGATTTCATGTTTTTCTTTAAGAAACAGGTTCTGACTGTTGGTATGGTTTTTCTTACAATCATACACCAAAACTTTCCGTTGAAATGACTTCCTTTTTTTATATAACAACTGGGTATTTTGATATAATAGGTGAAAAACTCCAGACTTGGCAGTGGAATAGCCACTGAATTAAAAATCCAAGAATCAAATACCATAAAAAGAGATTTCTATTTAAGCTCCGAAAAAGCTGTAGAAAGGGGAGGAGTAGTTATTCTGTCCCGTTGGAATTTTATTAAGTTATGCCAACTGAATCTGGTGAAGGGGTTAGAAGAAGAGAAAGGAGATGACACAGCAGTGGGATGTTGTTCTGGGCAGAGAAAGCAGCATGTAACTGCACGTTGGCAACAGTGAGAAGAGCTAACAAAGGGGACAGATTACTTGACAGGAGTATAGCGAGTTAGCAGATGAGTAGGAGGAGGTGGCATATGAGACGTAGGCTGGGGTGCAGTAGGAGAGATCCTTGGTGGTAAAGGTGAATAGCTTAAATTTAGTGCAAAATACAATAAGGGCCGAGTGAAGCAAGTCCGGGAGCCCAAGATAACAGCTGCAGAGCAGCATTTGGAGCTGTCTAAAGGATAGACAGACAAGGAGCCTTTAAGGGGGAGGTTATAAAAGTCATAAGAGAAAACACTCAAAATTTAGTCTTTTTTTTTTTTCTTTTAGAAATAAAAATATAAACAAGGATTTAGAGGCACCAGAGTTGTTTGTTTGTTGTTTGTTTGTTTCTGGTGTTTTCATAATTTGAATAAATAAGAGGAAAACAAAATGAAGGAACATCAAGTTCAGGCACTTCACAAAGCCGAGCCTTATAACCAAATCCAAAGAGAAGAAAGGTACAAATTAGGGTAAGTAGGATCTTCAGTAAAAATGATAGGGGATAAAACTTTCTTGGCAACTTGTCAGTACTAAAGTGTTGAGGGAAGACACAGTAAAAAGACAGTAAAGAAAAACAGCAAAATAAGTAAAATACAATGATTTGTTATATCCTAAAAGCTTCAAACAGAAAGAATAATGTAAGATAGTGACAGGAATTAATCACGTAATGTGCTAAAACAATTTTCCAAACTACAAGTAAATCTCTAAGGATTCTTTGTGTTGAAATACAATTCTAGTTTTTTTCAACAGCTGATTCTTTTTTTTTTACAATTAAGTTATATTTCAACTGGAGAAATTTTACTAAAAATTCTTAAGAATTCAGCCATTGTTCACTAAAACTTAATAATTTAAAGCAAATTTAGTAATGAAGACCTCATTGTACACTACACTTTTAAATTCGTTCCTAGCCCAATGTTATTTGAATGCTTAATAAATATTATTTGCCCTTAAGGCTGAGAAGCTGACATTTTAGCAAATTCACCACTTTTACCACTAGGTGGCGAAAAAGCCCAAGTAGTATCTGTTACCAAAGCTAATACTAGATTCCAAGTACTTTAACTAGACTTTCCACCAGGTGTCAACCAAGAGAGAGAAAAAATAGACTGAAATTTTCTCCACTCAAATACACAAATTCATAGTTTTATGCATAACCATCTAAACTCTCAAAAATAAATGGCCTGCCCATGAACTATCCAAATATTTTGCATATTTATATCCTCATATAATGCTGAGTCCACGATATTGCTTTGTCAACTAAAATCCAACTAAATAAAATCTCATTTCCTCCAAAAAAGAAAAACAGCAAGTCCAATGAGTTTAGTTTACTGTGACACATAGGTTCAACCTATCCAAATATATGGCACAAAAGAATCTAAAATGTTTTAGACGTGGACAGCCAAAACTCTTCAAAGTATACTTGGATATATAAGTCCAGATTGATATTTTTTCTTTCTATATTTCTCTAATAAGCAGATCTGTTGATTGCAAAAGTCTAGATAAGTTTGTGCTGTTATGCTTCAAATCTCAGTGTGATTTTATGAAAGCATTGCCATTTGTTACCAAAGCTTTCACAATAAAGAGACACAAGTCTCTTAAAGACACAAGTCTGCCTTTAAGATGTATTAGAATTATTTTGAACAATCCAAGATTGAAAATTAAAATTAGAGCTTTACAGAATTAAGCCCTGTTTATAAACCAAATCATGCTTTTTAAAAACCATGTTATGTGCTTCACTAATTTCTAACAAAGATTTTCCAATCTTCTTGTAAACACCACGTCAGCTAAAACACTATGTCATGCTGCCTCTTATAAGGTGGTACTTTTTTAGGCCGAACTCTATTCTTAATCCTCTGGGCACAGGAGTTATAATAATGTCATACCCTGCAGATCTAGCTGTAGGTGGTATCTTAAAAAGGACTTTTTCTTCCTTCGAGGAAGTGGTCAAGCCTGTCTTCCCCGTAGTGTCATCATGCAAACTTGGTTGTTTTTCGTTGCTATCTAGTTAACAGATGGAAGAGAAAGCAGTTGAGGAGAAAGCAAAACCTACTGATTAAATTATGCTTGCTTGTCTTCCTTGCTCTTTATAGTATTCTCTTTTAAGGTTCCTTTGGCCTCAAATGAGTTCATTTCCACCCTGCCTGCAAAGGCCTGTTTTGTATTGGGTTTTTGTTTGGGGGTTGTTATTTTTTCAAAAAAATATCCAAGCCAAGAATGCTCTTGTCGGAGAACATTATTTCTTGTCTGGTTTTATTACCTTTTCTTTTGAAATTCGTTAGATTAAGCTCAGCAACCAGCCGCTTGCCCAACCGGTTATTCCCCTGCCCCCATCCCTCCTCGCACATCACTTTTTCCTCTTCCCGGCCAGGCAGCGGTCAAGACCCCGCCGTGCCCGTCAAGCACGCCTCGGGCCGGCCACGCAGCAGCTTAGCCTTACTTGGCTCTGCAAGCAGCTCCCCATCCAACCCTTGTCCCCCAGTGCCCCCCTCTGCCATTATCTTTAAATAGAGCGTGCTCGTGAGGGGCTCCGGACTGCTCGTCGAGGGTTTACGGTAGCCTGCCTACCAATAGGAGCCCACAATGAAGAGAAGTCAGGTTCAGCCTCCCGGCAGCCCCAGTGTCTTCTTCCCCAAGCTTTGCACCTACTGTACCCGCGAGCGAGGGAGCGAGCCCGGCGCGGGGGGGCGCGCAGGGAGGGCCGGCGGCTTCCCGGCGTGCGCATGCGCACTGGGGTTGTTTTTCACAAAGCTGCTCTTTAAGTGAGCTGGCAGCGCTCAGCCGCCCGTCTTTGTAAGGAGACCACTGAGGCCGGCAGGAGCGCGGAGCGGGAGCTTCTCTGCTGCCCTGACTTTTTAAGAAATCTCAATGAACTATTTGTAAGGAGTCACTGATCTTGCCTGTAAGCTTTTTCCACGGCAAAGACATCGATCGGTGTTACGTGAAGATCACATTTTATATGTGATCTTGACTTTTTTGTCTTACATTATATTTTTATAGATTTTGTTATAAACATGGTGCTGGGAAAGGTGAAGAGTTTGACGATAAGCTTTGACTGTCTTAATGACAGCAATGTCCCTGTGTATTCTAGTGGGGATACAGTCTCAGGAAGGGTAAATTTAGAAGTTACTGGGGAAATCAGAGTAAAATCTCTTAAAATTCACGCAAGAGGACATGCGAAAGTACGCTGGACCGAATCTAGAAACGCCGGCTCCAATACTGCCTACACCCAGAACTACACTGAAGAAGTAGAGTATTTCAACCATAAAGACATCTTAATTGGACACGAAAGAGGTAAGTTTTTATATTATTCAGAAATCATTAATCCTGTTTTCTTTGGGAATGAACCTTGTAATTTTTCTGAATTAATATAATTCTACTCCTAGCATAACACGTAGCAGTTTGATAAAAGATGAGCAAAGTTGGAAGATCCGGATTCTCCTTGACATTCATCGTGTGTTAAGTCGTAGCGCATGCAGGCATCTGCAAAGTGACTGCAAACTGCACTTACTCAACTACCTCCATACCCGGCTTGGTCTGTGGCATACGCACTTGCCATCCGTTTGCACCTTACTTAAATTCTGCTCAAACTCGATTCACTAATTTCACCAATATGTTTTCAACTGAATTGCCAAAAGCTGCAGTCCAATGTTAGATTTTTTTCCCTTGTACTCTGCAACCTTAGATCTTAAAAAATAAGTTTCAATTAAGAAATGTAATAACATCTTTAAGTGGGTTAATAGGGGTATATCATTTTTAATATTGACATGCAAAAGACTTTAAAGGATTGATCATTGTTCTTTGATAAAGGGTTTCTGTGGCTTATTTTGACATATGGTATCAACACCCCACGTGTTTATCCCCTATTCTTTCCAGTTTCTTTAGAAATATATGTCAATCATTCTCTATTTTAAAGGACATTATCTATCATTGTGATAGGTTTCAAATCAGTTTTAGAACCCATTTAGGGTAATTTACCTTTCCGAGCATCATGCTTAACTTTCAAGCGTGCATTCAATGAAACCCATGCCAGTCAAATGAAATTGAAAAGTATTCAGCACATTGGATTTGATTTTTGGTTGGAAAAGTGAGATGAAGGGTTGTCAAACGTTGAAGTGGTCCAGAGATTTCCAATCTATTGTTTAAATCGTTACATTGTGGAAATATAGAAGACTCTAAGCTTGTTTTTCTAAGTTTCCACCCTTTGTTAGAAGCGGTTCAATCCTGTTTCGGACCAGTTCTGGGGGGTGGTGAGGAGGGGCGCTTGTTCAGCTCTCAGCAGATTGGTTGCACGCGTCAGGTGGTGGCGATGACTTAATTCTTAGACCAAGAAGAATATAGTGTTAAAACTGGTTATGTAATTTTGCACTTCTCCTTTTTAATGCAATATTTATTTCAAATGTGGACTATTTTCAAAAAGTAGAGCACATTTTTACCTTCATTTTTAATATTAAAATATGCACATGCCTGATGGAAGTGCTAATTGAACTAAAGCAAGTGTAGAAATGAAGGATGCTTTCAGTTACAGCAATGCACTATTTTTTAAAATATTCAGATGAGGTTAATTCTTTAGTTAGGTTTTCAGTTACACATAGGTAATTTGCATCCTGACATAATTTCTAGTTAATCTCCCCAAGCAGTTACGCTGATAAGAAGCGCTAATGCCTAATGACAGTCATTGTATTTGTTGAAAAGCAGACACACGAGTTTGTTTGAACCTTTCCGGATATTGCAGCTTTTTATAAAATGGAGAGAAGAAACAAAGGTTTTTTAATAGACTTTAGACTGTAGAATAACGACTTCTGGGAACAAACACAGTTTTATTAGCTGCTCTATGGTTTCCTGGTAGAATAAACTATGTGCCTTGTAACCCCACGAAACACCCCTCAATCCCTGCGAAGCGTGGACGAGCGCTTAGCCTGGAATAGTTTCAATGACTTGAAACTGGGACCTCTCAAACTAGCCTGGTAATTGAGACCCCGCCCCGGGCGGCCCGCGATAGGCGGAGCCGCGTTTGTTAGCCTGTTGCTAAGGCGATGCCAGGCTCTGATTGGATTGGGCGCGGGCGGGTGGGGAGAGTGGGTCGTGCCGGTTGGGGCGAGGCTTGGAACCGGTGTGCGCCGGTAGAGGCTCCTCCGGAGCGGTCGCCTCCGCCCCTACTCGCGTCCCTTCCCGGGGCTTCCGGAGGTGCCCGTGTCACATCACGTTCTGTCGCCCCACCGTGGCCTGTTCGGGACCCCGAAATAAATTCTTTCAGATGTCAGAAGTGTAGATGAGAGAAGCTCCTGCTGGCTTTACAGGTGCCGAATGGCCCTGGGCGCAACTTCAGCGGACAGTGCTATTCAGAGGGTTCGCAGGCCCCCATTTTCCTATTTTTACGAGTGGAAGATGTCAGGTGTCTTCTGTGAAAGTTTCTCTCTCAGCTAAAACAAAGGGTGTCCCCCGACCTGTGTAGGCATCTGGCCGGCTACCTTGACTGGACCTGAGGGAGAGCGCGAGGCAGGGCAGAAGGGAAGGAAAAGGGATGGTAACATCAAAAGCTGGGTGGGGGCCTCGGCCAGTATTCCCTCCCCCCACCCATTGTTCCCTGTCCCGTGTGTCCCCCCCCCGCCCCAGTTTCCCTCACAGCGACGGTAAAGGTGTCGGGGTGGCCCGAGCCAGATCGAACCGGTCGCCGGCTGGGGCGTGTAAAGCGGAAGCGCGCGGCTCGGTGGCCCCGCCCCGGTCCAGCAGGCTAGGCTGCGCGGGCGCGCGCGCGGGGCGGCGACGTATGCCGTATGTATAGCGGGGCGCGCGGGCGGCGGCGCGCCGGCTGGGATCTGCTCGCGCCGGTTTAGGCCGGTCCTCTCCTGCTCCGGTCTAGTTCTTGATTGACAGCCCGGCAGTTGTTTACCGCGGCGCGGCCGCCGCCGCTCGCGCAGCGAGACTGCTGAGCTGGCACAAAAAGGGAGCGAGACGGGAAGAAAGGGAAAGGGAGGCAAACTCGGGGTGCTTTCGAGGACAGCGAATTTCAGCGGCCCCGCTCACCAGCCAGTTCTTGGTGCTGAAATCCGTTCGTAGGTTTTGCACAGCGGACGAGGAAAATAGTACTAAGATAAAGGCGCATCATCGTGGGTTTTGGATAAAAGGTCTGCATAGAGGCGCATTTTCCTTTTTCCTAAGGGAAGCGTCACGTTTTCGGTGTATACTCGGTACTTTGGTGAGGGAAAGTTAAAGGTAATAGCCCTTTCGTCAGCTTTCAAGATAAAGGGCTGCTAATGATAAATATTTCTACACCGAGAAAATTACATAATTAAGACATTTATGCAATTATGTAGTCAGAACACTTAAAAGAAATCATTTTAAAAATCCAGAATCCCCCCCCCCCGCGTTTTTCTTTCGTTAATATATTTTGGAGACATTTTTTAAATAATCTAGTTGACCAAAAGAAATTGGTATCTGAAATGAAAGGTTATCCCTTTTTTTCAAGCAATTGGCAATAACCTAGTTAGACTACATATATCAAGGATGTGGGACAGACAGACAGTGTTGTTGCCCAGTTAGGCACCGTTTAAATCTGAGATATATTTTTTACATATGTGCAAAATTTTAGCTGTTGTTAGGACAGACTGGTTATTGTCATTTTAGGTTCAATAAAGAATTTATATTTTTAACTATGAAACTGACATTAAAATCACTGAAGTGGGGTTTTTTTTTTAGCTCCAACATCTATTTGACAGAAAGTCTTCTAATGGTTTATAATTGTAACATTCACATTTGTATCAACTGATATTTTTAAAGGCTTACGTGAACAGTTTTCATTTTATATAGTCTTATATATAAGACTATATATCAATTTATCAAAATTCAAGGAAATAATTGGAGAGACAGATAACATCTTAGCATGAGATTTGAGAGCTGAATCTTTAGTTCAGCATATTACTCCATTAGATACAGAGGCCTATAGTCCAGGTCATTTTCCATTAAAGGACACCCACGGGGTCTAAGTATTAATTATCCCCATTTTACAGATGAGGCCACTGAAGACCCAGGATTTTTATTTTACCCAGAGAAGTGATGAAGTTGAAATTAGAACGTAGATCTCTCAGACCCTAAAACTTGTACACTTAATTATGTGACCATGCCACCCTGAAGAGTGTGTAAAGGTTTAATAACAGGTTTTTTTGTTTTCTCTTTCTGTGTTTTAGATGATGATAATTCCGAAGAAGGCTCCAACACTATTCCTTCAGGAAGGCATGAATATGCATTCAGCTTCGAGCTTCCACAGACGTAAGTATTAGAAGTAACAGGCACTTTTCATAGACATCCATTCTTTTAGAATTAAAATTCTAAGTTTCAATATTTTTAGTTTAAAAAAAAAAAACCCTTTTCATTACTGAATCTTGCTAAAGGAAAACGATATACTAAAAAAAGCTATTTTATAATGTAGTGTGGCAAAATTATAGAAAGCAAAGCTTAATTCTTAGTACTTTGCCTCAAGATTTATGAGGTTTTTAAAACTTGAATAGCCTTTCATTTCACACAAGTGAACTGAAAGGTGCTAGTCAAATAATTAAGCACTGTATGCTTAGTTTATCATCAGTTAGCATTAACAGAAAAGGTAAAACATATCAAGTCTCTCATAAGAAATTTATAAAAATTCAGTAGTCTATCTTCCAACAGCAGTAAACTAAGAACACAAACATAAGTAGGAATATCTCATCGTTAGGAGTGATGTTCTTTGGCTCTGAATTCAGTAGCTTCTGTGTAAAGAGCTATTGAGAAGGTCACACAAGAGATTATGACCTGGACTTTAAAGGAAACATCCATCCTAGATACCTTAATGTAAGGCTTGGGATGTAATAGGAAAGGAAGAAAGAAAATGGTATAGACTTAGTGTAATAAAAGATTCTTAGAAGAGATGATAATTTTTTTTAAACAATGCCTTTAGCAGATATCTTGATATGCAAAGTGGCACTTACGCTTATTTTGCAGGATAAACTTGCATTACAGAAGAATTTATTAAGTGCCAAATGTACATAATTCTATATTTTTGTTAATTCTAGTACTACGAGTTGTTTTCTGTGGATAGAGTTTATAAATGGTATTTTTCAGTATTCTATTTACCATATTACTTAAGAACATCATTTAAAATATGATGCCCTAATCTACGTTTCTGAGAGAAATATTTTTAGTCTGTGAATGCAATAAGGCTAATACTGGGCCTGAATATTTTCAAAGGATGGAAGTAATTTAATATATAATTTTAAATTCTACCTGTAAAGCATTCATTTAAAATAAACTCTAGAAGACTAGCAAAAGACTGCATTTTATTTCTCCCTGCTATACAAGTTAATTCAAGAGTCTAAAATGACACCAAAAAAAAAAATTGTAAAAACACTACTACTTCTCATACTAATCTAAGTTAGCACTCTACCTTGTAAATAACTGAACATTGGCATTTTTCTAATGAAATTATGAAAAAGAGACTAAACTCACTAAAATAAAATCTTTCATGAGTAATAAAATCTGGCAAAGTTGCAGGTTCTGATTCCCTTGGACTTTGTGAAATGTGAAATTTTTGAAACTATAATGACTATTCTAGGCCTTTTCTAGACCTTCTTAATTAATTGCTATAAAAAGAGATGATGATTCCTAACAAAAAAATAGTAGAGCACTGTAGGGAATTTGGTCTGAATGTTTAGCCAGTGTCTGTAACGTCTCAATAGAAATAGTTAAACCATTCTTAGCTTTACTTTTAAATTAAATTCTTGACCTTTTCAAGAATTGTTCATTTTCAGATTTTCATAATTTTGCCACCAACATTAAAAGCAGCTTCTTTGTTTAAAGGGATTGTATTCTTCTGGCTTTTTAAAGCAAAATTTCTACATTTACCTACTATTGGTACTTGGAAACAAGTTTTTTCCCCAACGACTATCCCTTTGGAAAATTTTTAAATTATGTGTTTGATACCTCACTGATATATAAACAGTACAATACATAAACAGTACAATATATTAACACTTCTATGCTGACCTACTGTATAATTACTTGAAAGAGGTGTGAGATTAATATATTGACCTTTATATTTTGCACAGACCACTTGCTACCTCATTTGAAGGCCGACATGGCAGTGTGCGCTATTGGGTGAAAGCCGAATTGCACAGGCCTTGGCTTCTACCAGTAAAATTAAAGAAGGAATTTACAGTCTTTGAGCATATAGATATCAACACTCCTTCATTACTGGTAAGAACTGACTGAATTCTTCATTCTTTGTTTTTGGCATATCAATACTAAAGAATAATCACCTAAACTGTAATTTTGTAATTTTAAAATAGTGGTTTTATTTTAAAATTCCATAAGTACTAATTTTTAAAAAAATAACAGTCAAGGACACACAAACTCATGAAGAATATGATCATATTTTTTGATACTGTGATAACATTAAATTTTAAGAGTAAGACCAGTATATGGTATGAAATATCTCTTACTCAGAAGAAAACAGCAGTAACAAAAAAATAAATCTGTTCCCTGGATAATTTTAGTAGATGAGGAACAGTAGTATTTATTATTATGAGACAATATCATTTAATTTGAAAATATCATAATGTAAAATTTATATTGCTTTGCATTATTCCATGTAGGGATGTCAAACGATGGGGAGATTATCACTTTCATGAAAAAACTTAATTTCATCTTAAAAGAAATCCTTTTTAATTGTATTTTTTCACAAGATTCAAATTTGACTTCAAAAACATTAATTGGTTTAAACAAATGATAACATCTTTAAGCAAATACAAATTAATTTTTTAAATGTGCAGTTTTCCCTTTTTTATATGTTGATTTTCACATTCTCAAAGAAAGATGTTAGCATTTGGGATTTATAACCAAGTTGCTTTCCAAGCTGCATTTTTATTTAAGGCAGTTTAAATGTAATGTGGAAAGGGTTTTTTTGGTTTGGTTGGTTGGTTGGTTTTTAATTAGCATATATATATATGTGTATATATATATGTATGTATATATATACACATATATATATATATAAAAATAGTGTGGGCTAAACTATGTTTATGGGATATGGTATTAAGTAAGCCCTGTACCCTTTTTTCTTTAATTGAACAGAAACTTATATATAAAAACAAAAATAATATAATTTAGAGCCATTTGTTAGTTACAAAAAAAAAGGATATATTTGGCCACCAACAAAAAGGAGCACTGTTTTAATTTTAAATTCTCCTAGAATTTAGATTGTGTTTTAAAACATTTTATTACTCTCCCTACTCATACATTGATCTTTTTTATCTAAATTTATTTCTTACAGTCACCCCAAGCAGGCACAAAAGAAAAGACTCTCTGTTGCTGGTTTTGTACCTCAGGCCCAATATCCTTAAGTGCCAAAATCGAAAGGAAGGGCTATACCCCAGGTATGTATGAAGTGGATTCCCACAAAAAACAATCCTTTTTCACTTAACTTTTGTGTTTAAATTTATAACATTTCTACTAAATGCAAACATGAAACAGCATTCTTTGGTAAAATAACATAAGTTGTGCTTATCCAGTTTTCTTTCATAAATTTGAATGTAGTCTCCTTTTTTATTTATTTTTTATTGATTTTTTTTTAGAGAGAAACCTCAATTTGTTGTTTCACTTATTTATGCATTCATTGGTTGCTTCTTGTATGTGCCCTGACTGGGGCTTGAACCCATAACTTTGTTGTGTTGGGACAACGCTCTAACCAACTGAGCTACCCGACCGGGGCCTCTTTTTTAAAGAGCTACTGTAAACATATAGTTCATTTTTATAACTCTAAATTAGTTGCCACTCTTAGAACAGTTTTTCATCTGTGTAGTCTGCTGAACTTTCCAGTGTTAGCCAGAGAATCTACATGGGGGGTTTGATTTTGTTTTGTTAACAGGTTTTTTTGTGTGTGTGTTTTTCCCCTCTAGGTGAATCAATTCAGATATTTGCTGAGATTGAGAACTGCTCTTCCCGAATGGTGGTGCCAAAAGCAGCCATTTACCAAACACAGGCCTTCTATGCCAAAGGGAAAATGAAGGAAGTAAAACAGCTTGTGGCTAACTTGCGTGGGGAATCCTTATCATCTGGAAAGACAGAGACATGGAATGGCAAGTTGCTGAAAATTCCACCTGTTTCTCCGTCTATCCTCGACTGTAGTATAATCCGTGTGGAATATTCACTAATGGTACGTATAAATTTAACGGGTTTTATTTAAGTCTTAAGGTCATGATATCATTTTGTCTTACATCCAGGATTTGATTTTCATATTCCATATGTGATATATAAAAAGAAATATAAATCTTTATATAGTTTTAATTGTAATTATTAATTTTACCTGATATGTATGTAAATGTACAATACAGTATTATACATGATGGACAAACTTTTTTTGTATATCATATGCATATAAATAAAAAATTAAGTAAATGAGGACTTCAGACAACATTAAAACTGGGTTATTAGTTTTTAAAAAGGAAATAGTACTTGGCATTTTTAAAACTATCATCTCTTTTTACTGTTTAGGTATATGTGGATATTCCTGGAGCTATGGATTTATTTCTTAATTTGCCTCTTGTCATCGGCACCATTCCTCTACATCCATTTGGTAGCAGAACCTCAAGTGTAAGCAGTCAGTGTAGCATGAATATGAACTGGCTTGGTTTATCCCTACCTGAAAGACCTGAAGGTAATTTGATACAATGCATATCTAACTTTTTAAATCTTTTATTATTTTCAAGAATATAATTTTACTTCTTATGTTTTACGATTAAACTTTTGTCTATACCTAAAAAGACTATATGTGCCCCTAATGTTAAATTTAAAACATGTATCCCCCTAGTTTTGAACACAAAACAAATTATTATTATTTTACCTTGATATTTCTTTTTAATACCTACTATTCTGTGTATTTTGACATGCATAAGAACATGCTGTTCGAATTGCGTGTATCTTTTTCCTTCAGCACCACCCAGCTATGCAGAAGTGGTCACAGAGGAACAAAGGCGGAACAATCTTGCTCCAGTGAGTGCCTGTGATGACTTTGAAAGAGCGTTTCAAGGACCACTGTTTGCTTATATCCAGGAGTTTCGGTTCTTGCCTCCACCTCTTTATTCAGAGGTAAGCACCAACTCCTCAAGTATAAAATGGGCTGGCTGTCTTACATTGCAGACTTTTCAAAAATACAATTAGATTCTTACTATCATGATAATAGAAAAACATAATTTAAAACCATAGATTAAAGGTTAGATTAGGTTTGTCAATATTTACTAAGTATGACCCAGAAGTAGGACTGTTCACTTCTATTATTGGGGAAATAAAAATAATGATCTCACCTTATGCTTTCAAAATGCTAAAGTAATTGTGTGTGTGTGTGTGTGTGTATGTATTTTTTTTTTTTTAAGTATATCTTTATTGATTTCAGAGAGATGAAGGGAGAGCGAGAGAGAAATAGAAACACCAATGATGAAAGAGTCGTCATTGATTGGCTGCCTCCTGCACACCCCCGACTGACCAGGAATCAAACCATGATCTCCTGGATCCTAGGTTGATACTCAACCACTGGTGGGCAATTCTGGCGTATTTTAACATTCTCAGCCATGAGGGAAAATAGCATACTTGCAATAACATCTTAACATTCCTACACTGTTAGATTATTTTTACTCCTCTCATATTGATGGCAGCTAAGCCCTTATGTGAATAAAATACGGCCTTTTTTTGGGAGGAGCTCGTAGTCTGGTGAGAAAAACAAACTTAGAAGCAAAATATTACATAACAATGAGAAAGCAATGCGCAGTTCATTTGAGGATCAGCTTACTGGGCCTTGGGAATCCCTGAGAAAGATGATTAAAAGTAGTGCTCAGGTGTAGTAGTTCAGGCATGAAGAACAGCATGTGAAAAGGCAAGTAAGTGGGAGCGGGTGGGGGATGCAGCAATTTCAATTCCAGGATGCTTCAGAACGCGTGTATGCATAATACACATTTTGAGGGGCTTTAAAGTCAGCCTTGATACCAATATAATACCAAATAATTTTGTAAATCACTACGATTAGCTTTTTCCTTTGGTTTCTGTAATTTAGACAGGTATTTTACAGTGAAATATTATTACCAAGTAAGACATAAAAGGGATTGTTGTACTCTTCAACAAATTGTTCTCCCCACCTTCTACCCCCAACACCATGACGAAAGAGTCAACTTTCCTTTGGATGTAGCTAATATGAGATGCACTTTATTCATTGATTATAGGATATTCACAGTCTGTCCTTGCAAATTCTTGATTAGACATAATTTTTCTATCCAACTATTCCTATTCATAAAATTTTCTATTAGATGCTAAAAATGTTCTCCCACTTGTTGCAGATTTTCTTATCACATTTTTATTCAGACATTTCTGACTTGCTTATTAAGTCAGTTGTTTCTCATTGGGTCTGAGGCTTCTTCACTGTCCAGGCATTTTAAAAGAATGGCAATCTGAATATCCACTTTTAAGTAATTTGTCTTAAAATTCTAACTCCTTTTTAAAATGAACTAAAGAGCCCGGCCGGGCGTGGCTCAGCGGTTGAGCGTCGACCTAGGATCCAGGCGATCGGGGTTCGATTCCCGGTCAGGGCACATGCCCAGGTTGCGGGCTCAATCAATGACTCTCTCATCATTGATGTTTCTATCTCTCTCGCCCTCTCCTTTCCTCTCTCTGAAATCAATAAAGATATATAAAAAATAAAATAAAATGAACTAAAGATAATTAAGAGAATTAAAAATCTTTAAAACCCTAAATTGGTTCAGATTGTGGTTTAATTAACTTCTAGCCACATCAAGGGGGGCTCAAAATGCTATTTTAAATTTTTACTTTTTTTTCTATAAAGGATAGTCATTAAAAGAAAGAAAAGTTATTTAGCTTTTTATTCTTCAAAAATGTGTTTTACCTAAAGGGTCTGAGGTACTTTGGATTGTCCCACATGTAAATACAAGTAAAACAAGTAATACATTTCAGTAAAGGAATGTATTAAACCAACAACTTGCCTTCCTGTGCCCTTTCTCTTTGTACCTGAGAAGCGACGAAAGTACATTCACTTTTATTAAATGTATGTGTGTACATGAAAGTCACTCCAGGAACAGAGAAGGTCTGATGGGTTCAGCATTACTATTTCTTGGTACACACTATTCCTGGGCCCTTTCTAAGCTTTTATACCCACTAGTTAACTACCTCACATAGCACCAAGAACATTTTTTACATAACTGCATTCTTCCTAAAGCATACAGAAGAGATGAGTTAACTTTTTTATAAAAAGATGAAAGGAATACGAGAAGAGATCATTACTAAAAAGATGTTTTCCATTGTGTATTTGAGTCTTAAGTACTTGTAAAACTTAAGTGCTGAGTAAAACTCCATTCAGTGATAAAATTTATTAGCTTTAGTGAAAGAACTATTCAGGCATATTTTTATGACTTATATTGTTAATGTAGTAATTGCATATCAAGCACTTTATAGATAATACTAGTACCGTTTCCTCCCCATACTAGCTGTGTATGTTCTTTCTAATTAGATTTCTCAACTAATACTCAAAATCTTAGTCATTTGCTACATTCTTACTAGACTTTATCAAATAACTTAATTTTTTTTCTCTTTCTAGATTGATCCAAATCCTGATCAGTCGGCAGATGATAGACCATCCTGCCCCTCTCGTTGAAGAAACACATGGTTAAATCAAGTTGATGTGGATTCCGAACTGTATCTCTTCCGGCTGAGGACAGAGAAGTATCTTGGAGACACGTTTTCAGAGGAAGTGGAATTGCTTTTGCCCAGAAAAATGGCAAATACATGAAACAACCAGTGATCAAGCTTTAGAGGCCTATGGCAACATTCTGGGACTGCTCCAACATGCTTGAAGATCTAAGCTTTTCTTCTTTAAAACTGGCACATACCAAGAGCAGTCTTCTTAGCCTATGGTCATACGTGTCAAGACACCACGTTATAAAGAGGGATGGTTTCCTTCTTTTGATTTGAAAATTTGCACATGCTCAATGCTTACATTGTGCAGTTCAATGTCACTACAGCTTTTTTTTTTTTCCATTTATGCCAGACTCTTGATACTCTTATAAAACTTGTTTGTGGTCAGCACAACAAGAAACAAAAGAAAGCTTTGAAAAAAACTTTAACATGAAAAAAAACGCACTGACATTTTTTTTTTTAATTTAATATAGCCTGGACTTTACCTGCGTATGCACATGCTCAGAATTGTCCTACTAGGCTGACCATGTATCACCTCTTCAGCTTGGATCCTATCGTGGATTTATTTACAAACATCAAATGCCTTCAAGCCAATCCTTCTTGCTGTATGTTTTGCAGCCTACTGTAGTAGATACGCAACAGATATGTGGGAGAAGAGATGAGAGGAGGAAGCTAATGACTTTGTCAAGATTGTATACCTTCTTGGTTTCTTTTAAGAATTTGTTGCCTTTCTACTATTACAGCAAAGCAGCATTTTGTTACTGACTGCCTAAAATCACTTAATCTCAGGTGAACGCATCACTTGCCAAACTGTTGGAATGCTATTTTGTGTTTTGTTGCACTGTTGAGTTTTTTTTTCGTTTGTTTGGTTGGCTTTTTGGAGAGGGAAATTTGGAAGAGGGACATACACAAAAGTGATAACCCACCCGCATTCCCTTTTTATCATTACATATAAAAAGAAACTAGAAGAGCTAAGAATGAAGTAAAGAAAGGCAGTATGGCAGGCACCAGCAAAGAGTTAAGGGCTGTTGCTCTTAAAAATTATTGTTATTTTTATTGTTTTAAAAGTATGGAAGTTTTCCAGTCATGAGAAAGGAGGAGAAAATGCATTTATTTTTATACAGAGTTACTTAATTACCTCCAAACACATATGTTGGAAATCATTTTTGCTGGTGCAGAAAATTTTAATGAGCAGGAACATATATATATGTATATATCACACACACACACATATATATATATATGTTCAGGTTATGATTAGCTCAATTTATACATTTCTTATCCTGCTAAAGCTTGACAGAGCTTGAAAACCCAAGTTTATTCTAAAAGTGTATAACTTCAAAATTATAAATACTAGAATATATGCTGGAATAATAAATGTTTTATATTTTTGTGGGGGGTTTTTAATGGAAGTATTTTTTTCCATTACCTAAAGAACATTTTGCTAAACATGAGAAGTCACTGACTTTAAGTATATGTAGATAAGATAGAGGAAAATTATTACATCAGTAAATTATAGTGTATATTAAAGATAACTTACAGTTGGCTTATAACAAATATACCAGCATTCATGATGACACCTAAAACGGCATTTTCTGAGGTACCAAGTGTACTGATTGTCTTATTTTAGAAGGAATTCAGCTCTGATGTTTTTAATGAAAATCAGCATCTCTGATGTTACAACATATGTGTTGAATGGGTGTTACATCTATCCTGCCATTTAACCCCACAGTTAATAAGGTGACTGAAAATAATAGTAACTCTGGCCTGGTGCTTGACCTGGTTAAATACTGTCTTAAAGCTTCATACAAAACAAATAGGCTTTTCCATAAGTGGCCTTTAAGAAAACATGGAAGACAATTCATGTTTGAAAAATGCTGACAGGGTGAAGAAAGCCCAGTGTAAAAATGAATCACGTTTTAAGTGATTCAGTTAAAGGGTTTGGGCTCCCGTAGCAAATTAATACTAGATAATAAGGAAATGGGGGTGAAATATTTTTCTATTAAATCATTTTGTGAATGTCCCCCTCAAAAAAGCTAATGGAATATTTGGCATAAAGGGCATTTGGTGGTTTTATTTTTGTTTGGGGGGGATTGTCAGAAAATCCCTTTTCTTTTTTATGTCTAACTTCTAGGGAACAATTGTTGATATACATAGTATTGGAATACTTATCACATATACTCATAAATAACACATGAAAGCAAGAATGACCAATATTCTGGTAATTGGCACTGGGTCACGAAATAAAATGTGATAAAATTTTAAGTATATAAAACTTTATAAAATAAAGTTTTATTTTCCCCATTAAAGTATTTCTTTATTTTTATTTAGAGGCATTACTTTACTCTTTCCTAAATATTGGTCAATTTCTGACATAAGATGTGAGGTTCACAATTGTATTCCAGTATTCAAAATAGATTCCTGCTTTTTCAGTTAGGAAAAGTAAAATCCAAAATGTTAGTAAAACAAAGTGCAATATTAAATGTTTGCTTTATAGATTATACTCTATGGCTGTTTGTAATTTCTCTCTCTTTTTTCCCCCCTTTTTTATTTGGTGCTGAATATGTCCTTGTAGGCTCTGTTTTAAGAAAACAATATGTGGGAAATGATTTGATTTTTCCTATTGCTCTTCCTTGTGGAAAATAAAGTGTTTTGTTTTTTTTCTTTTTGTAAAATTGGAGATTTATTTGAATCTTGATCATATTAGTAACTCATCATACATACAAACACTATTAAGTCTACAATTAAACTCTTCAGCCATTCTGAAGAATTGCTTCTTGACTCTACTAAAGAAAATTACTGAAGGCTTAAAGGAATTTTGAATACTAATTATTGTTTTACTTAATACATTATTAAGGTATACATACTTCCTTATAAAACTTGTGTTACATATGAACCAAACTTAACAAGGTACAGTAGTTTCACTTAGATACCAATTCCCTCTCACTGATATGTCCAAGTTTCTAGAGCTTCAAGAGCACATAAATTTAAAAGCTACCATATTATTCGAATCTTATGAAAACAAATTTTTTCTAACTTAAAACTAAATTTTTGAGAAAAATTTTCTCAAAGAATGTCTGAATTATACAGTGATTTGTAACATTAAAAGTACTTCTGGAGTCACATTTAGAATTTGTCTTTTAGTGTTTATACATAAAAGGGTGTCCTCTAAAAAATGTTTATACACTTTGAGTAATTATTAATTCCAATGGGTTAAGTCCCAAAAAAAGCAATTGATCTATCAGAAAAAGTGTGTATACATTTTTTGGGACACTATATGGATGAGCTATCAAGTTGAATATGTGCCTTTATGATTCTCCCATATTCTCTAATGTATATATACATAAAAATGTATTGCAAAGAAGCAGTTAGACGTTTATAATCAATTTCATAGAAATGTACTGTTATTTTTGTTCATTCAAAGCAAGCAATCTGCCTCAGCCAGTGGGGCTCAGTTGGAAAACTGTCCTGTACACCAAAAGGTGGCAGTTTTCGATTCCTGATCAGGGCACATATCCCAGTTGAGGGTTCAATCCCTGGTCACAGCATATATGGGAAGCAACCAATGTTTCTCTGTCCTCTCTCTCTAAAATCAGTTTTTAAAAAGCAAGCAATCTATACAGCATCCTAATACAATAAGGAAACAGGAAGAGGAATTATAGCATAACAAGAGGAGACCTAGGTTCTGTTTTCTGTGACTAGAAGTTTCTTTGAACAAGATGTGTGCATTTTGATTTCTTCACCTACAAAGTGGAAACATAGCTATCCAAAGTTCTCCTCCCTGAAGGTATGAGGTTATAATACATCTTTAGATAAAGAAATAATGCTCTAAGTCAACTATAACATTGAAAATTAACCACAGTTCTTCTAAATTTGCATTAGAATACTTTTAGACTGATTTCAGTACCTGTCTCAAGTTTAAGAGTGACAGTTATCTGGCTCTGCTTTTGCATTAAATCATCTCTACTTATCAAACTACCCTTATTGTGGCCAAGATTGGTATATTTATTAGGACTTTTGATTGTAACAGGGAGAAACTCAGACTAGCTTAAGTAAAAAACTATTAAGTAATTCCAGGGATAAACTATTAAGCACATTTAGATTCAGAAATCCAAATAATGCCCTGAGGACTCACTCTTATCTCTCATCTGTTCAAATAGCCTTATTCTTTCATGTGAGATGAGCCAGTAAAGATGACCCCAGCTTTTATAGCTCACGGAAGAAATGCCATTTGGAGTCCTCAAATCACTTGTTAGGGGACATTCTGATTGTCCAATATGTGAGTCATGTTTTATGCCACAGAGAATGGGTTTCCCAATAGGAAGAGTTCTATTTCCAGAAGAAAGGAGAAAAGAGGTCACTACATTCTTGCTTTTTCAAGTATGGACTCCCCACCACCCCAAAACCAGTAGTAATGGCATCACCCAGGAGCTCACTAAAAGCAGAATATCAAGATCTATCTCAACTTCCAGTCAACACTGAAGGTAAGCACAGTACTCAAATCCTCCCACAACCACATCAAAAATATAATTACAGAACATTCAGAACCACCTGGAATCTAGCTGAATATAAGTCCTACAAGTAGGGATTTAAAGAATCACATTGAGACTGGTAGGAGTGTTGGAGACTCGAAACAGGCTGGTCCCACAACCATGTGTAGTGGTTTAAAAGAAGGAGGGATGTCTTAGCTGTGGAGATGTCCCCTGAGGAATGAGGGGTCACAGCTTCACACCAGACCCCCCAGCACAGGCTTCTAGTGCTAGGAAGATAAGTTCCCATAACTTCTGGCTATAAAAACCAAGGATTGTGGCTGAAAGAGAGGGTTTCTAGCGTCCCACATACAGTTCCTCTTAAAGGGCCTGTGCACAGATTTACTCAGACTCTATCTCTCTGAGCTCCAGCATTGAGGCAGCAGCTAAAAGGGAACCAGTGACATACAAAGAGGAAGTGAATTATCTAGCATTAGAGCCAGAGCTGTGGGGACAGCTTTCTGCCAGACAAAAGTTCTGGCAGGGGCCACTGTATCTTTTTTGAGACCGCCCCTCAACAAAGCCAACAGGTGGACACCATATCTGAGTTTCCATCAACCTGGCTCACACTGTTTGCCCCACCCTGGTGATTCGCTGATATCCCACCCCACTCAAGTTTGGCTTTTCCATACAACTGGCCTCTCTTGCCTCAGGCCTGGCACTAGTGACACTATTGGTTCACAGCTTGACCTCTCTGGGCACCTCCAGGCCCAACACAAGTAGCAGCCATCAGTTAGATTGCTCTGCAGCTTGCACTGGGTGGCCCAGGAAAGGCACAGGTAGTGGCTGACTTTGCACCTTCTTGGAGGCCTCAGAACCAGTGCATCCAGTGGACAGCTTCACACCACACCAGAGTACAACCCTACCACCTCCACGAGTGACACACTCAAGGGAAGAACTCGATGAGCACCATAGCCCCACTGAAGCAAGTCCTGCTCTGCAGGGTTGACTCCTGCATAGCTTCTCTCTTATAGTTGCAGCCAGTACTTGCAGCAGATTGGCCTGGAGGTTAATCCCTCCCAGTGACACCAATAGCAATCAAGGCTCAACTACAACAGGACAGTGCACACGGCCCACACAGGGGGCACACCTTGAGCACCCAGCTCAGGTGGCTGTCTGGAGGCTGCACCACTGGCCCCTATAGGACACCTACTACACAAGGCCGCTCTACCAAGTCCAAAAGATGTAGCAGCTCTATGTAATACACAGAAACAAACATAGGGAAGCCAAAATGTGAAGGCAAAGAAACAGGTTCCAAATGAAAGAACAGGAGAAATCTCCAGAGTAAGAATTAAATGAAATGGAGGCAAGCAAACTACCAGATACAGAGTTCAAAACAATGGTTGTAAGGATGCTCAAGAAACTTAGTGAGAACTTCAACAGCATGAAAAAGGACATAGAATCTATAAAAAAAGAACCATGAGAAATGAAAGTACACTAACTGAAATGAAGAACAAATTACAAGGAATCAACAGTAGAGTAGATGATGCCGAGAATCAAATCAGCGATTTGAAATGTAAGGAAGCAAAAACACCCAATCAGAACAGCAAAAACAAAAAAGAATCCAAAAATATGAAGATAGTGTAAGAAGCCTCTGGGACAACTTCAAGCATACCAACAACATTCACATCCTGGGTGCCAGAAGGAGAAGAGAGAGAGCAAGGAATTGAAAACCTATTTGAAAAAATAATGACAGAAAACGTCCCTTACCTGGTGAAGGAAATAGACGTGTAAGTCCAGGAAGCACAGAGAGTTGCAAACTAGATGAACTCAAAGAAACCCACACCAAGACACATCATCATTAAAATGCAAAAAGAGAATCTTAAAAGCACAAGAGAGAAGCAATTAGTTCCCTACAAGGGAGCACCCATAAGACTGTCAACTGATTTCTCAACAGAAACTTTGCAGGCCTGAAGGATGTAGCAAGAAATATTTGAAGTGTTGAAAAGCAAGGACCTACAACCAAGATTATTCTACCCAGCAAAGCTATCATTTAGAGTTGAAGGACATAAAAAGATCTTCCCAGACAAGGAAAAGCTAAAGGAGTTTATCACCACCAAAACAGTATTACATTAAATGTTAAAGGGTCTTCTTTAAGAAAAAGAAGAAAAAAAGGATTAAAAATGTGAAAAATAAGATGGCAATAAATACATACCTATCAACTATTGAATCTAAAAATCAAAATAAACAAACATGCAGAACAGAAACAGAGAACATTGTGATAGTTGCCAGATGGGAAGGGTGTTGAGGGAATGGGTGAAAAAGGTGAAGGGATCTGGAAGTACAAATTGGTAGTTACAGAACAGTCATGGGGATATAAAGTACAGCATAGAGAATATAGTCATTAATTTTCTAATAACTATGTAGGGTGTCAGATGGGTATGAAATGTATCCTTTAATAAGTTATATAATGTCTAATTACTGGGGTGTATACCAGAAACTAATATAATATTGTATGTCAACTGTAAGTGAAAAATAAGAAAAAGATTTAAAAATAAATAAAATAATAAAGCTACATGTTTTTAACTCTGAAAAACAAAAACAAAAATGATCTAACCCAGAATATCAACCCCAAATACCTGTTTACATGATTCCCAGGTGATTTGTAACTACAGTAAAGTTTGAGAAGCTCTGCAGCACACCAAAGAAAAGTAAGAGATGAAAACACTAAGCAACTTTGTTTTTATGAATCCCAAGCTGTAACTGAGTTGAGGATTTAGGGCACTTAATAAGTGAAAAATATACCAATTTCAATCCTAAAACATATTTATGGCTTGATATTTTTGAGACAGAACTTTATAACTATTGAGATGGTGGCAATTATATGCCTTTGGAATTCAAATTCCTATGTCAACAATCCAGCACTCCAAAACTTCCATGACTGAATGATGAAATATTTTGCCTTTTCATTTCTTGATTTCAAAATAAATATAAATGCGTCAAAAAATTGATACATTTTTCAATTTATGAGAAAAATCTTATTGATATGGCAGGTCTTCAAATAATGTCCTTTTGTTATAATGTTGATGAGAAAAAATATTGATTCGTGCCAGGACCACTGTCTGTGTGGAGTTTGCACGTCCTCCCCATGCCTGTGTGAGTTTTCTCTGGGTTTTCCAGTTTCCTCCCACATCCCAAAGATGTGCACATGAGTTGAATTGGTGTGTCTGTTTCGTCCCACTCTCAGTGAGGGTGGGTGTGGGCCTGGGTGTGAGTGTGCCATGCAATGGAAGAGAGGCCTGTCCAGGGTATGGTCCCACCTTACACCCTAAAGTGTAAGGACAGGCTCCTGCCAACCTTGACCTGGAATAAGTAGGTTGGAAAAGAATGATCTTACTTGTTTTATTCATTTTTCTTAAATGTATGCATAGCTCACATTTATTTCAATGTTTAATATTAGTATTTGGGGTCTTTATTTAGAAGTTTGGTGATATGTTTGTGACCAGAAATATGCCGTGGGAACTTAACTCTTGTTCATATCAATTGACCTGTGGTAAAATCAGTACCGTTATACACCGTTTTACTTTCCAAGAACTTATGGGTGATGTTAAGTAAGGACTTACTGTTACTATATAAGGAAATTTATTTTGACTTTTGAGGAATGCAGTCTTCAATCTTTTTAAAAAAAATAGTTTAAAGAAAATAAACCAGGAGATGTGGTAAACACATGAATATGGAAAGGTCACTTCAAATCCCAGACAACTAGCAGTTTAAAAATCTAAAAGCACATGTCCAAAAGGGAGTAGAACTATGACCACTGTCTTTGATTGTTGAACGGCACAAAGTTAAACATATATGCAAGAGAATATTTTTTCAAACCAGCTTCACAAATACCAACTTAGATAAGTGTTAAGAGGTTATATAGAGCCAAAAAGCAATAAAGTTGCTTTATAATAGTTTCTAGCACTTCTATGTTAAAAGTATTTATATAGCCCAATGTGATTCAAGAAAACAAATGTTTATAACATTTATATTAAGAAATTCTGATACATCATAGCAAATTCTACTGGAAATGGATTTTTGCTACTTCTAAATCCAAGATCTGCATAACCTCTCAGCATCAATTTCCAATGCAAACAAAATAATTATTACCTGTGGCCCTGGAGGATCCCAGGGAACATCAATAAAGTTAAAAGAGTGAGTTAGAACCTCACTTTGTATAATTTAGTGATCTGTTTACTAGTTACACAAAGCAGTCTTACCAGTTAACAGAGGATGTGAAAGATTAAAATATACTTCCCTGATTTTTAACCTTATAAAATGATGTTAATTTTGCCAACTCAGAGACCTAACAGTAATGATACTAGTGAAAGTCAAAGTATTATACACTGTTACTACTTTGGTTGATGTGAATTCTTGCAAAAAGGAAAAGCTATCTGATTCTTATAGCATATAGGAATTTTTGTACTTGTTAGGTCATTTTGTCAAATGAATTAATAGCTTAACTACTGGCAAAAATGAAAAGGAAAAAAAAAAAGTTAGAATAAGCAGCCAGTTTCTGCTTTGTTTGTTTGGTTTCATTTTTAGACACCTTCTAGTGCAAGGCATACTTTTATAATCCAGACATCTTTAACAGGTGTGAATCCTAAAGAGCAGTACTCAAGATGTTTAGAATAATAGGAAAATAACAGGAAACTAAGACACAGTACATGCATCATGCAAACAAACAGTATGCTGGCAACCTAAAAAAGCACACCTGACCTACAACATCAAAACCACACGTGCATTCTTCTCCAGATTACTCATTCCAAAGTTGCAAAAGCAGCGGAGAAATGTTTCCTCCCCTTCACTATCCTTCCTCCCATTGGAGTGAGAATCGAATCCACGACCCTGCAGCCCTCCAGCGGATGCTCTAACCAGTGAGCCAAACTGGCCAGGGCTGCTTATCTATTTATTTATTTTAGATCCAGTTGTCAATTGATATGTATTTATTGCCATTTTATTATTTGGAATCTAGGATTCTTGATTCCTGATACAGTGTGCTTTCTAAAACCCTGGTTACTGGATAACATTTTGGCTAGCTTTAAAGAACATGGTGTTCTTTTACTGTTTTTTGTTTGTCTCTTTTATTATTTCTTTTTCTCATTTTTTAAAAATGTTTATCCTCTTTGATCTTTTACTGTTTTGAAATAAAGCAGTGGCCTACATAGTACTACAAACTAATCTCTAGAGTGAAATTAAACTATGTAAGTTTAAAGCTACATTATTATTTCAAATATAAAGAGATGACAAATTTTGCAATACTGTAAAATTCTGAAGACCAGAGCCTAAACACAAAGCTATGGCACCTTAATTCTATTACCTGAATTTGGTTTTATAAGACTTATGGCGGCAAACATTAATTCACAGAAGGAGCAGCTGAGTCTTACCTGCTATAAGAGTCAGAAGGGTGAAACTCCTGAAGATTTGGCTAGTGCTCAGGAGCCGCTGTAAAGTCGCCTGCCTGCTTATTTATGGTAAAGATGCTGGTGACCCTTCCTATATAAAAGGAGGGAGGAAGTTGATAAGGCAAGTTGAAAGGTTTCTCTGAGGGAAAGATGAGTATTTCTCTGTTCATCTTAGTATTATTTCAAAAATAATCTTCAATTTAGGGTTAGTTAACACTAGATTCTTTCAAGAGGAAAAAGCGAACAGTGAAATATCCATTTGGGACAATGTTACTATGATGCAAAGTAGAAAAACCTGAAGAAAAATGCAGTCTAAAGTTTTGGCTACAATCCCCACTTACTACACACTGATATTTCCTTCCAGAATACCCTTGGCTCAGCTCTAATGGAATACAACACAATTGACTTTTGTTACCTCTTAGGGTTTTATCTACACCATTCTGTGCCTCTTTGACAGTTAGCTTTGTTGATTCAATAAAGGAGAAGAAAATTGTCCCAATTTAAGGAAAATCTATTAACTTGTTTAGTTCTCTAAGGCATTGTTCTTCAGTATGCTGAAGCACTAGCTTACAAATAACATCATAAAAATCTAAACACTCTGACCAGGGAACCTGGAGCGTATATTCATAAATTAGGGGAAAGATTGTATGCCTTAATCTTTTTCCTTCTAAGGGTATGCAGTAATTTGTGGGGAACTGGAACATGTGTTTTTATCTTTGGCTTGTCATATAAATACCATCCTATGAAGCTCCTACAATATGCAGGGTACTGTGCAAGGTGCCTTCATATACATTATCTTATTAATCCTTGTAGCCACGTTCAAAGATAATTATTACATCCATTTTTTTGGTCAGGGAAACTTTTTAAGAAAGGTTGAGCAACTGTCTCAAATCACACAGCTGTCAAATTAAAGACTAGTAACTCACCCCCAGGACTGTTTGGATTTAAAGCCATCGCATTTTACTATAACACTACATATCCTGCTAGTTAAGCCTTATCTGAACCAAGGCTTGGTCTTCAGAAAGCCCCCAGTCAGCATGAAGCTCCTTCATCGGCACCAGGCCCCACAGAACGAAGCACTAGCACGGTCAATATTGCCAGTAGAAGAGGCTGAAGGGTGTGAAGTCCTGGGTGAGGTGGTGAGGGCCTTAAGAGTCCGTAAGGGAGGAGTAGGGCATGCGAGGGCAGACTGCTGGAGGTGGCCTTCACGCTGGTAACTAGGGCCCGCCTGTCAGCCACAGCAGCCGGGACAGGGAGAGGGGACAGGGAGAGAGGAATGACTTGGGAGACAGGACCTGATTCCAAAGGGAAACCTAGGTCACAGTACAGCGCCGTGCTCTCCCGGGATCCTTGCCCACAGTCAGATGGCTCCTCTGGAAGCTGTGCTAATGAGCCCCTTCATGAGATGGGAGAGCATTTCAGCTAATTATTTCTTCCGTGTGGGAGCAATAAATAATGCGCAAAACAATTAAATGGGAGCGGGAAAGCCGCTGGACTTCACTAGGCATTTCGGATCCTAAACTTCTATCATTCACTCATTCGGCCGTCACGGAAACCAACAAATGTTCATTTTTCCATAGCACTAAGTGCTGTGCATGCCCTGAGAAAATCAGAACTAAATCCATTAAGTTTTCAGTACTTTTCCATCATTATGCCGTTTGCTATTGCTAGATCCTTCAGGGTGATGATAATAATGGCTATTAGCTCTCTTTCCATACATCTCTCTACATATTTTTCCAAAGAAATAGCTTATTTCCTTAGCTTCAATGATCATCCCAATGCTAGTGATTCAAGTATCCATGATCTCTGACCCTGCTTTTCCTCATCTTTGTCCTATTCTCCATGACATCACAGGTGTTTTACTCAGTAAGTACTCCAAGTTCTAAGACTTGGTGTTTCTAAGATAAACTCATCTTCTCCATGTACTTCACCCCACCCCCATACCTTCCCTCCTTCTGGAACTTCTTACCTCAGTGTAAAGCACCACTCTTCTCACCCATCCACGCCACGCCTCATCATGAAGTCCTCTCCATGCCAATCAGTTACAGTTTTCTCGGTCTTTTCTCCAAGAACTCTATGGTCCCTGGCCCTTTCCCGCCATTCCCATTGCTAACCCCCTGATCTAGATTTTTATCCTGTCACAGACTTCTTACTTTCTTCCCCCCATTCCAAAATCCCAGTGTAAGCGTCAACTCCTCCATAAAGTTTTCTGGACTATGCCAACCTTCATTGATCCCTGCCACTCTGTTGTTTTCTCAGCATTTACTCTACCTCACAGCATTTGTTCTAGTTTATGATCTACTCGCCTTGCCTCCCAGTACTTCATCCCACTCCACTCCCCTCCCAATTATCACAATGCCTGATCCAGCCTGAGTACAGTTAAGATGCTCAAAAAATACTTGAGAATGATTAACATTTGGGCACTGCTGAGTACTAAAATCACCCTCTCCAATTCATATGTAGAAATCCTAATGCCCAAGGCAACTATCTAAAGATAGGGCCTTTAGAAGGGAAATAAGGGTAAATGAGGTCCACAGGGTAGGGCCCTACTCTGATAGGACTATGGCCTTATAAGAGGAGGATGACCTCTCTCTCGCTGCCTGTGAAGAGCTAACCAAAAGGCAGCCATGCACAAGCCACGTACCAGCAGGTAGAGAGCGCTCACCAGAACCCAGTCATGCTGGTACCCTGATCTCGAACTTCCAGGCTCCAGAACTGTGAGAAAATAAGTTTCTGCTGTTTAAGCTACTACTCAGTATATCATATCTTTTTAAATTTTAAATTACAGTTTACATTCAATATTATTTTGTATTAGTTTCCATTAGTTAGCATAGTGGTTAACCAGTCACATACTTTACAAAGCGTTCCCCCTGATATCTCCCGCACCCAGTGGGCACCCTACGTAGTCACTACACCACCTTGCTTCCTATGCTGTACTCTTCAACCCCGTGACTATTTTGTAACTTCCGATCTGTACTTCTCAATCCTTTCGCCTTTTTCAGCTAGTCCCCCAAACCCACCTCCCTTCTGACAACCACCAGTCTGTATCTATGAGTCTATTTCTGTTTTGTTTGTTTGTTTATATTGTTCCTTAGATTTCACATAGAAGTGAAAATATGTGATAAGGCAGCCTGAGCTGACCGGGAATGAAAAGAAGTTGATGTTACCAGTATTTCTTTCTTTCTGCTTTCATGATTAAGGTTTTTATCCTTGTGAGGAAAAGAGAAGGGCTTCCACACAAAATACTTTTTCTCTGTATGAAGCAGTAACTGAAAGGATGGTCATAATTAGGGAAAATTATTCCTGGCTGTGTAACGTCTAAAAAACGTTTCTCAGTCCAGTTTTCTACGCCTTCTTCATGGTAATAGTTTTCTTTACCCTGTAGCTGTTGCCATGAGGTATGGATGAGCTAATAGAGAGGAAGCCCTGGATAGTGTAGTCATGATAACCTGGTCACACAGAAGCATTCAAGGTTGCACACATGACCCAGAGCTCACCAAAGGGATATAAGAAGAATCTTGTGAGAAAATTCTGTGAAATTTCCTTGCTCTCACCAAAGAGTTGTCAGGACGGGTATTCTCTCTGCCAGAGGAAGTTGTATGAACTACTCCAGCTGTTTATTTACTGTGTAGAAAACCAGGCTAAAAATGAAGCAGACACAGAGAGGCGCAGAGCTGGAAACTTGATCTGATTATGGCTGAAGCCTGACCTCCCCCTGTGCTTTTTGGTCCGTGAACTAGCAAACTTCTTTCTTTGTCAGTTTGAGCCCGATTTCAATTACCTGGGATCAGAAACATCTTTCTTATAGACAGGACAGCTAAGCCCATCACAGTGAGGAAATTATTGTTCTCGGGGGAAAACTCAGATCTCCTCACTCTTTGTGTTTCAACCGGACCCCACGTACTTCGTAAGGACATTTGCCCCTACTCTCCAGCGCCCGAGGCGCTTGGCTCTGAGTATGCTAAACCAAAATTATATTACTTTGTCCTCTCAGAACAACAAACGAAGGCCTCTGAATGGAATAACGAGAACAGAATAAAGATTCGAAGAGGAAAGGCAAGGGCATATATTTAGGAGAATCAAAACCCCACTAGGAAGAACTGAAGAATAGTTGTAAGACCACTGAGAAAAGCCTGGGTCCCACTTTCTTAGCAGCAGAATGGCAGTTAGCAGTGTAAAAGTAAGGTTTTCAGGTAGGTTGTTCCAATCCTTTTTACCACAACCTAAAATAAGAAATACATTTCACTTGGCAACCTAGAACACACATACAAAATAGACATATAATTGAAACAGAGACAAGTGATTTTATCATAGGGGTGTAGCTTGATATTTTCTATCAGATTCCACTGTTTTATCCTATCTTATTGTTATATCTATCTATAGATATAGATAAAGACATATAAAATGCTGGTTGTGACTCATTAAATAGATTTTATGATCCCCCTAATCAGTTATGGAAACCATTTCCAGATTCAGTTATTTATCTCAAGTCCTTTAATGTCAGTTAAGATGGTCATTCCTTGGGGATAGACAGGTTTTGATACTGTTAATATGTTCAGCATTTATGTGTTTACTTTGTGCCATACTCTGTCACTTTGTACATGTTTATTACTAAGCAATTGTTTTCTTTTTATTGCAGGTATATGGTTTAGTAAATCTCTAACTAAGCTGTCGATTCCATAATTAATCTGATAAACAACCTAAAGCCAAGGCGTTATTGACTAGTAATAGATTAATACATCCCTGTTTCCAGAAGGTTTATGTTTTTAACATGCATATTCCCCAAAAGAATTTAAATATTTTAGAATTTCAGAGAGTCTGGCAGGCATATAAGAGAAATTTAGGGAACAAGGTGATCACTTTGACCCCTAAAAAAACACCCTTTACGGAGCTGTCTCCGACTCTGAGTCTGACAATTTTCTTCTAAACCTAGCAGGCATAATATTCCCTATGGCAACCTCTCTTATTATTCCAGTGAACAGAGGAGTAACCAAAAAAAAAAGTATTACATAGACATGAAGTCTAAACTTACTAGGTCATTTTACAAACTCACAGCAAACACATTTAGTTTTTTAAATCAATATTTTTATTCTAAGAAACATGCTCTATTTCACATTTTAACATCTCTGATATTAGAAAATATCTTACGATCTTTGTTGGACAGGCAGGAATCATGATGCATTTGTCTTTGACTGTACATACACAAACTTTGGTTATTTCTGCTGTCAAGACTGGAAAAAATATTCTAACCCCATGTCATGTTAGGACCATCCAAGTTGCAGTTGTTATCTAAAAACCTCCTGTTGATACCTTTTGGTAAGTTGAAGAAAGTCGCAGCATCAAAATTTGTAAATAGGTGTCAGACGCTTGGGGGGGAAATGTATAACAATAATTGTAAAGCAGTCTTTTTGAAATTACTGCATCAACAACCACAAGCATTGATAAATCTGATTCAAACATGAATCTGAAAAGCTGTACTCCAGAGAAATTTTAGGAATACCTTATTAATTATATGGTTTCTATTTTCCTTATTCTTTCACTAGGAAAAATAAATAATAATTCTAAGTGATAAAAAGAATTGTGTCATAGTTTGTCACATTTTTTTCTTAATAATACCTAAAATAATGATTTATCTTCAAGTCAATGACATCTTGAAGTCTATGAATTTGATATTTTTCATAGAAAGGCAAACAGAATCAGAAAGACTAAATCACATACACACACACACACACACACACACGTTTCCACTGGACCAGAAGACAGGTCTTTTCTATGGACTGCAATATTTTGCCTCCTCTTTGGTGAGCATCTGGGCATGAACCAGTTTCCTAAGGCTCCCTTTAGTTGAAGGACTCAATTTGGAGACAGTATTTGCCACCCATGGAAAGTCATGTGTACATTTTCCCTAAGACATGGTGCGTAAGTAATGTAAAATGACATGGCAAAGATAGTGTTTTCTCTCCATGTAAATCACTGTGACTTGATTGCCCAGATTGTAGGCAGAGACTGCAGCTGTGTGAGACACAGACTGTATATGTTAGAGGGAAATTGCATGGTGCACACGCTCTGTCTGCTATGACACTTATGTTCCATCAGAGCCTATCAGCCCCTAGAGAAAGTCTCATGTTTTTGCTAGATTGTCATGCAAAACACAGTGCAAAATGTTCTGATGATCTCTAGATTACATTTCAGTGCTGAGCTTCAATGATCAATTGTATAAACGAGTGATCAAAATCTCCCAAGCTTTTAAATTCTCAAAGTGCCTAAAGGGAAGTGCAGTTTGATCTCACAGTGTCTCTAAACTCAGATTGCTATAAGCCCCTGCTAGAATGCAAGTAAATATTTCTTTGAAACAAAAAAAAATGTCCTGGGAGAAAAGTTGGAAACAATATAGGACTCCTGGAGTGTTGTGATGGTGCCGAAGTGCTCTGGGTGGAAGGGAGAGGCCTATCAAAGACTATACTTTGTAGTCTACATTCAGAATGCAATGTTTTCTGAACATTAAAAAAAATTAAAAACAATAAATCTTTCTAAACTCCAGCTATCTGCCAATAATGATTTGGAACTTAATCACAGACCATTCAGTTGGACATATCTATGGAAGGAAAAGAACAAATCCAAGAGAATTTTTCTTTCCATGAGGCCTCTGAGAGCAATCTGCCAGAAGGACAGTTCATGGTTGTAGGAACTTGGGGGGGTGGGGGCAGGGACAAGGGAAAACCTTATGTATTATAAAGATACTAACAGATCCACTCTCTTTTTTTTCTCTTCTATTTATTGGAATGATATTGGTTCATAAAACCATACAGGTTTCAAGTGTACAACTCAATGAAACATCATCTACACACTGCATCGTGCACTTGTCACCCCAAGTAAAGTCTCTTTCCGTACCCATTTATCCCCTCTTTGCCCACTTCCACCTACCTGCACCCCCTTTCCCTCTATCACCATACTGTTATCCTAACAGATCTAGTCTCAATCAGACCAATGATACTAAAATCCTTATACTAATTTAATTTTACCTTCTTTAAAGAAAGTTATGAACTATTTAAAAACAAATTTAGGGCTAGATTTTCCACCCCCAATGTAATCTCAATAGCCAGTCAAAGTTAGAGACTCTTAGACAGTAATTTATTCACCACAATTTTTTGCCAGTCCTAAATATAAAGTGTTAAATGGAATCTCTGGTGCCTTAAACATAAATTATTTTTCATGTGAATCTAAAATATCCAGGCCCTATGTTCAAGAAGAGGAAAAAATCCTCATCTGCATTACTGTCTGTGTCTGTGTTTGCAATGTGCTTGCTTCCTCTCAAAGAAATGTTATGTAAATAATCAGGAGCATATCGCAGTCATTCTGGGAGATTATGTCAGAGTTAAAAGGAGAAAATCTTGAGAAATATCCCCTTTAAAAGTTCAGGCCAAAAAAAAGGTGTTTTAGTGTATTTTCTTTTTCCCATTGTGATAGAAGGCTTAAAGAAAACGTAGTTTGAAATAATGAAACAAAATTTGGTAATGGAAAAGCCCCTTTTTCTAGATCAGTATCCTGTTTTCCTTATTATTTGTACAAATTGACATTTTATTGAAGAATACTTCCTAAAGCATTCAGTTTTGTTGTGTGATTTTCATCTTAATTATTTTCGGAAAAACTATTCTGGAAATTCTTAACATCTTTTTCAGAGAATTTCAAACAAATGAATCTCTAGGTTCATATAGACCAGTGGTTCTCAACAAGGGCGATTTTGTGACTCTCCTACCTTTGCCAAGCCCCTACGGACATTTGCCATTGTCTTGGTCCATTTTTCATTGTCATAACTGGGGGATAGGAGGAGGTGCTACTGGCATCTAGTGGGTAGAGATCTGGGAAACTGCTAAACACCCTACAATGCACAGTACAAGCCCCTATAACAAAAAATTATCCCATCTAAAATGTCGACAGTGCTGAGTTTGAGAAACCTTGATTTCTCTTTATTTGAAATACGTAATGTGCTGCGGGGCCCTGAGGACACAATTTAGTGCACAGAGATAGAAAACTCTTCAACAGACCATTTTGGCCATGTGCACTGTCAGCACCCTAGCCTATCCACCATAAATTCTTGCTCGGACTTCTCTGATAGCTCCCCACTGGCCTCCCTGTTTCTACTTCTGCTCTCTCTATTCCATTCTTTCCTGGAGCAGCCAGAATGGCTTAAATGATGGGTGGCTCCCTTTCTGTAGACTGTATAAGGTCAATGTCCTATGAGACCCTGAAGGATCTACTTCCCTCCACCCTCCTCTCCCTCCTTCTGTCTCTCCTCAAACCATAGTGGCCTTTGAGTTGCTCATATGGCCATGATTCCCTGCACCTCAGGTCCTGCCAGGTTTGCCCCCACTCCTCTTTATCCCTTCTTATCTTTCAGATCTAACCTCAGTTCCAAAATTTTATTTAATCCATCTGCACTAGATGAGGTCAATCTGCTATACACTCTCATAGTCCTGTGTACTTTTTTCTTTGTACTATATATAATTTGCATTATACACTTGGGTAAATTTTTTTTTTTTAATCCTCATGGGAGGATATTTTTACCATTGCTTTTAAGAGAGAGTGGAAGGGGGAGACACAGAGAGAGACATCAATGTGATAGAGACATTGATTGGTGGCCTCCCACATGTGCCCCCAGGGCCAGGGACTGAGCTTGCAACAGATGCAAGTGCCAGAATCTAACTCGGACCCTTCAGTCCGAGGGCCGATGCTCTAACCACTAAGCCAAACCGGCTAGGGCTACACTTGTGTAAATTTTTAAAAATAATATCTATCTGTGCAGCTGATCTTAAGTTTGTCAGTACAGAGTCACTGCCCTAATTTGCTCACTGTTCCCTCTCCAAGGCCCAGCAAAGTACCTGATATAGTAGCTCAATTAATATTATTAAATGAATGAATCCCAGGTTTTGCATTCTAGGATATTAACACATATTGACGGGGTTGGAGTAAAAAACGTCTCTTCTGTTTATCATACCTTAATGCACCTGCTTGTTATGGAAGGGGAATCATCGCAAGGCATCATTTCAATGGGAAGAGTTTAGCTCAAGTGTTAAACTGCTTTGCATAATAAAATAAAAATTAGAAGGTTTTTTATTTTATTATGGGAGAGGAGAGACCTGGGGCCTTAAAACTATAACTGGGAGTGATGAATTCTAGAGTCAGCAATTCTCTATGCCAGGGACTAACTGCTAGATTTTAGGAGAGTGATGGTAATGATTTTGAGGATGTTCCCTGTACTGTACAGCTCTATAACTCTTTGTTGTTAAAACGAATTCCAATATAACCTTTGCAGACTCGACCTTGTATTAGCGGTGCTTTGTGCAATGGGAGTAATCCAGGCTGTGTCCAATGTTAGGAACAGGATGGAAAAAAGATATCAGAGAAGGGCAGGGACTGAGAGCTCAACAGATAACAGCAAATTGGAATAGAATGAAGGGACATGAAAGTCGCTCAAAGATCACTGGAGATATTAAGATAGATGCTAAGTTTCCCCCATATGTATCAAAAGGGCTTGAGTCGATCCTATGTCACTATTAGAGGTCTAGTTGCTCCCCAGCAGGTGACACCTGGGCGCTGGCATCTGGGAAAATAACAATGTGGAGTGACTAAAGGAAGGGTTAAGCTAGGTGCTATCTAAGGTCTCTTTTTCAAACATTTCCTCTCTTTTTACTAACATAATTAAAGGCTGCAGCATGAATCTGAGAATAATTGCTTTTAATTTTGAATGAGTGAACATTTCCTTTGGCCCAAGTGTTATTTCTTTTGTTCCTTAAACACTCATCTGACAAACTGGCAAATGGAAATCACACTTAGCCTTTATTCTGAAGTTCCCTTTAATCACACTTAGCCTTTATTCTGAAGTTCCCAGAAAGGTTTACGACTTCCTAACTAAAAGTCACCAAGTGACTCACTTGGGAAACACCAACTCCAACAGGGTATGGGAAAAAGAGCTGCAACTTTTTCACATTTAGTGTTTAAATGGTACTGTTAGCTAACATCTACATGCTAGGTTCTGTTTTTAAGTGCTTTCGTATATCAACTCACTGAATGTTATCAACTCTGTGAGGTAGGTACTATCATTATACACATTTCACATAAAAAGAATTTGAGGCACAGAGAGGTTAAGTAACTTGCTCAAGGTCACACAGCTAGTAAGTGGTAAGTCAAGATTAGAACCTAGGCAGTCAGCCTCCAGAGGCTGGCTACACACTTAACCAATGTGCATTTATACTTTAATCTAATTAAGTTCATACTGATTGGTAGGCTTTGGAGTATATGGGTACAGTGCTCAGTAAAACACAGATGACATCTCAGTTAATGCCACCTCTGTCCTTCGTTTGCTCAACCCAGAGACACATCCATGGATTCTGTCTTTCTCTTGCATCCCACATCTAAACTGTTAGGAAACTTCTATCACTCTATCTTCAAAATACACCAAGATTTTAACCATTTCTCACCATCCTCACTACTACCATCATTGTCTAAGTCACTGTCACCTCCACACTGGATCCGGCACTAATCTCCCAAACATTTTCCCTGCTTCCACCCTTGCCCTCTAACAAGGTACTGTATTCTCAACAAGGCAGTCTGAGTGACCCTTTAAAAACAAAAGTCAGATCAAGTACCTTCTCTGCTCAACACCATTCAGTGGTTCCCTATTCCATTCAGAGTGAAAGCCAAAATTGCTACAAGGTCTAGGAGATCCTGTACTTCATGGTAACTTCGCCTCCTCTCACTCTCCCCCCCACACACAATGATCCAGACACACCTGACGACTTGCTCTTCCTCTCCTCGAATATTCCACACAGGCTTTCTGCCTTTGGACTCCTGCACTGGCAGATTCCCTCTGCCTGGAATTCTGCATGGTCAGTTTATTTGAATAAGTCTTTATTCAAATAACAGGCTTATTCTTAAAACCTTATTTTATTTTTCATATTTTTAATTTTTCTTTTCTTTTTTATATTTTAAAATTTTCAATTACAGTTTACGTTAAATATTATTTTGTATTAGTTTCACATGTACAGCATACTGGTTAGACAGTCACATGCTTTACAAAGTAATCCCCACAATACTTCAAGTGCCCATCTCGTACCATACATAGTTACTATAATATTGATGACTATATTCCCTATGCTGTACTTTACATCACCATAACTGTTTTGTGACTAACAACTGGTACTTTTTTTTTTTTTTTTTTTTTTTTTTTTTTTAATATATTTTTACTGATTTCAGAGAGAGGAAGGGAAAGGGAGAGAGAGATAGAAACATCAGTGATGAGAGAGAGTCATCATTGATCGGCTGCCTCCTGCATGCCCGCTGCTGGGGATCCAGCCCCCAACCCGGGCATGTGCCCTGACTGGGAATCTGTGATCTCCTGGATCCTAGGTCAATGCTTAACTGCTGCCCTGGCCTATTTATACTTCTTAATCCCTTCTCTTGTTTCACCCAGGCCCCCAACCCCCTTCCTTCTGGCAATCATCACTCTGATCTCTGTATCTATGATGTTAAGAGAAGAAATTATTCTGGCATTATGTCGTATCAGTGGGAAATATCAAAGCATAAGGATATTAAAGTACTAACTACGCTCACAAATTTTATTTGTAAAAACAGGAGTTTCTGCATCCAGTGGCAAGCCTAGGCATAATGACAATTTTACTCTGAGCCTGCAAACAGAATAGCACTTCTAGGAAAATAAGTGGCACACCACTTAAATTTGAACTTGCCAAACCATTTATAACATCTTATTAAATTAGGCTGGTAATGCTTTTCTGAGGATTTTCAAGGATCATTGCAATCATAGCATAACATAAGCTTCACAATTTAGCACTTCTATATCAAAATACTGGGTAACATAAAACATAACAGTCCTAGTGAAACAGTTCAATAAATATTTCAGAACAAATTCCTCTCTCCATGTTGCTCCCTCAGCACTTTGTACCAATCTTCATTTTACGATCTACTTACTACATGGCATCATAATTATATGCTTACATCCTTCCGTCCCACCACAATATGAGTGCTGCAATGACTAGGACCCCATTTTACTCACTTTTGCATGATCTAGTACAGTGCCTGACTCACAATAAGTGCTCGGTGAAAGTTATTGAATAGATTTGTGAATGGATGGATAGATGAATGGATTCATGATTGACTAAATGACATTTGCCATATTTGAGGTCTTGAAGGTGAAAATGGGTTGAATGTTTTCATTTCCGCTTTGTTCATATATTTAATACACATTTCTTGCGTATGGCTATGTGCCAACCACTGCACTAGGGACAGGAGACAGGGCAGTGCAAAAGGTAAAAGAGGTCACTGTCTTACAAAACTTAATGTTTTTGTATATTTAGTGGAGAAGAGGACACTAAATAAACACATAAATTACTTCAATTAGTAAATAGTGTAATGGAAGGGGAAAAAACAGGATCGTGTGGGCAGTGACTGGACTAGAGGTGAGGAAGCTCCCTGAGTCGTTGACATTTGAACCAAAACCTGGATGATGACGGGGAACTGGTCATGCAGATCAGAGGGTCACTGCCTCAGCCCCGAAGGGACGCATCCTCCTCGGGCTCACATGTCATTGGCTAGCCCTGGCCACATGGCCTCGGGGGACTACAGGTGGGCTGGGGGATAGAGTCTCCTTTATGCCCAAGGAGGAGGGAGGACAGGTCATGGTGGACCAGCAACATCTACCCAGTGGCTCACAGAAAAGAAAACGGCTAAACAATAAGTTTGCTGTTTGAAATACAATTAGTATTTAGTATTCAGTGTGCTGTAAAAGACCAGAGGGACAAATGTTCCAGGCAGAGGGAGCGGCAAGTGGCAGGCGCCTTAAAGGAACAGGGCAAGGCCAGCGCGTGGCTGGAGCAGTGTGGGAGGACACCAGGCGCGAGGGGGTGCAAGCAGGGCTGCGGCTTCTACTCCCAGCGCACTGAGGCGCCTTCATGAGCTTTCAAGAAGCGCAGTCAGGTTGCCCTGGCGGGTTTGCTCAGTGGTTAGAGCATTGGACCGAGGACTGAAGGGTCCCACCAAGGGCACCTACTTCAGTTGCAGGCTCGATCCCCAGCCCATAGGTCTTTAATGTAGGATAGGACTTAGTGGTGGATTGGGTGTGAGGGAGTGGAAAATAGAGATATCCTTCACCCATAAATAGTGCTAAACACTTATTTTTCTTCCCCACCCTTACTTTCATCCATAAGCTTGATGATGCCAGAATATATGCTATACTATGTTCTTCACTGTAAAAGCTTTATGAACTATATTAAATAAAGTAGATTAGACATAGTGAAGGTAGCAACAAACAAGCTTAAGCTTGAAAGTGAAATAGATTTACTAGTGCTGGCCAAGCCAATTGTTATTTTTAAAGAATAGAGACTATTTTTGACTTTGTATTTTACAATATATCTTATGATTCAGGGTGCACAACTGCAGAATGTGAATTTGCATTGAAAGGTTTCTACAAGTTAGTTTATGATTGCCTGATGTGGCCCAAGTATTAGTGTAGCCATTGAATTTTGTAAACTTCTGCATTCATTGTCAATGCCAATTACATGCTACAAATGCAATTTCATAAGTCACTACAATCCTTAGTGGCTTTGTAATTACATTGCAAGAGCAACGTTCCTAACCTTATTTTTAGAAATGCTAACTTCAGTCTTCTCTCCTTTTTCATTCTGTATGGAAACATAAAGGTTATTTTTACATAATATTTTTTAATGTCCACAGCTTTTAATGAATGGAGAAGTAGGCAAAAATGAAATACAAGCATTGGCTCTTCAGATATATTGACGTTTACATTTGTGTTACATTCTAGACAACGTTGAGTCGCAACAGAACGGGCGATTTCCTGTATGAACCACCAATATACGAGATGAAACTGAAGTAGAGCTATGGAAATGTCTGTTTATTTTGTTCTGTAGTATGACCAGACATGTTTAAAATGCAACAAAATGCATCCCATCTTTCATGAGGCTGAGCACCCGTGTGAAGCAGCTTATATGGTGTCATCACAAAATGAAGCTTGTGTGGTGTCACCACCAGATGAGGCCCAAAATAAGAAGCGGCTTTCATGGCCGGGCTGGGTAGCTCAGTTGGTTACAGCGTTGTCCTGATACTCCAAGGTTGGGGGTTTGAGCTCTGGTCCGGGCGCATACAAGAAGCAACCAATGATGCATCAATAAGTGAAACAACAAATGGATGTTTCTTTCTCTCTCTCAAGTCAATAAATAAAAAATAAGATGCCAAAAAAAAAAGAGGCAGCTTGCAATATTGTATCTATTTTTCCATATTTTAAGCAAGGATTCCAGATCGGTCTGTAAATAATTTTTTGAAGCATGCTATGTACAGGAAGACAGAGAGGGTTCCAGACTGACATAGCAACTTGCTAACCTGTCTTGCTGTCTGCTTGAGGGAGCCTGACTGATTCTTGGAGCAAGTAGGAATCATTCTGTTAGTGGGACAAATTACTGCCCTGGTTGCCTAGTTTGTACTGGTGAGACTAGATTGGTTTCAATAACACTGCCTGTGGGAGAAACTTTTTTAAAATTTAATATAGTGAGGATCTAAGGGGATTTACCAAGATGAAGGATACAGTGGAGAGACAGAATGCCAACACTGAAGAGGAAAGGAAAATTAGGGAACTGGGACATTCCAAGTTTTGAGGGTTTTGTTTTGTTTTGTTTGGGTTTTTTTGAGAAATGACTTTACAACTTTGGCGGGGGCAGATTTTATATCTTCCTCTTTTTTAGATTCAGAATGTGTCTGTGAGGTGAGGAGTTACTGTAAATTCATACGTCGATTTCTCCATTTTTTGCTGAGAAAATTGCCATAAAACACGCCGCTGTTGCTCCCTTATTTTGCACCAAGTAAATGTTTAAATATTTTAAGATAAACATATTTCAGCTGACTGCTGGGTGAGATTCATTACTGCCAGGAGGAACTCAGTGGAACTGTTCAAGGAGATCTGGTTAATATCCCCATGATTTATGCTTGTGGTAGAAATTGCACTAATATTTACACGAGGGGCATGGTTTGGGGGCAATGACAAGGCCCGATTGAAGTGGGAATTTGCACAGTCAATGCCCACTAATGAAAATAGCTACAGTTCAGTGCCCTTTCCAAAAACATAATTAGGCCCTTCAAATGACATGTTATTTTCACATTTTTACTCTTAAGCTGCAAATGTTTTCTTGCCATCCAGTGCCTGCACTAAGATAATTACTTTGCAAAAATAATTAAGGTAATACCAGGAAGCTGAATAACTTTTTAAAAAATGTATTTTGGCTTTTGTTTTATAAGTCTTACCAATCATGATTTTTTTGATGGTTATATTTTTAAAAATAAAAACAAAAACAACGATCTATGAGTTGTCTTTATAGCGTCTAAACAACTTTGTAGAACTGCATTTCTTGGTACTCTAAACAATTGAATAGTTCCACATGGATGGAAAACAAACTTCAGGCCAAAAGTTATACTGAAAATACAGTTCTGCTAAAGTCCTTGTGGGTCTCCTCATTTCAGTGATGAGGGAGCCAGTGGGAAATCTCTGACACTGGGTTTGCCAGGTTTTTACTTTTCCTTTGTTCTTGCTTTCCAAGTTCAATGGTTCTCTAATTTGTTCAGGAAGCAGAACATCCTGGAAGTCAAGAAACTCCCGTGTCATGCTATAAAATATAGATGTATTTATTCCAGTCCATGTATTTATTCCAATCTGAAAAACTCAGTACAAAAAGACTTATTTGTGTATCTGTTATCTAGATACAGATATCTATAAAGATATATGAATATCTATGTGTTTATTTTATTTTTCAAGAATATTCAGGGTCTGTGAGGAAATCACACTCCCTTGATCTTATATTATAAACAAAACAAGGCTGCTTCCTGGTTTCCAAGTAAGGCTATTTCCATCTTTTCCTGTTAATATTTGTTCCTATCCACTTATTAGAGATTTCTCAGAGAGTTGGGAAAATTCCATCATTTGATTTTAGCGTTGAAGACATTGGTCCAGCTCACAGTCCAGCAATAATAGATTTGAGCAGAGCTTGAAAACTGTTTTCCTAATTTTAAGATGAAAACTCATTATAATATCTAATTGCTGTTCAGAAGATAAAAAGGGGGAATTAATATTGGCCAAGGTTAACTGGAAGGCAGCTGTGGACAGCTTCCTTTTTATTTTTTTAAGATCTTTATTGAGCTCTATGTGCCAGGCATTGATTTAAGCCCTTTACATGTATTAATATTTTTAACCTTCAAAACTCTAAGAAGCAGATAATATCATTCACTCATTTATTAGTACATTATTACTAAGGCCTGGTGATAGAACATGAACAAAACAAGATCGCTGTTCTGCTACAGTATATAATTCTCATCAAGGGTTGAATTAAATCTCCACTCTACCACTAACAAGCTCTGTGACCTTGGACAGATTACATAATCTCTCTGTGCCTTAGCTTCTTTATCTGTAAGCACAGGTGATAACAGTTCCTATTTTAGATGGTTGGTATGAAGTGATATGATGATATTAATGAGTTAATAGTTATAAAGCCCTTAGAACAGGTGGTTGGCAAACAGTAAGAATTATATAAGTCCATGTTCACTGTCCTGATCATTGTCAACATAAAGTGTTTCCTCTGTGTCAGCCACTCTTCTAAACATGTGACACATACATGTGGTGGTAATAAATGATGTGAAGAAAAGTAAAAGTTGGTAAGGGAAATAGAGAAGAACTGGAAACAGATGTGGGGTGTTCACTGTGTACAGATGGATGGGGAAAGCCTCACTGTGATGATAACATCTGTGGATGAAAAAGGGATGCTGTAATAAATCACAGATTCCTAACTGGGCTGGTCCTGGTGGGCAGACTCACCCCAGCCATAAAACTTCCTTACTAAAAGGCTTATCTTTGCCTGAAGCAAGCTTGGTCCACTGTTTCTGTGTATTTAGGTTAACAAACCTTTGAAATGCATCCTTTCAGACCCCTCCTTCTAAAGCTTGAGGGCAGGTGATCTTAACTAGCCTGTAATCTGGTCCCCACTTTATGTTCTCCCACCTCCATCTAATCTTCCTTAGGCCCCCTCCTTAATTTCAAATGCATAAAAGAAATTGCAAAACTGTCATTCTTCAAAGCATGTAAGATCTTTCTTCCCAGCAACTGTCATCAGTTTGACTCAAGTAAACTCATAAATATTCTCTACAGAGTTCATGATTCTTATATTGACCCGTTTGAAGAGATACCTGACCGAAGTGAGAGACCGGATCAGTGGCCACCTAAGAGGAGTGGTCCAGGCGGAAGCAACAGCATGAGAAAAGAACCGAGGAGGGATTGTGTGGTTGTTCAAAGAACCCCAAGGAAGCCAACGCAGCCTGGACAGGGAGTATGGTCAGAGATGAAGAAAGAAGGAGCGGGGATTATATCAAGAAGAGCCTTGTAGGCTATGATGAAACTTTCTATTTTAATCAGAACTTTACTCTGAATAAATCTGAAGGCCTTAGAAGAGATCCCTGATCAATTGTACCTCACCCAGATTTTAAGTAACTGGTGGAATAAAGTGAGACATTTTAATCTGTTTTTCTCATCAACGCACACACACCCCTCCACCTGCCCTCTCTAATGTATCCTAAGCTACAGAGTAGTGCCTGGCACATAGTAGGCTCTCAAAAAACACTTGATGAGTGAATGAAAGAAATTCCGTTTTAAAGTTCCGATAGAAGCCAACACACCAGCTTTATTACTAATGGAGGCGCCGGCGTCAGATGCTGCTTTGGGTTAGCCAAGTGGACTTGCTGATACTGAACTCCCAGAGGAAGCAGGAAGAAATCAGCAGCGAACGGCAGGGCCGAGGCAGCTGGAGCAGATTTATACGATGGCAGAGGAGAGCACCTGCTTTCTGCCGCCGGCTCGCTTCCCAGGGGTGAAGGGCCACGCCTGCTTTTCCACCCACACCCCTCAATCAGATGAGTCCATCCATCTTCCCAGAAGGAGCGTCCAGAGACGGAAGCCAGATTGCCCTCGCCGGTTTGGTCCAGCGGTTAGAGCATCGGCCCATGGACTGAAGGGTCCCTGGTTAGATTCCAGCCAAGGGCACCGGGGAAAGAAAAAGAAGCCAGGATGTGCTTAGGAATATCCCTCCTTGTGGGAAGCAGGAGAGGAGGAAAAGTATGTCCTTCTAACGGCTGAGACAGGCACACATTTGAGGATCTGGAGCAGGGAAGAAATTCTCTGATTTACATTTTTAGAGGATCCCTTCTATATGGCCCTCCAGATCCATCCTTTACCCCCCGCCCCTGGCTCAGTAGCCCCAGGGGCATGGGGTTGGGCTGTAAGGAGGGCATCGCAGAACTCGGTTGGGTGAGGTCTGGGCATTCCCCTTTCTGGGTTCTGGGAACCACTTCCTGTGCTGGGACACCACACCATTCCTTTTTAGTTTCCCTCAACACTACTCGCCTTTGTAAGTTGTTCTTTGGTAAACTCTCTTGTGTAGGCCACCTGTTTTCCTCCCAGTTACCGATATAGTTGCCCTGGCTGTTCAGTGAGGAAAAGATTGTTTGAGGGGGATGTGCAGGAGGAGGAGAGTATAAAATCCATTAAATCCGGCCAATTAGGAGTCGACTGGTGAGGGATGGGGCTGGGTACCACGTGGTAGCAACGGAGGTGGTGGGAAACGGCAGAGCCAGGATACAGCCCGCAGGACTTGCTGATACATTGGAGATGGGCTCTAAGAGAAAAAGGCATCAGAAAAGACTCCTCATTTTACAAACTTGTATAATAGAAAGGAGCTATTTAGAGGCCTGACAGAGAGGAAATTGACTGTGGTTTTTTCAGAGGTGGGAGGATATCCTCCAAGAATCTACAAGATTGCTTTAGCAAGTTTTTTTTTCGGTAATGTTCATCTCAAAACTGTCATTCCTAGGGCCTGTCGCGTGGCCTTCCACGGTTTCTCCAATGATCTCTAGACTGTGGCAAATATTTCCACCCAAGGGAATGAAGTTTAACCCACTTTAATTAAAAAACGAACAAACCTGTATATATGCCATGTAGCCTTTGTAGGAGAAAGAGGAAAAGGGAACATTTTAAAACAAATTACCAAGGGATGCTGCAATTGCAAAACTCTTGATGTCAGAATGAAACCCTGTTTCTGAGCACTGACGTCTCTACTTGACTTAGGGGCTGTACAAACTTCTTACTACTACTGTCTAAACATGCTGAATGAGTATGCATAGTATAATCAGTAATATCTTAGTAGTATATAAATATGCGAGTGTGTGTGTGTGATGAAACAAAAACTGAAAATATATAAACCGAACTTCTAGGATTATAGGTAATTTTTTTCTTTTCATACTTGCCCACATTCAAGGTTTTCCGAAATAATCAGGCATTAGTTTTAGACACAGTTTCTATTTTGACATTGCGTCAAACACAACTCACCTGACCATCTATCTACAATAGTGATACTTTCACCCCACCCCACTTTTACACAAATGCATAAACACACACTGCTTTACTCTTCTTCACAGCATCTATTACAGCCTGAAATTAATATTTTTTGTTTATTGTCCAATGACATCAATAAGATTTAATTCTCTGAGACAAGGTCCTTGCCTGCCTTGTTCCGGTGCCTAGAACAGTGCCTGGCACTTAGCAGGAGGCTCAGTAAATGTTTGTTAATTCATACACACACACACTTTTATTTTAAATGTATATGGCAACAGAGATTGTCATGGTGTTTCTAAAAAATCTACACCACTTGTAGGAGTATAAGTAGATACAAATTTCCTAAGGAGAAATTTTACCATAACTTAAGAAAAATCTTGACCTTTGGAAACTCCACTTACAGGGCTTAGTAGGAGATTCAGAGAAATATTTATTGATAAAAGTGCCTGTAACATTCATATAATAGTGAGAAAAATAAGGAGGCATGGTTAAATATATTATGAAGCCATAAAAGAATAAATTATCATAGTAATTGAATTGCTATAGAAAGTGGCATGTCATCTGTTGTTAAAATTTTAACATAATTAACAAAAAAAGAAAAATGCCTAAAAAAAGTGTTTAAAATCTATAAAAAAATAAAATAAAATAAAAGTAGATAACAAAGTAGCATGCTCAGCATGACCAAAAAAAAAAAAAAGTAATGTCACAGGGCGATCTGATCATAAATTCCTAGCTGGGCAGGTCATGGTGGGTAGTCACCGCCCAGGAATATAACTTCTTTACTAAAAAGCTGAAGCAAGCCCTGTCCATTGTTTCCGTGTATCTAAGTTAACACACCTCTGAAATGCCCCCTCTCGGACCCCTCCTTCTAAAGGGTGAAAGCACATAACCTTAACTAATTTGTAACCCAATTCTGGCCTTGCTTTCTCCCACCCTCATCTAATCTTCCTTACATTTCCTCCTTAGTTTCAAATTAGTGAAAGAAGCTGCCAAACTGTGATTCTCCGGAGCATTTGAGACCTTGCTCCCAGGAAATTGACATCAGTTTGGCTCAAATAAATTCTTAGAAAAATTATCTGCAGGTTTAGAGTTTCTTTCATCAACAAGCATAATTCCTTATGCATGGAGAAACTTTAGGAACTTCAGAATATTAACCATGGTTATTTCTGGGTTGTGAGATAAGAGATGTTTTAGCTTCTTCTGTGTGCTTATCTACACATTATGAAGTGTCTATAATAAGCTCATGAAACAAGGTGTTGTTTTATTTCATTTCATTTTTGAGTAGTGTTAAAAATTATTATAAGCAACCCAAAATGGATTTCTTAAGGACTCATAACTATAGTGAGTCTGAAGATGGAAAAAGTAAAATTTTCAAGTGAATTAGAGTCACCAAACGGTCTGAATATTTTTTCTCTTTAATTCTACTACCCAACATTTATCTCAAGTGGAATATTTCTCTCTGGGCTCCAAAAGGGATTTGTAGAAATTGCAGAAGTTATTCTTGCAAATAGTAATTATGTTGACAATGAAAACCCTGGGAGTGAACACAAAAGCCACAATTCACGATTATTCTTGAGGTGGAATTTGCAGAGGTTGGAGACACCCGGACAGGTTCTCTTTCAAATTCAAATCAAATAAAGGGTAATAAGCACCACTACATGTACAGGACCCACTGGACTAAACTCTGAGGAAACACAAACTGTGGGAATAATATCCTTGCTCACCAGTCACTACACAGTAGCCCCCCTTATCTAAGGGGGGTACATCCCAAAACCCCAGTAGGTGCCTGAAACCACAAATAGCACTGAACCTGTTAAATACTTTGTTTTTTCCTATACACACAGACCTAAGGTTAAGTTTAATTTATAAATTAAACATAGTAAGAGATCAACAACAATAACTAAAGTAAAACAGTTATAACAATAAACTATAATAAAAGTTATGTGAATGTGGTCTCTTTCTCAAAATATCTTACTGTGCTGTGCTATTCTTTGGTCATGTGAGATGATACAATGTCTACATGATGCGATAAAGTGAGGTGAATGACTTGGGCACTGTGACATAGCCATAAACTAGTATTGACCTTCTGATGAGGAGGGTTACTTGCACACAGGGACTGTGATGCATTACAAAGATCTGATAACCTAAGTGACTAACTGGTGGGTGTCGCACACAGTGTGGTGGCGCTGGACAATGGGGTGATTCCCGTGCCAGACTGGACGCAGCTAGACGGCATGAGATTTCATCATGCCACTCAGAATGCTGTTTAACTTAAATCTTGTGAATTGTTTGTTTCTGGAATTTTCCATTTAATATTTCCAGACTGAGGTTGACTGCCGGTAACTAAAACCACAGAAACTACTGTATTGATGCAGCTGAGAAAGTTTAATCAGGAAGCTGTTTGGAGTGAGTGGGAAGGATGGTATTAGAGATAAAGGACGGGTGTGTGGATGGTATGGGCTATTCCCTTCATCTGAGCCAAGGTTTGCAAAAATGTGATGTGACAGCCGAATCAGACTGGCAGGCATTTAAAGAATTAGAATGCTTAAAATTAAAAGTTTGAAATTTTATTTAGTGCTTTTCAGGCATAGCACTTTGCAGCTAGTCCATTTAACAAATTTGATTTATGGGCTCTTAGAGGTATATATTTTTTAGAATTTTTATGAGTTTATTTGAGCCGAATTGACAATATATGCCAAGGAGCAAGATCTCAGACACTCCCTTCGCAGGTATATATATATATTTTTAATATATCTTTATTGACTTCAGAGAGAGGAAAGGAGAGGGAGGAGAGAGAGATAGAAACATTAATGATGAGAGAGTCATTGGTCGAGCCCGCAACCTGGGCATGTGCCCTGACTGGGAATCGAACCCGGATCGCCTGGATCCTAGGTCGACGCTCAACCACTGAGCCACGCCCGACCGGGCAGTATACTTTTTGATCCTTGTATCTAAGTGATTTCTGGATCCCAACTTGAGAGTTTACCAGCATTTGTCAAACAAAAAATCTAGAGAACACTGCTCTTTTATGACCAATATGAAAGTGTTATGCTGCTAAATTTTAATAATGGTAACTTCTGCAATTCTCAGGAAATAGGTACTAGATAGGATTTCCTCCCAGACCTCTTTCTTAAAGCTTAGCCCTGCTGCTGTTCACCTATCGGTACAAAAACAAAGAAACAACCAGTAGCAAGCCAGCCTTCAGGGAAAACAACAAACAAAACAAAGTTAGAGTCTATCATGCTGGGAAAATAGGTGTAGATCAGTTTTTGTAGGCCCTCAATTGCCAAGGTATCAAATTTTCACTTTATCCTGAAGATGGTCCAGGGTCCTTAAAATGAAAATAGGATAGAAATTTAAAAGCAGTTTCTAAATTTCAGAAATGGACCCATTGATACGAGTCCATTTTAAAGAGGAATCTCCACGCTCGGGGTGTGAGCATGCCTTTCAAACAATATCTGTCAGTCCCCAGATTAGCAATGGGTGACAAGGCACCCCAGCTGATGGGCTGGCAAGGAAAGAGTTATCTTGCGTCATATCAGAGACCGCCACAGACACCCGGGGCAATGTGACTCGTCACTTAGAGGAGGCTGCCCAAGAGCATCCCATCATCTGGCTGCTGAATCATCCTACTCTCGGTAGCTATTTAAACAAAAGCCTCCAGCAGACGCACAATCAGCACTGCACTCTGACAGTGCCCAGACACCCAGAAGTCACGTGTCCAGCAGGGGTAGCCCACAAGTACGAATTTCAAAACAGTTTCTGTCTTCTTTTCCCCATAAGATCACACTAGAGGTTTGACTTCTGGCTCCTTTCCTCAAAATGAGCATGTCCAGCCAGCTCTCCTACGGGACATTGGCCCCAGAAGCCACCAATTCGTGTTTCAGATTTTCTCACGCTCTTTCTGACTTGGCTTTGCTGTATTTCTTTCATGTCAGCAAGCAATGGTTGAACACCTGTCATGGATTAGACGCTGAGCACTGGTAAGGGTTGGTTACAGGATAAGCAAGATACATTCTTTGCCTTTAGCAGCTCACAGTCTAGTGGAAGGGACAGGTAACCAGGCAATGACAATGTATGAAGAGATGACTCTAAGACAGGTAAGTACAAGATGATGTTCTGGACCTTAATTTTTGAGGGGTTCTACTGCCCTTCTGTAAAAGCCATCACCCTCTGTGAATGACCATCTGGGAGGAACTGAAGAGATGCAGGAGGCATCGCAGGGATATGGGAGGATGGGTGTTCTAAAAGGACTTTTCAAATCTAACTAGGCATTATTAGCATTTCCACCTGTCTGCCAACTGTCACCTTGTTTGACCTGGGCCCTCATGGCTGAGCTACCTGGATATGAGTGCTGTTGATGGTTCTCCCCCCCCCGCCCCCATCTTCTAGGCACTCCTTTCAGTGTGTCAGATGAGGACTCCTTTCATATTTGGCTGTCATCAATCAGCCACAACTGTCCTGTCCGGAAGAGCTGGCTTTGGCTTTCAAGTCTGCTTCCTGGCTGGGCTTTTCTACCACTCCATTAAGGGTACCATTTGGTATCACATGTCCTACAGGTGTTGTTGATGAAAGTGCTAAAGGAGCGGGATGTGACTGACGTCTTTGGGAAGGACGTGACTTAGTGTGCCCATGCAGTTGCTGTGTCCAAATTCTGTTCTTTCCTCCCAATGAAAAGGTATTGTAAATAAAGAGAAAGGGCACTAGCTTATTTTAAATACCAGATTTGAGCTAGGAGCTATCGTAGGCACTATGTAAAAGCTTTATTTAGTTGTCACAGTAATTCTGTTTTTATGTTAGAATCCCATTTTATAGACTGAGGAAATTGTGGCTCAGAGAGGTTAGGAGACTTAACCAAAAACACACAACCCTACAATTTTTTGTTTGTTTGTTTTGTTGTTAATCTTCACCTAAGGACATTTTTTTCCATTGGTTTTTAGAGAGAGTGGAAGGGAGGGAGGGAGGGAGGGGGAGGAGAGAAAGAGAGAGAGAAACATCAATGTGAGAGACACATATGGATTGGTTGCCTCCCACCCCCCACCCCCACTGGGGCCAGGATCAAACCTGCAACCCAAGTACATGCCCTTGACCTGGAATTGAACCCTCAACCCTTCACTGCACAGGCCGAAACTATGACCACTGAGCAACACCAGCCAGGGCCAGTTTTTGTTGAGCTTAAATCTGAACACAGGTCTATATGACTTAAATCTTTTGGCTTTCAAGCTATAGGAATAGTTCACAGAAGGAGCTGTGGAATATTAACTTGACAATAAGATTTCTGATTCCAGTCTAATTATTAGTCTTCAAGAGTGATATAAATACAGGACATATAGCACAAGTTTCTAAATCTTTGTTCTGCAACATAAAACCAATCAAGTACAAATTGCAATAGAAGGAAGCAACAGGTAGTAGAATCTAATTCATCGGATGAAAAGATGGATAAATCTGTTCACAGGCCCAGAACTTTTAATACTGAAGGGTAAAAGACACATGGGGAAAAAATGAGAGGAAAAGATGTCTGATTTTATGACTTGTTGATATCTATGGAGTTTTTCCTTAAGCCTCAGAACAATTCACAGCATTGCCAGCAGCATTCAGTACATTCAGAACAGAATCATTTCACCCACAGCTGAACGAGGGCCATGCTTGGGCCAGCACCGAGAACAGCCTTCCAGCACACATGCCAGGTCAGTGAGTGAAGAGGACAGGCCATTTAAAGCAACGCGGCTTATATAAGTGTGATCTAATTGCTTCCACTGGAAATGGGTCAGGTTTGAATCAAGAGAACCAGGGGCCTTAAAGACCCCAGCGAAATCAGACTATTGCTTTTCTTTCAATCTTCTCAGAGAGTATTGCCCTCTGGTGAAATAACGATGCTTGGATTCATTTCAATTTGCTGTGTTTCCCACACCTTTTTTGCCTTGTCATAGTTGATTTGCTTTTTTTTTTCTTTTTGGTTAAACTAAACAGGATATATCATCTGACTGTGATAAATTTACTATTGGGAATGAGAGAAAAATATGGGATAAATAGGTCTTTTTTGCCTCTCACAGCTGTGATTCGGTTGTGACTCAAAAGGAAGTGTGCCACCTACTGAATCACAGAAACCACTTCCTGTAGCTGTTTGGTTTATTCTAAAGGGGCATTAGGCCAAGTACTGCCCTGCCCTGACCCTGACTGGCTCTTCAGAGCCAAGGCGTTCACGGCTTGAGGTGGTTTGGCTGTGGGCTCTGAGAACATTACATATTAAATTACAAGTGTTTCGTTTCCTAGCAAGGAGTCTTTAGCAACATGAAAACGAACATGTGTTATTTGCAAACCAAGTGTATCATTACTCAACCTGAATATCCTTATTTTTCTCATAAGGTATATATTTTGGATGACCACTCTCAGGATCTGAATGTGCGCTGGTTGTTTTCTGGAGGCCGGCTCAGGCAGTCTGTAGGGTAGCATTAACCAGATGAGGTTTCAAGAGTACCCTTTCATCAGTGAAGCAACACTAGGCTTATATGCATTAATTCAATATATTTTTGGAGTATGTGTTTATTGCCATGTACTGTGCTGGGTAGGTTTAGAGGTTACAGTTTCAAACAAGACTGCATGACTCTTGATCTCATGGTGCTTATGTTCTGTACTCTATGGGAATTACTCTTTCCTTTCTAGAGACAGAAGCCATGCTCTATACATCATTAAAATGACTATCAACTAAAAGAAAACTGTTGTTTCCTCTCTACCTACAAAACACTCTGACACTAGATGTGTGGGTTTTTCCCCACCAAGCAATTCTTCAGTTCTCAGGAAACACTGATTGAATATCCTACAATTTAACTCAATTCTGACCTTAACTGCCCGGGTTTAGCACAGACCCCTCAGGTTAAGGGCTCAGTCCCACAAGAGTGCTTCCCACTTCAGACACCAATCATAAAACCCAGATTGTCACCTGTACTTCTGACCAACTGGCTATAAACTGAGCTGTTCCATGATCTCCTCCTTGGGTTTGATAATTTGCCAGAATGGCTCACAGAACTCAGAAAAACACTTTACTGACATTTACAATTTATTATAAAGGATGCAATTCACACACAGCCAGATGGAAGAGATACACAGGGTAATGTTTGGGGTGGGGAGCAGAATGGGGCTTCTGTGCCCTTTCCAGGCATACCACCTTCCCAGCACTTCATTGTGTTCCTGGATCTGGAAGCTCTCTGAACCCCATAGTTTAGGAGTTTTAATGAGACCCCATTACGTAGGTATGGTTGATTAAATCACTGGCCTGAGATGAGTAACTCCATCTCCAGCCCCTCTCCACTCCCTGTAGGTCAGCCCTCTAATTACATGTTGGATCTTCTGGCAATCAGCCCCCATCCTCCAAGAGTCACTTCACTAGCATAAATGCAGGTAAGGTTGAAGTGGGCTTATTATGAATAACAAAGTTGCTTCTGCTACCCCTATTACTCAAGAAATTCCAAGGGTTATAGGAGCTCTGTGCTAGGAGCCAGGAAATAAAATAAAATAAAAAATAAAATAAAAAATAAAATATATATATATATCATACCATAATCATGAGTCCTAGCATCTAGCCTTGCACAAAGAAGCCCCTCAATACTTGTTTGTTGAATAGATACATGAAAGAATAAGAAGGAAGGAGGGAAGGAAGGAAGGAAGGAAGGAAGGAAGGAAGGAAGGAAGGAAGGAAGGAGAAAGAGGAAGGCAGGGAGGAAAAAAAATCACCTCCTCATCATTTTTTATTGTATTTGCAAGTTGAAGATAAAAGCATCCAGTTATTTGTTTTCTTCTGTAATGAGAATTCCAAATAAACTAAAGGTTTCTGCTCTTAATTGGATCTGGAGATTCTATAGTGCTTCAGGACATATGTGGGCTGTTAACTAAGTTCTGGGACCAAGGAGGCCCATTCTGAGACCAGCTCAACACTAGAAGTGCTGAGAATCCCCTCTGAGAGCAAAAGGTTCTCTGTTCTCATTCCCATAATGGATCAGAATCCTCAATGATAGAAAACCTATTCTTCTTCTAGAAAACCTATCCATGCCCAACAGATATGTCAAAGGATGGCTGCAAATCTGCAACACTGAACAAGTAATTTACCCACCTCACAGAAGACTTGTGAAATAATGTCTAGAATGGTGCTTGGCACAAGGTAGGCTCCTTGTAAGTAGAAGCAATCACTACTACAGCTTCTCTTGTTATCATTACCATTACTACTTCTACTACTGTTACTTAGGTTACACCTGATTAAGCTAGCAGTTTTTCCAAGGAATGACCAATAACCTTATGTCTAATGATAGAGTTCTATGGTTCTGTGTGTCCCAGCCTTTCTAAATCCATGCTCTTCTTTTGACAGTCATAAAAATCTTACATTGACCTCCAGTTCAAAAGCCCTGCCAAGAAAATATTGTCTAGGTTATTTACAGTATTTAATTTATTAAGGTAATATTTTTACCCAAACATAAAATTACATTATAATATTGAATGTTGTTTTAAAAAAACATGTATAACCCATATAACTAGTGAAAAAATAAATAAACTGGGGCATATTAAAAAATTTTAGAGTTTATTTGAGCAAAAATCTATTCTAATTAGGCAGCACCAAACAGGAAGTAGTTTGGCCACTTCCACTTGCAGGAGCTAGTGGCAAGACTATAGAGAAAAAGTGAAAACAAAGCAAGAAAAGTACTTGATTGGTTATAAGTGGTTGCATTATTTGGGGAAGATTAGTTATCTGTTGTGATTGGCTGTCCTTAGGTTTTGATGTCTTAACCTTGAGGCATTTACAGACTTAGGTTTCAGTGTGCTTACTAGGCTGCTGAAGTAGTAGAACCTCAGCCCAGTAGCCTCCTGGTTTGATTAACACTGAGTTATTTTGCCCCTACCCTGTGGCTATTCTCTACACATTTGACATAAAACAAGAAGAAAAAGGAAAAGAAGAAGAAAAAAGAGGAAGGGAAATAAAGGGGGGAAAAATCCCCACCCCAAATAGTGAAGAGCTGGAGGGTTTTTTTGTTTTTGTTTTAAAGAGCTCTTAGCTTCTTTTTTAAAAAATATATATATATATTTTTATTAATTTCAGAGAGAGAAAGGGAGAGGGAGAGAGAAAGTTGAAGCATCAATGAGCTGCCTCCTGCACGCCACCAACCCAGGCATGTGCCCTGACCAGGAATCGAACTGCGATCTCCTGGATTCTAGGTCAATGCTCAACCCCTGAGCCACACCCGGCGGGGCTGGAGGTTTTCTTGAAGTTTTCTTAAGTATTACTTCGGCGAGGCATTGATAATGCATCTCACACCACAAAGATAGCTATCATCTTGTTTAAACCTTGACCAGTTTCCCTCAGGTTCCCTTTCTATAGAAATCCCCAAATCTTCCTTCACATAGATTCTTCCTTGGATGACACTTTCCTTCCTGTTCCCTACAAATTATCCTCCTCAGCTCCTCTGTTCTCACAAAGATCAATTCAACCCCCTCTCAGCTCCCCTACTTCTCCACACCTATCATATAGCATTGGGCTCAACAAAGGACAGGAAGCTAGGCCCTCACTGCAGCATTCAAAATAGAGAAAATTATAATAGCTATTTAGCCAAAAATTATGATAGAAATTACAGCAAGCAGACAAAGTAGTTTACAAAAGAGTCTCAGAAGCCCAACTATATTTTAAACCCTCATCTCCAGTGTTGTTACCATTCTTGTTTTGTTCACTGATGTGTCCTCAGTGCCCAAAGGAGTACCTGGCATAAATATTTATTGAATAAGTAAATTAGAATTAGTTTGAGATAGCATTTCAAGTAAGACAAAATACCATAAGATTATACTTTCTACTTCTTTCTCTTAAATAGTCTGAGAAAATAGTCACACATACATCCATAAGAAAGGATACAATTTTCTGTCACTAATTTTTTATTATGTCATTTTAGAGCAAAAGTCACAAAAAATTATATTGAACTCTTGACCAGTCTATCTATGTTTGCCATTGGAATATTGGCCCAACTAAGAGGAAAAAAATTAAGGAAAAATTTTTTGGCAGAAGAATGTCCTCTCTAAATTCTTGTGTGTTTTGTTTTGATTTTTTCCTTAGTGACTGGAGGTCAGTTTCAATCCACTGAAGCACAGATTCCAAATTTTCAATCTGGTTTTCTTGAGTCCTGACTGAGTGCCAAGAATGAGGCAATGACACAACATCACTACCAAGACACACACGCGAGCGCACGCATGCGCACGTGCACACACACGCACACACACCAGAGTCCCGGGCATATTCTGGTGACATGCAAGCTTCTGCCCTCTAATACTCTCAAAATCATACTTTTTAGTTTCAAATGGATCTACTCCCTCTCTCCCTAGCCAATTCCCATGAAATCTTTTGTCTAATACTGGTCAGAGTATTCCAAATCCTAGACGGTGCCATGAAATCATCTCTTGACTAAAGATAATGAGTGTCGTCTATGTATCCTTTTTGCTTCTTTTTGAAACTTCAATTTTAATATGCTTGGGAGTGGATCAATGACTATAAATGTAATTACTGAAGAAATGATCACTTTTAGTTTAGTAAAAGAAACCTGAATATTTCTTTTGGCAGCCCCCAAAGAATCCCATGTTTAATGTAGTGAAGGGGCAGTGTGCCCTAAAGGACAGGGTAACATGCTGGGCAGCCAAAAGAACAGATGTCCACTAGAAGTAATATGAGCACCAGGTTTGGATGAGACCCATGTCTACTATGAGGCCAGGGACAATTCACTTAATCTGAGCCTTAGTTTTTTCAGCTATGACTAGAGATATCAATACCTGTCTATTTTCTGAATCTCCTTACTAAAGTTAATCATGTTGTTTCATGATTCTGTAAATCTCAGAATAATCCTTTCTTGTTATAGTCAAGACCTCTATCGTTGACAGAGATACTCACCTGGTTATTTTGGCTTCTCTAATCCTGATGGTGAGAACACCTCCAAGAGAGCTTTTGGTCAGGAGCTGACAATGGCATTTAAGGTCACTTGTGCTCTTGGAAGAGAAGAAGAATAATTTGAAAGGAGATCGGGATCTAACTACCAATAATATATTATTTATTTGGACCTAGTAACTTCCTTGGTAATAATATTCAGCTTATATTTGTTAAGTCCTTATTACCTGCCAAGCCCTTTTTATGCATTACCTCATTTAATTCTTACAGCAGGCCTTTGTGGTAGGGTATCAGGGTGTTTGACTATAAATTACAGAAAAACAAAACAAAAACTCTCCAACTGACTAAAACAATAAGGGAATTTGTTGGCTCACATAACTGGTAGTCTAGAGCAAGGGCAGCTTCAGGGTTGGTTGATGAATCTAGTGGCTCCACCTTGTCACCAGTTCCTTGAGTTCTCTGTCCTGACATGCAGAGTTGGATTCCTCCTAACACCAATTTTCCTCTGTGGGATGGCCATCAGCAGGAAACCTTATTCATATCTAGCAAAGGTGAGACAGTGCCCCACAAACAAGGGAAAAAGTGAAAAAACTGCCTTCTGCAATCAGCCTAACCTTAGTAAGCTGCTTATTTCTGAAACAGTAGCTATTGGGGATAGAGGTGAGGAGAGGAGGAATACTGTTATATAATTAATTCACTTTCCTGAACCCAGAGCTTTAGCATTACCTTGATTGATTTAGATAAATTAGTATTTCCTTATGGAGCTAGGGCAATTCTGTGAACCATGTTGCTTATATACAATGAAAGAGGAATACAACAAAGTTGGGGAGATAACCACAATGGGCACTACAGGTAAATACTGCTAATTCCCAATTTGCAGATGAGAAAATTTCAGTATGAGGGAGGGAGGTTAAGTAATTTGCCCAAGATCATAATTGAATCTGGGCTGTTTATCTGCATTCTAATAATGCAATTGTCTACTATATCCATTTGAAAACTTATGATATATAAAGAATTCCAAGATAAGGAGAGGGTGAGTAGAGAAAGACCACAGTACTAGGCATCAAGATATGAGATTCTAACCCTGCCTCTCACTTACTACCATGTGACTTTGAAAATGTGAATTATAAAACCTACTTACTGGAGCAGTAGCAAATATCCAAGTAGAAACCCTGCAAAAGAGTGGCATTACTAGGGAACTTGTTTGAAAGGTAAACTCTCTGCCCCACCCCAGATCCATTTAATCAGAAACTCTGTTGGTGGAGCCAGCAATATGTACTTTAATAAGCCCTCAGGTGATTCTGATGCTTTAGAACCATTCGTCTAATGCATTGCCTAAGCTTTTATTTGCTGTTACTCTTCTAAAGACAATGAACACATTGACTTCTCTCTCCAAGAGTTCACAATCTAGGGAGAAAAACAAAGTTCTGTATTAAGTTCTTTAATATAGGACCATACTCACAGGCTCAATGCACTTTAAAAGCTTGTAAAGGGTTGAATTTATTTGTAACAAGATGAAACACAGGCGGCTTTATAGATTAGATAAATGGAAAGGGGGGAAAATAGCTACAAACTGTAAAGCAGCACAGATCATTAAACTTCCAGTGGTGCCCAAGCCTGTTTGGTTCAGTGGTCAGAGCATTGGCCTATGGACTGAAGGGTCCCAGGTTCAATTCCAGCCAACAGCACATACCTCCATTTCAGGCTTGATCCCTGGCCCCAGTCAGGGCGCATGCAGGAGGCAACCAATCTATGTCTCTGTCTCACATTGATGTTTCTCTCTCTATCCCTTCTACTCTCTTTGAAAAACAATGGAAAAAGTATCCTTAGGTGAGGATTTAAATAAATAAATAAATAAATAAATAAATAAATAAATAAATAAATAAATAAAACCCAAGTGCCCATCAGTAGATGAATGGATAAAAAAGCTATGGTATATTTACACCACGGAATACTATGCAGCTGTAAAAAAGAAGAATCTCTTACACTTTGGGACAGCATGGATGAAACTGGAGAGTATTATGCTAAGTGCAATAAGCCAGGCAGAGAAAGACAAGTATCAAATGATCTCACTCATATGAGGAATATAATGAACAAAATAAACTGATGAACAAAATAGATCCAGAGACATAGAGAAGCATGGATCAGACTGAGGGAAGGTCGGGATGGGGGAGTGAGTGGGGAGATATTAATCAAAGAACTTAAATGCATAAGTGCATAACCCAGGGACACAGGCAATAGTATGGGGAAGGCCTGAGGGTGGGGGTGGGAGCATAGGGTGGAGGGGATCAGTGCCTGGGGGGGGGGGGGAGACACCTGTAATATTTTCAACAATAAAGATAAATTAAAAATAAATGAATAAAAGAAAATAAACTTCCAGTGGTTATTGCAAAGTTGTATCTAGAAAGCTAACTTAAAATATATCAATACAAACTAATAGATTAGTGACCTCATATGTTATGGGAATAGAATCCCATCAGAAGTTGGAAGATGAGGATTTTAGTCCTGATGTTACATATACCAGCTGCCTCTCAATGTCCTATATCATAAAAAAGGAAAAAGTTTGATCTGGATCCCTGGTTCTTAACCAAGGGTAAATCAGATGGGGCCACGGGAGTGTGGGCACACCCTGGTTAAAAAACTTTGGACTAAGCAGCCTCTAATCTGTAGATTACAGAAAAATCCAATGTAAAGTTAGCACATTACGGAAGTATATAAATATTATTAAGAATCTCTAAGCCAATTTCTGCTTTTTTTTTTTTTTTTTTTTAATTTGCTTAACATCTCTGAATGTGTTCCAGTACCTGAATACTCAGTGAATCAAAGGGAAACATCTGCATTATGTGGCAACTAAAATATCACCTTCCCTGTGTGGATCACAAAGTCCTTGGCAATCACTTCCATACCAGACTAGTGACTTTTGTTGTTTTCATTTTCCAGATGGATAATCAGAGGATAAAGGCCTTGTTCAGTGTCACACATTTCAGTCACAAAGTGAGACACAATAGATGTCAGTCTTCTCATCCCTCCAACAATAAAGAGCTTTCAAGCTCTTGCAGTCAACAAGAACTTCTGGCAAGGTTACACTGGCTGAAAAGGCATCTCTGTGGATGACATCCACAAACAGGAGGAAAATCAACTTGAAGCTGAGGTCTAACCTCGCTGTCTCCTCAGCAATAGAGACAGAAGGGAAAAAAAGTTTTAGCAAAAAGAATCTGAAAGAAAATAACTAAATATAGCTAATTATCAAGGATTGTTTCAAACAGTAAAACAAGGGCAGATTTATTTTCCTTAAGTAGTAATTCTTATCTCTTGATTGACAGATTGATTGACTGAGTGATTTATTCATTTAACAAATGCTTATTGATTGTCTTTTACATACCATCTCTGTACTGGAACTGTAATAATGACCAAAGCATATAATAATAATAGTTAATATAGCAGGTACTAATAATATAGTAATATATAATAATTGTTTTTTGAGAAAATGTTAGAACTCAGGGTGAAAAGTGAATTTTTTTTTTAAAATGTCTTTATTGATTTCAGAGAGAGGAAAGGAGAGGGAGAGAGAGAGATAGAAACATCAATGATGAGAGAGTCACCGATCTGATGCCTCCTGCACGCCCCAGACTGGGGATCAAGCCCACAACCCAGGCATATGCCCTGACCAGGAATTGAACCCCAATCGCCTGGATCCTAGGTTGATGCTCAACCACTGAGCCATGCCCGGCCAGGTGAAAAGTGAATTCTTTAGGGCTGTATCCATTGCTTGTAACACAGGTAATCACTTAGATTCTCCAGTTTCCAGTCTATCAGAAGGAGCTGTTAGTGGGCCTGCCACTTTTTAGTGATATACTCACCAGTAAAAATCAACTTATGCTCACTGTCCTTAGAAAGGCAACCGGAACTGAGAGCATTGTGACTTTTTTTACTGTGATTTTTAAATTACTGGAACCAGATCTTCTAACTTTATTTCTTTGTTGCCTACTTACTCAAATATTGGGATATGTATATAAAACAAATGCCATCTTAACATTGTTTTAACACAAAACAACAGTGTTTTTTCAACTGGGCTTGAGATGGAATAAAACACAAGCATAGTTGTGGCTAACTTTCAATAGTAAATTCATTCATATATGATTTCTAAGATTAAAAACTCTTTCAGGGCTGTAAAAAACGAACAAACATCTCTTCAGCCCTGGCCAGTTAGCTCAGTTGATTAGAGTATCGTCCTGTTACACCAAGGTTTCGGGTTTGATCCCCAGTCAGGGCACACACAAGAATCAACCAATGAATGCATAAATAAGTGGAACAACAAGTCGATGTTTCTCTCTCTCTCTCATGTCAATTAATAAGAAAATAAATAAATAAATGAATAAATAAATAAATAAATAATTTAAAACATGTCTTCATCTTTTTAAATGTCAATTTATTCACACTAATGATGCTCTCAGATGTTAGAAAATCTTTTGAGACAGAAAGTGGGAGAAGTGTGTGTGTGTGTGTGTGTGTGTGTGTGTGTGTGTGTGTGTGTGTGTGTGTGTGTGGTGGAGTGGGGGTGGGGCAGTAGAGTGATGTAATATTTCTGAGTGTCATGTGATTTCACAATTTGTTTTTCAATCTGTTTGGACTCCCAAAAAGGAAGACTCTCGTATGTCAACAAGCTGATGAACTGTAGCTTAAAGTACTAGAAACAAAACCATACAGTTTCAAATATATGCCATATATGTATTCATAATCTTTGTGGGATGCTGGCTGGCATTAATGTTCAATCTCTTGAGAAATGTGCATTTTTCTCTGACAGATTTACTAGCTTGCTTTATCTGAGCACATGAACCATAAACAATGCCTAATAAGAAAACTTTCTGTCTTCTCCAAGGTCAAAGTTGGAACAAGTAAAGGAAATTCAGTTTTCCTTACTCGACAGTGTTCATCATTCTTGTAGCCAGTGTGCTCACAAAGAATGCAAACCTCTTACAGTTAGTACAAAGGTGCTGCAAATTTTCAGAGCTAGAATATAAACTGATGAAACTGGAAAGATGTAAAATTGTCGTTAGTAACATCTTGCAGTCCCAGATTTAAAGTTTAAACTCTACGTTCTCATTGTTAAGAAAAAGTCAATGTCTTCGTAAACAAGAAAACAGATTCTTCCTTTCGTGTTCTACTAGTCCGAGCACTTATGAGAATTTCTGCTGGTATTTAGCTATTAATCTACTCATGTTTTCCAAGGCTCTGTGTTTTTTCTACTCTCTTTTGAGCATTTCTGACACACTGAAGATAGCTCAGTGAAAATAGGTAAGTGAAGAGGAAAGGAAAAAATAATGTTCCAAAATGGCATTAAGAATACCAGCAATAAAAAATAATTGTCAGGACATGACAGCCTTGGAGGCTGGTTGATCAAATAATATACAGACTTGGTTTTGAGTCAGGAGATGGTTGGAATTTGTCTCTACTGAGCATTTATTAGGTAAACATTAGCCAATTAACTTTTCTGTGATTCTTAAATTTTAAAAAAAGGCTAATAGAAAATGAGACATGAATTTATTTTAAAAAATAAATTTGCCAGCCTTGGCTGAAGTGGTTTAGTCGGTTGGACCGTCATCCTGTACACCGAAAGGTCATGGGGTTGATTCCCAGTCAGGGCATTCCTAGGTTGAGGGTTTGATCCCCAGTAGAGGTGCATACAGGAGACAACTGATCAGTGTTTCTCTCTTATATTCATGTCTCTCACATCGATGTCTCTCTCTCTCTCTAAAATCAATGGGTATGTGCTTGGGTGAGGATTGAAAAATAATAAATAATAAATAAATAAATAAATAAATAAATAAATAAATAAATAAATAAATAATAAATTTGCCAATTGAATACAATGTGGCATGGATAGATTATATGGAAATAAAATGCAATTAAGGGTTGTGTTGCCAGACCCAAAAGCAAGGCTTTGAAACATTCTTCATAAAAATAATTGTAGAATCCTTCACTGCATATTCTTCCAATATTCTTAGATTTTTCTCATCTTTACTATACCACTTTACCACATTGTATTAATGGGTATCACAATCATGTTTATTTATTTTGAGTCATAGTCAACTTTTCCATATAGATAAAGAATTATTTTCCCATACAGCTGTGGCTCTATCATTGCATTTTAAGTCCTATGCATTGAACACTTCTTTGTAGAAAAAGAACACCGCCACCCTAGCATTGTGATGATGATAATACAATAAATCACATCAGTAGCAACTTATTAGATGAAGTTTTAGGCTCTTTAATGCAGTTATGGTACTAAAAATAAAATCCCACCTCCCCTAAAACTTCTCTAGTCCCTGATGCCATCATTTTAAACTAAATGCTGAGTGTAGTTTTTTTCCGCATCTTTAAAAAATGTTTTCAATTACAGTTTACAATTTCTACATTTTGATAGTGTAAAAGTATGAATACACTTTGGAAAGAGTACACTTCATTACCAGGTAGTAACTCGAGCAAAGGAAGAAATCTGACTAGACCAGTGATCTGTCAGCGAGGCCTGAGTCACAGGAGGTTGGTCTCTGTTGTATTCTCTTGGTCCAGAAAGTAGGAGGTGGTGGTCCAGTGAGCCAGAAACTGCCTGGCAGCATCAACCTCCTGGCTGTTGCTCAGGGTAGGTTGCATTTTTTGGCTTTTGCTGCTGAACCAAAAGTTCAAGTGTGAAAACCAGGACTGAAGCCTCTTCTCGGCTGGAGCCAGAATACCCCCGGTTCAGCCAGAAGTTAGTTTGAGGGTGGAGTGCCCCAGCATTCCAGGAGTGGCACATGTCAGCAGGAGTTATGCCAGGGCTGAGTCCCAACTTCAGAGCTGGGTTTGCCACATATCCTTCACTTCATTAATATACTAGATTTGTGGGCGACTGGGCAGAGATTGAGACTGAACCAAGATTTTGACCTGGGTGCTGAGTCTATTATCTCAGCTTTGGAAGGCACTTACGAGGGAAGAGTCAGGCTGTGGCCTGTAGCTTTCAGACCTCCTTCTCCACAGTATACCTACAAGCTTCTCCTGTACCATTTGTTTTATCTTTTAAAAGAGAAGAAATATGTTTTTATTGATTTCAGAGAGAGGAAGGGGAGGGAGAGAAACACCAATAATGAGCTAGTCATTGATCAGCTGCGTTCTGCACGCCCCCTAGTGGGAATCAAGCCCGCAACCCAGGCATGTGCCCTGATCAGAATGGAACCATGACTGACTGACTGACTGGTCCATGGGTTGACGCTCAACCAATGAGCCACACCGGCCTGGCTGTTTTATCTTTTTTAAGAGTAAAGGGCTCATTTTCTCCCTTTGCTCCTTTGGCATAACCAAATGCTTCTACAACGGTGTTTCCCAGAGCTGACGTTGCATTGGAAGGAAGGAAACACCTCCTGACCTGCCCTTTTGTCCCTTTATAATGCTGGCATTTGATGTTCTCTTTCATAAAAATAATTAAAAAAAAATACAACATAGACCATATTTATAGGGGAAAAATCAGAACAGCACAGGGTCATATAACTTGAAGGTAGAAGCCTACCTCACCACCCTTCAGCACCCCCACTCTCTGGAGCTAATTACTGGTAACATTTTGGTGTAAATTTCTGGACTTTTTATAAACACATGCAAATATATATGTATGTAGGTGTCTCTCTGTGTTTCTGTTTTAGTTTTGTTTGTTCTTACAAAAATGCACTTGTGATGCTCCCGTTACCTGCCTAAATGTGTGGATGCATGACAGCTGGAGGGGCGAAGGAGCAATTTGCTTTACTCTTCTCCCTCTAGGGCTTGCCCTGTGCACTGGTTTTCTATGATCTCATAACAGAGGAAAGCTTTCTCATGCGGTGTCCAGAACCTGAGCCATGCAGTGAGGTGTCACCACCGACACAAAGAACATCTGGTTTTCAAATACAAGTCATGCAGCCAAGACTCAGGTACTTGTGTTTCAGTGCTTAGCATGGTCTAGCATCAGACTGATTTTAACCAGCTAGTGGGGAACATAGGAATGGATTTGTGATACCAGATTCAGCTGAAAATGTCAATGATTTGAATGTAACAAAATTAGAAATAAACTTCCTGGTGGCTAAAATTGTATAGTTCACCTTTGGCACTGCTTTTAGCACAAAAGGCAGTTATGATGTATGTGCAAAATGGTAGCCTGATTAGTTGTTCACACACAAAAATATTTAGTGCTTTTCACACATGTTAATTGCTTTTCTACTAAGGAAAGTGTAACTGCAAATCATAAAAGTGTAATATCCCCTTACATTTAGTTCCATTTCATTAACAGGTAATATATCCTGAATGTTGTTGAAAAGTGACTAAAAGACATATAGTAGGGAAAGTTGAGGTTAAGGCACTGCTCTCATAGAACACAATAATAAATTACTGTACACCCAATACACATATCTCTGTAGAGAAATAATATGAGTTACTATTTTGAGATAATGTCTGAGGTTTTTCCTTCTTGCATTTTCCTTGTTTGCCCATATCAACCAGTAGGTTAGGGGAAAATATTGCCTCAGAATGAGGGAGGATGCAGATTCTAGAAGTAAGTTGAAGTACTCGATAGCTTTTCTAAGGCTAATGTAGACAGAATCATCTTGAAAGCCAACATTTACAAGAGAAGGAAGAGTGTTGCTTGTTTTTCTGTTTATTGATTTCAGAGAGAGAGGAAGGGAGAGGGGGAGAGAAAGATAGAAACATCAATGATGAGCGAGTCATTGATCGGCTGCCTCTTGCACGCCCCCTAATGGGGATCTGGCCCACAACCCGAGCATGTGCCCTGACTGGGAATCGAACCCCGTTCTCCAGGATCATAGGTCAACGCTCAACCGCTGACTCACGCTGGCCAGGCAAGAAAGGGTGTTTCGAGCTCCATAAGAGCCTGAAGGAGCCAGAGCACCAGAGAGTTTTTATCATAAACCATAGAGTGGGTGAAATGGCTGGTTTTCCCACCACTATGAAAGGAGATAAAAAAATTTCCAGTTTGAAGAAGGGAGTGATTCAAAGATAGACCTGCTTAGTACCTATTTGTTGACTGGGTCCCCAAGAGGCAGCAATAGAAACCCCATAAAAAATTAGGAAGATGAGAGACGGGGAATGTGTTTTGTTTCTATTCTTAGAGGAGGGCCAGAGGAGACTCCAAGCCTCTCATATAAATGTCATGTACAGCAAGACAACGGGGCACAGTGGATGAGGGAGGGCCTGGGTTGGTGGCACTGAAAGGAGTCTCACCCCACACAAGGTAGCACAATACCCACTGATCCCACAATTCACAAGAGGAGCACCAGGGTGGCTGAGAGTAGCCAGGGTACCCCAGTGAGTCAGGATAGGATACGGAGGATACAGAATGACTGCGCATGGCATCCACAGCATATGGACTGAGCATCAGTAGCAGAGGCTGGCAGGGCTAGAGGATGATGGAAGGCCGAGGGCCCCATGCTCACCTGAGGTCAGGATAATATATCTGCCTCACTCTCCCTCTCTCTTCACTATCTCATCCCCAGAAAAGACGATGGGAGAAGACAAAGTAATCCTCTGTTTAGTGAAAATTACTCAAAATAAAGTGAGTTTCGAATTAGAAAAATGCAGTTTTCCACTGGCAGTGGAAATAGGGCTCTTGAGCAAGGCTAAGATCAGAGATACATGTAGTGTGGGGAGAACAAATTTTCCTCTACTATTCTGTCTGGTCTAATGATTAGATAGACATGAAATACCTCAATGAGAGAAAATAACCACATTTTAAGTACATACCTACATATAAGGACCCCATATACGAGAGAGAGTCAGAGACAGAAAGTTAATATGTGGAATCTGTGAGGTATATTCTGAGCTAAGGATGCAGTAAGACGTCTTGTCGTAGGACTTCAGAGGAAAGGAAGGTCATTCGAGGGCAATAAGATGAACAGATATTCAGTAATTAGTAGTTTGCCCTGCCATATACATAGATCATAAAACATTATTTTTGGTAAGAACTCTTAATTTGGACAAGGCCCCAGATTTAAATTATTTAAGGAAGTGGAAAAAATTTCTCATGAGATGAGCCCAAAGGGTCTTGATCGCCTTTAGCTCAAACTAATCCACATGGCCAACTGGCACATCCTGGGGAGGCCAGTTCTGAACCCCTTCACTAGCATGTCTGAGTCTCTTGCTGAAATTTTCACTCCTGCTATGTATACACACATACTTACATGCATGACTAAACAAAAATTTGTGTCTGTGTCTTTTTTGATAATATCATAGACCTTGGAGGCAAACAGACCTGGGTTTGAATCCTGTCTCATTCCCTTAATAGCTGGATTACATTGGAAAAATTTCCTGATCCAAGATTCTGTTTTTGCAAACTAGCAATAATAGTGTTCTGTAGACTTGTTGTGAGGATTAAATAAAACAAACAGGTTATCCTAAGACCTGGCATATGGTAAGCCCTTAATAAATGTTTTTTACTGCAATCAAAATAATACGAATGATTGTGTGAATGCAAAAAAGGGGGCTCTATGAAAAGTAACCTCACAAGGTGATCTGATTATAAATTCCTAACTGGGCAGGCTATGGTGGGTAGTCAGGCCCCAGGCATATAATTTCCTTAGTAAAAGGCTTATCTTTGCCTTAAGCAAGCCCTGTCCATTGTTTTAGGCATCTTCTAAATTAACATGCCTTTGAAATGCCCCTTTTCAGATCTTTCCTTCCAAAGTGTGAGAGCACATAATTTTGACTGGTTTGTAATCCAATCCCTGTCTTGCTTTCTCCCACTTCCATGTAATCTTCCTTATGTGCCTCTTTAAAATCAAATGCATAAAAGATGCTGCAAAGCTGTTAAGCTGTGGAACATTTATCATGCTCCTCAACATATGTCATCAGTTTGACCCAAATAAATTCTTATTAAAAAAATTCTCTACAGGTTTCTTATGTCAACAACTATGTTTGCTACAACTGAGTGGAAGCTACACTGACACTCTCTGAGGAACAAACTGGAATTACAACTAAAATATAGAAAAAACATCCTGAATAATCAACTGCAACTGAAGATGAGCTGGAGAGCACCCTCATAATGAAGGAGGAAAAGTGGAGGCTACATAGAGACTGGTAGGAAGTACGGAGGCGCGAGAAGGCTCGCTGGGCTCCCACAGGCAGCAGCTGAAGGTCTGGAGGGATATCTCAGCTGTTGGGGGGGGGGGTCCACTGAGGACTCTGGGACCTAAACTCCAGTCTGGGCTTCCCAGACCAGAGCACCAGAACTGAGAAAGGTGCCAACATAACATCTGGCTGTGAAAAGCATCCAGGTTTCTGTCGACCAGGGAGCGATGGCTAGAAATGCAGGTACCCTCTTAAAGAGTCAACGCACAAAGATTTGTGTGCAGCCACTCACCTTGGGCTCCAGCAGAGGAAGGCCAGAGTGGACTGGAACTGTGTGAGGAGAATCTAGGGTTGTGGACTCTGAAGATAGAGTTCAGAGGGCACCCCTCTGGATTCCTATGCTGTGTCATTCCCCCATACAACACAAGACAACTTTCACAGGCAGACATTTATCTTCCAAGCAGCTTTTGCCTGAGGAGGAAGCAATTTCCCCACCCTGTTGGAAAACCTCTGGCCTTAACCCCAGGAGTTTCTACAGCCTGAGGCTCATTAAGAGACTGATAACAATCAGCCACCCTACCCTGTGGACTTCCTGTAGCCTGAGGCTCATTAAGAGAATCAGATTAATCAGTCTGCAGCCAGAGTCAGATCTCAGAGTGGTTTGAGTCTTGGCCTGATCTGCTTCTGGACCCAGGGCTTGGAAAAGCAGACTTTGGTGTGCATCTTGGTCCTGTCCAAATGCACTCAGCCCCAAAAGAGGGGGCCTCAAGCTGTGGGTTGTTGATAGCTCCAAACAGAGTAATCAAGACCAGTCACAAACTGCATCTAACATTGGCCTGCACCAGAGACCCTCCAAAAAGACTGAGAGTCCTAGCAGATCTACCTAATACATAGAAACAAACCCAAATAGGCAGCCAAAATAGGGAGACAAAAAAAAAGCCCCAAATGAAAGAACGAGAGAAGTCTCCAGAAAAAGAGCTAAATGAAATGGAAATAAGCAATCTATCAGATATAGAGTTCAGAATACTGATTATAAGGATGCTCAACAGCATGAAAAAAGATAGAAAAACTATGAAAACTGACGAGTCAGAAATGAAGAATGACATAGCAGAAATAAAGAACACATTAGAAGGAATAAACAGCAGATTAGAGGCAGCTGAGGATTGGATCAGTGAATTAGAAGACAGGGTAGAAAAAATGACTCAATCAGAAATCAAAAAGAAACCAAACAAAAAACAGGAAAACAGTCTAAGGGAGCTGTGGGACAGCAAGAAACATAACAATATTCGCATCACAGGAGTGCCAGAACAGGTCGAAAGTAAGCAAGGGTTAGGGAACCTGTTTGAAAAAATAATGGCAGAAAACTTCCCTAACCTGGTGAAGGAAAAAGTCATACAAGCTCAGGAGGCAAAGAGAGTCCCAAGGAAGAAGAATCCAAAGAAGTCCATGCCAAGACACATCATAATTAAAATGCCAAATATAATAATTATATTAAGAGAGAATATTAAAGGCAGCAAGAGAAAGGCAATCTGTTACCTGCAAAGGAGCTCCCATAAGGCTGTCAGTTGACTTCTCATCAGAAACTCTACAGGCCAGAAGGGAATGGCATGAAGTATTTGAGGTAATGAAAAGCAAAGATCTGAAACCAAGACTACTCTATCCAGCAAGGCTATCATTCAAAATAGATAGTGAAATAAGAGCTCCCCAGACAAAAAAAAGGCTAAAGGAGTTTATCACCACCAAACCAGCATTGCAGGAAATTTAAAGGGACTGCTGTAAGAATAAGAAGAAACAGAGAGAGAAACATAGGCATAAAGAATTAAAATGGCAATAAATAAGGACCTATCAATAATAACCTTAGGACTTTAAGGGAGAGATCAACAGCAATACAGTCATAGTTGTGGACTTCAATACTCCACTGACTTCACTGGATAGATCTTCCAGACAAAAGTCAACACAGAAATAGTGACTCTAAATGGCACACTAGATCAGATGGATTTAATTGATTTTTACAGAACATTTCACCCCAAAGCCGCAGAATATACATTCCTCTCAAGTGCACATGGGTCATGCTCAAAGATAGACCACATGTTAGGACACAAAACAAGTCTCTACAAATTCAAGAAGGCTGAAATCATATCAAACATTTCAGGTCACAATGGCATGAAATTAGAAATCAACTACAGTGAAAACACTCAAAAACATTCAAACACATGGAAGCTAAATAGCATGTTATTAAACAATGAATGGGTTACCAATAAGATCAAGAAAGACATCAAAAACTTCCTGGAAACAAATGAAAATGAACACACAACAACCCAAAATCTATGGGACACAGCGAAAGCAGTCCTAAGAGGGTAGTTCATAGCACTACAGGCCTACCTCAAAAAGTAAGAAAAATTTTTAGTAAACTATCTAACCCTACAACTTAAAGAGTTAGAAAGCTCTCTTGTGAAGCTGTCTGGACCAGGGCTTTTGTTTTCTGGGAGTTTTTTTGTTACTACTTTGATTTCATCAGTTGTTAGTAGCCCATTCAGGTTTTCTGATTCTTCCTGATTGAGTTTTACATGATCTCACTCATATGTGGAATCTAATAAACAAAACAGCCTGAGGAACAAAATAGATCCAGAGACATAGAAGCATGGAACAGACTGATATATCCCAGTAGGAAGGTGGGGGTGGGGGAGTGGGTGAGGAGAAATTAATCAAAGAACTTATATGAATATATGCATAACCCATGGACACAGACAACAGTGTGATGAAGGCCTGGGGGTGGAGGGGCCAGATGCAGGGTGGAGGGGATCAATAGGGAAAGAAAAGGGGGATATCTGTAATACTTCCAACAATAAAGATAAATTTTAAAAAAGAAAGAGAATAAACCAATTGAGATTTATTCAATAAAATATTCATCAACTTTAAGCTAATGTAAAGTTGATGAATATTTTATTGATTCGCTCCTAAGGCCTCCCCTAAATGTCCAACCTTTAAAACCCCTGAAAATGAACGTATCAGGGTGCTCTTCCCCTCACCCCCAGGGGAGAACACAAGGGCCATCTCCTTCTCCCCTCTGAAGGGACCCCATGAGACTTGCAACCAGAGGAGCAACGGGCAGCAGCAGCTTGTCCCCGGCTTACCCCCTGAACTTGTCTCCAACACCCCTTTTCTCCGACTTCCCAGTGAGCCAAAGCAGCCCAGCCTAGGCTCTCCTGTTACTTCTCTGCCCTTTCTTGTTTCACCACCCTGAGTATATTTTTGCTGCAGCCAAAAAATTCTTGCTTTCTTTTCTACACTTTATCTCTTGATTGAAATCTTTTCCTCAAGAAGACAAGAACCGAGGTCTCCTCCTCATCTCCCTGGTAACAATAGCATAGAACATCCAGCAATTTTTTACAATTATTCAAATTATAAATATAAAATTTACAATATTTACCAACATTGTAAATGCTTAGAGGCTAAAGGGCCATTCATGCACAGGTCTTTAATGTTTATTTGATTTTGAGAGTTTGCTCTCAGGGAGGGATGTGTGTCTCTAAATTGGGGGAAATCTGAGGTAAAATTTCTTTTGAGCCAAGATAGAAATCTAAATTTTAAATGAGGAAAGTCTATTCCCCAGCCCTACCCCCATCATTTAGGTTGGAAGTGTAGTGGGTGGTCCAAAAGTTCCTCTTGGCCAAGCTCGTCAGAGGCCCAGGGCCCTTGAGCACTTGCTCGAGAGCGTTGCTCTTACGCATGGTGTCCATAGGCTCCTTAAGGAGGTTGGGTCATGTCGTGCTTTTATTAATGCATTGCCCTAACACAGGGTGGAGCAGGAGTAGGTTTACAGTTGTTTGTATGGAAAATATAATAATTAATAAATTTTAAACAAACAAATAATAATACAAGAATAAACTCTGTTTTGTATTTATAATCTAATCTCTGCCTTGCTTTCTCCCACCTCCGGGTAATCTTCCTTACATTCCCTCCTTAATTTTGCTAGCTAAATCTTCTGATCGGAGATTTCACCAGACAAAGTATTCAACATACCTCATCACACCCTCTGGCATAAGCATTCTGCATCTCTTATTTAAGAGGGTGGGGGAGCAATCCCAGTTCCACCCCCTAATATTATTAAAGTGCAAAGCCTGCAGTAATCCTCCTCCCCAGGTAATAAAACAACACAGCTGCAGGGGCTAAAAGTCCCCATTTTATTTTGGTAGAAAGGGCACAATAAAGTCTTTGCTTGATCTCTGGGTGGCCTCAAATAAAGCATCTAATCTGTTGAGGACTCAGTTAACTTATCTTTAAAAGTGAGATAATGATGTGTTCCACCGCCTTACAGGGGTATTATGTAATGCCAGAGAGTGTACTGTGGAAGGACAAAGCATTATGCAAATATGTGCTTATCGTTAACTAGAACTGATTTTATTCATATGGTGACTCAGTTTGTTTACTGTTTTCTGCAGCCATTGGTTATGGTATAGTGAATTGTCCGTAATAGCATTTTCATTGTGGGCCTCTAGATTTTATTTAAGATAGACATATCATTCATTTGGGTCTCTGAGTCTTTATCCTAAACCCTGAAAAAAAACCCAACAATTTTTTCCATTAGCTAGGAAGTTCTCTCCTTCAAAGTGTGCAGTTTAGAGGCTAAGGGTTGGCCAGGTGAAAGAGTACAAATGCAAGTGGCCAGATGTCAGCTGACTTAGGCCTGGCCGCACACAGAGATCTGTCACTTCTTCTGATTATACTGTTGAAGAGAAAAGTTGCATCCAGATCAACATGTGCCAAGTACTTTAGTAAGCGGGGCTGTGGTTTTTCCCCACAATTAATAATAAGGATAAATGTTTCTTGGCATATATTATTAGAGAACCCAGAAATTCCTGCTTTCTTTAGAACTCATCTAGAAATGGCAGTGAATCATTCAATCTCTGCTCACACTTACAAAAACATATTTTTACATTTGTGGAGTAAATACATACAAAGTTGCAAATGATTATTTTTAACTCTAAAAGTAATTCTGACGTTTGAAGCCATGAGAAAGAGTCTGGGTTGTTTTTTGGGGTTTTTTGGGGTTTTTTTTTCTATTACTCAAGTTTCCTCAGGGTCTATGGAACTGCTGAGGAGACTTAAAACATGCCCTGGTCTACTGGGATGAATGCCAGCTTTATACTTCAGTCTGGCTATGGAAAATCCCAGTAGATCTAGGAATATCTTGGTTTGAGACGAGATTAGATCATCACCATCATCATCCTTCTAGAGTAGATCCTTCCGGTCAACATTGTTTCTTTCTCAAGAGGGCTCTAGGGAAGGCCTTCATCACCTCCGTGTAGCCCTCACTGACTTCAGACCTGTGAGACAAGCAGACCTAAGAAGTCCGGGGGATCCAGGCCCGCCAGGCTTCCGGGGGCACCCAGCAAGGTTATTTCATGGGGCTTATTCAAGGGACAGACCATAGTCAAGGATAGGCCTGTTAGGCCCTAGAATTCTTTTTTTTTTAAATTAATTTCAGAGAGAGGAAGGGAGAGGGAGAAATAGAAACATTAATGATGAGAGTCATTGATCGGCTGCTTCCTACATGCCCCCTACTAGCGATCAAGCCCCAAACCCGGGCATGTACCCTGACTAGGAATCAATCCGTCACCTCCTGGTTCATGGGTCGACGCTCAACCACTGAGCCACACTGGCCTGGCTGTTTTATCTTTCTTAAGAGTAAAGGGCTCATTTCTCCCTTTGCTCCTTTGGCATAACCAGATGCTTCTACAACAGACTTCCAGAGCTGACGTTGCATTGGACAGAAGGAAACACCTCCCAATCTTCCTACCCTTCTGTCCCTTTATAATGCTGGCGGGGCTGGAATTTCTCCTTTAACTTTGTTTTCAAAAATAGATTACAGGGCAGGTGGGAGCCATGGCAATTCCTTTATGTATTTCATGGACTATACCCTCAGAGAAGCTCCTTCCCTGGTAGAGCAGAAATTGGAGGTATGTAAGACCTTGCCCCCCAAACCCCTCTCCACCCTAGAATGACAGTTTTGGAGGTAAGTATTGTTATTCAGGACCTCGTTCCTAAGACCCCCTCTCCACCCTAGAATGCCTCTGGTCATGTACGTCAGATTCTCCTCTGGATCTTTTCTCCCCTGGCCTGTGGTTAGTCACGTGGTAGACAGACCCCCCCAGCCTTAGAGAACAAAGGGGCTTGAAGAAAACCCCATCTAACCTCCATGCAAGGACAGAATACAACAGGATGGGCCCTGACAGGTCAGCCTGAAGAAGAAAGCAGTTAACTCCCCTCCGAGGGGTTAAAAGGAACCCTAGCCCACACCCCAGCCCACCAGAAATTTCTCTTCAAGTGTACTTTCTCTTTGCTTGCCTAATAAATCTTCTCTAGGAAGTTGGAGCCTTGGCTCTGAATTCTTTTCTTAGCCAGAACTCAAGTACCGAGGTTGCTGAACCCAGGTCGGGTCTGACTCCGGGTCAGAAACCTGGTGCCGCTCTCGCCGCCTACAACAAAATGATGTATATGTGCAGTTAAATTTTAAAATATTCCATATGAGAATAACTTGACGTCTTTTTAAAAGGCTAGCACATAAGCATAGCTCTGGTTACGAATAGCTGAAGTATATTAGATTCCATTTCAGGTCCATCCTACCCAATTTGCTTTGCTGGGCTCCCACCATCTCTCAGATTTTCATGTTTCCTTCTTTTGTTTGGTGGATTTTTCCTCCTTTTTTTTTTTTTTAAAAAAAGGGTAGTCATGCTTCTTTGTAACCTTTGTGAGTCAGTTCAACCTCTAATTACTTCAGTCTCTTTCTCTGCAAGAAAAGCAAGAACCACTCTCCTGTGTTGCATCATCCCACACGCACACGGGGATAGGGACGGATATAATTCCCCCAAAGAAGCAGAACCATGGGCAGCAGCTGGCAGAACAACTTCTAAGGACCCAGTCTGACGTCTTGAAAATCAGCCTCAAACTGCCCTTAAATAATAATTCCTCCCCCTGTACCAGGACCACCTCACTGACTAGTCGATAATACCTGCTATCGACTTTCATCTTAGATGCAATTACTGCCATTAATATTCTGTAAGGCCAACAAAGTATCACTTGTACCTCAGAACAACAATATTAATTAAAAAGTATAAGGCATACAAAGATATGGCTCCCCTGTTCTTTGGTAAACCCCATATCAAATTATTATCAAATATGTCTGCAGTCTTTAGAATAATTTAATTAGAAAAAGTAACTGGGCTCTCCTACTGGAGCAGACCCTAGCCTTTCCCTTTCATCCCCCCACCCCACCCCAAGGGTGTTAACATGACCTTTCTCTCTCCCAAGCTCCAAGGGCCCTTCCTTCCTTTACCTCTATAACTTGTTTCCTAAGCCCATTTTTTCTAGGAATTCTACCTCTGTGATTTACTAAATAAATGTTCTCTTATTAAAAAAAAAAAAAAAAAAGGTAATTGGACAAAATAGCAGATTTGTTTTTTTGTTTTGTTTTTACTAACAAAAGGCAAATCAGAACAGTTACTAAGTCTTTTCCCCCGAGCTACCTAGCGTTCAAAGCTACAACTGGGGCCACATTCTAATGTCAGACCCCAAAGCAGTGTGAGGATTTGGTGCGTAATTTCCAACACATTTTATTAATCCATTCTCTTTGTGCTACATTTAAAATTTTGAAAAACTATAAAAAGATCAACGTGTTACTCTCCTGCCCGGAAATAGGAAGGAGAAAAGAAAGAAAGAAAAATAGAAAAAACAAACACGAAAAAGTCCAGAGCAACTGGAATCTCAGTTTTGAGGAAACACATGGGACTGAAGCATCCGCCTGCACCCTGGAACCGTCACAGCGGCTCTTCCCCTCCGCGCTGAACCCCGGCTGTCACTCGACCGGGGCCAGCGGGCCGTGCGTGCGGCCCTGTGCGTGCAGCCCTGTGCGTGCGGCCCTGTGTGTGCAGCCCTGTGTGTGCGGCCCCGAGCGTGCATCCCGGTGCGTGCAGCCCCCAGCGCCTGCAGGGCCCCGCCGGGGCGAAGGGGGCGTGGCTTCCCCGCGGGGGGGGGGGGGGGGTGTCTTCCAGGAAGAGCGCGCTCGGCTGACTGAGAGGCCGCGGCCCCGCCGCCAGTCCTGCACGTAGCGCGGCGTGACTCAGCGCTGACTCACCGCGCGGCTGCGGCGCTGCGGGTGGATTTCAGGGTCAGCGAGCGCGCTCGCCTGTCCTCCCGGAGCCCCGCTGCCGCGGGACCCGCCTGCACCCCGGCGCAGCCCAGCCGCTTTGGACGGAGCAGGACACAGTTTACAGCTTTTAAATGCCGACCAGGCAGGGAATGACAGGCTTTGTGTTCTTTGTCTTGAAGAGCTAACTAGTCCACTAATCAAATTCTTTCATGAAAGGCTTATGGGAACCTACCCCTCACATCTCCTTCCACAGTGACTTACAGATGACCTGTACTCAGAGCCTGCTTCTGTCGTACCCAGCTCACGTCCTACTTTTGTCTCACATTATGTGAGGTTATCTATGCAATAGCCTTGATAACTATACTTGGCACAAGCTCTTACTGTGCTGATGCAAATCAGGCTGGAACTTGGCATCACGTGTGGGCCTTGAGTGACTGACTGTAAAAAACAGAGAAAGCTTCATAAAAATGTTCTTATCTGCCATCTCAGTTGCTGACAGATGCCATGCTCATTTTCAGTCTATCACTACTCTTTGAAAGGCCCTGTAATAGATTTAGATAGTTAAAATCTGGATTCTTGAGCTGTCATGCTCATTTCTTCCTTTCCAGGGTTCAACAGAATAACAGTAAGGCAGCGTTTCTGCAACAGTAGCCGTGGACCGCCTGCATGAGAGGGCTGGGGATAGCTGGCGAAAATGCACTGGAACTACAGACTCAGAATGTCCTGGGGTGGGGCCTGGAAACTGATCTTATTAAATAGCCCATCAGGGACTCCTTTGGACACTTAGGTTTGAAAACTTCTAGCCAGAGGATGAGGGTGTGAGACATTATTTTGTGAAGACTCTCAGGGAAATCCTTGCGATTGGGAACACTCTGTTCTAAAATGGATTTTGGAGTTCTGATATCAGGCAATAGTATTTCCCAAACTGGTTTATATATAATATTGTGTTTGCTTTATCTGTATATTAATACAATTTTTTTTCCTTTTAATTAGAAATTTGAGTATAAAATAAAATGAAGTACCTGTAAACTTTTTAATTTCAGACTAGTATTTCCCAAACCTAACGTGGCATCAGAATTACCCACAGAGCCTTAAAACACTCCAGGGCCAGACCCCAGACCAAAAAAACCCCCTATCTTTGAAGGTGAAACCCCAGGTTAGGCAGTGAAAAGCTCTGAACATTAGTATCAGGACCTTTGCAAACCCAAGTACAATAGGAACTTCACTAACCTCAGGGTAGATGGCCCCTCTTATTCTGTTCTGGTGCTCACTCCTCTCAGTCTGCAGTGTTTCCTTTGAAATCACCATTGAAAAAATAAAGAAGTGACCACATAAACTATCAGCCTACTATTATACTGACATGCGCACTCACTTCTTTAAAAAGCAAGTTGGAAATCATTGTATTCTAAGTCTTTTGTGGGGAGGGGAGAGCGGGAGTGCTTGGAGAATAATATGGGGGTCTCTTGAATTTTCCTTATTCTTTTTCCCTTGGCTATTGTATTTGTTTATTCATTTTCTTTCATGTTACTCAATAGTTTTCTACTTCCTCTATGGTAACGTTGCAGCAAAAAGATGGGATCTGACACACACCTGACAGGACATCTCGTTGCTGACTCATTTACTGTTTAACTGTGCTTCTCCAAGTGTGATCTTGGACATCACCTGGGAACTTCTAAGAAATGCAGACTCTCAGGCCTGTTGAAGCAGAATCAACACTTCAGCAAGATCCTCAAGTGATCTGCGTTATATTAAAGTTTGGGAAGCACTGTCTAATAGTAATGGTAAGAGTTACAATCTGGGGCTGGTGGAGGAAAAAAGAAGAAACAGGAGGTTGGGTGTGTATTCGTTTCCTATGATTATCATTAACAAAGTACACACTGGGTGACTTAAAACAATAAAAATGTATTCTTCCACAGTCCTGGAAGCTAGAAATCCAAAATCAAGATGTCAGCAGGGACATGCTTCACCTGAGACTTTGGGTAGAATCCTTCCTTGCCTTTTTCTAGTGCTAGCCATGGGTCCTTGGCTTTCTTTGGCTTGTAGGTACATCATTCCAGCCTTTGCCTCAGTCATCACATGGCATTCTTCCTATGTGTCTTTGTCCTTACATCTCTTCTTATCAAGAGACTCATCATACTGGATAGTGAACCCATGTTAGGTTGATGACGTTTACTAAGACTATTTCCAAGTACTTACAGGTACTGGGGGTTAGGACTTCAATATATATCTTTGGGGGACACTATTCAATCCATAACAGGGAGATTGGAGATTCTATTTTCAATAAGTGGATATGCATTATGTGAAAAATAACATTAAAAATAAGCATTATTTTAAAATAAACTGATCACATTTTACAAAATATATATCCTTCTTACCCATTAGCTGTTATTTCATACTTTTATCTTGTATTCTCTCAGCTAGATAATGAACTCTTCAAGGGCAGTTTTCTCTGCAGCCCTTATAACATGATGCTGAGTTTACAGTAAGAACTCAGTAGTTATTAATTATGATAATCAAGCTATGACATACTACTGGACAACTATACAAAATCTCACATGTTTTAATCTATCTATGGTACAGGTTAAGACAAAATTCTACGACAAAGATTCACCTGACCACAAAAATTAAGCCTAAAAATAAAAGAAAAAAAATAATTATAATGAAAGCTATAAACACATTGACAAGCAAACTGAAAATACCTTAGGACCAGGGCAAGAAAGTGAAGGGAATCCTTATAAGCACAGGGAAGGATAAGAAAGACTAGGACTAGAGATGTGTTTCTAAGATATAGTAAGGTCTTTTTAAAAGCTGTTGACAGTTTGTAGTGGGCTTCTGTTTTTGTTTGCCCAGCTTTCAGTCTCCCTCTTTCCTTTGAGAAAGCTCTTGTCATATTCTGCAACATTTCTGTGCAGGATGTCAACCGCAGTGTTTCCCTTTCCCCTTCCTCCCAAGGGTAAAAAACATGACTCTCTACTTTCTGCCCTGCTTGTCTAAATCTGGGGGAGTTTCAAAATTGCAGAAAGTGGTTGAAGCTAACTCATTCAGTGGTAGCGCTCACAGACACCAACCAGATGTTTTGTTTGTTTGTTTGTTTTACCATGGAGACTACCAGAGTAAACCTAGTTGCTGTTCTCCCCATGTTCCAGTTGTTTAACTCTTCCTTTTGTTCTAAGAGCTACCCAGTATCTTTCACAATATTAATTTATTGATTTATTTTTAAAATTTTAATTTCAGTGTTTATATTTAACTTGTTTTTAGATTCTTATTTTTTATTTTATTATAATTTATTGTTTATTTTTTATGGGGCCAGGAGTTAGCCCCAGTTGGTTTCTATTGTTTACAACCAAAGGAACACAACTGCTACAAAAATATTGATGGGGAGAACACACATTGCCTGCAGCCACCCCACTAAGACAACCTGAAATAGTAGTCTGCATTCATAATACATAAAATATGTACTTTTGAAATATAACAAAGATCTTTTCAGTTTGTTGCAATTGACTTTACCAGCTATCATGACTGCCCTGTATTTCAAGCTGAGTCATTCTTCTCTTCTGAACCACCCAAATTGCCAAGGGGTGCAAAAGAGAGAAGCTGCTCTTGTTATGCTACTTGTAGGCACCAATAACCTTCTTTATGTTGCCTCCAATTCCTCATTTTGGTTGTCATGATATTTGCAATATTAGGGAGATTAAAGAAAAGTATTCCAAAGTTTCTAACTAGAGCTATTTTACCAGGGGGCTAATTGAAACAGAGTCCCTGTTATGCCAGGGTAAATGTGATCTTTTCTTGGCAAGCAAACAGCAACGTAAAGCTGTCCTATTAGCCAACACTAAATATGTTTCATTTGAGTTTCAATGATGAAATTTAATTTGATCAAAGTTACCAGCTTCTCAAAATCCTTATACTCTTTCCCCTCACCAGTCTCCTTCCCTTCATATGTTGTGCCAATGGCAACATGGTGCATATGATTTCAACGTTTTACTGGAGAAGAGAGAATACAGGGAGAGTAAGCCACCCGCCCCTCAGAGAGATGAAATTATAGTGAATCATGAATATCATGGTGAGCATCTTGTACCTAAATATAATTCTTCCATTGTTTTTTATCAGGATTAAGAAGTGGCATTTATAGACTGCATATTATGTTCCTGGAACTATATTAACCCTTGTTTCATGTTTATGACAGTTGAGGATTTAACTACTTACATTGCCTCTGATGTTAAGTAAAATATTTAAGCCTCAAAAGATTTTTAAATCAATAGCAGACAATATGTTTGCAGTAGTCCCCCCATATCTATGTTTTCCTTTCTGCGGTTTCAGTCACCACTGTCAATCATGGTCCAAAAATATTAAATGGAATATTCCACAAATAAACAACTCATATGTTTTAAATTGCACACTTCTGAGTAGCATGGTGAAATCTTGCCTGGAACATGACTATCCTTTTGTCCGGCGTTTCCATGCTGTATACGTTACTGCCACTTAGTCACGTGGCAGCCACCTAGGTTACCAGGTGGACTGTTGCCATCTCACTGGCATGTGTTCAAGTAACCCTTATACGAGCCTAATGCTGTGCCACAGTGCCTGCGTTAGTCACCCCCCTCCATCTCATCACACAGGCACTGCATCATCTCCCATCACCACAAGAAGGTGAGCACAGTGCAATGAGATATTTTGAGAGACTGCATTCATATAACTTTTATTACAGTACAGTGTTGTAACTGTTCTATTTTACTACTAGTTATTGTTGTTAATCTCTTACTGTGCCTAATTTATAAATTAAACTTTATGATAGGTTTGTATGCATATGGAAAAAAAGTATATGTAGGGTTCAGTATTATCTGTGGGTTATGAAAATGTATCCCCAGCAGGTAAAGGAGGACTATTGTATTTACTTCGTTAGGAGGGAGTGTACGCTGCCCATCTTTCTCTTCAGTTCTCTCTTTTTCTTTGTCCAATTCTGTCATGTGTTTATTTCTTTTTACCTTATTGGGATTGATAACATTTACCTATCTAACTATTCTGGGGTTTATCTACAAGTTTGATACTGAAATAGAAAATTCTTAAATAACATATACATTATTTAGTCTATAGGGATATTCTTCATAATAGGGAAAGTAGTGTAGTATGATTACACTTCCTTTTCTACAATCTATTGTTTTTTGCCTAAAGTTTCTAATCCTCTCTGTCTCTCCCTTCATTATTTCCCGTATTTTATTCCAAGATTGTCAAATATACTACTTGGCCATTGGAAACTTCATTTTCTCAGAGACCTCCAGTAGCAGGTACTCCTTCAGCCTCTGAGTTGATTGCTCTCTAGGCCTGTTGCACAGCTATCACTCTGAGACTCCTGTGCATTGCAATTCTAGGTTAGAGCCACTGTTTTTTAGATCCTATATCTTTGTTTCTTAATTTCCTCCACTCTTGAGTGTCTTTTAAAGACAGGGTACCTGGGAAGTAAACACACTAATTCCTGCATACCAGAAAATGTTTTTATTCTACCTTTAAATTTAATTGATATTTAAACTGGGTAAAGAATTCTTGATTGAAAATAAATTTTCTTCAAACACTTTGACAGGACTGTTCCATTTTCTTTTAACAGTATTGTAGATGAGAAAACAGATGAAAGCCCAAATTTCAATCCTTTATTTTCTCCTCTCCAACCTTTGAATATCTCTTTTATTTATTTTCAGCTTTCTGTAATTTTATGGTGTTATTTCTAGTTGAAGGCATTTAATAAATGTATTCTACTTATAATTTAGCAGAAAATTTCAACTTGAGGACTCATGGCTCCCTTCAGCTTTTTAAATATTTTCTTTCTCCATTTTCTCTGAGTTCTCTTTCTGTAACTCCTATTAGATCTTGATTCTCTACGTCAACTATAAGTTTCTTTTTTTAAAATATAATATTTTATTTATTGATTACAGTTGTACAAAATTATATTACTTTCAGGTGTACAACCCAGTGATTAGACATTTATATAACTTATGAAGTCATCACCCTGATACATACATCTGATGCTGTACATAGTTATTACAATATTATTAACTATATTCCCCAGGGTGTACTTTACATCCTCATGACTATTCCATAACTACCAGTCTGTACTTCTTAATTCCTTCACCTTTTCCACTCATCCACGACCACTGTGGGAGATCTGCTGTGTAACGACTGACCCCATGGAGCAATACTCACTTCAGCAGGACTCTGGTGCCTGCTGAGTCCACTCCTTGAGTGTGTCACTTGTAGAGGTGGTTGAGTTTTGCTCCAGTGTGGTCTGAAGCTGTCTACCATGCTCTGGGGCCTCCAGGAAGGTGCAGGCCAAGAGCAGCTGCTGCCTGTATCCTGCTCAGGACTACTGGACATGAGCTACAGAATAAACTGCAGATGGCTGCTACTTGTGCTGGACTTGGAAGTGCCCAGGAGAGGCTAAGCTGCAAACTGAGGTCGGTTGCCACTAGAGCTGGGCCTGGGGCCACTTAGCAAGAGGTATGTGGCACAGAGGCTAGATGCTCTTGCTGGGGTTTGTGAACCTTTGAGAGATTTTAGGAAAGTTCAAAGCATGAGCAAAGACAGGCCATTTGTATAGAAAAGCCCCTGGAAATGGTTTGGGTGGGACCACATGTTGCGTGGGGTAGGTTCTTAGGGAATCACCAGGTAAGGACAAGCAAGAGTGTTAGCCAGGTTAATGGAGACTCAGATATGGCACTCTCCTGCTGGCTCTGCTGCGCAAGGGCTCAGCAAAGGAACAATGGCCTCTGCCAGCACTTTGGTCTGGAAGAAAGCTGCCCCTTCAGCCCTTTTCCTGAAGCCCAACAATTCAGTTCCTCCCTGTATGTTCCTGGTGCTTTTCAAGCTGCTGCCCCAGGGCTAGAGATCAGAGTGAGAGAGTCTGTCAGTGAGTAAGTCCGTGCCCCAGCCCTTTAAGAGGAATGCTTGGGACTCCAGAAGGCCTCTGTTTCACTCAACCACAATCTCTGCCATTTTTCACAGCCAGAAATTATGGGGACTTCTCTTCTTTGTACTGGAACCCTGGGCTTAGAGTCCTGATGTGGTGCTGGGACTCCTCACTCCTCTGCGGGGAACTCCACAACCAAGATATCCCTCTAGATTTTTAACCACCAGAAGTGGGCGGTAGCCAACCTGTTTGCATTTTCAATCCTCCTACCATTCTTGATGTGGCTTCTTCTTTGTATCTTTAGTTAGGGGACTTCTGTTTAGCTAGACTTAGGCAGTTCTGAATGACGGTGGTACTGTAGCAGAGTTGTAATTTTTTTTAAATCTTCACCTGAGGATATTTTTTTTCTATTACTTTTAGAGAGAGTGGAAGGGAGAGAGAGAGAAACATCAATGTGAGAGAGACACATAGCTTGGATGCCTCCCACACGTGACCCAACCACTGGGGCCAGGGATTGAGCCCTCAACTGAGGTACATGCCCTTGGTCGGAGTTGGGCCGATGCTCCAAACACTGAGCCAAATAGGCCAGGGCAGTGTAGTTGTAATTTTGATGTGGTTGTGCAAGTATGTGAGTATCATGTTTACCTACTCCGCCTTCTAAACTGGAAGCCCCAACTTGATTCTTTGTTCTATATTTTGAGAAATTTTCTTAATTTTACCTTCTAATACTTCCATTTATATTTTAATTTTGGCAATTATATTTTTAGTTTCCCAGGATTTTTGCTTAATGTCTGATTATTCTTTTATTATAACATCCTATCTGCTTGAATAGCAGTTCTTGTTCCCTAAATTATTTGTTTCTTTATGCCAGGTTTCCTATTGATGTGTTTCTTTCAATTTGCAGGTTGTCTTCAAATATCTAGGGATCCCTGGTCCTGGTTTTATATTTGGAAAGAGGCACCAGAAAGGCATTAATTTAGGACACATAAACTCCTAGGTCCTCAAATTTCAGAATGATTTTATTCTACTGTGCTACTAGCTGTCATAGTGTCCCCAGATAGTATTTTCAATGCCTCTAGATGAGAATCTTCAGTGTTTGTTTGTTTGTTTGTTTGTTTGTTTTTGATTGGGGTAAATGACTGATTGTCAGATATTTTAAGATAGGTGGTTGAAAGTAGGGAAATGGGGAACATCATTCTCTGTGGTTCACTATTTTTTGTAGGACCTTCCATTCATCTGGATGTTTTTGTCCCACATTCTCACTATTACCCTTTCTTACATCTCTCAGTTTCTGAGAATGGGGGCTTTCTGGGTGCTGCCAATAGGCAGCCTTCTGCATTTTCGTAGGAGCTCTAAAAAATTACAGATTTCTGAGCTTTACTTAGGGATCCTGATTCAGCACTTCTGGGATGGGCTTAGATATCTGTCTGTTGTTTTTTTTTTAATACTGTCCCTGGCTCATACATACATCCAGTTTTGGTCATTACCAAGAAGTTGCTAGTGACTTGGGGTAGAGGTAACTATACAAGACAAAACAGAAGTAGGAGCCTCATGATTTGGCATATGAATGGAGATGGGAAAAGAAGAGAGAAGGATTGAAAACATCTACTAGGTTTCAAGCTTGAATACGTCCAAGAGTGATAGTGCCGTTAGCATAAATAGGAAAGTGATCAGAAAGAGGTTTTACTCCCGTCTTGATTTTTTTCTTCCAGCTACTGTTATACTAAATGCCATCCCCACAAAGTAATACTAAAGTGCTCCTTTTGTAGAAATATTACTAAAAAGAATTATGATAGATTACAATAGAATGATGAATAAATAATTGTGGTAATACATTTTCAGGCTGGATAACTAGTATTATATTCACAAGCTAAACAATCTATACACTTTTAACAATTTATGAAGGTAATTTAGAAAAATTCATGGAGGATTTGGTTTCCCCTCAATCAACTGTTTTAATTTCTCAAATGTAAAAAAGCAAAATTCAAATATACAATACCTCTTACACTTACTTATTACATCTGATCACAATTGCAATGAATGCCCACAATAGTATCTACAACTCTTCATAAGGTGTATATCCTTACTAAAATATTTCTGTTTACACAGTTCAATTTCTATTAATAGAAGAGCCTGATGACTCATTTTGTACATTTAGAGTCTAATGAGGAATTTTAGATCTGCAATACCTGTGACAACCATTAATAGCTTCTTCACATTAAAACATGTGTTGTTGTTTTTTGAATGGTTGTATGAAAATATTGATATAAAAAATAATGTATAATTTATATACAGTAATTTTTAGCCTTCTTAGTGCACAGTTCTGTGAGTTTTGACAAATATATACAGTCACTTCACCACCACCACAATCAAAATACAGAACAAGTTCATCACTCCTCAGAGTCCACACATACTCATTTAAAGTCAAATCCTACCCTCCCCCCAGCCCCTGGCAACGACTAATCAGTTTTCCTTCTATATATTTTTGTCTCTTCCTGAATGCCATACAAATGCTACCTGGCAGAATGTAGCCCTTTCAACTTGGCTTCTTTCATTTAGGACAATGCCTTTAAGATTCATTCATTTTCTTGCGTGTATCACTAGTTTGCTCCTTTTCATTGTTGATAAGTTGCATTGTATGGATATATCATAGTTTATCCAAATATTGATATTTAACTATCAATAACTTTATGTTATAGAAGGGGATAGTTTCATGACTATGAAATTATATATTTATCAAGAAGGGGAAATTTTCCCTTATGTTTTGAATTCTTTAGTTACTTTAGATTTATTTGACTGTATATTAGTTATAACTTTCAAATAATATGTTTTCCATGTAGCTGGAAAAAAAGTATAGACCTTTAATTGTGGGTATGAATTTGAAGTGTGTGTTGTGATTAGAAAGGTTTTCTCTAACTAGAGTGAGAATACAACACATGATTGTTTTTGCTGATAACACTGGATAATAATATTTTGCTTAAATTTCTAAAGTTAAGTGCTATATGAAGACCCTGTTCAACCCAGACCTCTGAAATGGCTCACTTCCCATTGAAACCCTGTTAATCTTTTACTCCATGGAGGCAACAGGTGGGTTAGAAAATAGCCAATAGAAAGACAATTCTTGTCCTTCAGGATCGGTGCCAATGGAAAAAAGTGACCTGAAATACAGATCTCCGGCCTGACATGATGAAAATCTAATGCCACAGCTGTTGTCTCTCACAACTGTCACTCACCATGTTTTAATTTCACAGTTTTGATTTAATCTTTTCTAAATACAGCACTGGATAAATGCAGAACAAGATAACATCAGTCCCAGCAAAGGAGCCAGGTTGATATTAACACCAACCCCCTTTCATTACCTCCCCAGCCCTTTGGGTTTTATTTTTTGATGACTGAATCTCCAGAACACTACTTTTTATGTTCACAAAGGCCAGAACTTCTGTACTAGCTCATAAGCTTAACAGAAATCATAGAGTTTTAATTTCATGGTGACTTCTTTACCTTTCTTATCATGCCAACCAGGGTGCTTTACCAGCCATTTTAAATTGTAACACACAGTGGAGCTGGGTTTGAAGAAAATATATCAGTCTTTTCAATGATGTACCCTAAGATTCCCACATTTTCTAAGATCAATAATTAAAGACATTGTTTTTAGCCGTGGATTACATTATTTTTCTCACGAAGCTACCTTTGAAAAAAGAAACACTATATTGAGTTATAGCTTACATACAATAAAATGTAGCCATTCTATATGTACAATCTTTTTTTAAATATATTTTTATTGATTTTAGAGATAGAGGAAGGGAGAGAGAAAGAGAAATAGAAACATCGATGAGAGAAACACATCGATCTGCTGCCTCCTGCATGCTTCTTACTGGGGATCAAGCCTGCAACCCGGCACATGCGCTGACTAGGAATCAAACTGGTGACCTCTTGGTTCATAGGTCTACACTCAACCACTGAGCCATACCAGCCAGGCTACATGTACAATTTTGACAAATGGATATATTCAAGTAAACCATCACTACAAGATACAGAGGATCTCCCTGCCCTCTTGCCAAAGCCTCCCTAATACACTTTTCAGTCAATCTTCCTTCCACCCCCAATCTCAGTCAATTGATCTACTTTCTATCATGATAGATTAGTTTTGCTTTTTTCCTGAATTTCCTGTAAACAGTATGTATTCTTTGGGGTCTGATTTTTAAGTTTTACTTTAGCATAAACTTTTTGAGATTTGTCAATGTTGTTGCATGCATCTGTAGCTCATTCTTTCCTTCCCGCCTGAGTAGTGTCCGTTTTATGGATATACTATAATTTATTTATCCATTTACCTGTTGATAGACAACTGGATTGTATCAATTTGGGGGTATTATGAGTAAAGCAGCTATGGACATTTATGTATAAGTCTTTGCATAGTATTCATTTCTCCTGGCAATATCAAAGAGCAAATAGTTGGGTTGTATGATTAAGTACATATATATTCAAGCTTTAGGGAAACTACAAGCTATTTTCCAGAGTGACTGTATCATTTTAAATTCCCAATAGTAATATATGAGAATTCAAGTAGCTCCACATCCTCAACAGTGCTTAGCAATATCAGCTTTTTAAAATAATTTTAGCCAGGCCTGGCCAGGTAGCTCAGTTGGTTGGAGCATTGTTCCTATACGCCAAGGTTGTGGGTTTGACTCTTGGTCGGGGCACATGCAAGAGTCAACCAATGAACACATAAATAAGTGGAACAACAAATTGACCTCTGTCTGTTTCTCTCTCTTCCTCTTTCTCTCTAAAATCAATAATAAAAAAAATTTAAATAATTTTAGTCATTCTAACGGAGTTGTAGAGGTATATCATTGTGATTTTAATTTGCAGTTTTCTGAAGACAAACAATTTCTTATGGACTTATTGGCCCTTTGGATAATTTCTTTTGTAAAATGTATGTTCAGATCCTTTGCCAATATTGTTTTGGGTTGATATCTTCTAACTAGCTTGTTAAAGTTCTTTATATATTTAGGATATCACTCTTTTATCAGATATATGTGTCTCAAATATTTTCTTGCACCTTTTGTCTTGCCATTTCATTATTTTTTTTAATGCTTACCCAAGAATATGTTTATTGATTTTAGAGAGAGAGGAAGGGAGAGAGAGAGAGAAAGAGAGAAACATCAATCAGTTACCTCCTGTACACGCCCTGACCTGGGATTGAACTAGCAACCTAGATATGTGCCCTAACCAGGAATTGAACCTGCTACCTTTTCATTATATGGGGGGATGTTCCAACCAACTGAGCCACCTCACCAGGGTGTCATTTCATTTTTATAATGGTGTCTTTCAAAAAATAAAAGTTTTTAATTTTGAGAAAGTCCTGTTTGTCAATTTCATTTTTTTAATGACTTGTGTGTTTTATGCCCTAAGAAATCATTACCTATCCCAAGGTTGCATTTTGTATAAGTTTTATGGTTTAGCTGTTATATTTAGGTTTCTGATCAATATCCAATTAAATTTTTGTTTACACTATAAGTATTGGGTTTCATTTCTAGTAGCATTGACTAGAAGACAAACTGTTAAAAATCAATTGACAATACATGTTTGGATTCATTTTTTAAATTTATGTTGATTATATTGAGCTATATGTGGACACTGACATCAATAACAGAATAATATACTCTAGCTTTATAAAAAATCTTGAAGTTAGTCAATAAAGTTCTTTTAAATTTGTGCTTCTTTTACAAAAGTATATTCTAGGTCATTTGCAATCTCACATAAATTTAAGAATTGATTTGTCAATTTCTACAAAAAGCCTTCTGAGCTATTGATTGAGATTGCATCGAATTGATTTGGAGAGAATTTCTATCTTAACAATATCGAGTCTACCAATCTGTGAATCCAGTATATCTCTCCATTTATTTAAGTCTTGTAAAACTTCTCTCATTAGCATCTTGACATTTTACACATATTACAGATATTACACATATTCCATTAAACTTATCCCTAAGTATTTTATGTTTCTCAGTGCTGTTGTGAACATAACTCTTCCTTTAATTTCATTTCCAGTGGATAATGCTAGCATATAGAAATACAATGGATTTTTATATTGACCTTATATTCTATAACTTTGCTTGATTCACTTATTTGTCATAGTATTTTATTTGTGGATTCCTTATAATTTCCTATGTACATAATCACGTTGTTTGTAAGCAAATACAATTTTACCTCTTCCTTTCCAATCTTGCCTTTTATTTCCTTTTCTTGCCTTATTGCAATGGCTAGGACCTCCAGTACAATGTTGAATACACGTGGTAAAAGCAGATATCCTTGCATTGTTCTTGGTCTATGTGCAGAAATACTCAATATTTCAATGTTAAGTATAATGTTAACTTTAGGTTTTTCATGGGTACTTTTTATCAGATTGAGGATGCTCCTTTCTAGTCTATTTTTCTCGGAGTTTTACCATAAATGGCTATTGAATTTTGTCAAATGCCTTTTCTGCATCTGCTGAAATTATCATATGGACCTTGGTCTTATGAAACTTACATCCTAAAGGAGGAAGTCAGATTATAAACAAATAAATATATTCATTGGAAATAAGTGCTATAGAGAAAAGTAAATAAAGAGGGGAGCCAAGGAGTTATTATCTTGCTATTTGTAGAAGATGGTCAGAAAAAGAAGGAGACATTTGAGTCAAGACCTGGAGGAAGTTAAGGAAAAATGCCATGAAAATATTTGGAGGAACAGCGTTCAGAGGCAAAGAGAAAAGCATGTGCAAAAGAGTATTCCATGGTGTGATTGAGGAATATCAAGGAGGCCAAGGGGGCTGCAAAGGAGTGAGAGAGGGGGAGAATAGGAAACGAGGTCACAAAGATAGGAGCCCTGTTCATGTAGGTTGTGTGTATTTGGAAAGATTAATGACAACTAGATTGCTGAGTAGTTTTGGGTGCCTTGATTATCAAGCTAAGATGGCTAGCAAGGCTCTTATTATTTACTCGATATAATGTAAACATATTTTATTAAATACAAAAGTATAAATATTTAAATGTGGTACAACAGGCTAAAAGTCACAAATAGTAGCAGACTTGACTTGGGGTGGCAAACATACAGTACAATATACAGATCATGTATTGTAGAATTATATACCTGAAACCTGTATAATTTTATTAACCAATGTCACCCCAATAAGTTCAATAAAAAAATAGGTAAATACATTTAAAGTAAAAAAAATCACAAATAGTAAAATGTGTACCAGAACATGATTCATTCATTTTGTATTTACAGATCATTAAACCCCAGACATCTACGTTTCTGGGCTATTCTTTTGTAAAGATGTTTGATGTGTTTGTTGAGAGACTCCAAATGCACTTTTTATACTATATAAGTTGAGAATGGAATAAATTGTTAATGGAAAGGATTACCTTTTCCAAATAAAATCTAGGCTTCTATAAATAAGCATAATTGGGATACATATAATTCTGAAATATCAGAACAGGCAGAATCAACAAACTGATGAATAAAATAATAAGCAAAATAAAGCTTCTTAGTGTCTTTTCTAACTTTGTGGCTGGTTGCACTACATTCATTTTGTTGAACAACTTTTGAAAACGTACTAACCGGCAGATATATGAATTATAGATCTTACTTTATACAGTAACATAAATTAACATTACCCAGGTAGTAAATTTCAATAAAATCCATGTAAAATTGAAAAAGATAAAGCCTGTTTAGAAACTCCCATCAATTATTCAACCAACAAGGGCACTGAACACCTATTTTATGTCCATCAGTGGTCTAGAGTGATGAAGAGTTATGAGAGAGAAAATGAAATGGTCTTTGCCCTCCAAGGATTTATAATCTAATTCTTACTGACAATTTTGTTTGAGACTGGAAGATAAAAGCTTTGTGTTTTTAATATCCTTCTTTAGAGGATCAAATATTGTCAGAATCACACAACTCTTTTGGATGATACCAAAAGTGGAGTGAATAAATAATACAAAAACTGTTTACGACAGGGTCCTAACTTTACTGAGTGAAGATTCGATATACCTGTTGGAAGTGTTTCGTTGCGGGAGAAGTCCTGACCAGCCAAGGCCTCTGTGAACTTCTTTACCCTCAGAAAGGAAAAGAATGTTGTTTTTGCCTCCTGGTGCTGGCAAGGAACTCACGTGATAATGGACAAGTACACACTAAGGGCTTCAATGTCATTTATAAACAGATTTCCAAAGCATCAAAGACCCAGCCAATTAAATCAAGTAATTAAATTTTAGGAAAACTGCTTAAAAATAAAATCTGACCAATTTTTCAGTCTTGCTGGATATTCTGCCCAATCACCTCTCCTATTTCCTACATAGTCTAAACTGCTTCCTCTTGCTGTTTGTTATAAGGAAAAAATTTAATCATTTTTCTGATGCCAAATTTTTAAATAAAAGTTACCTAAAAACTATTATAAGTCTATTATATTTCTTATCTGTAATTCTGACTCATGACCATTATGCTGAATATCAATTGCATTTCAATTCAGCAAACATTTACTGTGCAAGTTTAAGTTCAAGGTACAATTCACTGTGCTAGACACAGAAACACAGAAACACAAATATTAACCTATATTTGATAGCTAGATGCTTACCATCTAGGAGAGATAATGCCATAAATTCTATAAAGTTAACTTTATACTGTTAAGATGTACTTGAACGTTACACTTTTGAATAACTAATTGTGAAAGTACTTATATAAGCTAAATTATTTTATTTTTATCATTAAAAATAGAATGGGGTCTGAAAGGAAAACAGCTTTAGACCTTGCTCATTGTTTATGTCATAAAAAAATTTATATATTTTGGTAAAAAATAGATTTTAAAACAAATTAGCATACATTAGTAAAACAATTCAGTTTAGGAACCTACAAAATAGGAAGAGAGCTTTTTCTGACAATTTAAGAAATGTGTAAACTGCCATAAAAGTTAGTAATAGCTCAGTAAAATTTTAAGAGCCATATAGGAGTTTCCAAGGTTTGCCTAAATCTGTTTAAACCACTTTAAAAGATACCTATCTTTAGATATTTCATATATTAAACACTAACAGCTTTAGAGTGCTTGCTATAATGGTTAAAATAATAAAAAATGAAGGTTAGACTTCTAGGTAAAGGATCAAACACATGTATTTATGTTTGCTTCCTTCCTATACTCTCATCAAAATGATACAAAGTGATTTAAAAAGAACAAACCCATAAAGACAAAGAGGACAGAAGAGGTGTCAATACAAGAATATTTTAGCAACCCAGAAGTGGTAACTACCTATTAAAACTTTAGAAAGCAGTCCTGGGGAAAGTCAAGAAGCAAATTAATCTCCATTTCAGATTTGCTAAAGGCCCAAAAGGTGCTTTTGAACTGTGGTACATGTGAGGCTATAAACAGGAGAATGAGTTGAAAGTGTTTCTAAGATGCAGTTGGACACTTCCTACCACAGAGCTCTTTCCCTTCTCTGGATAGATCAACTGTGCATCGCCAACTAGGGCAGAAGATTGCAGGTTTTTTCTAGAGAGGATCTTTGAAATGACACCAGGCAAAAACCAAAACTACGGGTACCATACTAAAAACAGTGGAATTAAGTGTACTAAAAATCAAAATAAACGAGCAAACAAAACAGAAACAGACTCATAGACACAGAGAACAAATTGATGATCAACAGATGGGAGGGGGGTTGTGGGGCTGGGTGAAAAAGGTGAAAGCAATTCAGAAGTACAAATTGCCAGTTACAGAAATGGTTATGTGGATGTAAAGTACAGCACAGGGAATATAGCTAATAATATTGTAATAACTATGTAGGTATCAGATGTGTTGTAGATTTATCGAGGGGATTACTTCATAAAATATATAAATGTCTAATCGCTATGTTGAACACCTGAAATTAAAATAATATATGACAGCCCTGGCCAGTCTGGCTCAGTAGTTAGAGTGTCGGCCTGTGTACTGAAGGGTCTCAGGTTCGATTCCGGCCAAGGGCAGGTACCCTGGTTGCAGGCTCAATTCCCAGCCCCAGTGGGGAAGCCTGTTGGGGGGCAACCAATCCATGTGTCTCCCTCACATCGATGTTTCTCTCTCTCTGTCTCCCTTCCACTTTCTCTGAAAAGTAATGGAAAAAATATCCTCACGTGAGGTTTAAAAAAATAATAAAAATAAAATAATACATTACGTCAACTCAAATTAAAAATAATTTTTAAAAATAAATTTGATTTTGAGAAATTTAACAGAAAATGTTAAAGGAGAAAGATGAAGGGGGAGGGGAAGGGAGAGGAGGTGGAGGGGAGGAGGGAGGAGGAAGGGGGAGGGGAGGGGGAGGAGAGGAGGAGTGGGGAGAAGTGGGGAGGAGTGGGGAGAAGGAGGGAGGAGAAAGGAGGGGGGAGGAGGAGGAGGAAGGAGGGGGAGGGAGGAAGAGGAGGGGAGGAGTGGAGAGGGGGAGGAAGAAAGAGGAGGGGAGGGGGAGGAGGAAGGAGAAGCGGGAGGGGGAGGAAGGGGAGGGGTAAAGGGAGGGGGATGGGGAAGGTGGGGGTGGGGAGAAAAAGCCCTCCATCCACCCTCTGCAGCGGATCGGCGCCCAGTGCGCTGCTGCAGCAGGGGAACGGCAACCCCGGCTCGATGGAGTAGTTGCAAGGCTGGGGGCACCTAACCCCTTAGCATGGGTTCCCTCCTCCTCATGCAGACCCAGCTCCCCACCACTTCCCAAGTTACCACCTGTCACTGCTGAGCTGTTTGGGGGTTTGCTGTTGGTTGGCTGGTTTTCACCTTCTCTACTGTCATTTTGGAGTAGGAAGTTTCTCAAGTTCTGCTAAATCCTATTCATGTGTCCTGTTTGTTCTGTTCTTGTGAACAACATTTCTTTACACACATTAAACATGCTTATTATTATATATTTCATAGCCTATAATTGCAGTGTCTATGGCCTTCGCAGGTTTAATTCTGTAGTGCTGCCGTTTTGATTTCTTGTTGTTTCTCCTGCTCACACTGATAAAAATAAAAACTTTTGAGTGAGAATAGTTTTGTTGCATACTTGGAAATTTTTCATGTTACACTGCTGTTCCTTGGAAATTTATCTGTCAGAACTCTTTGAGATCCGGGTTTAAAATACAATTTTTTTCTATCAATGCTACCTAGGAACATTGCCAGCCTAGGACCACATGAATGGAAATTTTTAGATTATGCATTTTGAGCCACACAGAGTATAAATTCTGACCCTAAGCTTACGTTGAGAGCTAGCTTGAGATTCAGTATTATCAAGGAAGACCTCCCACCCTAATCCAGAGTTAACGTCAAGGGTAGGCAAGTTTCCTTACTATTTCCTTTTTTCTTAGCTGTTGTACGGGGGGGACGACGACACACTTTTTGTTGTTGTTGGGGGAGGGTGTCAAATAAGAATTTCTATACTGAATGGGTCCTCAAGTTTGTCTTTTATCACTTTTATTAAGCCGTGCAATCTGAAAACTAGTCAGTAGATCACAGTCTGCCAAGCCACACCCCACCCTCCGAAAGCTGAGGGAACTAACGTCTCGTCCTGCACCATAGCTTTATTCCATAGTTCACACTGTTATGAACCAGACCGCTTGAGTTGTAAGGGAAGGAGAGATCTTTAAGCCAACAATCTGTATCTCAAAAGAGACGTAAAACACATCTAAATACATATATAAATATATAAATAAGTTGCATTTAAATTTAACTACATGAGTACTTATTAAGCATAAAAGAGGGAAATCGGAGCTGACTGGGGGAAAGGGAAACCTGTGACGGAGGTGAACAGGCAGGCAGCTGTGGCAGTGTACCCCGCCGGGCTGTCCTCACTTACCCCTCAGCGGCATGCTGACAAAACATTCGCTCCCTCTCTTTGGCAGCTGGAACGTTTTTAGCAGCCTTGGAATCCAGACAGGCACACATTTAGCTCTTCAATACTGTTCCTGATTGACAGGCCCTAAAATGGAAATTTGATTATAAATGAGTCTAATGTCTCATCAGAAAGAATTAAAAAGCAAAGTGTATTGGTCCTTTTTCCAGTCCATGTTGCTCAACTGCATTCTTCTAAAACACAGCCTTGAAAGAACGTGAGGCTAAGCATGGATTTTCCTACCGAATGAGGAAGCCCTGACCGTAATATTAGTCTCTTTTTCAATAACCACACACGGTAGGGAGCAGCAGCAGCGTCTTTGAAGACATAGTGGCGGAGTTAGCTACTACAGGGAAACAACTTTATCTACTGAGGAGCTGAACTTAGTAGAGGAAAAAGAGACAACTATGTTTTGCTTTTCTTTCTTTTGCATGATACAACTTAAGCAGAGTAGCACAAGTTTGTAGGTATGGATCTCTAGACCACGGCACATAACACATGCCCAGCAAAGTCACCCTCTCTCTCTTCCTATTCTCTTTTCCTAGCACACTCTTCCACCCCCATTCCACTTCTTGTGTGTGTAATTTGATAAATTGTATCTATAATTTCCATGAAAATGCAAAGGTAACTAAGATATTTGAAGAACAAGGTGAGAGTTCTCCTAGATGTCACACAAGAGAAAATATGCTATAAGAAGTGACAACCTTCAAAACATCAACATTTAAGGAGATGGTAAAAGGAGAAAAGCATCCAAAGGAAATTTCGTATTGTACCCTTAAAATCTGGGGGACAGGCTCTAGCAATAGGATCTGAAATATATGCTATTTTCCAACAAGTGTTTTATAAATGACTTAGGTGCACTCTCCCTTTTGGGGGCACGTCCTTGCCTTTCCCTTCCCCCTCCTTCCTCCCAGGCATTACCTTTGTCTTTCTCTTTCCTAAGCTCCGAGGGCCTGTCTTCTGCCTCTGTAATTTGTTTCCTGGAGCCTACACAGCTCAGCCGGCTCACTTCTACTACCTCTGTAACTTTCTAAATTAACTTTCTCTTGTAATCTGAAGAAAAAAAATTGTAGTAAAAAATGATCTACATTTTATCTCTAGTCACACATCACAAGCTTGCTTAATTTCTACATGTGTAAAATAAAAACTCTAGAATCACCAGAGCAAACCACTTCAAAATAAAAAATGTGATTCTCATTATTATTATTAAACTCAGTCTCCTTTGAGATAAGACCAACAAGAGTTTTAAGCCAGTGACTTTGATGGAAAAATTTGGCTAGTCTTGAGAAAATAATTAAAAATTTGGGGGAGGTGACAGACCAATAAAATTATATGAAAAAACTTTTAATTTTCAGATATTTTTATAGGATATGTGTAGAGGGAAATAATTAAATAAATTAATATTTGTCTAAAAAAGTAATGAAAAACTAAAAATATTCTGTTTTGGTTTATCTCCAATTCAGAGTTTAAGTAATTATAGTTGAAATGAAAATATCTCTCTTTTTTTTTTTTTAATATATCTTTATTGATTTCAGAGAGGAAAGGAGAGGGAGAGAGAGAGATAGAAACATCAATGATGAGAGAGTCACTGATTGGCTGCAGCCCGCCACCCGGGCATGTGCCCTGACCAGGAATCGAACCCCAATCGCCTGGATCCTAGGTCGATGCTCAACTGCTGAGCCACGCCCCACCGGGCTCTCATATTTTTAATGTGATATTAACAAATCTTTTCTGAATAGTTTCTTCATTGCAAGCTCAGCCCATGCAATAGTCTGTATGTGTTGCTCGTGTTTGCATGCTACTATCAGTGATACTCATTCAGAGGCCACTCTCAACTGTCGCCTCTCTTCTGGGCGCGTACAGGGACTGTACTTGGAAGGTAATGCATATCTGTGCAATGACAAAAAATTGTTTGTTCATGTGTGATTGACAAGCATGAAATGGAAGTTAATGAATTGTGTAATATTTTGGAAGTTTAAAATGTTGTTATTTCTAAACATAGTTTGCCAAGATTGTCAAAACATGTGTTACTGGGAATTTTGTATGAAGTTTTCAAAATAGCTCATTTTGAGTTATCCTCAAGAAAAACACACTTTTCTCCTTCAACAATAAAAATTACTCAATGCCATTATAATTAAATATTGTGATGTTTATAATACTTTTTATGTTAATCATGTGCTGGCCAGCTGATAGTGAACTGGCTAGTATTTCTGTGTAGGAATGCCAAGAACAAAATTTCATAAGACCTTTATCTCTCGGTGGAAAATAATAGTTTGTACCAGTTAAAAAAGTATTTGGGGGAGACCTAAACATCAGGAATTTGTGATTCAAATAAATCTTTAGTTCTTTGTTTTGCGGCATACCTTTATCATTAATGATCATTATTATTGATACAAAAAAATGACTGCACCTTGGCAGTTGTCTTGTTTATAAAACAGATTCCAGATCCAAATTCTTATGCCTAATCTTCTCAACTACAACCTAAAAAGCTGCCTGAAATGGTTAAACAAAAGTTTTTTCCAGGTAAAATGCTGTGCCTTCTAGCCCGATGTAAAGAGGTTGTTATGTCAATGTTGTGCTAGAGCTCGCACAAACTGACTCATGAGAACCAACTGTGAGCACGTCTTTCCAAGTCCACTTTCAGTGACATCATGCTGATAATCTGAAATTAGCAACAGCAGGAGTAGTTACACCACAAAAATGGGTAAATACTATAAATCAGGTCTTCTTTCCCTGGACAGCCAACTGTTAGACATTTACCAGCACACCACTATTTAGGGGAAGAGAGGAAAAAAGAAACTTAGTTGTAAGAAGGCAACAGAATTTGGAAATGGAGTTCAGAGTAACTAGTCAGATTTAGTATTGGAAAATATTCAAAATGACATATTTTTGAAGAATATTTTCATCTTTTGTGAGGTCAGTTAGTTTTGGAAAATTTGGAAGCAGACTACTAGGAATTTTAAAGTTATGGGAAGTCCCAAGGAACATAGTATGGTTGTGCAGTGTGATCAAATGAGTATTTAATCAAGTACCTGGGTTCTCCTCTGTTCCAGGTTATTCTAGCGTGAAACAAGAACAGTCTTCCCTAGAATGTCAACAAAATCTAACACGAAGGGCCAAAAATCTTCAAATGTAAGGTATAGGCTGGTGTACTCTGAAATTCATACACATAGGCCAACCAGCCTACTATACACTCTGCTTTGTAGGGCCAACGTAAGCCAGTTCTTACCTCAGAACAATGAAAACAAATACAGTTCTAAGATGTTACAGTTTGACTCCAGTTGATTTTTCCACAGTGGAAATTTACAAAGCAAAACTCATTTTTTGTTGTTGTTAATCATCACCCAAGGATATTTTTTCCACTGATTTTTAGAAAGAGCAGAAGGGAGGGAGGGAGGGGGAGGGGGAGAAAGAGAGAGAGAGACATCAGTGTGAGAGAGACACATACATTGGTGGCCTCTTGCACCCACCCCAACCAGGGCTGGGGATCGAATCTACGACCCAGGTACTGCCCTTCACTGGGAATCAAATCTAAGACCTTTTGGGGCACAGGCTGACGCTCTAACCACTTAGCACTCCAGCCAGGGCGAAACTCACTTTTATTATTATAGCTCATCTTCAATGTGTAATTTGATTGATTATATACAAAATATAGAACCAGTTATTTTGAATGTACTATGAATCCATAGGGCATCATAGCCATTATAAATACTTACAAGTAATAAACAGGTGTATATTTAAATATGTGAAGCCATCATAATACCCAGATGATAAGTGGGCCTATTCTTATAATTACCATTTTATTATTAATCAGTATTCTGCATCCCTTCCTTGGAATTTTTTTCCTCTATGCACTTATAACCTCATGTCACACTATATATTTTTCTGACTGTTCTTATACTGTCATTTCCATCTACTAGAATATACAGGCCTATGTAGGCAAAGGCCTTTTCTGTTTATTTCCTTATCTCCACTGCTACGTCCTTTCACTGGCTGGCCCATGATAAACAATGAATATTTGCTGAATAAATGAATGAATACATTAACACCAAGAGTGGTGGAGAAGTTCTAATGGCTGAAAACTTTCAAAATTCTATTCTACTTGAGATTTCACAGTAACCATTAAAATCAGTAAAAGAAGATACACAGACAAACCTGGCATTAAAAATGTTAAAAATGTTACTAATTTGCACCTAGTTTACTAAGCATTGTAATAAGCATTGATATCATGTCTCAACTTAGTAGAAAGAATTAAGATAATATCTTGCTAGCATTTTAGCTAATATTCCACATCTTTGTCCATTTGTCTATCAGTGGGCAATTAGGTTGCTTCCATATCTTGGCTATTGTAAATATTGCTACAAATAACATAGGGGTGCATATATTTTTCCAAATTAGTGTTTTGGATTTCTTCGGGTAAATACCCAGAAGTGGAACTGCTGGGTCATAAGGCAGTTCCAGTTTTAATTTTTTGAGGAAACTCTATGTTGCTTTCCACAGTGACTAAATCAATCTGCATTCTTACCAACAGTGCATGAGGGTTCCGTTTTCTCCACATCCTTAGCCAACACTTGTCTGTTAATTTATTGATTATAGCCATTCTGTTAGATAGGAGGTGATATCTCATTGTGGTTTTAATTTGCATTTCTGTGATTATTTGTGACTGAGCATTTTTTCACATGTCTACTGGCTGTCTGTATGTTCTCTTTGGAGAAGGGTCTATTCAGGTTCTTTGCCCATTTTTTAATTGGATTGTTGTTGTTGTTTTTCATCAGATATATCAGCGAATGTGTTCTCTCATTCAGTGGGTTGTCTTTTTGTTTTGTTGATGGTTTCCTTTGCTGTGCAGAAGCTTTTTATTTTGATGCAGTCCCATTTGTTTATTTTCTCCTTAGTTTCTCTTGCCCTAGGAGATGTATCAGCAAACATATTGCTACAAGAGATGCCTGAGACTTTGCTGCCTACGTTTTCTTCTAGGATTTTTATGGTTTCAAGACTTACATTTATGTCTTTTATCCATTTTGAGTTTATTCTTGTGTATAAGAAGAATATGGTGTAAGAAGGTGGTCTAATTTCATTTTTTGCATGTACCTGTCCAATTTTCCTTACACCATTTATTGAATAGACTATCTTCATTGCATGTTTTTGCCTCCTTTGTCAAATACTAATTGACTATAAAGGCATGGGTTTATTTCCCGGCTCTCTATTTTTTTGTTATTTTTTTTGTTAATCCTCACCTGAGGATATTTTTTTCCAGTTTTTCAGAAAGAGTGGAAGGGAGGGAGGAAGGGAGAGAGAAAGAGAGAAACATCAATGTGAGAGAGACACATCGATTGGTTGCCACCTGCATGAGCCCCGACTGGGGCCAGGGATCAAGCCTGCAACCGAGGTACATGCCCTTGGCCAGAATCGAACCTGGGACCCTTCAGTCTGCGGGCCGACGCACTAACCACTGAGATAAACCAGCCAGGGCTAAGGAATCATTTCAGACCCACTGTAGAAACAGGTTAAGAGAAAATTGGTAGCTAATTAGCAGATATGAGTTGGATAGTGGGAAGATAGTCAACCTAGACAAATTCAGATTTTCCATATTTATAATAAATGGTATTAAGATCCATTAGAAAATAGTTTATTAACAAAAAGATTCCATTTGAAAGTCTGATAATGAGTTCTTTGGAGGGCAATGGTTTTGTCATCCATAACATCTGGCATGGATCTGAGACCATAATCAGTTCTCAATAAATATTTATGGAATGAACATTGCATAATGAATAATGAAGTGTCTTTGCAACTAGGCCTATAGCTTTGAATTGGCAGCTAGACTAGTTTGGTCCTGAAAGCCCATTTTCTTCACTTATCTCCCTTTATTCTTTGTCTGCTCTACAAGAGAAGTGTAGACTCTGAAGCCAACAAAGGAAATAGAAATGGACAAAATAGTATTTTTAATACAAGAATCCATGAGACCTTCAAGAAGAATCCAAGTTTAATTGGCTGAAAAATTTTCTGTGGGCAAAGCATTTTCCCAAGGTCAGGAGAGTTCAAAGAACACAGCAAACTTTGAGGAACATGCCAGTAATTTTTGTAAAGTTGTTTTTGTGTGTGTGCAAAGGCACAGGGCTTGGCCGGTCATTCTGGTCTCCAGATGGTCACAGGATGCAGCCAGTAATGACGATGGAACATCCTGAAATAGATTATTAGTTTAGTCAAGCAACATAGTTTCATTAGTTTCCTCGTAAGAGAGAATTTGTTAAAAATGTTGACTCTGTTCTCTATCATTCCTACTACCACCCAGGCTAAGTGACCATTGTTTTTCAGCTGGATTATGGTGATGACTTCCTAACCAGTTGTCTCTTTAACAATCTTCCTTCACTGAAATATATTTAGACTTCAGCCGTAGAGATAATTTTAAAACCTAATTTGGATCTTGTCACTTTCAGTCTTAGAATAGTTCTTGGCTTCTCATCATTGTTAGGATAAAATGCAAACATTTTTATTATAGCCTACAAGGCCCTGCTTGATTAGGACCCCATCTTCTTTAATTGTGTCTTATGCCATTGTCCCTTGGGTCCAGTCTCCAGGCACAGTGATCTCTTGTGATCCCTTTAAAGCCCCAAACTTCCCATGTGCTCTTGCCTCTCCCTGGAACATGGGCCTCCTTCACAATTTAGTGTTACACATACTATTCTAGACATCTCTTTAAGGGTGTCAGAAGGCAGCCATCAGTGGTTACTTTTATCTGGTCAGGCTGGTAATGGGTCATGACGGAGGTGATTCTCAAACTTGAAAACGAGTAAACATCCCTAGGCAGACAAAAGTATAATCTCAGCAGAAGAACCAAAAGTATAATCCCAGTGGAGGGACCAGAATAGATAAAAATACAGAAGGCAAGAAACCATTGGCATTTGTTCAAATAGACTGAGGTTGAAGTTTTGAGAGAAAGATGATCTCTACTTGGGTGGGACATGTTGACTTTGATTTATCTAGGACTGCAAGATGGAGACAGAGAATAAGCAACCGGATACATTGGGGGAAATATGGGATGATATATAAAAGGCAGGGAAGGATATATAGATCTAGGAATTATCAGCACATACAATTTCCTAGGAAAATACTGTAGAGTAATAAGAAACACCAACATTTAAAGAGTGGGCACCAGTAAAGAAGATAAAGAAGAAGTGGTCAGATAAATTGTCTCTGTAAATCAGGGAGGCAAGAGTTTGAAGGGGGAAGTGGTCCACAGTAAACACAGTGGATAATTTAATTCAAGTGAGAACTAGAAGGACCAAAGGATTTGGAAATAGGAAAGTCTTTGGTGAATTTTGCCAGTGAAATGTGAAAAACTGAGATATAAGAAAAGCAGCTGGAGACTGAGGAGAAATTAGAACATAAAGAAACGTAGATTGAGATTGAAGATCATTTTTTTGTGGAGCTTGGCTGTGAAAGAGAGGAGAGGAGTAGGGGAAAGGGCAGCCAGCTGAGAAGTGAACAGAGAGTTGAGAAAGAAGGTTTTATTTATATTTCTTTTATAGTAATGAGACTAAATCTATTTTATAAGTGGAAGGAGGGAGATAATGAAATACAGTTTTTGAGGAACTAATTTATAAAACAAAATATTGCAAGAGACAGCAGGGGATGCCCTTCTGAATTAAGAATTAACTTTTAGCCTACTAAGGAGGAGCAAACTTAGAGATGGGAAGAAAAGAGAAATGAGTCATGGGCTGGTTATGCAGTCAGTTCACTGCAGTTGTCCTCTGTGAGATACGAGATATGGTCACTGCTAAGATGCCAGAGAATGTGAAAAGCAGGTACTTGATCTTTAACTTTACTGATATATCTGACGTTGCAAAATCATAGTGGTTTTATATGTCAAGGGTTCATGGCTGTCAGTACCAACCCACACATAAAATAAAATATTAAAGGCTGTGACACTTCTACAGATGTATGCACATGGCCTGGTCTAGTCTCTCCCACACCAGAAAGAGGGATACAAGGCCAGAGGAGGAAGTTTAAAGGTCAAGGGTGTGAGGTAGCTGGGGACTAAAGACTGCTTCCTCTTTAATGTAGGCCTTGACAGTGTCTTCTTTTGCTCCTTAAGGGTCCATTTAGGAATTACTGCAGTTCTGAGCACCATCTGGTCATGCTTGACTGTACCTCATATTTGAGCTTTTTAGTGTTTTCAAAAAACGGTTTAATTTTGAAAGAAATGAGAACTTTAGGGGGAGGGGTGGTGTACAGAACTTTCTATTGTTAAAATAAACAGCCATGCTTTTCCCAAAGTTCTCACTGGAAAATGATGATTAAAGCTTTAAAAAAACAGATTTATCCAGTGTATTTAACATATATTTAATAGGTACGCTTGGTTTAAATCAATAGGTTATAGCTGTAGATGATTCTTTATATATCTGTGAACATATAATTATCTCCTTTTAGTGGTACTAAAATTTCCTTCAGTGTAGCATAATTTTTTAATCTTAGTTTTTGTTATTTTGCCTTTTTCCCGCCTTGCCTCTAACTTTTTGCCTTTGCTTGTGTTATCCTGCTCAGTTAACAGCATTCTGGACACAGAGTAAGCACTGGATAAACTCCTGCTGATTGACTGACCCAAATCCCAAAGTAGGATGCTCCAGTCACAGGGTCAAATCAGGAAAATGTCACCAATAAAACCTGTCTTCCCAGTCACTTCAAGCCACCCATTCTTAGCTTAGCGGCGTTGTGAGCAGACTGCCTTGCAGCCTTGCTCACAGTGGCTGTGCTGTCGCTTTTGAGTGTAGGAGGAAGAATTTACTAAGCACAGAAATCTCTAGCTGGGGTTTTCTTTGTCTCCAGCTGCTAATCTTAATTACACTGTCAACTTCAACATATCACAGGTACACACCTTTCTTTTGTTTTTGTTCTCCCCCTCCTCTTCCTTGGGTGTCCCCCAAAAATGTCTACACACACGTTGAATAATTATAAAGATAGTGTTTATTAAAATACATTCGATTTTAAAATTGAGCTATCAGCTGTTAAAGTGTGTATACATTTTTGGGACACTATGTATATATGAATACCTATTTTCTTATAGTCCATTAAAAATAATTGTTAGGTGTTTCTATTATAAATAGTAAGCTGAGGGCTTTTTCTTTCTATGTATTTCTGGCAAAACCATAGCTGTTTGACTTCAAATGTTATTGATTTTTTCCTACAAAGTTTTTATTCTGTTTAATATGTAGTTTTAAAAACCTTGCCTGTTGCCCTGGCCAGGTGGCTCAGTTGGTTGGAGCACTGTCCTGAACACCAAAAAGGTTGTGGGTTTGATCCCGGTCACAGTGCATACCTAGGTTGTGGGCTCGATCCCCAGCCGGGGCATGTACGGAAGGCAACCGGTCGATGTTCTCTCTCTCACATCGGTGTTTCTCTCTTTCTCTCCCCCTTCCTCTCTCTCTAAGAAATCAGTAAACACATCCTCAGGTGAGGATTAAAAATAACTACCTAACTAAATAAATGGTGTTGATAATCACACGCATAATGAAATCGAACCCCACTGGACACCACTAACAAAAATTAAGTCAAAACGAGCCTTAGTCTTCAGAATTGTGACAAATGCAATTTCTGTTAAGTCACCCAATCTGTAGCCAAGGTGGCTAATAAACTCCTCACTTTCATATGTAGGATAAAATCCAGAATTCTCACTATTATCTAAAAGGTCCAACATTATCCTTATTTGTCTGTGGCCAACCTCTTAGCCATCCAGCCGGGGAAACACCATTTATTGAAAAGACTATCTTTTCCTCATTGAGTATTCTTGGCTCCCTTGTCAAATATTAGTTAACTGTATATGTGAGGGTTTATTTCCAGGCTCTTGATTCTGTTTCGTTGGTCTGTGTGTCTAATTTTAGGTCAGTACCATACTGTTTGATTACTATAGCTTTATAATATAGTTTGAAATCAGGCAGTGTGATGCTTCCAGCTTTGTTCTTCTTTTCAGGATTGTTTTGGCTGTTCAGGGTCTTCTGTGGTTCCGCAAATTTTAGAATTTTTTCTCTGTTTTTGTGAAAAACGCCATTGGAATTTTGATAGGGATTGCACTGAATCTATAGATGGCTTTGGGTAGCATGCATTTTAACAAGATTAATTCTTCTAATTCATGAACATGAAATATCTTTCCATTTGTTTGTGTCTTCAATTTCTTTCATCAAAGTCTGATAGTTTTCAGTGTACAGGTCTTTCACCATCTTGGTTAAACTTATTCTTAATTATTTTATTGTCTTTGATGCTGTTGTAAATTGTTTTCTTTCTTAATTTTTTCAGATATTTTGTTGTTAGTGGCATTTCTTCTTGTAAAGACACCAATGACATAGGATTAAGGCCCTATTCTTATGACTTCAGTTGTGTTTTGGACTTGTTAAGACATCCATTTGATAGTCATTTGAAAGCTGGGAATATACAGTTAGAGGAATATTCAATTTGCAGTATGTTGATTCACAACCAACTTTCATAAAAGTATCTATTTTAGGAAGGTTACTTATTAGTTATAAGCACTTGAAATAAACTCTAGTTGAGTTAGGTAGTACAATAGCATATTGCCTAGTTCACAGAATTATTTGGGAGAACTAAAGAACCAGAACTTACCCTAAGTAATTAAGGAAACTCCCTAAACACCCCAAACCAGAACTGGCTCTGAGAAGAAAACTGCTAAATACATTTCAGGATGACATTATCCCCAGCTGTGCTTAAATGACAAATATTTCAGTTTCTATACTGTCAGGAGACCAGCCAGCCTCCTGGTGACCTGTTGATTATATTGGACATTTAACTTTGACACTTAACATCAGAATAGACTGCCAAGTGAGAAAGAAAATATATCAACACAAATAATGTACAAGTTGAAGCTCAATAATGGTCAGTGGTGTTATAGGGGAGCTTGATGCTTCAGGTAGTGCTGGCATTTAAGGTCCTCTAGTGAAATGGCTCTCTCTGCCTGCTCCCCCTCATCCTATACCTCCTTCTTCTGGTAATAGCATCTCAGGACTCTTTGTTGAACCACCTCTCCTTCACTTCTATGGGGTTTGAGGTTTGATAGAGCTGAAGTAACCATCAGGTTCCAGCACTAGGAAACTGATGCTGATATAGGCATTCAGTGTCTTTCATCTTCTCATCTTCTTAGCTAAAAATGGCACATGAGTCATGCTGGGCAAATCTGAGTCAGTCCTAAGACTTTTTTTTTTTTTTTTAAAGAAACTATCAAGAAAAAGAAATTCTTTTTTGACAGGATTGCTGAAAGGATGAGATACAGTCCCAGAACTTCTGGAAGCCATCTTTCTAATAGGCAGGGCACACCTGAGGATGGAACCACTGCAGAGGAGAGCACAGCCAAGGGATGGAGAGGGAGACTGAGCACTGCTACTCTTTTTAGCCCCCACATCAGCAATGCCTGAAGCCATACTAACACTGAATTTTTACATTCTGCGTGCCAACACATTTCCTTTTAAAAATTTTATTTTATTATTTGAAACAGAAAAAACCCTGAATAACATAGGTCCCTTCTAACAAAACAAAACTTGATCACATGACCTTATAGTCTATAAATCTAGCTTGGCAGATTTCTAGTTAATTTCTAGCATTTCTAGTAATGCTTTGTTGTTATTTAGATGTAGTTACTTACTATAAGTACTTGGAAATGATAAAACTTTATCTCTTTAAAAACTGGTATTTTACATTGACACAGACAATTGTTCCTACCATTGTATTTGAATCAATGAGGTTTTCTTGCATAGTGTGCACTTTGTCTAAACATGGTGATCCTCAGTCCAGAGCTCCTAAAAGTAATGAAGACATATATGTTATTTTCAATATTTTTAAATGGATGAATATTATAATTTTACCTGAACTAAAGTTGCACAGATTTAATAAATGTATTTTGCTTAATATTAAAATACTTTAAAATATGAAGTCCATGACTGTCTTTTAGAAACAGATTTCTTAAAAAAAGGGATTGCTTTTGAAAGGTATTTTTTAAAGGGATTCATAACAGTGGCAAAATGTTGGAGATTCAACAGATGCTGTATTAATTGAGATTTTTTATTTCTAACAACTCTGGCTAGAGTTAAGCAGAAAATGAATTTATTCAAAAAGGATATTGGATACTTTACAAATGCACTGGATGGTTAGAGAGCCCAATTTCAGGCTAAGAATCAAAAGAAAAGCTAAATTAAGGCTCAGCCTTGTTTTTCATAAGGCAGTCATTGCTGTCATTGCCACAGACACACACACAAGAAGACTCATTCTTGGTGTCTTGCATCACTAACTCCTTGGTCAAAGTCCAGCTCTGAACCGAAGTCTCGTGAGAGTATTCTATCTTCAAGAAACGCTGCTAAGTATCTAGCATTCTCTGCCTCTACAGCAGTAGACTCTCTTTGCCTCACACCAACACTCCTAAGTGGAGATTTCCCCAAATATAGAAAGGGTCTTAGTTGCTCCATAGCTAAAATGAATCACAAATGTCTGCTATCAGCCAGACCTTTGGCAGCCCAACATCAACTTACAAGCTTCTTCCCACACTTAAAGTTCCAGAAAAAAATGCTCCCACTTCACCTAAAGTAATTGTTCCTCCCCATATAAAGGGAACAAGCTAAGGTCTCATTCAGATAGAAATCCAGACTTTCTGGAAGATGTCCAACTCTCCTGGAGTTGTGCCATGGTCTTGTCTCAATATTCTGTAAACTATATACTAATATGTACAGTTAACCACCACTAAAATACACTATACACTATATAAATTATAGGAGAAGTGGAGGAAAAATGTAGGAAAGCCTGATAAAATATGTAAATATATACATGAAAGAAAATATGGGTAGATGCTGTAGTCCTTATTTCTGCAACTCATCTTTGGTGCTGTAGTTGTATTGTTGACTTACCTTCTCTACTATCAATTTCATGTTTCTTTAGCCAAGGGTTTACCTATACCTTCATCCCTGAAAAAGCTGACCCCTTGGCCCTCTCCCCTGTATTGGGTTGTTGTTGTTATAGTAGTTGTAGAGGGAATGCAGATTGGGTGGGTTATATGTAGGGTGGCCAGATAATTTATCATCCAAACCAAAATATTTTGGATAGTAAGAGAGGGTGCTATTAATAATTATATTGGAACAACAGGTGTAAACCAGGACCCTCTCAGGCAAACTAGCATGTATTGTCACCTTAGACAAATGTGTACATGCTTTATAGTTAATTGTTTTCTATTAGGAAGCTGTAGGCAAGAATTCTGTTAATGGAAGTTGAAGGTAGGGACTTTGTTGTATTTGCTGTATTAAGTATGTACCTTTAATAATAAATGAGTTTCAGGATTGGGATTTATTCTAAACACATTACACATCTAGAATTTATACACCCAGAAATTATACATAAATCATTTGGGAGCATCAGGGTTAGTAACTATACATGAATTAGGTTCTCAAGTAGGTTGGGAAAAGTACAAGTTGTTTCGAGACACCTCAACCCCTCTCTAATCCCATTACTAATCATGAAAGCAGTGCAAATGTTGTTTTCTTTTTGACTTGGGTCACATTCCATTGTAGGATGATGTAAGAGTTTTAACCAAGCAGAGAATAATAAAGAGCCATTTGGGAGATCTGGTTCTAAAGGCCTGCCTTTGGTCACTTTGAATCTAAGAACATGGAACCATTTTATTTGCCAGGTTAATTGTACACCTGTTTACTTTTGGCATATTTTCTAAGTGGTTAAACAGGAAAAAAAAGGAGTAGGTTATGGTCCAGTTGTCCAAGAAAAAACATGCAAGCCCATAAGTCTTCTAGTATTTTTCCTATCACACTGAAATATACTAGCTTGAGCACTATTGCTTTCCTCTGCAAACAGCTGAGGCCTCTTGATTTCTGATTATAACCAGTAGTTTCCAGCTTGGCTGCATGTTAGAATTACCTGGAGGACTTTTCGAAAAACTTGACGCACAGGCCACACCTCAGATCAATGAAATTAATTATCAGCTCTCTTGCTGAAACCCGGGCATCGGTATTTTTAAAGCACTACAGATAATTCCATGTGCAGGCAAGTCCCAGAACCACTACTATGGAGTCAGCTCCGTTCCCAGGTCTGGAATCATTTAAAGGCTGATTTGAGGAGTTCTAGCCCAGTGCTCCGAAGAGTCGGGAGGAGTTAAAATCAAGTTATAAAACCAATATGACTTCCTAGTTCCAGTAACTAATCTTCTAGACTTGTAGGCCGAAGTAAAAAAAGATAATTAACTTTGGACTTAGGTAGCCTTTATTTTTAAACTCAGATCAGGTACTTAAGCTAGTATGGCCTTGGACATGGTAATTATTCTCACTGAGCCTCAGCTTCCTTATCTGTAAAATGAAGCCAATAACACCTGTTGCTGAGCTGCTACTATTGCTTGCCTTGTTAATGAAACCAAACCTCCTCTCCCATTACCCTAGTTTTGGAAGCTTCCATTCCTAGATATGTCTAAAGTTCTGTCTTGATAACCTTGTATTCCAGCACTTGGCCTTGGCTGTGTTCACACGGATGCCTTCTCAATGACTAATCTCTCCTTGACACTGGTCCAATATTAAAATTCTGCTACAACCGTTTGTCCTGTTTTTATTTTTCCATGCACATGTACATCTGTGTGCCACCCATTCTAGATCTCTGGGCTCCTGCCCCCTGACCATTGGAATGTTCAGAATTTCTTCCTGGATATCACTGGAACCTCTTGCCTCTAAATACACATATTGGGCATCATGTTCCAGCGGCTTGACTAGAAATCCTCTTAGTACCTCTAAAGGGGCTATCACCGCAAATTCTGCCTCAACCCTGGAGAATGCATTGGATTTACTCATGAAATCAGTATTTGTGGAGAACTTACCAAATCCAAGCACTTAACTCTGCACCCACAATGAACAGAATAGTCGGGGAAGATGGACACCAAAAGGGGTAGTAAGTGCAGTGACAGGAGCAGCTCCAGGCCTTGACCAGCCCCGTCCTTTTTTCTCTTCACAGATTAGCATTTTTTACATGTGTTTATGTCACAAAATAGGGTCACTGTTTAAAATATATCTTAATTTTTTGGGGGGTGGGAAGAATGGCAAGGGAACTGGTTACTGGCTATATTAAGTTATGTTAGATGCTCATGTTTTTCCTTTACATGATTGGAAGGGTTTGGATTAGTAATTTTGTTTTGATAATTTTTCAAAGTTCTCTTCTGCTCCTTGGCATAGTGCAGATATGCTCTCAGTCCTCTTTTGGGATCATCTTTATGAATCGGAAGTGAACTCCTTGCTTTTCCTTAGGAATAATTTAGTATGCTGTGTGAATGACATATCCTCTGCCAGCTCCTTTATATTACCAACCAGAGAAATGCAAAAGACTGATTCTACCAGAGGCAATTGAGAAATTGTATATGGCTCATAGGGAGTAATGATAATGATTGGTATTATTTGAGCATTTTACAGAATTCAGAGATAATTAGCTGTTTCCTGGCCACTCTCCTCAGGACCAGTGAACCTTGAAGTTGTCCAGTTGGCTTTGTGGTGATCAGGGCTGGTTTAGCAAAAAATACGAAGGAGAGAAAGGTTAGGTTTAATAAATCTGTCTCCAGTATTATGTATCTAGTCTCCTTGTAGGGGTTTTCAAGGGTGCCCTCTGCTGGGCTCCAACCAGGTCCTCTGACTCTGGGCAATTGTCCATGAAATCCACGCCTCAATTTTCATTAAAAACTTACCATTTTATATCCCATGTCATTGGAATTCTATTATTTGCTGTCCAAGCTAACAATCCAAGTAATCTAATCCATGAGTTAAGGTATGTTATTGTATAAATGATTCCAGATTACTTAAGTATCTATTTCTGCAGTGACTTTACGGAGTTAACAGTTCTACTTAGTGTCTAATTCATTGATGACTAATGATGGGGATGGAGGCCAGGCTTATGGGAAAGACTCTGTTCTGAGAAATCAAAGGCAAATAGATTTTTCAGCAGGCAGGACCTTCTGGCTCCTCTGAAATTAAGCTGTGTGGGCAGCTGTCTGCTCTAGCTATCTATATGGTCAACCCCCACGGAGGTAATTTTCACTCTGCCAGCAGGAAAAGACTGAACAACACTGTTTACTTTTAAGTTTTTATTAAGACTGCCTTGAGCTCTTTGGAGGGTATTATCTAAATCCTGAAAACAAGTAAGTATGTAGCATTGTTTGGCAGACTTGTTTGTCCATAAAGATGTATATAAGGTGTACGTGCATTGGCAAGACCTTGATTGCCCTATGTACTTTCTTGTCTACTGAAATCAGTTGGGCAATCCCTGTCTGTAAGCACATTTCCCAAGAACTGGTTAGAGCCAGTCTTCAGAAGAGGAACCTATTATGAAACCGGCTCCAAAGGATATTTACTTTGTTGAAGATCTACTGAAAGATACACTTACTTGAAAATGAAATTACTTTCTTTTGGCTCCTACCTAACACCTTAAACCTAGAGGCCCTTGGGGCTTAAGTTAGAATTAGAGAGGGGAGATGACAGCTGGGCCTGATCTGCATTTTTAGTAAGCTTTCTCATTGTTTAAGTTGGTACTTTCATAACTGTTAAATGCATGTATTTCAAGAAGACCAGCTAATAATTGTACACCTGAAACCTATTAAATTTTATTCACCAATATCACCCCAATAAATTCCATAAAAAGAGCAGTTAAATCAATAACATTTATCAAGTTAATAATATGTCCAAGATTGGGAACTGGTGGACAAAGCACATATTTTTTGAAGGCTCACCTTTTTTCTTAAAATTTAAGTGAATTTTATATCCTTCTCTATAACATATCCATGTTTGATAAAAGACAAAAGTAACATTTGAAGTTGCTTTCCAGTGAAGTTACTAAATTTTCAGTTAAATAAATGTTCCAGTAAGAAACATCATCTTTTTTTGTGGCTCCTGATCTAAAATTTTGTATCTCCAGGGATATTTGTATTCAAATTTGAGAAGCACAAGCTCAGGGGAATAGTGAGAGAGGATCTATCTAGTCACTAGGTGAGGAGGAGCCTGAGTTTCACAGGGGAACAATGGTGCTTGATGAAAAGACCTAGCGCACAGTTGTGATGAGATAGGGATATTAGCAATATCAAGACAGCACTGGAATTGAAGATAAACTCAAAAGACAGAGTTGTCAAGATGAATGTGGAAAAGGCAGAAATGTGATCAAATAATGCAGATTTCCTGGGTCCCTTTTAGACCCATTGTAACTGTGGATGCATGAATTAAATAGTATGGCAAATAAAGAAGAAAGTTCTACATATTAATTTCTGCATTATAACATATTCTCTTTGCTTTCTGAAAATTTAAAGTAAATATCCCATTAATCTTGAAAGTGCTATTATTTTTTTATCACTAGTGTTTTATATTTATTGTCTGGAATATATTTATTCCAGAAGTTAATTTGTCTATAGGTAATTTGAAACTCAGAGCATGTTTTCCAATAGAAAGAGTCTTACTAGCAGTGAGTTCTTCATGCCAGTTCCAAACGTATATTTAAGTTACCTGAAATAGATAAGGGAAAAGGGTCTGAGTATCTGCATTTTTTTGTAGACACACTTTGATGCAAGTGATCTCAATGATACTGTGAGAAACACTATTATAAGTGGTTGAAGAGTCTTGTGATAAGCACAGGAGTCTAAGGATGCTGGCTGAGAGCCCAGGACAGGATTGCAAGAGGGTGTAGAAATATATTAAGTTGGCTGTTCAGCCCACAACTGCTCTTTCTGCTACCTGGTATCTCTCCATGCACCCAATTACTTTGGCAATTAGGCTGAAACTGATGGAACCATGGATGGACACCTGACCCAAGCCAGGCGAGCCAGATATTCTAACTTGAGAGTCTACAACTGGGGACACATGCATAAGATAACCCTGATTGGTTATTTGAAATGAAGAGACTTCCAGGGGCTACAGGGAGCCAGTCCCATCAAGGGGAGCGACAAGCAGAGGGCCAGTCAGTATACATGGGAAAAGAGAGAAGAAGAGATGAGGAACCATGTGATGGGGGTGGGGAGGGAGAGGGAGAGAAAACAGAAGAGGAGGGAGAAAGAGTGAAAGAAAACCAGAGGGAGAGAATTTTCCCTGGAGCCTGCCAGTTTGCCACTGTTAATGCCAGTCCCACCTGTGGTCTGTTTTCTATAAAATATTGTTTGTGTCCTTTCAATGAACTTTCATTTTTCATTTAAGTTAATTTGAATGTGTTCCTGAGTGAGAGGAAAACCAAAAGATTGAGAGAAGACATAATATGATAATTCTCTCTACTGTCTCCTCCCTCCATCTCTCTTCATTCTCTCCTCTCCCTTTCCTTTTTCTCCAACTCTTGCTCCGTCTGATGCTCTTCCTTTTCTATCTTTAACATGCTTCTCTCCTCCCTTACGAAGAGGAAGGGGACCTCCTTTAGTTTCCCCACCTTTGTTCCTCTCCAAGTATTGACATTTCTGCCCAAAATAGAGATGAATGGTCGGGATAGAGAGGGTAGGGACAGAGAGACATTCACAAGACCATATAGGAACAGATACGAATGTAACTGTTTATCCTAAAATATAATATATAGAGTACGTTTATTTAAAATAGCCCATTTGCTAAGTACACTGAATTCTAAGAAGCAGTTCAGGTAGGCATGATCGTATTTACATGTAACAGATAAAAATACTTATTATTCTCTTTGAAATTTAACCTGATGCAAAGTTTTACTTGATGAAATACTTCTCTGGCTGGATCAGCTTCAATTGCACCAAATGCCCTTTAGAAATTAGATGCTTGGAGAGGAAACAAGATGGCGCGTAAGTAACAGCTGCACCCGCTGCCTCCGCAACCACATCAAAATCACAACTAAAACACAGAAGCACCGTCACTCAGAGCCTCCTGAGATCCGACTGAACAGAAGCCCCACAACCAGGGACCTGAAGGAGCACCGAGACCAGCAGGAGGGGCGGAGACGCGGGCGGCTCGGGGCTGAATCTCAGAGATGCGGCCGACACCTGGTGCCGCGGTTTAAACCCGGGAGAGAATCTCAGCAGCGGACGTTTCCCAGAGGAGCGAGGGGTCGCAGCCCCACAGCAGGCCCCCAGCCCAGGGCGCCAGGGCTGGGAAGAGACGTCCCCACAACTCCCGGCTGTGAAACCAGCGGGGACTGTCCCTGAGGGTCGCGGAGGCTGCGGGAGCCCCAGCAGCTCCTCTAAAGGGCCCGGCACGGACTCACTCGGACGCTCCCTCTGAGCCCAGCGCCGGGCAGCAGCCTGAAAGGACCCGGGACACTCGGGGGGAACTAACCTGCCTGAGATCCGGGCGAGAGGCGGAGGGGCGGCTTCCTCCCAGGCAGAAGGGCTGGCGGAGGCCACGGCTCCTGTGGCAAGTCCTCCCCGCACACAGCCGGCAGGCAGGCGCCATATTTGAATCGCCAGCACCTGACTCCCACCTTTGGCCCCGCCCCGTGATTCCCGGAGGCCCCGCCCTCCCCACCTGCAGCTCATCCAGGCCATTGCCAGGGGCTTTTCTGTGCAAGTGGCCTCTGGAGCCTCATGCTTAGGACTTTCCTAGAATCTCTCAAACAAGCAGCAGCGGGCCCCATACGGCTTGATAAGCTGCCCCAGGCCTGGCACTAGCGGCAGCTGCATTGGCTCATAGCTTGGCCTCTCCTGGGCACCTCCAAGCCCAGCACAAGGAGCAGCCACCTACGGTTTGCTGTGTAGCTCATGCTGGGTGGCCCTGGGCAAGGCACTGGCAGCGGCTGACTTTGCACCTCCCGGGAGGCCCCAGAGACAGTGCACCTGGTGGTCAGACTCGACCACGCTGGATTATAACCCTACCACATCCACGAGTGACACACTCAAGGGGCACACTTGGTGAACACCAAAGCTCCACTGAAGTAAATCCTGCTCCATAGGGGTGTCTCCAGCACAGCAGCTCTCTGGCTGTAGCTGCAGCTGGTCCTCACAGCTGATTGGCCTGGGGATCAATTCCTCCCACTAACACTAACAGCAACCAAGGCTCAACTACAACAGGACAGTGCACAGCCCACACAGGGGAGCACCTAGAAGGCCCAGCTCAGGTGACTGGGAGGCTGAGCCACTGAACCCTACAAGACACCTATGACACAAAGCCACACTACAAGTTCCAGGAAACATAGCAGCTCTACCTAATACATAGAAACAAACACCTGGAAGCAGCCAAAATGTGGAGGCAAAGAAACATGTCACAAAGGAAAGAACAAAATAAATCTCTAGAAGAGGAACTAAATGAAATAGATCCAAGCAAGCTAACAGATGCAGAGTTCAGAATTTTGTTTATAAGGATGCTCAACCATATTAATAAGAGTATTACAAAAACAACTGAGAAAATCAATGACATAATAAAGTACCAATTTGAAATGAAGGCTACACGAACTGAAATGAAGAATAATATACAGGGAATCAACAGAGTAGAGGATGTTGAGAATCAAATCAGCAATTTGGAACACGAGGAAACAAAAAACACCCAACCAGAAGAGCAAAAAGAAAAAAGAATCCAGAAATATGAAGATAGCATAAGGAGCCTCTGGGACAACTTCAAGAGGATCAACATTCATATTATTGGGGTGCCAGAAGGGGAAGACAGAGACCGAGGAATTGAAAACCTATTTGAAAAAATAATTACAGAAAACTTCCCTACCTGGGGAAAGAAATAGACTTACAAGTCCAGGAAGCACAGAGGGTCCCAAAGAAGAGGAACCCAAAGAGGCCCACAGCAAGACACATCATAATTTAAATGCCAAAGGTTAAAGACAAAGAGAGAATCTTAAAAGCAGCAAAAGAAAAGCAATTAGTTACTTACAAGGGAGCACCCATACGACTGTCAGCTGATTTCTCAACAGAAACCTTACAGGCCAGAAGGGAGTGGCAAGAAATATTCAAAGTGATGAAAAACATGGAACTACAATCAAGATTACTCTACGCAGCAAAGCTATCATTTAAAACTGAAGGTCAGATAAAGAGCTTCACAGATAAGAAAAAGCTAAAGGAGTTCATCACCACCAGACCAGCTCTACAGGAAATGTTGAAGGGCCTTTAAGAAGCTAATGAACAAAGGAATCTGACGAACTAAATAGATCCAGGGACACTGACGCATGCAAGAGACGATCATATTACAGAGGAAAGAGGGAAGGGGGTGGAGGGTGGGAAGAGATTAACCAAAGAAGTTATATGCATATAAGTGTAACCCATGGACACAGACAATGATGGGGTGAAGCCCTGGGGAGGGGGTGGGAGCGAGGTGGAGGGGGTCAATTGGGGGGAAAAATGGGACACTCGTAATACTTTCAACAATAAAGATAAATTAAAAAATTAAAAAACCAAAAAATTAAATGCTCCTCATTGAACTGAGAAAGAGTTACAGATGAGGAATAAAGGCCTAGATTTGTTATTAACTTGAAATGTATAATAGGTCATACATTAAGAGTTATGACTTTATATTACAAAAATCCTATGTTGCAGGGCCTGAGCTAAAATGCTTCAATTTACTCTTGGGCTATTTTTATGAGGCCATGGGCTGCTCATCTGATCAAAGCAGACAGCACATTTACCCTAAAAGGACCCTCCTTGCTTTTGTATGAAAAGGGAAAGATGTAGCTTCATATGAGCTGGCAGAAAAGACAACTTTGATTCTACCTGGGCTCTGCTGCTCACTGGCTAGCTAGAAGAGTCTGAATAAGTCACAATTTCTCACTTTTATAAAATGTGAAATCCTTTCTTCACACAAAACCACAATATGTACTTTTGTGTATGTGATGAAAGCAGACCACCCCACGTTGGGCTGGACTGGAGTTGGGCTGACAAGGTCAGAATCCCTTTCCACCTGCTCCCTTCCCATTGTCCCACCACTCTACCCACCCTACCCCACCTGCCTCCACCCCTCAGACTTCCATGAACTCTCAATCCAGCTGGAAATCCCCAGTTACATAATTTCCACAATTGCTTTAAGCTCATTAATTCTATGATTCTGTGAGATCTTTAATGAAAACTCTACTGAAGAGAAAGTGTCATTGGCTCCATTTAGTGTGTGTCAATGCTCTCTGATGACTATATGATTAAAAGGATTGGATGATGTGGGAAATCAGATCTGTATTGATGCTGCTGTTTTAATTACTAAGATATCACATTATATATCTGTTTGTTGAAAAGTGATCTCTCATATATTTCATTTACATGGAACTTCAGGGAAAGAGAAGGTACTCATAAAAAAACAGTTGAAATTGACTTTCCAGTCAAAGCAAGATACTCTGATTTGGTTTACAAATATGTGTCTTCTAAGAACTCGGTAGCAGTTGTTAGGAAAGTAAATTCTTACCATTACTGTTGTTGTGAGGCCTGTGCACTTAGTGCCAGCGCCGCCTTTCACACATCATTCTTCTTCAGCTAGTAAGGTCCTTTGGAGTCAGAATTCTGCTCTTTAATGGAAAATACTCTAATCCAGACAGAGAGATTTTTTTTAAGCATTACCTCAAAGCAAGGATGAATTAGGAGGCTAACACATCTGAACTTCACCAATACTACTGTTACAGGTTGAACTGTGCCCCTCAAAAAGTCATATGATGAATCCTTAACTCCCAGTAGCTCAAAATGTGACCTTATTAGGAAATAAAGTCATTGGTTGCCCATGTAATTACTTAAAATGAGGTCATACTGAAGCAGGGTGGACCCTGATGATCTAATATGACTGGTGTCCTTATATAAAGGGGAAAGCTGAGCACAGGCAGGCACACGGGGAGAATGCCTTGTTAAGATAAAGGCAGAGATCAGGGTGATGCAGGAGAAGACAAGGAATGTCCAAGATTGCCAGCAACCACCAAAGCTAGAGGAGAGACATGGCACAGACTGTCTCTCACAGCCCTCAGGAGGACCGACCCTGTCGACATTTTGATCCCAGACTTCTAACCTCCAGAACTGTGAGACAATAAATTTCTTTTGTTTAGACCACTCAGTTTGTGGTACTCCATTAATGGCAGTGCCAGCAAATGCATACAATTGCCATCATTGTTAATTTTCTAGAGGGGTAATTCTTAAATGTCAGTCATTTCAGTAACATTTTCATGATTTTTGCTATGGTAACACATCTGCCTATATTATTATTTATTTAATATTTTTCTTTAAAAACATATTTTTAGCTAATTAGATATTTTAAAAGTACTTGTGATCTAAAAAACAACTAGAAGTGCTGAGTTAAAATATAATGCATAGTTGATTTATAGGAAAATAAGAGAACTTCCCAGGGTTCAAAGAGAACTTGTGGATACATTCACTGTTGTCTATCTCCCCTGCATGCCCCCGTCAAATCACCACCATCTCTCACTCTGGACCAGTGCAAAAGGTCTTATCTCCCTCAACAGCTCTTGCCTCTTCCAAACCATTCTCCTCATTGCAGCTGGAGTGAGGGAAATTTTAAAAATAGAAATAAAATTAACTTCCCTGCTCAAGTCCCTTCTATGACCTGCCATTGCTATTAGGATAAATTTAGACCAAAAATCTTATTGCTCCTACCTCTCTAATGTAGCCAGATTCTAGACATACTGTTTTTCTCTGGGTCTCTGAGCAAAGAGATTCCTCTGCTTGAAACATCCCACTCTGCTCCTTCCTGCCCCAGCTTTCTCTTAGTTAATTCCAACTCATCCTTCGGAGCTCTGCTCAATGACACTCATTTACAGCCTTTCCCTGATCCCCACTCCCCAAACCAAGAAGTCTCCCTTGATTATATTCAATCCTTTTTCTGTACTTCTTCCTAGCATTTGTCACAATTCCAATTAAACAAATAATTAAGGATTTATTTCATGTATGTATTCTCTGCTAAAATTTAAGCTTCACAAAAGGAGAGACTGTATCTATCTTGTTCTTCATAATATTACCTGTACCAAGCATGGTATCTTCCATAGAAGATTAAAAATATGTTGAGTGAATAATCTATATGTACATGAGACAAGAATTGATATTAATTCCTCTCCACCTCACCCAATATTTTACCTATGACTCTATTTTAAGGTAATCTCTTTAAATAGAGTAAATATTTTAAGAATAGCATTAGCCTGTATAAGTTTTCTTTTAGCTTATCTTATAATGCATATATAAAGAAGTTTTATTCCATATTCTCTGGCAAACTTTTATCATTCTTCTGAAATTTGAAAGAAATATCCAGGGCAATATACTTCATATACTGCTAATTGTTTCAAGGAACCTATTAATTTAAGCTCTTATTTTAAATTATTATATGTGAATATCAGTGAAAATATATAAGTAAATTTAATTATTTAGGTTTTTCTCTGGCCAGTGGTTGTGGTTGATATAATTGATTTTGTCTTATACCTGAAGCAAGTGTGTGGATGTAATTGAAATATTTAATTTTTTCATTAAAAATAAATCACCCGTGTGAGTGCATGTGAGAGAGAAAGACAGAGAGAGAGAAACCAGCTCCCTAATTTAGCTTATCCTAATTTCTTAAGGATGTCCCTTGCCTATCGTCCTCCTGTTTTATCAATTCAGACATAAAATTGGAGATCTTTAAAATCGGAGACAATAGAAGGAACAATTGTATAGAAACAGAAGAAATTTCTGAGTCTGGAATGAAATAAGCCATTCTCATGTTCAACAATTCTAATTAATGCAAAAGACATTCCTCAGCATATAAATAACCCATTTTCTCACTGTACCCCTTTTATCTTTGTGAAAATGAGAATCAAGTAATCTCTGTAATGTAAAGAATGCTCTGTAATGTTCTTGAAATTGTTTGCAAGTTGAGTATTCATGGGGACTATTTGTTTCAGGCTAAATTATTTGCCCACAAATTAGCACCCGGCAAACAGCTGAGTGCAGAGTTTTAAATGCATATGACAATAACCTTAAGTGCGTAGACATCCAACAAAGCGCCAAGCTATGTGCTAAAAGCCTTGTATCAACCTTCTCTCTCAAACCAACCATTTGCAGGGCCGTGGGTCACTTTGTTGTACCTTCATTATCCTCGTTCCCTAAAGTTGAGAGGGATTAGGTAACTTGCCCAAAATGACACATTTAGTCTATGTAACGGGAAGTGAATTCAAGTGTATCTCATTCCAAAGTGAAAGGTTAAAGCAGGCGGTGCTCGGGTAGGCTAAATAACCATCTCAGATGGTGAATAAAAAAAACCATTGAATTTATTTAAGGAAAAGGGGGTAGGGGTGGGGATATCCAAAGGGAAGGGCCACACAGCACTGAGCCAAAGGGTGTTGGGACCATGATGGCAGCAAACATATACTTAGGACGGTGAAACAAGGAAGGGCACAGAAGCAGCAGCAGGAGAGCCCAGGCTGGGCTGCTTTGGCTCACTGGGAAGTCGGAGAGAGAAGGGGCCTTGGAGGCAGGTTCAGGGGGTAAGTCGGGGACGAGCTGCCGCTGCCCATTGCTCCCCAGGTTGCAAGTCTCATGGGGTCCAAGGGGAAGGAGATGGCGCTGATCTGCTCCCCTGATGGGAAGTGCGCACTGGGTCCTTTGTCCTGAGGTTACTTATCTCTCTGTTGCAAGTGGAAACCTGAGGGGAGGTCTCAGGGGAGGGTCTCAGTAGAATAGTCATCAGTTTTCCAGGGGTGCTCTTTCAGGATTGTGGTCTCCACTGATTGGTCGGTGCCAGGGCAGGGGATCATGAGTCAATGTAGCTGGTCCTGAGGTAGCCACGGTGTCACTTGTCTGGTTTTGTTGCTTTTCTGGGCCTGGAGCTGAAATACAGCTGAAGCCTAGATATCTTTAGGGAGGAAATGCTCAGGGGGCCTAAACCCCATGACAAGAGATATGCTAGGAGAGGACAGGTTCCCCTGGGGACAAGGTTCTTGTTTTCCCAGTTTTGCCCCTTGCTAGGCATCTGGGGCTTTCTGCCCTGGTGAGTTTCTGTACCTGGCCCATCGTCCCGGCTCTGCTCATGTGTCTAAAACAAAGCTCCATTTTTAACCACTGTGCTCTAGTGCTCATATATAAAAATCCCTATATTGCCTAGTATTCGGATACACAGGATTTATATCCACAATTCTCTTAGATTAATTCAATTTTATATGTTAGGATTGCATTGCTTGTGCCAGAACTGGGAGAAGAGACCCACACTCCCGATTCCCTTCTCAGTGTTTTCCCATTATACTATGCTACTTCCAATTCTAGAGCTTATTCATGTACATTTTACTTGTGACATAAACTAAAGCAGTATTTCTGGACCCTTTGTTTAAAGAGAGTATGTATACCAGAAATTAAAAAAAATAATCTTAATTAAAGTTTGAAATCTTTCTCTTAAATATTTAATTGTCATTAACATGGTTAGCATGAGGCCATCTTTTTACAATGATCCTGACCATAATCTTGGAAAAAGACATCTTTTGGGACTAGGATCTTAACCTCAGAACTTAAGACCCACCAAGGAATCAAGCATTGTCTTCATTTCTTTTTTTAACTGTTTCAATCAGACAGGAACTGCTGGAGAGAAGAGACTCACATAGAAATTCTACCCTAGTTCATTATGCCTAACTTTTCTGCTCTTTATCACACATGGTAAAAGTAAGCAGAAAAAAGAATCACTATGTAGCATCAAAAGAGTGAATTCTTACTTCAGCTTTTATTTTTTAATCTGAAAAATTAACTTTTCTACAATTAAAGAATCTATAGATAAGACGTTACTCAAGAGTTACATATCATGACCTTTTTTAGCAAATCTCATATAACCTGCAAATTTTAAAAAATTACCCTAAGTGCTGTTTCTTGTTAGAAATCTTAGTTATACCAAAACAAAAAAACAAAAAGCCCTTCAACAAACAAAGCTTGGTGGTAGAATGAGTATAATATTTTGAAGTACTTGAATTAGATTTTTTTTTTTAAGAGAGAGAAGAAGGGAGAGGGAGAGAGAGCAACATCAGTGTGTGAGAATCATCAATCAGCTGCCTCCTGCACGCCCCTTACCAGGGATCAAGCCTGCAACATGGGCATGTGCCCTGACAGGGAATGGAACTGGCAACCTTTCGGTGCATGGGATGATGCCAAAGCAACTGAGCCACACTGGCCAGTGCTTGAATTAGACTTTGATAACTTTAAAAAGCACGATAAATGTTTTTCTCTAGTTATTTTATTTCTTGAAGAACAATCTAGAACTTCTGTTTGTTTCACAAAGACCTAATTTCCAATTCCTTAATAATCTCTTCTGGTTCTCCTCTGAATCTCTCTAGGTTCTTCATGGGCTTTTATTTTATGGATTATTGTGCTAGTCTGCTCAGTGCTGAGAATTGTAAGATCTATTGCCTTTCATCCACTCACTCATTCAACTACAGGTGAGGCTTATGACTGGTACTGGTCATAGATAAAAAGTAGTGCCTAGATCTAGCAGAGACTGGATGTCTGTTCAGCTAGCTACTTGCATTTCCTCCTAGGTGTATAGCTTGACTTCTTTCCCCAGCCTCTTTCATTAGGTGTGGCCCTGTGCCTGAGCCCAATGACCTGTGGGAACAAGTCATGTGTGGTACTAGCAGGCCTGACCCATAACACTTCCTTCCCCCTTTTCAGAGTAAACACATACTGAAACTGGCTGAGCCGCAAGATAGAACTTGAGACCCTAACTTATGCTTGGAGTAGTTCCACCTAACAATCAGGAACATCTGTTTTGAACTTATGGGCAAGAAATAAACCTCTATTGCATTAAACTACTTAGATGTAGGAGTTTATCTCCTACAATTGCTAGGAGTGCCCTAATTAATGCACTATACTTGAAATCAAATAGGAAAAAAGATTTTAAAACCACTTTATAGTACAGTGCTTTGAGAGTGGTAAAACATGTTCTAATCCAAGTAGAGAGAATGGCCTGGGGAGTAAGTGACATCTGAACTGAATTTTGAAAGCTAAGAAAGTGTCAGGCAAGCTAAGCAGGGGAACAGTGGTCAGGACAGAATTGCATGTACAGACTTGCTTTGTACATGCACCCAGGCAAGAAAGAACAGTTTCAAAGGACTAAAAGAAGTTTGGGAATGGTTAAATGCTGTTTTACTTTGAGGATGGTGGTGAGAAACGAGCTTAGAGAAGTAAAGAGGAGCTACATAGTGGAGGAATAGTCACCTGGCAGGTGAAGAATGGGTGGAAAGAAGGAATTCTGGGCAGAAAAACAAAATGAAACAGAATGTATGAAGTCCAGAGTTAAAGAACATAGTGATCTCTGGAAACTGAACAATTTTAGCAGAAATGAAGTGACTAAGGAATGGCAAATGAGATGGGAAGGCAGATGAGACTGGTGTGGAAAACAAGACCCTGTTCTCTCTACCTCGATTCTGAAGATAATAAAAAGCTATTCTGGAGTTTTAAGCAGGGAAGTAATGGAATATATTTTCACTTTAGAAGTATTCCTCTGACAGGAAGTCATGTGAAAGAGAGATTATTCAGGTTTATGGAGTCTCTTAAGTGTTTTTTTCCCCTACCAAAAAAGTTATTGTGATGCGTTTTCCCAATGAATTCTACCTCATCAGGTGATAAGCTATAATAGTTTGGTGGTGTGAAGTTAGACAGACATGAGCAGAGAAAGGACAGTGGGTCAGGTACAGAAGGTCACCAGGCTGGAAAGCCCCAAATACTTAGCACAGGACAATTGTAGGGTAGGACCTGGTCCCCAGGGTGATCTTTCCTCCTCTAGTATATTGATAGTCATGCAGTTTGGACCCGCTGACCTTTCCTCCCAAGAGATAACATTTAGGCCACAGTTGTATTTTAGCTCCAGGCCCAGAAAAGCAGCAAAACCAGACAAGTGACCCCCATAGCTAACCTTAGGACCAGCTGCATTGACTAATGACCCCCCGTCCTGGCACAGGCCAATCAGTGGAGACCACGACCCTAAAAGAACAAATCTGGAAAGCTGCTGACTATTCTACTGAGATCTTCCCCTGGGACTCCCCTAAAATCTCCACCCTTAAAACCCTTAGGATGGAGGACCCAGAGCGCTCTCCCTCCTGGGAGCATGCCCGAGCCTTTCCCTCCCGCCCCCACCAGGTGCCTTACCATTACCTTCCTCACTCCCAAGCTCCTAGGGCCCTTCCTTTGCCTCTATACTTGTTTCCTCAGCCCATTTCTCCTATGAATTATTTCTTTTACTTCAGTGCTTTTAAAAATAAACATTCTCTTATTGTTTGAGTCTTGGTTCTGAATTCTTCCCTAGCCAGAGCTCAAGTACCATGGTTGCCGAACCCAGGTCTGGTCTGACCCCACCCCAGTGCCATTCCCACCACCTACAACATTTTCAATGCTTATGATCATCATCTGGATGTACTGGATTAGGAAGGATTGGAAGTGTGTGGACAAGTTAGAAGACTATTGTTATTGCCCAGGATATTGAAGATAAGAGTGTGAGCTATGAGGAGTCAGGAACGAGAGAAGAGGGGAAGAATTCGGGCAAAGAGATTAAACTATTTAAAGGGGCTTTAGGTGGAAGCAAACATTAGCGATGTCTTAAATTCTTTGTCTTGGATGAGTAAGGAGATGGTAATGCTGTTCACCCAAGAAGGGCCCGAGGCACGGGAAAAAGGAAAATTGGGAGGAAAGAAAGAATGCCGATTCTGAGGTGACCAAGGCCCATCCAAGTGGAAATACTGAGCTTTCATCTGGAAACAGATAGGCTTAGGCTTACAAAGATCAGAAGAGGGAAGATAAATTGTGGAGGCTCATCAGTGTATAGAGGTCACAGTAGAATCCTGAGTGATACCAAGAGAGACTGTCCAGGGTGAGCAGAAAAAAGGAGGCCAAGTGTGGAACCCGAGGGGTCACTTACATTTCAGCCACGCAACTAAATAGAGGGAGAGGCCAAATGGGTGGGAGAAAAGCAATTCGGAAACAGGGCCGAGTCCAGAAGAGCACAGACGTCACAGGCAGCCAGTTCAGATCAAACTTGAAATGCTGCGACAGTGTGGCAGGCGAGGCTCCCCTGCCTGCTAACACAGGAGTCCTTGGGGACGTTTGGGGAAAAGACCCACAGAAGGGAGGAATGGCAGCCACATTGTGGCGCTCAGGAGGAGGCATTAAATAGATGCGGAAGCATCAAGTGTCACTTTTTTTTTTCTAGAAATTTTGTAAAAATCGTTGGAGACTGAAAGAAATGCAGGAAAAAAAAATCTCTTAGGAAGAAGAAACATTTGAAAATGTCTGTAAGGATCAGGGATGGTTGTAATGAAGAAAAAAACATCAAAGATGAAAACACCTGGAGATGAGGGACAAACTCTTAAAAATGAACCATGAGGTACATATTAGGCCTCTTTATCAATTGCTCAGAATCAGTCTGGCAGTTTCTACTACTTTGGCTCTGAAACGCAACCATTTCTAACCAAAGGCTCCATAGAGAAAGTCACTTTTGAACTAACCATTCTGTGATCTTGGGAGCCCATATGACAGTAGCCTAAAACTGAAAGAGGGGACATACTCAGCAGAAATATGTATTAAACACTGGTTTTTTGGATACACCCCAGTCATCTGAAAATGAACAAAATTTTAACAACTTAAAGTTAAATGAACTTAATGTGGAGAAATTATGCTGAAAGGACTGTTTTAGAAGCCAAATATCACATTATTTCCCTGTTTTCTTTAATTCAAATCCCAAAAGATATGTATCTGAGGTATAAATCAAGTATATATTTTTTTGCTTCTTTGTTTTGTAAAGAATATAAGCCATTTTTCATGGCAAAAATAATTCTTTCCTTAGACTGTTGCTTCATTCCTACTTTTCAGCTGATTCTCTAAGAATTCATGCTGTTCTAATTCATAACTTAAAGAAAAGATTTTGTCTTTCAATACCACTAACTTTCTGTGTCATTTCAGTCGTCAATAAAAAACACACAACCTTTCCTATTTTGTCTCTGCTTTCCTATGTTGAAAATAGGTTATTTGCAATCTGCTTTGTTAAAGTAGACACTAGGAAAGTTTTATTCATTTTTTTAAAAATATATCTTTATTGATTTCAGAAAGAGGAAGGGAGAGGGAGAGAGAAAGTTGAAACATCATTGATCGACTGCCTCCTGCACGCCCCCGACTGGGATGGAGCCCGCAACCCGGGCATGTGCCCTGACCGGGAATCGAACCGTGATCTCCTGGATCCTAGGTTGATATTCAATCACTGAGCCTCGCCCCACTGGGCTATTCTAGTTTTGAATGCTTCATAAAACAAGAAGTGACAAAGGAACTAGAGAGAGAGAATTCATGTTTGAGTCCCCGCTCTATTTTACACTAAATGTAAACAGATTCTCTATTTGTATTGTACAAATAATAAATAAATTTCCTTACTGGATGACTGTGAAATAATATCTGTGAAAAAGGCCTATACAAATATAAGTTAATTTAGACTTCTACAGTTCTAAAAAAGTCATGTGATAATACCTTTAGTGGACATGAAATTACTCATTTCTACAGATAATATATATTTCATTAGGTTGACAATAAAAATCAACCAGCAAAGTTAAGTGGGTTTCAAGAAAACTTCTTTTGAAATTCTCATTGGGGAATTGCTGATATCTGAGTCCATATAAGGAAATTATGATTTGGACAAATAGCCTCTATCCTTCAGAATGAAATACTGACATTAGTGAGGATTTAAAGTATAAAGATAATAAATGAACACATCAATTGAAAGAAAGTGTTTTTGTGGCTTGGCTTATTGTATTTTTACATGAATCTTTTTTACACAAGCAATAATTTAGCTTTCAGATTGCCTATATATGCCTTTTTTTTCCCCACATAAACCCAACACTTGACTCTATTACACCTGCAGCTCTAGAGTTGATTTAAACTTTGATCTCTAAACAATGTATGTGCTTAATCTCACCTATTTATTATCTACGTATTATCTGTTTCTTCTTTCACTGCGTGGAGTCTGTGTTTTTATTTTCCCAGAAGGCAAGGCAATGTCTGTGTCATAAGTGGTTTGAGATATATCATAGAGTCTTAATAAACATGTTTTGATTGATTTTACTTGCCATGTTAGAAATGTTCAGTTAAATAAAGATTCTGATTATCATAATATAAAATTAGAACAGTACATAGGGCATCTCTCCAGGTTTATATGTTTGGGGACAATCTATTCTTGAACTAAAATGAGCTCATACAGAAACACATTCCCAATATTGGGCCTTCCTACACTTATATGATGTAGGTGTTGTTTTTTAACATGGAATTTACATATTCCAAAAGCTTGGTCAAGTTTCCCAGGGAAATATCGGTTGGATTTTTATTGGAGAAATAATTAGTGTATTTCATCTTTTCCAATCCATATTCATCTTCCCAAATTGGTCTACTTGCTATCTTTTCCAAAGGAGTCTCTCATATAGTGTTTGTGTGTGTGTTTTCAATTCACTGTTAGTATTTTGCTTTTTTTGAGTCCCCCCTGGTTATGTGCTGTTTGTAAATATTACCTATGAGAAGTTGTGATATGAAGTAAGAATTTTGACTGGAGGATAAGCTCTTGATTTTTAAAAAAACTGGAAGCCATTCTAAGGCCTAAAGTACACATAGGAAAACAGTGAGCTCTCTGATGATCAGCTTTGAAAGTGTTAGCACCCAACATGACAATCACAACAGAAATACCTTCTTAGGTCACTTAGCTATTTACTGTTTATTTTTGTTGTCATTCTACTTGGGGTTATGCCTTTGACTAACACCTGGAGATTCCTCAGGTAGACCCAACCCACATTTATCTTTCCTTATTTTGAATTTCTTTATAAGAAACCACTGTTATTTAAAGTTTGACCTGTTAACTATTTTATCCTTGCCTCTCACATAATCTCCTTGAATGTAGTTTATACTTTTTTGGTGTTTCCCACAATGTGCAACTCACTGCTGTGTACACATACTCCAAGCCCTGCTTGATCAGATTAGCCAAACTACAAGATTAGTGTTTGAATACAAATCCAGAGGCAGGCAGAAGACAGCCTATATTAGTCAGGATTACCAATGCTGGCAGGTATAACCCACGGACTCCTAAAATCACAGTGGTTTAATACAACAAAGAAAAAATATATTTCTCCCTTATTTTCTGGCCTGATACAGTTCTGGCGACTTCCCCTATTTTGTAGTAATACAACTGCACCAGTGCCTCCAAGGGGGAAGGCAGGGAAGACCGGGAAGGAAGGGCGTCTTACGGAGCTGGCCTGGAGGTAACAATGTTCCTCTACTTGTCCTGTGTGCAGAGCCAGTCACATGGCCCAGACCTCACTGCCAGGGAGGCTGGGGAATGTGGAAAGCACAGGGATCCTTGCTGAGCAGTACAGTCTCTGGTCCCCTATTCGTCCGTGTAGATCACATCTGGGATTCTGCATTTTAGGGATCCTTCAGGTTTTGTGGAGATTGCACTAGGAGAGCAAAGGCTGGTACAGATTTGATGATTTGGGCTACTTGTTGACTTCTCAGCTATCTCGGGAGTAAGATCAGTTGGCCAATAAATCCGGGGCTGCGGGTTTAATAACCTCTCACTCTTGAGGTCAAAGGGGCCACTTTGACTCAGCCCTGGGCAGGTGATTAGAAATCAGTTGTGATTCACTTGATATGGCAGGGAGAGGACGCTTTCCTTCAGAAATTAGACTGGGCAGGTTCAAACACCCAACAAAAAACAAGATTATTTTTCAGGCCTCTGCATGCCTCAGGAGGAAAAATAGATACTCAGTGCACTGCTGTGAAGCAGGTATCCTAGGAACAGTCTAGACTAGCACTGTACTTACGCCTCATTGCAGCCTTGCTGCAGCCTGTTCCCCAAAGTACAGTCACAGAATTTGACAGGATAAGTCAGCCTCTTGCAAGTCTGCTTTGTTAAGAAATTTAAATAGCTTAAAGTGAAGTGATTTGATTTTCAGTTTGATTTAGATCCATTCTGTTACATAGTCCAGCATCGGCGCAGGCAGCTGGCACACGTCCGTGATCACTCTCCAGGCAGCAATAATCATCGCAATGTTACCTTCCACTCACAGCAGGTGCCTCTGAGGAGCTCCAGCACCAGAATTCTGTTTGGCACCTAGAAATACAGCCTTTAACGTGCTCGGTGCATTGAGAAACAATTGAAACATAACCACGATGATGGGTAACCGTTTTATGTCATGGCTATTGCATTATCTTTATTGCGATGGCATGTCATTGGCTACCACTCATCAATAGACTTTTATGGCTTGGAGTGATCTAATAAATAGCAGCAGATGGCGTTTTGAGTCTCCTTGGAGAACTGACTAATCATGCAACCTGTGGAACCGCTCTCTTTACATTCCCGCGTGGCCCTTTCCAGAGACAGAAACCGAGTATGACAGGGAAACGGGCAGAAGGAAGCTAGCCGCCGGGGCTCGGGAGTTGTCCTTTTGTCTGTACTGTTCAGAGCCGAATCGTATTCAAAACCATGGTCATTTCTCTTTCCCATGCCAAGTAAACTCTCTACTTTTGTTCACACTGGAAATTAGAACTCCGCACAGGGGCCAGTTAGCCAACTCTGTGAGGAGATATATCTGGTCCCTACCACCTCCACATAATTTTTGCTTTGTGACTGTATCAGTCTGCTCTGGCTGTCATGACAGATACCATAGGCGGGTTGGGGGAGACAACAGAAATTTATTTCTCACAGTTCTGGAGGTGGGAGCCTGAGATCAGGGTGCCGGCATCATCAGGTGTCTGGCTTACAGAAGGCTGCCTTCAGACTGTGTCACAGCAGAGAGAGAGAGCAAACTCTCTGGTGTCTATTCCTAATTCTAAATTCTTACAAATTCCACGCTACCTTGTCACTTCAATTTTCATGTATTCTTTTTCTCTCTGGGCCAGTATTCCATATCACACATCTGTCTCTTTTTTGCTACGCGCTACAAACTGTATTGTAGCAGAGTCTCCTAGCAGCAAAGCATCTGGGAAAGGTTCCAGTATTCCCTTGGTATTTGCCTTCAAAGGTTTTTCAGATTGTCCTGCTTGCTCACCCAGCCCCTACCATAGGGGCAGCTCCATGACATTTAGCTAACGAGTCATTCGAAGAACAAATAGTTGAAAACTAGTTTCGGCTGTAAATAAATTATGTCCATGCATTAGCAAGGTCTTTCTTGCATTCATCATTAAATTTTTTTATTTTTTTATAGTTGACATTTAATATTGTTTTGTATTAGCTTCAGGCAATCATACACTTCACAACGTGCTCCCTTGGATATTTCCAGTACCCACCTGGCCCCATACATAGTTATTACAATATTATTGACTGTTTTCCCTATGCTGTACTTTACATCCCCAGGACTATTTTGTACCTACCGATCTGTACTTCTTAATCCTTTCACTTTTTCCACCCCTAGTTCCTTCTTTGTTCACTTTGCTCCAGTCCAACCAAGTCTCCGCTACTCCTCAGGCGCATCCTACTTAAGTGTCCTTCGGGGGTTTCACAGTTGCTATTTCCCTGTCTGGAGCTCTCTTTTCCAGAACTTGGACTGGCTTGTTTCCTGTCTCCATTTCACCTTCTGAACTGTCTCCTTCTTGAAGCACTCCTCTTTCTCAAATTCTGTCTAACTCTATATTCTGGTGAATGTAATTACAGTATTTTTAAAGAACTTCATATATAAAACTTTACTTTTCCCCTCTTTATATTCTCATACTATGCACATGCCAACGACTCCTGCATTTATAGTCACCCTCATGCTCGCTTCTGATTTCTAGACCTATTTCATAGACATCTCAAATGAAAAGTTTTCAAAATTGATTAATCTAGCCCATGAAACCTCTATCTTCCCCCCTTGTTCCCATACTGGTTTAATCAAAATCTGGGAGTCACCTTTAATTCTTCCTTCCTCACCTCCTTCCATCCAGTCACCAACCATAATATTCTCTCTCTAAAACACATCATGACTCTGTCTACTTCCCGCCAGCTGTACCCGTTACCTTGTCCAAACAACAGCATCTCTTGCCTGGAGCACAGCACCTTTCAACAGGTTTTCCCACTTTCATTCTGGGCACATACCTCCCATCAATTTTCTAAGCAGTAGCGAGAGTGATGCCAAGTATTTATTGTAACAGAGACAGCGAATGTGTATTGGGTTCTATTAGGCGTTACTCTGTTGACATCTGAAAATGAGTTTTCCAACCAAACATGGGTTTTGACCCCCTCCCCCCCCCGACCCTCCTGCCCCGCAGATTAAAAATGCAGATGTTTATGTAACTACCCTATATAACAGCTTTAAAGATTAGTTCTCACTGCCCTCAGAATAAAAGCCAATATCCTTACCTGGCCGCCAGGCCCTGTGTGATCTGGGCCTGCTTACCTCTCTGCTCTCAGCTTGTGTATCTCTCCTCCCACTTCTCTGGGTTCTGGTTGCAATGGCCTCACAGCCCTTTGAAACTGACACCTGCTTTTCCTCTTCAGAGTTTTCATCCAGGATTTTCCCTGTCTGGGGAGGTATTTCTCTACTCTTGGCCTAGCAACACCTGCTTCTTTAAGGCCTTGACTAAAACCTCACTCCTCAAAGATGCCTCCCTAGAAACACCTGATCAAACACGAGTCCCCTAATGCATCCTCTTCAGAGCACTAACGTTTGGCCTCATCATGGCTGGGAATTACAGATTTATCAAATTACAGAGCTGCCTCTGCCATTAGTTTGTAAGCTCCGTGAATTCAGAAGCTGTAGTCTATTTTTTAACTGCCGTATCTTCAAGGGCTGAGGTGAGTACCAGGCCCACAGTGAGAATTCAGTAAATATTTATTATTGTAGCCAAAATCAGTGGAATACTCTCACCATCCCCAAAAGTACCCAATCAGCTTTTATCTCTATCCCTTCAGTAGACTAAGTTAAAATGCACTAACAGGTTATTAAAAAATGTACAAGATCCCAAATATTGAGAAAAGGGGACTGTTTTAACCATAGCTTTCATTGAAATTGTCTAGTTTTTTGTTCAAGAATAAAATTTTTCTATAAGTAGTATGAGAGAGTTATGTTTTCTAGTAAGGAACTTGCATTTGGTAATTATTTATTGATTGTTCATTTGCAAAGCATTCCTTTTAAATCTAATTTTATGACAAATTCCCAGTCTATCAAAAGATGTGTTGGGGTTTCATTATCAAAGTGAAATGCTATTACACAAAGAAGTGTAAAGACACAGTGTTCTATTCAGTGATTTGGTTGTTTTTAGTCAAAACTACTTTGCTGTATTTAACACAGGACTTTGACATAGGATTTATATAACTTACAAAGTGATCACCCCAATAAGTCTAGTACCCATCTGACACCATATGTAGTTCTTACAATAATATTGACTGAATTTCCTATGCTGTACTTAATACCCGTATGTAAACTGGCAATTTATACTTATTGATCCCTTTCAACATTTTTGCCCACAACCTTCCCATATGGGGACCATCAATTTGTTCTCTGTATCTATGACTTTGTTTGTTTATTTATTTTGTATTCCACATATATAAATGAAATCATACGGTATTTGTTTTTCTCTGACTGATTTCACGTAGCATAATACCCTCTAGGTCTACCCGTGTTGTTGTATCGACTAGATTTTTAAAGCCCAAAATACTATTTTGTTTTAACAACAACAATGAATTATTATTACTAACAACCACAAAAAGCCTCACCTCTAAATACAGATGTTTTTAATCAAAATACAAAGAATAAAATAGCCAATCATAGTAGGAGACTATTTTGAGATGGAGCCTGATCATGATCAGATCAAATCGAGGGTCAAAACCAGAAGACAATCTTAACCTGGGTCAGAAATCTACACAGGTTCCATGGCTAAGAAAGATTGTGTGAATATAAATGGTTGAAAATCAATCAATAGAAAATATATCATGATGTATAAAAATTGTATGAAGTACAAATTTCATACCACCATGTCATTCGTCTATATATTGTCTTTGTCTGCTTTGACACTATAAAGACAGAGGTAAGTAGTTGCAACTGAGACTTTTAAAGTTTTTTGACTGCTATCCTCAGTAATATATTTTACATTGAGAATCGTATATCCACATAAATATATAGCTGAAAAGTTTCAGGAAACAATATTTACACTATTATTATAGTGTAATCATAGTGTGCTCTACAGTGTCCTGCTCAGTTCTACTTCATTTAAACAATATTTCTGATTCTGACCCATTAATGATTGCTATCCATAGTTTGAAAAACATTCATTTGAATTTGTTTTCTCAATCCTGGTTGCATAATAAATCACCTAGGAAGTTCTTTAAAAAATACCAGGCCCCACTCTAGAGCAGTCAAATAAAAATTAATGGGTACCTGGATATTGGTCTTAAAAATATAGCAAACAAACAAACTGCTTCTCAGGGTGATCTTACTGAGGAGCCCGGGTTGAGAATAAAACGCCTTGCTTCTCAAAGCCCAGCCTTCAGGCCAGCGGCATCAAACCTTGGGAGTTTGTTAGAAATGTAGAATCTCAGGCTCCAAAAGACTTTCTGCTTTTTAACAAGATCCTAAGGCAATTTATATGCACATTAAAGTGTAAGCGCTCATCCAGATCAAGAGAAAGTTTGACTAAGCGCTGCAGCATTAGGTTATACTCTCCTCTTTGTCAGGGAAAGGAAAATGAACATATTTGCCTCCAGTTAGTACTGCAAAGGCAAAATGTAAAATTGCAAAGAATATAATGTATCCAGAGAGAAAAGCTATTTTATGTGTGGGCGTTTCCACCTGTAGGAGGCCATCCAACTCCAAAAAAGAGGAGTCTGAGCTGGATTCCAAGAACATAACTGGAATGACTCTGATGTGCCAAACCCAACCAGACATCTAAGCCTGGTCCAAGTGCATTCTAGCTCTCACTGCCTCGCTCCCGCAGCTGCTGCAGTGGGACCCGCTACACAGCTTCCTCTAATCTTAACCTTTGCACCAGGCTGATTTCTAGGAATCGGAGATAGGCTCTGCTACTGTCTATTTGATCAGAAACATCCGGGTTTTAGAAACCAAAGCTCTGGGTGCATTTCACCTCAGTGAGATCAAAGGCAGAGTTTCTGAGTTTTCTCTGGTTCAGATTTCTCTGAATCTGAGGCTTCCCAGGGACACAGTGAGTCACAGAGGAGCCACGGAGGGGCGAGGTCTCCAGCAATCTACACAAACTCCTTGGCAACTGGAACCTTGGACGGAAAGTTTTCCCTCTGTAATTTCCTCAGGCCTCTTCTACAGTTTAAACTATTTGTGTTCTCACAGCATTTCCAAATGCTGGTTTTACCCTCCACTGACCTGAGCCATTCTATTTGGTGCTGTTGTTAACTTTTTAAGTGCTGGTGAAAGGCCACAACATTTGGATTTTTTTCCTTTGTTTTTGGTGGAGGGAGAGGTTGTGAATAGAGGTACTAGATTTGGAAGTAGGCATTGACAGAAATTTAATCAAATAACACTAGGCCTGCCTAGACATGAATATTAAAGCCATTCTTTTTTATTTTTTACTTTTATTTTTTTACAGCTCCCTTCCAAAGCAAATAAACAAACAATAAGAAAACAAGCAAGTAAAAAACAGATCTAACTAAAAATGACCACGTTAACCTCTTGCGAGTTTTCACAACTTCCCTTGGATGTCATTGTTCTCAGTCCCACTGGTAAGAGAGAGCCCAAAGTGTGGTACTAGGAGAATCCACTTCACTTGGGGACTTGATGGAAATGTCCATCCTTGAATCAGAAGCTCTGGGGCAGAGATCCACCTCTCTAGGAGGCTCTGAGGCATGCTAAAATTTGAGGACCTCTGTTCTAGGGAATAACTAATTCCCACCAGCTATTATTTAAACTGGTCTCAAAGACATGTTGACCTGTTTTGAAAAACATCTAGTTATTAGCCTGCACTATCTAAAAAGCAATTGAGTTTTATGAAAAGGGATTCTTATTCTGAACACAGATAAAATAAAGTCGGACTTTATGGCCACCATGGCACTTTTCCAATAAGAGCTCACCATTTATTTTGAACATCAGCAAGCCTCATGAAGTTTCACCTACCTAGTGGGTTGGTCATCTTTTGTTGAAGACGATACACGCCAGTGGACATGAATCTGTCAGAAGGAAGAGAGCACATTGTGCTCACTTTGCAGTTGGATTATAACTCTCAGCCAATAAACTAGATAAATTAATGTCTATCTGGAAAGAATTAAAATGCCTCCAAACAAGGAGAATTTCACCTGGGAAGTTTCAGTTAGCAGAAAGAAACTGTTGTTCCCACAACTAGTGCTTTAAAAGCTAAGAGATAAGCTACAAATACAAAGACCAATGCAGGGATTCTAGAATTCCTTAGAGTAGTACCCTTACCTTATGCAACTATGTCACTAATGCAGAAAGGGAAGCTCATATTTGGATGTTAAGACACAAGAGAAAGGTTGATAAATCAAGAACACCTCAAAATCCAACCTGTAGGATCCATGTGCGAGACATCCTCTCCATTTCTTGCAGGTGCTTCATCTTTGCCTCCAGTGGACCATTACTTAAGCCTCTAAATTTCCCAGTCCTAAAACTCCCATTTTCTTCCCTCTGTCACAACCTTTATGTGGTCATTTACTTATACTTCACCTAGTACCAAAAAATTTGAGAAAGCTTACAAAAATGTGTACAGTAGGAGAAAAAAACTAATACACAACACTCTGTTAAATAAAATTAAATATTTAAATGTAGCCAAATGACCTCTCTTAAAATCTGGTGTATTCAAACCAATTTCCCCCTACATATCTATACATAAATTAGGCAGGGAACTGACCTATTGGGTGGGGTTGGAGATTAGGTTAGTTTATGATACCTGATAACAGTAAATTGCTGATACATGCAAGTACTCAAAGTTCTTCTAAAAGGTGAACCCACAGCTCTGCTAAAAATTGAAGAATTTTAGGAAAAACTGACATTTGACATCTAAAATAAACTTTGAAGTTGTCCAAAATAAAACTAAATATCTTCAAATAAATGTTGAAATAGTGGAAAGGATTGCAGGTATTTTAACCTTCTGAAGGGTTCACAGAAATTTAGATATGTAGAACATCCACATTTCAGTTTCATAGGACTCAAATATATGCTGAGGTACAAAACAGATTAGCTGAGACTTAGAATGCAGGATTATTTTTCAAGTAAGTGAAACAATTTACTTCACAGTGTAAAAAAAGAAAGTGAACAATATCCTTACCATGCTCTGATGTAATAAAACTATTATGAGGAACACAGAAAAAAACTGTTTCAAATATTCACTTATGGGTGGGGTGACCACATGTCCTGTTTTGTCTGAAAGTCCAGGTTTATATCTATTGTCCTGGTGTGATTGTTACTAATTCCCCCTTTTGCTCTTAACAGTGTCTTGGTTTAAATTATAAATTTCATGTTCACCCTATATATGTAAAATTGAATGAACATATTATATATATTGAGTGATTAAAATGCTTATTTGCCTGATGTACAAAAGCAGAGCTCTGGCTGAAACTATCTGCTTCGGCTGGAAACCAATTTACCTTTCTAAAGAGGCGTTGCTTCTAGGCGTGGCGCTTTCCACCTTTGTTTTACATATAATAATTCTGTGTGGATTTTGAAATTCCAGTGTCTGGTAGGAATTACCATTTCGCCCTTTGAATTCGACAAACTACCTCTAAGAGACCTCTGGGAAGGGCTGGGACTGCCAGCAGGAGCACAGGGCTGCTAGGAACATGAGGCCAAACCGAAGTGCCCTTGAGCAGAGATAAGGGGGAGCTTATTAATCTCACACAAATTTCTTCCATAAATCCTGGAGATCAATATATTCAGAGGTCACAAGCCAACTGTGAAGATTAAGAAAGTTAATTCTCCCAATTCCAAACTCCCGATTTTTCACAAAAGTCCTTCCCAGCCCTTATAATTTAAGATCTTTCCCATCATGAGCTGTCTGGAAAGCTGTCTCGCAGGGGATTCTGAGAGCGGCCACAGAGAGGTCTCTGCAGCCGACAGTCCCACGTTAAGCCCACACTGCCGACCTGCGCGCATCGGGGTAAGCTACCCATTGCTCCTAGACAGATGTCGCCAGAGACGGCTCTGCTTTGTGCCACCAGTTCTGTGCTTCGTGCCATTGCCTTAGAAAACTATGAAAACGGACAAGAAAGACAGTCTTTCTTTATTATCAGATCTCAGGCTAACTTAGGGGAACCTCATCTCGCTGTTATCTGGAACTTCACATGCGCTCTGCCCAATGAGATAATGTAAGTGACTGCATGAGATGACGTGAGAGGACATTCTTTATGAAGAGGCCCAACAGTGGAAGGTATTATTACACTTAACATTTCACTTGTCGGAATCCTCCAGATTCCTTGGCGTGCTTGGCGCCTGGACACAGAGGCGGGGCAGGTGCTGCCCGGCTGGCTGCTCACTTCTCCCTCCATCTGGAACTTGCTCTGGCGGTCAGGTGAGCTGAGCAGCTTCTGAAGACGGCAGAGGGGAGGGGCTGGCTGAGGAGCACATCTTTGTCCTGTAAACCCTTGACTTTTTCTCTTTGCACAGCAATTTCACAGTGTATTTGTCTTTTTTTATTTGAGTTCAACATTTAGGTATGCTTCTAAGGTTCCAAATTTCCTGTTTCTGAAGCCCAAAGAGGGAAAGGAAAATCAAGAAAAAAATAAAGAAAAGAAAAGGAAAATGAAGGTGGCAGAGAAAGAAAGTTAGAAAAGAAGAGGAGAGAGAGGAAAAACTGAGGTGGAAATTACTGTTGGGTAAAGATTTTAATTGTTCTGGCTTTCAGTTTCCATTTCTGTAATACAGGGCTAATCAAGTGAATAGTTTTTAAGAAAGTTGAGAGGATTCTATAAGAGAAAGTATATAAAGGATATGTAGGCAGTGCCTGGCATACTGTTGACCAAGAATTATTATTACTATGTTGTTATAGCAAGAGACTTGGACTATAAGAAATAACTTTTAAAAGTCACATTAGTATTAATCTGTCTCGACCAAAGACAGCCTTAAAAAACCCCAACCAAACAAAACACATAATCCTTACCCTTGCTGAAATGTGTGGTAGAGGTGATCTGATCCTTGCCTTCTAGTCCCATCCTTGGTGCCCATGACCCAAGTATGCACTGAACATGCAGATTTGTTCCTATGGGCCCCAACTTTGAATCTATGATTCTTGTGTGTGTAGCCACAGGTTCTTTTATCATCCTTGGTTTACTTTTCAATAAAAAATGACATGATTCAAATAACTTAGGGCCTTTTGCAATAGAAATAGTTAGAAAGTAGCCAGAGCTGCTTCATGGGTTATGGCTGATCTCACTGAACAGTCACACCCTGGGTCCCAGGGCTGTTTGGTGCCAAACCTGAACAGCTGCCACCTGGGGTCTGGATTCAGCTGGTCTGATTTGGGATGATGTAAGAGGCAACAGAGAAAGATACATTATAAAAGGCCTTAAGAAATTCCTTTCAATTATAGGTGTGGTGTTTTCAAAATTGCCCTGTTTTCTGAGTGAGCTCAGCTCCACCCAGAGGAGAGAGAAGTCTGTAGCCAGCCAAAGAGAAATGACTCTGTAAAAGCTCTGCATATAAAAATACAGAAGAAGGAAGCTGATGTCTCTATCTTTACCCTCGGGTACAGTGTTTATATGAAGCAGGCAATATCTAGTTATAAGCTCAGCCAGCCAACTCCAAGAAATGTAGCTAAGGCATACCAGATCCTCCCTTATGATGAATCTCTGAAGGATCCTCTCTGGTCTCCTGGACTCCTGTTTCTACCCCAGCTAAGATAAATTCTATGTGTTATTTAGTTATAATCTTAGTCACAATTAACAATAGAAGCAGATGCAGGTGTTATCCAGGGCATTCTCTGTCAATCAGAGAAAAGTGTTAGCATCTGGGAATATGATTTTCATATACCCAAATATCTAAAGAGTCAGCGCATGCCAAGAGATGGAGGAATACTTATTATCTTTTTCTGACTTTTGGGCCTTATTGGGTACTAAATAGATCCATTCATTTTTAAAAAAAATTTATCTTTATTGTTGAAAGTATTACAGATTTCCCCCCTTTCTTTCCCCATTGATCCCCTCAACCCCACATCTGCTTCCTGCCCCCCTGCCATCCCAGGACTTCACCACACTATTGTCATGTCCCTGGGTTATGCATATATGCATATAAATTCTTTGATTAATCTCTCCCCACCCACTCCCCCACCCCCACCTTCCCACTGAGATTCATCAGTCTGTTCCAAGCTTCTATGTCTCTGGATCTATTTTGTTCCTCAGTCTATTTTATTAGATTCCACATATAAGTGAGATCATGTAAAACTGAATCAGGAAGAATCAGGAAACCTGAATAGGCCAATAACAACTGATGAAATTGAAGCAGCAATAAAAAAAAACTCCCAGCAAAAAAAAGCCCTAGCCCAGATGGCTTCACAGTGGAGCTTTCTAATTCTTTAAGTTGCAGAGTTAGATAGCTTACTAAAAATTTTTCTTGCTTTTTGAGGTAGTGCTATGAATTTCTCTCTTAGGACTGCATTCGCTGTGTCTCATAGATTTTGGGTTGTGTTCATTTTCATTTGTTTCCAGGAAGTTTTTGATGTCTTTCTTGATTTTATTGGTAACCCATTCATTGTTTAATAACATGCTATTTAGCTTCCATGTGTTTGAATGTTTTTGAGTGTTTTCACTGTGGTTGATTTCTAATTTCATACCATCGTGATCTGAGATGCTTGACATGATTTCAATCTTCTTGAACTTGTAGACTTGTTTTGTGCCCTAACATATGGTCTATCTTTGAGCATGACCCATGTGCACTTGAGAGGAATGTATATTCTGCAGCTTTGGGGTGAAATGTTCTGTAAATATCAATTAAATCCATCTGATCTAGTGTGCCATTTACAGTCACTGTTTCTGTGTTGACTTTTTGTTTGAAAGATCTATCCAGTGAAGTCAGTGGGGTGTTAAAATCCATGACTATGATTGTACTGCTGTTGATCTCTCCCTCAGAGTCCTAAGGTTATTATTGATAGGTCCTTATTTTTTGCCATTTTAATTCTTTATGCCTATGTCTCTCTCTGTTTCTTCTTATTATTACAGCAGTCCCTTTAACATTTCCTGCAATGTTGGTTTGGTGGCGATAAACTCCTTTAGCTATTTTTGGCGAGGAAGCTCTTTATTTCACCATCTATTTTGAATGATAGCCTTGCTGGATAGAGTAGTCTTGGTTTCAGATCCTTGTTTTAAATTACCTTGAATATTTCATGCCCTTTCCTTTTGGCCTGTAGAGTTTCTGATAAGAAGTCAGCTGAGAGCCTTATGGGAGCTCCTTTGTAAGTAACAGATTGCTTTTCTCTTGCTGCCTTTCATATTCTTTGTCTTGAATTTTTGTCATTTTAATTATGATGTGTCTGGGCATGGACCTCTTTGGATTCTTCTTCCTTGGGACTCTCTGTGCCTCCTGAACTTGTGTGACTTTTTCCTTCACCAGGTTAGGGAAGTTTTCTGCCATTATTTCTTCAAACATGTTCTCTAACCCTTGCTTACTTTTGATCTCTTCTGGCACTCCTATGATGCGAATATTGTTATGTTTATGTTGTCCCACAGCTCCCTTAGACTGTCCTCTGTTTTTTAATTGTTTTTCTTTTTGGACCTCTGAGTGATTTTTTTCTACCCTGTCTTCTAACTCGCTAATCTTATTCTCAGCTTCCTCTAATTTGCTGTTTATTCCTTCCAATGTGTTCTTTATTTCTGCTATGTTATTCTTCATTTCTGACTCCCCTCCCTGGAGGTCTAGAAGTGGGGCTGAAAGTTCCAACCCTCTAATCACATGGTTAGTTCTCCTGGCAACCAGCCCCCATCCTTAAGTGGAGTAAAAAAGTCACTTATTAATATAACAAGACACTTTTGTTGCTCTCATCACTTAGGAAAGTCCCAGGGTTTTAGGTGCTGTGCCAAAAAGATGAAGACTAAATGCATATTTACTATAAATCACAATATCACATGCCTATTCCTTACTTTGGTGAATCCTACAATGCAATCAATCAAATAAAAAGTAGCGGTTCAAAGGTAAACTTTGATGATGCCATTAAAACATTAATGGTAGTTTTTAAATAGTCAACCAATTCTTTGGTATTCCTGAGGTGGAATCTAATTTCTCTCTCCTTGAGTGTGGGCTAGATTTAGTGACTTGCTTCTAACCAATGGAATAAAGCAGACATTGTGTGTGACTTCGGAGACTAAGTCATAAAAAGGCACTGCTGCTCTCTCTCTTTCTCTCTCACAACTTGCTATAGTGAAAACAGCAGACATGCCATGAACACACCCAGGCAACCCTGTGAAGCCCATAGTGTGATGAACTGAAGCCTTCTGCCAACAGCCACCTGAGCAAGCCATCTTGGAACCAGATTCTCTAAGTCTGGTCAAGCAATCAGACAACTTCTCCTAAGATTGCAGCCCTGACAGCTTGACAGTGACCTCAGGAAATCCCTTGGGCCAGAAGCCCCTAGGAGGAGCCGTTCCCAGATTCCTGACTCTCAGAAATTGTGTGAGATAATAAATATGTGTTGTTTTAAGATGCCAATCTTTTAATTTTTTACACAGCCATAGATAACTAATATAGTTATCTAATACATGGCCTCCACAAATTTGCAATGCCGTTGGAGAAGTAGGTTACAGCATACACACACACACACACACACACACACACACACACACACTGAACCATGACAGGTTCTAGATGCTCTATCATATAAAGAGGACTACTATGTACTAGAACTCCAGAGGATGATATCCACATCATGACCTTTGTGACTGAGTGCCCTGAAGCTAAGCAATTCAGAGCCTATAACTTATATCGTTAAGTAACTCATTGAGATTGAATGCAACATGCTACTAAAGCAGACGATCAGTCAAATTAATAAAAACTTTCCAGTTAAGGTAGCTGATTAATCACTGTGCAAGCTTACTTTTCCATGTTTTAACGCTAACATTGTTTTTGCCATTGTATTGCTACATTTTGTGTTTTCCTTGAGCTATACCAGCAGTGGGATTTTAATCCCCATTTGAATGAAATGACCCAGCTCCTGCCAAAGTTGACTGCAATAAAGGTTCACAATCTGATTCAAACTGGAACAAGCTGAGATCCACGTGCAGGAATTAAGAACTGGGTCTTGGTGGAGGTACTCTCTTAAATGGAGGGCAAGTTGGTATAAGTTATCAGCCACATTTTTTTCCATTTCAATTTGGGAAGCACAGAAATCTAGTCTGAAGAGCGATAGAGAGGTAGAGAGAGAGAGTTAGAAAGAGAGAGAGATCCATAGCATGACCTGTAATTTTATAATAGTCTATTTCCCCTTATCCCTGGAGCTGGTTTTACAGGTGTATCTCTTCTGCAATCAAAAGAACCCAGGTATCACACTATTGATGATTTTACAGTTTAAATTGTTAACATTAAAAATTATTTGAACTTTGTTGCATATTATAATAAGGTCCCAATAGCAAAGCATCTATTCTTTTGCACTTTAACTAATTTTTCCCTAAATTGAATAAATTTCTAGAGAAGTGGTACAAATAAAAGAATTTATAAACAACATCTTTTTAACTCATGTTATTGGTTATTTGTATAAATGTATCTTATTAGTCAAATTTCTTCTTTACCCTTTGGAAAAAAAATAATCTATGATTTCCTGTAAGTAAAAGAGCCAGGGAAAATATTTTATTCTAATCTAAGTTATTTCTTCACTTTAAATCAAAATGCCAACTATTACTCCATCCAGCCAAGAAAAGTCTGACCTCATATAAGACTTTAGAATAATTTTGATTTAAATAAGTTTCAATGGTAACAATAGGTCAATTTAAATCAAAAGGACTGTTATACTCTCATTAGTCACTGAAGAGATAAAAAAGTTAGTAAGATAAACTTAAAATAAGATTGAAAAACTATAACATGCCCTATAAAGAAAATGTATCATTATAATTAAGTCAAGTAGAAACATTTTTATTTTACTGTATATGACTGATTGGATGGATAGAAGTAAAGACTAAGAAATCTACCAATATTTCCCTCTATTCCTTTAGCAGTGTTTGAATGAGGTCTTTTTATCATGGGTTGTGTCATTTTTAAATTTGCTTCTGGTGAAGAAAAATATCTGGTTTAGCAGTGATGTCTAGTATAAGACATTGCTTTTCAGAATATTTTAGCTCATCTTTGGGTCATTGACATCAGGTCTGACAACTACAAGACGTTTCCTCAGGCAGCTGGTTCTTTGGAGCAGTCATGTGTCATAACTCTAGTATCTACCCCTAGGCTATCTGGTCTGGCGCCAGAGGATTTGTCTTTTCATCTCAAGGAATTTTGAAGGATTAAAAACATAGACATTTATCAGTTATCAAAAAAAATTGTTAGTCTTTTATAAAATAAACATAAGTTCTTATTTCAGTTTCTGTTTTCCCTAGAGTTTTCATTGCAGCCATTTTTAGTGTTTTTTATACTTAGTGTCAATGGTTTCTTATGATAGCTAGTGATGATTTTATTGGTTTCTCCCTCATTTTTTTATTCCTTACAAACATTAAAGGGGTGAACATAATATGAGGCAAGGTTATTAGCTTTGGAAGCATTTAATTCATACCTGGATCTTGAGGGAGAATGGTGAGAATTCGCAGAAATTTACTGGGACAATGGGAAGAAATTTACTGGGTGAGTTAAAATGATGATACCAGAGAAGTAAGACAGAGAAGGCAACAGCATGACTGGGATGATGAGAGGACTGTGTCCATAAAAATATGCTCTAGAAAAGGCTGGCCATCTGAGATGATGTAATTGTGGAAAGATCTGAGAGACTCTCTATGTGGTAGAGGCTGTTGGTGTTCACCTATATCGGCTCCTCCGTGGCACACATCTCTGCACATTTCCTAGCCCCTCTTGCATCTAGACAGGGCCCTGTGACTGAGTTCTAGCGAACGAGCTTCTAGTTCTAATCACAACATATTCTATGAAAGCTTCTACGTTTTCCTTTCTCCCTTTCCCAGGCCACCCTGCTAAAAAGAAAGGATTCTGAGGGTCTAAAAGATCATTCCACCGCAGGATAGAAGGAAACGGGATTCCTGAGTCATTGCTTGAAGGAAAGGTTTACTGGACTTTGCATAACAAGAAATAAATTTGAATTATGTTAAGCCACTGAAAATTGGTGTTTAATATAGTAGCTAGTTTTAATTATCCTAACGTAATATCTCTTTGGGTCTGATGTTGTTTTTGATATTGTCACAGTAAGAGAATAAAGAAGATGGAAAATATTACTCAGAAGATATTCTAGGTGAAAGGGGAGGAGCAGGCGAAAACAGATGGCATTGGGCATGGACAGCCTCCTGAGACACACAACATTTCGTAGAGGTACTGACCTAATTTTAGAACTGAGCAGAACACCTCTAAATGGACCTTGATTTGTATAAAAGTAGACTGAAATATTTTTGACAAGTGTAAGTAAGGTAATATCTATTTTATATAAATGTAAATGAAGCACAATAAATTTAGGTTTGTTTGAAAATATAAAATAGGAAAAGCCAGAGATCAAACATCAAGTTCCTAAATGTCTATAAGAAGATTAAAAAAAAATGCTGAAGTATGCTACACGTATTTCAAAATACCATGGAGAGAAAGAGGAGAGGCCGAAAGTCCTGCGCTTGCTGGGTGGAGGGTGCTGAGAGGATTGACAGCGTATGTGGAGACTGTTTGGACTGTGTGCAGTCACCTGAAGCATGCTGGGCCTGGGAGTCCAGACATAGTGGCAGGAGAAGACTAATTCTTCCCTTTGCTTTTTAGTACTAAAATCTAAAAGGTCACTTTATGCAACAAAAGAAATATTTAGTGATTAGATGTAGAAGTTATTTGAAATCACTGACTACCTTAAGGGGAAAAAGTTTAAGCTAAAATTTCATTTGAAACAGAGTATAGCTTTTTTTTCTGAAACATGGAATTTAAAATTCTAAAATACCCTAAATCTTCACTCTTTAGTGAATAGTTCATACGTGACTATAAAATATATGCCATTATCTTTAAAATATGCTAACACTGATTGGGATAAAATCGCTCCTCTGTTCCTTCTATAAACTGCACTGACAGACCTGCCTGTGGCTTGGGGCTTCCTTCTTTCCCACGCCCACATTAGACATCTCCTTAGGATGCCTAAGGGCTTCCCAATAGAGCGCCCCAGGCTCTAGCACCCACAGCTCCGAGGCTCACGGGGGTCCCTGAGAGTCAATCATTGTGTTCACCTAATATCCTCTATGAAGCGGATTATAAAAGTGGGTCATTTCCACAGGAATAAGGTGTCCAAGGTCTTCGGACGCTAAAAATCTCACAAGCCAGGGTAGAGGGTAGAGGAGAAATAAACAGGTAGAGCAGACAGGATTTTTAGGGCAGTAAAAATACTCTGTATGATTTTATAATGATGGGTTATGTCCTTATATATCGTGCAAACCCATACAATCAAAGGCCCAAGAGTGAACTCTAAAGCAAACTGGCCATTGGGTGATTATGGTGTATCAGTGTAGGTCCGTGAATCACAACAAATGTAACGCTCCGGTGAGCAATGTTGGTAACAGAAGGGTCTGTGTATGCGTGAGGGCGGGTATGTGGGAAATCGCTGTGCCTTCCTCTTAGTTTTGTTGTGAGCCTAAAACTGCTCTAAATAATTGCCTTAGAAAAATCTCACTAGCTATGATTTTTTCACTAGAAGTTGACTGAGCAAAAAAAAAAGTATATATTTATTATATATATATAATACGTCCTTTACAGAAAACTTGAAAAATAGACAAGCCAAAGAAATTATGAAATTCTGAACTATTAACAACTTGTTATATACATGTATGTTTATATTTGTGTGTGAAGATGATTGTGTGTAAATAGACATCTATATTATCAATATAACATATAAATGTATGTCAGATATTTATATATATATAATATGTAAATACATAATTTTTGTATTTATTTTACATATTTAATACCATTGTAATTAACCTAGTTATTAATAACAGGGAAGGAGCAACGGGGAGGCCAAATAGTACAGGCATTCGTTTGTGCAGCTTTGCCAGGAAGCTGCAGTTTAACACTCCCCAGGGGGTCACGGGTCTGTTCCCAGCAGATTGCGCGGGGGGGGGGGGGGGGGGGGGGGGGGGGGGGGGGGACCGAAAGGGTGGAGAATAGACGCATGAAATAGGGAAGGTACTTGCTTGTTAGTCACAACTGGGAGCAGGTCATTGGCCAGAGTAGGTGTGGCCACTGAAAGGGCACAAAATTAGAAATATTTAATCCCCTAAACAAAGGAGTTTGCTTTCTTGGCTCCTGGCTCTTTTGATTCTCTCGGGACTCTTGTTGTAGGGGGTGCGTTTTCTTGGCTCCCTGGCATTTGCCCACATGGCCCACAGCCATGCAGACTCCACAAAATGGACTAATGGACTGCAACTAGCCTAATGCTGCACCAGACCTAATGGAATGGAAACTCTGGACACTGGCTTTGCTTCTAGCTCTGCTGAGGCCTCAGTTATACTTCTTCCAAGATTGGATTAAGGGAAATGGGACTTTGGAAACCCTGGGACTTAATTCCAAGCAAATAAAAATCACTCATTCTCTTGTGCGAGTCTCAGAAAATTCTTTTTCTCAAGATATCATAAGGACCCCACCCCCAGCTCAGCGGGGAAAGAGATTCCCCACTTCCACTGATAACAGAATGGTGCCCAATGGTGGCCCCCTGGGAGTGTTAAACTGCAACTTCCTGGCAAAGCTGCAGAAATGGCATGCCTATAATATCTGGCCTCCCCTTTGCTTCTTTCATGTTATTAATAACTAGGTTAATTACAACAGTATCATAAAGACACAAGATCATTTATTCTGAAGAAGCTAAAGCTGACTGAGGAAACAGTCGTGGCCTCAAACCAAGAGTTGGGGATGAAGACTGCAGATAACCTTTGGGTACTTTCAGGACACCTTGTATAGATATGAGATCTTGTAAAACTAGAAAAACATGGAAGTCCCAAGTTTACAGTCATGCTAGTTGGTGTTCCCAGCCCCCTGTGATACATGTCAGATCAAGAGGAGGACATGTGCTTTGAAGGAATGAAATCTGTAAACAAAACTACAGCCTCAAACAAGGGACTCAGAGGTCTCCTCCACCCGCGGCGGTTGCAACTGATGACCAGGCAGCTGGATGCTGCAATGAGTAAACGGAGTGTGGCACAGAAACCGGAAACACTTTTGGGGACCTGCAAGGGCTGGCCTGCCTGTAAAAATGGGGATGAATATGCTTACCATCACCCTATTTCACCTTGCAAAGCTTTCCCCGGTAGTAAATTTGCTGACAAATGTTCATTTTTCCACCCACATTGTAAATCTGGTGCAGAATGTACTAAGCCAGGTTTTCCCTTCACTCCTATGAGCAGAAGCATTCCAGCCCTGCCTCCACGCCCAGCACTTCCACCACCACCACCGTCTTCTGGTGGCTCACTCTCATGTTGCTTCCCTTGTAGGAAAACGGAACGCCCTATCATCCAAACACCGTGGATTTAACACTCACTGTACAACACATGACTGCACGGTTTTTCTTCCCACCGTTCCTGTGCCACCGCGGCATGCCTTCAAATGGACCTGGCCCCAGACCAGTGAATGACACCGGTCCTATCTGGCAGAAGATCATGAAGTTCGAAAGCCTTTACCTATTGATGAAAGAGATTTTATAGAACTTGTCAGATATTTGAAACTTGAAATATATTGTTTTCATAATATGAAAAAAAATAATTCACCCACATATAGGAAAAACCTTTCCCCCACCTTTGCCACAAATACAAATGAAATCTGCATTGAGAACACTTATAGTTGAATGTCTTTCTACCTCATCTATGCTGAAAATACATTTATTTTGTTGGTGAAAATCCTAGAAGGCAGAAAATATCAACTGCTTTTCACTCCTCTTAAGAGGAGAGCAGGAACAGAGCTGATATTTTTGAAATGATTTTCTTAAAAATTCAGTATTGAATACATAAGCCCTATTTCCACACTGGATGGGGAGTATACAGGTGGCAATTGTGTGAGGAAAAAAATAAGCTGCTATTTTTCAGCTACAGAGAGGAAGGGATGTGTGTAAAAGCTACGACTGTGAGGCCCTGACCGGGTGGCTCAGTTGGTTGGAGTAGCGTCCCACACATCGAAAGGTTGCTGGTTTGATCCCAGTCAGGGCACGTACCTAGTTGCGGGTCCATCCCAGTCCGGGCATGTTCGGGAGGCAACTGATGGATGTGTCTCACATCGATGTTTCCTCTCTCTCTCTCTCTCTCTCTGTATATCTCCCTCCCCCTTCCTCTCTCTCTAAAATAAATAAAGAAAAATATCCTTAGGTGAGGAATAAAAAATAACAATAATAATAAATTTTAGAAAAAAAAAACCCTACTTCTGTGAGCTGAGAAGAACATGCTTGATTACTTTGATTCTCTACTGAAGTTCTGACCAGTGTCACACTCAGAAATAGGACTTGCCCCATTCTTAAATATCCCCAAGCAACTGATATACACACAGATGCCAGCACTGGGGCAGGGGTGGGGGGAAGGGGAGAGAGTCTCACTTCCTCTGCCCATCTTCAAACTCAACCTGTTCTCTGGGGACAGAGGTCCTTACTACTCTCCATGAATAACTGAGTGTGACTGAATTCTCTAGCAGCACCCCTCCTCCAGGGGCTATTCCAATCTCAGTGTCAAAGAACTGTGTATTTGTCATTTTGTGGTTAATTTACTATGCCTGTACTAAATGCATTTGAAGTAACAGTTTGCAATGTATCACTCAAATGTAGATAACACGTAATTTCTAATCTTGGTGGGCCAAGGGGATAAGATTAATTGTACTCGGAAGGTAAGCAATAAATGCCTATCGGGTTACTTGTTTGTGTCCAAGGTTCAGAAGAACACATTGTCATCTTTATAACTGAGCAACGCCTCTATTTCATGCTGTTACAAACTAATTATATATAAGTCAAGACCTTCCCATACCCAGCCACATTCTGATTTCTCAAAACAACCCAAAGGATTATGAGTCAAAAGTCTTGGCTTCTTGCCATTCTCCAAGATAAAGTCTGAAATGTGGAAAGCAGATTTTCTTTCTGGCAAAGGACAGAAAAGTAATTTGCTAACAGGGCTGCTTGATCACCACTCTTCACTTGCAAGTGCTGGCGTTGCATGGAGATGGAAGTTCAAACAATTAAAAAAAAAATGTTTTCAGTCTTTTCTAGAACTCCTAGTAGCCTCTCACAGAGCCCCAAAAGACATCTGCAGAATCCAGTTGAGAAACCCGGACTAGACTGCAAGCTTATGAAGAGTGGGAACTGTGTTTCATTTGTTGGCACCCTAAGCACTTAGCACAATGCCCAGAACAAAACTGATACCCTATAAATATTTGTTGAACTGAAAAAAAAATCATCTTTATCCTACTAACTAAATTAGAGCAGACTTTTTCTTGATCTTTAATAGATTTAATTACAGATGTTTTGCCTTTAAAAATCCAAATGGATAGCAATTATTGTACAAATCAGATGCCATATCTTCATGTCACCAAACAGATTTCATTTCAAAGCTATAATTTGTTGACTTATATCTGTAATTCATTCTACTTCCTAGTTATCCAAGGAAGGTTTGAAGGTCTTCAAACCACTGATGACCTATGAAAAACTTGTTTTCATTTTGGCAGTAGTCCATGTAACATGTTCCAAACTAAGATGATTCTTTAAGGATTATCGGGCAACAGGAGTAAACAGAGGGTAAATAGATATCTAGAGGTGATATTTACTTTACACATTTCATTATTATTCCATGATGTTAGTCATAAGGGCTTTGAGTGGAAAATTACATATACACGAATATTTGTAACCAAAGGGTTATAATCTACAATGTTTCTCATACTTACCTGGAAAATAAGTTTTTCTTCAGGCTTTAGGAGCAAGAAGTTCCTTCTCCATGCAATGCCAGCACTTGTAGTAAAGGACAGTGGTCAAGCAGCCCTGTCAGCAAATGAAAAATTTTAAATTTTATTGTGGTAAGAACACTTATAAAATTGTCTTAAGTGTACCACAATAGAATATTGTTGCCCATAGGTTCAAGTTTATACAGCAGATCTCTAGAACTCATTCATCTTGCTTATGCCCATTGATTAGTAACTCCCCTTTCTGCCTCCCCTCAGCCCCAGGCAACCACCAGTCCACTTTCTGATTCTAGTAATTTCACTATTTTAGATATCTCACAGAATTGTGGAATCATGTAGTATTTATCTTTCTGTCACTGGCTTATTTCACTTATAAATAGAATGAAAAGGTGACCTATGGAATGAGAGAAAATATTTGCAAACCACATATTTGACAAGAAGCCAATCTCCAAAATATAAGGAACTTCTACTTCTCAGTAGCAAAAAACCCTAATAACCCAATTAAAAAATGGGCCAAGGACTTGAATAGGCATTTCTCTAAAGAAGACATACAAATGGCCAACAGGTATATAAAAAATGCTCAGTGTCACTAGTCATCAGGAAAATGCAAATAGAAACCACAAGATATCACCTCATACCTGTCAGGATGGTTATGATAAAAACCCCCAAAGATAGCAAGTGTTGGTGAGGGTGTAGAGAAATTGGAATCCTTGTACACCATTGGTCCAAACGCAAAATAGTGTAGCTGCTATGGAAAACATTAGGGAGGTTCTTCAAAAATATTAAAAATAGAACTACCACATGATTCAGCAATATCACTTCTTGGTATTTATCCAAAAGAATTAAAATCAGGGACTAGAAGAGACAGCTGCATGCCCGTGTTCACTGCAGCATTATTCACAAAGCCAAAATTCCCGTCAACAGATAAACGGCTAAAGAAAATGTGGTGTAAACATGCAATGGAATGCTATTCAGCTTTAAAAAAAGAAAAAATTATGCAATATGTGACCACATGGGTGAATCTTGAGGATAAAGATGACATTTAAAAACAGGAAACCACCATTTACTATATAAGACCATAATGCCCCTGATGGTTCTTGAGCACCTTTCTAAGTTGTTTTCAGTGTTTTCACCTACTCTTTCAAGTCTTTTAATAAATGAATATACTTCCCTTCTTTAATGTGGCAAAAGTCTTCACACACACACACCACAATGGGGTAGGATGATGGACAGTTTCATACACTTCATGAATCAGCTTTTTAAAATATCTTTTAATCAATGCATTGTAAACTGTAATAGAAACTATTATTATCATGATTTTTCTTGCTCTGAATTCCCATCAGAATTGTTTTCAATATTACCCTCCCACACATACCCTACTTTTGAAATAAATGTAATCACACTCCAAATCCAAAATAAGTAATGTTGAAATGATTTGCATTGTCTCTTTCCTTCATTAGTGTTACCAAAAAAAATGCTATCAGTACATTCCTAAATTTAAAAAAAATTCGAATTTGTGTGCTTTTGTTCATAAACTCCAAAAAGATTATCACAGGCAAAAAAATATAGTTTACTCTCCTTAAATCTGAACCCTTTCATTTATTAGGAAAGTGGTTACTCATGTTTTTTTTCACAGGACTAAAATACTATTTCATGTACCGAAAGAGCTAACCATTTCCTTGAGCTGAGTCATTTTTAGGGACTTCAGCCCTAATCTTGGTGCTCAGCACAAAGCTGTGAGACCAGCTGCTGAGTCCTTGGCAGGGGCCAGGCTGGGAACTGAACTGAAGCATCTGAAATGTCTCCAAGGACCATGGCACATCTCTTTGTCATAGATGAAGGAAAACAGGTTTTTTCTCCATTTGCTTCTTTTCCTGAAACCATGAAATTTACTTATGTAAAAGATGCTTATTAATCATAAATCAATGATACTGAAGCATTAGTGAAGATCTGGGTTGTTCTGACTACATTCCTTGTTAAACTTGTGCTTTATTTCACTAGTCAGTCAAAAGACTAGAAAAGACGGATGATAGTGGAAGTTCTGAGCCTTAGTCACTCTGTCCACTCTTTAAATGCTACTTATGGACAATGTGGCCCTTCCGCTTGCCTCCTGCTAGAGGAGCAGTAAGGAGACGGGGCTCATGCCATTAACTATTAAAAGACTACAGGAGATACAGGAATGCCCTTGGTGCCTTCCCTGTTCCTACCAGCTCAGGCTACTTAGATAAGATCCACTCTGGCAACCAATCACTTTGAAAAGGCAGGCACCATTTATTTATCTGATGGAGATTTCCCCTTAAACAGACCTACCCAGAGGCCTTACGGCTAAACTCAGGGAGGATCTTAAGTGCTGGGGGGAAAAAAGAAGTGAAATTGTTAGGAAGCTGTGGTACTGAATAGCACTTGCTTTTTCCAGTGATACCTCCATTACATATTTCAGGTTCTCTGATCATATTTGGGAGACATGGAAAATATCAATTAAACCCTAAAATACCTCAAGAGATTGAAAACCAACTCAAAGCTGAAGCTCCCCAGTGAAATCCTGTCTGTGTGTTGCTTACGAAGGTTTCCATTTGCCAGGCCTCTCATCTTATCGATAGGAATTCCACCAGCTCTAAGCTACCCCCGGCCCCAATGACATACCTGCTTTACTTGCATCCAAAGGAGAAAAATCCTTTTTTTTTTTTTTTAACATTAAAAAAAATAACAGTTGAAAGATACCTAAAACAAACCAAAAGACAAATGAATCACAAAAAATTACAGAAGCAGAGACATTGCCCAAAGAAATGCCAGTTGTCTACTGATGGGAATACAGAGAATCGAGTAGAGATGGGGATGGAGTTTCTGTTTGGGATGATGACAAAGTTCTGGACATAGAGACGTTTGCACAACACCGTGAATGTAATTCACACCACTGAATTTAAAAATTGCATTTAAAACGGTTAAAATGGCAAATTTTGTGTTACATATATTTTGCCACAATTAAAAAACCCAATAATGTAAAATACCAAATATTTTTGAATTGCACACTTTAAATGAGTTGTATGGAATGTGAATTATATCTTAATAAAGCTGCTTTTAAAAAACGTCAAGGAGAAAATATGATCAAGCCTATCGAAAGAGAAAAACCACAGCTGAAGTGCTCCAGCCCCAGCCTTTCCGTTTTCACTTTCAGGAACGGGGTCCGATCTGCTTCGCCTCCCGGCAGCTGTCCCGCTTTAATCTGCGGGAGGAAACAGACTGGCAAAGCGCTGCTGCTGTTGGAATACGAAGCTTATTTGTTTTAGCGCTGTGCCTTCTAAAAATCTTGTTTTTTCTTTCCAGTATTTGAAAGAATCACGCTAAACAGTGGCAGGTGGTCCTTTTGCTTCCTTATGAAGATGGCCTTTTGGGCAGCAATGGAAATCCAGTAACCTGAAGTAAGAAAGGTGCCCAGATTGGTCGTGTTTTTGGCCAGATTTTCCCAAATTTTGACAACATGGAAAAATGAAAATAGCTATTGACCATTGCCTTTGTTAGAGAATTAGACATCTAGTTATCCGCAAAAAATGTTACAGTGCTTATGACTCATGGATTCCGCACAATGAAACCTCACATTTGTGTAATCACTACCTAAGCCTCCAATTCATCAAAACCTGTTAACAATTTTAGAATGCTTACCAGTTTCAAAATTTTCATATTAAATTTTATATATTGTAACCAATTTCATCAACTGCTTCTACCCTAGCATGGAAGAGACTACTACGCAATGCCGCAGGTTGAAAGAGACAACTAACTTTTTTGTCACTTAAGATAAATTCGACCTTATTACCACCATTTCTGAAGTTTCTAAAAAAGATAACTCCACCAATGATATAGCCTTTGTTTTTTATGCTGTTTACTTCTGTTATGCAGCTTTTATTTTCTAGCAACAATGACAATCCACTGATCAAAACTCAGTCTAAGAGGGAGGAGCTGGGAGCGGGAGGACCAGCGGGAAGGAGAGGAGTCATTCTGCAGTTGACCAAGGTAAATATTACCGCCTCAGGTTTTATAGAAAATGAAGCCATGCTTAACAGCAACAGTAGAGCACTTAGATGCTTTAATTGTGGCTCTAAGGGAAATAATAAACAGATTAAAAATGCTCTCTTAGATAAAATTTTATTAATTTTAATTTTTTCTAGGGATGATACTGATGTTCTCAGAATTACTTAACATTTCCAAAACAGAAGGTCAAAAAGGATTCCTTAGGACAAACTTGTTCTGTTCCTAATGATTGTTCTGGAACCACAGTCAATGAAATCATCACGAACACAATAGTGTTTGTTCTGGGACAGGCTTTCTGATTTCTCATTCCAAGACACAGAAAGACTAAAAAATCCAAACCAAGAAATATTTCTCCCAAACAAACTGTACTGTTTGAATGCTCCTCTTCATCACTGTGCTAAAATGCTTGCTGGAGTTATTTTTAACTGGGAACAGAACATTCATTTTGGAAAATGTTCAGTTCCCTAAATTTATAATGAGCAGAAATACATACTTTCAATGAAAGACTCTGCAAACTCCAGTAACCCCATCAGCAGAAAATAAATTTTATGGTTTTTAGGAATGAAAGTCTTTTAGATACTGTGAAGCCTTGAATCTGGATCACCTGCATCGATGCTGGCAGAAACAGGCACTTAACATCATCTAGCCTTGGAGCTTGTTTCTTTGCTCATGCACATTTCCTCAAAAATAATGAGCCTCAGTGATGCCAAGTGGATTCTATTGTTTTTATTGACTGTTACTACTTTTATTAAACAATGTTAGCCATGTAGGACGATTAAAAAACAACTAATATTCTTGGAATATATACATTCTATTAACTGATATAACTCAATCCAGTCTTTCATTACAGCAGTGAATTTTCATTTTGCACAAAGACATAAGTAATTTATATTCCAACACAACAATCACTTCTGGGTTAATAATTTCACAGTTTCCTATTATACGGGCTGCATGTACTTATAGTGTTTTAGCACAAAGCCAATACAAATATGAAAGTATCCTCATTCTAATGGTTACTGTGCTGTTAGAGATGGGTGTCGGCGATGGGTATCCTCCTGAGCTCTACGATCTGGGAGTCAGTCAAGGTGCCTCCCTCCTGGCTGCCTTGACCAGATTCATTATCACTGACACTGAGACCAGCACCTGTAATAGAAAAATAAGAAACACAAAAACTCCCAATTATTAGTGCAGTGAATTAAGGATCAAGTTACATTAAGTCAACACATGTTTACTTCTATTATATCAGTAAAAAGAGAGCTGTACATTTAGAATAAATATTTTTAATAATGTACAATTATAAAACTATACTTTAAATTCCTTTTGGTAGTTTTTATAAGTAAAATTAATTTTTAAAGACACAAATTGGGTTCTCAATGGTTGACAGGTATAACTTACTCCCAAGAACAGCATTTCTCAACTGGGGCTTATTAAAATAAAAAAATCCCCCCCCCCCCCAAATTCAGGCAGGTTATCAGAATTTTTCAGCAGGGGGTAGGATTTGCTGTTCAAAAACATATAAGCTGCAACCCCACAGGTACTGAATGTACGAGGCCCTTCAGCTGAGACTCCGCCAGGGTGGGCAGTGATCCAAGAAGAAAGACGTGCTCTGACAACACCTGGTGCCCCTCAGTGCCCGGAAGACTTGGGCTCTGAATGACTCAGATCTGATCCCAAGATAAAAATAATTATGCAACACAGAAGCAAAACAGATCCACACAAGAATCCCCCAAAGCTAGCGTTGATTACAGATAGTACTCAGAATTTGTTTTGAGGGAGCTCCACTATTCACTGTGTTTTTTTCACAACTCAGAAAAGTCAGGAAATTTAACACTATGCTAGAGTAACACCTCATTCTTTTCTTCTCTAATTCACAAACTCTCATTCCCCCCCCCCCGCCGCCATACACACAGAATGGGGATGTGGTCACAGGGAGTGCTGCTGGTATCTGTTGGGCACTAGACTCTAAAAGAGAAGGAAAGTGAAAACACACACACAGTTGTCAGGGAGCTGAGACTTCCCTTTCTGTCTGAGATATAGGAAAGGCTATTATTCTGCACAGTTGGTAGCTATGGGAAGACGGTGTGCTAGCTTTGTCTTACCCTACTTGGGATGGAAACGGGAGCCCATTAATGACCTTCTTCTAGTCAAACCCTCCTTCATCTGGGCCTCTGTCCTTCCCATCCTCTCTCTGTTAAAGGCTGCTGTTGAAACCCCACTTCCTCCCTTTGCTTCTGGTCCACCCCACCCTCTGATCTCCAGAGGTCTGCTTTTTCTTGCATCTCCTCCTGCTGTCTAACCACTGGAGGCTTTATCTTCAGCCTTGCTCAAGGCCTACAAGATCCACCTGACCCCCTGCCTACCCTCTAGCCTGATATCTCACTAGAGCTGCTGGTCACTCCCTTTTCATACCATGTTATTATGGTGGCACTGCCTGGAATTCTCTTCTCATTCCCCAACTCTTAATTTGGCTGCCTCCACTCTTCTGTAACTATCAACCCAGGCATCACCTCTGCTAGCCATGGAAACAACATAATTCTCTTTTAAAATTTCTGACTCCCCATTGGATTATGTCCTTCATATCTTTATATTCTTAGCTTATAGGACAGTGCCCAGTACACTGTGGGTGTTCAGCAAATGTGTGTTGTATGTATTAATAAACTATGCTCTGCATCCTAGCTCTTGAAAATGCCTCTTCCATCTCTATTGTCCACTCTGTTCCTCTCATCTATACAGCATTCCACTGCCTTTTCCTTCTCACGAACAAACATTAGGCCAACTGCATGGAGCCTGAAACCTCCTGCATCGGCTGTAAGGTACTCCCTAATCTGACTCTACTCTACTGAATAGACATATCTCAACCTTTGCCCATTGGAAAGCTTTCTCAATGTGATCAGGTATCTTGACAGGTCCTGGATATGCCATGTTAATTCCAGCCTGGGTGTTTTCCTGCTCATCCATCAAAACCCATGTCCATACCCTTTCACAAATAATTCACTATTCTTTCAAAACAGGGAGTTGGAGAATGCAATATTTGAAGAGTCCCAGTTTATACCTGAAAAAATTATTAATCACATCCCCTTTATGTTCTCAAATTGCCCTGGTTTGGATGATAAATTATATGTTACCTCTACATGTAATGTATATGTAAGTCATGATGTAAGATGTGTAACAATTTCAACGAGCAAAGAGAATGATGTAAATTTTCCACCTGTAAAAGAAAAGGCTGCTCATATATTTATAAAATGAAATGAATAACAGTGGGCATCAAATTGCTATGGAATTTAAACTCTTTGAATTAGTTTAATAGAATAATGTAAAATTTTTATTTTAAAACACTAAAATTTATAATACAGTGGAAATTACATTATGTGGCACTATTTACACTTAGGATGAAATCTTTAGATGTTTATTAAAATATATGCAAAGGGTTACATAACTTTCAAAGTTGTTTAGGGGTTCAAATGAAAAAAGATTTAGAAGACTCACTTGACTTGGCTGGAGTGGCCCGTAGTTAAGGTGGACCCGAGAGAGATCAAGATTTGCAAATTAAACTGATGATAGGGAAGCTAGTAGAAACCAGTAACACAGGTCTGGTGAGCACTGGACAAACCTAAAGAGGCAACTATTATTCAACTTCAATCACTCTGCTGCTGGATTTATTTATTTTAAAAGAAATTTTGGATTTTTATGGGGTATCTCTCTAGATTTTTATGGGGTATCTTTCTAAATTTTTAAATTTTGGCTCAAAAAATGTTAAAATGCTGAAGGTCAAACAAAGCACCTGGGTGGGCCAAATCTGGCCTGTGTCAACTGTAAATTCTGCTTTAGATAGAATGGCATGTGGACTGTTGCTCTGATTTGACCACATTCTACGATGGAAAGTGTCTAGGGGTGGTGCTTGATTTTTATAGTACCTTTTCTAAAAATAGAGGGAATCAATGTGAGAGACTGCTATTTTGGTCTTCTGAAGTATTTATTTCCTAACGAGTGTAGTGAACTCTCAGGAATACTAAACTCTATCTATAAGCAAGGAAGTCATTCCATACATTCCCGAGCTAAATGCATTTAATACTTGTTATATATATAGTACTCGCATCTAATTGAATTATGCCGCAAGAATTCATTCTATGTTTCCGGTGTCATAACATCAACAACTGACCCCTTTGTAGTGCTAGGGCCATCATCTTCCCCGAGAATTATTTGTGACCTGAGAGCCCCCTTTTTAGTCCTAATGCTAATGAGCGTTCTGTGCACTTATGCATAAAATGAAATTATCTCTCTTCTCTTTAGTTCTCTTTCACATGCTATACAGTTCCCTCAATGGGACCCTCTTCTAGGCACTCTTTAAGTGTAGATATTATCTATGATGTTATTCTTGGTTCCTTCCTTTCTCCCGTTTTCCTTTCCTCCCTTAGAGAAAAGGTCATGCACCCTTCTTCTTCTTCTCTCTCTCCTTCCACTCCTTGATCAACCTTATTCATCCCCACAGTTTCAAATATAATCTCTGCACGGACGCATTTCAAATCAACACCTCCCACCCTGAGCCCTCACCCGAGATCCTCAAACCTGATCCTTCGCCAGGCCTAAGGATCGCTGTGCCCTAATCTGAACTTACCGGTTTCCCACTGCACACAAATAAATGAACAGATGCTCCTTACACAACTCCTTAGTCACCTGGTGCAAAGCAGGAGCCTTTGCTGCCTGTCCTCACTGTTTCCTCAGCGTTCCCCGCCGTGTTCATCTTCTCTTTTTTATTTCTACTCCTCAAATCTGAGTCCTGGACCTCACTCCTTTGGACAACTGTAACATTGTCCAGCCTTTTTGATTTTGCTTCTAAATGTATTCTTCATACTCTCATAAGAGTTCTTTTGCCTCAAAACCCAGTAGGAACATGCCATTCCTCTCCTCACAAACCTCCATGGCTCCCTAGGTCCTATAAAACCCCACTCCTTAGCATGGCATCTGAACAGCACTTCCACAGCATGCAAAAAACCTCAGGAAGTGTTCCGCTCCCCCAGATGAACCTATCACTGCATGTGGCCCAGGTTAAAAGGATTGAAGTGGGTTATCTTTAGGCTTTTTAGAGCTGCTAAAATGGTAATGTGAATATGAATCTTCAGTTTCTCAAATATACTCAGTGGGGGGAATCCTGCCATTGAAGGTGACTGTGAATGTGTCAAGGAGGGGGCTCCCTGAAGTCCCCTGAGGGAATGACAGTACATTTTTCACAGTGCAGGTGAGCCACCTCACAGCCTTTCTCCCGCCGCCTCTCCGCCCAGCCGCACCGAGACGCTCGTCCTCCAGGGGCAGGTGGTGCACGCGTCAGCCTGGGCTTCGCTAACTGGATCCCCTCCACTGGTGAAGCCTCTCCTCCACTCTTAACCTATTTAAAAACTACACAGTCTTCAAGAATCAATTAAGGGGGTTTTCAAAAAATTTCCTTGATTTCCTCAATAATTTATAACTCTTTCCACCTACTTATGTCATATTTGTGTAAATGTCTATTCCTCTAAGCAAACTCTAGGTTTTGTAATCATTCATTCATTCTTCATTCATTCATTCAATCTTCAACAATATCTACATAAGGTTTACCAAGTGCCAAGCATTATTCTGAATATATGGCTACATATATAGTAAAATGCACTTTTGAATTATTATTTCAATAATTTCATCTGAGCAGGGACACATCTTCTTGCTTGGTTGTGCATCTAGAAATAAAAACTTCACTGAAGTTTTTTTAGTCGTGTCAGTTTAACATTTTTCTGAGTAAAAAGATGAAAGAAACATTACATATTTGATTTGAAAACAACTTTCCATTGGGTCACAGGTTGAGTGGGATTGAATTTACAGGAAGAGCCAATGAAATACTGTATGTAACGGCACTTTGAAAACGACAGAACTACATGAGGCCCACTCTGCGGCCTTTGAAAATTTCTGCTTTAAAAATACTCCATAAGAAGGTCTCTGCGGCAGACGAGGGGCCAAACTCCCAGTGAAACCCCTGGCTGATTGTCTTACGACACTGAACCTGCCCCAATAGCACCTTGGTGTTCTGGAATGATTCCAGGGCAGAGATACTTACACTGAGTTAGAGAATGCCTTTTGTTAAAAAGCAAGTTGTAAATTATTTTGAGGTTGTGTTATGTTTAGTGTTAAGAACAAAATAACCTAGAGTTAGGCTGAGATTAGGAAGGAGTCATGAGAACCCGGCTGCGCTAAGGGCGGCTGGCTGTGCTTATGCAGCTTCAGGTGAAGGTATAAAATGCAGCACAGCAAGAGCGCCTGCTTCTAACGCAGTCTCTGGGGTCATACATACCCGTTTTTAATGCAAATATCAAGTCGTCAAACTCTTGGGACTCCTCATCAGCTATGAGCGACCCCTGGCCATATCCTCCGGGGGAAGGGAATGAGGCACCATTTTGGGGGCTTGGCTTTAAGTCAGGACTGGCCTGAGTGGCTTGTTGGAAGGATCCTCTCTCCCAGTCAGGTGGCACCTGTTTGGGTTGGGATGCGGCGAAAAGGAAACCATAATATGAATACATACATACTTGTACTTATTCTGACTGTACATAAGCTATTTATCTCTGCATCTCACTACACAAACCAAGTGAAAGGGTTGTTGAACTGTTTAGAATTGAGGCCTTTAATTGTGCCTTTGTTTTTTTAGAAGTATGTTTCCCCATGACACAATGTAATCTGGTGATTTGAAATGATTTCTCTACTAGAATTACTTGTAGATGTCTACGCAGTCATGTGTGGGGAAAGAAAATTACCTTTCAACCCAATCAACACCTTTTATTTTTTTAAAAATGCATTGTGCAGAGAAAACTGTTAAAAATATAAGAACTGGAGAGGAGCCCTCCTAATTTTTAATCTAAGATACAAAATAAAAATTTAAATATAGTAGCTTTCTATAAGGACACACTGAATTGAAAAATAAAGTTCTCTGATAGCATTCTAAACTCTTCCTTTTGAAAAATTTAATGATTAAAAAGATAGTTCTATCCTGAAATAATTAAACATGCTCACTTCCCTCTTGGTTACTGGTAAAAAGCCCTTAATCCTTCCTTTCCTAATGCTTTTTCTTCTCTGCAAGGCTTCCTAGAATGTCTCTGACAGTCCCTCATTGACAGCTGGATCAAGGCCAATCTTAAGCCTCTGAGGAATGCAGAACACACGTTAGGGTATGCCACTGCGCAACACCCCAAAGGAACGCTCAAGTAGTGGCTCGGGCCCAGGAATTGAACTGTCACAGCTGCTGTCTCCCAATATAAGCTCTTCTGAGCGACTGCAGGGATGTTGCAGACTGAGGAAAGTGACCCAAGGACTGTAGAAATAAATTTAAGACAAAATCTTTAAAAATTTCGCTAAGAAGTTGAGCATCTAGGTCAGCACTGTTCAACAGAACTTTCTGTGATGATACAAATGTTTGATATCTGCATTCTCCATTATGGTAGCTACCAGATACATGTGGCTACTGAGCACTTGAACATGGTGATTGATGAACTGAATTTTTAATGTTATTTTATTTTAGTTAGTTTAAATTTAAATAGCCACACATGGCTAATGGTTATTGCATTGTACACTTCAAATCTAGGCAAATGCTAGAATGGGTAATGAATAAAAAAGACAAAAGTAATTTTTTTTAGATTCGGCCCTGAATTGCTGGTGCTAAAAATATCCATTTCTATTGTTATCAACTTTGATGTGAAAATAATTCAGTTTTAAGAACTTTTGGGATACAGATATTATACTAGATTTCCAAACATTTATGGTACTGAAGACATATTCTAATTTAAAAATATTGTACTTGATTTTTGATCATTTACCTTAATTTTAACCTGACACAGATAAAACTACTTTCTATATTAACATGGAAGAGAAAAATATATCACTGAACAGAGAGATTATCTATCTATCTATCTATCTATCTATCTATCTATCTATCTATCTATCTATCATCTATCTATCTATCTATCTATCTATCTATCTATCTATCTATCTATCATCTATCATCTATCATCTATCATCTATCTATCTATCATCTATCATCATCTATCTTCTATCATCTTTCTACTTACCTACCTATCTATAAACTGCTTCCTTTTCAGACACATGCACTTTGATTTTCTGCCATTTTTCATGTTGCAAATAAATACAAGCACTGTTCCCCTTGGATCTTTAATACAGAGAGGGCACTATGAGCTATGTAAAGAATGGGAGACAAGCACATCTTGGACACTGTAGAAATTCTCAGAGACCTGTCTACCAACTCTTTCTGGACAAATGCCTTCAGGTATGATTTAAAATCTAAGCAATGGTCCCAGTGCTATGGCAGCATTAGTAACAGGTTGGTGGCAATGTGATTTAGACACAGGAAACCAATGTGATGTGGACAGAATGCAGAAAGCAGTGGGAGACAGACTTTACAGAAGACATCCTGGATAGATTTTCTAAGCAGTACTGCTAAAGCACTTTTCCACGTCTTTGTTCTAAAATATTTTTTGGTAATTAAATTAAAATAATTTCAGCGTATTTTCACTGAGTGTTTGTTGGGATTGAAGTAGTGAATTGGGATGGGTGAAGGAAGAGAGCTGCGTAAGTATTTGAGGAAGAACAGTATTTAAAAAACCATTTCTGAAGCTGGTTCAGACACTGCCATGTCAAATTTGGAAGATTAAAAAAATTTTTTTTAAATCTTCATCCGAGGATATTTTTCCCATTACTTTTTCAGAGAGAGTTGAAGGGAGAGAGAGAGAGAGAGAGAGAGAGAGAGAAACATCGATGTGAGAGAGAGACATTGACTGGCTGCCCCCTGCACGTGCCCCGACGGGGCCCGGGATCCAGCCTGCAGCTCGGGTCCGATCCCTTGACCAGAATCAAACCCGAGACCCTTCAGTCTATGGACCAAACTGATTAGGGCAAATCTGGAAGATTTTGAAGAAAGAGATGACAAAGTATGCTCTGTCTGAGTTCCTAGAACAAACTGCTGGCTAGTAAAGGTCACAGGGCTGGTAAGAAAATGAATTGGGTAACAGACAAGATACCACAGTGAGCACATCAAATACTACAGATGAGAAGATGCCAGTAGGAGGAGGGCTTAAAGTCACAAAGCACCATCTAACCTGTACTCTTCTGAGATGGGAAGGCATAAATGGGAGGGGAACAGACAGACAGAGACAGACACACAGAGCAAGGTCAAGGTCCAAGTCAAGGGCAGGCACCTCCTCCATAGCACTGATAAGGTTCTGGGTGGACTTGCTGATTTCCCCTCCGGCGGGAGGCATTCCGCTCCCGGGCGTGAAGAAGGCTGTGCTGGGCCCTGGGTGCCCGTTCATTTCCACCGTGTAGCTGGCCTTCATGGGGCAACAAGTCTGGTTGTGTAGAATGAAATAGACCACAAAAACGTAAAGTCCCTGCAAAAGAAAAGAAAACTAGCATGTTAAAAGAAGAATAAACATGGTTGTAAGCCTAGCAATTTTCTACAAATGTTTTCCAAATTCTACCCAAAGCTGGGAATACAGAACAATGTTAGAGGTCTAGCAAGAGGCCACTGGAAATTTCTGCATGTCATGAAAAAGCTATTCCATGTCATTTGGGAAAATTGCTCTCTCACTAACAAATCATGTTTTTTCTTGGTTAAAACGTAAGTAACCTGAAGTGTAGTACTATTAATACACAAAAGTAGAACTGCACAAGTCTATCTGATTAGCTGTGTACATTTTGTTTCAGAAAGCAAACCTCTTGCCTCCCAGAAAATTACTATCTTTTCCCAGATCTCACTTCTTTTTTTTTTTCTTTCTTAGCCAAATGTTTGAAGTGAGCTCCAACAACATTGTAGGCTCCTGGAAGGGCTGCACTAATTAAGCCTTCTCATTTTGTTTATATATCTCACCTATGTATCTTATTTGAAAATAGAATCCCAGGGTAGGGACTCAGAGGAATTCTGTGGATTACTTGCTTCTCCGTAAATGTTACATGAGAACAATAAAGCTATCTTGTGAATTCTTAAAGATCTGCTGGCCCTTTAAATTATTTTGCAATCTAGTCAAATTCTTAACAATTGCTCTGCCTCCATCAGAGGTAGCAACTCTAATTTTGCATTTGTGTTCCCAACAGTGCTTACACTGCCTTCCTTCATGATTTCTACAAGGGACCTACTGTATACTTCTAATGGTGCTTCTACAAAGCTTGTTAATTTTGACCTTTACATTCAGTCAATAAAGCATGTTAAATTGTGCCTCTTATGTCTGTTAGTCCTGGTGTTTAAGTTTTGGAAGCAAATAAGAATCGCCTGAGTTACTAAAATTCTTAAATTAGTCCACAAAAAGCAAGACGCTCAACTTATTAAAGAAGAAAAAGAGTTAATGTCAAGATTTTTCATAAAACACAAATAAGTATCTTCACATTGTGGAGTGGTCATTCTCCTATGGTTCCTAACATTTCTAGGAGTGTAGAAACAATAAAGTAAATAATATATTTGTGAGCTCGAAATTTGTATCTGCTGGTATAAATAGAGAAAAGTCTATTAGAAAATACACAAGACAAAAATTACAGCCAACTTCTAATATAAAATGAAATTGGAAGACAGTCTGCAGGTAAGCTGCTAGCATTTTATCTCTGTTGCCACTTGTGGAATACTGTTAAAAATTAGGCCTTTCTCTCATTTTGCTGGCATGACTCCTTTTCGGATTGGCATCCAGTCTACTTAATTAACAAATATGTTTTAAAATCAGCAGCTAAGCTGCTAAAAATATTTTTAAATGTAATTATTCTAACAATGCTATGACATTAGTAACATACTTGTTTCCTTTTGAATTAAGGTTATTTGAAACACGTTAACATTTTAAATTATGTAGAAATGAATTATTTTCACGTGCAAATGATGTTGTGAACATTAGCAGAACAAATCTTCCTGAAAACACACAGACACATTCAAATATTTTTCTTGTACAAGTAACTTTTCACATGAGTACGACCTAATTACATTGGCCACAGCAGTAGACAAAACAGGAAAAAAATTAAACTGTCAGCCTCGAAAACTGTGAGAATGTCACTGATTTATTTCAGGATTTCTCTAAGTGTTATGAAGTGATAGGGTAAAAGCTAGATCAGGAAACAAAAGCCATGCTTTAAAGCCCATCTCTAAGGACCCATTTGTTAAAACAACACATTCTCTCTTGTTTGTTTTTATATCTAGCCTTTTGTGCCTCAGGAAAGGAACTGGCTGCTGAAAATAACTTGCATGTGAAAACGGCAATTTTTTCTTAAAAGCCTATTTACACATACACAGCAAATACTTTGAATCTTTGAGATGTGCCCCAGGAAACGTAAACATGGTTAATATGGAAAGAAAAGAGTGTTTAAATGCAGATTGTATGACGTTTGCCTGTGTCCAGCCCCAGCTGGGCAAATGTATAAAAGGAACCTTCATTATCCGAAGTACTCAGCTGTGGAGGTTTCTGACCTCAGAGTAAAAACAAGTCCCTATTCCAAATACTGCATGTTAAATCTCAGGCTCTGCTTTGTATGATGGTCTGTAAAAGAATTTTAAGAGAGAATCTAGAATCTCAGTTATTCAATAGGATATGCTGACCGTCCACTACGTGCACTGCCACAAAGACAATATCCCACAAAATAATAGGTTAACTGTTTTAGAAGCAGGACACACGTAATTCACCTGTTCTTCTATCCTTTATCTAGTAGTGCAGAGAAGGGATTTCTTTCTGTGCATTGCTGTTTTGATTATTTAGCTGGATCTCTACTTCAATGATGAAAAAAATGCTTTCAAAAGTCTTTAGATGTATCTGGACGGAACATACCCACTCTGCCAATTTTGTATTTCTTTTGATTCAGGAATTTAAATTTATTGACAAATACTTAGTGAGACACGAGACCGTAGTGGTCTCAATAAGTTAATAAATGTGTTTAACGTCATCAAGGAGCAAAACAAGTGCAGAAGATTTTGGCTGATTATCTCAATAACTTCTCTCAGTTCCGTAAGAGGCGAGAAAGCCACCATGCCATGTGACAGTTTAGCCAAGGAGCGGTGGCGGATGAGTGGGTAAGATGGGCAGTTGAAGAAGCTGTCCGTCTCAGGACGGGAAGCCTCAGGGCTTCAGACCTGCCAGATGGTACCGGTGATTTGGAGAAATCATCTGAAACCCGAGAGGGTCCCCTCTGAGGACCAAAATGCTGCCCTCACCTTGAAGCAGTTAAGTTCTGGAGGATCTTTAAAGATCCTGGCAGAGGGTGAAACCCAGGCACTCAAACCATGACCGCAAGTTGTCTTAGCAGTCCTCCTCGTCCCTGCCTCTCCCGTTGCGTAATTTTTTCAGGTTACAGAAGAGTGGTAAAAATATCAAATGCATCAAGTTAACTTCTTTAATAGCTGCCCGGCCCATTCCTTGAATTTTATTTGTCTCTAAATAAAGTAAAGCATTAGTTCACGGTTTATTGTTCCCGCATGCTGAGTGCTCCCCGGCACTCACAGCCAGCTGGGCGAGTGTGGCAGACTTCACACTGTTCTCCACCAGTGAGCACTGACACTCACACAGCAAGAGCGCTCAGCAACCCTCAGCTAAACGTGTCGAGCAACCTGACATATTGGCTCCACATGGCCTCTGTTTCTAGTATTTATTTTAGATTCCGGCAGAGTTTTGACCAATGATATATGATAAAAATATACAGGTGATAGTGCCTAACCTGCTAAGTAAACACAAATAATTAAATCAGCCTAGATATTAAATTCCACATGGTGCCAGTGCTTAAATATTTGAAGAATAAACAGCTAGAGATCTACAGGCAACGAGGGCTTGGTCTTACAGACACCGCATACCTCACCGTAGGCCATGACAGTTAGTGAACAACTGTGCCGCCAGTAGCAGGAACTGACTATGGAAGAGGCATACCACGGCTCAGGGAGTTTGAAACGAAAGGAAGAGATTTTGCTAATTTAAAATTCCAGTGAATTAAGATGACAAAGACAGAGAGAGTAAGAGAATTAAAGGAGCTAATGGGTAAGAAAAGCCCTCAAGGATTGTTAATTGCTTTCCTTGAAATAGGGAATCCAATAAATGTAACTGAAGATGAATAAAAAGATATAATATTAATATAAGAAAAGTTTTCTGAAAAACACAGTAAGAATTAAATCTGCAGATTAAAAATATAATACTATGGACCAGGGAAATTTTGACACATATTCTTTAATACTCCAATCTCCTAATAAGTGGTAAATATTAGGATGGATTTAGACTTCTTTACATCAGCTTTAAGTGCCTAAAGATAATGGAGCAACATCTATTAAGTTCTGAGGGAAAAAGTGGCCCAAGAGTATTATATCCAGACAATCTAGCACTTGAAATTATCAAACACACAAAAAAATGCTTGGAAGTCAGCATCCATGAATCTTCTTGGGGAACTCCTCCCCCAAAGTACATGATAATAAAATATAACCTATAAAGAGATGAGTTGCCCATAGAGAGGAAAAAACAAAGAATTCAGTAATGAAGATGGCAAAAGGTAATGTAAAAGGACCAGCTATTTAGATACAGAACAAATATTGAAAAACATTATGAGAATTATAGTTACAGTCAAAAGTAAATGTTAAGTTCCTGGACAATGCAGAAAACATAATATTAACTAAAAACATTCTTAAAGTTGGGAAGATTGAAGATGGGAGGAGATCTGAATACCAATGACTGTATCATCTTTTTTAGCATGTAGTCAATTGATACTATAAAACCAAAATACCTATGTGATAAAAATCAGTGATTCCAATCCTTTAATGTATTTATAATTTATTTTCTTATTTACTAGAGACCACTTATCATTCGTGTGGTGATTAGAATATCTTTTGTGGTGTAAAAGCATTTTTTGAAATTCAACAATTATTTCTCTTCCATTTTGGCTTTTCTTGTGACAAATTTAAGTAAAAAGAAATTAAGTATGTATATTATAGTAACTATAATATCATCACATATTTAAAATTTATTTATATTTAGTAGGCATATTTAGTATGCCAAGAAAGATATCTGGACTGATGTTCATTTCATGTTATCATTTTTACTTTAAAACAGTTAATGATCTTTAGAGAGACTTAATGACATATATTGTGTAAAGTAGAAATGATTTTTTAAGTGATCCTTTATATTTACTAACTTCTTTACTCTTCCTGGTGTTTTTCATTCCTTTCTATGGAATTGGATTTCTCTCATATCTTTCCCTTTTCCTTCAATCTGAAGAACTTCTTAGCATTTGTTGTAGTTCGGATTTGTTGGAAATAAATTCTTTCAGCTTTTGTCTGTATAAAATGTCTTTATTCTGCCTTCATTAGAGAAATATTTTTACTGAGTATAGAATTCTAGGTTAATAGGTTCTGTTATTTTGCTTGGAAGTCTTTAAAGATGTCAAGGTTTTGACATCTGGTTTCCAGAGTTTCTGATGAGAATGGTTAACTTTTACCATTACTTTCTTGTTTACAATGTTCCCTTACTTCCCCAAGCTGCTCTCATCATTTCCTATTTAGAGAGTTCAGGAGTGTGACTGTGATATGCCAAGGTATATTATTCTTTGCTTGGGGTTCTCTAAGCTTTCTGAATTTGGAAAATTCCCAGCCATCATTCTTTCTATTATGGTCACCTAATTTTAATGTGGATTACTTATGCAGAAAGATGGAAATGATTTTAAACAGTTTTATCTTTATACTTTTATTCTGTTTCAATTCTTTTATAATAAATTATTTATCACTTCCCCCCAAATAAGTAATTTAACAAGACAAAAACTCCAAACAAATTTGTCAGTATATTAGTAATGATCAATTCTGTACTTTGGGAATATATGGACACATGAAGCATTTACTATTATTATTAATATTATTATTATTACTTTAGAGAGAGAGGAAGGGAGAGGGACAGAGAGAGAGAAACGTCACTGAGAGAGAAACATCACTGACTGGCTGCCTCCTGCATGCCCCGCACTGGGGATCAAGCCTGCAACCTGGGCGTAAGCCCTGACAGGGAATCGAACCTTGACCTCTCTTGGTTCCTGGGTCGATGCTCAACTACTGAACCACACCAGCTAGGCTGAACCACTTATTATTGTTTTTCTTTTCTATATTTTTAAAACTTTGAAGATATTAAAAATATTAAAATAATAGAAATAATGTTTTTGGACACATAGGGAAAACAGAATTTCAAAATCTTCCAGCATATGTTCATTCTGTTATGAAAAACAGTTGAAAAATAGGCAGTGGAATCATATAAATGGCCTAATCAAAACCACCTATCTTTTAGATACCCTAAGAAAGTGCACAAAAAAATGCAGCATAAAGGACTTAGAGGAATAAATCTTCATTAAAATCAGACTTTCTTCAGCTCAAAAATTAAATTTGTGATTCCCAAAAAAATACCTTCCACTAATCTGTAACGTCATAGTAAACAAGAGATTATATCCAGTTCACTGTTGCATTTTTTAGTTTATTGCATGGTCCCTGGCACACAGGAGGAGTTTAAGAAATATTTGTTAAGAAATTATGGTTTTTAAATTTCATTAGTGGGAGAGAGTAGGATGGGGTGGGGACAGATACTGGTCTGAGGTATGTGTTGGTTTTAGTCCCTTATTTCTTTCGCTATAGCTAGGTAATTCAGTAGTTGCTCAATAAAATCCTGCCTGGGCCTCTGCTCTTCTGGGTTGGTGACTCTCTGGCGGGCTTGCTTGGTGCTGATCCCCCAGATGACTTCCTGGCTGTGTCTGGCTTCTCTGCTGGGGCTGGGTTTGCACGGTGCTGCTGGTCCTTTCTGTGGTTTCTTCTCCTCAGAGGGCGTCACAGATTTCTGCTTTTGCTTTCCCCTTGCCGAAGTCTCCATGATCTCTGTTTCTGGTTTCCCACTGCTCTTGGGCTGCTGACCTACTGCTATTCTGCATCACCAATGACTTAGCAGCAACGATGATGGATTTCATGCCCAATGACAGAATTGATAAGACAAATACAATACTTCTGCATTTATACATTTTTTTCAGGTGTGAGAAAAATAAGAATTTCAATTTTTATTGTTTCATATTTTTAACTTATTTTCACACTTTAAGTTGCTTTTGTTAATGTTCTTATTTATAATAAGACTCAGCCCAAAGTGTGTATTAAATATACAGAGAAAGAAAACACCTGAGTTCATTTTGCGGCCATTGGTTAGTCAGCACAATTGAAATACTTAGAAATCTGTGGGAACAATTATTTCTCAGATGCTTTGAAAAATACGTGGATGGGCTAGGTAATTACCTCGTGTTCACCACAGGATATATAAAATTCTTCTACAATTTCTTACTAATTTAAGGTACGCTATCTATTCAGAACTAGCAGAGTCAAGAAAAGTTCACTTGGTTTGGTCTGCTGCTGGTTCAGAAATGCCTATGACTAAAATATCTAGTTAACAGGTCTGCAAGTTCAGGGTTTGGGGTTAGATAGAATGTCTATTTTAAATTAGAAACAACAATTCTATAGGTTTCCATCATAAATATCTGGAGTATAGACAAAATATTTTTTCCTTTTATATAACTAGGGCTTCTATCTGCAATTTGAGAACAACTTTCTCTGCGTGTCACTGACAGACAGAAACATCTGGGCAGCCTTCTTGGTGATCAACGCTCACGAATAAAGAGGCGACGGCTGGCCCGCGCCTCGGGCCCTCTATCTGAGCCCGCGCCTCCCGCCTCTCCCGGCCTCAGGGCTCCGCCTCCGGGCCGCGCAATGTTCCCCACGCTTCAGGTTCAAGGCCTGGAGAACTCATCAGTCACGACGCTACTTCTCAGGAGCCAGACTATTTCTGACAAGATAGAAGAAACTGAAAATTAAGTTGTTGGTGTGTAGTTACAAGAACACAAACTCCTGACCCCCAAACCCCTGAGAGTTCCTAGATTAGAAATTTTCAGAAGTACAAATCAAGTTGGGTATTAGGATTGTGAGACTGAGAAGACTGAAGGTGGTTATCACTGTGCTGAGATGAACTAAATAAAGTAGAAGAGGTGGGAATCTGAGAATAATTTTTTTAAGGTTTTAATAATAAGTGGAGAAGCGAAATGAGTTGGAGTAAGCTTTGAATATAAAAAAATACTTTAAATTAAAATTATGTAAGTACCAAACTGTACCATGGTTATTTATTTAAATCTTGTTATATCTGTAAGTACTTTAAAAAACATAATTTGAAACAACTTTTTATTTATTCTAAGAAATCTGTCATAGGCAACTGAAAATAGCCAAAGTCTGTAGATTGAAACAATATTAACAACTACAACAAAAATAAGAAAATGAAGTGAGTTGTTTTCGTGTCCTCTGGTGTGGTTTTGCTGTGCAGAAAAGACTATTCATAAGTTCACTTTTAGCCCGGCCAGCGTGGCTCAGCGGCTGAGCATCGACCTAGGACCCAGGCGATGCCCAGTCGGTGGCGTGCAGGAGGCTGCTGATCAATGACTCTCTCAGCATTGATGTTTCCATCTCTCTCTCTCCCTCTCCTTTCCTCTCTCTGAAATTGATAAAGATATATTTTTAAAAAGTTCACTTTTAGTTTTGTCTAACAGTAAAAAATGTTCAGGGTGTCCAGTCACTGTGGTCATGGGTCAAACTGACCACTGCCAATCTGTATACATATATCAAGTCACCACAATGTCACTCTAAGTATCTTACAGTTTTATTTGTTAATTATACCTCAATTAAGTTGAAAAATCACATAACAATAAAAAGGACAAACTACGATAAACACAACAGCACAAATGAATTAAAAAATCAGTATTCTGGGTTAAAAAAGTCAGACACAAAAGGGTACTGACTGTGTGATTCTATTGATACAAAATTCTAGAAAATACAAATGAATATAGAGTGGCTGCCCGACTCCGGGAGCAGAGGGAGGGAAGCTCTCCAGGGGGGCCTGGGAAACCCTTTGGGGGTGATGAAAATGTTCTGTATTTTGATGGTGGTGGCTGTGGTTTCTCACCAGTGAAAGTTTAAGAACAAACTAGGGTTTGGATTTGTTGTTTTAATAAATTGAACACTAACCTTTTAAGCCAAGGGTCAGCAGACTTTTTCTGAAAAGAGTCACATAGTAAATATTTCAGATTTAGCAGGACATATGGTCTCTGTTGAAACTATGCTGAAATTTAAACTTTTTGCAATTTTCACGTCAAAAATATTATTTTCCTATTTTTCTAACATTTATAAATGTAAAAACCATTCTTAAGTACTTTTAAATATAGTTTTGTCAGCATCCTTTATATTCCCTTTTTGAAAACAAGGCTTTAAAAATTTAGTGTTCAGATATCTGTTAATCACTTTATGGATTGAGCTGAATTGTTTGGACAGTGATAAGTGACCAAAGAATAGTGTTGATGATGGTGATAAGGAAACACTGGATGACCTAGTGCCAGGCCAATAAAAATAAGAGAGGAGAAGGAATCACTTTGCCGTGGAAATGAAATGAAATTTCATACCTGTTGAAGTGAAAACATGTGAGATTATCTTAAGTACTAGACTGAGACCAGGCGAGAAGGCGAGGTTAGATACACGGTGTGGAAAGAGCTGTGCAGTGGTACAGCTAAAGCCAGATGGGTGTATGTTTTTTTTAAAAAGGTTACACTACGTAGAAAAAAGTGCAGAGTGCTCAGGATTAAACACGGCTAGAGAATATGAACAGGAAGAGCAGCCAGGGAAGTCAACAAGGAACCACCGACTGGTCAGGAAGGTCAGATACGAGGGCAGCCACAACTGACTGCATCAGGGAGTCAAGATAAGTCCTCCCCCAGAGGAATGAGCAGCTCACATCGTCAGAAACGGAACTCAAGAAGGAAAAAGAGGCGTTTGCTTATTTCAGATATAACCGATGTCTTTGGGAAAAACCCAATTACAATAGAATCTATAGAGAGAGGTGAGAATACAATGAAATGGGTAATATACAGTGTGTCAAGGAAAAGGTACCCGTAGGTTAGGGGACAGTCTGACTTATGACACATCAGCCAGTTTGATAACTATATGTCAATACCTGATGGGAGTGTTTTCCTCCTACCCCACTCACTTCACTCATTAGTATTCTTTTTTTTCCCTAATTAAATGTATTGGGGTGACACTGGTTAATAATATTATGTAAGTTTCAAGTGTACAATTTTATAATACATCATCTATATATTGCATTGTGTGCTCACCAAACAAAGTTTTTATTCTTATTCTGAGCAAAAGCACAGAGTTGAATTCCTTTAAACTACAAATTGAATCAGGTGTCCCATGTGAAGTTACTGAATGAACAGTGCATATTTCACATTATCTGCAATGCTGGATTGACGTGGTTGTGCCTCCCTGTCAATCTTAAGTCTTCTCTGATCCCTTTGGGAGATGCTGCCGTTTTGTATTCCTGTCCTACAAGTTGCTGAAGGCAGACAGTCAGACAGCTAGACACATAACTAACTACTGAGTTTCTAAATCTTTTATATTGCCTTGAAAAGAAAAAAGAAGTCTAATAAACTTTTAAGAAAGGATTAATTTTATCACAACATGGTTAATCAAATGTCAAAGATGATCTAAAGGTCTTGTTTTAGAAACATTCTCGGATGAGTCAATTCCAAAATAATGACATTGTCCCTGTAGTGTTTATAGAAATATGGAACTCAACATCCTATGCTTTGCTGTACTGAAACACACAGATATAAATCATGCACTGAGGAGATAGGAAGAGATTTCTCATTACGACTGGCAACACTGGCAAATTCTAGAATGTTAAACCAGCCAATAAAAGCTCCCTGAGGTATCACATTTCTGGGAATCTTTATAGCATGTAATAAACAGAAATCAATAATAATTCCAGATATTAACAAGAGAATATACAGTCAAAACATTATTTATTATTGTCAAGTACTCTTTTCTAATGAGCTACTTAGTAGGGACAAATCATTTACTATCTTTTTGTTGCAATTCCCTATTTAGTGAAACAAGGACACTAGGGTTTCTCCAGGGATGCTCTATGGAATAAATGATTAACTAACAAAACTAAAAATAATGTACGAATAATTTAATCTTGAAAAAGCAAACATTTAAAGCATTCTAAGTTAATTGTTAATATTTATTGCAGAAGAGGAAAAGAAAGAAAAAAATGCAGAGAAGCCAAAAAAAAAAAAAAAAAAAAGAAGCCCCAAATGTATACCAAATCTTAACACTCAGAAATAACCACTCTATCTTGGATATGAACTTTCTTAAAACCACAATTTCTAGAGAGGGTTTATTTTCCCAACCCATTAATTATGTAAGGACACATTTTCATATGTAAGCACTTTTTCTGGAATAAGAGCTGAAGGTTGGATTTACAGTTGGGCAATAGCTGGGTAACCTCAGGTTTTGGTTTGCCTGGGACAGTCCTGGTTTGCTTGGAATTTTGGGGGTAGCCCGTTGTCTCAGCATTTTTATTAACACCACCCCCATTCCCTCAAGCTTCAACGACAGTGAATTATATGGCAATTTATTTAGTAGCACTAGATTAAGACTCCGAAAGGGCGCAGCCTTGTTCAAGTTATTCTGTTTGATACAGCGGAACTATCAAGTGTATCCTAATAAAAACCCAAGTCCTAACCAGACCTCTTCACATAAGGATGGCCTGCAATTGAAATTCCCTCCTAACTATTCTGATTCATTCATTGAGTTAATACTTAATAGCTGAGTGTCCACCAAGTAGTGTACTGTGGGTTCCATGCGGGCAGTGCACAGACAGGTTCAGTCCATTTTCCCAGAGTATCTCATGCCCACTCGTGTGCTTCAACGCTTGGAGCTCCACCAAGAGTCCTTCTGCTTCCTGAACCTACAATTGTTGCCAGAAGGGAAAATCAGTCCAGTGGAAGATGGGTCCAGTGACTGGTCTTACCTAAATTTGGTGATGTTCTTTCAAATATTTTTTCTCTTTAGCAAAATAATGTTGTGTACTACTCTTTTAAAAGTTTTTGAGTCTGTCTGCTATATGGGAAATTCTGTGACTCATAAAGCAATATAAAAGATGTGGTATCTGCTTCAAAGAGCTTACTCTAGAGTTAAAAATATAAGGCATATAAATAAAATTAAGTCCTGAGGCCTAGCATGTGTGCTACAATGAAGGTCCACATTCTCAAACTTCTTTTGCAACAGAAGATTTCCACTTTGCAATAGCAGGTAGGTTTCATATGTGAATATGTAGTCCCTCTCGTGATGAAAGTCAAGGGAAAATAAGATTTAGTTTTATGTATTTATTCTGTAGCCACTTTTCAGAACACAACTTATATATATATTATACTGGTAGTAAAAGATAACAATTTTAGTAGTGCCTCTTTTAATTACCACAACCTCAAATCAAACATTTTCCTTTTTTTAAAAGAGCATTTCTTTTTATTAGATCAAAAATATAAAAATTTGACATCCAAGGACATTATTCATTATCATCTACTCTTTAGGGAAGTTCACTTCTTGTGATTAGTAATGTAACAAAAAAACCTAAATAAGGATTTTAGTCTAGCCCTAAATTTAGTTTTCTTTACTGCTTATAACCATACTCTTGTAAAAAATGGGATTTAAAGTCAGCTTAGAATTGAATCTCTAATAAGAAGTAATAGTAAAATAAGTATATTATATACTAATTAGTATAATAAGTAGCTCTGCTGTTATATTGAGTGATACTTTATTTATATGAACCTCAGCTTTTTCATCTGTACAATGGGAACATCAGTATCAGTTACCTCCATGGATTACTATAAGGTGCAAATAAAATCACTGTAAGATATACATTTGTAAGCTGTAAACCTGCTCTAGAAATATAAGGTGATATTGTTTTTATTGCTCAAAGGATTTGCACAAAGTCAATCTCATCCTTACCCTAGCTGGTGTCTTTCTTTGCATAGCACATTCCTACTGGTTGCGGGCATCGGTTCCCTCATTGATAGGTTTATTCTTCAATGAGTCATGTCAAAACGCTGCAGGGAGGGGGCCGAGTTAATCTTCATTGGTTCATGCTACCTTCTGAGTAGAGAATACAAATTTGCAATTTGACTAACAAAGCTGCGGCGGTCCGGTCCTCACCTGTTTCCCTCTGCCTCAGAGAGCATGCCCGGGGCACACTGAACCGGCGCTGGCAGCTCCTCCGCACCAGCCGGGCTTTCTCTGTGTTGCCTCGAGGACTTGCTGCTCCTGCTCCTGCTCCTGCCCCACCTCCCCTCGCCTGGCTGGCCCTACTCGTTAGGTAAGTATTGGCCTCCTCCAGGACGTGGAGATGCTTCTTTGGTTACCTCACCACCCCTACTGAGTTATTTACCCCAACACTCAGCCCCCCACACCGTGTGCCCCCTTTCACAACAATCATGTTCTATCCTAACTGCTAGTTTTCTAGTCGGTCTCCTACATCAAACCGCACAGCCTGTAAACTTCTTAAAGCAAGACAACTGCATTTCTTCACTGCCAAAAACCCAGCACAGTGCCATACAAATGGCTAGTTCTTCATAAATATTTGTTGAGTGGATGAGTGATAGAAAGTCAAAAAACAAAAACACACACCCCAAAACCTGTGTTACTGAGGCCTAGAAAAATAAGGGCCAGAAAAACCAGAATCCCTCTATGAATAGTTTCTACACCTTTAGGGCCTATTCTTGACTAAGAAATGGACCTAATTGTACGAGCTATGCCATTTCCTTAATACGTCTTCACAGAAATTCTGCAAGACTTAAATTGGGGTGCTCTCTGGACTCCCATGACTCAGTAAGAGGGTGAAGATATGTAATCACAACTCTTTATAGGCTGTTAATTTGGAACAAAAACCTATGGTGAGAGGGGATGAAAGGCATGTTATGGGAAAGGCAGTAAAAGAATAAAAGCTGCACTGTGAGTGTGTGTGGTTAAAGCACTTGGAAGTATGTGTAAAACCATGACACATTTTACTATTTCATTGGTTTAAAATTTTTTAAAGTATGTGAGGCAACAGGTATGTCTAAAAAGAATAGTTGCTAAAATTAAGAAACCAAGCTCCAAGTCCCAAATTTTGGTTTCTTTAATTTCATTTTGCAAATGTTTCATGCAGACAGTAGTTTGTACCTTGACTTTAAATTTTACTGCCCTTATAAGAAAATGAATATTTTACAAAATTATTCCAAATCTATATTATAATTTTTAGAACAAATAAAAATGTAGTATTTTAAGACAAAGACACAAAACCCCATAGTCTCTGAAAAAATAATCTTGAAAATATAAGGAAACATACAAACTACCTAGTAATATTTTTTACATGTCACAGTATTGGTGACAAATAGTGAACCTGTGTATTCTACCACATGGCAAATGGGTGATTGTGGTCCTTTATATGATTTGTCGGTAACAACAAAGTAGAGGCCTGGAGAAAGAGTGGGCCATTCTTTTAAGAAATGTTTTGCAGGGTAAAAGATTTATCTGTGCTTGACTATGTTTTCCCCAAGGAATCATGGACACTTATCTCTGTAGTGTACATACTGTTTCCTCTTCCTTCCTTAGTCAATGCATGCATGTGAAATTAACAGGCTTGAGATACTAGCAATTGAGCCTTTCACCTTTTATTAAATCTTTAATATATGAAGTCAGTGGTATACTGAGCATTTTTCTAAAGCTACAGTTTAGGAAAGAGGCACCCTCTTGATGTTACCAGCAGAGTTACTGCTTAATTGACAGTAAGAACATATCTTTAATAAGTCGTGTGATTGGGTTAACCTCTGCACAAAACCTGGTAAAATAAGTGTTGTTAAAAACCTATTTATTGGATGGGATCAGATGGCATTAGTGGAAGTGGGGAGCATCTATAGTGTGTATGGTGGATCATCTATACACACCAAAGTCAGGAGGATGGCCCTGCATACCTGTGATAACCCTTTCCCTCTCCTCCTCCCCACCCAATCCAAGTCCAGTCAATTTTACCTCCAAAATATCTCTTGAACCCTTGGACTTCTCTAAAATCCACTGCTAATATGCTAGTCACAGTTACCATGATCTCCCCCCTTCCCCAAGGCAAGCATCTCTGCATCAGCTCGCCTCCATTCTCTTCCCCTCTTCTCCTGCAGTGGTTCTCTGTAAGAGAAGGCGTCACTTCATTGCTTATAGCCCTTTAGTGCTCACCACGACCTTTAAGATAATGGCTCTCATCCTGACATGTCTTATAAGCCTCTGCAAGACCTGGATTCCATCTACTTTTTCAAGCTCAGTGTCACCAACCATCCTGTACTCTTCATATCCAGCTATACTAGTCTAAGTTCAGTTTCCCCACCTCAAAGTCTTTGCATATTCATTTTAAAAAATTCATTCCACAAATAATGTATATTACACAGGTAGGATGGCCACGTATAGCTCTAAGTGCCGCTCCTCACACACTGCTCCCTCTGACTGGAAGACGCTTGTAGAAACGCATAGTCCCCCTTGGTCCTGGTGCCACTTACTCAGTCTATGATCTCACTTCCTCAGGAATCCTGCTAATTAGATGACTTTCTTCCGTTTATGCTTTCCGAGCACCCTGTATTGCTCTCTTGTAAAACTTATCACAATTTGTTTACAATGTTTGTGTGATTATTTGATTAAAAACTGCCTCCTACCATAGAAGCAGCCTCTGTGATTTTCTGTGTCCTGCTTGGGACCATTCCTGTTTGGTTCTCCATTGTACCCTCAGAATCTGATGTGGAGACTGACTAAATAAATATCTTTGAATAAAAAAACAATGAGAGGCTCTCCATTGAAATTTTATCAGAAATAACCAAAAATATGATTTGTAAATGCATTGCCGATGAAGGCAATAGCAAAACTCAAAAATTTGACAGAGAATCTTCATTACTAACCAGTTGCCCAGATGCTTTATTTCTTTTTTTCTCTCTATTTTTTAATTGATTGACTAGAGAGAGAGAGAGAAACATCAATTTGTTGTTCCACTTCTTTATGTATTTATTGGTTGATTCTTATATTTGCTGTGCCCTGACCAGGGACTGAACCCAGCAATCTTGGCGACTTGGGACGACGCTCTGGACAACTGAGCTGCCTGACTACGGCCAGATGCTTTATTTCTTGATGTCCTTTTCCATTTTTAAATTTAGGAATTTACCAGTCCCCTACCCCCCCCCCCACACACACACACAGTGGAGACAAGGTGCTCTATCAGATGAATTCAGGTTGATGGAAACATTCCTTTTAAGCATTTTTTCCTGTTTAACTTTATAGTCACTGAAGAATTTGGACCATCTTCAGGTCCAACTTCTGACCACCCATCCCACCCCAAAATCAAGGAGGCAGCAGGCGTGTACATAGGTTCTGAGATCTGGGTTCTAGTCTCAGCTCTGCACTAAGTAGTGCTGAAAACCCATGGTCCCAACTTCTCATCTACAAAATTAAGATGCGCTGTAGATTGGATTATATGAGTCTTTCTAGAATTAAAGTGTGATTTTTTTTTATAGTTGCAGAACATAACATTGTTGCATATATTTTGTCTCCTTTGGGGGCTTGTCACAAAGAAGGTTAAATCTATGCATTTACTTTCTCTAGACAACTGGCCCATATTCCCAGACAAACACAAATCTCATTGTAAATTAATACATCATGAATATTTGAGTAGTGAATCACTTTTTGGATCCTTGTCAAATTTGAGATTTTGAGCCTGTAAAGTTAAGGATCAAATGTTGATCCACAGTGTCCCCAAAGATAAGGGCAGCCTCTAAAACATACTTTTGAGAAAACAATACTACATTCTATATGTCATTAAAATACCAGTGAACTCAATTATGGCAAGTGATTATAGAATTCATAGGAAGAGATGAATTCTACCTTCTTTCCAAAGTGCTCTCTAATTTAGCCTGGCTCATGGTAGTGGGGGAAATTAAGAAATAGATCTTTAATACTGATTTTTACACTTCTTGCTACATACATCACAATTATATGTTAGAGGAGAAAGAGCATCTTTAGTAAACACCAATCATATTTGTTTATAAAGGAAATGAGTTTCAGAGCTAGTGCTAACTCATAAATGCATTAGCAAAACATCCTGCATATATCTGTCTTAATAATTTTGATCTTAAAATATAACAGTCTGCATCAATTTCTTAGCCCAGAGAAAATTAAATATTTTAAACTCAGGTTTTTCTTATTTTAGGTTGATTACCGTTTTCCCTCATCTATAGTATAGCTTTTGGTTCTAATTACAGAAGTCTTGTTTTATTTTTTCAACATTTTTTGTCTTGCCTTGCTGACAACTTTTATAATAATCCTCTAGGAATTTAAAGAGAAAATTTATTTCCTAGTGAATCTTGTCCTTTTAGATTTTCCTAGGACTAATGGTGACAATTCAAGTGCTAAGTATTGGGAACATGGAATAAACCATGCTGGAAATAGTGTGGTTATTATCAGTTTGCCGCAAGAATAGCAGAATGGACCTTCATGTTTTTACTATATTTTCCCCAGTCTGTGCGTGTGTGTGTGTGTGTGGAATGGTGGTGGTAGAGAGTCATTTAAATTTGGCATACACCAATATAAGTAAACATGTTGGGAAGGTACAGTACATTATTCTTAGCATTCAATTAAGTACTTATTCATTCATGGATCTGTTCATTTATTCAACATTTACTGAGCATAGGCATTGTTAGAGTTTGGAACAAAGATAAAACACATAACACTTGTCTTCAAGTGGCTAGCAAGTTAGTAAGAGAAAAACAAAAGTAATGATATCATAGTATACGAATGGCGTCGTAAGGGAAAAATCATATTGCAGGAGCTCAGAGGAAATACATTGAAAAGTGGCTGGGGCCAAGCAGAGAAGACCCCATAAGACTTAACTTCTAAGTGAGTTTTAAAAGACAAATAGGAAGCCAGGCAGCAGGCAGGAGGAAGGAAGGAAGGGCAGTAGAAGGTCCTTAAGAGGACCAGACAACGCTTCCACGCTAAAGTAACCAGTGCGGAAGGGCAGGAAGGCTTCTGCTCTCGGACTGCGTAAAACCTTCACGTAACACTTCATTTCTGGGTACAGCTTAAGGGACTCACTGATGTTTACTTGGATGGGCCATACGGTTTCCAAGAGTACACTACAAACCCCAAATGAATCCTGCTGATTATTCGAATTATAATACTAAGATGTGCAATCGGAGTTTAAACTACATTGCAGAGTGTTGCTTAGAGGGGGCAGGAGGATCTCTGAAGACCCATAAAGCTAGTGCGGTTCTAGTGAGTTCAAGAATCAGAGTGATTTTATTTAATAAAGGGTTAACAAAGTTGTTTAGGTTGTGAATCAACAGCATGAAAAGGCTGTTGGTTTCGAAAGCTACCCAAGTTTTTATTATGAAACTAGAAAAGATTTAAGATGGTTCAAGTCAAGTGATACTGTCACCTACGAAGTTAGTTTCCTAATTTCTTACCCAGGTTTCAAGCTGTCAAAAAGATCTTGTTTTCGCTTTGTTTCTGGTGTAACTACATGGACTATATGTCCGGCTGAAGAGATATTTTTCCAGCACATAAACTCTTTAGTAATCCCTTTTGTAAGAACTCAGGTCTCTAATAAAATTATTACTTAATAAAAATATAGTCTCAAATGTATTTACTCTGCCTGCAGAGTAAATTCTACAGACAAGAACAAAGAGTCCTGACTGGCGATGGGCTGCCCTGCAGCTAACGGCCAGCTCATCTCTGATCTGAAGAGTTTACAAAGAGCCAAACCACAGCACCTACAGGAAGGGACAAAGGTGTTCTTTGTCTAAGTTATCGGAAAGCCCAATGAGGTGATCTCATATAATACCTGCTTACCGTAACTCTGGAAATAAGTGACTCTAGTCTACCAGACGGACACTTGGTTGTTCTGCGACCTGCTACAGATGTTAGAAAACCAAAAACTTTATAATATGGGTATGTTGCTTGTTGCCTCTGTGAGAGGCAGAACCATTCAAACAACAGGCATCTCTCCTGTTGCTTCCACACCCTCCCAACAGAAGTGGCCCATAAATGACTGAGCCAAGTCACAGAACAAATCTTGTTTCCAGTTCAATGCTGCAAACATAGATTAAGTCATATCTTGGAATACTTCCACCGAGAAAACTTACAAGAAGCAAAGCAACTTTTCAAAGCATAGCAAAATAAACATTTGCTCCATGACTTACTGAATTTGGCACTGAATGGAAAATATGCACTTCCAGTAAACCGAGTGAGTTAACTGAGGCACAGACTTCACCTTCCTGGTTGCTTAAGGCCACCAGACTGCTGGGGGAGGCTAACCTCTCTTCTATTCCTAACTCTATCACTAAGTCTATTATTTGAAGCAAAGCATGAAACCTTTAGCTACTTTAACTCTTAAGTGGGACGATGCTGCTGGCTATCACCACAGTTCTTAGGGCAAATGTTCGATAACTAAATATGTTCTTTTAATATACACACCATTTTGGTACTATACACTGGAAAACTACGAAGCACGTAAATAATCTGAAAATGTCAGTTTGGGATGAGGTGCTAAAACTCATGAATCATTTCAAGAGACTTCCCTAAATTAAGGAGATTTGTGGGAGGGGAGTGGAGGCATTGGAAATTTCAAATAAGAGATTTAATTCAACAAGAATTTACTGGGGACCTTGTGCCAGCCCTGTAATTAAGCTTTCCGGGCAGCACAAAAGAAGTGGGAGAGTGGGTCTTCAGGGAACTGACTGGGGAACTGCCCCAGGCGGTGCAGATGTGCCAAAGGAGTGCAAATACGGAATGCGATGCGGGGGCTGGCATCAGAAGAGATTACGGTAAACTAGTGAGCGCAGAAGGCCTCAAGGAAGTGGCACGCTTGAAAGTAAAGCTGGATCCTTAAGAAAATTAAGATTTGAAAAAATTTTAAACAGGGGAACAGAATCACACATGAAAGTAACAACAGCGTGGTTGTAGGCAGGGAGATGGGAATAAAATAAAATCCTCTGTATCGTATATGACCAGAATCACTGCATTTGTTCATTTCAGCCAGTATGCCCTCGTGATAGTGCTTCCCAGGCTTTGTTGATCCTGTTACCACGAAAAGCTCTAGCACAAAATGCACTTACTCCAAATAAGTTTAAAGAATTATTTAAGGTCATGCAAATCTTCTCCTCTCTTTTTTTTTCTAAAAAAAAAAATTGTAAAACTACACTTTATTGAGTCTCATGTACCAAGCACTGGGCTGAGCACTTTATGTGTGTTATTTCATTTACTGGGACTTAGGGATAGCACTGTACCTGGAATTCAAATTTAGGCCTGTCTGATACCAAGTTTTTAACTCGGCCTTGTAATTTACCAGAGCTGGTGTTGCTTGGATTCTCTCTGGGCGGTAGGGATTTTCAATGCTTTCTCATGGATCAGGCTATTTATTCCCTGGTGTGTGATGTGATTACAGCTTTCACTGTGTCTTCCAACTTCACTCCTGATCCTTTCGAAGAAGTACAGTAAATCCTCAATGTCATCGATAGGTTCTGCGATTTTAAGTGAAATGATGTATAACGAAACCAATTTTACCATAATCCAGCAATTTTCAACCTTTTTCACCTCATGGCACAAATAAACGAATTACTAAAATTCTGAGGCACAGCAAAAGATATATTTTTTTGCTGATGTGACAAAAAAATAGGTATAATTTTGATACATTCACGCCAGACAGCTATTGTGTTGGCTATTGTCATTTTTTAAATATGAAAATCTAAGGGAAAAGAGGTCAGTGCCCCTGACTAGTCAGGTATTGTATGCTTTAAAAATTCCTGTGGCACGCTGGTTGGAAATCACTGCCATAGGCTAATAAACAAGAGTTAAGTTGCTAGGCATCTCATCAATATTATAACAAAACAACATTGAACAAAATGAAGCTATTTGAGGGCCTGCTGCATATTAATGCCTACTTTTGGGGAAATGGAATTATAGTGCATGATCCACTCAGAGAGAATGATATGCACTTTTGAAGACCAGTGTTTACATATTATGGCAGCACCTAAGTCTAGGAGTAGCCATGGTGCTTCTTACTCTCATCGGTTCAAGGGAGGCAAGTCTTGAGAGTTGAGAATACTTGCCATGGGAGGCAGAGAGAAAAGTAGTGTGTGTCTTCCCCTCTGATCACTCTGTTGGTTTTATATTAGAAATTCTTGGTACTCTTGGACTAAGCCTGGCCACTCTGAGGTCTGTACTTTCCACTGACAAAGCTGCTGAGAGGCCCAGTCTCAGAGGGACCTTCTCCAGCTCTCTCTCTTCTCCCTTCTCCTCTGTTTCTGACAGCACAGCTCTAGAAACTTTTAAACCTTACATCTAAAGTGATAGTTAATTTTAATATTAAATAATTAAAATATATCTTTAGAAATTAAAACTGATAAAAACTCCAATATAAGAGATCATTATGGAACACTTTAGAGTGACTATTTTTATGTAATTTCTCTGAACTAAACCTGTCAATCTAAAATTTGCTTTCCTGGCCCTATAACAAACATGCCAAAGTTTGTTATGAAGAGCTTTTTTGAGGAAAACTACACTTTACCATGACATTTTCAAAAATCCTCACTCGAGGACATGCTTAGAGAGAGGAAAGGAGAGAGAGAGAGAGAGAACATCAATCGGTTACAACCCAGGCATGTCCCCTGACTGGGAATCGAACTGGCAGCCTTTCAGTGCACAAGAGGATGCTCAACCAGCTGAGCCACTCAGGCCAGGCGAAGTTTGTTTTGGTCCCATCTGTCATCTTTTCTATCCTGTGTCTGCACTACCGGGCTAAAGTTTTTTCCACAGCCATGTTTAAAGCCACCACTGGGACTCTTCAGTGTCCAGATCAAGTATTTTTGTCCTAGATTTGCTCACATTACAGACGTTGGTAAGTGATGTTAAGCAAGAAATGTTTTAATCTCCTTTTGGTGCAACAATACTAGGTTGGCTTAAAGTGAAAATGAAACTTTAGGTAATAAAACCTGATATTAACCCCACTTAATTGTGAGAGAAAAATGAAACAAACATTCATAAAAAACAACTTTGTGGTGCTTTTGATAGATGAACTCAAAATATACCAGAAAATAAATGCAACAGGGAATTTTAGGGTAAAGGCAAAAAATAGACCAAAAGAACTAGTCTAAGAGAGATTCATTTTGCAATACTAATAATGTACTGAAAATCACTGATGGCTCCTGGGAAATAATATAAACAAAAAAAATCTATTCAGGAAAAAAATTTTAAGAATAAATATGTGAATCAGACAAGGAAGTAAAAGCAACTGAAGACGGACTCTGAGGCCTTCTTTGTTTCCTCTAGATGTTTCCTTCATCACTTGCATTCCCAATGAGCTCCCCTGACCACCTACTTAGAATTGCAGCTCACCTGCCTGCTCCTCACTCTTCTGAACTTGGCTTTTATCACCTTCGAACATGCGGCATAACTTCCTTATTCTGCTTATTTGTATTATTTATCCATCCCCCCATCCCCAACTAGAATGCAAGTTTCTTAAGGGCATGCATTTTTGTCTGTTTTGTTAACTGATTTAGCCAAAGCACAAAAAACAGTTCCAGGAACAGACTGAACAAACAAATTCATTAATTAAGTTAAGCATTTTCTAGTGTTACCTACAGTGAATTAATAGCTCAGGAATGGAAACGTAACTAGAAGTCAATTCAGCAAAGAGATTTGTAAAACAGGAGGGGTAACACTGGAAATAATAGCAATGACATAAAAATAATTAACATTTCTTGAGTGCTTACTATATACTCCACTTTTAAATGCTTTACATATATTGTCTCATAAAATCCTCATAACAACGCTGAGGTAGGCACCATTACCATCCTCACTTTGCAGTGAGGAAACTGAGGCACAGAGATGTTCAGTAACTCATGTAAGATCCCAGAACTAGCAAGTGACAGAGCCAGGGCTGGAACCCAGGAAGTGTGGTGGACAGCTTGTACTTGCTCTCTGCACACCCTGGAAGGTGGATGACTGAGCATCTGGGTTTTGCCAAGTCCATTTTCTCTCTAAGAGTAGGAAAAACATACAGAGGCACACCAGTAACTAGCACTGTGAGGTCATCAGTGGGGGATTAACTGATACGGAGCCACGCTCAGCAAACAGCACAGATTAGGGTAAATTGGGCAGCAAGCAAAAGAAGGAAAAAAACATGGGAAGTTGAGTGAGGAGTTACTACAGAGAAACGTTTGCATGTTCTGTTTTGAAATTATCCCTAGTATGTGTTCTGTCAGTAGTGACAATAATGATCATTTCCTGACCTACATTTTGCCTGAATACTCTCAACCTTTGCAATAAGATAAGAAGATGCAACTCAATACAAATGTATGGTTTTGTACTACTAAGTAATGCTACTTTATTATTTTCAAATTTCCCCCCCAAAAGAGGTATGACGTAGTAGTGCATGACGACCAGATCAAACAGTGTTAATAAAAACAATTGTTCTTTATAAATAACCTAGAACAAATAGTACTTTGTCTTTTTCTAGCCGCGTGTGTGTACGTGTGCGTGCGTGCGCTTGGTTGTTCATCATGGCTATAAAAAGGAGATGACTTCTCTGCTCGAGGAGCAAGTCCCTGGTTACCACTTGGTAAATGCCACTACGAAATGTATTCATTAAAAGAATTTTCTTTCCACAACTATATTCTCTTCAAAAACATCAAAGGCCAGAGAGCATAAGGGAAGAATTATGACACCCTACTCATGCAGCATAATATATATATTCCACATATATGTATAAACACAGTAATCATAAATAACTTTTGCTGTGAAACCAGTTTTCTCCTTGTTGTTTTTCATTGAAAGGCCCAGAAATAGGAGGAAAGTAACACAGTCATTAACTTTGTTGCAGTCTTCCTTTTTTCAGAGCCACCAAAACATGTTGAGATTTAATTTTACTGGTAAATAAAACACTTCTAAAGTTCAATAACAAGTGAATAGTCCAAGTCCCCCCCCCCCCCCCCTTAAGCCATACTGACCTTTACAGAAGCAAAAGAATGACATTTGACATTTCATGGAAAATAAAAAAACATAATTTAGCAATTCCTAACCAATCGCCACACGCTACAGCTTTAGAGTTGCTCAACTCTTTCCAGACACAAATGCCTCACAAGCATGCTTCATATTCTTTTTAAAATCACAAGTAAATAAACAAAATTTAATTAGATGAGCCTGCATCACATATTTGGCTGATGTCATCCTCTCCTCTCTGGGAAAGAAAAAGAGTCCATTAAAGAAAATAAAGAAAGAAAGAAGGAAACACAAGACACAGATGACACTGGGCATGCAGGACCTGCTTTCCTCCCAGATGCTGCGCTGCTCTGATGGACTGCAGCTCAAGAAAGCCCAGGCTGCAGGTCCCAGGCTGCAGGTCCTGACTCGGCGGGTCAGACTTCTGGTGCAGCTCTCGCGCCACAGAGGAGAAACATGCCCAGGAGTACAGAGGCTGATTTCATTTGACCTGCTCCATGTTTTTATCTGCTCACATGGCCTATTCCTAGTCTTGGAACAAAACTAATCTTTTGTCTTCATCCCAGCCCCTGGGCCTCAGGCACTGCTTCTAGTTTTGGTGATTCCCAGCCGCCTGGTGGGTGGATGGGCACAGTCAGTGAAGGAGTTAGGAGGGAGCACTGAGCATTTCCCATGGCCGGCTTATTCTCCTCTGCTTTGATTTCGACGACTCGTTCTTACTGTAGCTGAGGAGTAGGTACTGGTCGCCTGCACTCCCTGTTCTATGCCTCCTTAATCTCCCCTGTCTCCTGTAGCACCTCATGCCCTTCTGCACAGAGACGCTGCAGGTGGCCAAGCGCAGCTGAGGAGCTTCTGGCCCGACTGAAGCCGGGGCTATGGCTTTTGCCACCTTTCGAGGATAACTGGATTTGTGCCTGCTCTGGGCCGTAGACCTGAGCAAGGCTGCACCCTGTGTTTTATAGTTATCAAGCACAGGCCAGAGCGGCCAGCCGCGCCCTCCTCCCCCCTCGGACCAGCCACTGACTAGAGGTCACTTGAGGGGATGGGTCATTCTGAGGCCACCCACCCTGGGTGTTGGGGTTAGTTCCAGACTATGTTCAGAAAAGGGGTCCAAGAATTCTTAGAACAACTCTGACTTTAAAAAAAAAAAAAGTTCAATATAGGAAATTTGTAAAGGACAGACAAAGCTGGACAAGTTTCCTCTCCCTGACCCACATGGACTATGAGGGAGGGCATTAGCTCATTATGAAACCTTCAGTGAGTGCCTCTGAGGTAAGCCAGAGGTCCAACACTGGCAGCTTGAACATTGCCTGCCAACAGGCTTTGATTGGCCTGCACAGTATTTAAAGGTTGTCTTTAAATAGTTGCCAACATTAACAAATTAGGAGCTTTCACATAAAAATCTGGTTTCTGGCTTCTCTGGAAAAATCAGAAGATCTGGCTGACACTGGACCTGCATCCTGTCTAGCAAATACTTAACTGGAGCCAAGTAGCTAGTTGCTGCCCCTTTAGACAAGGCTCGCTGGCTGTTGACCACAGGCCCCAGCCAGGTCAGCTTGCAGCCCCTGTAGACAAGGGAGTGTGCAACTGCTGGTGTAAGCATCCTAAGTAAGCACCTAAGTGAGAACCAGGGGTTAAGTACGAGGTTCCTGTCAGCAGACATTTGGCCAAGTTTGGCTCATGCTATTCTCTCACCTTTTCCATCCCCTTTCTCCTGGCCTCTGAGGTGCCCTGATGCTGCATAAGCACTTACTAGTCAGAACATTTTCCTCTGCCAAAGGGTCAGAAGGCCAAGCAAAGCCAAAACGCCACCGCTGTCGGATGTCGTTGTGTCTGTGAATCCAATTGCTGCTTTGGCTGGAAAAGACTTATTAGTGAGGAAGATATATAGCTCATATAATTGAGCCAATTATTTGCCAATAAATAGACATACAGTCATGCCAACGGAGAGGGTTCTATGGGCCAAAGAAGTGGGTGAGTGTGGTTTTACTTTATTTCTTAATGTGGGCCCACGATTGAACTGCAAAGTTGATAAATATAAGGGGTAATGTCTAAAGTCAAGAGAAAAAAGAGCTCTAAACCATTTTCTTTGCTTCAACCTGGAACTGTGGAGATTACATTAGACTCCACATTCAGGACAGTTGTCAGCTCCCTATAAAATAGCAGAGGCTAGCTTTTGGTGACACACAGCTTGAAAACCACTGTGTGGCTAGGTGATAAGCTGGCAAAAGACAATGGGTGGCGGTTTTCAAAGTGCTCCGGGGCCCGCAGCTGTAAGATGCCTGTTGACTGCACAGCAGTGTTGCAGCTACATTTCTCTCTCTCACGCAGCTCCAAAAACATAAGCAATCAACTCCTGGTTGCCTGTCTGATTCCTCACAGCACCTGCCATTATTAACTGCTGCTAGGAATGTGCACTGGCCTTCTGAAATCGCTCAAATCTGGATGTTCTTTTACTTCTTTTCACCCTTTCTGAACAGAGAAATTCACCAGATCTCCTAAAACAAATGAACAATGCTCTGCTGAACACTGTTCAGTGGGTTTTTGGTTTTGTTTGTTTTTTCAATGCAGAGATGGGTCCTGTTGTGTGGAAGGCTCACTCTCTGGGAAGATAAAGCAGACACAGTTATCTTTAGGATTACTGACCAAGCCCTGAATATGTGAGGGTGATCAAGATTCATAAAAAAATGAGAACAGCGGGATGCTATAGAAAACAAATGTTGAAAAGGAAAGAAAAATGATAAGAAATTCCAGCTGATGGAGACAGGAAGAGAAAAAAAGAGACCTGCCAGGGATTTTAGATGGATACAAACAGGAGTTCAGAGGGCCCTCAATGGTGCCATTCCCTATGCCGTAAGGATGAGATAGGCTCCTTTTCGCCCCCCCTAAATCCTCACCTGAGGATATTTTTCCCATTGCTTTTCTGAGAAAATGGAAAGAGAGAGAAACATCGATGTGAGACACATCAATTGGCAGCCTCCCACTCGCACCCCAACTGGAGGTGGGGATCGAGCCTGCAACTGAGGTGCGTGCCCTTGACCGGAATCAAACCTGAGACCCTTCAGTCAGTGGGCTGACGCTCAAACCACTGAGCCAAACCGGCCAGGGTGAGGAAGGCTCTTTCAGTGCAGTGTCCTAAACTGCAAGTGCTCTCTGGATTTCATCTCAGGAATTTCTCAGCATGGTAGGACTGGCTATGATTGTGAGTTGCACAGATTTATAAATCATGGCCCCTGACCTCAAGAAGATTACACTCTGGGTTATAACTTTTTCTTATGCATTTGTATATTATTTATTTATGGCAAATTTCCTTCATGCAGCACCAAGCTCACTCTCTCAGTCGGTGACAGTGGGAGGAGCAAGACTATCCGTGATTATGGTTCTATGTTCCAGCAAAATAAACTCCCCGGTGGCTGTCTTTGAACTTGCCCTTAATGATGGAATGCAAGAGGCCAGAATGAAATATCTGCAGCTGTTAAGGTATTTACAAAAGAATAAATTTTTATTTATTTATTTGTTTGTTTGTTTATTACTTATTTTTTGTTAATTTTCACCTGAGGATATTTTTTCCATTGATTTTAGAGACAGGGGAAGGGAGAGAGAGAGATCGACGTGAGACCTCACACATGACCTGACAAGGACGGGATCAAACCTGCATCCCAGGTATGTGCTTTTGACCAGGAATAGAGCCCGTGACCCTTTGGTGTGTGGTTTGACACTCCAACCACTTAGCCATATTGGCCAGGGCCAAAAGAGTAATTTTTTAAGAAAAACTTTTAAAGAAGTTCTTAAAACTATTTTAATAGATCCCATAGTAATGTGGCACAAAGACTTTGCTCATATCACCATCACCTCCACCCCTACCCCGGGGCCTTTGCAGGGCTTTTTCATTTTCTTCTCCTATGTAAATTTCATTCCAGCTGGACCGAAGGAAGGGATGGGCAAAGGCACAGGATGGAAGAGGGCATGGTTATCTAAAGAGCCGGAAGAGCTTTCCTCTCCTCCAAACTCATCCAGATGTGGTATCCTTTGCAGACCAGCTGTAGGACCACATCTTTCATGAAGCCATCTTTGGCTCTTCTAAACCTTTCTAAGAACTTCTCTAATTATTATTATTATTATTGCTAAGAATAATTACAAATAACATTAGATAACAAACACCACCATCACAATAAGAGTAACTAATATTTTCTGAGCATTCTTTCAGCTACACATACTTGACTATGCTTCACATATATTGTTATTCATATTACCCAGTCCTCTCAACCATCCTAAGATAGGTACTATTATCATCCCCACTTGTCAGAGAGAAGGAACCTGAGATTAGAGAAATTAAGTACATTTCCCAATGATACCTAGTAAGTAATAGTTCTTGTTAGTTTATTCAATTTATTATTTAATTCAGAAGTAATCATTTTTATCTCTTGAGTTGCTATTTATTATACAGTTATTCAAATATTTTAAGTGTACTGTTTGGGCAAGGAGTTTTAAATACAACATGTGCTCTCTGACAGTCCTGTCATTGATATTTCAGGGTTCTGGGAGATTTATAAGATATCTGAGATTGAGCAAAGAGAAGCTCAGAGGGCACCTTCGAATGAAGAAAGAAGAGTGATATCCCAGAAAACCACTGGTTGTTTGCTGCAAATCCAGCTTTAGTTCCCAGACCATGCTCATCTCACTCTCTCAGGTCTCAGTTTTCCAATTTAAGAAAAAATACACAACAGCAGCAGAGAACATGTGTACTTGCAAATGTTATAAAAAGAATAAATGTCAAAAGGATGTCTCCAAACCCTTTTTCATTCCTCACACAGAGCATTATTCATTTTTATAAAGTTTTGAAACAGAACCATAAAGTTCCAGAGTTAAGCAAGATATTATCTGATTCATTTTAGAGATGAAGAAATCCCAGCCTCATACCTTGGTCAAAGTCACACAATTAGCTAGTGACTATCTGTGTTTCTTAGTTTGAAGCTTTCTTTATGGGTCATCATGACCCGTAAGTACAACTCATTTTACGAGTCCATACATGTCTATTTATATTTGGGCTATCTAGCAATAAACTTGTAATTGATTTCTTTTTAGAATGGTGTCCTTCAAAGACTATTTTGGCCCCAAGTGAGAAGAAACAAGGAAAACTAGAAATTTAAAGAGAAAAGTTAGTGACTTAGAAAGTCATCCAAAAAATGAAGTCGTCAGTTCAAAATCACCAAATCAGTGAGAATCTGATAGAATGATAAAAATACTTTTGGGGCCAAAGAATCACCCAAGTTGTTTAGGGAAAGAAGGGGAAAAAAAGGCAAAGTATGTCATGGGAGATAATCATCCCGAGGAACAGAAAACAAGTTAGGCAGGGCTGGTGTGCGCTGTAAGGGAAGACGGGGATGACCAGCGTGGCCATGGGGAGAGAAGGGCAGGAGCCCCGGGGTTCTGCGCGTGGAGAGGGAGAGGGAGGGTCTGCAGGAGAAGGGTAAGAGCAGGGACGGCGGGAGCGAGTCCTGTAGATGCGAGGGGTAGGGACGGCAGCAGGGGGCCTTGGAAGACTCAGGGGCGGGCAGGGAGGAGCCAGCCGGGAGCACAGCCTGAGAGAGCCGGCCTCCTCCCTCAGGTCCTAAGGGGAGGCAGGAAACAGGAGCAGTCTCAGTGCGCACCAAAGCCTACGCACGAGAGGGACCATCATTCAAATCCTTTTGTTGTTCTTATAATTCATCGAAAAATTTTGCATATATAATTTAAAGTATTATTTATTTATAATTTAACAGGAATTCCTCCTGTTAATAAATCAGAATAACATAGTAAACGATAAAAATTTTGTACAATTAAAAAAATATATCAAGGATGTATATGATTTTCTAATTTATACTAATTAATGAACCCATTTGGAGATTTCAACAAGCTTTTACCCTTGGTTTCTATCCTCTATTGCATTAAAAATGTGCATTCCATGCTTCAAAGGAAGAGCACATGATGAGATTAAGTATCGAGGACTAGTGAAATGTGGTTTTGTTTTGGTAGAGATGACCTTTCTGTTTCTCTGACTCTACTTTTCCTAATAAAACGTTTGATTTATATGGTTTAGAGGCATAAAAACATGGTGAACTCTGTCCAAAGACTAAAGTACTAAATTATAGTGTACTAAGAGAAACCTACCAGTTGCAAAACACTGCGGCTTTTATCATTTATACATAAATAACAACATTCTGAAGCACGGAAAAAGCAGACAAATTGAGGATTTTACAAGCACATCTAATTAAAACCTACAAAAATTTGGGTGCTAAATACACCAAGAACAGAACATTTGCAGCAGTAACTCGCAGACACCCATTCTTCAAGATACCCCTTGCATCTGCAGATCCAGTCTGCATTACATTATTCTAACATTTCTCTGATGATCTGATTTTGAAGCGGAGGTCTCCTTTCTGCAGTTCCATCACTTCTGAGGGCCTCTCCAGCTCCAGTTAGTGCTAAGTTTACTGTGTCTACCCTCACACAGCAATGACAATTAAATGGAGAGAAATAAAGCCAGAGACTTCTAGTGTTTTCCTCGAAAAATGTTAACTGTACTGTGCATTTCTGGCCACATTTAAACTCAGTTGATATTTATGGAAAAGTAATGTGTTAGGGATTTGAGAAAACAGTGGAGTTCATGGAGGAGAGTGTCACCAGAGGTTTGGGAAACCCATTCCATCTGGCCTATTTAGCTCAACACATATGGCTTTTGGGTCTCCTCTAACAGGCATCCTCCTAATGCTTATAGCCTGGGCCATGCAATCCAATGCTTGATTTCCTCTAACCCTATCTTAGTCCCTATTGTATCTCATGTAAGGTTTTTTCTACACACGAAGGTCTATATGATATTTAAAAAGACAGGCTAGGCAATTGGTTTAGGTGGAAGGCAGTTCAGTTGTAGAAGCAGTTAAGAGCATGGGCTTTAGACTGGAGGGGACAGTGAGAGATGGGAAGAGAAAGCAAGGGGCATGTAGAGGAGCCATAGATACACCACCAACTTCATACTTTTTAAAAAAGCTTTTCCTGCTTTTGAGGACAGGAGTCAGGTTTCTTATTTCTATTTCACCTTTTCAGTGCTTACAAATGTCCCAAGCAAGCAACAGAAACCTGACTTCTAACTTGATTTGCTGATCAAGGCCACTTCTATTAAGACTGCTTGAATCACAGACCGAGGGAAATGAAAGATGGAAGATAAGCGGTGGGGAACATGTTCATTGAGGACTTCACTGTCTAACCTGGCGCCTGCTGTATATAGATACTGCTACCCACCAGCTCCCTCAAGAAAGATCTTTAACTAAGCCAAAAAGAGACTGTTCTTTGGGGGAATGTGACTTTATATGGATATCAGTGTTAAAATAGATTTGTTGAAATGCATTAATTTTTATAAGTAAAAGATAACTAAATAACAATTCCTATGTAAATTATGCTTATTTGTTGTTAATTCATTCTGCTTTTTAACATACTTTTATATTATTTTTAGAGAGGGAAGGAGGAGGAGAGAGAAAGAGAGAGAGAGAGACATCGATGTAAGCACCCAGACCTGGGATCGAACCCACAACCTAGGTATGTGCCCTGACCAGGAATCGAACCCACAACCTTCCAGTGCACGGGACAATGGTCCAATGCAGCCACACAGACCAGGGCCATATTGTTTTTTTATGCATTTTAATTTAGCAAATGTTTTAACTCAAAGCATTTGCTGCATAGCTACCATAAACACAGCCTTCTGCTAAGGTACTGTGGAAGAAGTAAATAATAGGTCCTATGGTCTCCTAGCATTGCATAGACTACGGGGGGAACTGATCCTAATTTATGGAAGCCCAGCTCATGAGTTACTGGGTGACTGACCTTGCCTAAGTTACTTACCTTCTTTAAACCTTTGTTTCTCCAAATGTAAAATGGCAAGAATAATAGTTCCTAACTTGCAGGGTTGTTATAAGGTTTAAACGAGTATAATTCCATATAATAAGTACCTAATAAATACTAATTATTATGGTGATTTATGTTATAATATATATTGAGCAAAGAGGCATGGGGACATGTGGTCTAACATATACATACATGAACATATTCTTTTTTTTAAATCCTCACCTGAGGATAATTTTTTCATTGCTTTTCAGAGAGTGGAAGGGAAAGAGAGAGAGAAACATCGATGTGAGAGTGAGACACGTTGATTGGTTGCCTCCTGTACACGCCCAGGCCACATGCCCTGACTGGGGCCGGGGATGGAGCCTGCAACAGAGGTACATGCCCTTGACCGGAATCGAACCCAGGGCCCTTCAGCTCACAGGTCGATGCTCTATCTGTTGAGCCAAACCAGCTAGGGCTCATGTTTCTGAATGAATGAATATCAGATTTCCAGTGTTATGATACTGGCTCAAACAATAAAGTAAAATGCATATAATCTACCATAGCACCACTTTATAATGAGAGTTTCCAAAACTGACAGAAAATCTGAAGTGTTGCCCCAGAATGTTCCAAAACATTAAGGAACAGAGGGCAAAAGATAACTAACAAGTTTTATGTCTACATAACACTTACATAATATCTATCTGCTGGGATCTTGTAGCCAAATAAGATCATTAAGATGGGAGCTCAGTGAATGTGGCCTGCGACTTCGTCAGGGTTCTGAACAGACTGAATAATCGGTAATTAGGGAAAAACTGCTCACCGATTTCAGTGACGTGCTACGAAGATCTGAAGCTCAGAGTTTTTGTTTGTGTGAAAATAATCTTAAGTTGCATGCATATGCAATTATGGTGTCATATTATGGACAGGGGAAAGGCAGCTAATGTTACTGTACACCTATTATGTGCCAGAAATTTTTAAATATTTTTGGTTGATTTCCACAGATGCCTTATAAAGTAAATAGTAGTATCTCCATTTCAGAGAAATTAAATAACTTGCCTAAGATCACAAAGCAAAAAATTAGTAAAAATTAGTAAGACAGTATCTATATTCCAAAGTACTTTTTACTCACTATTTCATACAATTTCTCAAGCTAAAGAGGATATTCTCTTAAATATTTGCAGAGGAAAAGTGACACGGAATTGATTTATTCTGAAAGATGAAGACAAAACTTCCTGGATCCATCTAAAAAGATTTGTTTTAAAGTTCAGTTTATATTTGATTTCATGCCATTATTATTTTTTTTCAGTGTGACTTGAATTGGCACTTTTTGTCCACATTCTGAGAAGGCAGGCCTGTTTCCTAGAGCAGTAAGCTTGTGGAACATGCATCTTTAGTTGCTTTGTGTTGATGGTCTGTTTTGTTTTTTTGTTGTTTTTTTAAATATATTTTTATTGATTTCAGAGAGAGGAAGGGAGAGAGAGGAAGGGAGAGAAAGGGAGAGAGAGAGATAGAAACATCAACGATGAGAGAGTCATTGATCAGCTGCCTCCTGCACGTCCCCCACTTGGGGGCGAACCCGCGACCGGTCATGTGCCCCAACCAGGAATCGAACCACGATCTCCTGGATCATAGGCTGATGCTCAACCGCTGAGCCACGCCAGTCGGGTGATGGTCTGTTTTGCCTATTTGGTTTATTTCAGTTTTGTGCAATAGGTATAAGGCTATTCTATAGCCACAGTATCATTTCTGAATGTCAATCTTCCATTGATGGATATAAACTGTAAGATTTTACTGAGTTTTACATATTTTTATATGTTAATGAATGGCATACAAGACATAAAGGCTCCTCATAGCTTACTGTAAGGAGCTGCAAGCACAGGCTTTATCATCAGTGTCCCCAGAAGCACCAGCGCAGTGCATATGTCTTAAAAGATACACGCCAGGTATCTGATAAATTGCCGCGGCTCCAAATATCATCACATATTAACACACACTCAGGTAATTTGAACTAATAAAAACGTATTAGATATTTGTTGAAATGAATCTATTGAGACCTCTGCTTCCGTCTCTGATGGAGTTTATATGAGGTTAACACCCATTTGGACATTTCCACAAGCTAGAGAAAATTTGTAAACTGTGCAGTCCAAATCATGCAGTTCTGATTGATAGGTATAGATGCAAATGAGGATACAATTTGTAGTTATGACTGGATGGGGCAGGTCTCAGTCCATTGCTAGAAAGAAAATGAAATCTTATCTAGAGGAGGTAATTTGAACTTATTTTTACCCAGGAGTTGTACACTGACTGCCAGCTATGGGAATTTACCATGCAGGAGCTTTTGTTTGGTCCACACACTGTTTACTGTTTTCATTTGCATGCTTTTAGGAGGAGTCTACTCACCAGTTCCACAGTCCTCACCAACCCCTATAGTCTCACAAGAAGCTTATTTCACCCACATAAGTGACTTGCTTCAACTTGAAGGCATTTGCTAAACATTTAAAGCAGATGAGTGACCATAATGGGCCTATGTGTAAACTAAGTCCTGTGATGGTAGACACAGGGGGTCTATAGCATCTGCAATGAAGGAAATACCTATGAGTGAATGAGACCAATCGCGGGAAGACCAGTGGCTTAGAAAGATTTCAAATCTCCCCTCTTTAGCCTCTCATTTGTCTTTATATAGCTTCTGAGATAACTTGTGTTGTCTTGGTCCATTTATTCATTTATAATATTTTATATTTGTAAAACATTTTATAGTTTACAAGTTATATTTTATACATATATTTTTACATGATCCTTCAGACTAAACTTAGGGCAAGAATCAACATGTGGGGAAAGGAGAGATCTAAAGCTCAGAGATGTCAAGCCCCTTGGTAGCACAGAGAGGCTGCATGACACTCAGTTGCATGCTCATTCCACTGCACCTGACAGCTCAACATTGAAGAATGTTACCGTAAAATATGCATATAAGGGTACCTACAAAAAAAGTATTCTCCCCACCACAATATTTGAGTAACACAAGAGATAAGAATACACTTTTAGAATACACTGGAAAAAATTATAAACGAACATTAAGGCAAAGAATCTGCGTGATGAGGTAAAAGCTGGCCCCAAATTTTATATTTCCTTTATTCTCCCCAAACCGTTTTAACAAGGGGATGTATGTGTCTTACTCTAACTCTTGTAGGCTTGCTATTTCAAAAATCAGAGTGTGCTAGATCTTTTCATGGGTAAAGGCCCACGGAGTCCAGGAAGACCTACTACATGGTAAAAATGCAAAAAAATGTGGTAACGGAGGGCACAGAAAAGAACTCTGAAATGGAAAAACCACAGGCTAAAACACTAAGACAGGTTTAGGACAGGAGAAATGGAGACATCTGTTTTGCAAGGATGAAGCCAGGTGTCAAAAGGTAGTCTATACAATCCCTTCATTACCAAAACCACATTTATGGAAGATACTTTCTGGCAGAAAGTATCAGGGAACCCAGTGCAGACAAAAGTAAAGATCCTGCAGTCTGTCCGAAGTGCCCTGCCTGGCAAATCAACAGGCGCATGGGGAGTCCACGTCAGACGCTGTCATTCATTGTCAAGTGGAGTAAGACGTTTATTGCACAAACACACAAAGATATTTCACCAAGGCAGATGCTACTGAGCACTGGACAGTGGCATGACCTAATTGAAACAATTTAAATACATCTCCTTTTCTAAGCTTCTGTGTATGTATTGTAAAGTTATAGAAATAATTTGGGATGTTTTGAAGAGCACACAAGACATTCATTAGTTTCTGAATCTCACTCTACAGAACAAGTGTAGTGAATCCCCCCCACTGAACTTGACATGACTCTGGGACAAATCAATGATAGAGTTCCAAACTCCCCTGGCTTCTACATGTTTATTCCAGGGTTTTCTGGAAGACTGCTTTTCCACTCTTCATGAACAGTTCATGTGCTAGTCTCCAATGGAAACAAAGTGACACTTCTTATTACTGTTGGCTGTTGAAAAGCAATTGCAAAGAGAGTGCCTTGAAACAATTAGTCCTCTGTAACTGATTATTTAACAATATGTATTTCCCAAGAACTGTTTATCCCCAAAAGGAAGCAGCCAAGACTAAATATGTACTGTATCTAAGCAGACACCTGCACCGAACCCCTCTGGATGCTAACTGGAAATTCTCACAGACGAAAATTAAAGGAGAGTTATTAATTTTCTCCTCTATTCCATTTGCAATGAACTCCTGTTTGTTTTCATGAGCAAAGGAAGATGGTCCATTTCTTATGCTACTTCAAGGACTGCTTTCATTTGGGAAAATCTCTTCATAAAAAAAGGCTATAGTTTTAAAGCTGAAACTCAGCATAGAGCAACAAGAGACACATGGAAAGAAAGGAAGAAAGCGGGAATAAAGGAAGGAGAGTGGGAAGGAAAGGAAGGAGGGAGGGAGGGAGGGAGGGAGGGAGGGAGGGAGGGAGGGAGGGAGGGAGGGAGGGAGGGAGGGAGGGAAAGAAAGAGAGAGAGAGAAAGAGAGAAAGACCAAAGAAAGAAAGAAAGAGAGAGAGAGAGAGAGAGAGAGAGAAAGAAGAAAGAAAGAAAGAAAGAAAGAAAGAAAGAAAGAAAGAAAGAAAGAAAGAAAGAAAGAAAGAAAGAAAGAAAGAAAGAAAGAAAGAGAGAGAGAGGGGGAAATAAGAAGCACGATTTTTCTGTGTAAGAAAAATGCTTCCTGTGTTCAAGGCACCCTAGTGGCCACCAAAGAATAACAACAACTAAAAAGTGGAAGAAACTGTTCCCACTTTTGAGTCCCTTATTTCCCAGCCTTTTAAGACATGAGGTGAGGAATGAAAATGATTTCAGCCAACTGCTGGTCTTAAACTTGAATATAGGCTGTATATTTTTAGCTACAGATTCCATGCTGTAACTCCCTTTTCTGGAACACTGACTGCTTCGAGAACTGTCAGGACGCATCTCGAGACCAGATGCTTGCACAAACGCACACACAGAAGTCATTTACAGAGAGACAGTCAAACAGGCCTCTGCAGAATGTGATCTCATGAGGCACATTCTGAGAAGTGTTCTGTCTCAATGCTATGGAAAGCTTGGGTCTCTTGCCAGCTTTTGCGTTCCAAGAAGAATGCATTTCAGTTTCAGGGGAGGTTCCTCTAAGTATATGAATCTGTTTCCAAAAACTTATTTTCCAGCATCTCCAAGAAGCTCACGCCTGAAACTGCTGGCTACCCTGATTATCTTATGTGGGATTCCCTGTAAGTCACGACTGTCAGTTAGTGAAATTGTGGCAGAGTAAATGGGAGAAAGACCTAGAAGAAAACCTGAAATAAATGTTGTCTATAAGTCTGAATCTGACTGGTTTGGGTTTAAAATGGAAAAATACTTTATAACATAATTCAGCTAGGAGCTATACGCAAAATATTTAATGAGTGTGCACAGGCACTAACCAATCAGAGCAGTTGCAGGTTTGGTGCTGGAATAGAGTTCTGGTCCCTGACGGGCCCAGCACTGGTTTTCTAGCTGCTGGAGGTCTGGGGATGCTTCTAGCTTACCTGGCTAGAAGGCTGGGATTCATGCAAGGTTTAAACAGTAGCTATTCCAATGTTTTAACAACTGATAGGGTTCTACCAGTATCTACCAGCTCAGTATCAGGCCTGGTGATTGCTCCCATTTATTGTTACACAAATTAGGATATATCTTGGACTAAACAGTTTTTAAAAGTTGTGATCTGTAAGTATTAGCATAAATCTACTTAGAAATAAAAACCTCAACTCATTTAAAAAAAAAAAAAGGTTATTAGATGAATGGATCAGGGAATTCAGAAAAATATTAAACGCAGTGCCTTATGAATTTCTTGTGGACCATACAGAGACATTTGGTTATATAGGATGGATCTCAAGGACATTCATAATAAACTGATGTCACACTGATGAAGTTTCCTAGTGGTGTGACAATAGCTGTCCTTGTCCTTGCCCAAACTTATATCGATGAACAAGAAAATGGAGAAAAGATGTAGAGTGGAGATCTGTTACTTTGGCCTGGCTAGCACTGTTACTATCCCTCCACCCGCCCTTATTGGTAAAAGAATCCTTTCCTCTGGTGGGAATTCCATTCCATGTGGGTTTTGTGAGATAAACTCAACTCCTTCTACCACTGGAGTCTGCTCATGACCCAGGCTTCGCCAGTGCCTGGCATGTGACTGTCTTCTGGACAGTCTGTGATCCACGGGGAACGTAACTGAAGTCCTGTAGAGAAGGTTCCTACTGGGGAGTAAGCTCTTTCCCTGCTGCGGCAGGTGAGCTGGTAGGAGGTGAGCCTTACACCGCTGGTGGTCAAAATGCTCAGGAAGATTATTAAGTAATAAAATAACAGTAGACATATTTAGAATGATATTTTTAACCTTACTTTTGCACTTGTATCCATCATGCTTTAAAAAGTACTTCATACAGTTTCTTAAATGCTCAGATGTATTAGAAGTTTGGTAGCTCAACCTTGAATATTCAGAAAGTGATCAAAAAAGTTCTGATAATATTTCAAGTGATCAAGATATTTTTGTAAAATTGCATCAAATAATAACTATTAAAAATCAGAATATAATAGAAATATACCTTTCGTCCATCAGTCTCTGCGCTCCTATGACATAATAATCTGGATAAAAAAGGAAACAGTAATCTCCTCTGAGCAAAATATATAAGCCAAGCATATGTACTTTATATACTGTTGTGGTCCCAGGTGTTGACAAAGGCAGTAAAAGAAATACAAAGGCGTAAAAACAGACACATACACACAAAAAAACCTACTAAGTCTTCATGGAACATACTTTGAGGATCTCACTACTATATAGTCACATTCCATAGAAATGCCTGAGTTGAATACATGATGCAGTCTCTATGTTAAATGAACCCCAATAAATCCTGGAGAAATCATATTTCCAAGTGTCTCTTTAAGGACTGATTGAGCCCAGGTAGCAGGAATGAACCAGTGCGCCACACACCAGGCAAGGCTGATACAAACAGTCATTGCTTCAGTCGGGACACATACATGGAACTGAGCTCATTAAACATGAGTATGAAATATTTTTAGTTTTTACTTACACTTAGCTTGTGTTAAGTTCTTGAAAGATAGAGACCATAACAATTTCTTTTATGTCTCCGTATAATATATAGTTTAACGTTCAACAGTCCTCCTTTGATAATTAATCTCCATGGGAGCTCAGTCGACTTTTTCCTGTGTATGTGGTTTGACAGGTTATGCTGGCTACCATTTTAATCGTAAGGTTTAAATTTACTTAATTATTGAGTAAGTATCCATGACTTAGCTAAAGTCAACCAGAGACTAAGCTGGATGAGTTAGGATCAGACTCCATACCAGTGGTTCCCAAACTATGGGCCCTATACCAGCTGCATCAGCCTCATCTGGGGACTTGTCAGAAATGCAAATTCTCAGATCCCACCCAGATCTACTGTACCAGAAACTCTGGGTGTGGGGCCCAAAACTCTGTGTTTAAACAAGCCTGTCAGGTGACTCTGGCGCACACTACAGTAGGGGAACCACTGCACTAGACCATATCCCTCTCAGTTCTCATACTATCTATGTTCTCTGCTACACTTGACAGAGTTTGGTATTGTTTTCTTTTGAAACTTTCTTTTCTGATAGCAACTCCAAACTGCCCTACACCGGTTTTCTATCATAATTATCTCTTTCCCTGGCTCTCTCCCTATACCTAGTTACTAAAACATTGGTTGGTTGCTTTGTCTCCCAGATCTCACCGACTCTCCAACCTCAGTGCTTACCCCCCGAACCCTGCTCTTGATGTGATCTCCACGTTGACCTACAGTGTCAGTGTCCAGCCATTCACCCGCCCCGGGCATTTCTAAGTGAAGCTGCTCTCTTGCACTCTACATTCCCACATTTAACTGAGTCACCAAGTTTCATTAACTTATCTCTCCAGCGATTCCCAAACCTGTCACTACTTTCTGTTCCCAGGTGCACTGCCCGAACATTATAGGCTGGAATATGACAACAGCCTCCCGCCTGGAGCTGCTCCTCTTTTCTTCTTTTTAAAAAATATATCTTTATTGATTTCAGAGAGAGAGGAAGGGAGAGGGAGAGAGAGAGATAGAAACATCAACAGTGAGAGTCATGGATCGGCTGCCTCCCGCGCGCCCCCGCTGAGGATCGTCACAGGGCACAGCCCGGGCATGTGCCCTGACGGGGAACCGAACCTCGACCTCCTGGATCCTAGGTCGGAGCTCAGCTGCTGCAGCACACTGGCTGGGCAGCTGTTCCTCTTTTCAATACCCTCCTAAATGCTTCTAGTTATCCTTCTAAAAAGTAGGCATGAGCATGCCATTCCCATTCGATATTTAAAAAATTTAAAAACAAAATAAAAAAAAATCAAATCAGAATGAACCAACTCCCCACCCCCAACTCTGATGGCTTCCGCTTGCTTAGAAGCTGAAGTGTAACATCCCATCCTGACCTGGTGACATGGCACTGAAGCCAACCCACCCTCTGTCTCCTCTCCCACCACTACCTTCTAACTGCAAAACCTTTCTTGTTCCTCTCCACCCCTTTCCTTAAGCTAGGCAAAACTTACCACTTTCTCTCTTTGTAGCCCAGGCTAACATTGTTTCCCCTGCCTGAAATACCCCTCTCTAACCATACACTCATCAGTTATTTAATGAACATTGTGTCACAGGCTCATGGGCAGGCAAAATGAAAGAATCAAATCTACCAGGTGTGAAAGGTCACTCAGGATTTGAAAACTACTGCCAAGGGTATACTGCTGGCAGAAATTCAGGGTTTCTCAATGTTAAAAGTTTGTAGCAAATATTTAATAAAATCTAAAAACTGGTCTGTGTTCCACTGTGCATCTAATAAATAAAATACATCTTTAGGTTGTCAGTGTGGACCTTGATGTCAGTTGCACTAGGTCTTAGGGCTTCACAGGTGGCTAGGACAGGGCCTCTAACCTGAGTAGCTCACTTTTGGGGATCGGAGTAGACAGGCCCTTCACTCAGCTCCCACAGCGTTTCGTTTATGTGGTAACTGCCATAGTGCACGATCATCGCTGAGTGCTCCCTTGAGTCACCGGATCCTAGGGGAGCAGGGTGTCATCCTCCTTCTGGTCATGGCACCACTAGCTCACTGTGCTGATGGTAGATGCTTAGTTATAACTATGTCCATAGAGAGGTGTCTGCATATCAACTTGATTCCAAACTTTAAAGCTACTTTGTATTTTTTCCTTCCTAAATGGATATTATGCTTTGATTAGGCACCCTGCTGTAAAATATACTCTCACTGAAGAATCTGTCTCCTTTGCAAACCTAAAAATGCTTTGAGTCATATTTTATTTGTATGACATAATCTCCTAATATGCTTTTCTACACATGTTCCTTGCAAGACGGTGGTCAAAATAAGGACAGTGTAGAGATATCTGGTAAATTCAAGAAATTATTTTAGTCTAGAACAGAACCTTTTGCATAGGAAAATAAGGAAAATGTATTCATTTATTCCATTTGTTAATTTCAGGGCGGGACTTTTTCCCATTGAACAAAAGCAGGAAAAAAGTCAGCTTTAATTTTTGCCATGGTTCTTGAATTTCTAGTTATGCCATCGAAACATGCTCACTAAACTAATTTAAGCTGGGCATTGCCAGACTTAGAGGATGTCAGCCATTTCTTAGTGACCCAAAACACACTCATTTCACTAAGCACCAGACGTATAAGGGGATTGCTTGAGCACTGCTATTTGTGTCACTCCTCAGTTGATCTGATTTCTAGACACAGCCATGGTCCAATTACGAGCATAGGCCCTCCATGGCTGCCACCTGCAAAGTTTATAAACATCAATTCTGATGAACAAAAATATGTTTTTGTAATTACTTAGATGTTCTCAAAATAAAGGTGGGTAAATATATCTTATTTACCAGCAAGTCAGAAGCCCCGCCGCCCCATTTCAGGTGTTAAAGATCGAACCCCCATCATTTTACTGGACAGCTCTGCATGATGCTATTATGCGCACAAATTCACCTACCTGTGGACACTCGGTCCCTTTACATTGAAACTCCAGGCCATGTGTTCCTCGCGTACATGTGGGCCATCAGTGATCAAACTGTAAGGCTTACCTGCAGACTGTTGAAAATGACAAACAGGACCAACATCCAGAAGTGTCTGTAAGCCATGTGCAGGCCTCCCCAAAGCCATGTCACGGAAATCAGGGCAAAGAGATATAAAACCAGTGGAATTTCTAGAAATCATGAAAAGAAAAGAAAAAATAAATTTTGAGCTTCAGAAGACCGCATAGTCACACATATTACACAAAATTATTTTCGCCTCCTTTCTTGTGCTACTCTCCATGCCTAAGTACCCGTTCTGAAAGAACCACCTTGGAAACCCCATTCTCAGGCCAGAGGAGGCACATTGCTGAGTCCGCATTCTTCCTGTTTTGCGGCTGGGTGGGGGTGGGGAAGAACGAGCGCTGCTCCTCTCTTAGACTGCCACCTGCTGGACTGGTCTGGGAGTTACAGGAGCAACTATGGGGATGAAATCGCTTTTAATTTCTAGGTAAATTTTAAAAGATTGCTCCACTGGAAAATGGTAGGCAGGCATCAGTGTGCCCTTGAAATTAGTGTAGTCCAACTCGACATTTTCAAACAGACATGATCTAAAAACTTGTTTGTGTGTGATGGAAAAGTATGTACTTATCTCTTTTTTTTTCTGACAGAAGATCCCAATCTTTATAGCTAGGGTTAGGAGCAGAGACACAGGGACGGGATTCACTTCTGTTATCACTAAGCTTAATCTACCCATCGTTTTCCCTCTCGATCCATTTCAATGCTTCTCAGAACAGATTTCTTCAGGGCCAGTGGACTTCATTATCACCCCACTTGTTTTTGATATTTGGGTTTTAGTATAATAACCTTAAAGAGGGGATTTTAATACTTAAATGGAAAACTATATGAGACTTGGGAAGTAAATCAGATCCTAGCAGCTGCAAATAAATACATTTTCCAGTTGTTAAAAGACATTAGTCTGGACCATTCTACTGACAACTCTTATGAGAGCCCTGCAAGTACATATGTACCCACCATCATCAACTAACACCTAAAATCCACATGTACCAGGGAAGTTAAAACAACTAAATACAACTATAGCAATATTTAGATTTTATTTTGAAACAATTTCAAACTTACAGAAGAGTTGCAAGTATAGTATGACAACAAAGTTTTTTTTTCCTGAACTATTTGAAAGTTGCCAGCCTGACCCCTCATCATCACCTTCTGTAATACTTTAATGTGTATTTTCTACAAAGACATTTTCCTACATAAACACAATACAACTATCAAATCAGGAAGTTAACCTTGATACGTTCCTGCCACCCTCAGATCCCATTCACTATCTGTCAGTCACTCCAGTAGTTTCCTTTGTAGGAGAAGGACCCAGCTGACATGTTCCTGTAGTCTCTCCTTTAATCCCAAACAGTTCCTCTGTGTCCTTGGCTTTCGTGACTCGGACACTTGAGAAGATCACCAGCCAGTTTTTCATACAGAGTGACCTTAAATTTGAGTTTGTCTCATGTTTTCTTGTGATTCAGTTTGTAAACTGAATGGCAGAAATCATAGAAGTGATGCTCGGTTCTTTTTATAGCATTCAATTGGGTGGCACAAGAATTCGATTTGCCCCATTACTTAGGATGCTCATTTGGGTCACTTGATTAAAACTGTGGCTGCAAGGATTCTCCACTATAAAGTTAATATGTTTTCCTTTGTAATTAATAAGTATCTGTATGGCATCACCTTTGTGAATGACAAAGGGGCTATGTAATAAACCTGGCAAGCTCAGGGGGTGGGGCACCTGGCAGGCCTGACAAGCTTGGTGACCCAGAGTAACCGCATGGGTTGGTCTGTTAATAAATTCTTAACTGGGCAGGCCATGGTGAGTAGTCACGTCCTAAGCCCATAGCTTCCTTAGGAAAGGTCAATCTTTACCTTAAGTGAGCTCTGTCCGTTGTTCTTATGCATCTAGGATGACATACCTTTGAAATGTCAGAGTCATTTTCTTTTCTAGATCCTCTCTATGGCACAACCACAGGCATGAGAGCACAAGACCACCAGAGCACGAGACCACAGGACCCCTCATTGCCATCCTGTGGCTCAAATACCATCTCTATGTGCTGCAAATGTTAACTATCCAGTACCCAACCATGCAAAAAAAGTATTGTTTTTCACTTTTCTTTTTATCCAATCCTAGAGATCTCCCTGCTTTGCTTCTTCCCATCTCCTTAATCTAGCACCAATGGATTTCATGACCCTTCCTATGTTTTCTCTTCTGATTCTAACTGCATTCAAGGAAGTGCGAAACTGCCATTCTCAGGAGCATTTTCTCTGTCCCTTCCAGATCTTGCTTCCAGGCCTGTCCTCAAAGTTTTGGCTCTAATAAAATCTTATAAAAGGTTTCTATAGGCTGAACATTCTTTCATCAACACTTTGAAGCTAGGTAAATATCCTTTCCCTTATCAAGTGTTTGATTTATTATTTTTATAATATGGACTTACACATTCTCAATTTTTAAATGGATTATTATCCATTATTATAATTTACTTTGATGCTTAAATTGTTCTAAGTTTGTTTAGTGGGAACCCCTTCAAAATAGTTTCTGTGCCTTTTGTTATGAACCCGTCATTCTGTGAGCAGTTCCTCTTTCCCTGCCTTGGCCCTAGTTTCTTTTAAGTGGGAATGGCATTTAGAAACCAAGACCTGGGGCTAAGTATGCTCATTGCTATTGGGGGTGTTGTTGCTCCTAAGCCCTTTCAGTAGGCAGAACTCGAGAATACGTGTGTGCACACACATGCTTACACACACATATACATAAACACACATTTACACCTGTATGTATTTCTTTATCTGTCTCTACGTAATGAAAGTTAGTTTACACCTATACTTCCAATTCTAATCCAACACCACCAGGTTAATTCTAATTTTCTCCCTTTCCATCTTGTAACTCCCTTCTCTGTTGTTAAGAAACCTTTTTTCATTCTTCTTAATATATTTACCTATTTGATCAACTGCCCTACTGGATTGCAGCCAGGCCCCCACTGTGTAAGCCCTGCCCTTGCACGAGGGCTCCCACACTCAGTCAGGCTCTGGCACCTCCTGCCAGCCTGCACCCCACAGTGCCCGAGGCCCGCCGCGCCGCGCCTGAACCCCGTCCTGTGGATGCACACCTTGCTCTGTACCAATTGATGGCTTTACGACAGAATTGTTTGGGAAGGGAAGGGAAAGGAAAAATCAAGAAGAGAAAGGAAAGAAAGAGACAGGGGAGGGGAAGAAGGGGAAGGAACCTGAGCTTTTTTTTTTTTTTGAGAACATACACCCTTCATAGAAAATATAAAACTTTGAGTTATTATAATAATTGTACAGAGAAAATAAGAATAGGACACAGTGTATACAGATGAATATTTCCTTTGTCACTAATGATTACAGTAGTATAGGAGAATATATTAAGATTTAATTTTTATAAAAATTCATTTTTGTTTTATAAAATCATACAATTTTTTAAAAAGTTTATCTTTATTGTTGAAAGTGTTACAAGTGTCCCCCTTTTCTCCCCATTGACCCCCTCCACCCTGCACCCTCCCCCTTCCAGGCCTTCACCAAACTACTGTGTCCATGGTTATACACATATGTATGTATATATGTTTAAAATCATACAATTCGATAAGGAAACAGAAGCTCATTTTTACTTTTAACAAGATACCCCAATATTTAGAAAACTGCCTAAGCTACTATGCTCATGAATTGTTTCAAAGGTTAGGTATTAAGCCTGGCAATTGCATTCTTTGCTCCCACTGTGTAAGAACAAAATTCTATTTATGGCTCTGTGCAGAGTACAAAAGGACATGCATATTTTGCATGAACAACAGGCACCAAATTTCCAAAAACTGGCCTGAATGTTCTTCTAAGTGCCTGGAGGCAAACAAGTGCTGTGTCCTCACAAAGCTCAGCAGGGAAGCCAGGAGAGCATGCCAGGGCTGACTAGAAACACCCATGGCCCACACTTTTCTGGAACGCTGTGGAAAAGTGTGGTAGCTTGGCACCTCAGGTCAGAAACTCTGCAAAGACGAAAGCTAGTTGTAAATAACTCAGTATACTGAACAAAAGACCCCAGGCTGGTTTTCCAGCAGTTCAGCAACCATTAAGACATGACTTCAGATGGAAGAAACACATCCAGAGGTGGTTCTGGATTTTGTGAGCCTGAAGTTTGTAAAACTTGGGGAGGCTTCTTTAAAATATAAACATTAAAAAAAGCATATTTAGGTATAAGATGTTTAAAGGGGCCCATGCAAGCATAAGGTCCTGAAACTTAAGCTTCATCTGCTTTGTGGTTAATCCATCTGAGGAGGCACCTTTCACCCTCCATGGGGCCTAGAGTGACAATGACAAAAAGGAGAAGGGTGCTTGGAATGGGAGATGCTGGTGAAGGTGAGAAGGGTCATGCTGCTTAACAGCTACTGTGAATTCCATTTGGTAAACTGAAATTAATGATCCATTTAATATAAATCATTTTACTTTCCTATTTCCTAAGTTGACATTTCATATTTGGTAAACCACTTTTCGGTTGTCTAGAAGTCAGTGCTTACCAAAGCAGGCATTTGTAATTGGCAATGTTAGAAACACGTTTAAAGATGAATTAGTTGACAGAAAACAAAATCATTTCAATGTGCTCAATAAAAGGAAGCCCTAAAAACGCAGTAGGCCCAGGAATAAGGGTATCTATATAAAAGACCATGCTATCCAGAATATGTAAAGAATTCCTACAACTAGACAACAAAACACAAACAGCCCAATATAAAAACGGGCAAAGGATTTGCACAGAGATTTCTTCAAAGAAGAAGACATACAAATGGCCAATGAGCACATGAAAAGGTGATCAACATCACCAGTCATTAGGACAATGTAAATCAAAACCACAATGAGACAGCCACTCGGGTGCCTACTGCCAAAAGACTTGACAATTACAAATGTTGGCAAAAACATGGAGCAATTAGATCCCTTGTGCATTGTTGGTGGGGATGTAAAATGGTACAGCTGCTATGGAAAACTGGTGATACTTCAAAAAGTTAAACATAAAACTACCATATAACCTGGCAATTCCTCTTGTAGATATACACTCAAAACAACGGAAAGCAGGGATTCAAACGTGAACACCAACGTTCATGGCAGCATTACTGAGTAGCCAAAGGGTGAAAACAACCCAGTATGCATCACAGAAAGTGGGAGATTTATGGAACAGTGGAATATTACTCGGCCTTAAAAAATAAAATTCTGACATATGCTATAACACGGATGAACCTTGAAGACATTATGTTAAGTAAAATAAGCCAGACACAAAAGGACAAACACTGTATGATTCCACTTATTTGCGGTGCCTAGAATAGGAAAACTCATAGACAGAAAGGAGAACAGAGGTCAGCAGGGGCTCTGGTGGGGACAGGGAGTCATTGCTGAATGGGTAGTTTGTATTTGGGATGATAAAGGTGGTCTGAAAGTGGACATAGGTGATAGTTGCAAACATCACGAATGTACTTAATGCCATTGAATTGTGCACTTAAAAGTAGTTAAGATGATAAATTTTATGTTATGTATATTTTACTACAATTATAAAACAAGACTATGCTAAAAAAGGCAGACGTGTCAAGATTAAGTTCTACTACAGGGAGAAAAAAAAATCAAATCCTTGACGTACTTAAATTAGGAAGGAATCACTAATGTGAAAAACAAAGTACTTTGAAAAGGTTTCAGTGAAAGAAATTACTTGTGGAAAGAAAAACACACATGAAAAGACAGCCAGTGGATGTGTCAGTTAGTACTACGATCATTAAGAAAGTCTACTTATGGGAGTTTGTAAATTCTGCTGAGAATACATGAAATCTCTTTATTTTTTAGCAGAAAATATGATGTCTGTGAATGTAATTGCCCTTTTTAAAGAAAGTATGGTGCTGTCTTGTCTCTTTTCTTTGTAATTGCAGCCTCAGTGTTTATTGCTACCCACCAGTGATAACAATAATGGCTGTATTATGGAAATCACACCTCATTCACATCAGGCTGAAATTTATTCTGTGTTTACAATCTTCTAAAGTACTTGTTTTAATTTTACCTCCCTGACCTTCTGATTCTAACAATTTGGATGTGCCACTAAAACAAACTCATCAAAGTAAAACAAAGAACATGTCCGTGAAATAACGTGGATTTTAGACATTTAGGGGTCTATTTATAACAATAGGCACCCATTATTTTAAATTAGAAGAAAAGGTAATTGAAAAAAAATAAGGTTATCAGAAGGTCTTATTTTCAAAATATGGCTCTAAGTTCAAATACTTAGAGGAAAAGAAGTTTCATTGATCTGACCCATTTCTTGGAGAGAAAATGTGTTCTTGAGCTTTCTTAGCACTAATCCCACAATACAAAGTTATCCAGGGACAGAACCACCAAGTCCGCTTTAGCATGCTGTGGGTGGAACAGATGACAAACTTATGGGTTGATCTGCAAATTGTTCAGAGAAATACTCCATACCTCATTTACCCGTTTACCTCACTCCTAAGTTTTGGTCACTAGTCCTATATTTGGTTCCAATTTCAGAATTTTTTTTTGCTTCCGTACTTCAAACACATTCCCAAAAGAGCTCTTAAAACCCATTTGGAGAAGGGAATCCACTCTAAGTACTGCAGCTCCGGTCTCGAGAAACAGTTGCAAATGTTTGTTGCAACAAACTAAACTTTGTAAAGCTCAACTCTCCATTAGGTGCCAGGTTCTTCCTTTGATTTCGCCATCCTTACTAAGGTCAGAATCTCTAGAGTCACCTTCTTTCTTTAAAAAAAATTAAAATTATTTTATTATATTATTATTTTTCAATTACAGTTGACATTCAATATTATATTAGTTTCAGATGTACAGCATAGAAGATTCACCCTCTTTCATCAACCACTGTAGGGCCAAGCATTTCTAAATATTCATCTCCATCTCTCCTGAGTGCCAGACTTCTAGGCCTGGAGCTCTCTGAAGCATCTCAAACTGAGTTAATCCAAAATTGAATTTAGAATCCTTCTTCTCAAGCTCTCTCTTCCCTCTGAGTCCTAGTGCCACCATCCACATAGATTTATCCCATGGGTGATTATCGGTCATGTGCTGTGCCAAATGGGGCCAGCGGGGGGTGAGGGGGACACACACACATTCAGTGGTCAGGACAGAGCCTAGAGAAAAGCACATGCTTACTAAGCCTTAACTTGTCATCATCATCATTCTCATCACCATCACGGCTTTAGTCCTTAGGAAAATAGTGCATGGCTACAGAGAGCCCCCTCTTGCATATTTGAAATGCCAAAATATCACGTAATAAAGAAACATATTTCACTTTTTTTTTGGTACCTGAATTTCCCAAACTTACTTGGTTATAGGACCTTCTGTTTACCTGATGTAATCTGAAGATCCAAAGGAGGATTGCTTTCAGTGTACAGACTCCAAGTTCCATCACATCCAGATAGTCACTTAAAACTTCCCAACAAACCTACTTTAAATGGGCCTATCAGTGTCTTCTATTCCCCTCCCTCTCCCTTTGATATTTTCTATTCTATTCTTCTATTCTATTCTAAATTTTCTTCCCATCCCATCCCATCCCACTTAAAAAAGCTGGAAAGGAGACTCACCATTGTGACCTACAATTTACAAACCTCTGCTCTAGAGGGTAAATTAAATAGAATATTGTAGGCTATCTTAGACATAAGGTTGGTACAGTAAACATTACTATATGGGGGTCTACACCTATCCCCTTCTTATGTGGAATCACTCTGACCCTCACTGATATGTGAGGGAGATGAGCCTAAGTTTGAAGGATCTGTACAGGTGAGATATTAGATCCGGAGGCACAGAAGAGAGTACTGGCCTAGAGTATATTTTCCAGGGGACAAGAGGAAGAATGTGAGCAAATTTTCAGAGGAGTCTCAAAGTCTGCTGAAAACCTAAATAGCAGTACTTTGTCAACGGCTGACTTAGGGTTTTCCTGAATGCTAAAGGACAGTCCAGTGTCAGGCCTACGTTAAGTGTGATTTATTGGGATTGAAAAAAAATGGTGCAAGCCTAGAATTATGGTCTTGCCTTGCAAAAGCTATATATAATTTTCAATTTGCAGGCTGTAATTTTGAATCTAAGGAGAGTAATCAAGTTAGATGAGACATACCCACATGGACCTTGCACGAACTGTTATTAGAATAATTCCATTTGGACCATGCACTTCAGCGCTGCCAGACGCTATCCTGCTGGGGATGGTGTGTGTGTGTGTGTGGGGGGGGGGGTGTCAAATAGGTCTGTGATTCTTAAGTAAAAGGTAACATAGTCTGTTTTCTTCGTGTGAGGAAAAATGTGCTGGAACTATGGGAAGGAAAATTACCAACTGGGTTCACAGCCAACATAGTCAATTTTTACACATTTCATAAATGTTTCATAAAGTGACATTACGACAAAAGTTTTTAGAAGATTGGAGTTCTAAAACAAGCAGGAAGTCAGCCAACTAACAATGGAAGACTGACTTAACCTAGTTTTCTAACTGCATTAGAGTTACTCAACCGTTAAAGAGTTCAAAACACTCAGCTCCAGGCATGCTCAGGCACCTAACAGCAGCTCCCAACACACTCAGCTTTTTATAATACAATGAAAACGTACAAAGAACCTTTCAATCTGCCTACGTCTATATTTTGCATCTTACTTGATAGCCTCATAATTTTTGAAAATTAGGTTACTATGCATTTGGCCATGAATAGCCAGTTATGATTTTATAGTTTGATAAGACATTACACTGCAGTCATTAAGATTTATTAGGCTCAAATTCAACAAAGAAGTCTTGAGTCAATTCTGACACACTGACTCAGAAAAATTAACACTACAGATAACTCTATGTGTGCAAGAAAATATTTTTACAGTGTGTTAAATATGTTAGTTCCTAGAACTGTTTTCTGGTAGACCCTCCATCCTCAATCTAGATGAATGCCAACTGACCTGAATGCTTAATTTCTTTCTTTAATTTGGTTCTCTAGCCATCACATTACAAAACTGCACCACCAATTAAAACTTTTATTTTACTTTGTTTTTATTTCTTTTGCTATGTTACTCTTCTAAAAATTTTACTTGAGTTAATAAATCTTTAGGTTCCTCTCTGTCAATGTGATAAATTGCATTTCTCCCATCAGCTATCAATTATCAGGGCATTGTTTGATCTTAAAAATAATGTTATATGTATAATTCCCAAAAGCTTTGGAGATATTACTTGGTCTCTGTTGTTAAATAATTATATTTGTAAATAGAAAAAACTAATACCAAACCCATCCACATAGTTGTTTTTAGGCATATACAACGATAATAGGCCATAAAGTGGTCCGATATCTGTGTTATTTAAAGGCTTATCACTATCCACTTAAACAATGGCACAGTACCCAAAGGTGTGGCAAGGATTTTTATGCATATGGGGGTAAATTAATATCTTATTGCTCATTCTTACTAACAACCTTGGACCTAGCCCTTACAGAGAAAAGAAAGGGAAACCATTGTGTTAAGGACAGGCAATCCCCAGACTGAATGCCATGTGGAGGATCTAGAGAGGAGGTGGCTGTCCAAAAAAATAATAACACTCAGACTGATAATATCTGTATATTAGTAATCAAAGTAACTTGATACACCTTTAAAATTCTTTCTGTATCTGTCAATGTCAGATGTAAATCTTACATGTGAGATTTTAATTCCAACACTTTTCCCCTTGTTTCATGTGGTGTTAAAATTGTTGTTATACTAGGTTCAAAATTCAATTCTTTTTCTTTTTTTCTCTCTGTTCTTTTCTTTTATTTCTTTCTTTCCCTCCCTCCCTCCCTCCCTCCCTCCCTCCCTCCCTCCCTCCCTCCCTCCCTCCCTCCCTCCCTCCCTCCCTCCCTCCTTCCATCTTTGAGTAAGAACACTGGAATTTTATTTAACTCTAGGTACCATGGGTTTGGCATTAGTAGGTAAGACTAACAAATGAGCAGCCACAGTTTTTTGGTCGCTGTGCTTCCCAAGCCCCCCAAACAGAGCTATTGCTTACTATTCGATTCCATTTAATAGGCTAGACAGATACTGCTACATTTTGTTGTTGATTTTTCTCCTTTTTTTAACCAGGTGAATTTGATTTTGTTACAAAGTTTGTGAAACACATTTGTAAAAAACATATTTTTTCCCCCATGGTGGCAAAGCAGCTTTACTATAACCATAGATTAAGTATTTATTTGCAAACACTCTGGCATTGGGTGTGTGTGTGGGGGGGCGGTGATGGAGAGAAGGAAATCACCACACTTCTTGGAAACTGAACAGCTAAATGACTGTAAGGATCAAATATTATTCATTTCAATAACTTGTTAATTTACAATCACACTGATTTACACTCTTTATACTACTGTATAAGAGGGCTTTAAATTGCTCTTCAATACTTTTAGTCTTTTCTATGACCCAATATCTACTTCTTTCTTAAAGTTGATGCATACTGATTATAAATCACATCATTTACTTCCCTGAAGGTTATTTATACTAAATTTTATAATTTGTTTCTGTTAAATTCAATTAAAAGGAAAAAGATCTATTTTAATTATGGTCCTTCAGCCAATTACATTAAACACATATACACTAAAAGACAAAAAACACATGCATTGGGGTTGACTGGGTGGGATTTATTCCTAAAAAAAGCAGAAGAGTAGAGTGGTTATGGGATGGACCTGAGCCAGATTACTTGAAGGCCACTGCCATCTGTGTGACCTGGGTGAGGTACTTAACTACTCTGAGACACAGTGCACTCATCTTTACAGCGACAATAAGGTTAGCACCTCCCAAGTAAGGTTCTGTAGATTCAGTGAGGATTTAGTGGTTGAAATGCAGAGCACTTAGAACAGTTTTATATAAACTTTGGCTACTGCTTGCTTTTCAAAAAATATTTCACTAGCAAGCATAAAAATGTATTAGCTAAAATGTGACAGGTAAAAGGGTGAATTACATATGAATTTCCTTTCAAATATTATCATGTACCTATACATAATATTATATATATGCACATATATACATACATACACTCTAATACAAGGTAGAAGATACATATCAGGGGAAATCAAATTATATAAAATTTTAGGGCAATAGCAGTTACTTGCTGCCAGTGGTATCAGGGGGACCTTTGTGAGGAAGCAGACATTTCAGCTGGGCCTTGAAGATGAGCTGTATTTGAACATGTACATTTTGAGCTTAAGGTAGTGGGCATAGTATAAATAGAGACAAAGGGGAAAATGCATAAATTAGTGTAAATTATTCCTTTTAATTGAAGTTAAAGGTCCATGAAGGTAAATAGTGAGAAGACTATTTGTCACACTAGGTCATGAAGGGATCTCGAGGGCCAGAATAAGCAATTCAGAATTATTTTTATAGGAAATGGAAAGCCATTTAAAATTTCTGAGAAGAGGTGTGGCCTAATCAAAACAGAGCTTTAATAGCGCAGGAAAGTCAACAGTGGAGGGAATGCTGGAGGCAGGGATACCAGTGAGGTACCACTGCAGTGGTCAAAGTGAGAGATAACGAAGGCTTGAGGCACAGGGACGGCAGAGAAGAAGGGGGTGGGCGCAGAAATATCACAGGAACAGAATCCACTATAGTGCCCCCAAATCAGAAACAATGAGAAACTCTGAAACTATACAGATATGGGCACTTCAACATTGGAGATTCTAAATCAGTATGTCTGTAGAGGGACTCATCAAACCGCCATTTCTGAAAATGGGATTTTGATGATGATATTTTGACAACTGCTGACCTGCATGTCTATGAATGTGCAGTTAAAAGAAATTACGCTGGCTCCAAGGTTAGGAAGGTCAGGAGCAACAGGGAGAAGAGACGAAAGGGAGGGAAAGAATACTACAGTGAGCAGAGCAACTGGGACAGACGGAGGAGCCACGCTGGTGACAAACTCTGTACTTCCTGAGGGTAAGATATTATTCTAAGTAAGAGGATAGAGAAGAAGTTGGGGAGAGAAGCTGAACTCAAGTTGATAGATTTGAAAATTACCGCTATGATCTGAAAAAGGCAAAGACAACCCCCGAAAAACACATGTACTCCAGAGTTGAGTCACAAGGAGAATGTGGCATGGTCTTGGATTTAGCAGGAAAATAGAAGGAAGAGAGAGTCATGAAAACTAAGGGAGACAGGCTGTTGAGGGGGGTACTGGTCTATGCAGACGAGTGTAAGGGTAAGGGCAGGAGGAAAGAGGTCAGTAGATTTGGTGTCCAAAGTTATAGGTGACGGATGAAAGGGGACAAGCAAAGGACTCTCAGGCTTCGGCGCTGGAGAGAAGGCGTGAGTCCGCCAGCTCAGACGGGCTGCTCCTCAAGGGGTTTGTTGGTGAAGGAGCAGCGGCATTGAGTAAGCTCTTTGAGGCGGTGAAGCGTGTTGCAGGTTTTTAGATGGAGGGGAAAGGCACAGAGGAGAGAGAGAGATTTAAGACGTAAGGCAACTGTGTAAGTTGGAATGAAACAATTCCAAGAGAAGGAAACTAGATGAAGGGTACAATAGAGGGAGTTGCTTTGGTGAGAATGAGTTATTTACCTCCCTCTCAGAAATGGGAGGAAAAGTGGCAAAGAAGGGAGACAACAAGGAGAAACGAGTACATAAAAATAAGGAAAGTTGAGCGAAGTAATTATCATGTTGTTTCACAATTGTACAGAAAGTGAGAATAAAATGTATTATGCACAAGACTTAAGGGCAGTGGGATCTGTTTCAAAGATTACTCAAGAATCAATTAAAGATAATCCGAAGGATTCCTGAGACGCAGAGACGGCCCAGTTTAAGGTTACTTAGAATATATTAGTATCTATTACAGAGTAGTAATAACTGGCTGGTGAACAGAAGAGAAGTGTAGGCATTGACAGGACTGATGATTGGCAAAATGCTTAAGGAAGGAGCCAAGTTGGTGAGGAAATCAAGGGAGCTAGTGAAAAACATGCTCGGAATGTCCATCACAGGGCGGAGGGAAGGGCTGCCACAATGACAGGAAAGAAGGAACAGCGAGGGGCAGGGAGAGGGGGGAGAAAGAAGCTGTGCTCAGAAAGAGGCAGAGAGGGCAATGGTGACCCAGGAAGAGCGCATCATGAGAAATGGTAACCACACTTACAGGAATAGGAAAAGGGGGGTGTAAGCAGAAGGCCCAGATTTAAAAAGAGGAAAAATATTTCTGACATTCTGTTAGTGGCAGGAGCGGCCTCTCGCAGCTGGTGGTCAGGAGGTGACCTCTTTGAGGCAGGCCGTTCCAGTTGTGATAAGGCAAGTGAAAGAGCAGTTTCGTGAAAAGATCTTCATCTTTGATATGGTGTACTTGTCTTCTAAAAGGAGACAACTTATAAAAATGTCATTTCCTTTTATTCACCTTTCTGAGCTTTATAATATGTAAAATATTAAGTATGGCATTGTGATCATAGGCATTGTGCCAAGCATACATTTTTTAAAAAAATTATGATACAATTGCTAATTTCCCAGATTACCTGTCCCCACTTCCTATTTTCTTAGTCCTAGCAACCCTATTTTCCCTTACTTCTGGATCTTTAATATTATATCAGTTGATTAAAGTGTGATCAACTATTATCCTGTGAATGTATTTAAAAAAAACTGTGTAGGCACTACATTAGAAATTGGGAGTGTCTATAAAATGAAAATAGCAATAAATAACACATGCAAAACATTGCAATTCAAGAATGAAATTTACACCTAAGAATATGGAATTTCCCTGATTAGAGGGAGCCATGGTGTACTGGTATATCACAGGATCCCCGTCAATGACTAGGTCAAAGGGGGAATGCAGTGTTTTCAATGTCATGGATATTCTAAGATAAAACAGCCTTAAAAAACTGAGTTTTCTACTTGCTAGTCAGATTTTATATACATTCTTGAGAAAGTGTCTGGATACACATTTTAGAGAGACACATTTAAAAAATCAGAAATTGTGATTTTGTTAGCCAAGAGTTAAATGGAAGATTTCAGTCATCAGCTAACAAAAAGAATGTACTCATAGTTCAAAGTAATAAACACGAATAACTATTTTATGTCTCTTTCAAAGGAGTAGAAAGTAATGGCTCATCAGTAATTTTTCCAGAATAAGTAAAGAAGGATTTGAGATGGAGAAAGTTGTTTTTTTTAAAGAGTGAAGTATGCCAGGGGAATTAAAATTTAAACTTTTTATTAATTTGGAGAGAAACTGCCAAGGAAAAATATGAGAAACTCACTTTGCCTATGTACAAAAATTATAAACAATGGGGAAAGTTTCACTGATTTGCTGGTTCAAACTGAGGATGGCAATGGTACACATACATCAACGAGAGATGCCAATGCACTGAGGGTCAAAAAGAGTGCAATGCACCTCAGCAACAAAGCTCCTGTGATTATCTCAGTTACTGGCTTTAAATGTGTACCATACTGACTGTATCTTCTACTAACACCTCATTGAAGCCTATTCACAAGAGCTATCAAGATGGAAATGAGTTTCGCCTGGCTGTAGTAGCTCAGTGGTTGAGCATCAACCCATGAGCCAAGGAGTTACTGGTTTGATTCCTGGTCAGTGCCCCGGTTACAGGTGGAATCCCCAGTCGGGGGCGTGCAAGAGGCAGCCAATCAATGACAACTTTCTCATCATTGGTGTTTCTCTCTCTCTTCCTCTCCCTTCCTCTCTCCGAAATCAATAAAGATATATTTAAAAAAAAAAAAAAAAAGATGGAAATGAGTTTCAATTCCATTCCTTCTCCTTCCTGACCACAAACCTGTTGATAAACTCAGCAAGCAAGAGTGGATTCAGTTATGTTATTTAGTCCAGGCTTATCAGAAATCATGTCACCTTTAGGCAACAGCGCTAGTTCAGTACAGCTGAAGAAAGAAAGAAAAGAAAAGAAAAGAAGAAAAGAAAAGAAAAGAAAAGGGAAGGGAAGGGAAGGGAAGGGAAGGGAAGGGAAGGGAAGGGAAGGGAAGGGAAGGGAAGGGAAGGGAAGGGAAGGGAAGGGAAGGGAAGGGAAGGGAAGGGAAGGGAAGGGAAGGGAAGGGAAGGGAAGGGAAGGGGAGAAGGGGGATATGTGAAGACACAGTGAGAAGACGGCCATCTGCAAGCCAGGAAGAGGGCCCTCATCAGGAACTGGATTGGCTAGCATCCAGGCTGTGGGACTTCTCAGCCTCGGTAACTGTGAGGAATAAACTTCGGTTGTTTAAGCCACCCAGTCAGTGGTATTTTATGGCAATTCAAGCTGATTAATACCCAGGCATAATCATGAAGAAAGGAAGAGGGAGGCATATTTGAGAGATATTTAGGATGCATATAGGACAAAGGAATTACACATCTGACGGTATTCTGCACATATTAAAAGAGTGATGCTATTTCTATAATACTATTTCTTCAATGTTTCATTTTATCTTATAAATCCTGTCTAAAATAAAAGTTATATAAACTGTCAATGAAAGACTAAGAAAAAGAGTTATGCTAATGGAAATACCAACACACGCTGAGTGCCGAGTACGTTCCAGGGCGTGCACTAAAGACCTTATATGAATTAACATTTGATCCTTCCAGTGGCCCCATAAAGTTAAGCACTATGATCATGCCTGCACTACATATGGGAATAATGGGGACTCTAGGGATGTTTCAGTACCATAAAGAGAGGGGGCAGTCTTTCTTGGAAATTAGGAGACGAAGAGAAGTAATTTGCCATCCCAGACAATTCAATGTTTACATGCTATGTTTCTTGATGAAAGTTTTGATAACAGAGTGGTATTGGTGCTGGCACTAATGACAGCTCTGCAGAGCTTGAGAGTCACCTGTGGCTCCAATGCCAGCTACAGACTTGGACACTCTTCTGTGTCATTTCCTTGATTTTCTTATCTGGCTATAGGAAATAATAATACCAGCTTCATAGGATTCTTGTAAAAATAGAGATAATATATACAATATACTTAGCACAGTGTCTGGCATATGGTGAGTCTTAATTGGTAGTGGTGATTATAACAATTAGGAATACCAGGCCCCAGGTAAATTCACACCTGCCACTTATATGCAGCCCAGCCCTTTACTCTTTCTTCCAGCCCTACCACATCCATGCCCTGTGTCCTCTGCCTGCCTAGAGCACAAACGTAAATTGGACTTAAAAGTTCAGTACTGTAATAGACTAAATAGAGAACTACCCTTGTCCTCCTCAGTATTTAGCTGTGACTAGGTGAGAGGCAGTTCACCGAGGTAAAAATATTCAGGAAACTTTAGGTTTAGAAAGACTCAGCTCCACCACAAATGATTAGTCCCTTGTCTTCTTTGGTTACATGTGTAAACAACAAGTTTAAACAGAAATTTAAGCTTTCTCTCAACTATATGATTTTATTTTTATAATACTTTTCATCTGCATGTTTTAAGCTGTAGGAAACCGATTCCCGGTGTTAGTTTCTAATAAGTATAATCAAATCCCAAATATTTTTAAAAACAGTAATGAAGAAAACAAACACTGAAGGCGGACAACACATCATCTTTCAGGCTCAAAGAATTCTGATTTGAATCTTCCAAGATTGAGGTCATGGATATGAATCTAAGCAAAGGACAAGCATCCACAATGTTTCTTTAAATATTTTGGATTTTCCCTACCATTACTGGCAAAATGTGGGAAGACTGAACTGTGTTCACAAAGATTTTTCAAGCTCAAGTGGAAGAGATTGTTCGTGGTCCGGTGAGAAGCTCTGGGGTTTTCCTTAGGTCCCTAGGCATTGTTTTATTTTCTTTTGAGCAATGGAACTGAGAGCAGACTGCAAATAAGCAGCTTACTGCCAAGGACATGCAAAACCTGTTATATTGGTCATTCTGGATCCAATTCAAGCACATACTGTTACTAGGTAAGATTACTTTTACTTTGCTTTGGTGGAAGTCTCAATTTTGCTTTAGGAAAAAAAGGTCATATTGTGCTTTTTCCATTTTTATTTATAAACCATGTATGTTCCTTCAAGCAATAAAATCTAAAATGACAATGACATAATTCTGATGTGAGAATAAAAATCCTAGAACCAGAGTGTTTCAGCTATTTATAGCTACACAATAAAACTACCACAAAACTTAGTGGCTTAAAATAATTTATTATTTCTTACTATCCTACAGTCTGAGTTGGGCAGTTTTTTTGCTCTGGGTGGTATCTACTTGTGCTGGAACCTATAAGAATTCTTCTTTACTCTGATGTCTAGAATCAGAGCCAAGGTACCTGAAACAACTGAAGGTAGCCAAGCATGTCCACCCACGTGGCCACTCCACACAACTAGCTTGGGGTTTCGAACATCACAGTTGTCTTAGGGTAACAGGACTTCCTACATGGTAGCTGGCCTCCAAGAGAAAAGAGGCTGAAACTGCTGGTTCTCTTGAAGGCCAGGCCCATTATGGAACGGCATCACATCCATCATGTTATATTGGTCTAAGCAAGTCCAAAGCCAGTCCATATTTAAAGAGAGGTGAAACAGACTCCACCACTTTGTATGAGAAGCAGCACTTTCACAACAGGAGGGAGGTACCTGAGGGCTGCCCACCTCTGGAGAACACGACACAGCCTACTGAATTTACCAGGAGCTCTTTCCTTTCCCCCTTTCCTTTGGATTTCACTGAGTTTCTTTGAACTCTATTTGAAATTTTTCAAATGTCAGGGGAAACAAGTCACTCACCTTTAGGATATAAGGGATGATGCTTTGTAATGTTATAATAATTTCTCAATGATTTTCATAATAGCAATAGAACCTTGATTTATATTACTATTTTTGTTCACCATAAATGTGAAGTGATGGAGCCCCAGACGAAATGGAACCATTCAGTCTCAGATACGTTCCCAAGCAGAGAAGTAGCCATTACAGTATACCAGTAAATTCTACATAACTTAGATTCATGTTATACACAGATGGCTGAATCAAGGGCCTTTACATTTTTATCTATTGTACTGAAATAAATGTGTGGGGTTTTTATAAGAAAGGGATTTGTAATCACCCACTTCCTCTTTTTATTCAAATTAATTTTCCTTCCCTGATCCTCTGTGAATCATTCCTCATATAAGAACTGGCTGATGAATCAGAAAGGAGCCAGTAAATTCTGATGAGCCTAAAAGAACAGACAAGCTTATCATTGTCAGAGATCAAAACCAAACCCTAAAATTACAGGCTTTGTTTAAAATGCTGTTTGAGACATTGAAATTTAGCACAGAGAACATACCTTTATCCTGACTCATTCTCACTGCATATTCAGCCCACTAAGGAGAGGAGGAGGCCAGTGAATTTCATTAGCACCCACTGACCTTTGAAAATTTGGTTGATAACAATCAGGCAGCAAAAGAGGCACAGAGGCCAAGCTGTCATCGCTGTCCCAGGCCACGCTGAGAAAAGGCAGGGATTGACAGTGGCCATCTTTGGAAGACTACAGCACAGAGAGTATTTTATTTTTTGTAGCTTTCTCTGTACCCCCCTTTCCCTTGGATTTCATTGAGTTTATCTGAACTCGGAAATGAAGGATACCAGGGACAAAAAAGTAACTCAAAATACACAGTTGTAAAGGATTGATACTTAACAGTCATGACAAACACACAGCGTTGATTTAAAATTGCTCCTATTGTCAGGCACATCCAACTTGCACATTAGTGATTAGTTTGGAGAATAGCTCTATAGACCCATGAAAAAGTCCAGGCCTAACAAAATGAGTGATGCAAGCTCTTCAGTTATTCAAATAAGTGATTCTGGTGTTAACTAATTGCATTAGTTTACCAAGCTTAAAACTCTAGGGTAAATAAATAATCATAACCATTATAGTTACTGAAAACAAACAAACAAAAAAACAATTTGGCTATAAGGAAACTACAAATTGAACTTTCTCATAATGCATCATACTCATTGTTAAAAGTGATTTATAAACAAACAAAAAAATCCTTGACAATGTTTGAACAACAATAGTCAAAATTTAGTGTCATTTATAGAAATGGGAAATTGTTTTTTGTAAGAGAAGGGGATTTATTTTCTCCTCTTGATTTATTACTTGAGAATCTATATTTCATAAAACTATCTAATATATTTTAAAATGGTCATCCAGTTCAAAAATACAGGGCAAAATATAACTAGCCTATAAACCATCTCAGCTGCCTTAGAGAAAAGGCTGCTTTTGCAGGCTGGCATGGCACAGAAGTAAGCGGGTCTGCTCGAGACTAATTAGAACCGCCCTCCTTCTCAGGCATTAAGCGTACACTGGTGTAAAGAGTGCAGGTTTCTCAGACGAAAGTGAAGAGGCGGGAACCAGTAGGTGTGTTGCCTTTGAAGCTTAGGTTTTCAGAGAACTTCGCTCCAGATGCTTGCACCACGGAATCTGAACTCCTGAGCGGGGTTCGTGCCACTTCTCATACAATATAGACTATCAGAAGCAAAGAAAAGCTGCTCACTATCCAGTTTTTCAAAAACATGGACATGGAAAGTTTCAAAATGTACTTTATATTTTGCTAATATACTAAAATTTTCAGCATTTTCCTACCCCCCATTTTTCCCCATGTAGATATCTATTTTATGTATAGTTATGTTATTTTCTTTTAATTTGGAAAATTCTTACCCTTACCTTTCAAACCTTGCTTTTCCTCGCTCCGTGTAGCCTTTTCTTTTGGCAATCTATTCCCACACCTCTTAGCTTTGCTTTCATATTTCCTCTCTTTTTTTTTGTTTCCTTGGAGAATTCCTCGATCCTAGCTTCAGATCCTAATTCATTAATTCCCTCTTCTCTGTGTCTCCTCTAGAGTTTATCTTGAATATTAAGATATTTTAAATTTTCAGCTAGTGTATTTTTCACTGACAAGATTTCATTTTCAATTTGTTTTAGTTTTATTTGTTTATATCTAGTTTTGTTTTTTATGTTTAAGTGATTTTAGTGGATATGTCTTCTTTTATACCAAGGGTCAGCCTTCACAATTTTTCTATAAAGGGCCTGATATTAACTATGTTAAGTTTTGCAGACCACATGATCCCTGTTGTACTACACATACTCATCTATGTATTGTGAAAGCAACCATAGAATATGTGTAAAAAAATGGGTGTGGCTGGGTTTTCCAAAACACATATTTACAAAAACAGGTCACTGCAGCCTCTTTAGAACACAGTTTGCAAGTTCCTCAAAATCTTAAACACAGAGCTACCATATGACTCAACAATACCACCTCAGGTATATACCCCAGAAATGAAAACATATGTTAATACAAAAGCTTGTATATAAATGCCCATGACCACATTCTTCCTAACAGCCAGAAGGTGAAAACAACTCAAATACCAAGCGATGAGTGATAAACAAAATGTAGTGAATCCATACAGTGGAATATTATTTGGGAATAAGAAGAAACTATGTACTGATACATGCTATAAAATGGATGAACATTGAAAACATTATGCTAAGTGAAAGAAGTTGGACACAAAAGGCCACATATTCTATGATCCCACTATATGAAATGTCCAGAATAGATAAATCTAGAGACAAAAGGTGATTAGTGGTTACCTAGGACTCATTGAAGTGAAGAATGGGGAGTCACTACTAATGGGGTTTCTTTTTGGGACTCTGAAAATGCTAATGTTAAAAAACGATGTTATGGTGATAGCTACACAACTGTATAAGTATACTAAATACCACTGAACTGTACCATTGAAATGGGTGAACTTTATGACGTGTAAATTATATCTCAATGAAGCTGTAAAAAAAATAACTAGATGAAATGGGAAAACAGATGAGTGGCTGCCAGGGCCATAGTTTGATAATTCCTGCTTTATATTATTGAGGATTCTAAATACTTATTTAAAGTTATTCATAGTTTATTCTGTGTGTGTTTTTTTTCTTCCTAGATTGAATTCATCCTTTTGATGCTGATTTTAAGGGCTATCTTTGTTAGTTTTCCTCCGATGTCTATCACATCAATGTTTCTTTCTCTCCCTCTCCCTTCCTCTCTCTCTAAAAATAAATAAATTTTCTTTTTAAAAGTTGTAAAACATTCTTTAAAAACCAAAACAAACCAAAAGGAATCCCAAAAGGCATAGGAGTGATTTAGGCATGAAAGGGATTAACTCATTATGTTAGGCCCTTAGGTTATCATTATTGAAAACATGCAAACACTGGTGCTTTCATATATAGAAAACAAAACAAATCTTGTAATTTGGGGAAAGAAGCTAACAACTCTTCTCTTAAGAATATGCACTGTAATAAAATGAATTCCAAGTTCAATAAAAGCATAGCTTCTGGAAAAATTCTATGTACCATGACAAAGTAGGATTCCTACGTTACATACACGTTGTCTTTTGAATCCTCACCGAGGGTGTTTTTCCCATTGCTTTTCAGAGAGAATGGAAGGGGGAGGGAGAGAGGGAGAGAAACATCAATGACAGAGAGACACATCAATTGGTTGCCTTCCACAGGGGCCCCAACTGGGTCTGGGGATCGAGCCTGCAACCGAGGTACGTGCCCTTGACTGGAACCGAACCCAAGACCCTTCAGTCCGAGGGCTGATGCCCTAACCACTGAAGCAAACAGGCTAGGGCTACATTAAATAGCCTTCTAATTGAAGAATTTAAGATTAATCATAATATTAAACAATATTTCTGCCTACACAATCATTCCATGCTAAATGAGACAGAATATAGAAGAGGTAGTTAGATACAGCTATCTTGCAAATTACCCCCACAAAATAATATAAAAGAGTCCCTTCTCTTTACACCACGAGGAAAATCTTTTTGCATCTTCCCTGATCTAGTTCAGGTGCTACAAGGCTTTTCTTACATCAGAGTGCCTCTTTTTAAAATCCTATAAATGGCAGTATCTACTGAGCTCCTAAGAATATATTAGACACTGTTCTAGGGACTTCATATATGATATCTTGCTTAAACTCTGAGAAGCACTTAAAATGTGAAGAATTCCTCTCATTCATTTGGCTCTATATTTGTCAAAGCTTAGAGAAGAGGAGACTCCTTTTCTTCAATGGTCCAAGAGGGATCCCCCCCTCCCAGTTTATAAAGTTTTCCCTAACATTCCAGTCACATCATTTTAGACTGAGTTTTCTGTACGTAGGTATGTGGTTATTGTTCTTAGTTAAAAAAATTCCTAACAGACTCTAATCTACCAACAAAAAAAGAATCAGATCATAAAAACCTGTACTAAGCATGATTCAAAGGGAAAAAATGAGCTGCAGTGAAAGCCAATTTGAGTTGGAAAGACTTGCCCTGTTAAATAACTAGACATGTGTAGCCACTTATGAAGCTGTCTGATCACATATGTTTTTAAACATCTGTCAGCACAAGCAGAACTCCATATGCCAGACATGGCACTCCTGAGCATTATGGAGGTTTGCTTGTGTTGAATTCTCAGATCCTGAAAGACATGAATAAATTTCACAGGTCGAACATAGGTTATTACTTCTTAAGTTGAAGGAAGCTTTGGAGAGCAACTCCTCCCAAAGGCTCGGTGACTCGTTTATTTGTACATTAATATTTTGAGGACAAGACTGAAACGAGCAATAACACCTACAGAGACCCAAAGGAAGAGAGATGTCAGGAAGGACCAAGAAGCAGGAGACTTTGGAGACTACAGCTTCATTTACAGAGCTGAAAGCTGACTCTAACTTCACTCTTTTTTTTGATAAAAATTTTTCAGTGACATTTTCCCCCCCATTAAAAAGTTCCCATCTCCAAAGTACAAACACAGTTCCTCCCAAACCTGCGGCATTTGTTCTTCCTCTGAAGACATCATCATATGCTTTCCACTGCGGCTTCACCTGGTAGGCGTGGATGAACACCACAAACACCACCACGAGACACATTAAAGGGACTAGAGCTGCAGTGAACAGGGCTGCGTAGATATTAGGGATGAAACACCTGAAAGAGAAGAGACGGGATGACTCAGACAACTTCAGTACGAACATTCAGAATGTATGACATCATTGCTTTATACTAACTCTTTGTAACTAAATGTTGGCAAAAGGACGTTTTTGGTTTGCCAAATTGAAGCTCTGTTTGAGCAGAGGCTACATGATTAAATCTAACCCACTGCTTCACAAAGTAGGATCTGTGAAACATGCATATCCTGAGATGCTCCGAAAACTTCAAAAAAGGGTCTGGCCAAATAAATTCGAGAAATGCACATTTGCTTTGCAGCTCTATCTTCTTGGCCTAATGAGACCAAGGTCACACTGGGGACTGCATGAGAGGAGGTATTGTTTAATGGCAAAGCGGAGCATTCCTAGGGCTCAATTCTGTCATTCCTAAGCTCTACATTTCCTAAGGAGCCTTGAATTCTCTTGAAAACGATGACAACTTTCCATTTAGCAGCTATACTGCTCAGTTGCATCTGCTATTACTAGAGTTTATTTAGAACAATGAGGTCCAAGGTAAACTTACATTATTTATTCATTTTGGTAACACTGAAATTCTACAAAAAATGGTTTTAGAGATGTAACTGGAAATTTTTACTCATGAATTATAAAATCCTCTTGTTCTTTACATAAAATCTTTCACACAAAAATGTAAAGATGGAGGACTACTAAATACATTCTCAATATCTAAAACTGTACTCTTGATGTATTCTTAAAAAGGACACACCTCTTACAACTTATAAAACTATAATACTTTTAATTACAAGAAATCTTAATAGTAGGTAGTGTTCTTTTCAAATATTTTCCACAACTTCTCCATTTTTAATACATAAACCTAGACAACAACATGGTCAAAAAGAATGGATTCTGAAGAAAACTCGAGGGGAAAAAATATAACCTGCTTAGAAGGAAACATCAAAATCCAAAATACAGGTAATCAGGGGAAACATCCATTCTTGCCACTTGGGAAAAAAAGTGCCTCAATTTTGTGTTTAAAAAGAGACACATTATCAAAGACCTTACTCAGGTATTATTTCTAATGAACATGATCCACTAAATGTATTCCTCTTGTAAACAAGACACATTTCAAGAGATATTTCAACACATATTCTGCATCTACAAAGGGATGTCAGAATGATGAATTTCCTGGCTTTTAGAATTTAATTTGGACGGCACAAAGGCTGAATCCTTCCCTGTATGCTCATCTTGGGCCACAGGCCCGCATCTTCCAGGTAGAAGGCATATGATGAAATAAAACAGGAAAACATTAATGGCCTTGATCTTGAGTATATTTCTGCACCAAAAATAGTGGTCTTGTTGGCTAGTCATTTCTATGTTCATTAGCTTTAAATGGCTTTTTTATTGTTTTCCTCTGAACTGTGGAATTACTGCCATATACCAGCCTAAAGGTGTTTGGACAAACACAGACACTGACGAAGAAACTCACACAGGCTTCACTGCTCTATTTTTACCTTGAAAAAATGTCATCACAGTTGAGTTTCAGGATGTAAAATGAGGATAGTTACTGAATCTATTGTGAGGTGCTCTAGGAATCATAAACATTTTATACAGAGTGCTAGGGTATAGATTTGGCTCCAACACACACAACTTTTCAGTAGCTGACCACGTTTGGTTCCTACTGCTCTACTGGGGGTGCCTTCCGAAAAACTTTCCTTCGTTTTACATTCAGAGGACAACCTTGGAAATCAGAACCCCAACTAATGGTGCACCATCCTGGTTAAAAAATAAAATGGCAAAGTGGACTTCAGGGAGGTTAGCACCGACCAGGCATGTCTGCAGGGCCCTCAGGAAAGAAGGACATTCCCTAAGTGCCATCGCTCTTAGAACTCTCCTTTGCACTTCTCCCCGCATGTACGATGACTTGGCCACCCTGGCCCATTCTTTCAGAGAAAGGGGCATGGAAATGATCCAATATTGAAGTGACCCTTTACCCCCCCATGCTCCTTCAGAACCCCACAGGTCACAGCCTCTCATAAGCACCGGGCTGCTGAGAGCGCCCCAAGTTTGTGCTCTGCATGGTCCACACGGGCGGATCACTAGTGAGGAGAGCGCTGGCCCCGGCCCCCGCCCGCTGGCAGCCCTCCCGGCTTTCCCGCGTACCTCAGCACCGCACACCCTGCACACCGCGGGGCTGCCCTCGCCTACTCCAGCCCAGCTCTGTGACTCCATCCCAGGCTCCCTGCAGCACCACTACCTGCCTGCGGACTGCCTCTCCTAGGGATTAAGGCGTCAGACAATTACCCTTAAAAGGAAAACCAAAAAAGCCTCATCAATCAGAATTGCCTTCAGTCCAACGAGTAAGATGTACAGTGCATCCAGGTAGTTTGAGGATTAGATTACAGGAAAGTGATGTGGGAGTTAGGAAACTATGAGTATCCTGTTAGGAACAGTCTCTGAAATAAGGCTGAAAACAGATTCTTGGAAAAACTGAATGTAATGTAAGAAATGTACAGGGTGAACGCCACGCACACGCGAGGGCTGGGGAAGCAGCTGGTTATAGTGCTGGCAGCCACTGCTTCAAGGATGGATCTGGCAGTTACCAGAAAATGAGACGAAGGCCTGGTGGATGCGTTTTCTTAAAAAGAGTGAGGAAAGTCTTTCCTCGTAGTGCCCAGCTCATCCAGCTCCAGAGCACTCCGGCGACCCTGCTTCCCTCTTTTGGTGCTGAATGTTCTTTGGGGTTCTTGAAATCACATGACTAACATTTGCTGCTCCCTCTTAAACTTTCATGGATAAATTTTCTTTCTTATTATAACCCACAGACAGTCCTAATTTATTTCAAAATCTTGTAAGGACTTCAACCTTTCCTCTATTTTTAGCCAGATGAAACAAGCAGATACTGTTTCATTACCTTCAGTTTTTCTCTTCCAGGGGTAGCTTGGAGCAGTTACAATGCCTTATGTCACTTTCTAATTTGGTAAGATTATTACTTCCCCTGCATAGCACTTTATCCTTACTGAAGTGTTTTCACTTGCATTATCTAACTTTACTAAAAAAACAAATGATGTCAGTGGCATGGGAGTTTCAGTTTCTTTATTCCTGTATGAAACAAGCATAAGATGAAGCTCAGGAGCAAAGGAGTCCAGGAGAGACATAAACCCCACCTACAACTGCTGAAAATATTGGGAGGAATGCTGGGAACTCCCTGTACGTGTGACTGTGATTTGGGTCCATTTAAATTCTATTTTAAAGAATGAGGTGACCCTGGCAAACTGGAGGACTTGAAGTAATCCAGGCGGCTGACATCTGGGTTACATCTGCGTTACACAGATAATGAAAAAGGACCTAGGAAATGGAAGAAAAATAAATGTTTGTTTCCAAGGTCTTCTTTTTTTTTGGGGGGGGGGTTCTTCTTTACAATGAAGTACTTCTCCTCCGTAAGACAATGATAATAGTTATGATTCACAGGCTCATGTGCCAACCTCCCCCAGGTAGGTCTCCCTAAGATTTCGTTAAATGATGGCATCTCCATCAAAAGCTACATTGGTTGCTTCAACTGACGTTGTCTTCTCCACATGGATAAGATGTGAGAGTGAAGAGAAAATCAGTTTGGGTTTAAGTAGCTTCAAGGTAAGAAAACAGATTCTTTCTGTCCTTCTGTTGTAGTGCATACAGCAGCTTAGCAAGGAAAATAGACTGAATTCTGAAATGCATTTTCTTTTAAGCTTTAAACAAAAACAAAGTTAAAATTAAATTGCAGATAAGCCATACAAAGTGAAATTGAACATTAGGATAATAGATGTACTTAGAGGGGAAGAGAAAAAATAAGGTGTTTTCTTAAACTGAATTAGCTGGAAAATAAAGACTATCGTAAGTATTACTACTACTGTACTTACCACCACCACCACCACCACTAGCAGGGATCACTGACTACGTGCCAGGCATGAAACTCAGTCCTCACATGCATTATTATGCATAAACATCACAACAATCCCATTAGGTTCCTTGTACACATGGAAAAATGAGACCTAAATTGCGTAAGGTCAAATTGCTAGTAGCATAAACAGGCTCATTTGCCTTCATGGCTACTTCTACAATTCTAAAATTATTTCCACAATTCTAGTAAAGCCACATTAGAGTTAGTGGTAAACACGCCAGTGTTCTCCTTGAGGACAGGGACTATAATTTGTTTTTGTTTATATTTCTCCTAGTGCTTTGCATAATAAAACGCTTAAGAAATGTGTATTGATTCAACTGATTTTTAGCAGTGTTTGAAAACCACTCACTTAAAGAAAAAGCAGGCATAGAAAATTCTGTATTTCGTGGGTGTGCTCAGTTCAATCAAAATCCAAGCAACATTTAAATATCTATCATGTACCAGGTACAGTGCTGGACATGGGAAGGTACATAAAGTTGCCTAAGTCATGGTCCTTCACATCAAACAGATTATATTTACAATAAATACACAGGGCATGAGAATCCAGTCTTCCACTCAAAATGTTGCTCTTCCATCAGCATCATCACACTACCTGGGAGCCTGTTAGAAATGCAGAATCTCACACCTATGACAGAGCTTTTGAAACCACATTTCAACAAGATCCCCAGCTGTTTCATGTGCACATAGTTTGAGAAGCATTCTTCTAGCACACTCAAGGGACATAATGTAGAATAATGCAATTAACTAATCTTTACATCTCTTTGGCAGCAAAGCCATGGGACTATGTAGCCCTGAGGAAAATCAGATCCAGAGATTTCACAGCACATGGTGGTCACAGCAGCCTGAAGGAGCAGAGGGAAAGAAAAGCAGCAAGAAGAAAAGGGATAGAGAAGCAGAGATCTGTCATATTTAGAAGCCTACGATTAGCAACCTGAGCACTCTGATTGCAGATAAGGAGAGAGCTAGCAAATACAGTGAGAAGAGAGAACAGATCTGCAGACTGGTGGAATGAAACAGAAGGGGCGTGTGGGTGTGGGTGGGAGGTAAATACTCAGTCCTGCTGCATATAAACAACCCTTGAAGGAAGGTTTCTGCCAGTGACGAGCAATAAACATGCTCGTCAATTGCCCACACTGCCCAAGGTTTCTGGAAAATGTGATCCCATGAACCATGTACCCCAATCCCCACACCCCAGCCACAGATCTCCCTAGCCACTGGTGAATAGCTATGAGGTATACAGGGTGTCCCCCCAAAATGTATACACACTTTGAATAATTATAAAGGCAGTGTTTATGAAAATATATTTCATCTTCAAAATGTAATAATCTACAGACATTGTGTGAATACACTTTTTTGGGATACCCTGTATACCTGACCCAAAGACAACCATTCTTCTGCCTTGCCCCTGACTTATAGCTTAGTGATTCTGCTCTAATTTAGCCGAGCTAATCAGCTTTGAGAATCTGCCACAGATAGTTGTTAGTTAGTGGTGGGCACTAGAGCCAATATAAATTCAGAGCAAACAGCCAGGCTGGAGTAAATACACAATGACGACACAGAAGAAATGGACAGAGAAAGTGGGGAGAAAAGGGGAGAGCAGGGAGGAACATCCAGGTGCTCACAAGTGAGAGATTGTCTCTGAGAAAGGAAGAGTGTGGCCTTGGTTTTCAGCATTCTAATTCAAGTTCTCTGAGGTCCAGCTACACCTCATTTCCAGTATTTGAATGCCCATGAGAATGGCTGAGGGGTACATATACGTCTATAGCCCTGCCCCCTTTACTTGAAGTAGCTTTGGTGAGTTTTTACATGTAATTCTAATGGCCATAGTTCAAACAGCGCTAGTGAATGGGTGACAGAGAGAAAGAGGGAGTGAACACACAACTGTTCCTTAAAACAATGTTGCTTTTGAAGAGGTAGCCGATTATCACTGCCACGTCTACCAGTTTTAGGGCTCACTCTAGTTTACACCATGGTTAGCATTGCTCTCTAACTCTGTGCATTGACAACGGCCTCAGAAGAAGCCAAAGGACCCAAAAATGAGAATCAGGCTTACCTTTTAGTACTTATAATGTATCTATATGCTTACATTATTTGAAAAGACTGATCAAAGAAAAATGTGAACAAAAATGCATTAAACATTAAACTGCCTAAAATTTAAAGTAGGCAGATACACTATATACACTAAAAAACAGTCTTGTGTTGCATATAATTAGCTCTTGGTGAATGACACAGTTACCTACATCCCAGGCTCATGAAAAGGTAAAATATATTTACACATAAATTTCAAAGATGAATAATGGACTCAGTATTAACAGGTTAGAGATAGTTGATAGAAAGCAGTCTGAACCCATGATACCCCAAAGGACCATTTATTTTTTTAAGAAACTCACGTCTGGACAGTCTGTTCCCTGAATAACAGGATGACACTGTTGAAAGCATTCTACCACCCTTGCTCCAGGTGGGTTCCAGTGAACCAAGTCCATTCAGAACTCAATCAGAGTAAGGTCACGCTGACTTGCTTTTTTTTGCATGCACTAATGCTCCATGTTCTAGTAAAACAAAATCGATTGGTACTGAAAAAATCATCGTCCTAGCGCATTCAGAACAGTCCTGCTTGCTTACCAAGGCTCGGAATGAATGCCGAAAAAAGTTTTTTTTCCTGAAGAATCATACCACATTCTTTTATCAGAAGATAATAAAATTACAGGTTTTTATAACTTTATAAAAATATAGATTTACAGAGGTAGGCATAAGAATATAAGATTAATGTCCAAAAATATTTGTCTTTTTGCACGCTCTCTCCACCCGCATCTGACTGCATGATTTCATCAGGCACACTGATCCTCAGAGTGTGACCACTAGGAGGAAGCAGCTTTCAGTGAGGCCAGCCCCTCACCACAGGCAGGATGCGGTACTTTCTGATCCTAGGTTAATGCTGGAGATATAATTTTTATTTTTTGTGATTTTTAAAAAATTCTCATCAGAGAATACTTTTTCCATTGCTTTTCAAAGGGGGGGGGGGATATCAGTGTAAGAGACACACATCAATTTGTTGCCTCGGGACCAGGGCCAGGGATTGATCCTGCAACTGAGGTACATTTAGCTGAGCTAAACATACCTTGGCTGGAATCAAACCCAGGACCCTTCAGTCCCCCAGCCAACACTCTAACCACTGAGATGAACCTGCTAGGGCTGTTTTTTTGTGATTTTAATGTGTATTTACTTCAATAAACTCAAGGCACTTAGGAATAGCTAAGAAGAAATTTGGGGCCATATGCCATCTTAGCATAACTGTTACTTCTTTTCCCTGATGAAAACTTTGTAGGCTTTGAAATTCTCTCTTCACAAACACTCTTACAATACACTTGTATTGCCCATGAAATACATGAGAAAGGTAGAAGTGTAGGTCTATGCTGACGAGAGTGTCACTGTGGGCCACTCTATTAAGGATATAGATATACTGTAAGTGGTAAATAATCCTGACAGCAATAGTGATCATTTCTCAGAGAGGCAAAAATCACTTGGTAGAAGGGTAACCCAACTGATAATGATTAACCACCTTTTACTGAACAGTAGCCACGTTACACTGTCTTGGAGATTAGACTCACAGATTCCTCTGGCTTTTTGTGAAAGTTGCAAATGCTCCAAGAAAACACTTCTAGAGCAGTCCCTGCAGGAATGAATGCTCAGTCATAACACACCTTGTATCATCTGTAGTCACATTAACATTTACAGCACATTGTAGTAACTGACGTTCCTAAATAAGGACTTGAAATCATTAAGAGATTGTTCATTGTAGTCTCTTTGTTGTTTAAAATACACTATACACTTCCTTCTCCTATTAGTAAAAATTTAATCTGTAAATAATAAGGTTAACTTTTTACTATTGAGAGAACAAGGATAATGAGATGAAGTTATATGTCAATAATTATAAGGTCGTTCGTTATCTTAAGCTGTATATAACACAGTTATATCTTGGCTTCAACAGCCAGCTTTGTTGCTAAGGCCTTCTCAACCCTGATATACTGAATTTTTTATTGAACAAATATTTCAGGATGTTGGTCTTCACTGAATTAGCACATCAGAGATGTGTTTTAAGATGTCTAAACACCCTTTATATGTTCACACTAGGTGGTTGCTAAGGTTGGTCCATGATACTAGTATTAATTAGTACTTACTGAATATTTTAATATGCTCTGAAATGTTGCAGATATAGCTGGGAACTTAAGTGTAAAAGGCATAACTCCTTCCCTGAAGGATCTTGGAGCAAGAAAAATACAATGTAACAATACGAGAGCATTATAAAATCCCATACTGCAAGCCCAACATGTGAGGGATATCTTATAAATGTTAAAAAGGTCAAAAAACATCGACCAAAATACCTAGGGAAAAAGAGACAGAGGTCATGAACTAATTTCAGAAAAGAAAAGTAAAAGTGAGCAAAGGATATGGAGGCCAAATTTCAGCCACTCTCTGGGGAATCCTCAGTTTTGATGGGGAAATGACACGCTTCATTTTCCTTGAAGTTGGGAAATCGTAAGGATTGGATCACACCTGAATGTTGAGGAAGCAATATTTTAAAGTTCCTTAGCTGGACAGCCCTAAACTAGATACTAGATAAAGAGATATAAAGTGATCTCCTTTGTGATTTACGTAAAGGTCTCAAGAGGAAGAGATGTTGCTGTTGGGGGTCTATGTGAGGGAGAAGCGCAGAGTGGGCAGAAGCCTCCTGTTGGGTCAGTACAACGCTGCCTGAAGAAAAGGGGTGTACGGCTAGGAACAAAGGCTCCGGAACCGACTCCCTGGGTCCATCCCAGATACTAACCTTATTGATTCTGTGACTTGGACCAGTATTGAACTTGTCCATACCTCAATTTCTTATAAAAATAAAATGGAGAGAACAGCATCTACTACACATGAGTGCAGTGAGACCTGAGTCGACACATAAAGCTCTTGGATCAGAGCCTGGCATGCTGTAGATACTCAATAAAAGATAGCTGCAATTATTATTATCACCTGTTACTAAGATGTAAATCCTCTTATGTATATACAAGACTTAACCTGTGTTCAGAAAAAAAGGTGGGGGGAGAAAGTGCTGAACAGTATGAATTCAATGAAAGAAAAACCTGCTAACTGGGGGAGGGACAGAAGGCTCCGTGAAAGAGGTGGGGTTGCATACCGGCTTTTCTCTCTTGAATTCCTTATCAGTCAGCAGATGTTTAATGTGATTCAACTGCGCAAATAAGGTGATGTGCCCGTGTGCACGGTGGCTCTGCATGAGGGGAAGGAGGGAAACTTTCCCTTTGCTGCTTTTCCCCATGACTCATGTGTGTTTCTGCAAAACTAGTTGTTGAAACTTGGTTCTAATTTGAAAAGTGAAGGTAATTATGAGCTATTCAAAAGAGGCAGGTAATATTCAAGGAAGTGCCACATAACATGATGGCACCACCCAGGCTGACAAGCCAGCATGGCTCACAAGTGTCAGCAACAATAGACTGAGCTGTTGGTTCAGGGGCTTCTTTAAGGATTTGAACTGATAGTTTCTTACCTGCCCTGATGCTATCCCCCTCTCTTCTCCCCTACTCCAAAGCCCCCAAGGGGAGGGCAAATGGAAGGAAAAGGCCAATTAGCTGATAGTTTTCCAGAAGAGGGAGAGTTTCTAGCTTCTCAGAAGCCTGCATTCTTCTGGGAGATCCCCAATGCTGATTATTAGAAGACAAGGCATTGTGAATGTCCCCATCAACCTGAGCTGCCTATCAGAAAAATAACTATATTTTTCCTTTCATTAAAAAATTATTTTCCCATAGGACCTTAGAACTAGAAGGGATAGTAGAGGCCATCCTCTCCTGCCTCTAGTTTTGTGGGTGAAAAAAACCAAGATGCAAAGCTTGTCCAGAACCTGGCTGCCTAAACTCCTAGGTCAAATCTCTAAATGAAGCTCTGAGCATAGGTCAGACCTGACAGAAAAATAACAGAATATTTTTAGGGGGCCATTTTCTGCTAATAATCTAAAAATTCCCTTTTTAGGAAGTGTTCCCAGTGTTTTTTTATTTTACTTTGCATATGAATCCCCTAGAGCTAGAAGACTACTGAACATGCATATTTCTGCATATAATACTCGATAGTAATCACCCAGGCAGCATAGACCATACTTATTCATCCATGAAAATTTTTAATGACTTCATATATTAAAATTTTTTTAAAAATATAAAAATTCATACAAACGAATAAGTTTTATTTATTTAGAGATAGAACAAAGATATCAGGAAAGGGCAATGAACCCAAAATGGCTTTCTGTCATTCATAAGCCCCCCTCCCACTGAGGCCCTTTCTCTTCTCTGAAAAAAAAAAAAAAAAATTGGCTTCAGTTGAATCAGTACTTTATCATAAGGAATTTATTTTTGACAACAGGATGTTCCTGTTATTTTCCAAGTCCTGTAGTTTCAACAACAGGATTTCAGGGCAGTAAAATGAAATGGGAACAGCAGAGTAATATTAATTTCTGAGAATAATCATGAATGTGTGAGAAAAATCCAAATAGTCCCAAACCTGCCTTAAAAATTTAAAGTTATCTTCTTCATGAACTTTTAAAATTTCTTCTCATTAAAAAAAATACCATGATCTAATATGCAATAAAGATTTTTGGCTGAGGTTCTTAATGGTAGCCAAACTACTTAATTGTAGAGCTGGGCTAATGTCTTTAAACACTTCCTTTTAGTGTGGTAGTTTCTTTTCTTTCTTTTTCTCTCTTACTTCAAATAAAAGTTTGATGTGCCATAAAATGAAAATAATTTTTAAAACATGCTGAAAATTCAAGAGTAATATTCATGCCATCTGGGAAGGTATCATGTACTTTTAGATGATAAAATCTTACCAAACGTCAGTACTGTTCTTCATAACTCATTTGGAGGCCTATTGCTCAAGTATGTAGAGAGGAGTCAGAGGCATCATTTCCTCTAAATCATCACTTGCTTAAAGAGTCTGCTGCCTTCCATCACCAAGAACAGAGGCTAATCTAACTGGGTTTGATTATGGGTGGAAATGCATCAAAATCTACCACTGTCTGGGACATTCAGAACTGAAGACAGAAAGAATATGACGATTTCACAAAGCAGAGAGTGAGAAAGTGAAGTGCTTATAGGTGTGGACTCTCAATCAGATAGGCCTGGCTTTGAACCTTGACACTGATATTTAATAACTGTGTGTCTATGGGCAAGTGAAGTTACCTCTCTGAGCCTTTGTACTCTCGCTTATAAAATGTGAATAAAATCTATTTTTTCATAAATGTGTTGTGAGAATTAAAGGAAATTAATTTGATTAAAATGCTTAGCATAATGCCTAGTATGTAGGACTCAACAAAGGATAGCCATTATTATTCACATTAGCATAGACATTGGTTTAATTACTTTTCTGAGACACGGTAACATTTACTCAGGTACAGAAATGATACATGGAATTTAATTGTATTCATACTCCATTTACTAGGATACCCAAATGTTTGGTTAACGTCATTGATTTTCTGCAACAGCAAGCGTATCCACAAAGTTTTCATCGCCTCTAACCAAGCGTCAAAACCATTTCTTGGAAGAGGAAGCACTTCCTTGAATACCCACAGTGGTGACTTAAACATGAAGACTCTGGGTCCATGTTCAGTCATTTGAAAGCAAAAAAGACATATAATCTTTTAAATGTATGTTTAAATCTCCATTTGGTTATGCCAAAGTGACCCAATTTAAATCTAAATCTCAGATTTAAAATCCAGAAATGTGAGGTGTGATTAAATCTTTATATCAGGATGCAGATTACTCAACTGCTCAGGAATGTTTCTCAGAGGTTGCTGTTTTGAAGGGTAAGGGAGCACACACCATCTCAGTGGCCTCCTCTACTATGGCTAAGCTGTTATTTTCACAGCTATGTTACTGTATTTGGAATTCTGAAGGCATTTTCTTTCGCAGTTAAGGCAACTTTGCTAAGGGTTCCCACCATGTTACTTTAGTACCTGGGTAGCAGTAAATAACATCCTCATGATTGTCTTTTCCCCTACTTTCCTCATCACCAAAAAAAAAAGTTTTTTCATTTTTTTTCTATAAAATATTAAAGTTTAACTGATGTTGCCTAAAGGTTTTTACGTAGCTGATAAAGGCATATACTCTATATAGTATAAAATAAATTAAAAATAAACTAAGATTGAACTAGGAGTGGGGTACCAAAATATTATTTGTTAAAAAAATTGGACTCTATATTCACCCAGGTTTTCTTTCTCTAGCAGGTGTTTCAAAGTCAAACACACACACACTGAACAAAACAGGGGCTATAGAAAAAGTCTGGGAAGCTCAGGGGGGCCACATGGCAGGCCTGACACACTCAGTGACCAAAAGTTAGCTATGCATTATGGTCTGATCATAAATTCCTAACTGGGCAGTCCAAGGCAGGTAGTTACCTCCCAGGCCTACAGCTTCCTTAGGAAAGGTCAATCTTTACCTTAAGTGACTTCTGTCCATTGTTCTTATGCATCTAGGATGACATACCTTTGAAATGTTAGTTTTCTTTTCTAGATCCCTTGAAGGCTCAAAAACAGGCACTACCGAACAGAACCCCTCATTGTTGTCTTGTTCCCAGCATCCCATCTCTATGTGAGGTAAATGTTAAAAATCAACTACCTGGTACCCACCAATGTAAAATAAGCATGTGTTTCTCCATTCTGCTTTTTATCCAATCCTAGAGATCTCCCTGCTTTGCTTCCTCCCATCTCCTTAAGGTACCACCAATGGACTTCATGAACCTTCCTATGTTTTCTCCCCTGATTCTAAAATGCATTCAAGGAAATGCAAAACTGCCATTTTCAAAAGCATTTTCCCAATCCATTGAGGTTTTGCTTCCAGGCATGTCCTCAAAATTTTGGCTCAAATAAACTCTTGTAACATGTTTCTATAGGCTGGATATTATTTCATGGGCCACACACACACACACACACACACACACACCATTCTCTCCCAGTAGTTCAAGAGAAGTACAACTCTTTCCAATAAGAGAACAGTATGGTTACTGTGTCATATAATGGAACACGTTCTTTATCTTATATGTTCATGGAAAACTCAGCACTGACTTTCACATGACTGCTATTATTTAACATGCCTTTATTAAGCAACAGTGTGCATGCTACTTGCTATGCTCTGGGTAAATGTGATGAATAAGACATGCCTCCTGACCTGGAGAATATCAGAGGCTAGTGCGGAGGTGAATCTCCTGCCAGATCTTAGTGCAATTGTGTTCAGTATGATAGAATGACCACGTGGAGCATGGTGGGAACTCAAAGGGTGTGAGCTATTATGTGTGGGGGAGTTGGATGGATAGTGAAATCATTTTTGCCAATAAAGAAATAAGATGAGGGTCTGGAAGGATATTTGTGACTTAAGTGACCTGATATGAAAATGATTTAGACCATCTTGGGAGAGCCATAGTCCCTTTTCCAGACAATGGCAAAGAAAAGGCAAGGTTCAAAATTTTCTCAGCTTTGTTTCCTGTTGGTTCAGGAATCATCTGTGTTCTTAAAAGGGGAAGCATGGCTTGATATTTTCAGGAAGATAACATAATTATAATTAATCTTTGTTCTTCCTCTGGGGCTATAAAACTTCCAAGGACAAGGATTTGTGTATATGCTCTGATTTTGAGAGGTACAGATAAGAATTAATAGCCACATAGAATTACAACACAGGCTTAATTGGTCTAATGACACGTGGACTGTGTATTTTACTAATTTTAGAGAAAAGACCCAGAGAGAAAGAGGGGACACGCCATTTTACAACCCCTCCAGTACAGTCTGTATGAAGGATAATTATGGAGGAAAGCTTAGGGGAGCTGCCATAGAAGAATTTCAAAAGAACTTCAGACAATCCAGAAATCACAGCTGCATTAGGAAGGAAGCAGTTGCTGAACCAATTGTCTCTTCTCTGGACCCTTCAACCCAATGAAAATGACAAGATATGACCCATAAGATCAAAGCTGAGTGGAGCGGGCTGGGGAAGTAGAGTAGAGGTAAAATAATTCACTGCTCTTCAAAAAAATTCTACTTTCCTTTATTAGCCCAAAACTAATTAAAAGTTAACAACTGAAGAAAGCACTAATATTGGACAAAAGTAGCAAACCAAAGTAATATGTCTAGGGGGAAAAGGGGCCAGCAGTACTGCTTTTTCTCCTATCTTTCAATGTAAATGTGTGCTTTATTGTTAAATTAAAATTCTTCCCAAACTATCACTGGACACTGACTGACACAGATATCTTTAACAAGACATTTGAAATGCCAGGTCCAAAAGCCAGACTCTATTGATGGCCAAAAGCAGCGTAGCCATTAATTAGCGCGTAGAAATCTTGTAGAAAGTGTGGCAGAGCTTCTCCTGTATTTCAATGCTACCAATAAAAACAGAGCACAAAACACTACAGTCCATCCATTAAGTGCTACTACAGTGCAATTTTGGACACTTAGATTCTAAGATGCATCTTTTTGAGGAGAAAGGTTCAGGAAAATATAGAGGCAATCAGGCCATCACATATGCTAAAATCAGGTGTTTTATTCTTTGTAACTCCTTTCTTTAACCCTCTTAAAAACTCACTGCAGAGACCCTGATGTTAACAGCAGCATTTGTGCAGAGTTCCAGGAAAGCACTATCTGTAGACTGCCTTGAGGTTAGTTTTTAAAAAGCCAAGCCAAGCCAGAAAGTTCATTCTATAGTTTAGGCGTAATCATTATCAAACAAACAGTGCCAAGATACTGGTCAAATAAAGTCACTAGCAGTTCTCAGTGTATAGTTAGGTAAAATGTTTAAGATACTCTTCCATCTTTTGTACAAAAGAAGCTTCTAAACGTAAGGCCAATTGCTATTGAAATCATAATGAGGTTCTCATCACTGTTAAAAATTCACTCCTTATAAAAACTAGGATGCTGAATATAATTTTCAGAAGTCAAATACATTTAAAACATGCATTTAATCAGTATCTCCCAACTTACGGGTTGACGTTCACATATTTAAGAGCCAGGTTTGACATTTCTGGGTGCCATATGAACCCTTTTAGGGTTTTGGGATTCCGTATCTCATGGTAGGCGTGTTAGGTACTTCTGTATGCAATTTTTAGTTTAATCCTCACGACAAATCCATAAGCAAGCATTATTATCTCCATTCTTTCACTTAATGAATATTTATTGAGCATTCATTAAGTTCCAGAGACTGTTCAAGGCTCCAGGAAGGCAAGGTCTGCTTGTTGTGGTGGTTGTTCACTCCTCTAACTCTATCATCTATCTGATGGCAATAAGGCCATGACAGAAGATAAAGTAGGATAAGATCACTACCAAGTGCTAGAGACTGCTAATTTTATGTGAGAGGATCAGAGAAGTATAAAGTCCCCTATTAAGAAGCAAAACAGAGATATGAGACTTTCTATGACATGATCAGTGAAGTAAACTGGTCCACAGACATCTCTTTCAGAACAACAGGAAAATATATTAATACTCCAGTGTTACTATCAACATGCTTTTGTCCCCCCAAGATTAATGCTAGTCTTGAAATGGCAGGATACCAACCAATGAATACTTTTATTTCTTATAAAGGTAAAAAAAAAAAATCTTATTTTATTTCTAAAACATAAAGATCCTCATTGTCACCATATCCACCCAAATAAGTAGAAGTAATTATTTTTCTAATTCTTTATCAGCAGGATCTGGATGAAAACATATGGAGTTTTCTCTGACAGGTTAGCACATGGCTCATGTCAGCAAAATAGTTGCACCGGGTATCTGATAACTGTAGATTTTTATGAGGCATTTCTAGACCTCGTGTACTGTATCATTTTTCTCATTTACACTCAGTTTCTTTCTTTTGCCCAAAGCATTCTCCTTTCAAAAATAAACAAAAGGCACTGGTGATTCAAACTTTAAATTTGCTTGATTTTTTTTTTCTATTTCATTATCATCATCCCTTTGTTACAAGACTGAATATATAGGGCAACAACTGTCCACGTGTGGCCATTTACTGCAGTACGCATGCCTTTATTTATTTAATTTATTTATTCAAGACTGGCTGCCTCATTCCAAGTGGAACATCATAAGTATAAAAATAAGATTTAAAAATTTGCTTGAGCTTTAGCCAGTTTGGCTCAGGGGTTAGAACATCGACCTGCGGACTGAAGGGTCCCAGGTTGGATTTCGATCAAGGGCATCGGTTGCAGGCTCAGTCCCCAGCACCGGTCAGGGCACATGCAGGAGGCAACCAATTGATGTGTGTCTCTCTGTCCCTATGCCCCTTCCACTCTCTCTGAAATGCAATGGAAAAAATACTCTCAGGTGACGATTAACAGCAAACAAACAAACAAAATTTCTTGAATAATTTTTGGTGAAAAGTCCACTCAGCCTAGATTTCATAATTTTTCCAAAAGGAGGAAACATCCTAGATCATCAAACAATGCATTTACAGGGACAGTAGGCCTGGCAGATCCAGAAGCAAACACATGCATTTAGAGAATCACACTCAGAAAAGACGGAGCATATGGAAATAAATGGATTTGAAAAACGTTAAAAGTACTAAACTTTCCACTTCTAATAAAAGCCAATTTCCACCTCCACTGCCATTACTAGTGATGTATCATCATCATCTCAAAACATCATCTTGATATAAATAATAAATAGAAATTAATCATACATATCCATTATTACTAAATTTTCAGTATGTAACAAATCATTAAAGTTCCCTTTATTTAGGGTACCATCTCAATTTTATAAATATTAAAAATGGAAAACAAACTTCAAAGGTCTTTTAAAGATCTGCTTATGTCCTCCAACCTAATTTTCCTGCTACATTCTTCAGTGTTTCACTATCAATTACTCCAAGTTGAGAATAATGTAATTATTATTTGCTACTAAGGTTTATGGGGATAAACCAGGGTTGTACCATGATAAATGAGAAAGGTTTAATAGTTTACCTAGAAATTATTCTTAAAACTCAAAATCATATCACTCTTTAAAATGTATTTTGCTATCATGAATACTTCGGGATTCAGGTAAGTGGTCTTAGTCCAGTATTAACTTTTTTTTTTTAATGGAAAAGCAAAATGAATACCAATAAGGCTGGATTTTTAAATAATTAGGTTATAATCCAGTAACCACCTGTGAGTGGTTTACTGGAATTTCGGGTAAAATAAACCTGTTAGTGTCGGCTTACTACTGAAGAAGCAAATAAGCTGTGACATTTTTGTGATTTTCATTTGTTTTAATCATTTTTACAAAGTAGACAGACCATGTTGCTACAGAGAGGAAGAGGGAGGCAGGGAGGGAGACACGCACGGAGAGCTGTAACTGTGCGGTGAGGGCTCGGTGTGTGCCCCTGGCGTTGGGAGCAGTGCGGAGGAATGAGGTTCTGCTGCGGACGTGCATTGAAAAACCCAACAGGTGAGATGGGCTGACCTGCTGCTCAACCGCAGGTCAGAAGAACTGGTGGCTGCGGGGCTGGGCAAAGCAGAGCTTCAAGAGTTTGCTGGGCCCGCTGCGCCCCGGTGTTTCTGGTGCCCTGGGCGTTGCGGGCTGGGATGAGGGATTCTAGCCGGCGTCTAAGGGAACCTCGGAAGGGCCGACTGGCCTCAGCGGAGGGAAGCTAAAGGCTATTGCGAAGTTTCCAGAGAATGAACAAATAATAAGCAACTCTCCAGGGGAGAGCAGCCAACTATGACAGTGCCAATTAAATAAAAATGTCAGTACTTCCCTGCATCTCTTCCCTTTGGTCCCTCACTGTGTTCCAACCTTGTAGAACCAGGGACAAAGATTAGCCAGCAAGCAGAGGTGAAAACTCGGACAAAAGCAGCGCACTGCGCCCTCTTCCAGCATCTTCAAGCTTCGTGCCTTAGTACACCCCTGTGTCAGAAGTGCAGTTGTTCTAACTGAGTAAGATTAGCAACTTGGACAACTCCAGGAGACTGGGATTTTTACATAATCGACTCAAGGCCATCTTTGTGATCTAAAGTGATTGCAGACCTTTTATTTTAAAATCCAAGGGCCAAAGGCTTGTATTGATGGAACTATAAAGAAAGAGTGAGTGGCAAAATGCTATTGCTTTGTGATTAGATTTCATTATCCCGAATAGTTACATGTAAATTGGGGAAATAATATCTTGATAGCTATGGCTATTGGTCAAAATAAATTGTCTTATTTATCACATCAGCGACTCTCATTTGGTTTCATGTAAGGTTTTTAAGGGACTAAATTGTTTAGGTGATATTATCTTACAGCCATATTCTTGTAGAGTGATTCATGGTTTCCAAAGCACTTTCAACACTTTATCGCCCTTTTAGATAAATATTGCCTTTTAGTCAGGGCAATATTATTATCCTTCTTACAATGACAAGGGAACCATGTGGCTAAAAAATTGCCCACAGTTATCAGATGTAGAAATTAGAACTCAAATCCAGATCTTTGAACTCCCAGATCACTGCTATTTTTACTCTATCATAGTCATCAAACTTCGATTTCTGGGATCTAAGGCGAGTCTCATAATGAATTCTCCTCAAAGTGATTTGACCACCTTTGTATTGTGGTTGCTTGCCTTGGATTTCCAGGAGTTCCTTGTTGTAAGGGTACAACAAGGAAATCTCTCTTTATAGATTTACATTGGGTGGATTTCTTTCATTTCTGACCAAAGGACTTGCAACTAAATATGAAGAGAAAGATGCTCTATTTTTTAAAGTTAAATGCTTGCTAACTTACTAAAGTGTATGCCTAGTCTTAACTGGGAAACTTGCATAGACAGGTTTAGGGATCCAGTTGGAGAAAGGTGATATTTCCATTTATAAGGTATAACTAGCAAAATCTGTTCTGGCCATTGGCTGATCCTGGTTCAAACCACCTGTCCTGGTCTCTCAGCCATGCTAATTTGCCCATTTTTATCTCTGCTCAGGCTACGCTTCGTGCACCTCTGTGACACCCCCCCCCCCCCGTTTCACACTACCTAGTACAATGCTTTTCACCCTTTAAAGCTTAGCTAAGGTATCTCCCTCTAAGTCTCACTCTAGTCATATATACTCATAATGATTTTTCTTTCATCTGAATTCCTGTATCACTAATGATTTACTGATCTCTTGTTGTTTTTGTGTATTATTGCTTCAAATAGGCTATATGCTTTTCAAAAACAGAGCTTCACTTTACATAGTGGCACATGATGAAGACTTAAGAAACAAGAAATATTTGTTCTTGCCCTGGCAGGTCTGGCTCAGTGGTTAGAGCGTCTACCCACGTATATTGAAGGGTCCCAGTTGGATTCTGGCCAGGGGCACGTACCTGAGTTTCAGGCTCAATCCCCGGTCCTGGTTGGGGTGTATGCAGGAGGCAACCAACTGATGTGACTCTTTCACATCGATGTTTCTCTCTCTCTCTCTGTCTTGCCCTTCTACTCTCTCTGAAAAGCAATGGAGAAAGTATCCTTGAGGGATTAAAAAAAAAAAAAAAAGAAATAGTTGTTCTTTTATCTTTATGGTACTGCCAGTCTGTACTTGAATAAAATTTCAAAAGGCAAAGTCAATTTATTTTCATTTGAAAACATTGAAATAACAAAATTAAAGTAAGTGTAATTCTGGTGTGGTTTAGATGGTCTTACATTTTTCTGACATCTCTATTTTTTCTTTTTAATTTAACCTGTTTAGATTAAAGAGCCTTTGGCTATTTTACCCTGAGGTATGTTCCAACAAAGCAACAGTTTTAACAACAATTCTTTGTTGAATTATTCAAAATTGAAAATGAGAAATTACTTTAATAGTAATACTAAAGAAATGCATTCAATGTGATTACTACTTTAATCTTTCTTCACCAGTGATAGAAAACATTGCCATCTTTGTGTGCGAAAAAAAAGTCTCAAATATTTAAACTTGTACCGTTTTCTTTCTCTGTTTCAAGTGTATGTTGAACATCATGTATACTGGAAACAAAACTGACACTGAGAAGTGGAACTGAAAGGTCAGGTTTATGCTCTGAATCACTATAGACACTCATAAGTGTTGAGTATGAGCATAGTGTTCACTGCAAACATAACCTAAACCCAGGATTATTTGGTGCTCCAGGGAGTTATGATATAAAGATTTATGTATCTATACAAATGCACTGTAATGTAAGCATACTTTTATAATAATCTCTTTACATATTCAGTCATCAAATAATTGCCAAGCACCTGTGTCTACTATGTATATACCAGAAATTGTTCTAGACTTTTGGAATTCAGTGCTACACAGAAGTCCTTTACTGAGATGACATTCTTTTTGAAGAAACAGTTAGAAAGATGAAATAAATATAAAATATTGGCTAGTGCTCAGGGCTATAAAGCAGTGAATAGGAATCTAGAGTGAAAAAGATGGTCAGGAAAGGCCTTCCTGAAGAGTGACATTTGAATGAGGGAGCATGCTGTGCAAACATCTGAAGAACATTCCAGATAAAAGGTACAAGTGCAAAGACTTTGAGATGGGAACAGCTGTAAAAACATCTAACACATAACTGTTATTTACTAAGTGCTAACTGCTCTTCTTAGTAGCAGGAGAGTAGAGTGAATAGAGTAACTCATTTAATCCTCACAGCAATCTTGAATCAAGACACAGAGAGGTTGAATAACTTGTTCAAGGTTATACTCTAGGAAAAGGCAGAGCCAGAGCTTGAACCTCAGCAGTCAGTCTGGCTCCAGAGTCTCTTTCTCTAACCACTGAACACACTGCCTCTCTAAACAAAAAGCCTGCTTGAGCTGGGCACTGAGCAATGCCTCCTTACAAAAGTTGTAGCAAGAACTTCTGGAGCTTCTAAGAGTATTGCCATCAAGAAATAAAGATATTAACTTTGATTTTCAAAATTAAGATTTATCAGCTTGAGCCAATATAATACTTACAGAAGTATATCTGGAATGGAGATTCCACTGGAAAAATAAATACAGGACAGTTTGTGTCTAGGCTATGGACAACTCTACTGTATTATAGCCAAGAAGGGACCATAGGCTTACTTCTTTGATTGCATCTGAACTTATAAAGCAGCGATGGAACTTCGGTGCTTCCTCTCCAAAGTGTTACATCTGGTTTTCCCAGATGGCAAACAGGAAATTACAGATACACACTGCACTGAGGGTAAAACAACCACACAAAGCTCAGGCTGTTGCTGAGCGCACATTAATAAAAATGCTTGGGGTTCCTATTGACTCAAACTATAGCTTGTTTGTTCTCTTGTGAAGGAAAAAAAAGAGCCAGAAATCAAGTTTTAAGGATCTCAATAAAGAACTGGAGCAAAACAGTGAACCCTTTCAGCATTCTGAATCACATGTAGAACCATCATGGAGGCCACTTTCTGGGGTGCGTCCCATTTACAGGTCTACAAGTAAAAGTTTGTTAAGCCCTGACATACATAACTTTAGAACTGCATAAAGGAAACAGGACAGAGATTGTTTGCTAATGTGTAGGGTATTATTTTATAAAGACTGCTGTTTTTTCTAATACGGAAATTTCATTCAGATTAAATTATCCTGATTTAATATTTAAAGATAGCTTTCTGTAATGTGATGGGCTAAAAACTAAAATTTACCAGGCCTAAGCAATAGAACATTTGTTTTAACATCCAAGGCAATAGACATGTCTTGTGATGCCCAAATGGACAGCTCTGACACAACTGGGAATGAATAGTTTACTTCATGACCATAAAAAAAGTGTTCTTATATACCAATTGCACTGATAATTCATTGTCATTTAATCCATTGTCATTGTCAATTCATTGTGACTCCCAAGTGTATGACTTCTGGATTTTTTTATTACTTAAAATAAAAAATAGATTGTAGCAAAGCACAATCCTTTCATATTCAATTAACTACTCAACTAATTTCAGAGACATTTGGGTAGTGGTTGGTGAGATCATCTTTGAACTGGACAAGCATATCTTCCTGTGCCAAGGGTGTATGGATTAGAGTAATTAGATCATAGGTAAATCTGCAAAACTGACTAAGAGCCTCAAGCTTAAAACCTCTGTAAAGCAGTTAAATAGCCTCCAAATTTCTTCATCCTTAAAACTATTTCCTAATGCAGAGCTAATTTTGATCAAATCATCTAAGTGTTTCTCAAATGTAAAGTGTTCCTTATATAAAAAGGAAAGGGAAAACAAACACATTAAGCATATGTTTATCTGCATGTGTTGGATTTGTTTTCAGAGCATTATTAAAAAGAAAATGGCAAATCAGTGTAGTCTCAGGATATTAAGGTAGAGATTATTATATCAACCAACTGAAATTAATAATTAAGATTTGGCCTCTGAAAACTTTCCTCGGGCTTCAGGAAATTCTTTCTTTCAAGCAGGTTCTAGACCAGGTTGTACCATAAATAGGCCTGAATTTCACTATCACTTAAATAATGAGATGACCACAGAAGGAGAGGTCAGGAAGAAGATGGGCCTTCAGTTTCTTTGCTGAACCCAAATTCTATTGCTCAATTCCATTCTGACCTGGATTGAATATTGAGTCTATTCATAAAGGTGTTATGACCATGTGTTTTTTAATCTAGTATAATTTATGATATTAATAAACTCCATTGTTCATAATTATTGCTAAAATGAACCCTTGGTTGATAATAATAGATGGAGACAATGGGCCAGATGATCTAAAACTGCAGATAACTGGAAATTATATCAGTATCACACTGTCATTTATCTTTTACTTGGATTAATAGTATATCTAGCTTCTATACACTGAAAGCACAGTAGCTAGAAAGCTGGCAGTCTAGGAGTTTGCTATGCATGATCACAACACCAGCATAAATATATTTGTTTGGTAGATCCACAAAACAGATTGCATTCACAGATAATTAAAAATTGAGTGTATATACAAATTAGCATCAGCACGCATTCAGTCAGCAAATATTTTAGTCAATAATGCTCCAGCCCCTAAGATGCAAATTTGCATAGTACCTGGTTCCTGCCCCTATCAAACCTATATTCATCTAACTGGTCACCCTGACTCTGAGCAGCATAGGGCCCCTAGCAGTCAAACATATGAGAGCAACTCTATTTTAAAAGATTCCACAGAAGGCTCCTAATTCATTCCAACACTTATTGACTGCCAGTTAAAATTTTCCCTATCTCTAATCCAAATGTTTCATGATTCTACTCAAGCTTATTTTATTCTGTTTTATCACGAGTACAGATACAAAAACAAAAATAGCCGTTTTTTCCTGAGTTAAAAAAAATATATATATATATATGCATTAAGTTTCTCTTTTACTATGGCAATGCTTTTACATCTATTATCCTCTTAAAAGGCTTTATTTTGCATGGACAAAGCACTACATACATATTTATTGGTTTTAAAATTTTATTTTCTACCCATTACTCATCTTCATAGAACTCTTTTGAATCCTTTCCAATTGGACAGTCAGTGCTTCATCTTCTGGCCATACCGATTGTTTCAGAGATGAGTAATGACTAAATAGAGTCTTCCCTGTTTTCATGGTGGGAAAGCAACATACTTTTCCACTGGGAAACCAGAAGGACCTTGTAGGCTAAGAGCTGCCAGTGGCGTCTTCCTGCCTCATGGAGAAAGCCTGCCCATTTATGAAAATAACAAAGGAATTCAGAGGTGAGTCATGAACTGAGACAGATCCCTATGGCATTTTTATATTCAGTACTGCCTGAGGTCTACCCTGCGATGAAGGTGTTTATATACATGCGCTACACATTTTCTTATGCTAGTTTGAGTTGAATTTTCGTCAATTGCATTTTGAATACTCCAGAAAGATGCTCCTAGGAGTTTAATTCTAAATAATATACACAGTGTCGACATCTGGTTCAATACAGACCTGATATGGTTGCATATCTATATATCATCCAGAATGTCTGTGGGCAGTTAAAGTAACGTGAGGAAGGAACATTAAGTCCCAGAATTAACACATTGGGAATTTAGGGATGGCATTATACCTTATCTTAAGTTGTACAGTTTGGAAGGAATCATACTGGTAGGAAAATCTGAGGTTAATTTTTTTACCAGCTAGTAGCATAAGGACACTCTTTCTTCAATGAATTCAAGCAAAAAGAGCTATCTGTTGAGATTAAGAGGTATGTGTGACATCTCAATTCTCTACAGCTCATCTTTCATCTGCACCAAAGTTAGTTCTTAGAGCTCTGGAGAGAATCAGATTCCTTATGTGTATATATCTAAAATGCTTGCTGTCACTGAAATAGAAGTGAATTTATGAGATAAATCCCTAAGAGGCTGGTTAATTCCATCTAGGCATTCTGCCTGTGCAGTTGCCCAAGCCAGAAAGCTGAGAATCATCCATGACTTTCTTTTTCTCCCTCTAAATCAAATCAATCACCCAGACCTGACAATTATATTTTATAAATATTTTTTGAATCCATTCATTTCTCTTCATCTACATTGCCACTGTCTATAGGCCAGATCACTATCACCTCTTGCCTGGCTTATGGTAATAAGCTTTGAAACCACTGTCACCATTCACCTACTCCCTTACAACCCATTTTTTATAAAACAGTGTGTGTGTGGGGGGAGCCTTTTAAAATTGAAATATAATAAAAGCACACTCTCTCTTAACCCTTCAGTGACTATGTATTGTCATCAGGTTCAAGTCCAAAATCCAATCCGGTCCCTGCTTGTCTTACACTGATCTAGTGAAACTGTCCTTCTTGTTTCTCCAGTAATGAAGGCTTCCTTCACCCATTAGAAAGATCCTTTTACTCAGAACATTATATTCCCTGCTCTTAATCTGGTAATTGCTACTACTCTGTTAAGCCTTGTTTTCAAATGTTACTTCCACAGGGACACCTTCTTTGACATCATAACTAGATCAAGTACCCCCAACATATAATTTCATAAATCCATTTGATTTCCTCTGGTGGAATTTATCTAAATTGCAAATAATCACCTTAGGGGATATCTGTTTAAAGCCTGTAAGCTTCCTGGAGGCAATCACTCTGTATATGTTGTTCCTTTCTTATTCCTCTTATTATAACAAAGAGATCATTAATTATCTATCCATATAAATAACATTATTCTCCCTCCCCCAAATAACATGTGACAATATCTCTTCCCCCTGACTTGATGAAACACAGTTTGGGAGATAGTTCTTGATGGGTCTGCTTCTGCACGGTTTGTAAGCAAAGTCACTGACAGCTTCTGTTCTGGATTATCTTTTCAAGAATGCATAAAAAGTCTTGGAAGGTAGTGCTTCTTTCTGGAGCAGAGGGCATATTTATTTACTGTCTAGTGTAATAAAGATGTGTCTTACAATCCTAAAATTATTATGGGGTCTCTCCCCCCCCCCCCCACAAACCCAAATAGCCAAAGCCATCTTGAGAAAGAAAAACGAAGCTGGAGGCATCACACACCCTCATTTCAAACTATATTACAAAGCTATAGTAATCAAAATGGTATGGTATTGGCATGAAAAAAGACACATAGACCAATGAAATAGAATAGAAATCCCAGACATAAACCCACACACATATGGTCGATTAATTAACAACAAAGGAGCCCAGAACACACTATGGGGAAAGAACAGCCTCCTCAAGGAATGGTGTTGGGACACCAGACAACCCCACGCAAAAGAATGAAACTGGACTACTGCCTGACAGCATACACAAAAACCAACTCAAAAAAATGGATTAAGGACTTGAATGTAAGACTTGAAACCACAAAACGTTTAGAAGAAAACACAGGCAGCAAGTTCCTTGACTTAGGTCTTGGGGATGACTTGTTTTTGGATTTGATACCAAGAGCAAAGGCAACAAAACAAAAACCAACAGATGTGACCGTATCGACCTAAACAGCGTCTCGAGCAAAAGCAGCCATCAGCAGAATAAAACCTACTGAGTGGGAGAAAATATTTGTAAATTATGTATCTGATAAGGGATTATTATCCAAAATATATAAAAAAACTCATACAATTCAACAGTAAAAAACATCCAATTTAAAAATGGGCAGAGGATCTGAATAGATATTTTTCCAAAGAGGACATACAGACGGCCAACTGTCGTGAAAAGATGCTCAGCATCACTAATCATCAGGGAAATGAAAACCAAAACCACAAGGAGATAACACTTCTGTTATGATGGCTATTATAAAAAAGACAAAAAAATAACAATTGTTGTCGAGGATGTGGAGAAAAGGAAGCCCTGTGGCAGGGATACAAATTGGTGCAGCCACTATGGAAAACAGTATGGAGGTTCCTCAAAAAATTAAAAATAGAACTACCACATGGTCCAGCATATTTTCATGTGTCTTTGGCCATCTGTATGTCTTTGGAAAAATGTCTATGCAGGTCCTTTGCCTATTTTTTAGTTGAATTGTTTTTATTTTTTTGCTGTTGTTATATGGCATACAGCAGTTACTCAATGTAATTTATTGATTGCATGAACAAAACGTAATTGTTTAAAATGCTACTACTTTGAAAAGACACTAGTAATCATTGGTATTATCAATCATTAAAAAGAAAGAAGGCACAAAAACAATGTTTAGAATGAAAAGAGAATATAACTTTAGATATAAGAAGATAATATGAAGTCTTTTATGCCAACAAATTGGAATACTTAAACAGTTTTCTAGGAAAAAATTCAAAAGTGATTCACTAAAAAGAAAAAACATGAATATATCAAGAACTATTAAATAAATTGGAACTATTAAAAAAATTTACCCCATATCTTCAGGTCAACAAGATTTTACAGGGATGTTCAACAAACCTTTATAGAAAAGATAATTCCCTCTTCTGCAAACTGTATCATAAAATAGAAATTGTCCACATAGTTTTTTGATGCTACCATAATGTAGCTACCAAAAGACCAGAAATATATGAGAATCATTTCAAGTCAATCTGACTATTTATGCATGCAAAAAACCTAAATTAAATATTAGTAATTTCTATCAAGAGTAGACTAAAAAAGGTAAGGTTTATTCAAAATTTCAAACAGGGCTTAAAATAAGGATATCTATCAACATAATCTCATCATTAACAGATTAAAGAGAAATATATAGCAATTAAAAGAGTATGGTGTTAGTACAGGAATAAGCAAATGGAAGAGAAAAAATAGTCTACCCACATGTGAATGAGAATTTTACTATATAATAAATAAATGGGGAAAGAATAAATTAATAAATGGTACAGAGACAATTCGTTATTATTATTTTTTAAATGGATCCCTACTTCATATCACTCACAAAAATACGTTCTAGGTGAGTAAAACATCTAAATGTGAAAAGTAAAACTTGAAATATCTCAAAAGACAATATAAGCGATTACTTTATGATATTGGTATAGATTATTTCTTAAGCAAGGTACAGAAACACAAGTGTTAACAGAAAATAATGATTAATGATAGCATCAACTTATATACTCTACTTGATACAAAAAGACAAGGAACAGCATAGAAGCAGATATTTGCCACATATTTAATTGAGCAATGATTATTATCACGAAACAAGTTGTATAAAAACTCCCACAAATCCCCATCAGTAGATGAGTGGGGAAAAAGCTGTGGTACATTTGCACAATGGAATACTATGAGGCTGTGAAAAAGAAGGAACTCTTACCCTTTGCAACAGCATGGATGGACCCGGAGATTACTGTGCTAACTGAACTAAGCCAGTCAGACAAAGATAAATACCATATGATCTCACTTATATGTGGAATCTAATGAACAAAATAAACTGATGAACAAAATAGGACCAGAGGCATGGATACATGGAACAAACTGACAGATCTCAGAGGGGGGGGGGACTGGAAGAGATTAGCCAAAGAACATATATGCATGTATGCATAACCCATGGACACAGACAACAGCGTGATGAAGGCTGGGGGGCAAAAAGGGGAAAATGGGAGACATCAGCAATAGTGTGAACAATAAAAAAATTCCTACGAATTAATAAGAAAAAGACAATATACTAGAAAAAATGGGCAATTATTTGAAAAGGCATGGCACCAAGTGTTGAAGCTGTGGGGATATGCTCCGACATGGCTGGTGGGGTAAAAATTGTTTCAACAATTTTCCAGAGCAATTTGTAAATGTCTACTGAAGTTTAAGAAGTGCTCTCATCAAGTCCAGCAATTTCATTTCTAATTATATGGTCCAAAGAAACTTTGTAAACATGCATAAGCAGATGCATTCACTGAACCACTGTTCATAACAACAAAAAATTAGGGAAAATCTACATGTGTTTCTATGGACAGCTAACAAATTGGAGAAATAAGTTGTATTCATATCTTGGCATAAAGAACAGTTTAAATGCATGAACTGCAGGTATGCATATCATGTTGGAATAACCCCTAAAACATATTGATTAAACAAGCAAACTGCAAAAGAATAAGAACATTTATATAAAGTAATACTCTATATGGTTCACTAAGAGTATAAAAACGTAGGTAGAAAGGATATACACTAACCTTTATAACATGAGGGAGTAAAAAGGGGAGTTGAACTGTACCTCTGGTATATTTCTTAAAAAATAAACTAAAGAAAACAAGCCTAACGTTTTCACTTGAACTTTGGCTCAGTCATGTTCGGTGAGTGGTAAGTCTGGAATAGGTTGTGTTTGAGGAAGCTAGTCCTTGATGGTAGAGATGTGTTAATACTGTGCTGAGCAAGGCGTCACTAATGATTACGATAGACCTGGTATGTTAGGTGAGTGTGGTCATGTACAGATAAATAGGTGTTATGGGGACAATAGGCTTAGGGGGAAGATGTAGGCTGGGTGAGATAAAAAAAAAGCAAAATGAAAAGATACCAAAACTGATTTTAAGGACTCAAAGTCAGCTTAAAGTTTTTTGGAAACAGAGCCGCAAGTAAATAAGCAATCAAGAAGGAATGGCGAAGCAGGTCTTGGTAAGTATAATTCTCTTGCACAGTCAGGACTGTAATCCAGGTGGCCTTCATTTGGTTTGGAGCTCTAGGTTCTACGGCATCAGGCACTCCAGTTTACGTAGATGGCTGGGTATAAGAGAAGGCATGTGGAACTGTGCAGAGCTTCACAGCTTTTGGTAGGAATCTTTCCCTGCACCATGATCCAGATGGCCTCAAAACTGATTCAGAAGCAGAAGTAAAGTATAGCTCTATTCTTTACTCATAAATCTCTTTCTACTTCTTTTTATGAGAAATGAAAAGAGAGAAAAGTTGAAATTCAACCATTCATTGGTTTAGAGAATTATAAGAAAAGCAAAAACAGGACTGAAGTAGCAACTAGGTCTCTTGTGTCTTCCAGGACACAAAGCCTGTTATTTAAGAAATGTTGATTTACAAAACAAATTCCATTAGCAACAAAAGAAAGTCTGCTGGCTTAAAATCCAGCAGGCTCTTTAAAAAGTTCATTGTAGGATCAGTATTTACACCACCAACAATATTGTCAATAAATTAGACTTACTATTGTACAACACAGGAATAAGCAATGTTCCTTGTTTATCTTTGGTTGCTGTTTACTTTAGCTCTAGTGTGGGAAAGAAAACTCAAACAATGCCAAGGGTTTCCTTAGAGAGATCCTGATTAGACAGTCCGAGGCAGCGTTTGAAGCACAGTACTAACCCAGGAGGGCAAAATTAAAGTCTCTGGCACCCCCTCCCCTACAAGCAACACTGCCAAGTCACTCCAGTGTGTCCTCAGCACAGAGGAGAACCTTCTCACTTCTGAGACCTTGCTCTTTGCACCGAGAGCCTGTTCCATTTAGCCTAATAACCTTCTTGACATCCTTTCTCATGCTACACTTGTATATTTCCATATCCTGGGCTGGCCTTGCTTTGCTCCCAAAGAAACACATCCACCGTATCTGAACTTCTCAGCATTACAAATGAACAGAATCACCAAAGTAGCCCTTGTGAAGAAGGTGAGAGATTTAATTCAGTTTTTAACCTAGGTTCTATCACACGGTTTAGGGGCCCAAGAACTTCATTGAATTTATGCCTGCGAATTTCTTGAAACTTCTAAGCTTTTATTAGATTATCATAGAGGTTAGCTACCATTATTCAGCCCATTCATTGTTTTATAAATTGGGAAGTGATGAACAGAGATTGTTCCTTTCCTCTAGAAGATGGCTCCTTGACGGCAAAGAGAAGACTAGCGCTAGCCTCCTGGACTTCTGGTCTATCCTCCTCACACTGTAAGAGCTGAGTTTAACGTGTCTTTGTGAAAACATTTATTCTTAATGATAATTGACATTTTTTACTGAGGCCTTCAGTGCTCTCATCTCTCACCTGCCAGGTCTTTTGGCACGCCTCTAAAATCCACACAGTGCAGATGGCTGTGTCGCCTATGAGTTCAGGAATGTTCACATTCAAAGTGCTATTAAACCTCCTTAAGAGCTTCAACGCTGAGCATGTTCCCTCCATTAACTGAAATCCCAGGAGGCACCAATCCAAAGTCATCCCTACTTAATAGTGTACACTTATGTCCTTCTGCTCCTTAATATCCAGCTCAGAGGTTTAATCTTAACATTTTCAATTTTGCAGGACTTGTGTTACAATATAGGGAAAAAGAATTGTACCAAGATAGAGAAAAATTATTAAATTGCAGGAATTTTAAACAGCACTTTGGTTAATAGTCACAAAACAACAAAGTGATCAAATAAACTTTGCTTTGCTTTTTTAGAGGCTTTGCTTTTTTAGAGGCTTTGCTTTTTTAGAGGCATTGTTTTATGCCCAGCTCCAATGAAATATTTTACATTTAGTTTGCTGGTATCACACCGGTTCTGCTTTCAAGCATCTGCAAACATTTCACCTTATTTGTAAGGCACAGAAGTTTCCTAAAGGTTAACAGAACTGTAGGCTAGTAGTTGAAAGGACTGACCTTGGAGCAGGTTCATATCCCAGCTAAGCTACTTGCTAGCTGTGTGACTTGTACGAGTTTTCTATAATTGCTTGGTGCCTCAGTTTTCTCATTTCTAAAAAGGAGGTAATAGTCATATGTACTTCATAGCTGCACTTTGTAGTAAGCACTTAAGTACTATTATTATTAGATGGCATGTTTTCGGTTATTATCTCATCAGTATAATGTGCCCAATCCTTCAAATTTATCACCTCTGCCTTGTTGAGAATTGAGGTACGTCTGTGTTGAAGCTAACCCACCAAACTTTTCTATGTACAATGCCATAATTTTAATAGTATATCCAGTTTCTGGACCAATCACAGTGGTACAAAAACACTGAAACAGTTGTTTTAATTCTCCGTTTGGTCTATCAATGGAAGTAACTGGAATAAATGCAATGGCTCATTGTGGAAACGAATATTTGTGGTTTGTGTGGTCCATTTTCACGCTGCTGCATGGTGCTGGTGCTGGCTTGCAGGCTGCCGTTCTGAATGTGTTCGCAGAAAGGTGGGGAAAGAGTCCTCCACTGCCATTGGCTTTTGCCTGTGACAGTCCATTGATGGATCAGCTGAAACTAACCACCTTCTCTGAGAGCTTGCCTTGCTGTGAGAGCTTAATGTCTCTCACAACAGAAAAAAGATCCTATGTAGTCAAGTGTAAATATATCTATTGTTCCAACTATATGTCCACAAAGATCATTCGTTTTTGCACTAAATACACAATTTTAGGTATTTATGTATCCATTTTGATAATTTGTATTAAAATGCTTACCTGTCAGGCTTGGGTACAATGGGGATTCAAATCTTCCTTCTACCCCAGGCAACACTATTGTTTTTGCAATAAGCTAGCTCCTGGCTGTGTTCCTGACTAATTGTATGATTTTTATGCAAGTTAGTTAAGGTCTGCATGAGGGAGGAGGTGGGGAACTGTGAAAGGGAGAAAGACAACAGAAAAGCAAGGGAATGCTAGAGAGGAGAGAGGAAGAATTATGCAAAATAGGAGTGACACTGTGATTTAATGTGTAGTAAGGTCTTCTATTTTGATGGATCAGAAATGGTCTCAAGGTTGCAAGGGTTGGTCAGAGAAGCCTGTTATGGGCTTTCCTAGTCTATGAAGAGTTAAAAAAGCCATAGTTTATAATCCAAAAGTAGCAATGGAGACTTTGAAGCCTTTATCTTGGCACAAGTCCCGGGGAAGTGAGGTGGAGACCCACTGGTTCTGAACACCATTCCATGCAATTTGAAGCTTTTTATTTGGCAGAATTTTGTTGCCAAGGCTGTTGTATCAAGTTACTGAAATCTTAGTGGATGTAAATTGTCTCATCTGTCACTTACCCTGGCAAAATTTTTAAAGGGCATGATCTTTACTGAAAGGACATATTTAACCTCTTTCGCCCATTATGCAATAAGCAGCATTCTAAACACTGGAATTGCTCGAGCTGTAGTTTGTGTCTAGGAGAGCAAACTGATTTTTTTTTTTAAATGAAAAGGAAAAGTTTTAGTGGAACCTAGTTCCCCTCATTATGAAATATGCACACATTCAGAGGTATTTTCTAGGGATTAGGAACTTTATTTTATATCTTTTAATCATTTTCTCTGTGTTTTTTTTTTTTTTTTTTAATTTGTCTGTAACTTAGCACTGCTTTTAGTTAAATCCCGGGAGAGAACAAATCAGTGCTGATTGATAAAAGGATGTAAAACAAAGGTTTAATATTTTCAAACCCTAAATGTTGGCAGAGTGAGGAGAGTAGTTAATAGAGCATTACTGCAGGGTTTATTAATCTACTAAGATAATTCAGGGAATATAGAGATTGCTTTCCTTTGTAAAACAGGATATTATGAACATGAACTTCCTTTGTTTGTCTAGACTGAAAATACCCAAAACCTTCTATTTCACTGCCATTCTTCTGTGTCTCAAAATCAGCGCACACGAGACAAGACCAGTAGCACAATGGAGGAAAAGTCGAAGCCCACCGAGAGACTAAACGGCTGAGACAAAGCACTGCCAGGGCTTGAGTGTCTACGAGGAGGAAGCGAACCCTGGCTGCACACCAGAATCAGCTACGGAGTCTTCAGGTCATACCACACCCGGGCCCTGGGTCCTAGGTGCAGAAACTGGTTTAGGATTGGGCCTACCCATCAGTACTAGTTTAAAAAGCATTCCAGGTGATTCTATTGTGTAGTCAAAGCTGACAACCACTGGCCTAAAGATGAAAAAGAAGGGATAAACCTTAAGTTGCAGAGTTCTATTATGGTAGTTACTAGTTACTATGTATTATTACATTAGGTTCTAAAAATAAACAAAAATCTATCTTGAAAGCCTTTTAGTAACATTCCCTGGTTTTCATCCTATCTCTGTCAGGATAAACACTTGCATTCTCAGAAAAGCAATACAGCTCTAAGAGGCTTGCTCAGGGCTCCAGGAGGAAGCTCTATTCCCTGCCCACCACGTCTCCCCTGCAGCTTGGAGGTGGCCCAGGGTCCTTTTGGGATTATGAGGTAGAAATCGTGGGTGGGAATAGGATTTATATTTCTAAACCCCACACTAGAAAACACTGTCAAATATCTCTCAGCCACTATTCTGGCAATTAAACCTGAAGCTGTTCAGGAAAACTAACCCTAATTCAAAAACCAAACAAAAGATAGGGAGAAGAAACATACCTTTTCAAAAAACAACAATCATATTTCTGGTATCAGGTCCTTGTTTTCCATTCCATTTCCAGTGCATCTCTCACTTTCTTAGGACACTATCATACTTTTTACCTGGGCTCTGGAGTCCCACCCCCAGTTCAGCCTGTGAACAGTTGCAGATTAATCTTCATGCTCACAGTATGCAGCACTTAACATTAAATTCATAGTTTAAACATGCATCACACTGTTTTAAATCACAAGAATATTTTCAACATTTAAACACTGGCTTTATTAACTGTAAAATGGCAATATATAAGTTTGCTTAAAAAGAAGAGTTGCTGTTTAAGCATCAATCCTCCTTTAAAATCATTAGGTTTTAAATTTATCTGCAGGATCTTCAATAGGGAAAAACAAATCATTTCTATTTTAACCCACACAGAAAGGAAGTTAAGACTTGAGACAACAGGGAGCTTAAACTTTATAGAAATTTCCTCAGGGTCTCAAATTTCCTTTCTAAAGGTCCCAGGATTTCACACTTCAATTTAGTTATTTTTAGCTCTCCAGTCTCCTTTAAATGTAATATCTTAAAATAGCAACACAGAAACCTGCAGGCTAAAACTGTAACTTGTAAACCTGTTGCAACAAATTCAGCCCTCACATTATGGGAAACAAAATCACTGTGTTCATTTCCCCAAATTTTTCCCCCACGAGTAATTTACTTTATCTGTGCCCAATTCCAGTTGCTCATAAGTGGGGGTGGGGTTCCACATACCCACACAGTGGACATATTTGAAGGATTTATGAGCCTGTAAGTGGATGTTAGCCATTTGAAGAAAACACAGGCCAAGCCAAACTCTTAGCTGCCTGTATTTTAGCCCTGATTACAAGGGTTATACAAATATAAACAAATTTAGGATTTCGAAAATTGCTTAAAGGCTTTCCTTTCCATAAATCTTAAAGTGCAGGGGATACTGTGTATCAAGTCTCTGAATCAAATCTTTCAGCCAGTTTTTTTCTCTGTCTATTTTCATGGCAAAAAAACAAATTCTGGGGAGTGACAGAAAATGTTTGTAGCTCAACTGCTCAGCTCTCTCTGATAGTAAATTTAGCAATGCTTCCCACCTGGGTTCCATGGACACTCTACAAGCAGTTGGATGTACTTAAGTCTAGCTAAATTTAGCAGAAATATTATGTTTACTTGGTTATAATTTCTGCTCATAAAGATCTGTTATCAAAAGGCCTAGATTGCACTGATATATACTGTGGCTAACATGGACTATGAGTGAGTCAGGCAGAGAAGGCTACAAGAAAGATAATGATTACGCTCTTTTAACTACAATTGTGTGCCGCTTAATGGCAGGGATACATTCTGAGAAATGTGTCATTACATGATATCATGATGATGCATGCATCACAGAGCATACTTGCGCTAACCTAGATGGTATTTCCCAGCGATTTTCAACCTTTTTCATGTCATGGCACACATTAACTAATTACTAAAATTCTGTGGCATACCAAAAAGTATATTTTTTGCCGATCTGACAAAAAAATAGGTATACTTTTGATTTATTCACACAGGACGGCTATTGTTGTGTTAGCTGTTGTCATTTTTAAAATTTGAAAATCTAAGGGAAAAGAGGTCAGTGTCCCTGCTTAATAGTCAGGTAATGTATACTTTAAAAATTACCTCTTGTGGCACACCAGTTGAAAATCGCTGATATAGCCTATTGCTCCTAGGTTCCAAGCCTGTATAGCATGTAGGCAACTGTAGTACAGTGGTAAGTATTTGTGTATCTAAACATAGAATAGGTACAACAAAAACAAAAGATTTTTAAAAAATAGTACCCCTATATAGAGCACTTACCATGAATAGAGCTTGCAGGACTAGAAGTTGCTTTGGGTGAGTCAGTGAATGAGTGGTGAGTGAATGTGAAGGCCTAGGACATTACTGTAGACTTTACACACACTGTACAGCTCGAGTATGTTAAATTTATAAAACAACACAGGATTAAACCATGTGTTGGAAAAAATGAAGCAATCAAGAGACTTAAATACAAGATGTATGAGGCTGCTGCAGGTGTAACATGGCAGGCATACTGTTTTACAGCAAACATTTTAAAATAAGTAGAAAGAGTACAAGCTAAAATAATGATAAAAAGTACCGTGTAATAAATATACAAACCAGTAATAGAGTCATTTATTATTATTCTCAAGTATTATGTACTGTACATAATTGTATGTGCTATACTTTTATACGACTGGCAGCACAGTAAGTAGGTTTGTTTACACCAGCACGACCACATCCATGAGTAATGCATTCGCTATGACATTAAGACAGCTACAACGTCACCAAACAATAGGAATTTCTGACACCATTATAAAGGACCACTGTTGTACATGTGGTTCAATGACCAAAATGGCAGTATGGGGCCCATGACCCTAGTTCAAAATTTTGTGCTATATCAACTGCTTGCATGATTTCAAAATACCTATCACTATATTCATATGCCAGTTGCTATTTTTGGTGACTGAAGAGTCTATTAATAATGGTGCCAGCTCTTCCCTGAATGTACCATATCTTTGCTCACATAAAGCATCTAGATCTGAATTCTACATGTTTCAGCTGCTCCAGGTGCAGATACTCTAGCCTTCTACCTAGACACAACCCTTTCAAAATAAAATTCAGAACTGCCTTGGTATTTTCGGAGCAGCCAAGACAAGGATCACCATGGGTCTGTGCCACACAAGAAGTCATGATTTGGGGGACAAACACATTATATCTACCTGCTGCCATCCTTTGAGAGCCAGTGTGATTTGAGCTTACCTCTGCTTAGTACTTTCTTGGTAAAGAGTCATACGAAAGCTGATGGGATGAGACAAGACTATTTCATACAGGAAATGTGGAAAACAAGCAAACTTGACCCTGGTTCTCTGTGTGTGTGCGATTAGGTCTCTGATTCTTTCATGAGCATAGAAATTAGTAGTCTCAGCTTTGATTTCCCCACCAAATATAAATAAAGCTGAGTTCATTAAACCATTTGATCTGCTTCCAGCCACTCAAATTGGATTTTATGTATTTAACTTTGTAAAAACAACATTGTGAAGAAATTGAGAGAAATATAATACTATCAGGATAGACAATCGGTCTTGGTTAGAATTCAAGTCATATTTTACTTATGGATGAATGAAACTGACACCTTATGCCATTTTGCACTATAGTCCTTCAAAATTATCAGTTGTGATAGTTTTAACTGACATTAAAACAAAAATGAAGTTATGTAAAATAATTTTTTTGCAATTCAAAATCTCATTAATAAATTAACCAACTTAAAATAGTTGTTCTTAATAATCCAAACTATTGATTTGTGTCTCTTTCTGATATGAAAATATTTAAGTTTACGTTCAAATTTAAAAATATATAAAAAGGACTTTAAAAAGGAGAAAATTCTCATTTACATACTAGTAAACTGGGGATAAATAAGCTTGAAAGAATTCAAAGTTAAACATCACATATTTCAAATTAAATGTCATTCAATGAAAATACTTCTTTTATTTCAATTTTGATACAAGTGTAGTAGGCAGTTGGATAGGCATGAACAGAGTAGGAACAATAGACCAGGTACAGAGGGTAACCAGGGCTGAGGCCCCAGGTACCTAGCAACGGGCAAAACTATAGGCCCTTGCATAACCATTCCCTTAAGCATTAACCCCTGGAAGATGACATCTTGGCTTCAGCTGTGTTTCAGCTCTGGGCCCAGAGAAGCAGCAAAATCAGACGCCAAACCATAGTCCAACCTCCCTCATCGCTAACACCTGGTGCCATTTTTCCACCACTAACACAAGTAGCACAAGAACTAACTTGTACCCAAAGTCAGTACGTCTTAAAGATTTAGATGTCAAGGCAATGGCATTCAGTGGCTTTAATGTCCATTTAAAATGTGTCCTAATGGTTCATTCCTCTTTCCAGTGTCTCAATTTCTGTCAAGCCCCTATGCCTTCCAACTGAAATGCTTGCACTTTTCTCGGCCTTGCAGCCACCCTGATGGACATGCACAGTGGCAATGGGTCTTTCACACATGCTTAGCTCTGTCTCACAGTCTGAAAATGCCAGAATGGATTCCAGGCAATGGCGTGATGGAAAGAACACGAACTCAGTCCAGAGTCAAAGCCCTGACTCTGTCTTTTCCTTCTTACATAACTTGGCACAAGTCACTGAAAGTCCTCAGGCCCTAATCTTTACCTGAAAACGTAAGAAAATGATATCTCATCTATTGTGAGAATCAAGTGGGATAATATACATGAAATTAGTTTTTAAAAGGAAAGTCATACACAAATGAAAGCTGCCTGGCAAGTTCTTTTCTCTGCGATCAACTGATTAGGTAATGCAGGACAGTGGACATGTCAGCACTAAGCCAGCCGCATAGCTTAGAGGGCTGAGAATGGAACCAGACACAGGCTGGATTCCTTGTCCCACTCCTTGGGATCAAGGCCAGCTTACAAAAGCACACACTGGTGGCAGCCTGACAAGCATGGTGACTGGGACCTGCCCAGAAAAAACATAAACCAGCTAACAAAACACAGATAATAGCATCATATGCAATCAATGGGGAAGAAATCATAGCCATCCTACCGTAACTGTAAGCCATAACAGAAATTATAGTTAGAAACATCGTCATATTTTCCCAAATTTTTCTTAAACATGACCTACTTCTCTCAGCAAATTCTAGATAGGCCCAATTGTTTAATGAGAACTTTAAAGCTCCAGCTTTTTCAAATGCTAATTATACAAGGAGAAAGCATTAGAGACCTCGGAGAGGAGCAGAGAGTAGGAAGTAGCTAGACAAATGAATGAGAAAATTCTCTGAGAGAGATTAGATTTCTCTCCATATATATTTCAGTAGTTATATGAATCTGAAGAATTAAAATGTGAAGAGCTAAAAATATTAATTTTTTAAAAGGCCATATACTTGGAAGATAACATTTTCAACAACAACCATTTTATTTTGATGACATCATCACCGAGAATCCTAGGAATTTTGTAATTAAAAATAATAATAAAGCAGTTTCCTAATCATCAGACTCCTTTGAAAAACAGTGAGGATCTAGTGGTATCATATATAATTTCCCCCCAGAAAAACAGAAGTAACCTAAGTAAATGAATGGTATATAGATGCTCAAAAGCCCCATCTATTACCTTTATCCAAGGGTACGGAAGAACAATCTTAAAGTTGGTCTCATTTTGCACTAAAGTGTAACATAGTGTTCAAATAGTTTAAGACAAAAAGAGAAGATGAAAGTATTCCAGCTAAAAATGGCCACCTATGCCAGGTCAGAGCAGAGAGCAGTCAGAAGAGCAGGCGTCAAAAAGACTACTTACTGCTATTTCTACATTTCCTGATCCTCAGGAATGCATTCATGTAGACTTTTACATACTACTTAGTTATTATGAAGTTCCCATGTAATAGAATAGATGCTAATTTCCAGCTCAGCATTCATTTCTTCTTCCTCTGGTAACAGCACCTTAAAATTTTCTTGGAGATCTATGTAATTTAGCTATAGCTGACCTCACTTTTCCTTGTCCTAAGAACGGACCTATGGCCTGGACAATCAATGCCATCTGCTCCCTTATGCATAGGCTCAGACATGGACACCTACTCCATGAAGCTAATGAGACTCCTGTTTAGGACTCTTGAAAAGAGAAAACTTCTTTCCTCTGGAGGCTGAAAGGAGGAGAGTCTGAAGCCACCAGCCATCATGTTGCCACCACCTTGAGAGAAGAACCTTGCAGTGATGAAAGGACTGAAAGACTGACTGCTATGATATGGGCTCAACCACTGGATGGAGAAAGTGAGAGTGCCGTGACATCTGGAACCCCTGGGTTTAGCAATACTTGAAGCCAGTCATTCAAAAACAATTAATTTACAGAATCCTTAAGGCTTGTGCCATGCCAGTTTGAATTAGCATGAATTCTGAATAGCATAATTTTGCTTCACAAACTGTGGGGATTTTTACTGAATCAATGTAAATGTGCTTCAGGATACTTGTTTCAAAAGGAATTTCAATGTGACTATTTAATAGAATGATTTAAAACTAACTTCTTTATTTGTATAAATGTACATTTGCATTTTCTCTTTTAGCTGATTTAAAGCAATGGTAAGGTGTAAGACTTAGAGTGTCTGCTACTTTTTAGAAGGGCAAAAGTTGTCTTTCACACCCAAGAACCCAAAGCAAACACTATTTGAGGCCAAGGTATTGAGTAACATAAATCTCAACTTATCTTTCAACACTTCTCTTGAAGAGGCTCTGCCAAAAGCTAGGCTGTACTATGCTGCTATGGAAATCCCCCATATCCAGTTTACTAATGGCATCTCCTGTGGAATCTCTGTCCAGGCCCAGGGACAGCAGAGGGAACTGTTCTAGAAACTCAGCTGGCTACCAGAGCTTCAATTAACTCCAGGTATTTAAGGGCAGGGAGAGCTGGCAGAGTATGACATTGCATTCCAGAAAGCCCACATGGGACTTCCTGCAAGGACATCTGGCTCTCAAGACAGACAAGGTCAGAAGAAGATGACTCTCACAGACTAGCAGAAGAGATTTTCCTTTGCCATTCAGGACCAGGTTCTTTGTTAAGTCTTTCTATGTTGCTTTCTTTTTCCAAGTAAATATAGAAAACCCAGCATGTACATGGAAAACACTGGGTAGGGAAGATTATGAATACTCAATAAATTTGTTTATAGTGTCTTTCAGTGTACTGTATGTATTCTGTACTTTTGAACATTTAATAGGTACAGTTTTATTTCCTTTTTCATTAGAGACTTCGTCTTCAACAGAACTTCCTCTATAAATAACTGATTTGTTTCTTGAACTAATACACACGTGACCATTAGTAGTTGTGTGAGCTTTTTCAGTTTTCCAAATGAGGGTGTTTGAGAGACTGCAAAATACCTTGTAACAAAGAGCATCTGAAAAAAAGCTGACCAACTTTTACATTTTATCCCTAAACTGTTTAAAGAAAGTGAGATGGAATGCAATTTCACAAGCACCTTCACCATTACAACACTACCACCTGCAGTTTTATGATGACCTCTTTACTAATGCTTTATTTGGCTTGATATTTCAAATGCCTAAGTTCTTAGCCCTTTGCATGAAAAAGTAATCATTAGTCTTCCTGATTCTGCCTCTAGTTAATAAATTAAGATGAATGCAGACTGAGCTTCTTGTGGCAACATATGTTTTCACCATTTTGACCCTGAGTAAATTACTTCAAAGCCTCTCAACATATTAACTGTACTATTATCATACTTGGAAAATTTAATTAGCACACAAAATACTTAAAATAATTCTATGAAATGATCAGATATCACACAAAGGCTCATCTCATACATAAAATGCAATTTTTCCTTAAAAATGGATAGGAGAGAGATGTGTTGTTAATAGAGAAATGAAAATTTAAGGGAGACAAAAGTTAACAGCTTTACTGTAGCCCACCTCACCTTAAAAAAAACAAGAAAAAAACCCTCACTTTTCAAATTATTGGGAAACATGAAAAAACAATCAGAAAAATTAATGCAGAAAAATTTAAAAATGCACAAAAGAAATAAAGATGCTAAACAAACCTATGCAAAGATATTCAGATTAATAGGGTTGCATAAGGATAAATGAGACCGCATAACTAGTATAATGTCTGGCACATAAATGAAGCTATTCAATTATAATTAATAATTAAAGAAATGAAAATTTAAATAACTACATATATGTGTGTGTATCTATCCTTCTATCTATCTATCTATCTATCTATCTATCTATCTATCTATCTATCCATCTATATCTATATATCTCACTGTCAAACACTGAAAAAAAATCTTACGATGCCCAGGGTTGTCAAGAATTTGAGGTAACAGACTTGGCCATACTTTGTCATTTGAGTGTAAACAGGTGTGTCCATTTTGGAAAACACTCTGGTAATATCTTTTAAAGTAAAAAATTATATATGTGTCCTTTGAATGAGTCATCCCATGGCTCAAAATTCATCCTTTGAAAAATATTAACTCAAGTGTACAAAGATACCTATATAGGGGTATTCATTATAACATCAAAGAGAAAAACTGAAAAGAATCCAGAAGTCCACCAATAGAGTGTTAAATAAATAAAATAACATTGTAGTACACAAAGTGATTGATATATACTGACATAGAAAATTGTCTAACAAATAAAAAGTAAATCGCAAGATAGTGTATATGGTATCCCATTTTTGTTGTATGTGTGTATGTGATGTGTGTATGTGATGTATGTATACATGTGTTAGAATATACACAGAAAAAATATAAGAAAAATATGTACTAAATATCTTTATTGATTTCAGAGAAAGGAAAGGAGAGGGAGAGAGAGATAGAAACATCAATGATGAGAGAGTCATTGATCGGCTGCCTCCTGCACACCCCCGACTGGGGATGGAGCCTGCAACCCGGGCATGTGCCCTGACCGGGAATCGAACCCCGATCGCCTGGATCCTAGGTCGGTGCTCAACCGCTGAGCCACACCCGGCCGGGCTATACTAAATATCTTTGAGAAAAGGTTACAGGTTAGGTTATACATTATTATAATATTGTTATTATCATAAGTATGAGACTTGGAAAAAGCTATTACTGATACTAATGAGGTCATCATAAATAAAAATATTTATATGACACTACTCTCTGAGAATAATTTTAGAATAAATTTAGTTATTTCTGGAGATGGAAGGATATAGTTCTTCATCCTTCAACATAAATGAAGTTGAAGTTCTACTATTTTTCAGAACTCATAGCCTTGCCCCAAATCACTCCCTGGAACTAAACAAATACTTAACCTTTCATTTCAGATTGTATTCAAATTTAATTTATTTTAATCTATTAATTTAATCTTTAAAAATATCTTCTATGAACCGAATGTTTATATGTCACCAAAAAATTCTTATGTTGAGCCCCTAACCCCCAATGTGATGTATTTGGAGGTGGGGCTTTGGGAGGTGATTATTGTGATATTAGGTCATGAGGTCCAGGCCTTATGATGGGATTAATTCCCTCACAAAAATGGGAGGAAACACAGGCTGTCTCTCTCTGCATGCACCAAGGAAGGCCATGTGAGGACGTAACCAGCCAGGGGGCCTCACCAAGAACCTGACCATGCTGGCTCTGTGATCTGAATTTCCAGCTTCCAGAATTGTGAGAAATAAATGTTTATTGTTTAAATCATGCAGGCATTCTGTCATATCAGCCAGAACTAAACAAGAGAGTATCCAATACAGAAGACTGCAAGATTTAGAGCCACCCCCTGCCTCACTTATGACAAAAACAAAGCTAAACAAAACAAAATGTAACTTACGTTGATAAAAACTTTTGAGTTTCAGAAATATTAAAGAGTGTGTTGTTTGCAACCCTAATGTCAAAGATGCAAAAGAAAAGTACAGAAGTAATTTAAGTGATAGTTTCAGAATAACTATAGGTACTAAAATTGTAAGGGGTCCCTATAGGAATTTAGAGGATTAATAATGTTTAGCAAGGCTTGTCTGGTAGGATACACATAATTAGTACTTCATATGAGACACACATTCACAAACCCATACAGGAAGCTCCCATAACTGACCCTTCCTCTTGCCAGGCGCTGCACATCCACTTTCTCTACATGCATCATCTCACTCAGTCCACATCACAACCCTGTGTGACACAAGGTTTATAATACCTATTCCACAGATGGAGAACCTCAGGCTCTCAGAGGGTAACCTGCCCATTGTCAGAGCTAGAACAAGGCAGAGCCAGTAGTAACTGCTTGTCTTTCTAGTCCAAAGCTCCTTCTCTTTCCACTACACTCCAATCAAAGAAAATTTTAGTCTGATCTTCAGACATATTTAGTAGAGTGAGTTTGCTATAATACACTTTTTAAAAAAAGATGGATTGCTCATGAATTTGCATGTCACCCTTGAGCAAGGCCCATGCTAATCTTCTCTGTATCATTCTGAGTTTAGTATATGTGCTGCCAAAGTGAGCACTAAAGTATGCTTTTTTTGTCATTTCCTACATGTCAGTACCTGGGTGTTGGAGATATTAAGCACATTTACTTAAGAGCTGGATGCTTGTATACTAGAAATAAGAGTCGGAGTTGCATCTGGCCATGGGTGCTTGTTTACAAATGTTAGTTGGGAAGAACAACTAAATAAATATTCTTTTTACTAACTGATGCTACTTGATGATGATGATGCTATCTCCTTTAGATAAACGGACAATTGAGATGGAGCTGGAATGAGTGTTAAATAATGTATAATTTTTATTGAAAATCGAGAGACAGTAGAATTGGTTCCTCTAACATCCTATATAAATAGTGCTCAATGACTGCTTTATGGAGAAGAATGATGGAAGTATGAATTTCTTCAGTAACTAAGACAGTAAAATGACCCTAGGGCTTTTTAACTAAAGAATGTTAAACTGTTCATAGGAAATTCTCATCTTTGTCTTCTAATTGTAACTTTTCCTACTTCAATGTTTTGCTAGTGTGTTTTAATCATTACACTGCCATGGGGACACAGCTACAGAACACAAAGACCCTTGTAAATTATTATTCAAATTAAACTGAATACTGACAAATGTATGCTGGACACATTTTAGGGCTATTGTATGCCTTTCCTTCATTATCCACAGCTATGAGCAGCTAACAAGGAACTTTGTCACATCATGTTGACATCAGCCAAACCCGGCCAGCATGGCGTGATCGACCACTTGTGGAGAATAGAATTTCATGTTTGTGGTTATATCATGAAGACATGATGAAGATTGGCAGTCCTCCATGAAAATAAATTTGAAAATCTACATGAAATGGATAATTCTGAGGTAAAAACAGAATATCAAATTGTTCCCGTTTGACTTAAGACCAATTTCCACAGAAGATTTTAGTGCTCTATAAAAAGGGGAAAAAAAAACTTTTAAAGTCCTTCTTTAAAGCAAATAAAACATTGCCACCTAAACCAAATGAAGGTAGTTTAAACAAATAAAACAATAGACCAAGATCACTCATGATAGTGATACAATAATATTAAATGAAGTATAAATAAAGAGAATCCAACTCCACATTAAGAAAATGAGACAATGACCAAGAGGGATTTCTTCCAGGAATGCTTCCTAATAATATCACGCATCACCACTTGTATTCATTATCAAAATTTTTATAGTTCTCTGATTTCACTAGGTATTTTTATTGGTCTCAAGCGAATAAACTAAATTATGCTAAGGTACAAATTACTGGGAACTCTTTGATATAGCACCGCACCTGAGAAAATTAAATCTATCAGAGGAACTGGAGAGGCAATCGTTTATTTAAAGGGATAATTGGAGGAAGGAGAGCTTCAGACAATGTGACAGGAAAGCTAGGTCTTTCTGGTTTTCCTTCAACCTGCTAATAAAGCCGGCCGGCGCATGAATGCTCGGAAGGCACACGCTCCGCCTGGATGTACTTACAGGTCGCCGTGGATGAGCCCGTAGATCTGCGGCATGCTCTGATGATAGGCTCCTCTCAAAATCACTATGAGCAGAATCACCACAGAAGCTGGAAGCCCCCAGCTCAGAAGGAAGAACAGCAGGTACCGCCTCTCTGTGTGTTCATCATTCATCACCAGTACGTACCAGAAATTCACAGACTAAGAAAGGAACGAGAACATACAATGAACAGGCTCTGGTCTAATGGCACAGGATTCAGATCTACGAGGCTTAGGAGTAAAGAGCTACTGGCCAGCAAAAGGCTAGGATCTACTTAATAATTATAGTTTTGAGTTGATTTTTTTTAGTTCATACATTCATTCTTTCATATACCCAAGAAATTCAGGATACCTCAAAAGTCTAGAAACACTGATAAACAGTTAATTTACTATACCTTTTATTTTTCTTAATTTGCTTTGATTTAATCTCAGTCATTATCTTTTGTGATTGTTCAGTAAATGTGTCTTTGAAGAAACATATACTGATATTCAAACTTACTTCCCAGGTGAACAATTTTATGATGATAATGAAGTAAATAGCTCTACATTTCCAGGCTTTTAGACAATTTTTATTTAATGAGGGCCTATCCATACGGTAGGACCAGGCACTGTTCCAGGGAAAAGGGATATGATTCCAAAGATAACCCCGGTCTCAGCCTCCCTCACATCCCACCCTGAAGCAGGAGACATACAAGTAAACAGAAAATGATCGCACAGAGATAAAAGCACTGTGATGGGGTAGATTTTGTGGCCGTGTTTCCTTCTCAGTTTATATCTTTCTCCTTTTCAATCATTCACTTGATAAACATTTATTGCTTGTTTACTAAATTTCAGGGACCAGTCTGGGCACTAGGGATGTAGCAGTGAAAGAGTTTGGGGAGGTATTTACTTTCCTGAATCTTAGTTTCCAAACAAGTGGGAAAAAATAATTAAGGGAAATATTTGTTTTACATTGTATTTATATTATATTTCATATTCTGTTATTTCTTATCTAAGATAAACATATAAAAGCAAAAAGTTTAGAGAGTGGGGCGTGATGAAGGCACACATTAGATAGATAGAATAAGGAAACTGAGCCCTGGAAATATTATTGGCCCCAAATCCCATACCTAGCTTACATCTAAGCCAAACCCAGAATTTACGTACTGTACCTTCTAGTGTTCTCTTTCCATGAGGAGCACTTATGTTCAATTTAGGACAAAAATAACACTGAATGTCATGTTATACATTCTTCACAAATAATACTTATTCACTGGAAAATTCCCCTTCTCAATTTCATATGGTGAAAGGAAGTGAGTACAGATGAATTACACACACACACACACACACACACACACACACACACACACACACACAATTAGTGGATAACTGTGGACAAGTAACAATAATCCCAGAGCCTGAGTTTCCTCATGTGTACAGTAAGGTGGTTATAAAGATAAATCGTGTAAGACCAAAAGTAAGCAATGATACAATGGAAACGTTATGTGAAGAAAAAAGCATGCCTAATGTTAGTGGGAAAACTTTCAGATGCCCTTTGCTGAGGCTTCCAAGTAAGATTCTGTCTGAACCAAATTTTCCTTGAGGAATTAGTATTGATTGGGCTAAACCAAGGAAGGATGAAAAGATTTGGTTTACTTGGAGATTTTTGTATCTGGATTTTTTATTCTGTCAGCCCTCCTTATTTTTATGTACATGTGCTTATACCTGCAATTGTGAAGCATGCTATGAGTTGTTGCTTATATAACTCTGTTGTAACTTCTTTTTAAAAATTATTAGATCCAAGAGGGTTCCCCTGGCTTTTTCTATAATTAGTATAGGCACTTAGACACAAATAAGTGAAACTGTACCAAATGTCTCATACTGAGGTGATCCATACTGCCTGTTTTCATACAAAATAAGGATGATTGACCCATCTCCAAAATAAAAGTACTAATTATATAAATAGATGTCTGTGTATCTCCAGATAACATGATAATTCAGTGGTGCGGTGGTGGAAGGACCAGGAAGGAGAGTACAGATTGGTAAGCGTCTTCTAAGTTGATTCATCATGATAAGGATCAGGACACTGACAAAATGTCTGCTTTTATAGCGATGGGCACTAGTTCCATCAGTTCAAATCACTGAACCTTTCAGCAGTTGTCTGACCTTTACTACAGGCTCAGATAAGACTGGGACAAGTGTAACTGTTTGTTAGATTTATACATGCAACGCTTCGGCTCCAAAGAGCTCAAGGCACGGTGATGCTGAATTCTTGAGTACTCATTAAGCGAGACAAACTAAAAAATCATAAGCTTTTGTCAATTAAAAAAAAACACCCTTTCCTTCTCAAACAAATCCCATCACTGATGTATACTGTAAGTACAATATTTCCCATTATATGTCTCTTTTTTTTTTTTGCTATAAAATAGAAATACTGTGTAATGAAACATTTAATTATTCTAGAAAATATATGGCCCAAATATAAGATCAGTTTTGACTAAATTTTACTTCGATTTAAAAATATTTTAATATAGTATGGGAGGTACATTTTGGGATATTCCTAGATCAAGTGCTCTCCTTCTCTAAATTCTGTGTCCCTGCTCCTACCCCCCTCCAGCACTGCTCCTTCCACACAACACATTCCGGGTGGGCTCATGACCCTGTTCCTCTGTCCACAGCAGCTTTGATTCAAGGGGGAAGCCTGACCCAGGCTGGACCAATCATCTATCATTGAATTCCTTAAAACTTGGTGATAGTCTAAGTTGGTGAACTGAGAAAAGAGGACATGTGAAAGTTGGTGGTGAGGAAAGCCAAAACACAGTGAAGACAGAAAGTGCATTTTCAGAGAAGAATGGACAAAGCCTTCCATTCATGCTCATAGTCCCTTGTGAGGTCCAACTATATTTACGGTTCTTGGGTTCAATGAGTTATCCTATATGCTTATTACTCCTTTTATGATTTGAATGTTTACTTAAATTAATTCAACTTAGTTTTTCTTTATTGTCCCCCCCCCAAAAAAAAACCAAAAAAAAAAAAAAAAATAGACTGAGATTGGATTAAAAGCTCCAGATACTGTCATTATATAAATAAAACAAATACAGTGGAGCATTTGATTATATTACTTTCCCCATAACCATGGTTCTTCTTTTGGAAACTAAGGTAAGAGTATTAAGAGACCATACGTTTGCATAATAATTTTATGTTGGCAGGAATATAGCATATGTGATCTGTGTGCCTTAGTGTCTGTGTGTTCATCCAATATTGGAACTAGCAAAATTATCAGTATAAGTGAAAGGGTGCCAATCTCCACAAACATACTTCTCACATATTGAGCATGGCTTATCATATTCACTGCCTCTCTTACATTTCTCCTGCTAAAGACTAAATATGAACTGAAAATTTCAATATCTAGGTCTCTGTTTACATTTCTATTTCTAAGTTTTGAAAATGTTGTTAGAACCATCTTATGGACAAGTCTCAAGACATAAGCACCATGTAGTCAAAATGTTATTATCTCCAAACATAACGAATTATATTAATCCAACTTGACTACAATTCATACACACACAGACACAAAGTTTCTGAGCATTTATGTGATGTAGGCTCTAAAGATAGTCCAAAAAGATTAAAAAGTATTTTCAGAATTAGAAACTATCAAATTAGCCATCTCAAAAGGGGTAACTGAATAAATTTTCTTCAGTATGTTTAAAAATCAGTGATGTTACCATAGAGAGCTTTAATGTAAACTCTAATCATTGGTATATTTAAATGACCATCTTCTTATTTTTATTATTGTTCATCATGTAGGATGATGTATTCGAATTTGTATGCTTAGCACAATTATCAGCACTTCCAGATTACCTGGGTGACTATAACTTGAGAGAACTTAATTAAAAGACCATTTCAATAAATTTTAAATGTAAAGAAAACTACCTAATACTATTTTTTAAAGTCTGGTTAAGATGCAAACCAACCAACTAAAATACCCAGATATAATTCAGGTCATATATAGATAGGAATAAACTAAAAGACTATGTGTCTGTAAGCATATTTACTTACATTCCTAAATAGAAATGTCTACTTACTTTTATAGTAACATGTTCGGTGAATACTCCTACTATTTTCCAAGTGCCTCACACAGGAAAATCAAAGACATACCTTGTTATCTGTTTGATTATCATAGGTCATAATTATGCTTTCATACACTCCATAAACACAAATTCATTAGTTTAGTCATATAATATATACTAACATAATACATATTCGTATATTTGTAAAATATAAAGGAGAACCGCCTTTTCTTCTTTTTATGTTAAAAATAGGTTTGGACCCCATAAATTTTCATTGTATGTGAGATAAGACCGGTATTTAGCTTGCCATTTAATATTGGGTTATTAATTATGTCATCAGAAACCTTGGACTGATTTATAGCATCAAGTTTAATCGGAGATCATGGATGCTATTAATTCCGTCACTACCATACGCTCTTAGTCATTCATTTCAGAAGAGAGACTAAGAAATGTTACCACATGCCCTTGCTCCGGTTATTCTTTTAATAATTTTTGCATGAAATAAACTACAAGGCTTTTTGAGGACTGGAGAACTCGGTATTTCCTGGGTACGTCACTTTTATCTTGGTAATTTACAAGTCTGTTTTCTCTCATACCTTTGATGTCCCCCAGATTAAATCAACGATGATGGGAAAACATGGCTAATTTTAGCAAGTCCCTTTCTGTTGCTACGCTCTGGCATTAAGTAGCCTTTCTGCCAAGGAATAAATAATATGTGCATTTACGTCTTCACAGCCTTATTATACAGAGAAGTCAAGGCATAAGATATGAATGCTCAAGTACAACTGTAAAATCATTTCTAACTTTATTCTACCGTTTAGAAAAGACAGTCTTCCAGTAAGCTTTAGTGTAAAAATAAACATTATCTTTTTTAGTAAGCTGTGCCCCTAGGCATGAGATGGACAGACTTCAAGGTCAGTTCAAGGTTCAGATACTGTTCATCACTGAAGCAGGCTGCTATACAGTTTAACTTGGTGACAGGAAATGATCACAGGACTCGGCCAAATGAATATGCAGACAAAATGATGCTCCCATTTACTGAACAATTTATCTGTGATTTATTTTCCGTGGAGGAACCCATGGTCTGGCAATCCATCTGGTAGCATATTTTATATAGATTTTAATAGTAAAGGAATACATTCTAGGAGTTCATTCTATGGATAGTACATAAGTCAGCAAATATTCAGAGTGCAAGGATGTTTAAACAAACATTGTTTATAATCTCGAAAATAACTGGAAATATCCAGCATTTCATAAATAGGAAACTAGAAAAATAAATTGTGGAATAACTATTATATAATAGGAAAAAGTATATCTGTATGTGGTAAATGTATATGTATACACAAAAAATATATATATACCATATATAAATATTTACATATACTATATATATATGTACACACACACATATACACACAAGGACATACACATATGTCCTTGTTTATATATTTATAAATGTTTGTATATTTGTGGCATATTTCTGGAGGGATATACAGGAAATCATTAACAGTGTTTACCTTTGGAAGCAGGGTTTAGAGCAGAGCAGAGGGTGGAGAGTGTGAGAATCAGAGAGAAACAGATGTACTTTTCACTTTCTATTTCTCTAGTGTTTGATGATATTTTGCACCATTAGTATATGCTATTTCTAAAATGAAAGCAAATCAAAATGAAAGGAAATGAAAATAAAATAATTAGGATAATAGAGTAAAATATTAGAAGAGTTTAAATTCTCACTGTCAATCTTTCTTTAAGCTGACATGCCCCTGCTGTTGTAAGGAAGTGGGAAATTATTTCAGTAATTTCATAGAGTGATCTTACACGAAGAGCAAACAAAAGGATAACTTAATTTCCATGCCAAAAAGGGAATCTGTGAATTGTTTGCTTAAAAAGAAAAAAATAAGCAAAAGAATCTATTCCCATTATGCACAGTATGACTTCCTTGTTAAAGAAAGGGGAGGCCTGAAAAAACAGAGTCAAGGCCACCGGTCATGGAGCCTTCTATCAGTCATGCACGCACTTATGTAGTAAAGAGCTTCGAGGTTATGCAGTTTGCTAAGGCTTTGCCCCTAGTTAGTGACTGCCTCACTTTAACACTTTCCACTATATCTAGCTAATTCTCTTTTGTAAAAAAAAAAAAAAAAAGTGTAAATTATTTTGGAAAAGCAGAATATTCAACATGTTTCAAAATCTATGAAATATCAGCCATACATATTTGCTTAGCTAATAATATGGCTAAATATGTATGGAGTGTGCAGCCTGTGCCAGGCACCCTTCCAAGCTCTTTCCCTGTATTGATTCATTTTATATTTCAACAGCTCTCAAAGAGAGGTACTGTTATACAAATCCTGATTATTCATATAAGAAAATCTAGGAGAAGTTATGTAATTTGTTTATCAATAAATTTTTTCTTTACCTACTCTAAAATATAATCCAATTTTGCTATATTGTATTAAAAGTATGTGATATAAGAGTAAAATAACTTTTCAAGATAAAGTCATTAAAATGCATTTATTCTAAGATTGAATATATGATGCAGATCAAAATATATAATAATTCTACATGCTTAGCCCAATAATTAAAAGTTAATGTTTAACTTTTGCCATTATAAGCTATGCATCCACACACATATATCAAATTCTCTATACTGCTAAAAAGTATGAAGTAGAATCATTAAAATATTAATATTCTCTCAAATTTTTTCAATCCTATTTGACTAACAGTTTTGGGTTCACAGTAGTCTAATCTTTAACATAATGTTTTAAAAATGGATTCTAATTTTTAAAAAAAGATTTTAGCAGATTACTTTATAAATGGGAAAACGCAGGCTGGTAAAGTGACAACCTCCAACCACAAAGTAACTCATTAGAAGTAACCTACCTAGAATCAGAAGTTATTGAATTTTCCTCTTGTGGTCATACCACAAACCATGAAAAATATGTGGTGTACCATGTGAAATACATTGAACTTCATTGGTACTTTAAATAGTTTTTCTAAACTATTTGCCATACAGAAAGCTAATTAGTTTACTTAATGTGTATCAGCCACAATCATATTTACTTAAGACTTGAAGAAGAGATATAGAGTACACCAAATATGTATTAAGTGGGGTGAAATTTTATATGCCATGCTAACTCTCCCCCAAAGCAGGGAATCCATTTAAGTCCATGTTTAAAAATTAGTCATTTTCCCGTTTGGACATATTTCAGTGATTGGAAACAGCCTCTTCAACTTTGACAGTTTTACTGGCTATAAAAGTTCTTAACATGAATCAAATTTGCTTTCCTAATGTTTGACCCATTTGTTCTGGTTCTTCCAAATGTATTTTGTATTTCAGACAGCCATCACCTGTCCCAAGTTCTTGCCAGTTTACTTATCTCCAGCGGCTTCAGAGTTTCCTATAGGACTGTTTTCTGAATTCCCATTGGCTGATTAATGTTCTTGCTTAAACATGATTCATGAAAACGGTTAAGGGTCCCAGCATAATCTAAACATGTAACCACAGCTCTCCCAGCTGCCTCCATGCTGTTATTAATGTAACTCTGGCCTGTGTTGTATTTGTAGTTAACTGTAGTTGCTATGTTTTAAGCAATCCAGTCACACATTTGATTGCTGAATTTGTGTTAAGTTAAAATTTCAAATTGTTTACATTAACCCCCATTAGGTTATGTCTCTTTCAATCTGTCATAGTACAGTTTCTCTATATTGGTTCTACCTGTACTCTTAACACAGGCAGCTGCTCTTTGAGCTATCTTTCAGCTCTGTATCATCTCCTCCCTGATAAGAGAGTTTCCTGTGTTTTCATTCAAGTCACTCATGAAAAGAACTGAATAGGTCAAGGACATGGACAAAGACCTTCAACACACCATTGGGGACCTCAGTCCAGGCAGATAAACAACATGCACAGGACACACACAAAAAGTGCAACATAAAGCCCTAAAAAAATTTGTAATCACAGAATCTAGCAAAGACTATTTAATTTCAACAGATATTTAAATTTTATGTTATGCAATTTAGATTTATTTATTTTTTAATAGTTTGGGAGATTTAGAGAATACCACAAACTTTTCATAATTAGAGTTGCTCAAAAAGCCATAAAACAAAAATTCTGAGATAAGAATTATTATTGTCATATGCAGATTTAGAACCAAAGCTTAGAGAGAATTAATAACTTCATTAAGGTTACCAAGATAGTGGCTGAGCGAGAATCGAACCCCAGATGCAGGGCTCCAATTCAGCACCGGTAACTATCATACCTGGGAAAATATCCCTTCCTTGAGTCTGTCTGTCATTCTCCCCTAATAATACTGCCTTACTTTCTCTCACTATTGCTATATAGTGGAAATCCCAGATGCTTCTTATTCAACAAGAAAAAAGAATATGCAAGTGCCCAAATGCACCTATTTACATACAATAGTTCTCTTGCATACTCAGAAACACACATGAAACTATTCCTATCACATGAAAGATTAACAATACCATTATGTAGAAATCATTATTAAAGGAAGCATTTTAATTGAGCCATTAATGACATTTATCCTGCTGAAGTGGATCTAATTCTCACTTTAGCCTCTTCATCAAGCAAATCAGTACAGGACACTCAGCATGGGATTTTAGTGAGAAAAGGAAAGTTCGAATCTCTCCCTAACACTTACTAGTTCCTCAGGAGACTATGTGAAGACTCCCTGGGTCTCACTATATACTCATCCCCCAAAGTGGTCTCTTTCAAAGCAATGGAAGTCAACAATTTTCCAACTTTAAGTCAACAATTTGCTAATGTATTTCTATAGTGTGGGCCTCTGTTCTGAGATTGAGCCCTGTCTATCTCACTTCTTTCAAAGTTCCCATTGGAGATCTCACAGGAACTTCACACTGAGCATGTCCCCTGCAAAAACTCATCTTTCCCCCAGTCTCCAGTGATCATTATTTCAGTTCAAGGCACCATCATCTACCCATCGCTCATGCCAGAAACTTGGGAACATCTTCGTTCCACCTTCTTCAGGCTTCATAACCAATCTCTGCCTCCTATAGTTCTACATTAAAAAATGAAACAAAACAAAAACCTCAAAAGCTGACCACTTGCCTTAGCTTCTTCAGCTACCTCCCTGGTTCACACCACCATGTTCTCTCCCCTGGAAACATCTATACCTAATGTTACTTAATTTGCCTTCATGTCAACTCTTGTCAACTCTTCTCTGTTCCCAATTCACCACAAATAGGGAGGTCTTTCTAAAATCCAAATATTATCATGTCACTCCCTTGCTTAAAATCGTTCTATAACTTCCTCTACCAAAATGTTCAAATTTCTTTCTGTGCCTTACAGGTGCGCACATCACAAGCCTCATTTCCTACCACACCCTTATTTTCAACCTTACTAGAGCTCTTTTTACTTCCTCAAATGTACTGTGCTCTCTAATGCTGTATAGTATGTAAGGTTTTTCTTGCATTAATTTCCTGGGAATGCAGCGATGAAATTACTTCCATTTCAGTATAAAGAATATCAGATAAGAAGATCACTCCACTCAGATTCATTAGAAAGTCAAAAGGGTCGAGGGATAGGAGTGGGAGTGAGAACATAAGGTACCAACCTGAATGAGCATCCAGCTAAACTGGCAAAGATACAGGTAATGCATGACAGCCGCGATGGCCGAGCAGCTCTCATCTGTGAGCTGGGGACTTGCATATGCAGATGCCAGAAACACAATCTGTAAGAAACAAATACTTTTATTTTTAAATCAGGCTAAAATAAATCAAGAATATTAAGAAAATAAACGGTCTTATTATCTGAATCTATAATTCAAGGACTCGAAGGGACAATAAGTTGATTTGTTGCCTAAATTGAGATGACTAAGAATCTTCTAAAACTGGCAATCCACAAATTTTTATATTCCTAAGAAACAATGAATTCTATGAAATTATGCTACATGTTGCTTTGGGCTGTCAAGAGGAAATTCTCAAAGTAAACCTTATTCTTATTATTGATGGACAAAAATCCCATGAAATACATATGTTTTTGCTAAGAATAAAAGAGAGAATAGAGCAGAAATACCATTCCTTGTTTAAGTCAAAGCTAATGGGAAAGAACAGAAAGGAGGAAAAGCTGACTTGACCCTCATCTGCATCTTCTTGCTGAAAAGTAACATAAGTAACAAAATAGACAAATTAAATTTTAAATATCCAATCCTATGATTACTTTAATCTTTGGGTTTTTATTTTAACTGCCCTCAAGCCTTTGTTCAAACATAACCTTCATAACGAGGCCTCTCTTGACCACACTATTTAAAATGACACCCTCTTTCCTTCTCTCCTTCTAACACACGTGATTACCCCTACCCCTACGCTTTTCTTTTTTTTTTAAACAGAATTTATCACCTTCCAACATGCTCTATAATTTGCTTACTTATTATGTACAAATGAGTTTCCTGAAAAAATAAAGTCAACAAATTTGCCTATCCAGAACATACCACAAATAGCTTTTGGATTAGAGTTTATTTTAAAAACATGCTGAGATTTTCTTTGATTTTAGCTTCTAACTTCTGAATTGTAACATATTATAGGTTACAAGTTTAACCTTCCTAAATTCCACAAGTGTTCATTGAACACCTCCACTAAAATGCTGCCACTAAACACTGAGCACCAAGACCATGCCTTAGAACTTGCAAGCACAGAACTATGAGATTCAGCCCTACCCCCAAAGGAATAATTTTAATGTTTTATGTTCTTTCTTTTTGTGGCATCTATTTCCATAATGTCTTTAAAGGTGTAGCTACAATCAGTTTGAGTCTCTCTAATTCAGATTCTATGATATGGATTGTGTTGAAGTTACTCAATAGTTTTGTTCTAACCAATCTGGTTTGCTATGTAAAATAACAGTGTAATAAAAATTGTAGTTGAATGTCCTTGCTTTTAAGCATTTTAGGAAACTATTTATAAATGGTATGTTAATTTAAATAATTCTTATTCTTTCCAATACTTTTTTTTAAATTAAATTAGTATAGGTTATTATTTAAAATTGTATTTACTTTCAGAATACAGTTTTAACACCCCAAATTCCATTCTTAAGGTAGGACTTTTTCATGTTTTATTATGCTTGAATGTCCTTTTTTAAATTATTACTAGACCAGGTACAAATATACTTTTGTAAACTATGAACATTGTGCCAGAATATTCTCTGCATTATACTCTGTCTACATGGGAGAAGACTGTCACGAGAGGAGGCTGAGGCTTCACAATGCACACTGCTACAACAAGGAGGTGCTAAGAATACTTGGAGAACCAGCTCTGACTTGTGACCAGGCCTATCTAAAATTAAATTGATTAAAATGGAAACTAAATGATTAAGGCAAAAACACAACAACCTCCCAGCATAGCTAGCTCACACATGTTTAAGGCACATAACCTAAGAAGAGGTAAAGTTTTACCATTGTTCTTTTACTCCAACATGTAGAGACGACCAGGAAAAAGGTTATTTTCACCAACAGTTTTCTGGATACATTACATTGAACACCATGCCATTAAAATTTTTTTTCAAAGGTTCTCAGTCATTCATGTATTGGTTCATTTAGCAAGTGTTTGGATACCTATTATCTACAAAGCATTATGCTAACTATGCAAGGTAAAGAATATGACAGCTGAAAACTTGTACCAGATACGAGCTACATGTTTTTCATGCTGTGTGTGTGTGTGTGTGTGTGTGTAACCCACCTATTAATGATATAAAGTCATTGTTGTTTTTATCCCAATGTAATACACGATGAAAAAGAATCTGATGGGGAAATTAAGTTGTTTAAAGGTGTCATTGAACAAGTTTTAAAGTAAAGTGGGATTCAAATCCTGGTGCTCTGATTTGTAAAATCAGAGTTCTTCCTAGAACACCACAAAGCTAAATCAAGCACATGTCCTGTCTAAAAGTTGACATCTAGTTCACTGTTTCTCAATCAATCATTTTGAACCCATGGCCCACTACAGGCTCATAATGCAACAGAATATGATGACAATAGCAAATACAATATTATTCTTAGTTCTATATTGATATAACATACATACATCTTAACTAAAGAGAAAATAAAAATAAATATATTTCCCGAAAGAGAGTATCTGATATATGTTGTTAATAACTTAGAAAATTCTTTGCTGTTTCTGGTTAATTAGAGCTCTACTTAACAGCCAAGGGAGGAATTATACAGGAAATACTTAGATTTTTTGTTTGCTTGCTTGTTTTGTTTCACTTTAAATATATAGCATGTGTGTATGCTTGGTTGGGCTAAATAATAAGTAATAATAAAAACTTTTTCCTATAAACCTCAATTCTCAGTATTCCCTAATGTACACTCCCCCACCTGACGCCACATTTTACCGCGGACATTCTCACTGCTCTATGAAATGCCCTTCTCTCTGCTCTCCATCTTATCCAAAACCTCCATTTTTACGGGACCAGCTCAAATTCCGCCGTCCCCCTCTGACCATAACAGACTCCCAGGCTTTCCTCTTGTTTTAGCGGCACAGCACTTACTATGGAACATTCATAATGAGCCAAATGTTGTCCTTTCTAATAGGAGAGTGCCCAAGGATAAAGCCAGAGACACACATAATGCAATGAAATGTGGCAGATATGGATTAAATGATCAGGAAATGCAGAGTCAAGATTGATTAGTCCTGCTTGTGAAAGTCAAAGAAATATTCAAAGAGGAAACAGAACTGCTTCCACCACATTGGTTGCTATTCCCTAAAACATGTTCCATCATCTCTCTGCTCTGCTTTGTTTTCTTTCCCTTCCAGCCAGAACTTATTTCTTTCTCATCTTCCTCTTGAAATCATGTCCATTTTTCAAGGCATGGTTGAAATGTCAACTCTATCATAAATATATGGCTATTTCTTTCAACCATAAACCACATTTTACTCCTCTGAATTTTTAAAACAGGATTTTATTAACCTAAGGATTGGTTTTCCTATAAACCTCAGTCTCCCTAATTCTTAGAGAAAATCAGCCTTAATCTCATGAAAAACTTTCAACTCCTTAAAGGCAACAATTTGATCTTATTCTCTATTAAAATTATTTTGAGATACATTATTTAAAAAGAAAACATAGCAAATAGTCACTACCCCATACAGACCCTCTCATAGATTTAAGCATAGTGTTTTGTAAAACAGCTTTATTGAAGTATAATTCAAAGATAGTAAATGGCACATGAAATGTATGATCTAACAAGCTTTGACACATATATCTACCTGTGAAACCATCATCTCAATCAAGATAATTAACATGTACATCATCCCTGAAGTTTCCTCAGGACCTCTGTAGTGCCTCCCTGCACCACTGCTTCTTCCATCCCCAAGCAACCTGTTTTCTATCACTACACATAAGTTTGCATTTACTAGAATTTTATGTAACTGGAATCAGATGTACTCTTTTTGTCTCTAGTGTATTTCACTCAGCATCATTATCTTGGGAATCATCCAAAATAATGCATGACTGGTTCATTCTCTTTTTAGTGTCGAGTAGTATTCCAATTAGGTACCCTTTCACCTGTTGATGGATATTTGGGCTGTTTCCAGTTTTTGACTTTTACAAATAAAGCTGTCATGAATGTGTGAGTCTGTGCACGGACATATGCTTTCATTTATCTTGGTAAATATCTGGGAGAGGGATGGCTGGATCATTTGGTGTGTATTTTTACAATTTGATAGATTACTTTCCAAAGTGTTTGCATCATTTTATATTTCCACCAGTAACGTGTGAGTGTCCAGTTGCTCCACATTCTCGCTAAAACTTGTTATGGTGATTTTTTTTGTTTTTGTCTTGTTTTTTTTTTTTTTTTACAAGCAGGAGTTTACTTAGAAAGTCACAGAGGTAGAAGAAATGAGCCATGGTGAGTTAGTTCTTAAGATTTTAGCCTTTCTAATGGGTACACGGTAGTTCCCCATTGTGGTTTTAATTTCCATTTTACCTATTTAGTAATGATGTTGATTATTTTTTTGCATGCTTATTTGCAATCCATATCTCATCTTTGAAGTAATGCTCTTTTAAATCTTTTGCCCACTTTTAAAATTCAGTTGTTTTCTTACTATTGAGTTTGATGAGTTCTTTCTATATTCATCATACAAGTCTTTCATCAGATATTTGATTTGTAAATATTTTCTCTCAGACTGTGGCTTGTCTTCTAATTTTGTTTCTTTTAAAATTTTCTTTTTAATTTATTGATTTTTTTTTAGAGAAAGAGGCAGGAGGGGGAGGGGAGAGAGAGAGGGAGAGAGGAGATCAATTTGTTGTTCCACTATTTACGCATTCATTTGTTGATGATTGTATATGCCCTGACCGGGGATGGAACCCGCAATAATTTTGGTGTATTGGGATGACACTCCAACAGAGCTAACTGGCCAGGGCCTAATTCTCTTAACAGTGTCTTTTGAAGAACAACAGTTTCTTAACATTGATGAAACCCAATTGGATTGGATTGTACTTTTTTGAGCTTTTATAGATTATACTTTGAAATCATATCTAAGAAAATTTTGCCTAACCCAAATTGACAGAGGTTTTTCTGACATGCGTTTCTACAAGTCTTATTGTTTCAGGTTTTACAATTAGGTCTTTGATTGACATTGAGTTATTTTTAATATGATGCAAAGTGTGGTTGAAAGCTTTCTGCTTGTTTTGCAGATGGATATCCAATTTTTCTAGTATCTTTTCTTTTGGAAAGACTATCTTTTCCCTAATGAATCATCTATAATTATATATATTTGCATATATATATGCAGGTCAATTTCTGGACTGTCTAACCAGTTCCACTGAATTTGTTCACATCAATACCACATCATCTTGATTAATGTAGCTATAATTCTTGAAAACAGGTGGCATTAGGCTTGAATTTGTTCTTTTTCAAAGTTGTTTTGGTTATTTCAAGTCATTGGCATTTCCATATGAAGTTTAGAACCAAGTAGTTGATTTCTACATTTAAAAAAAAAAAAAAAGGCTGCTTGGATTTTTACTGGGACAGTGTTGAATCCCAGTCTAAGGAGAATTGACATATTAACAATATGTCATGTATCTCATGAAAAAAGTTTACCTTTCCATCTATTTAGGTTTTTTTCTTACTTCTCTTAGGTGTACTTTGTAGTTGTCCATGTACAGGTCCTTCAGATATTTAAAAAATTATCCCTAATTATTTATATTTTCACTGTTATCGTAACTGACATTTCATTAAATTTTAATTTCTAATTGCTCATTGAAAGTATATAGAAATACAATTGATTTTGGGGATATTGCTCTTGTATCCTGCAAACTTACAGAACACACTTATTAGTCTGAGTAGCTTTTTTGTAGAAAACATTTATTTTCTATATGAAGTATCATGTCATCTCTGAATAAAGGGTCTTTTATTTATTTCCTAATCAAAATAACTAGTTTCCTGCCTTTCTGGAATAGACAGGTAGGTAGGTAGGTAGCTAGACAGATATAGGTAGATAGATATAGACATAGTGTATACACATACACTATATTGAAAAGCAGTGGTGAAAATAAACACCCTTGCTTTGTTTCTGATCTTAGGGGAAAACATTTGGTTTTTGACTTATTTTTATGGACTGAATTGTGTCCCACCAAAATTCATAACTTGAAATCCTAACCTCTAATACCTCAGAATGTAACTATACCTGAAAAATGAGATTAATGAGAAGTAATTAAGTTACAATGAGCTCTTTAAGGTGGGTCTACTCCAATATGACTGGTATTTTTATAAGAAAAGAAAATTTTGGATACAAATATGCACACATACAGAAGAAAAACCAAGTGAAGACAAAGGGAGAAGACAGACATCATTAAAGCAAGGAGAGAGGCCTCAAAATGAAATCAACCTTGCCAACACCTTGATTTCATACTTCTAGCCCTCAGAAGTGTGAGAAAATAAATTTGTTATTTAAGCCATCTAGTCTGAGGTATTTTATTATGGCAGCCCTAGCAAATTAATACAACTTTAGGTTAGATACATGTTTTGTTGGTTTTTGTTTTTTTTTTTTTAGAAGCCCTTATCACATTAAGTTCCCCTCTGTTCCTACTTTGTTGGGAGGTTTCCTTTTTTCTTTTAATCAGGAATGGGTATTGAATTTTGGCAAATGCTATTTCTCTATTAAAATTATAAAATTATTATTCAATTTTTGTTTAATATAATAAATCACATTGATTGATATTTTAATATTAAACCAACCTTATATAGTGGGAATAGTTATCACTTTGTTGTGATGTATTAGCTTTTGATTTGCTAAAATTGTATTAAGAATGTCTGCATCAATGTTCATGATGAACATTGGTTAGAGTTTTACTTCTTGTCATATCTTTGTCTCATTTTCATATCAGGGTAATGCTGTTCTCAGAGAGTAAGTTAGGAAGTGTTTCCTCTTTTTCAATTTTCCAGAAGAATTTGTGTAGAATTGGTATTTTCTTTTCCTTAAATGTTGGGAAATTCACCAGTGAAACTATATTAGGACTATAGTTTTCTTACTGGGAAGATTTTTTAAATATAGATTTAATTTCTTTAACAGACATAGAGCTACTCAGGTAATCTATATCTTCTTAAATGAGTTTTGGCAATTTGCGTCTTTTAAAGAATGTGTTTATTTCACTGAAATTGGCAAGTTGATTGGCATAAAGTTATGTATAATATTCCCTCACTATCAAGATCTCTAATGGTGCCCCTTCTCTCTTTCTTCATATTAGTAATGAGGATTTACTCTATTATTTATCCTGATCATTCTAATCAAAGGTTAATGATTTTATTAATCTTCTAAAAGAACTGGCTCTTGGTTGCACTCATTTTCTCTATTGTTTTGCAGCTTTCTATTGCAATGATTCTGTTTTGCTCTTTATTATTTATTACTTCTATGTATTGAGTTTTAAAAATTTCTTTTTATGTGGTCATATTTTGGAAGCTTTACTTCTTTTTCAAATATAGGCACTTAGTTCTATAAATTACCTCTTATTATTACTTTAGAAGGATCACTCAAATTTTGATATATTGTGTTTTTATTTTCACTGAGTTCAAAATACTTGGAGATTTTTCTTCTGATCTTTTTGACGTGTGGATTATCTATAAGTGAACTAATTAGTTTCCAAATATTTGAGGATGTTCCAATGACTGTGCTATTGTTGATTATTAATTTACTTTCATTGTAGTCAGAGGACATGCTCTGTAGGACATTAATAATTTAAAACTGACTAGCCTATGTTACATGTGTAGTTAATAAAAATGTGTATTCTACTGTTGTAGGTGGCATGTTCTATAAATCTCAATTAGGTCCAGCTGAATGATAACATTTAAAAATATTTTATATTCTTCCTTATTTTCTGTTCTTTTTAAGTCTATCAATTATTGAGAAGTCTTTAAATTCCCAAATATAATTATGGATTTGTCAGTTTTTCCTTGTAGTCCTATCAGGTTTTGCATTGTCTAATTGGAAGTTCTATTATTAAGCATATAGATATTTAGGATTATTATATCCTCTCAATAAAATGACCCTTATCGTTCTGGAATGACCTTCTTTCTCTCTGGTATCATTTTTTGCTCTGAAATCTACTTTGATGATAATATAGTCAATCCAACTTTCCCCCATCTTTTTACTTTCAATTTATATGTGTTTTTATATTTGAAGTGTGTTTCTTGTAGTCAGCATATAGTTATGTCTTGTTTTTTAATTCAATTTGCAAATCTCCTTTTAAATGGTATATTTAGAACATTTGCATTTAATGATTTTGTGTACTGAAATTTAAGTCTATTGTTTTGCTATTTGATTTTTATTTGTCACATCTGTGAAAATTATCTGGTGATAATTTCTGTCAGCTTTCATATATTTGAAAACATCTCTAATTAACCTTTACTTTGAAAGATATTTTCGTTGACAAGTACTCTGCTTCTGTGCTTAAGCATGTTGCTCTACTATCTCCTCAGGTGGATTATTTCTGACAAGGAATCTACCGTAATTCTTACGTTTCTTCCTCTGTATGGAAATTTTTTGTTTTAATATTTATTGCTTTTAACATTTTTTCTTTATCACTGGTTTTGAGCAGTTTGACCATGATGTACCTTGGTATAGTTTCTTCATGTTTCTTTTGTTTGGAGCTCATTGTGGTTCATTGAGCTTGAATCTGTAGGTTTACTATTTTAACAAATTTGGAAATTTTTAAATCATATTTTTTCAAATGCTCTTTTCCAAACATATCCTCTTTAACTTCTTTTCCTGGCACCCCAATTACACATACATGAACCCTTATTTTTTTTTTTCTGTACAGCCCACTGGTGCTTTATTTTTTGTTATTCTCTCTTCTCCTTGATTTTCATTTTAAATAATTTATATTGCTATATTTTGTTTCTTATTTTTTTCTTCTGCTATTTCTAATCTGCTATTAATCCCATCCAGTGTATTTTTCATCTCAAGCACTGCAGTTCTGATTTCTAAAAGTCTGACTTAGTGCATTTTAATAACTTCCATGTTTCTACTTAACTTTTTGAACACATGGAATTCAGCTATAATAAATGTATGTGCCCTCGCTTGCCAATTCTAACATCTGTAAAAGTTCAGTATTAGTTGATTAATTGATTTAATCATCTATTTATGTCAAATTTTCTTACTTTTTGCCATGTCTTATAATTTTTTATTAAATGTCAGACATTGAGATTTTACTTTTTTGGGTGTTGGATATTTGTATTCATATAAATATTTTTGAGCTTTGTCCTAAGATGCACTTGGAAGCAGTTTAATCTTTTTAATTTTTGCCGTTAAGATTTTTTAAGCAGACCAATTATTCCCTAGGACCAAAGCAAGATTTATCTGTGTACTCTACTCAGTTGCTTGTGAATCTTGAGATTTTTTCATTCCAACTAGTGGGAGCAGACAGTATTACTGGCGCTATGTAAGCACCTGGCATTGTATCCCTTTATCTTTTGGGTGACTCTTCCTCTGGTCTTGAGTACTTTCCTCACACACAGGGACTAATCAGTGCTCAGCTGAATACTGAGAACCCTCTGGAGTTTTTTCTTTTCCAGTACTCTGTCCCACGAACTCCTGCGACCTTCAGCTTTCTCAGACTCTCACCTTGTTTCCTCAATTCTGTTAGTCTGCGGGGCTCCACCTGAACTCTTTCTCCTTGTGCCAGCACCTGGTAAGCCTTATAGGCAATAGTCCAGGGCAACTGTTAAGCTCACCTTGTTTGTTTCCTATACCACAGGGATCCCTATCGATCACTGCCCGATGTCTAGTCTATCGAAATTGTTCTTTCATACATATTGCCATGTTTTATTTGTTTCAGATTTAAGGGTAAATCTGGTCCCTGTCATTGCACCTTGGCTTGAAGCAAAATCTAGCAGATATTTTATTCCTTTTGGATCTTGTTATTAGTATTCTATATTTTTCTTTAATTAAAATATTTACTATTATTTTGGTGCTCTATCTTGAACTCAACTAAAATGCACTTGTATATAAATTATCCATATATTTTACTTTATAAATTTTTATAGCTAACCTTTTCTAATCCACTTAGCTTCCCTTGACCACAAAAAGTTTTATATTCTCTTCTTTCAATATCAGCTAATAAGTTATTTTAAACATTAGTTCCAATGATAAAAGCAAACTATTTTAACTTACTAAAAAAATCACAAAATGCTGAGCTCTAAAGGTCTCTGGTATATATAAATTGTTTACATCTGCAAAATCTCTTTCAGTAGAAAATAGTGTATAACTTTAATCTGATGCTAAAGACAAAGACACCTTTGCAAGCTGCTGATGCACTGACCACTGTGGCGCGGCCAGCGATCACGGCGTTCACGGTGTAATGACACTGCCGTGACACCAACGCATTCTGTGGGGGCACTTAACCTTTATTGGCATTATCTAGGCAACTTTCAAAATTACTTGAAGAAACATTTAAAACTATCTGAAGACCTTAACAAAGCATTAAACATAAAACATCAGTACAACTTAGTGATAATCTTTAATTTCTTATGCAATAGGGTAGAAGCAGAAATGAAAATGTAACTCTAAGGAAAGGCTATCAATTTTTTTCTACTTAACTCTGCTCATTAGAAATTGCTTGGAGCATGTTCCTCTAAACATAGCACTTGTAATAATGCCATATTCATTTATTATATCTTTGCTTCCTTACTTTGGGGTCACATACTATGCTTACCACTTTTGTTTTTCTGGGCTAGCATCTTTTTCACTGGCATTTTTACCCTGTCCCTTAAAAGAATGTTTAAATGTCAGGCATATTCAGTAAATACCAAATCTTAATTTTCACTATTATTAAAAATATCTTACTAAATATTATAACTATTTTCACAAATTTCACATGGCTTTCTTTCCCCCCACATTGGTTAGAAGACTTCAAATATTCTTGGGTAGCCCTCCTATGATCTTCACATCAAGGAATGTAAATCTGTTATGCTCATTTTTGTCTCTCTCTCTTCCTCTCCCTCTTTTTTTTTTTTCCCTCCCTCCCTCCCTCCCTCCCTCCCTCCCTCCCTCCCTCCCTCCCTCCCTCCCTCCCTCCCTCCCTCCCTCCCATATTCCCCCTTTCCTCTCTTTCTTCCATCCATCTGAAACAAATCCCAACTCCCTATAATTTATACTTCCTTTTCCTGTTATATAATTTATGAAATCAAAGACCCCTAAATGCTAATCTAAATATACCTCTGAAAGTCTTAGGTGTGGCAGGGAGGTGTTTTAGGCAATGCAATAGTTTTTGGCAACTACTGAATGTCAGAAACCAGTCTGAACAGGTTTTTATCATTATTAATTTTTTATAGTTGCCATAGTAAAAACACAGTCCAAAAATCAACATATTTATAGTTTTCAAATGGCATATTCTGTAAATGTCCTGTCTTTAGTGTATCATTGAGCCTGATGCTGTAAGTAACACAGGGCACAGATCTCCTACTTATACTACATGTTACTGTCAGAACATTAAGCATGTTGCTATCTCACCACATCTAACAACTAAAATACACCAACATTAAGTAAATCAATTGCGATTACTCAGCGTCAGAAGCAGGTGGAAACTGGGAGTGTGTCCACTTAGACTGTATACACGCACAGGCAGCTTAAGTTGTTTCAGCGTATCACTTAAAAGAAGACAGTCAACAGTTGTCAATTATCATTTAAAAGAAACACAAACCTCATGTCAATACACATCTCAATTTTTATTCTAGCTCATTTTTTGGTAAAGTAGACTGCTTGGGATACCTGAAACCCACAGATAAAAGATATTTTAAAAGGTCCTGTAAAAGTAGAATTTACAAAAAAATTTTTTAAACAGTAATTTTCTCTCTGAAAAACAGATCTTTATGAGTCACTCTTTAACACCAAGACTAGTATTTTTCACTTGGTACATAGCCAAAGAAGTATTAACTTAATTTTATCAGCAATAATAATAATAATAATAATAATTACTATTTAATGAATGATCATTATGAGGTATAGTGCTAAGTGCCCTACAAGATATTATTTCATCTTATCCCTAAATAACCCATGCAATTTAGAGTTCAATGCCTTCATTTTATAGAGGAGAAACTGAGGTTTAATAAAATTTATTGTAAAGTTTGGAAAAGAAGCTCTATGTTTTACATAATACACAGATACCTGATACATTCTGTTATTAAAAATTAACTTCAGCTTAAAACTTATTTACTCAATATTTGTTAAAATATAAAAGGCAGTTTTTAATTACTGTTGATAATTGTTCAAATACTCCACTGGCACAGTTAAAATTCAATGAGCATAGTCAAAATTTGATTAAAACTTTAAAAAATTAAACACATTTCTGTAAGTCTTTAATAAGAGAGGCTTTTATATGGATTTTTAATGAATAAAAAAATGCAATAAATTGCTTACAACCATTCCCATACTCTTTCTCTGTTACGTTATTCTCTGCATCATTTCCCCCTTTAGGACTATGCAAGAAAATTATGTTATAACAATTATTATAAAAGAAAAGTACACATTATTTTCATGGCTTATTGCTTTCAAATCATATTTTTACTTCAAATAAAATCAAATAGCAAAATTTTTTACATACAACTTTTTAAACTTTTCACTTGAATTGTTATTTACAGCAGGGCAAGTTGCACTGTCTTTATTTGTAATTTTACGGAGGTCATTAGATTCATTGGTAGCAAAGATTGAGAGCAATAGCAGGATATCTGGAAAATGAAATGATTGAATCAATTCTGGGAAGGGACCTATAATAATTAGAAAAGACAACTCAAATGAATGACACATGCTCTACATACAGAGCATGTGACTCTCTGTAAGGAACTGGGCACCCAGAATCCAGAGTGGAGGCTACTTGAGGCATAGCAGTTTATATAACCTAATTAGCCAACCCACAAGGATTAAAGGACCTAATCACTTGCCAATAAAGGACTTGAGAAGCTTGGTATAATATGAACAAGCTGAGTTCTTTTATCATACACCATAAATTTATAATGAAAATAAAATGGAGAATTGGCCATTTCATTCAAATCAAAAGAGCATGTGGGTGTGCCTGGATTTCTTCATTGCACCTTTCATCCAGCTAGTCTGTGCTCTAGACACTACAAGCAAAGCTCATTGCATGATGGAATGAAGGCAAGGGCCAGAACTGAAGAATTTAGGTTAGCATATTTTACAGTTTCATAAAGTCTTTGGAAGAAACTACAGCTACAAATGCAGATTTTATCTCAGAGTTGTCATAAGAATCTGCCAAATATATTTATTGATTTTAGAGAGAGAGGAATGGAGGGAGAGAGGGCGTAGAGAAAGAGAGAGGAAACACATCAATTTGTTGTTCACTTATTTATGCATTCATTTGTTGATTCTCGTATGTGCCTTGAGCAGGGATCTAATCCATAACCTTAGCATATCAGGACAATGCTCTAGCTCTAAACAACTGAGCTACTAGGCCAGGGCCTGCCAAAGATATTTAATATTTGAATATAAAGTGCTCTGAGCTCAGCTTTTCAAATCCCTCAGTCTCTTCATGGAAAAAAAAAAAGCAACCCAAAAATAATAATATGGCCTAGCGATAAAGATCATGAGCTCTGAGCCAAAATGCTTAATTCAGATCTCTGCTTTATTCCTTATTAGTTGTCTGAACTTTGGAAAATTACCTCTCTGTGCCTTTTATCTTATCTCAAATAAAGATGATAGCCCAACCAGGTGTGGCTCAGTGGTTGAGCATAGACCTAGGATCCAGGAGGTCAAGTGTTCATTATCTGAGTAAATCAATTAAACCCCAAAACTGATTGTGCTAAAAATAAACTAGGTCCTCCAAGAAGATCCAGTATTCCTGGAATTGCAGAAGTGAGCATATGAATCCTAGAATTGTCCTAAAATATTGAGTATTGTGGGTATATTGGGCAATATTTTGACTCAAATAAATGGGGAAGGAATTAATCAACACTTATTGAGTTCCTAAGGTATGGTAGGCTTTCTGTGGTTTCTGTAGATAGGTTGTTTCATTTTCATTTTTATAACAGTCCTTGCAGATTATTATCCCTGTGTAATAGCTAAGGAGACAGAAGCTCAGAGGTTTTATAGCTAACAGACTTGGGTTGGGTTTATTTTACCCTAAACTCGATTCTCTTTCTGCTATTACCTGATGTCTGTATATTGTTTCATGAGAACTGAAGAAATGCAGGCAAGGGCTGCCATTAGTTCTTTGAATGTGAGAACAGAACTGAGTTTTGCTCTCATGGCTTTCAAGAATAGTTCTGTTACTACCAGTGTTCCCGATTACTTGGTCAAAGCTGGCGACTCTCACAATTGATTCAAACTATTTTTTTCAATGAATAAATTTTATTAAACTGCTTTTAAATATATTTTATGCTAATACTAAAATTTATATTCTCAAACTGATAAAACAAGTGACAGCAATTATTAATAGAAAGTCCAAGTGCCTCTACTTTGAAAGTTTTAAAAATGAAACATTCCCTCTATAGACAATTCAGCAGCATATAGGAAATAAAAGAGGCTATGCTCAACAAAACAGGGCAAATCAACACAAACAGGTTAAGATCTGCATAAAAGTTCACTCTATCTAAATGATAGAAATTTGAGGGGATAGTTTGGTACTTTGCTCTTATTACTATCTACACAGGTAGCTAAACTGAGTTCATGTCCCAAAGGAGAAAATTTGGGTTATAAAATACTCTTTGGAGTAATACAAGGACTTTTGAAGCCGAATTGTACTTTGATCATATTACGTCTGTTGGGTATCTACAGATCAGTCTCTGGCAACTTCAAGTGTCCAGAATGCTCCAAACTTCAAAGTAGCCCACCGTTCCACATCTCCCAATCTTTCTCATGGCCCCACCTTCAGGCACAAATGAAACTTAACACAAATGTACCAACCTTAAATAGAAATCAGCAATGAAAATAAAAGGGCTCAGAGATAATAAATGGTAGCTCACCACTGTCTGATCAAAAGGAAAAGAGCGTGCCAACTGCCCAATGATGTCTATAAACAGTCAGCTGTTCTGAGCTAGAGTGAAGATTATCTGGTGGCCAAAACCAAAAGACAGGCAGAGAGAAAACAGATGGGAGTGGATGTGAGGGTAGCAGGGTACAGAAATTAGAAGTAGAGGCACTACCTGGGCAGTAGAGACAGCCAGTGCTAAAAACAGAGAGATCATTTTTTAAAGGCTCAATGTAGACTGGCAAATATCAATCTTGGTATAATGCAGAGGTGGATGTCCATATAAAACCTTTATTAATTTTAAGTCTATGTAGAAATATCAACCTCAATCTTAAAATTCCTACCTTAATAATGACAAATAACACCGCGTTATCAGTACTGCCACGGATCTGCATGAGAGTATTACAGCAAGTGATTCATTTTCTGGAAAATTAGTTTAGCTTTATATATAGCAAACATTATATCCTTAAAAATAGCTCCAACTCCATGTAATCTGGATTTAGAAAACTCTCAGTTCAAATTTAAGCACTTTGAGGGCAGGGCTCATGTCTTGTTTATTGAGGTACCCCTAACATTTAGTACATTGGCTAAGATCTGGTGAGAATTTAATAAATACTTTTGAATATTTATTATTTAATTTAAATATTATTTATTTCTTAAATTAATGATTTATCAGTTGTTATAAATAATAAATTAATATTTTAATTTAAATATTTAGTGAATGTATTGTATGTAGAATACCAACTTATTTGGAAATATTTACAAATGTGTAATTTAAAAATTAAATTTGAATTAGAGACCAATTCATTTGATTCCTTGCACCATTAAAAGGTTTTAAAAAAAAAATTAACTATGTGCCAATTACACACAGTCCTGGCTTCTAATAAAACAGAAATTACATTAACTTAAGTGACGTGCTAATTATTATGAGTAAATAGTGAGAAAAATAAAATATTACTTACTATGCTCTATTTGAGATAAGTAATGATCAGATAGTATTAAATTTATTTATTTTTTAAAATTTTTAAATTGAATTTATTGGGGTGACATTGGTTAATAAGATTACATAGGTTTCAGGTGTACAATTCTATAATATACTCTCTGTATATTGTATTGTGTTCACCACCCCAAGTCAAGTCTCTTTCCTTATTAGAAGGCCATGTAAAGAGACATAGACATACACACAAGGAAGAGGCATGTGACAGTGAAACAGGCAGAGATTGGAGTAATGCATCAGCAAGCCAAGGAATGCCAAGGACTGCTAGCAACCACCAAAAACTATGAAGACACAAGGAAGGGTTCTTCCCTAGGGCCTTTAGAGGGACATGGCCCCACTGACACCTTAATTCAGACACCCATCCTCCAGAACTGTGGAAGAATACATTTCTAAATATTTACACTGCTCAATGTGTGATACTTTGTTACAGCAGGCCTAGGAAATGAATAAAGGCTCTATTTTAAATGGGAAGGTCATGGGAGACCTCTGATAAAATGACATTTTAGTTATCTTAACAAGAAGGAAATGGCAGTCAGGTAAACGTAAGAAGAGAAGTTTTGTAGGCTAAGGAAACACAGGATGTGCCACAGTCCCAGAACAGGGAAGAATCTGTCAGATTCAAGAAGCTGTACGATTTGTCCAAGGTCAAAAGGCCAGGAAGTAGCAGAATTGACACTTGGTTCCAGGTCTTCTGATTCAAAGGCCAGGAGTTAAAGCTTTCATGCTATGCCCAGATCTCAGAAGATCTTCAAAACAAGCAAGCAAGTAATCAATCAACCCACTGACCCACCCTTCATTGTTCAGTTTTCTCGGTAAGTGAAGCATGGCTAGAGGCAGGCACTGCAGATGTTGCAAGGACATTTTCGTGAGAGACAGGAAAAGGCAAGTATTAAAGAACTACTCTGTGATTGTCCCCCGTAGCCAACGCAGACCTGTGAAGACCAGCTTAATCAATCTCCGAGGCTTGTGGATCATTTATAACTCTTACTTGGAGAAGGTGTAGAAAAGCCTTTCTGGATGAGAAAGCTCTTTCCTATTCAAAAATCACCTACCGATAACCACTGTGACAACCTTCCTAAGATATTCATCCTATCTCTGGCCTAAAGAAAAAGCTGCAAGGCTCACTTTTTCCTATATAAATTCTGGCTGTAGAATCATAGGCTGAAATCAGTTTCCCGATAGGTTTTGTCTGATCTGCTTAGTATTTTAAAATCCAGGTATTTCACACAATACTTCAGATATTCAATTTTTCTTGAAAAGACAACCTTGTCATAGATAATGATTAGTAAGAGTTGGAAAATGGCTTCCACTTTAAAAGGGGGTGCACTGCCCTGGCTGGCGTGGCTCAGTTGGTTGGAGTGTGATCCTGTGCATCAGAAGGCCGTGGTCAGGGCACATACCTTGGTCAAGGGTTCAATTTCCGGTTAGGGCACAGACCTGGATTTCCGTTTTGATTCTCCCATCCGGATATTTATGGGAGGCAACTGATCTATGTTTTTCTCTCACATTGATGTGCTCTCTCTCTTCTCCCTCTCTAAAATCAATCTTAAAAACAAACACTAAATTAAATAAAATTAAGTTAAATTAAATTAAAAAAACTAAAAGGGCATGCATTTACCAGTTACTACCACTCCTGCAAGTTTCTAGAACCTCACTTAAATAACTTGGCTGGTCTCTTGCAGGCATTTGGTTTGTGAACCTTGATCTATAAGGTCTAACTTTACAGTATTCAATCTGACCCCACTTTATCTGTATACTGAAACGTCTCACTAGTTTCACACTCAGAACCTATTGTTAACTCAGAACTCCTCTCTGTTTGGTGAGTATTTCATATTCATTTACCCTCCTTATCCCCCTTTAGTCAATCCTACCCCCCCCCCACCCCTCCAGAGAACAACCCAAGTTATGGCCTTTTCTCCAAACACACCTGACCCACTCTTTTTCCAAACTAGCTACTTACAGTGTCTGCTACTTAGTTTTCTTAATTGAATGCAGCCTGGAACTGTGGGTTAATTGTCAAGTACATATGTTTAGTCAAATATTATAGGACCAGCCCTGGCCGGTGTGGCTCAGTTGGTTAGAGCATCGTCCCATGCACCAAAGGGTCACAGGCTCGATTACCACTCAGGACACATACCCAGGTTGCATTTTCAGTCCCTGGTCAGGGTGCATATGGGAGGCAATGGATCAATGTTTCTCTCTCACATCAATGTCTCTTTCTCTCTCTCTCCCCCCCTTCTCCCTTCCTTTCTCTCTCTCTAGAATCAATGAAAACCCATATCCTTGTGTGAGGATTGAAAAAAAAGGGCCTGCATATGGACTTACTGAGATGCACCTGCTCTGAACTCCAGAGCTAGGGCAGCAGCTTGAAGGCACCAGGGATATACTGGGAGGAACTAAACTGTTTGGCTTCAGGGTGAGAGCTGAAGGAGCAGCTTTCTCTCAGACAAAAGAGCTGGAAGAAGCCATTATTCCTTTGTTGAACCCACCTCCCCCACCTCAGCCTACACCAGCAAGTGGACGCCATATCTGAGTCTCCATCAACCTACCTAACCACATTTGCTCTGCCCTGGTGATTCCCTGAGATCCCCACTCAACTTTTGGACTCACCCAAGCACCTTCCAGTGGCTTTTCCATATAAACAGCCTATCTTGGCTCATGCTGAGGACATTCCTAAAATTTCTTAAAGGTTCACAAACCCAAAGCAAGCAGCATCTGGCCTTGGCATGCTCTGTTGCTAAGCGGCCCCTAGCTAGGCACGAGTGGTAGCTGGCCTCCGTTTGCAGCTTAACCTCTCCCAGGCACCTCTACGCCCAGCACAAGTGGCGACCATCTGCAGATCCCTTTGTAGCTCATACCAAGTGGCCCCAGGCAGGGTGCAGGCAGCAGCTGACCTTGGCCTGCACCAGACCCTCTCCCAAGAGGTTCCAGAACCAACATACCCAATGGCCAACTTCAGACCACACCAGAGCACAACCCAACCACTTCCACAACCGACACATCCAAAGGGCAGACTCAGCAGGCACCAGCGCCCCACTAACGTGAATCCCGCTCCAGCAAAGATCTTCACAGATGAGAAAAAACTAAATGAGTTCATTACCACCAAACCGGTATTACCAAAGAAATGTAAGGGACTTCTTTAAGAGTTTAAAAAAAAAAAAGAGAGAGAAAAAATATGAGTAATAAAATGGCAATAGATACACATCTATCAACAACTACTTTAAAAGTAAATGGGTTAAATGCTCCAATCAAAAGACATAGGGTGGCTGAATGGATAAGAAAACAAGACCCTTACATATGCTGCCTACAGGACACTCCCATCAGGTCAAAAGACACACAGACTGAAAATAAAGAGATGGACAAATACATTTCATGATAATGGAAGCAAACAAACAAAAGAGCTGGGCTAGCAATACTTATACTCAGCCATAAGAACCCCACAAAAACAAGAACATGATGGACCTAGAAGGTATTACCTTAAGTCGGACGGAGAAAGACAAATACCATATAATTTCACTATAATCTAAAACACAAAATAAACAAACAAGACGGAACAAACTCATAGACACAGAGAACATTTTGATGGTTGCCAGAGGGGAGAGGGGTTAGAGGGGCTGGGTGAAAAGGGATGAGATTAAGTACACATTGGTAGTTACAAATTAGTCACGGGAATGTGGGTATAGCATGAGGAATATAGTCAATAATGTTGTAATAAATTATGTGTGGTGTCAGATGGGCACTGGACTTGTCAGGGTGATCACTTCGTAAGTTATGTGGATGTCTGGTCACTGTGTTGTACACCTGAAACTAATTAATATTGTATTTCAGCTGTAATTGAAGAATTAAAAAAATTATTTAAAAAATTCTGGATGGCTCCTGCTAAATGAAATGCAAGATACAATATTAAGTGAGCTGCAGGTTTTATTTCTTACGCATCTGGATTTAGACTATCCCTGTCCTGCATGAGAGGATATCTGTACGGCTAATTTGGATTGGACAGTTCTTCCAGTTCTGTCTCCAATCCCTGTATTTTCAGTGGGAGGCCGGTTTGGCAGTGGCTTCTAGGATGAAAACTATCTAGCAGGTTTTAAGCGGCTTTGGATTGCTGCCTGGTAGTGGTAAAACCCCAAATTAGTGAAACAGAATGGACTTGAATGATGAGTTTGAAACATACCAGAAACTCCACATCCACCCTCCTACCCATCAATTTAACTCATTCCTGAAGGTCATTCTCATTTTTAGAAATGGCTATTTGTATTATAAATTTTCACAAGACTGATCATTTAATATCAATCAATTTCATTTCCTTTACTGAAGAAAATCTTTTGGGACTTTAATCCTCAATGAGGGCTATAAGTGACTTCCTGTCTCTGCTGACTTAGAGCAAATGGACATTTCTAATGCACATTCTACAACACTATAAGTAGACATCATTTTGAAGTAAAGTTTTATTTGCTCTTGATAATGATATGTGCTTATATTTAAAAGAAGTACTTTTACTTGACATGATCCTATTAGAAATTCTCCAGAAATAGCTTTTGTTTATATTTAGTGTTTATTTTTTTCTTAGAAAATGTTCAAAACTAAGGATGCTATTTTACCAGTGTTCATATTCTACTCTACAGGAAAGGGGAGAAAAGAGGCAAATCCCAGGAGGAAAACGTAGAACGCTCTGTTATAACACGAATACCTGTATCTGAGTTTCTTTCACAGAAGTACAAGAAGTTTGTGAGAACATTATGCCCATAACCACACATCCAAATGGGAGCCTCTGGATGACCTTTACGGTGAACCTTTGAATTGAGGCACAGGCTGAATGCAACGCCCCTTGGAGGGCTCCTCCCCTCGCCAACCCCATTTCTTCTCTCCCCGTCATCACTAACTAGTGCTGGTTCAAACAGGCTGGCTCCAGTCTTTGCCACAGCCCTCCTCTCTGTCTGGGCTTTTGTTTGAGTTAGAATAGGGCCTGGCTTTTTTTGCTTCCATGCAGCATGTGCAATTAACCCACAAAATGAAAGACGTTATGGCATATGATTCACTAACTAATCAATGACCTAATTACCTGAGAAGATAATATTAATTTAAAGAAAATATAACAGCTTGTTTACTACTTATTATCATATTTGTATTTCATCTATTCTCCTGGGCCTGACAGTTTAATAGCTTTTATCCCTTGGCTAATCATAAGTCTTCTGTGTAATTGCTCTGTTTGCTGTTTATGAAGTCCTACAGAAATGTTTATATAAAGAATTTGAAAAGACTCCAAGTTCATTCAAATATCTTAACTTTTTCTGTTTTTCTACTGGACAGACAAGAAGAGTAAACAGAACAATTCTGAGTCATCCAACAAAGAGAAAACCGGAAAATGTCACTAATATGGTGACATTATTTTAAGCAATGCACTGGTTTTAGAACCAATTATTTTGAACACTGAATATGTTCCTTCTGTAACAATACCTGTGGGAAACAAAACTATTCTAAATCAATTTTTGTTTGCAGAATAAGTATGCCATTACCAAAATTCAAAGGAAATAAAAGCAATTTAAGGGATAGAAATATATTCTGATGAAATAAAAATTAATATTATTTAGTCACAACAAACAGCTGTCACCCCATATTAACTGCAGTTTCCCTTCTATTGTTGAGGACTAAAACCAACTTTTATGAGCAAAATCTTGGCCTCAGGCTTCTGTATTTCTAGGCCTGGGCAAGACAGTGTGTGTGCCTGTGCGTGTGAGTGTGTTGTGGAAGGAAAAAGAGCAGAGAAAAGCTGTGGGCAATGTGACAGGTGGTTTGACTCTGTCAGGGTTTTTAGAACCTCCCCTAGGTGCTAACACACACTGGACAAATCTAATGGGATCTAGCAAAAAAATCAGCTGAGAGAGCCGAACTTTGCGGAACAGCAGGCGTCACACCCTGGAAAGTGAACTGTGCCTGCACCTCTGTTTTGTTTGGCCGGTACAGTGTTTTTAATAATATGAGTGTGTGAGTGCGAATGCCCTTAGGCAGGGCATGTTGTGTTCCCACTGTCACCTCTCCCCATTGCTTTACACTTGTCTTCATTCAATTACCATGTGACTGGCCACTGAAGGCCTTTGAGTTGAGCCTGTGGCTCCACTTCAGAAGCTGAGTCTAAGGACCGGACATTTCCCTGGCCATGTCCTGAAGCTTGCCTCCAAGCTCCTGACATGGTTTCCTTCTACTTTAGGAATCTTGTCTCAGAAGCAAATTCACTGTGGCCATAGACATGGCAGTGTATTCAAAATCTGTCTGTCTGTCCCCAATATATATGTTTACAATTAAACAGGACCTTATACTGAAACTCAGCCAACTCACCTGTGCACCGTCCCTTTGCCAGAAAGGAAAAACTTGGAATAGAAGTAACATCATCAAAATCATGATGACTCATATTCAGATTAAATGCCAACTACATGTCAACTTTTGAATTATCTTGGATTCTTAGAGAAAACTAGAATATGGCACAGATAATGTATTTTCCCTTTGTGGACTAGGTTGAACACTGAGTGTGCTCCTGTATGTCATAAAATAAAAGCATCTCATTTTGGATAAGACAGGACCAGCTTTATATACAAGTCCTTAAAAGACAGTCAGGGGAGGCTGGTAGATTCTTTGCCTATTTACATTCCTTCCCTGAAATAATTGCCTTGCCTTTGTTGTTCAGCTAGTAGCAAAAATGCTGGGAGCTATTTACAGGAAATACAAGAGTCAACAATGGCATTTTAAAGGCCAAAGGAAAACAAGAAAACCAAGCTGTATGCAGAGGAAATATGTTATTGCTGAGCTGCATGGAGAGGTGAGGGGAGGGTAGAATGCCCACCTGTATGGGAAACTCTAAAATGGCATCAGTGTTGAAGGATGAGATAAATGTATCCAATCTTTCCTAAGTTCTCTGAGAAAAGATTAAAGTCTGCTTTCCATGACACTACACAGAAATGATCTAACTTATGGGGCTTTTGTAAGGATCACATGAGATTAGAGTAATAAAGTAATTAAAAACCTGAAAATCACGACTCAAATGCTAGGTATCAGGATTAGTTAAAAGCACATGAAAGAAAATGCTATTCTTCCACCTGTTGAGCACAGCATCTAAATTTGCACTGAAAAGTTGTTTATTAATTCGAAATATTATTCCCGGGTGAACATTAGAGATTTTTTCTCTAAATTATTATCATTTTTTGCATATGTACTTTCACAGTACTTTATATCCTTGTTGTTTAGAGCATTTCATTCACAATAACATTAATATACAATATCTCCACAAGGCAGGAAGAAATTCAGACTGCTTGGAAAGTAACCAGTGAGTCTGGAATGGAATCCACATTTCTGACCTTCAGTTTAGTGCTCCATCTGTTAGGCCCTGGTATTCGAATAATGAACTCAAATTTACCGGGTCGTCATCGCTCCAAAGTTCATTAATCACAGCAGCAAATCAGAACAAAATGAATGTCAATGAAAACTAATACCCTAAAACTTCTTTTAAGTGTCATTTCTTACACAGCTACCTAATTAATGAGAGAAACTCTAATCCACATCTTGAACCTCATGAAAAACTGGCTTCTTCTTTGACTATTATGTTTTAAAACATAATTCTAAGGCTTAAACTGACAATATGCTTTTCTTTCATTGCCTTGGTTTAACTCTGTTTTCCAAGCCGGAAGATTTGAATATGGTTTTCTAAAACCATAAATCTATTATTAATCTTCTCCTGAAGTAATTTTATTAAGTCCGTAACTATAGCATTAGAATAACTGGTAGTCTTCTACAAGTGTAGATTTAGCATAGAAACTACAGAGAGATACACACGCGTGTATACACACGGGTAGTATGTCTTGTGTCAGTGTCCCAGGCACATGACCAAAAGAGTATAGGTGAGGTGTTCTGGATACAGTTCCTGGGTTGAAAGGTAATAAAAGTGAATCCTAGAATCAGCAACTGTAATTCTCCTACCAATACAGTACATAATAACCAATCCCAGAATTATTACTTTTCTCAGTGTTTAATGATTTAAGAAAAACCTTGCCTGATCAAAATTATTATTATTAATATATATATATTTTAAATATATCTTTATTGATTTCAGAAAGAGGAAAGGAGAGGGCAAAAGAGAGATAGAAACATCAATGATGAGAGAGTCATCGAACAAGCCCACAGCCCGGGCATGTGCCCTGACTGGGAATCGAACCCTGATCGCCTGGATCCCAGGTCGACGCTCAACCGCTGAGCCACGCCAGGGCTGGGCTATTATTATTAATAAACTGGAATGTGGGCTCCAAGAAGGTAAGAGATTTTATATGATTTGTCTAGTCATGTACCCATATATTGTGCATAGAACAGTGTCTAGCATATAATAGATATTCAATAAAATACTTGTTGAGTGAAAGGGGGTGAGGAATTAAGCAGAGGCTCTGGCTGAGGGAGCAGATTCAGATTATTCAGAGTAGATCACATGCTTTGATGGAAGTGCCTAGTGGTAAAGCCTTTAGTAAATAATGTCTCTTTTGATGCTGAAACATTACCAGCCTCACTGCTACCATTTTCCTCCAAAAAACATACTTTTATGGTGGTGTAATGTATCAGGAAATAAGTTATAAGTCAAAGCCAAGAAGTTCTAAAATTGAGACAATCTAAATGAGAATAGCTTCAAGTTAATCAAAATGAATTTTTCAGAGCAATAAGTACCACAACTAGAATGAAAGCCAGTAAATAAAAAGTTGCTTTTATCCTAACTGACATTAAAAATTAATGTATGACAAATCCAGTAGTTATTTTTTATTCTTCCCTTTGCTCAAGTAGGCTGTTTGGGACTTCCAGTTCGAGATACCCAATGGCTTCACATGGGAATGTCCACTCTAAATACAGACCAGAGAAAAAGGGCCATCTGTAATATTTTAAACAAAAATAAAATTTAAAAAGTAAATAAATAAAAATAAATTCAGAACAAAGATGGGATAACAACAAATGAAACAAAGCAAAAAGGGTGGGACAGGGGCGTAAACATTATAGCTAGGGTCAAATACAATCCATTATTTCTGTGAACCAGAAATGTCAAAATCAACACTGGGCGGGTGCTGAGGCAAGGATCCTGCCGAGCGATGGGTGTGGAAGTATGCTGAGACATAGAGAATTTAGGTTCCTGTGTGTAACGAGAAATGAAAATGTTTCACAGGAGATAAGGAACTGCATGTGGCATGTGCTGATGCCTCCCCACCTCACCTTCCTAAGAAAAAAACCTGATGATGTTTCTGCCAATTGTTACCTGTGTTAGCATATTATGGAGCTGCAGGACTTGGTAAGTGAAAATTCAAACACAGCTTCTTGACCAGAAACTGAGCCAAGTCACCATTTGGCTCCAAGACTAGATTACCCATATCCCCGATAATACTGTGATATTATAAGTCTGAGTTCCAACATGGGGCCTCTAAGTTCTCGGTGGAAGCTACTGCAATATTATTAGACAAGAATAGGTGGATGGAGGGAGGAAAGGAGAGAGAAAAAGGGAGGAAACAAAACAACTTGCCACTCAAAGTGAGCCTGCCAACTATTATTTCAACACACAAGAGTAAATCTAATTCAATTAGAAGGCAATAAATAAAATCAACAATTTGAACATAAATGTGCTCCATAAATGAATTTCATAGAACAATCTGACAAAGATCTTAAAAGAGTATGTTAATGGCTAGAGATTAAGGAAGACAAAATTACCAATAAAAAGAACAAGAATCTATAAAATTCCCATAGAAATGAAAAAAAAATTGGTAAGTATGGAAAAAAAAAAATTGAAATTTAAAAAGATAGTTACTAACAGATGCAATAAGTGAGATAATTTTAGACTAAAATCTGAGAGTGAATTAATGAAAAAGTAGTAAATACTGAGGAACTTAGCCAGAATGCAGCGCAGAAAGACAAGGCTAAACGTGATGAAAGAATATTTACCTAATATCATTAGTTTCCAATCAACAATAAAAAAGTAGAAAAAAAACAAAAATAAAACATTGATAAAACTTTTGAAAATGTACTCCTAAATTAATTCAAGGAATTAAAATGGAAATCACTATGTTTAGAACTAAATGACAACAAAAGTAACAAAGTTTATTGGAGAGCAGCTACAAGCGATACTTCAAGGTAAATTTATAGATTTGTTCTTACAAAACTAAAAATAAAATAAGAATTTAGTTCAAAAGCTAAGTAAAGATAAAAATGTAAAATAAGTAGAAAAAAAATAATATAAACAGGATAAAATATTTACTAGAAAAAATAGAGACAGTAAACAAAACCATAGGCCTTTTTCTTTTAAAATATCAGTAAAATAGGTAAATGCTGAACAAGGCTGAGCAAGAAAAAAGGCACAAATAAACAATATTGGACACAAAAAGGGGAAGATTTATATAGGTACAACTGATAATACTTTAAAAAATCATAAAGAAGCCTGGCTGGGCGTGGCTCAGTGATTAAGCGTCGACCTAGGATCCAGGAGATCAGGGTTCGATTCCCGGTCAGGGCACATGCCCGGGTTGCGGGCTGCAGCCGATCAATGACTCTCTCATCATTGATGTTTCTGTCTCTCTCTTTCCCTCTCCTTTCCTCTCTCTGAAATCAATAAAGATATATTTTAAAAATAAATAAATAAATAAAAAAGATAAAAATAAAAAATCATAAAGATCCTCCAAAACTTATATTAACAAATTTAAAATTTATAGATGTAGGTATAGATTTTGATACAGATAGAATTTGTGTGCATGCAAGAACACCACAACTGATGCTAGAAATAAAGAGAAATTTTAAAATTTAATAATCCAGTAATAATTAACTAAATTGGATCCATAATCTAAAATATCTTGGCCCAGAAAGAATATCAAACCAGTTGTTTGGAAGAACACTGCAGAACATGACCCCTGTCTTTCTTTACCATTTAGAGCATTTATCATAAGAATAACCTCGGAAGTTTATTATAATGGCAGACTTTCAGGCTTCACCATAGGAGATTCTAACTCTAAAATTCTGAAATAACTTCACTTTTAACAAGCATTCCAGGAACCTCTGATAAAGCTGGCCCTCAAGCCACATTCTGGGAAACATTGCTTCAAGACATATGACCTTTAGACATTTATCTATAAAAGTTCAGTAAGTCCTCCGAATGATGATGAATATATACCATAGGCATGTGTAAGGGACAAATAAAGGTATAAATTCCATGATACCAACATAATTGACAACTAAACAATAACAAAAGAACTATTAGAAAAAGCACATGCCCATTTTTTTCAGACTTTTTTTCTGCTGGACATATACACTATCCATTTTCCTAAGTTTCAGGAGCATAACCAAGCTTTCCTCCCTGTATCAGAGAGCAAAAGTTGTCCATATAGGTTGCGGCTATTCCCCTCAGCCCACTGCTACCAGTCTAGACCCAGCGGGTACAAATTGGGAGTGTATCGCAGAGAGATGAAAAGCCCCAGAACTACTCAGCCCCGAGGAGTGAGTAAGGCGACTTACTCTGAGAGAAGGGAAGACCTTAGTCCCCAACTCCCGAGCAGCTGGACAGCAGACATCTCAGGGATGCCCGCCAGCACGGAACTGCCAATGGATGACCACGGAGGACTGAACTAAGGATGCCTCGCCTCCCTTCCCCTGATGGCTTACTATTACCAGAGTCCCCAAGAACCTAAATACAGCCACACGAAAAGGCCATGGGAGTCCAGAATGGACAGATTCAGTTTCTGCCACCCAACACAATGGGCCCGATTTGGCTACGATCGAAGAGAGTTATATTCCTCAGATATCTGCGTGTAGACAGAGATTAATACCTTCTGCAAGTAAAGGGCCATTCCAAGCTGAAGGAACCGAAATAAAACCTGAGAGGGTTAGAAGGCAGGCATTTACAGAAAATAGCAAGCAGTCTGGTGTTGCTTAAACAGTGGGTGAATGAAGCTAAAAACTGAGGGTGTTTGAGTTCCGACTTCAAGCTAAAGGCACAGGGAAGCGTCACAGGTTTGCAAACTGGGGGTGGGGTGTGCAGGCAAAGGAAAGTACTCAGAACTGTGTTGAAAGAAAATTAATGTGGAAAATGTATTTGACAGAGAAGACAGGAAACTGGGAGAAGAGTAAATTAGACTGATTCTTGCAATAACCAACGATGATTTTGATTGGATGAAAATATACACATTTGGTGCACGTGTGTGTGTGTGTGTGTGTATAAAACTCTAAAGACAATTCAGCCCCACAAAATCCCTAGTCAAATGGACCCAGTATGTTCTATCATTTAGTTCCCAAAACAAGTCGATACACAGGTCTCACTTTCCCCACATGAACATGAGGAATCAGCCTCAAGGAAGTGAGGGAACTTCAAGTTCGTGCAGAACCATCATCTCTCGCCTACCCAACTGCCAAACCACTTACACTCGCCTTCCTACATTCCCCCCAGCCCGACACCCGTCGAGAGTCGCCTCAGAAGCCACAGCGACCTTCCGAACAGCTAAGTGAGGCCAGCTCCCTCTGCTGCGCGACCCCCGCCTGGCTTCCACGGTGTGCGGAGGAAAATCCAGCGAGGCCCTTTCACTTCTCTGCTGCCGCTGACTCCGCATTCGGGACCCAGGCCATCTCACTGTCCCTAGGATAAACCTCAGGACTGCGCTAGCTTTTCCTGTTATCTAGAACGTTCTTGCTCAGTTATACGCACCATTTTCTTCTCATTTCCTTCACGTCTCTGCTCAAATTATATCTTCTCAGAGAGACTTTCCTTGACCTCTCCATACAAAATAGCTCGGCTTCTACTACCCACAATCGTTTCACTGCTGCTTTATTCCTTTTCGCTGTACTGAATCCTAACCTAGTATGTTCCCTTGCCCCCACCCCCAGGATAAACACTATAAAAAAGGGTTTGGTCTGTCAATTCACTGCTCTAACCAAAATCGAGAGAACAGGGCCTGGAACCTAATATGCACTCAAGACGTACACGAATTAATGGAGCCCGGTCTCTAACTCTGATATAACAACTTTGAAAAAATCAAGCTTGTTAGATAAACCAACCAATTTCAATCTCTGATCATAGAATTTGAAACTATCTAAACATTTGATAGCTACATTAATTACTATCTCTGAAATGCCTAGTGTGATTATTTCTGGCATCACTAATAACTCTAGTTTAATTTTATGTGTATCATTATTAAAAGGGGTCTGCATATCAGTGTGTGACTAGCAATGATGAGACTGATTTTCATATGCCACCAAGAAAATGTTCTTTATAGTCTGGTCATTGTTGTTTTTATGCATGTATGTGTATGCATGTATGTATACACCATACATTGATCCTACAGTCTCAAATGATTTTTTTGAATTTGAAAGCTCTAACACAAACCATCATTTATTTTTTATAATGTTTCATTCTATTGAAACTTAATATCCTCAAAAGTTAACAACTGAGATATACTTAGGGATCTATATGCTTTTACCTAGTAGAAAAAAATATTGGGGAGGGAATCACAATCTTAAAGGTATTAGCAGAATTTAGTGAACATTTGATAACAAATAGATTGTGTTTTTCAAACAAATTAAATCTCTCCACAAAATAGCACCAAGAAAAACTAGACACAAAACAAAACATTTGAAAGTGCTTTGTTTTTCATTATTTTTACGACAAAAATAAACCTATCTCCACTGCAAATAGAGATCGAGTGCAAAAACCTTTAGCTTAGAAACAAAAACAAGAAAGATGAATATATATCCACAGGGTTTGTTGGAGAGCTCTTCTGGGACCCCTGAGAAAGAGAGCTTGGAAAGAGTGCCTCCTAGTGGGTAGACTTGCTCAATGTAGAAGTGACGAGATGGAAAAGTACCTTTTACATGAAAACGAAAGGGATCTTTGGGAAATATCCACTCAGGAAAAAAAATTCACAGCCTTGCAAACTCATTTCCTAACAAGTCACAATTTCCTTGAATTCTCTCACCTGCTAAAGTGATTACATACGGATTTATCCAGGAGGAAAATAAGCTAAACTGTCTAGCAATGCTTGAGAAATCCTTTCTAGGAAGTGGAAAATTTATAATAATTTGTGTGGGGAAGGAAAATAAAATGAGTAAAACTTGAGTTCGTCATTGTTCTCCTGGCTGTTCCAAACTTGTACCTCTGCTCCTACGAATCACTTATCTTATGATCACTAAATATTTAATTAACTTTTAAGATTTCAGGTGCCCACAAGTAAATCTCCAACAAATTGCCAATGATTTTTCTCTGAGTCAATATATAGCAAAGGATTTTGAAGCATACATCTGTCCTGCAATGGTTATTACATGTCTGTCCTGCAGCTAGGAAACATACCTAATTATGGATTAATCAAAGAAGTAGGAATGGACAATTATTAAAATGTTTATCGTAAGATATCATGTTGTTGATTTAATTGCATGTTTGTTGAATCATGCTCTACATTCCATACTTCAACTTAATCATTTATATAAAATTTAGCACAAAAGCATTGATAATAGCAAAACGTTATTTTTTCTAACATTTTTTTATTTTAAATAATTTTCCAATTTCTAAATAGAATTGTATTACTCCTAGAAAAACAAACGTTTTTGCTTAGGGAAATGTATCAATTTAGGCAGCAATGCAAGAACTGACAAAAATAATTTTATAGAAGCTCAATTAATGGAGCTAGAGGCATTCTTGGATAAACCATTAACTTTTTGGATAATGGATCCCTTTCATTTAAACACTCCGCTTTAAGTCTTCACTATCTCCCCATCAACAGTAAAACTGCAAGCTTCCTCAAGGCCTGGCCCTCGGTGGCCAGCTCTTGCTTACCGGTCAAGTGCCACTTCCCATTTCTGCCCGATTTTGCTTTACATCCCAGCCACCCTAAACTGCTCTTTGACCCTATTTCTCCATCAGCACCTTCTTCCAGGGCTACCTGCTCTTGCCAGTGCTACTTGCTCTTCCTGGACACATTCCAGCTCGTATCTCTTCTTCCCCCTCTCCTTCACTTCACCTATCAAAAATGAACTACATCCTTCAGTACTCAGCTCAGTTGTTATCTATTCCAAGTCACGTTGGGATGAACAAAGGGTCCCTTCTCTGAGCTCTCACGGCACATGTTCATAATACTCAGCACTAACACCTGCGCTAACATGATCTGTTTGGGTTTCTCCTTCTCAAAGTCGGGCACTGTTCATCCCTAGCTCCCAGCTCCATGCATTGCCCATAGTGAACACTCTGCAAGTGTTTACTGAGCTGAATAGTCTATACTACATAGGTTCTCACATTGGAGAGATATATCTTTAAAACCCAAGTAAAATTATTATTAGACTTGAAACCATAGCATTTCCTCATTTCCATTAAATGGAATTAATTTATAAAAGTGCAAGGCCAAGTTGATTAGGGCAATAACTTGTGGAATTTTATAGTACATTTAAAAATTAGAGGCAATTTCTATCATTAAAACATACACTATCTTTTATATACATTATACTAGATCTTACTCTAATATTTGTTCATGAAAATATTCTTTTAGCTAATGGCTCCTTTATAGGAGTAACAAAAAAATTATGAACGTAAACTGTAATTTATTCTATCCAATTTATGTGACACATATATGCAATGCTCACAAGTTTAAAAGAACATGGTCTGAAAGGGGCAAACGTGCTTCAATTTCTTATGGAGATAAATAATTTGGTTGGTTATTTGTTCTGAAAACACCCAAATTCTGAGCATGATTTCTTGTAAGACTGTATCTCTTCAGAGGACACAAGATAAAACACAAATTTGGTTACTCCGTGTATATGTACCGAGAGCCGCTGTGTAGCAGATGCTCTGTAGCAGGGTTTGAGGACCCCATAATGAACAAGACGCAGTTCCTGCCGGAGAAACTTCAAGTCTGCAAGAGACAATGCATCAGGAACCTTAAAGCCTGAGCACCAGCAGTATCAGATCACGTGGAAGCTAGTTACCAATGCTGGTGCTGATTCAGTAGGTCAGGCTGGGGGGGCCCAGTATTCTGCATTTCTACCCAGTTTCCAATTGATACCAGCGTTGCTGGTTTGCAGACCACATTCTGAGTAGTGAAGGTTTAAATACTTGACAACACAGGTAAAGCAGCAATGAACTGTGCTTCAATAGAAGATATCTAGGAAAGCCACTGATAAGAGGTGACAATTGTACAGGATAAAGGGAAAAATATCTCTCATCACAGGATATTTCAAAAATAGACATACAGCTATAAAATTACATGACATGGTTAGGTGACAGGGAGCTAGCAAAAGTATTCAAAGTATAGAATATGTGGAAGGAGTGCTAGGAGACAAGGTCAGAGAAGTAGCCTAAGGCCAGGTTGGGACTGTTCTATACAGCTCTCATGCATCATGGAGTTTATCTCCTAAGAATTGTAGAGACCTCAGAGGGATACTGGACTTTATTTATTTATTTTTATTAAATATACTTGACATATACATTCTGTAAATTTAAAGTATACAATGTGTTAATTTTGCACACTTGTACGTTGTAATATGATTGCCACTATAGTGATATTCAATGCCCCTATCATATTACATAATTATCCCCTTTTTATTGGTTGGGATCAAGTTTTAGTTTCTTAGCCATTTTGAGGATTGTGGTACAATATTATTGTCTCTACTCATATTGTGAGTTAGACTTTTTTATTAAATTGAAGGGTAATAACAGAACACCAATATTTTAGGAAGATAATTTCAACATTAGCATGGGGAAATAGATTGGAAGAAATAAGCATAACCAGGCAAAAAGTTATCTGAAGTAGTTTAAGCAGAAGATATATATTCACTAAGTAGTGAAGAGAGAGAAGCCTTGGCTGCAGTAATATTAGAAGTGGAAATGTAAAAAATGGTTCAAATAATCATGGTGGAGTGAAAAATGAGAGGAGTTTCAGTGATGAGAGTCTACATGTGTTACAGGTCCAAAGTCTGTGTGCCTGATGCTTCAAAAGTCCAAAATTCAGAAGGTCAGAGTTTAGAGTAAGAAAAAATTTATTGATCAAGAAGGTGTCAACCGAGAAGATGGGAAATCCAATCTTCAAATTCACCTTTTTTTTCAGTTGAATTTATTGGGATACAGGTTTCAAGTGTACAACTCAATAAAACATCATCTGCACTTTGCATTGTGCACCCATTGTCCCAGGTACAGAGTTCAGGCTTCTTTCATGTCAAAGGAAGAGGAAAATGGGAGGGGCAACAGGTGATTAATGACTGCAGACAGCTGGGCACCACTGGGGTCCAATGAAGATTGTGCTTAGTCTGTTGATGCTAACTGATGTGAGTCTGGTCATGAGGTTCCTGCAAATCTTTGATAAACAACACATACTTCCCTTATCTCTTCAGGAGGGGTAATTTCTGGTAAGGGGCTGTTTTTGTAATACTCAAGCCCCAAGCAGAATTCCTCTAATGATTAGCATGTCTATATGCACAAAGCTATTAACCTAAAGGCCATGGGAACAAAGCAGGCTTGAACAAGATGGAGTGACAGTGGTCAAACATTTCATTCTGTTACACATGTGCCAGACACTATATAACATATTTATATATATGTATGTTGTATAATCTCCAACCATGAAAACTTATTATATTATATACATTTAAAGCTCACAAAACCCAAAGCTCAGAGACATTAAATAACTTAGTTGTCCAAAGCCACAAAAATAATAAGTAGTAGAGCTAGATTTCAAAGGCTACATTCAAAATCTACAGTCTTTCCACTAATCTTTGTACCTATCTCTCATACTAAACTTGGTGACTCATGGACATGGAAGATACAGGAAATAAAATCACTGAAAATAACCTGGAGATTAAAGCCTACTCATGTGGATGTTAATAAAACAGAACTGGCCTCAGGGAAATAGACGTTTAGATCATTTCTTTCTGGATCTGTGCCTTCATTCAGTTTAGTAGACTTGACCTGTCATAAAATTACTGCAGGCTTCCTGGAAGTCAAGGAAGACTTCTGGAGGATAATTAGAACCACAGTTGGTCCAAAACTTTGAAACTATTTCCTATAAAAATTAGCACCTTTACAGCCATCAGATTGGACTGATCAGCACCCAAACCATGGCATCTGTGAGAATCAAACAGCCTTAGAAAGTCCACTTAGATGTTCAAGCGCAGGGGTTGGAAGGACAGGCTATAGATCTGATCTACCTCAGTCAAATTCCAGCGTCTGGTCTTACTGGCTGTATGACCTTGAGTTAGGTGTTTACCCCTCCATGTTCAGTTTCCTCATTTGAAAAATGGAAGAGTGAAATACATCTTCCTAAGAGCTATGATGAAAATTAAGTAAAATAAGGCAGAGAAAGTACTCAGAATAGTTTGTACTTTTCAAATGCTCCATTATAAAAATGATGGTGATGATGATGATGATGCTAAAAATGACAGAGAAGGAGGAAGAAGATGAACAGTAGTCTAATTCAAGAGTTCAGAGATGTATTCTCTGCATTTCTAGATATTTGTTAGCCAATAACCTACTTTCTGCGTGAAAGCTTGCTTTCTAAAGTCAAGGGGTAATAAACAGCATACCATGAGACTCTCTGGCTAGTTGATTCTTTCAAGAAAAGAAGTGTGTTCTCTCAACTACAGAAATAATCAGGTTTCAAACTTACTTCCTCAGCAGTGTGTCAGATGCAGAGCTTGACATAAACCTTAAGAATGTGAAGCAGGTTGCACCTGTTTATTTTGTTTTGATTCACCACAGTCTTGTTTACTCATTTTGAGTGTTCCAGCTGCCAGCACATGGTTGGCATAAGTCACGACAGTTAATTTTTATCCATTCTTGGTTGCTGTAGGTTAATTGACACTTTAAAATTTTTTGTGGGTAATGATTTAGAAAGTCACTTTTAAATTAGAATAACCTACCCATAGCTATCTAATTATAGACACAGCAATATTCAATTCCCTACTTCCAGGGAATTGCCCATGGCTCTATTTCTAAATTAGCTATTTATAGCATTTTCCCCCTTCTTCTCATTTTTAAATCTGGAAAATACTAAAGACTAAAAGCGTGTTTAGTAAATGATAATTCCAATTCCGGGAAAGTTGTGGTGAAACAGGCACTCGCTGCTGATAGCATTGTGATTGCTACATCCCTTATGAAAGCCACGTGGCAGCAGTGAACAGCCAGGTTCACTCAACATTATAAGAATAATTTACTAAATTATATACACAAATATCTGATCATTCTAATGAAAACTTTGAAGATTATAAAGGAGCATTGACAATATTTGCTATAACAAGTAAAACAGAATACATGAAGAGAATATAAAATAATCTGTACACTGTGGTTGAAACTATATAAAACACAGTTTCTTCACATCAATTGATCTATTAGTGGAGGGATTGTTGAAAATTTACATTTCCTTTAGGTTTTGGTGTAATGATGTTACCAATTTCAAAATGCCTTCATATTTTTAAATGTTATTATATTATTTAGTTATTAAAATGTCACTTCAAATGAAATGAAAAATTGTTAAATCTATGCTTATTTACTTATTTTTAAACAATGTCATTGCTTTATTGAGTAAATATAATCCTTTCAATTAACTCACTGGAATGGGATCCTAGGAGAAATCCCAATACAATAAAGTGGCTAAACTGAATATTCAGGGAGAGGCCAAAGGCATCCTGCATCTAAATATCTCCTCTACATCTCTCCAGCTTCCAAGCCCTGGTGCTAGTCCAGGCCCAAAGAAAACCTCCGGGAAATGTTACGAAGATGTCAAGATTCTCTGCCCACACCCATCTAAACCATAGCCTGTCACCTCAAATATAAGAGGATCAAAAACATTCAAAGGCTTGAAAGTATGAACAAATTAGACTGTTAAATATGGCCAGAACCCTTATCATGAGAGTCTGAATATTTATACATATACATTACAAAATGCTGAACTATTAGTGATGTGTATATCTATAAATAAACCCAGACAATCTGCTCTTTTGAAGTAAAATTTGGTAATTTTTCTAAGGATAAAGCACGCCCATGTAGTACACCATACAAGGGCAAAGCTTGTGATCAGAAGACTGGGCTCCTCTCCACAGGGCATCCCAGTGGAGCTGGGGGAGGGTCCTTCCAACCACAGGCCAGCCAAAGGCCCATGGTGGGCAGTGCATTGATAACAGTGGCTAATTTTAGAACTCTACGTGTATTTTTTACCTTGTTTCCACCCCCTTTTCTACCAATCTCACAGTCAATATTCATTTTTGCAGTGCTTTTGCATTCCTAAAAAAGTTTAGCCTTCAGACACAATGGAAAAACAAACAAGGTCATGGACCTTGCCATGCTCAGCCCATGTGGCTCTTCCTCGGGTTTCTGACCAAAGGCCACAGGGATTAATAAGTAATACTAAAGTTGGGAAAATTAAACAACCACTAAATTTAATTTTAAAAAATTAATTTTTAAAAAATTTATCTTTATTGTTGAAAGAATTACAGATGTCCCCTTCCCCCCCCCCCCACTGACCCCTTCTACCTCACACCCACCCCCCGCCCCAGGCCTTCCCTATACTATTGAACCACTGAATACTTAAGCCAAACTCCATAGTCACTCAACACCACAGATTTCAAAATAATTATTTTTTAACATCAAGGCTCTTCTAAAATAGAATATTACTTATTTTAAATTTCTTGTTTCAAATGATAAATAACACCCTATAACAAATAATTAAAGATATGTTATCCCAAACTACAGCTGAATATACTATCTTTTTTAGGTTACTTTAAAAATGCCGTTTTGATGTTAGTATTTTTTAGGTAATAATTCTCAAAAATTAATAATAATATTAAAAAGAAAGTTTAAATTTCACAAAGTTAAAAGAAAAAGAAAAAATTACAAACATCACAACTTAACCAGTTTTGAAGACAGCAAATAGGCAGAATATAAAATCTATTTATTCATAAAAGTTCCAATATGAACAAAACAGGCTCTTTTTATTGCTAAGAAATAAACTTAGCTGGTAGATTGAAAGGTCTATAAGGATTATTAATCACTTGACATATAAACTTAACAAAAAAGATCCAGCAGCTGCTGGTAAGTGAAAAATCAATGAGAAATCGGGAAATCTCTATTTTAGTAAATGTTAATTATTAGATAAAATAATCATATTTGTAAAATTTTACTTATATAATATTTAGGAACACACTTTAAAAATATTTAACTCAGAAAACTTTTATTTTTATTTGTTTATATATTAAATTGATTGGGGTGACACTAGTTAATAGTATCATAGAAGGTTTCAAGTATACATTTCTATGATACATAATCTGTGTATTGCATTGTGTGCCCACCACACAAAGTCAGTAACACACTTTTATAGTTATGTTTCAGTGGGCAAAAAATCCAAATTCTTTGGTCTGGAATTAAGGACCAAGCCATTTATCACCAGTTCATAGTTGTTTGACCTTAGACAGGCTAAATACACTCTCTGAACCTCAGGTTTATCATTTTAAAAATAAGGACGATAAGATTTTTGTGAAGATTAAATGAGATAGTCTCTGTGAAAGGTTTAGCATAGTGGCTGGTACAGAGCAAAGCCTCAACTTGAGCCTGTTTTTCAAGAAACCTCTTCTAATTAACAGTAGTCATATGATTACGGTATTTTAATAACCTTCAAGATCTCTTAAGAGACAAATTCTCTAAGGAACTATTGGAACATTTATGAACAAACAGATTTTATATTCTGCCTATTTGCTGCCCTCAAAACTGGATAAGTTGTGATGCTTGTAAAATTGTGTTATTATGCAGCTAAACCTGGATCCATTACAATAGTCACACCCACTAGGCACACTCTGGACAAAGGATTAGATTTTCACTGTCAATGTAGCTAAGAGGATCTTACTAAATTTTTAAAATTCATATCTTGATGACAAAACACTATGCATACTATTCATCTGCAAAGATTTATGATGCCGAGGCAGGACAAAAGTACCAGGTATCTATGAAAAACTAATTTTAAATATTTTCCAATAAAATGAACACATGCATCTTGAAAGTACCTTTTGGTTGGCTTGGTTTTCCCTGGGGAAACTCACATGGAACTCTTCAGAATGAGGTTCTGTAGAAAGGAAGCTCACCCTTTGTGATTATATTTAGAAAGCTACTTTACAAGGCGAAGAGATGCATGAATTGTGATAAATGGAGCTCATAAGTCACAGAATTTAAAAAATCTGAATGGAGGATGCCTAGGTTTCCTTATCAAATTTAAATTTCCTGCAATCGAGAAAAAATAAAATTTGAAGACATTTCTTAAAATTTTATTATAATCTTATTACTAAAGGTATTTTACAATTCCATATGGATATCCAAACTATTTTTATGCTACCACTTTCAGAAATAAAACTGATATTAGACCTAATTGGTTAGCTTAATTCTACCAAATCATAAAAATAAGAATTCTCACTCATAAAGGGGCAAATATTGACATAACAGGAAAACTGTAGTAAAAAATCTACAAATTTTGGCTTATGCTTTAGGCTAGGAGTGAAATTCATAAATGTGCTGATTCTCTGCTTGCTAGTGTTATTGCTGCTACTGTGACACTTCCATTCTGAAGATGGACCCAGAGAAACATAGAGCATTGCTCTATATTACCCTCCCCTCAGTAATACATGATGACTGAGAAGGCATTGGCTATTCATTTCTGCAGTCTATAATACACATAATTTACCCAGGCAAAATTACTCAGACAAAGAAAACCCCACCCCTGGTTAAGTGTAGGGACATCATTTTTACAGTGAGCTTTTTAATGATTACAAATAGTCGTATATTTAATTAACATAGAATGGGGTTAAGAGGTAACAGGACACAGGTGCAGTCATGCGCTCTGGAGCAGAACTATCTACTAAGTGGTTTAATAGATGTTTGACACCAGGAAAGTTAAATTCTTTGCACCTCAACAACTTCATCTATAAAATGTCAATAATAAGTACCTACTCGTAGGGTAATTGTGTGGAATAGATATATAAATCTGTATGTATAAGTGTATATATAAAGCGCTTGGAACAGTGACTAATTAATAATCCGTTCATATGCACTGCTGACAATACATTTGTGAACATTTCAATTCTCTTCATTAAATGTAGGAATGGCTCCCCTTCTATTTTAAGGTTTGCTTCTGAATAATTTTTCTCATTCAATTTAATCTAGAAAATAGTTTTTCAAGACCTACAGTGTGTATCTACTCTTGTTTTTCATACTACATAAAACTAAGGATTAATGAAAATGAAATGGTTCAAATTAAAACATCCAAGTTTCAAATTTCTACTCTACAGAAATAAATGTGAACAATCTAGGTCTGAGAACTGTACTTAACTGCACAAAATAGGATGCCAACAGAGGATCAAGAGAAATGCTTGTTACTGTAATTTAAAATTGTAAAAGCCACTGGGGGCCTCAAGTGGACTCAGGTCTTCTTCCTATTCAGCTTCTAGTCTGCCTTTGCCTTCCTTTTTTCATTACAAGGGGGCCTGGGATCAGCACAACAGGATTTCTGCTTTACGCCACTGGGTTTTTTGAGGAGTTAATTATCTCCTTAAATACCCCTGTTAATAAAGTTCTCTCTTCTCCATAATCATAATGACAATAATAATGGCTTTTATTTATGAAGTACTTACCATATATCAGTCACCTTGTTGGACATATACATGCTTTTTTTGTATTTTATGCTCATAACTCCCTGAGCCTGGCTCATTCCTTCAACTGCTCACATCATGCAGCTTAGAACTGGCAGAGTGGGTAGATTTGAACCTAGGTAGTTGCATCGCAGACTCAGCATTCTCATCAATATGAGGCTGATCAAAAGGAGACTTTGCAACTGTTTGCTTATGTATATTATGTCCTCAACCTGAGCTACTAGAAGACATTTTTTTGTGGGACTTCGGACAGTTCCCATTTTAATTAACTTCCTGACAGGACTAGGGAGTAAAAAGTCTATGACACTGTTTCTGATACTAAAAGTTTTATACTATTTTAGAGACTTAGAAAGCTAAGAAGGGAGAGGGCAAAGTAAATACATAAATAAAGAAGGGCATATTACACATTATATATTTAACATTTAATATTTCTTATTTTGAAATTCAGCTGCAATGATATTAAAACCATTGATAAAACAAACTAGAAGTTTCAAGGTCAACTTTTGTGTCATTCACTTTATATGTTTTATATTAATAAAAATTACTATAAGCCAAAATAAACTTTATTTTCCTTCTAGGTAAACTAGTACGTAAAACAATATTGTAGACCAATGTTTTAGTTTCTATGAAAATATTAAGAGAATGAATTCAAATCACATGTTTTAATGGATTTTGAATAAACAAAAGTAACATACTGGATTTAGCACATGAGGCCTGGATGGGAATGTTTGGGTCAAGAGATGAAATAGTGCCTCCTAAATATTTATATAATACAAAGAGTTCAAAAGCTAAATGCCTAGTTGTCTGTCTGAAAGAGTCACGTGTTGTCAATACATGAAAGAATTAATATAAGTTAAAAATAGAATTCTCATTGTGCTCCCTTCCCCTTTTCCTGAAGAACTTCACTTAAAAAGAGATCCACAGTGATTTGACAGACACAGTTACTTTCCTTGGTCAATCCGTCAAATGTATTTATGTTACAATTCTCTATGAAAACTCCTTTATTAGGTTTATTTGTAGAACAGACAGGAAACACATTAATTGGAACTCTATTTTTCAATATTAAATAAGATATGTCCACTACTCAGACTAAGTTAATATTATCCTTTTTTCCCTTGTGAGTTGCAAAGTTCAAATATCTAATCAAAATTATAATAGGGATAGGAACACCAACAAAAGAACTTCTCATCACCACTGTCAAAAATAAATTCCCATAAAAAAATTAGATTTTTCAGTCAGTAGTCAGTTTCTTACTATTAAAGATAAAAATGAAATAGTGTAAAGTACACACACACACCCTTAAACAGATTATTGCCAAGAACTTACAAATTGAAGCCACTACTCATGATTCAATCACATGTTGAAGCTGATACTGATACACCTAATACAAGCTCTTCCTTAACTATATTTAGAGCAAAAAATCAATGGAATATATATTTAAGTATACAAAAGTGTGTGTATATATATAAGTATATAAATACATAGACACTATTTACATCCTTTTGATAAAAAAATTAGTTCACATAAACCTATACCAAAGTATTCAGGAAAATGGTACACAATTTAATTTTCCAGTGGAACTGAATTCTTTCCTAAAAAATTCTTTTGGATTAGATTTCAAATGAGAGCCTAATGATTCAAAAAATGGAATTCCCTTGTCAACCTCTTCAAAATAAACTTCAGGAAAGTCTAAATTCGTGCCACTCCCAGAATGAAATCACCCCTCACGGAGTACCTGTAAGTCTCAAAACATTTTCAATCATAACCACAGAATAACCACAATTGCTAAAAATTTTTTGATCAAGTACTCAAAATGTGAACATTATTTATGTATAAAATTTATAATTTATTCTCAAGATTAAATACATATCCTACTAAACATAAGCAAAAGTTGAAATTTAAAAAACAATATAAAAATAAACACGATTTTAAAGTTATAATTCCATACAGTGTTTTTTATCTCAAAGTAGAATATACATTTAGGGTAAGGTATTTCATCAAAGATATTTGTATATATCTACCTTTCTAATAGTCTTTTGGGGAATTATCAGTTTTTGTTGGTGGGATTTCCATTCTACCTGACTAAAATAACATTGAGTTTTGCTCTAAATGTACTTCAGGAAAAGTTTGTATTAGGAGTATAAGAATCAGCTTTGACACGTGATTGCATCTTGAGCAATAGCTTCAACCCACAGGTTCTTGGCAAGAATCTTTTTGAAGTACTGGATCATTTTGTGAATACTACTTTGGTTAAAGCTAGAAACACAGTCTATAAATCTAGGCAAACATAAACTACAATAACTCAAAAGTGCTGAAAATAAACAAGTTAGGTCCCCATTGTCAATCCTTCCATGCTGTGGAGTTTAGACTCCTCCCTCCTGACACCTGTTGCCACACTTGATATGTGACCATCTGCTATAGAATAAAACTTGGGTCAATCTATAGTTGAAATACTATTTGGATTTTTAATTTATTTTTTATTTTAAATAGTTGTACTTTTCATTTCTTCTGTATTTAAAATAATTATAGTTCTTTAAAAGAAAATTTTAAGCCCTGGCCGGTATGGCTCAGTTGATGGGAGTATCATCCTGTAAACTGAAAGTTTTCAGGTTTGATTAACAGTCAGGGCCCATACATAGGCTGCAGGTTCGATCCCCAGTTGGGGCACGTACAGGAAGCAACCAATCAATGTTTCTCCTTCACATTGATCTCTCTCTCTCTCTCTCTCTCTCTCTGCCCCCCTCTCTCAAATCAATGGGCATATCCTTGGGTGAAGATTAAAAAAACTTTTTAAAAAATAAAAACACATTGAACTAATCATTATAAGAATTTTTGTCCACATGCTGATGGATCATCCTGTGTCTTTTTGAGCTGTAAACTCCCCACTTGGAAGAACATTCTCTACTGGCATAGTGAATGAAATATAAACTTCAACTTATCTTGAAAAATTCCTTCACAGCCCAGTTTGTACTCCCCCCCCCCCCCCGTATTCCCACAAATTTTTTCAGTATTCCCACAAATGAATCTTTCATGGCAAGCAAGCTAGTTGTTATGACAGAACAGGAAGCTGAGACTATAATGTCCTCTGGTTGAAAATGTAGTTTATGCAGGTTAGCAACTAAATATATAGTAAGCCATCAACTAGACAGGCAGTAAGCCAACTACACTAACAAGCCAAGGTCTTGAGTGAGAACAGCAAGTCAGGAACCTTAGCCAGACAGAAATTAGAATATACAGGTCATAGCTCAGAGAACAAAGGTAAAAAAAAGAAACCAAGTAGGCAGTTGATGACCCCAAGGCACAATGGCAAGGCTCTGGGAAAGGTCAAGGAGTCAGGAATCAGGAGATCCACTTTTACTAGCACAGGGGTTGGTGAAAGGACATGGAAACAGATGTGAGGCCCAAGCAACAAAGCAACTTGATACTGAAGCAATTTTCTGTTATGACCAAGAAGTTTCCTACACACTTCCTACTGGATTCTTTCCCAGAATTTGGCTAGTGTGACCCTGTGAACAGCATCAGGCAAAGGCAAGTGTCTGGAGAAAGGTGGAGTGAGGAAGAGGGGTCAGCCATCACCTGTGCCTCTGCCAGGATGCTCTCCTCCCCGGCGAGTAGTCTCCTCTTCAATTCAGCCTTAAAATCACACTCAAACCCTACCTCCCCCGTGGTACTTCTTTAACCACCTCATCACACCATTTCTTGAATTCCTGGAGCAATTATTTTATCCTCAGAGTATGTTAACACAACTGTGTGAAGCCTTAACTTTTTTTTCTAGCTTCATGTGTCAGCTTCCCCCCAAATATTCCAAGCACATGGACAGCTATGAATCATGTTACACTTGGATTTCCTTGAATGCCGCGATATCACTCTTTCCCCACATAAATGCGCAGAAGGGCATGTGCACAATATTTAATAAATGATTACATGAGATCAGGTAGTTTACCTGAGATAGTTATAAAATTCTATCACTGAATTTAAAGTAAAGGTGAAAGAAAAAAAAGGCCCTGTACCAAAATAGAATAGGTATAGATTTCTTCATTTGTGTGAAATATGAAGAATCAGAATAGGTAATACTGGACACCAGTCTTTAAAGCATTGATTACTCTCCATCCATGGATGGATTACCATAACATTCATTTATTAATTTATTAGCAAGCTCCATAAACATCTACAATATCCCTGCTATCGAATACCTAGCAGACACTGGAGTAGGAGCTAGATAAAGAGAGGGATACCCCAATAAACGAACATCATCTCAGCCTCCCAGAGAATGTAAAATATTTCAGGGCCACCTACTCAAGCCCAGAAAGGCTGCACAGCCAATTGATACCAGGCATGAACAATGAGCAGTAATACCCCAGGCAAAGAAAAGGGAGAAGTTGTAGGTGGCAGCAGAATCCACAGGGGTAAAGCCAGGAGAGCACTGGAGTATGGGTGTGGGGCAGGGGGAAGGAGCGAGAAAGAGAATGGATGGCAGGCGAGACCAAAACATGGCTTGTTGTTGAAGCATACGCCGTACTGTGTTAAGGAGTTTAGACTTCATATCTTGGAGGTACTGATGAGGCGTGGCCAATTTTAAAGTAGTAAATTAGCAGGTTTTATGGGTTGGTGGACAAAATTTAATATTCATTAATTTAAGTGATTATTTAGTTGAAGGCTGTTGCTAAGATAATATGTGAATCCAACCAAAGTGATATATAACATTCAGGCTTATTCTTTTGTTTCACAAATTAGCTATTTTGTGTGTGTGTGTGTGTTTTAAATCCAGCTGATTTCCAAACTATCTTTGGGATTATTTCAAAACTCAGATACCATTAGACTAAAAGAATAATTAGTGTCCATAGTGGCTCCATTTATTGTATCAATAATGACATACCTAATAATTTGCTGATTAATTTAATTTAGGCTATTTCCTAGTTATATTTTCTAGATGTATCTTAGGTTTGAAAAAATTAAGTCCTAGCTGGATTATCATCTGGAAACCATGGGCCATAGCAGAAGTCACTTGCTGAGAGGTGTGGCAGGTTGACAAATGCATCTGTCTCCACATTACTTGAGAATATTAATTACTATTTTATTGTTTCATTTGTTTATGTCCCAATGGATCATTAACCTATCAGTTCTGCCATTTTATATTAAAAAACAGGACAACTAAAAAATAAAATAAACCTTGTTCAGCTTGCCTCTCACTTTAGGGTACATTCTAATTTCTTTGTAAAGTATATCTGACAAATGAGCCATAGTCAAGAGTATGTTTCAAACAAAGTATTCATTATTCCAAAATAACAGTGAAAGTTACTCAAGTTAAAGAAAATATAGCTATTATTTAAAATTGCAAAGAGCTAGTGTAACTGTCTCATTTAAAAGAGAAAAACATTGCTCAATATTTTTTAGAAAATAAACTTTGGTATGTTTTATAAAACAAACACAACAAATTTATCTCTATCTGAAGTCATGCACAATATTATAATTTAATGGAAATATTTTGGGGTAATGACTTTCAAATGAATGTAGGAAGAATGTTATTAAAAAGAACAAAGATTAGGAAATATACTGTGGCACATAATCCTGCAGTGGGGAAGGGAACAGACTCTTCTGATCTAATAGGATTTTTCCATTCTTAACTTGGTTAATCTTAGACACAAAGCAAATAAATCATTCTTGGTTTCTAAAAGTCCATGGTGATATTCAAAGGAAATTAATTCCCTTTGCTACTCGTAGTTCATAAAAACATATTATTATAGTCAACTCAATGAAAACTCTAGATATGTTACTAAAATGGGACATCATTTTTTAAAAATTGTTTTTCATAAAATTAGGGATTTTTCCATCCCTTTTCAAACAGTTTCTAACACAAAAGTGGTCTTCCAGGATTGGGAAATATGCGGTGCATGTTGTAGAATGGCAAAGGTGTGTGATGTTGACATAATGGAGCTTTTGGTAAAGTCGGTGTGATAAATAGGCCAGCCCTTGAACAATGAAAGCAGAGTGTTGCCTTCTGAAAAACTCAGGTGTATTATCACTTTAAAATGTGGGAGGAAAAGAGCCTGATTACTGGTGAAAGTGTGATTAACATTCTTATCAAACACAGCCAATACACTGGAATCAAAATGTTATCGTCCTTTAAAAATATTTATTTTGAACCTAATTGCACAAGTATAAGGCAGAAATTGCCCTCTAGGTGTCAAAAATCAGAAATAGTATGCACATGTAGTGAAACATGGAATTAAACGTGCAGAGCAAATAAATATATGGGTGGAAAATGAGGCATTAGTATTTCTCAGATGAAAGGTAGGGCCCTGTAGCAAGGAGGCAACACATGTAACTGGGTTGAGGACAGACTAACAATAAAAACTTTTCCTCCCAACCGATTAAACTATGTGGAAATAGTCTGGCCTTTGGTCAATCAGTAGAGTTTGGTGAAAGAGCAAGGATTTCAAAATCTGTTAGAAAGTTCACAAAACAGGTACAATTTGGAAGCTTCTAGAGGTGCGTGGTGACAGAAGTGATGAGAAGCAACCGAGTAATGGAGTGCAGCTCAAAGTTGGTTTCTCAAAGGAAGGGCTAATCTGGACAACTGGTGTGTTGACGGAAAGGGATTAATAAAGATTGACTCAAACCAGGGGTCTTCCTGGAGTCTTCATATATAATTGATTTCAGAGAGAGAGGAAAAGAGAGGGAGAAGAGAGAGAAACTTCAATGTGAGAGCCAAGCATCCATCCTGCACACACCCCGGCCCGGGTTCAAAGGCGCAACCCGGGTATGTGCCCTGAATGAAAATCAAACCCTTGACCCTTTGGTGTACTGAATAGCACTCCAACCAACTGAGCCACCCCAGCCAGGGCCTGGATGCCTCTTTTTTCCTTACATGCAACATCCAATCTAGCAGCAAATACTATGGGCTTTACCTTCAAAATACAGCACAGAACTGAAACCTCTTCTTCTCACTACTAACCCCCTACTTCAAGCCATTACTACCTTTCACCTGGACCCCTGGAAAGGCTTCTTAATTGTTCTCTTTGTTTTCACTGTCCTGCACCATCAACTATGCACTACAGCCTACCCTCCAACCGGCAGCCAAAACTTTGTAATGACTTTCCATCACACTTAGAATAAAACACAGTTTATCACAAACGACCGGATCTTACATGATCTGGCCCCTACCTCTCCCTCTGAACTCATCACCCTCCATTCTCCGCCTCGATTCCTCACGCAAAGGCAGGCTGGACTTCCTGCTGGTTCTCAAAACAAAATCCCATTTAACTGCTATTTTATGCAACACGAAAACATGGCCATGTACAGATGCTATTTAATCCTGTGTGCTTCCTTGGCTAAGGGAATTTGCTACTTAATTGAATTATGGGCATTTACATATGGGAGCAACAATAGTGATTTACCTGATTACAGAACCAACAAAGCAGTGCTGTTTAGGCATTTTCAAATTTATTTGTGAGACAAGAATAATAAACATTTGCCGCTCTACAGAAAGACACATGAATGGCCGATGGCTGTAGCTGGCTATGTTCCTTCTGAAGCATGAGATGCACTCACCAACACTGCACATGTGGGGACAAATGAAAGAAATGGGGAGAGAGATGTGTTACAGGTGCCAAATAGTGCCACATGCCACGTGAAGCTGGGATGAGTGGAGGAGAAAGGGCTCTAGTTTGAACCCCAACGTAGGAGCAGCTAAGATCCCAGAGTCATCAGGCATCCCACTGACACAGATGATTGTCACACACACTTTATCAGCATGCCCAGCTGGGGGTTGTGGCCGAGTAAGACAGGCTCCCAGCATCTTTGCACCCTTTTCCAACATGTATATCACAGAGGGCACTTTCCCATAGAAACTGTGTTTTGAGATGGGGAGGATCTCCAAATAGACCACACAATCCTACCTAATCTACAATATTGCTGGGATAATGCATATTTTTAGTAAGGAAGAAACTAATATCAATTGAACACCAGTAGAATACCAAAGTGTTGACTCTATATCTCATTGAAAAATCTATTTTATGTCCTTTACATATATTTATTTATATATCACAGCCATACTGTGGATTAAATTATCTTTTGGGCCCTAGCCAGTTTGGCTCAATGGTTAGAGTGTCAGCCCACAGAATGAAGGGTCTTGGGTTTGATTCTGGTACAGAGCACATACCTTGGTTGCAGGCTGGATCCTTGGCCCTGGTCGAGGTGCATGCAGGAGGCAACCAAATGATGTGTCTCTCTCACACTGATGTTTCTAGCCCCCCCGCCCCCCTGCACTCTCTCTGAAAAGCAATGGAAAAAATATCCTCAGGTGAGGAATACACACACACACACACACACACACACACATCTTGTGGGAGCAAGCAAAGAGTCTAAATACTAATTAAAAAATTATTTGCATCCTAAACACCTGAGTATGGTTGAAATGCTAAAATGCACAGCAATTACAAACCAGAGGTTAAAATTGTGTAAGTAGTCTGAGCAAAAGTCAAATGGGTTCACACTCATTCCCAAGGGGAGGGCTCTTGGGTGCAAAGGTTTGGAGGCAATGGAGGTGGGGCTGGTGATATATCACAAAAGGAGGGCAGGCGAATTTCCCAACTGTGGTCCAAATGAATACTTGATTGTATTCACTGCTTAATTCCATTGACCTGAAGCTGGCCAGGATCTATGAAAAATACATCTTCCTGACTAGGAAAAGCAAGGACTAGGATGAATCCAACTGCCTGTTCCTCGTTTACAAATACTCACAAATTAATCTGTTATGAGGGCATAGATATGTGCCTTTGTCCCATTTATACCACTATGAAATCAAATGATAACTGTTTTCTACTTGGGCCTACAGGCCAGAGAAAATCTGGACTAAGAACCATTAGCGTCCCTGATTTGGAGAAAGTATAATATGTATTGCCCCAGTCACAAAGTGGCTGGACTTTGCAAACCTGAGATTATTGTACCTCCTGAGGAAGAAGGTAGTAACATCTTTGAGAATGAGGGACATCTTATTGAGGGAGAAATTAACCCTGAATATTGTAATAAAATTCTACAGGATTAAAATGGTGCTGGACAGGGGGGAAAACAACCTTGAAAGCAAACTTACCAAAAAATTAGCAATGATTTATCCTGGATGTGTTAATATGAAAGACTATTATTTTGTTCTCTGTAAATTTTTTAAAAATGTTTTAATTCTTTAAAACAAACAAACAGAACAATACTGCTGGGTGGAAATCTATGCCTTTCTCTCTTTGGTTCCAACCATTATTCTCCTTTTGAGACAAAGACCACAAACTCAGATGCTTTAGGGCCAGCACATAGCTGCTGCAAAGAAATGCAGGTAGTAATGTTGCCAGATTTGAAAATTTTTTGAAAATGGCAACCAGAATTTTTGTTAAAATTTTCTGATTTTTCAAACTTAACAAGTAATTTAAATAAATAAATAAAGCACAACACAATTCTGTAAGAGGACATACAAAACTTCAGAGACTTTCAAGGGTGATTTTGTCCGTAAAGCATAAAATACATACTTGTTTTGTATACAAACTCATATTCACATTAAAGTCTGAGAAGGACAGCTCTAGATCAAAGTAAAAAGAATAATCTCTATGCAGAAGTCTGGGCATCCAAGCAACACCTTTAAGAGAACTATTAAATCCCTGTCTAAATGGAGACATCCTTACCTAGTGGTAGACACTGCTAAAGTATTACTTCTGCTGGTAAAAATTATTCCATTTTATTTATCATTAAATATCTATTTACATGTTAAAATATTAAAAAAGATTAGTGGAGTGACATCTAAAATGGGAAGTGGGCGGTATCACTTCACTAAAATAGTAAACAAAAGATGTGTGTTTTTCTCAACTTGTATATCCAACATGAAATTTCTGGTGAGAAAAAGTGTAAGCACTAGATGAGTCAAAGAAAGTCAACCAGAGGGATTAATCAGGACAGATCCATACTCCCAATTCTCTCTCCTAAAGACCTGGTGGCAAGGAGCATCACCCCAGGTGGAGAGAAGACAGGTTGATAAAGCCCATTAGGTGGTGGGGGAATGTTGGCTGGCCCAAATCCCATCAGACTAAGATGGAAGAAGCTCACTCTTGACACCAGACTGTTCAAGTGAGGTAGAAGAGATGGGGGAAGGAATGAGGAGGAGTGGGAAGAAAGAAGAGTGAGAGTCTAGAAGGTATAGCAGATGAGCAAGCCAGGGCCAGAGGTCAAGGCCTGTTGAAGAACAGTGGCCTAAAGTCAGACCCTGGGAAGCAAGCAGGAATGCAGGCTCTGGTACAGAAAGACAGACTAAAAACAGGTTCCCAGATTCAGCCAGGTTTCTCCAACTTTGTTGCTTTTGGCCAGGTAGGGGATGTTTACCTATTAAGGGTGAGATAAGGTAGAGAACGTAACTCCAGAAAGGTATGCAGAGCGATCCGTTCCCTAAGTATCCAGGAAGCCGGAAACACTGTCTCGGAGGTTTGGGACTGATCTGGGCAGAGCAGTGTATCTGCCCTGGGTGAACAAAGCCATGAGTCACTTGCCAACAAGTTTCTATCTGATATATTTCTGCTAAAACTCAGCATCCAGGAAGTTCATCTGTTTCATTTACTTGGCAAACAGGATATAATTGGGAAACTAAAGAAGAGTTTTAAAAAATTGCAGAAGCTAAGTAATGTTTTTTCTAAGACAAGTGCAGCCCTCTGAGTTTATGATCATACAAAAAAGACAGGCAGCAGCCGAGTTCATTCTAATCTTTAACCACAGCTGGCTTCCAACAGGCAGCAACACCATCCCCAGTTCCTTCGGTTCAGTTACATTCAACCAGTTACCAGCATTTACACTTATTCAAGCATGCTAGACAATCAGACACATTGAACGTGCTGACCTACATAAAGCCGTGAAACTTTATTCAGAAGGAGAGTATTTCAGTTAAATCCCCATGACAACATCTGCGATGAAAGCGAGAATACAGTAATGACTAGACTGACTAAGGGAATTAATCCTTCAGTTTGAACTGGTCCATTTATCAAGCTTTAACAACTAATTTCTATGATCAATTTGAAATACAGGAGCTAAGTTATAAAATGTCAACCACTGAAGGCAATGAAATGACCACTGTGGACCCAAAAAAGTGACTAAATTGCCAGGTCCTCTGCTTCTTGGCCCAAGTATAGTAATTAAAGTCATCTGAGACTCAGAAGGTGTTATCCATTATTTTGTCTTTGTCTGCACAGGATCTTCATCACCAAATAGTCAAACATGACTGAAGGAAATAAAAATGAAATTCACATTACACTTTGTAGTGCTTCTAGGAATTCATGCATTTAAATGTACCTAAGTGAGACTAAAACTGGAAACACTTGCAAAAGTAGTAAATGCACACACACAAAAGTGTAAGTGTTCACCCTAAATTCTCTATCTTGCTTTTAAGATCTTGCTGGGCCTAGAGGAACTGGAAAAAGGCATTGGCAATAAAACTCACAAAAGTCATGTCCAGGTCAGCAGGGGCTGGGTGGACAGGGAATGACATCCTCTGACCTCATCTATCCACAACTGTTAGGAGTTTTGGTAAGTCACAAGGAGTCACTGAAGCCATGCTTCTCTCTCCTACAATGTCCGGCTAGAGGATCATGCCACCCTTCTATACATGCTCTAAGGAAAGGTAAATGAAAAAAGTTTATATTCTCACTAGGCAACACAAGCCAAAGGAGGCCTCAGAGGCAAAATAACAGCCCTCAAAAAAGGAAGATGTTCTGATAAATAAAGCCAGTAAGTGAAGAGGCATATAAGTTCTCATTATCTGGGATACCCTAAAAAATTAAAATAAATGTATTTCTCTCCCCATACTCCTTTTTTTTTCCTGATTGCTAATTGCACATAGATAAAAACTTATTTTCTAGTTGATTTAGTCCTGATATGATATTAAAATAGTAGAATGCAAAATGTCCAACTACCTGTTGGGGGCATACAAAGGGAAAATCTGCTATTAATAACAGGTAATATATACTGCGTACTGATGTTTTGCTAGCACTGTGCTAAGCTTGCCATACTTCATAGACTCCTCATATAATAAATTTAATTATAAAATATGTGTGCATTATATACATATATATACTTAAATCCACACTTCACTGTTCCAAGCACTATATTATTAAAATTTTATAGCTGATGAAATAGGAACAAAATTGACAAGTGGCAGGTAAGGATATAAAATCTAGATCTCCTGAATTCTATATTCACATTGACAATGAATCATGTTTATATTGGGCCTTTCTTTCCATAGGTTAATTTTTATTTGTCTGGACTAAATTAATTTATAAAATTAAATTTTATTTTATATCATAAATGTTTATATTTATATAAAATATATACTAACTGTGCTAAACTTTGTGTAGTTTCAGTGACATTCTGGGCTCAATTCTATTTCTCTAAGGTGAGACATTTTCCTCTTTAAAATACAGGTACAAAAAATATAGTAGTAAAGAGTCTTAATGAAAAGTAGCTATTTCAGAAGCAAAGCAAATACATATGAAAAAAAGTCACTCTTTCAAGCAAGGACTGAAATTTCATAACCTGCTCATACACTCGATCAGTGCTTTCTGGGACTTCATGGTTGATGTCTGGTATTGGTCAGCTCACTAACACAATCCTGCCAGATGAAGGGCTACATCTAGGCCTGGTGTCCCCTCCTTGTGCATTTAATTCTGTGTTGTGCTGGTGCAGCGACAAGGAGTTTATGACAAGTTTGTTTTTTATAGGTTTTTATTTTGAGAAGTCATACTGCTTATGTTTTTACTCAGATGGTATATTAACTTTATTATGCATGTTTCACTTTTAATACACGTATATTGAAATCATAAGAATAAAACACAGCAGTCAGAGACCAAACACAATGAATGGATGTCAGTTGTCAGATATGCTAACCTACAACAATACAAACTGTTTTCTACTCAATTCTTAAGAATGGACCCTAATGCTAACACAATGGGTAACAAATATTTCACTGTAACATCAGACTTGTTTTAAAATTTGACCACTTCAGGCTAAACATATATCCAAGAGGCTAAACTTATGCATCCAAGAAATACAAAGAAATAAACTTCTTTCCTTAGTCTTTTAAATATCTAAAAGAAATGTCAGATTACTGCATTTAAACTAATTTATGACAGTTTTTTTTTTAAAAAGTATGTATTAATTTCAGAGAGAGGAAGGGAAAGGGAGAGAGAGAGAGAGAGAAACATCAATGATGAGTCATTGATCGGCTGCCTCCTGCAGGCCCCCTACTGGGGATCGAGCTGCAACCGGGGCATGTGCCCTGACCGGGAATGGAACCTTAATCTCCTGGATCACACGTTGATACTAAACTGCTGAGCCACACCAGCTGGGCAATTTATGACAGTTTTTTTAAAAGTATATGGACCATATCAAAATTGCCTTTTGTCTTTTGGGGAATTTTATCTTTTGTAGTGTGAAATCATTAAGTAATTCTCAAAAGAAAATAAGTCAATAAAAAAAAGTATATGGTCCAATAGCCTACATTTTCAACCCCAATAAAATCAACTTAGCTTGACCATTTGACCTCAGAGGCTGGGGTTCAAGGACTTAAATGCACCCCTATTGGCACTACTGAGCCTAGACAGAGCACACCTCATTCTAATGAATGGCACAAATCTTGAATAGACAAAACAACTTTCAGTTCAACTATGTATACAAAATTAATAGATAAATGCAGTTTTCAATTAAAGTCAACTCCCTTTTGACATGCCACTCCTGACTACTTGCCTATAGATGTCCTGTATGATCTTGGCTATAAGCACATGATCTAGTACATCTTCCAAATTGGACACATCAGCAAATTAAAAGTTGTTTCAACTTTAAATAGCCAAAATAATTACATTCTCATCAGCTAAGTCCTCTATCCTGAAGTTTACTTTGCTGAAAAAGAGGCAGACAGCCTGTGTTTAACTAAATTGAAAAAAAGAAGGAAGAAATGTTAAGTTCTAAAGGCATGCTATACCAAGACCCTGCCAATCTCTTGCAGATTTTCTAAGACTTCTCATCTTGTTCACAAGGCTCCAGCTACCCTCTCCTTTCTGTTGTTCAAGCTTGTTCAACTCTCTGGGCCTTTGCACTTGCTTTCTCTGCCTAGAATAACCTGACGCCTGATCTTTGCATTTCCTTTCAGTTCACCTATAAACTTCTGAGTGATGCCTCCTCTGATCCCACTTCCCTCCAGCAGGTTTCACTGTAACACTTAATCACTATCTAAAGTGTGTTTATTTTTGACCAGAGAGTAGAAAGTTAGCTTGTTTTTGTTCACCATTGTGAAAACGGTTGCCTGACCCTTATTAGAAACTCAATATTGATTAATTTAATAAATGATTAAAATTGATCTGATAAAAGCATTTTGATTTAAGGACCAAATTTAGAAAATAATCATTGTTCCTTAATACTGACATTACTCATTTAATCAAAATTTACTCTGACGACGTTCAAGGTAAAGAATGAATTAAGTTCCACAGTCATTCTTAGGAACAGATATACAGTGCCCTTTGCTCTGCTATGTGCAGTGCTCAAATTTGCGTGAATCTCTAGTTGCACTCAGGGAACCCGCTGGAGTCTGGGGGAGCCAGCATGCCTCACAGAGTCAGTGACTTGCTGCACTCTTAACAAAGTCATGAAACATCTGTGAAATAAAGAATTTTCTTGGGAATAGAAGAGTCAAAACTTATTAGTCTGCTCAGTTTTGTTAGCTGATCAATACAGCCTCTCCCCTACCCTTACCCTGTACTAAGTGAATCTTCAGATCACTAAGCAAAGGCAAGCTATTGCCCCTACTCATTTTATCTGGTTCTTTGTTTGGGGGTGCAGTTAAAATTACATCAAAATGTGCAGACATTCCTGATGTTTCATACAGTAATCAGTCAGAGCAGATGATGGGAGGTGGGAAAGGGGCACAACAAGAATAAAGCAGTTGAATCTGGGCGTTTGAAGAAGGTGTGAAAATGATGAAACCTCTGCCAAGCCTTAGAACTTGCTTCTTGGGAACAGCATGTGCTATAGGGTGGGGCAGAATGATTTTACTTCCAGATTCTTTAATGTTGTGCTCAATTTGGTTTTCATTGTTTGCATTTGGGGGCTTATTTTGAGTCACTGTTAATATGTGAGAACATCTATTCATACTTTGAGTATTAGAGTTGAATTATAAGCTATAATTTTGCTTCAGATGATCTTTTAAAAATATGCTGAATTTTTAAGTGGGATTTATTTTTGCACTCAAATCCTTCTCTTTATATCAATTTTCAAAGCAACATTAAGAATGTTTTAAATGTATCTACACCTGAAATATTAGAAATATGTTGAAAAATGTGAATACAATAGTAATCTTCAAAATGAACTTTCTGCTATTGTAGGGACTGAGAAAAAAAAATATTGCATTAGCTAACCTTTCTTAATTTAATGTTTATTATTAATCCTTCTGAGTAAAACTACAAATAATAAATTCAGATTCTTTTATTTATTTATTTACTTATTTATTTATTTATGTACTTATTTATTATTATTATTATTTTTAATCCTCACCCAAGGATTTTTTTTCCATTGATTTTCAGTGAGAGTGGAAGGAAGAGAGATAGGAACTTCGATGTGAGACACACTGGTTGCTTGACTCCTGCTTGAGCACAGACTGGGGCCAGGGATTGAGCTTTGCAACCGAGGTACGTACGTTTGGACAGAATCGAACCTGGGGCCCTTTAGTCTGTGGGCCGACGCTCTTACCATTGAACCAAACCGGCTAGGGCCAGTCAGGTTCTTTAATAACATGCTAAACCTCTGACCAATACAGATGTTTCACTTTTATTCTGGAAGTCTCATAAGTACTATATACAAAAAAGAAAGTATAGAAGGATGAAATTTACCAGATTTAACAGAAAGATCTTGAAAACTTGAGGACATTTAAAGGAAATATAACACTGTGTTGTTTTTTCAGCTGCTGGTAGTGAAGTGTTAAATAAATATGAGCTTTTAAAAATTATTATTCAATAAGTTGTATAACTATTATGTAATCAGACCATAAATAATAGGCAAATGGATACTGCGAAACTGGATTTTATGGGCTGATTACATAAGAGCCTTAAAACTTGCTGAATAGTTTGATATTAAAGAGCCCAAACACACATTATAGGAATCAGCCTTCAAGTTGTCCCCAATAAGACCCATCTCCTAGTACACTTTTGTGTAGTCCCCTCTCACAGTGAAACAGTTGTTCTGTGTGACCAGCAGGACATTGGAGAAGAGATGATTCAGCTTTCATCTTGGTCACGCTCATTCTCACTCTTGTAACGTTCACGTTGTGGAAAGCCCAATACTACATTGAACTTTCTATAAAAAGGCCAAAGCATAAGGATGTCTTCTGACAGTAGTGCCAGTGAGAAACTAGGGCCTTTGGCCAATGGTCACATGAGTAAGCCTAGAAAGAGAATTTCTAGTTCAAGTCAAGCACTGAGATAGCTACAGCCCTCACCGGTAATGTGACTGCAACCTCATGAGACGGCCTGGGCCAAAACCACCCAGCTAAGCTACTCCTGGGTTCCTGAACCTCATAGTTTAAAGTTTGTTTTTTAAGCTGCTAAGTTTTGGTATAATTTGTTATGCACCAATAGATAACTAATACACATATCCTCTTGCAACCCATATCTGTGCCTCTTAGCCCACTTGGACAGAAGCTAAAGTCAATCAGATCAGTTTTGATTAAAGATTATGGTTAGAAATAAGTTGTGTTTTGGACATTTCTCAAAGACTGAATGAATATATAAGAATCATTTAGACTTAATTTCGAATTCTTTTATATCCTGAATTTGAATTTACCAGTATAATAATAGTGAATATAATTAATAAACAAAAAATATATGTTAAGTCTAGATAATGCAAACTCATCTTTTGCAACAGAAAAAGTAGAAGTGGAAGATTACCAAGAGGTAAGAGAAAAAATTTTGGAGGTGGGGGGGGGGTGTGATGAGTATGTTCAATATTTTTATCGTGCTGATGATTTTTACATGTGTATTTATATGTCAAAACCTACCAAATTGTACACTTTAAACATGTAGACTGCTTTCAATAAAGTTGTTTTTAAATATCTAATTATTGCATCCACATTTACCTAATTTTTAAATTCCCATGATATTTTCAAGTTGCCAGGTCTCAAAGATATTAGACTTTGCTACTTTGGGATCTGGGGAAGTAAGAGATCAATATTTTTATTATATATTTTCCCATTCTTATATCACTGAAATAGTTTCATAAGCTATTATAACCTGTGTTGGAAAATTTGAATCAGAGTACTAGTACAATCAAATAGAAATTTTTCTCAAAATAATAAAAATTTACTATATAAAACGTATTGAGAAATATAAATGAAAGGTGACTTCATATTCACATGCAATCTTATAGTAATGGGAAAAGTGCGGACTTCAAAACAATTGGACAAATCTAATTTTTATTTTAATAATAACTTTTTAAATACACAAAATATTACATGACACTCTCCTTCAAAACTCAGAGTGCTAATGAACTTTTTCAGGAAAATTCACCCTTTAGCCTTTAAATCCTAATGGATAAAATTTAAGTTATGTTTTTCACTCTGAACTCATAATTTTTCAACAAAGGAAAACTACCTGGATGGCGTAATCACATATGTAATTTGCTCATGTTAAAATCAAAGTTTAAAATTAATAAAATTAACTACTTATTATAAATATATTACTGCTTACCCCCTATTCAATATTATATACACACACACACACACACACACACACACACACACACACACACACACAGATAAGCAATGATAGCAGACAGGTTTATGTAATTTGCCTCCTTCCATTGGCAATGACATTTAACCTATGTTAATGATATTCTCTAAAACAGAAATAATCTAAAACTAAGAAGAAAGGTACTTTTATATTATATCAAAGGACATTTTTACTGATATAATTTTGGTAACACATTGAATAAAACATTTAAAATACAATATTCTATAGGATATTTTATTATTTTATCATACCATAATCATCCTCTATTGTCAGGAAACTGTAGAATTTTCCCTTTTTTGTTCTTATTACTCTCCAGATATATTTTATAAATTTTAAATAAACTGAATGATATTTTAATTTTACTACTTATATTTTTTTAAGAAAGAATGACTGTAAGTAATTGGTATTCTTATAGTAACATGCACATATTAATTTTCTTAATCAATGATACTTAGAATATTGCTATCATTTAAGTGGGTGATTTTATAGAAAGGCTATTTTAAGGTAGTATATTCCAATTTGTGTTATATGACCAGGCATGATTACCACTGTACATACATCTGTTGTTAGCTACTCTGGAGATGCTAAGTAAAAGTGACAAAGGTACAAAAGTATGTCCAATCAAAAAGTCATCTGAATCCTAAACAGGATTACCTGGCCTGGTAATAAAACCTAAGTTAATTTTTTTTAAATTATGAAATACTGAAAATATTATGCAAATGACAATCACCCAGATATAACAAAGGAAAAGTTTTCCAAATTTTCTTCATATTTTTGTTGTTTAAAGAAATAAAATGTTACAGATACAGCTAAGCCCTATTCTCCCAATCCACTTCTCCCCCTCCTCCTATATGTAAAAAGTGAGTTTTTCTTATATTTTAACTTCATATGCTTGTATCCAGTATTATATATTTTATTTTGAGTAAAGAATATTCATAGGAATTCCCAGAAAAGCCAATCAGAAAAGATTTTCAACTTTACTCTTTATCAGGAAATGCAAATTAAAATAACCGAGAGACCGTGAGCCAACAGACTGAAAAAAATTACAAGTCTGATAACACAAAGCGTTGGTGAAGACGAGAATGAGCAGAAATTTCCACGCCACAAATAAAAGTGTAAGTTGATATAATGTCTTTAGAGAATAATTTAACAAATTTTTAGTAAAATTAAAACTATTCCTAGGCAATGGCCCAGAAATGACCCTTCTAGGTTCCACCCGTGAGAAAGTGTCACACACAGACCTCAGGAGGCACGTGACAGCGCTGTGTTAATGAATGTAGTCGCTGACACTCGGACAGGGCCTTTCATGTGCCAGGCACCGCTCTCCGTCCTTCCTATGCCTTCACTCTGTCATCCTCGTGACGTATCTACCTAACAAGCATACTGCACTTCACAGGAGTAAACAGGCACAAAGGTTTTCGGCGTACCAAAGTCACATAACTAGTGGCGCTGGAACCGCAACCCCAAGCAATCCAGCTCTGCGGTCTGCTCGCTACTATGCTGGTCACTGGAGCACTGTAGGGAAGAGCAGAAGGGCCAAGTCACCCGAGAGCTCACCGAGAGGAAGAAACAAGCACGCAGATGGGAACAGCCCCGCTGGCACAAGGCAGAGCCAGACCTGCACCCAGCAGCTGGCATGCATTTCAAAAGCCTAACATGGAGTGAAAAGGCGAGATGCAGAACAATTTGTACTACACGGTACCTAAATTATCTTTATGATTTATTTCCAAAAACTAAAATAGCTAAAGCAATCGTAGGCAATAATAATAATATAGAACCAAGAGCAAATTGAAGGTATCCTTTTTTCCCCTTGGGGTTAAGGACTGATAAGACCTAGTATAATGTGGCAGTTCTGGGAACTGAAAGATTGACCAATTAGATTAGATTTTGAAGTGAGCAGCTGGAGTAGTGAAGGGTTTTGTAGCTGTTTGTGGAGCGTGCATTTATAATCTCTCAAATAAGGGAATAAATCTGCTTACATGCAAGAAAGTAAAACGTTCTCCATCATTCCTCCCTCTTTCTCCACAGGCTTTTCATCAAATGTGAGTGTACAAACTTATAATAGGGTTATCTTATTGACTTATGACAATAAGTCACACCAAACATTAACAAATAGTATAACAACTTCACTTAATTTTATGTCCACTAGTAATGATGTTCTTAAATGTATGAAAAGGTTTTAAACACCAAATTGCACACAAAATATTCACAGAAAAAAAAAATATATATAAAACGAGCTACTTTTTACATGACCAAAATGGTGAACAAATAAGGTAACAATAAAATTTAATAGTTGATATATTGTATAGGGGAGGGCTACCAAGGAATTTCCCTCCTGCTGAAATAGATTATCAACAGAAAAGTACTTTCTTAAAGAATATATATATAAGGGGAGGTTCTAGCACTAAATGCAATGATCAGCACAAGGTCACAAATTGAGCTCTTCTTTCTCACTCCCAGGTGAGCTTTCTGTGTAATAAACAAGGGAGGCCTGAAAAAACACGACAATGCTGCTGTCCAGTCATCTAGGCCATCAGCCTCCACAGAGCAGAATTACTCTTTATGGAAAGGCAGTTACTATAAAAATGAAAAATAAAGACGATCTTTGAAAGATCAAGAAGTTAAAGTGAACACTGACACTCATGGTTAAAATATTAGTTTTCATGGAAACTAATTGGACACATAAGTGGGGGGCATATTAAATGTTAATTACTCTTAATCTTAGCTGTTGAAAAAAAAATGCTTTAGGTTTGGGTGTGGCAACTCCTTTTGAAAATCTTGTTGGCACACCAGTGTAGACCTTGCTATGATTTCTTTCCAACATTGGGCACACCTTGTTCAGAAGACAAAATGACTCATAAGAGGCCACAATCCAAGATGTGCTACTCAGCATTTAACTTGCTAATGATACCCCAGATGTAACCACAGCTTCTACTATGAGAAAAATAGTAGATGGTGGATTAAAAACTATGGTTTCTCTATTTTGCTAGAATCAGTTGTGCAAGCATAGTAACAATACATTTTAAAGAGTGTCAGATAAGGTAATGAGGAGAAAGGCCACAGGGGGATTGTGAAAGTGTGCCAACATCAATAAATGTTACTCAATATTTTACCACTTAACAAAAATAAGCCAAGTATAGAAGGTGAAAATGGCTAGATAAGAAAGAAAACTAAGGTAACTATGTGAGAGTTGACTAAGCAAATCTATACTTCAATGATTAAAAATACCAAGTGATTAATAAACCAACACTGAGATGTTCAATTAATCTATGCCAAATGAGGCAAGAATATATGATGGGGAAAACAGTCTTTCAATAGCCAGTATTGGGAAAACTAAACAGATACATGCAAAAAAATAAAACTAGATAATTTTCTTACCCCATATACAAAAATAAACTCAAAATGGATTAAAGACTTTAATGTAAGACCTGAAACCATAAAACTCAGAGAAGAAAATATAAGCAGTAAACTCTTTGACATCAGTCTTAGCAATATTTTTTTTAATACGTCTCCTTGAACAAGGAAAAATAAATGGGACTACATTAAACTAAAAAGATTTTGCACAGTGAAGGAAGAGTCACCAAACAAAAAGGCAACCAACTTAACAAATGAGAGAAGATATCTGCAACTGACATATCCAATAAAGGGTTAATATTCAAAATATATAAAGAACTCATACTATGCAACATAAAAAGCACACCAAAAAACCCAATCCAACTAAAAAATGGGCTGAGGACCTGAATAGAAATTTCTCCAAAGACATACACATGGCCAAAAGACACAGGCAGGAAAAGATTCTCAACATCATTTAATCATCACAGAAATGCAAATAAAACTACAGTGACATAGCACTTCACAACAGTCATAAAGGCTATTATAAAAAGGACAACAAATAAGTGTTGGCAAGGATGTGGAGAAAAGGGAACGCTTTTACACTACTGGTGGGATTGTAAATTAGTGTAGTCACTATGGAAAACAATATGGGGATTCCTCAAAAAATTAAAAATAGGACTACCATATGACCTAGCAATTCTACTTCTGGGTATTTATACAAAGAAAACAAAAACAATAACTGTAACCCCTATTTTCATTGCAGCACTGTTTACAATAGCCAAAACATGGAAGCAACCCAAATGTCTATTGATAGACGAGTGAATAAAGGTATGTTTCATATATACAATGGAATATTAGCTATAAAAAAGAATGAAATCTTACCATTTGCAACAACATGGATGGGCCCTAGAGGGCATTATACTAAGTGAAGTAAGTCGGACAAAAACGGACAAATACCGTATGATTTCGCTTATATGTGGAATCAAAGAAACAAAACATGAACAAACAAAATAGAAACAAACTCATAGATACAGATACTAATTGATGATTGCCATTGGTGGTGGGGGCGGGAGGTGCAAAAAGGAGATTATGAAGTACAAACTTCTAGTCATAAAATAAGTCATGGAAATGTAATGTGCAAAACAGGGAATAAAGTCAATAACATCGGAATAACTATGTATGGTGACAGACAGTACAAGACTTATTGTGGTGATCACTTTGTAAGGTATATAAATGTTGAGTTGCTATGCTGTACATCTGAAACTAACATAATAATGTGTGCCAATTACAATGAAAAATAAATTAAATAAAAAAAGTGATTGACACATGATATCCAACATCAAATACCTTATTATCAATGAAAAAGGTCAACTGGAGTCATAGTTTCCTCTAAAGTCCATAAGTACATATATGCATGTTTTAATATATCATTCCAATTGTTGTCAAAATTTTTTTATAGAAACAAACTCATGAATACAGAGAACATTTAAAAAAAACATCTTCATTGATTTTAGATATAAGAAGGGAGAGAGAGAGGGATAGAAACAGCAATGATGAGAGAGCCATTGATCGGCTGCCTCCTGCACCCTTCTGGCCCACAACCCAGGCATGTGCCCTGACTGGGAATCGAACCGCAGTCTCCTGGATCAGAGGTTGATACTCAACCACTGAGCCACGCCGGCTGGGCTACAGAGAACATTTTGATAGTTGCCAGATGGAAGAAAGGTTGGGGGATGGGTGAAAAAGGGGAAGAGATTAAGAAGTACAAATTGGTAGTCACAAAATAGTCATAGAAATGTAAAGTATAGCATTGGGAATATAGTCAATAAAATTGTGATAACTACATATGGTGTCAGACGGGTACTAGATTTATGAGTGTGATTGCTTTGTAAGTTATCAAAATGCCTAGTCGCTGTTGTACACTTGAAACTAATGCAATATTGTACATCAAAGGTAATTGAAAAATAACAATTTACTTTAAGAAGTTTTATTTATTTAAACACTCACCAGCCACAAAAGTTGGTGTTATACATTTGATTCAGTTTATTCATTCCTTCAATTCAATTTTATAAACGCTATGGTATTATGTCCTAATAATGAAAATGCAAGAAACACTACTTTTTTGCTCTTATGAGCTCAAAGTATACTAACTGGGGCAGAAATTTACACAAATATTTCTGCTTAACAATGAAATTATTCTGTCACAGAGTTAGCTGTATAGGGATTAATTTTTCTTGAAGTTCATTCTTCCTTCTAGAGAAAAAAATTGATCTTAATGCTACCCAATTCCTCTAGTGAAAATAAAAGCAATGCAATAAATCTCATGTACTTTGAATTTTGATAATGTAATGATCTCTTTATGTATATATAATTTTAACAGAATCCCAGGGAGAAGACAATACTCAAAATGTTACACAAAAATCAGAAATTAAAGAGTATTTTTTAGTTGTTCTTGCTTTCATAATCTCCTTCAAGTCAGAGCTGGTAGGTAAATGGGCATTTATCTAAGGTCAACCTGTGTTTATTCTTTTTCTATATAAATTTTAAAAATTAGTTACTATGTCTGGAATGCTTAATTTAAAAAATGTGGTACAAGAAACTTATTATGAATTATATAAGTAAAGAAGTAAGTGTTGGCTAGTTAATGTTATTTAATATTTACATATAAACAATATAAAAGCATGACAGATGAAGGACAAGACAGTTGAATTATTAAAACTCCACGTTAAGTTTCATTTTCCACTTTCAATATGAAATCAGTTATTTCTTAAAATCTTTCCCAAATTCTAGTCCCCATTAAACATTTCTTGGCCCTACATTAAAGATAAAAAAAACATAAACCTTAATCAATACATGTAATAAATATGCATTGTGCTTATTATTAGCCAGGTACTGTTCTAGCAAATGAGTATACAGTAGTGACCAAAACAGCCACAGCTCTTGACCTCATGGAGTATATAGTCTCATGAAGAAAATTAAAATGAAAAAATAAATAACCACAACATCTTAAGTATTATTGAGGAAAAGAAAAATGAACTGAGAGAAAGCATCCTGTGTGCTGAGGATGAGGAAGGGTTTAATAGAACGAAGTACAGTGATGAGAAAGGCTCCCTAAGAAGGTGATATTTAACATGATCCATGAAGTGAGTGAAGAAATCTGCAATGTGAAGAACCAAGAATCAGAGAAAAGAGCATTCCAGAAAGCGCCCACCACACCCACAAAGCTTCCAAGAGGGGACCTTCAGGGAACCAAAGGAAGACCAGTGTGGCTGGAGCAGAGTGAGCATGGAGCAGAGTGCTGGGGGCATGGGGAGACTGAGCTGCTCATGCACGATCTTATCAACCATATTAACATGTTTGAACCGAATTTGAAAAGCAGTGGGAAGCTATTAAGTGGTTTCAAAAGACGGCATACATGTCATTTTTCAAAGATGACACTGATTCCTAAATAGAGAACAAATTGGGTGGGAGCTGGAGATGAAGCAACAGACCAAGGAAAAGGAGTAGTTGCATAAGACGTGGTAGGGGTTGGACAAAAGGTGGTGGATGGATTTGGAAAAAAGTAGATAAAGTCGTGGCATAATTTGGAGGTAAAATCAACAAAACTTGCATATTGATCAAATACTGTGGGTAATGCAGAAGGAGGAATGGATAATGTTTGAGAAACTCTGGGGGAAAAATGGCCCAAATTATTGAGATACGAAAGAGTGTGGGAGGAACAGATTTCCAGAGAATATTAAACATTTTGTTTGCACATGTTCAGTTTAAGATACCTATGAGACATCCAGGAGGAGATAGCAAGGGGTAACAAAATATATAAGACCAGAACTTCAAAGAGTGGTTGTAATGGAGATATAAATTTGTGAGTCATGAAACATACAAAGGGTACTTAAAGCTACGGCTCATGTTGAGATCACTAGTGGAGAGTGTGGAGTAATAGTCATATAATTTTAGTATGCAGAAAAAAATCCTGGGGAAATTGTGATTCAGGAGGTTTAGGGTGAGGACTTTGAATCTGCATGTTCATTAAGCTCTCTAGGTGAGTTCATCTTGGTACCACTTTGTTAAGTACTGCTAATGAGACAGAAAACAAGTGAGCTAAGCAGTGAGCTGAGAAATTCTAGCAGTTGGTAGCTAGCCAGAAGAGGAGGAGTTTGAGGAGCTGGAGCCAGAGACCAAGCAGGAAAGAGTTTTCCATGCAATTTATACCATATTCAAAGGAAAAATAAAAGATATCTGACTATTAGGTACTGCTAGCAAGAATCTGGTCAGAGTTCTTTTGAGCAAGTTCCTATAAAACAACCTCCAGAACAATAGGTTGGAGGAAGTGCTCAATGCTGTTCAATGGATTTGTGCTTTGTTACTTTAAGAAGAAAATATGGACAACATCAGCAACAGGATTGCTGATGCCTTCTAGGTATGACTACTGCTATACTAAACTCAGGAGAGGGCATCCTGGGACTAGCACTGGCCATGTTGGAGTTAATGAGATCTGGACTAACCCATTTCAATATTACTGAGGGTAGGAAATGCGGAACACCACTACCTTTTCTCTTTTCTTTCCTGTAGTATGCTACTGTCCCCAAGACCCTAGTACAGTAAGTCCTCACTTAATATGTCAATAGGTTCTTGGAAACTGTGACTTTAAGCACAACAATATATAACGAAACCAATTTTACCATAGGCTAATTGATAGAAACAAGGGTTATGTTCCTATGACATATATCTGATCACAAAAATATTGCCAAACTTCTAAGTAAAGACCTCAAACACTTTTAATATTAAATATTAAAATAAATGTGAGTTATACTTAAGAAAGATTAATGAAAACAAGTCAATTCTTTTCCAACACACCTATTTCAGTTCAGGATTGTAGGTGACCAGAGCCTCTCCCAGGAACTCAGGATGCGAGGCGGGAACCCATCTTCCATTGCAGGGCACAGGCACGCACACACATACCCACAGTTAGGCTGGGACAGTGCAGACACACCAGTTCACCTCATGTGCATATCTCTGGGAAGTGGGAGGAAACAGGGGTACCAAGAGAAAACCCACAAACGTGGGGAGGGCATGCAAACTCCACACAGACAGTAGCCCCAGTGGAAATTGATTTTTTTTCCTCATCAACATTACAATGAAATTCTGTTGAACAAAACCTGCTGTATTTATTAACTCCTTAGAGCAATAGGCTAAGACAATTAGGGCTAGACAAATTATGAGACAGATTCATTTCTTTCTCAACTTAATATTCTGTTAGCAACTCCTTTCCTAGCACTCCATGTCTCCATATTATTCTACCTGCTTTGAACTATCACCATTCAGTCTTTACTTGAGTCACACAAACCAAGCCTCAGAACTCTTCCTTTGATCCCCTCTCAAAGCTTGTGGCATTTCACGTAGGCTTGCAACCAGGTGATCTGTATAATTATTATCTGCTGATGCCTTTGCTATTGCCCACAAATTTACATTTTAACAATATCTTTTGTGGATTATTTGAAGTTAAGCTAATGTTAAAGCATTCCTATACTATTATGAAGAAGATAACTTTAACAATCCTAAATCAACACCCCACAGATTGCTATCTATTTTACGGGCATAGTCTCCACAGACAGAAGTCTTTGAGTTAATAACCTGGGAGCAAGCAACCATTTCAAAAGACTGCCAAGAGATCATAAACGGCTTCAGAAAGCTGATTTCATGTTATGCGAGAGGTAAAAGAAATCCTGAACAAGAAATATGAGTCTGCCTTGTGAAAAATTTAGTCAAAGATTTTCTTTACCAAATAATAAAGCTGGAAGTAGTCCTTAAAGGAAGGGTTGTCAACCCGAGACCATCAGGTACAGGGCCATTAACATAAACGTGTGGAGGAACCAGATATAAAAAACATGGAGTGGGGAGGTCCATGACAAACATTCAAATACAATTTTTGGAAAACACAGTGAGACCACACATATTACAACTGTGGGCCAACCTCAACTCACAGGAACTCAGTGCCACCGCACCAAACTCCACAAGTCACTACAGAACAAAAACTAGAAAAGGACAACATTCCTTTCATTGCTAAAAATTCAAAATAAATATCAAGTAGGATTTTCCCTTGTTTTTTAAAATGATTATTTTTTAAATTTATTGGGGTGACATTGGTTAATAAAATTATATAGGTTTCAAATTTACATCAGCTGCACACCACCCAAACTCAAATCTTCTGTCATCATATATGTCACCCCCTTGACCTTTTACGACCCTCCTTCTCCCTGGCAACCACCCTACTGTTGTCTGTGTCTGTGAGTTTTTGTTTATTTGTTTTTCTTGTTTGTTCATTTGTTGCTTTCAGTTTTATATCCCACAAATGAGTAAAGTCATACGGTTCTTAACTTTTTCTGTCTGACTTATTTCACTTAGCATGATATTCTAAGCATGATGAAGATCCACCCATATTGTCTCAAATATAATAATTTAAAATAGCTATAATTGCATAGTAAGGCATAATTTAACCTTGCCCATTGTCATAATGCTAGGTTAAATCAGAAGTTGTCCAAAATAAATCACCATTAATGCATTCTCTAAATCCATTATAAGCTCATGAAATATTTTGATTAAATATTTTGATCAAGTAGCGTTTTCAATTGTCTTAAATTTCCCAGGACTGAAAGGTTTACTGGGATGCAGAACTTTCAGTGCTAATACCAGGACAGTCCTGGGCCAATGGGGCCAATTGTTCACCCTAAATCAAGACAATTATTGGTGTGTACTTTGGAGCTGGGGGAACAAAACATAATGACAGGTTTAGTTCACACAAAAAGCTGAAATTGGGAGTTTGGCTTGAAAATAGTTGTCAGGCAGCACATCAGGAAGACAGAGTCATCACTCAGAAATCCTCCAGACAGTACCTAGAGTGATAAGACAATCAACTGTCATAGGCTCTAAGGTATGTCACTGGCATTATCTTTTCAACAACTCACACAAAAACAACACTGTGAAAATGTACTAGCAATGCTTAAAGAGACCACGATATGAAACAAACAAAAAGAATCAGAGGCAATTTAATGACCCAACAATGTTGAAACCAACATCTTAAAGTCAAATAAGATCATTGTTCTATAATTTAAAAACAACAGGATATATTTCATAAAGCATGTAGAAAAAAATATGAAAGGAATAGACTGGTTGTCTGGAGTAGTGGCTCTCCAATGACAGTGATTTTGATAACAACCTGAGGATATTTTAGATGTCACAGTGGGGAGAAAAGGTGCTACTGGCATTTTGGGGTTAAGGCCAGGAATGCTTACAATGCACAGGACAGTCCTTCACAACAAATATTATGACCCCAAATGTCACTAGTGCTGAGGATAAGAAATCCTAGTTTAGGACTATAAAACTTTTATAAAACCCACTTGATTAATGCCAGTGAGGTTATAGTGCATGAAATTTCTTTTGCTCTGTGAGTGTGATTCCTTACTTGACAACGGGGTAAAAAAAAGAGAGAAACAAGGAAAAAAGCAACGTGGAATAAGGAATGTAAGGTGATGCATGATATAAGGTCTACATACAGGAGAAGGGAACTCATGTATCACACCACAGCCTTTATGTTCATTACTGCCTCCTGCCTCAAATCAACAACGCAGAAGCCTGTAAGTCTTTCCACTCAGGAAAGTGGAGTTCTAGTTACTACAACTCACCTCCCCATGTCACAGCTCCATGACTGGAAGTTTGAAGTGCATATGACACATCTTACAGTCACCAAATGCAGGGTATGAATGATGGCCTTGAGGTGGGGAGTTAGAAAATGGGGGTGTGAGAAGGTGAAATGCCAAGGAAGTAAAAAACAGAAAAGTGACAGTTAAAAGGAAGTATATTCTGCATATATGCAAATAAATTTGAGGGGTGTGAGAGATGAAGCTAGCATTGTACTAGTACTGTTTCCAGTTAAATCTGGAAGCTGTGAAAGGGAACTGTGTTTCACAAGAATGACCAGTTCAAGTAAAGCTACACCCACTTTTCTCTCCATGCCATTTGCTTGGAAAATAATTTTCCATCCTTTCACTTATGGACCTTGGTATTAGAAAGGATTTTATGAATTTGATCTCAAAGGCAAGGAAATGAAAGCAAAAATAATTGAATGGGACTATATCAATCAAAAAAGCTTCTATAAAACAAAATAAACTGCCAACAAAACAAAAAGGCAACCAACAAAATGAGAAAAGATATTTGCAAACAACAGCTCTGATAAGGGGTTAATATCCAAAATATGTAAAGAGTGCATACAATTCAACAACAAAAAACCAAACAATCCAGTTAAAAATGGGCAGAGGACCTGAACAGGCACATCTTCCATGAAAACATGCAAATGGCCAACAGATAATGAAAAGATGCTCAGCTCCACTAGCAATTAGGAAAATGCAAATTAAAACTACAATGAGCTAAGATTTTGAAAAAGCCTAAGTGTGCATCAGTAGATGAGTGGATAAAAAAGATGTGGTACATTTACACAATGGAATACTATGCAGCTGTAAAAAAGAAGAATCTCTTACCCTTTGAGACAGCATGGAGGGACCTTAAGAGTCTTATGTTAAGCAAAATAAGCCAGTAAAGGAAAGACAAATATCACATGATCTCACTTATATGCAGAACATAATGAACAAAATAAACTGATGAACTAAATAGATCCAGAGACATGGAAGCATGGAACAGACTGATGAGTCTCAGAGGGAAGGGGGTAGGGGGACCAGGAAGAGATTAACCAAAGAAGTTATATGCATATATGCATAACCCATGGACACAGACAATAGTGTGGTAGGCCTGGGGGGGGGGTTCAGAGGGGAAAAAAGGGGACACCTGTAATACTTTCAACAATAAAGATACATTTACAAAATAGTAAATAAAAAATCTATACCAAAAACCCCACACACAGAAACACTACAATGAGATACTACCTCACCCTATTAGAATGGCTATTATCAACAAGACAGGCCCAGCCAGGCGTGGCTCAGCAGTTGAGCGTTGACCTAGGATCTAGGCAATCGGGGTTCGATTCCCGGTTGGGGCATGTGCCCGGGTTGCGGGCCCGGTCAATGGCTTTCTCATCATTGATGTTTCTATTTCTCTCTCTCCCTCTCCTTTCCTCTCTCTGAAGTCAATAAAGATATATTAAAAAAAACAAAAACAAAAAACCCAAAAAACAAGACAGGTGATAACAAGCAAAAGGAACCCTCATTCATTGTTGGTGGGAATGTACACTTGTACAGCCACTATAGAAAACTGTACAGAGGTTCCTCCAAAAATTAAGAGAAGAGTTACCATATTACCCAGCAACCCCTCTTCTGGGTATTTACCTAAAAAAGTTTTAAAATTTATTCACAAAGATATATTCACTCCTATGTTCACTTTGGCATTATTCATGGTGGCGAAGACATGGAAACAACCAAAGTGCCCTTTGACATCTGATAGAAAAAAACAAGATGTGGTACATACATACAATGGATACTACTCAGCTATAAGATAAAATAATGCCACTTGCAACAACATGGTCGGATCTTGAGAATATCATGCTAAGCGAAATAAGTCAGACAGAAAAAGTCAAGAACCATACAATTTCACTCATATGTGGGATATAAAACTGAAAGCAACAAACAAAAACTCATGGACCCAGACAACAGTGTGGTGGTTACCAGAAGGAAAGGGGGGTGGAGGGGAGGAAGAAAGGGTAAAGGGGGTCAAAATATGGTAACAGGAGATTTGACTTTGGGTAGTAAACACACAATAATGTATGTATTATAGATGATGATGTATTATAGAATTGTACACTTGAAATGTATATCATTTTATTAACCAATGTCACCCCAATAAATTGAGTAAAAAAGTGATGAGTCATAAGGGGATTACTATTTAAAATGTAAGTATTCAAGGTACTACTACCTAGGGGTTTGAAGACCAGCATTTTCAGAATACCTCAGCATTGGATTTTATACCTACTGAAATAATAGGAAAAAAAGAAAAATTATAGACAGCTATTTAAGAGTCAATACATATTTGCTGCAGAATCCTCTTCAAGCCCTGAAACAGCTGTTCTTCAGGTTCCCAAAGATAAACATGCAATTTTTAGTATAATTCTCTATCATTAAGGACCTGTTAGGGCTCATCTGAAAATACCTTAGAAGGAATCATGATTCTTCACAATCGTATCTTTGGACAAACAAAATCATTTCAGAGATAACTGAGGCTAACAATAGTTTTAGGGACATATCCACTAAGATGAAAGCTTGCACTTTCCAGGCAGAGGTGAAAATTTTTTCATACTGAATTGCTATTTTGATGGACATATTACTACTGAAAAACATCTATCTTAATTTAAAGATCTCTAGATACTAATAGCATAATATAGAATATTTTTCATTGAAGATTTTTGTTTTTAATTCAATGTGATTTTAAGACCACTGATATAATTTTTGGTATTTTGAAATCACCATTTGATTCATGTTAAAAATCATTTATTTGTTATATATCTAATAGTAATACATATATTGATTAAAAACATCTGTGTACTTTGGATGTTGTCTCTTATCTTCTATAAAGTTTTAATCCATATATATCCAAGTTCCTTTAGATTAAAAAAAAAAAGCGTTTGTTTTCTAGATGTGAGATGCAGACACATTGAGCAATGCAGCAGGTAAGTAGTGAGTAAATCCACAAGCCTGTCTGGGCACAGGTGGAGTTTCCCATCCAGAACCATAGCTTTCTTGAAAATTTTAACTGCAAAATATCACAGAGAGGTGTTTTTAAAGTCTATCATGAAAAAACATATATAGTATAGGTATATGTGTAGTAGAAAAACATATTTTGATATAAGATGTAGGTTAATTTTACAGTTTCATCAGTTACTGGGCAGGAGACCAGGGGTAAGTTTATTTGTCTTCACATATATAAAATGAGGATTAAAAAGCTAAATTAACTGGTTCTCAACAGTTAACTGGTTAACTGGTCCCCTCCAAAGTGAATGAGAAAGACACACAAAAGCACTGAAGAGCTTTGTAAAACTGCTTTCAGAAATGAGAAAAATCTTTCTTTTAAATTAATTAAACTAAATCTAAATATCAAATTCAATTTTTAAATCTAGAAATAGTTTTCTGTTTGGAGGCAAATATATTAATGGAAAAGGTAATTGATTTATACCTATAAAAAAATCTGCAATTTCCCCCCCATACATAAATTTTCGAAGTTCTTCCTTTGGTTTAATCCTCAGGTAAAGTTAGTTTATATTCAAAAATTAAAGATAAAAATGCCCCATATTTTATTCTTGGTGTCTCTTCTTTCCAGTCTCTAATAATTTTCCAGATTTGTTTTCCATGATTTGCATTAATCCTGTAGGAACAGCTAGGAAATGTTACAAATTCTGAGCATCCCTCATGCACAGTACCCAATGTTCATCCTTGACTGTTACCTGCAGGCCACAGTTCGCCCCTCTTGAGTGATCCAGTAACATGAATTTTATGGAAAAATACAAGATTAATAAAAAACTTTTCTAAGACTTCTAATGGTTTGTGATCAGACAAGTCTATTAAATGGTAGCACATTTAATGAGTACTTAAGTAATATTATTAACAGCCCAATAATTAGACCTCTCTGCCACACACACAAAAATATCAAAGTAACAGGGTCATAATTTCCGGCAACACTGGTTACAGGTGCTCTGGTCTTAACCGTCTTTTATTCTTTCCCCTTAATTTGATTAAGCCAGAAATAATGAGCAAATGTGAGCCCTTCCTGGAATGCATCTTTTAATTTCTTTTCAAAAACTGCACAGGTGGAATCCAGCAGTTTCTTGGCAATGTACTGATGTAGGATCCAAGAAACAAAATATTCCATCAATTATCAACTACGGATGAGATGCACAACAAAGTTCCTCAAATTGTATTTACCCTCAGGGGCTGAGCCTGTTAAAAAGCAGCCCCAAACACTATCCAGTTATGAAGAAAAAGATGCACTGCTGTGCAGACAGTGCGTAAGTTTCCCCAAAGAGCAAAAGCAGTGGGTGCAAGACCTCGAAATCTGCCAGACAGGACCACGGGGTCCCTACAGCAGTCACTGATCAGAAAAGGTCCTTGCTACAATCTGTCCACTTGACAGGGCAAACTTCCCTATAAAGAGATGGGAAATTTAAGATTACTACCACATCCTGGTGGGAGAAAGGCAATTCTTCATTTCACGAGGGGAATCAGTACTTCTGTAGTCAAAATAACTATATATCACACAGTTTAAAAGTAAAAAATAAATAAGTTTAAAACCTAAATAAAATATCTTAACTGTTTTATGCCCACAGTGCCATACCATATTTGCTTCTCTGAATGAAAACTGCTTTTTCTTTTATTTTCAAATCTCTTTTCAAATTTATATCTCTTCTTGTTTACTGATACATCTCGTTTTCAAAATGTGCACACAGATCACTTTTTAAACGCATATGTTAAGTGCGTTTACTTGTGAGTATAAGACCCTATCTTTCCTGTGGACCTTAAAACAATTTCTAGAAAGATAGGAATCTTGGGCTCCACTCCTGTGTAGAAAATCCTGAGAGGGAAGTTGGAGTCCTCACCCCACTTTTGCTGGTGGCTGCTCCCTTCCCTCCTCCTGCTGGCAGACTGGGAGAAGGGGAGCAAGGGCCCTGTTTCCAAGAGTCTGCGTCGTGACCTCATTTGTATAACACCTTCCCCAAGCCATTCTCTACTTGAGAGCTGACGTAGGCTTATCCTTGGGAAAGAATTAGTCACAGACAGCTGGTCAATGGTTTCTTTTCCCATTTGTTCCAGTCTATCCATAGAAGGAGATTTAACAAACAAATGTGGTTAGAGTCGCCTTTACCCTCAAGTAAATTATCGTCTGTAAGTGGTAAAAGGTGTAAATGCGCAACAACAAAGAATGTGCGACAACTATTCCCCATTTACGTAGCTGGTTTCATCCTTCCCCCTTATTTTCTCATTTCATATCTATAAATTTCCCCAGCACACCTTAGAATTATACTCTTCTTGAGGACATAATTATGATTACTTTGAGGTTTGTTAGTTTGATTATTTCTTGAATCTCACAGAGATTTTATAAATGACTGTAAACAAAAGAGATATTTATTTAAAATATGTGTTTGACTTTTCATAATTACCCCCAAAAGAAGTGGCAAGAAGGTACCCTTCAGAATGAGATCCTAATTAACATTTAGGACTAGATGCTAAGTAAGTCTTGGAATCGCTATGTGTGTTAAATTTAAACAAAACAGCATTCCAGTGGTGCTCTAAACCACTTAATTTGGTCTTCTAATTCCACGTTAAAGCGAAGCGGTAAACAATCTTTTCTTCCAGTTGCTTCCTCTCCCATGGCCACTGCTGACGCAGACATCAGCTGGAAGAGGGCCTCCAAGGATTAGGTCGTGAGTGTTATATGTAACTTGGCAGCCACTTGTAAACTCCAAAAAGAGTAAATCAAACATCAGTGAACCGATTGTGAAGCTGAATTGCTTCCTCTTTTTAATTTTCTCACAAATCCGATTGAATTCAGCTTCCCTTCCCCCTACCAGCAGCCACTCCTGACGGAAGTCTATTCTCTCACACTGGCTGCTATTTAGGAGAAATGGCTTACATTGTTGTTCTCAAGCCTATTAATAACTTAGAAAACAGCTACACATGCTGAATTTTAAACAACACCACAAATTATTCTACTGTGGTGTTTTTACTGTATTTCTCTGTGCTCTAAATTCTATCTTTACTTCAAGAATATGAATTCAATGAAAAATTCACAAAGTAAAATCATGGAAAATATATACATGGTATATTTCCTACAGTTATACAGTTCAAGATATTACAATTCCAATGTAGGTGTTTTTTGTTGTTTTTTCTGAGTTTTGTGCCTAGGACTTACATTATGGGCATATACAGTGTAGTGTTGTCTTAATATTTTTATGAGTCTAAATACTGCAATATATAAAGCTATACTGGTTTGTGTCTTTATGGGCCTTTAATATATGACTGCATAGATTGCACTCGAAGTAACATTGAAAAACACACTCTTCTACCCAATTAGCTCTCTCTTCTTTCTTCACTTGAATAACTAAGAGTTCATTGGAGTTGTTTTGGAGAATTATTCTTTAAAATATGAAATAGCTCTTTATCTTAATGCATAATGAATGCCTCAGTTTCTAAGAGGTATTGCCTCTGCACCAATAAAAAACCAAAAGAAAAAAGGAAAAAAAAAGCTGAAATCCCAGTGACACCTTACAGAATAGAGACTTCTGGTTTCTTGAGCAGTAGTATAGAACTGGGTCCATTGGCCTCTTCAGATTAGACTAGAACATTTCTAAGAAAAATGCTCAAAAGACATGAAAATGTATCTGTGGCACCCAAATTCTTTTTTTTTTTTTTTTGGCACCCAAATTCTTATTCTACGAAAACCTATAAAAAAATCTAGTTTCCTGTTGCCCCCCCCCCCCAATATGAGTTCTGCTCAGGTCTGGAAATTATTCTCCATCTCTCCCAGGTCTGCAGCAGAAATAATTCTCACCATCAACCCTTAACCAGTTGAAACGTCCCTGAAGTCTTGCAAAATAAACAGAATATAATCCAATGCAGAGCAATGCTTTTTCATCACTAATCCTGCCAGACACAGCCCATTCTTCTGCTTTTACTAATGTCTGTATTTTAATTACATGTAGATTCTACACGGTAAAGACTTCTCATCTTTCAAGACAGCTTAAGCATTCTCATCTCTATAAAGTTTTCCTGATCCTACCCCTCACTCTGGATATATTAAGAATTCACCTTTTCTGTTCCCACTGTGTGCTGTACAGACTGCTACCACATGTCTACAACGCTCCATTGTATTCATTTATTTACATGTTTACCCCATTCCTAGTAAACTATAAATTGTTCGAGGGTCTAAGCTATGTCCTATTTATCTTTTTGTCTGCAGTTCCTAGCAAAGAGCCTGATATATTACATATGACACTAAATATTTACAGAATGGGAACAATGGATGGCTACAGCATATACAAAGAGATAGATTTAAAGTAGGCTCCCACAACAATTTTAGAAAAGGTCCTCTTTTTTTGTTTGTTTTGTTACCTAGAGAATAAGCAGAGTCTTCTGCTGCTCTGAGTAAGACTGAAAACAGGAGGTGGAAGACAGACTTGCTTGTCCTCATCTGACTTTCCTCTATTCACACGACAGTCTTCAATAATTAACCCTGACAAGTACTTTCAAAAGAGCAATTCCTATTCTTAGAGTTGAAGGTTGCTCAAGTGTAGACTGTTTATATAAAATAGGCATGTTCATGGGGTCTCACAAATACCTAGTGAGTTGAGTAATGATGACTGTGACCTGAGTCAAAACAGTGACAATCCAGCTACTCTGACTTGCTCAGATTAACCTCTTAGATTCCTCTGGCTTTTGTACCTCTGCGGAGTGAGGAAACTATATAAGCAATCCCTATACACTTCTATTTATATAATTTAAAATGCTTATATTACCCATCTAAAGCAAATATTTATTGGACACTTCTCTAGGCAGATTCAAAGAAGCAAAGAAAATTAACCAACACTTACTCTTTTTGTCTCAAGATTTCCAAGGTATAAAAAATATACCTACTCCTTAAATATAGAGACTTTAATTAAAAGAAAATTTTGGAGGAAATAGTTTTGTGATTGTATCTCATTAACTCACAAGCTTTCAAAATAGCAGGCATTGTAATTAATGCTTTCAGACACTCATAGGTTAAAAGGTATGGTATCAAATATAATAAACTCAGAAACTAACAGCACTTAAATCATAATTATAAACATGACCTAAACATAGAAGGATTTTCATTATGTGTAAACATATGCCCTAATGCCAACATACTATCAATATTACAACCTTGTTGTTTAAAATCCTTACTTTAATGGCCATATTAGTTACTTTGGCATTGTAGGCATTTACTAGTACCTATTTATTAGAATTAGCTATTAAAATTCCTTATTATCAATCCTGAGCATCTATACTCAATCTTAACCCAAAATGTTGTTACTATGGAATATAGAAAGATCTTACTTAAGAAAACTTTTTCTGTATATTCCAAAAATTGTTCTCTCATCTCTAACCTTGCTTCTCAAAAAGAAGCTAATAAAGCCTCTTTAAGAGCCAAATCTCTATTCCTCACACTATGTCTATAAGTTTCAGAAACCTTTGGGTTTGCTATCCAACTCACTTGTAGAAGCACTGACTCAAACTCAGGAAGCTGGTTTCCAGAGTCTGCCCCTCACTTCTATGTCCATCTCACCTCTCTCCACCCACCACCATCCTTGAGCCCGTGTCGTCTGCTTCTAGGGACTGCTGAAGGAAGGGCAGCCAGGTAACAGAGGCTCTGGGAGCAGCAAGGGTTTTCTTGGAAGTTCCCAAACACAAATCAGAATGTGTTTTAACATGAAGAAAAATTAAAAAGTATAATTAGGGCCCATAATAATCGGATTAAGAGTTAAATAAACTTTGATGGATGACTTGAAATTTTAACTTCTCTTTATAATTATTTTTCTGGAAAAACTAATTCTGAATTAAACATAAACCAAAAATTATAATGCAATTTGTTTATAAGTTGTACACCACTACAATATTATAATTCTTTAAGAATATGAATATCTTTCTAAAGTTTGATTTTTCTTTAAGGAATTGAAAATATAGGAAGAGCTTATTTTCATGAGAAAATGATAGGTTAGTTCTAAATTGCTGAAGAATGTTGTTTTTTACGAGCAAGACTACAATTTCCTTTCACCTCATTGCTTTTCTCATTATTGTAACTAGTTTTTATTGAAAATCGAGTATGTGCCAACAAGCTTTTATGGGTGCTAGAAACCAGCAATGAACAAAACAGGCGGTTCCTGATCTAATGGAGTTTACATTCTAGGAGGTGGGAAATAGGGAGTAAGAAAGAAGACAGAATGTAATAACAGGAACAAGAGATTTCAGATATTGATATATGACAGATATAAATATAACAGTAATGTGATATTGTAGGGTCGGGGGGCTTCTCAGGGAAGCTCCTCTGAAGTGATAAAATGTGAGCTAAGTGTCAATAAGGACGGATGAATGAATGTATAAATGAGCAAAACACTGGTACAGAGCTTTCCAGGCTTAGGTATTAACTAGAACCCACTACCCAGGACAAGAAGGAGATGGCAGGTTTAAGGAACTGAAGTGTCCCCTGTGGCTGGTGCTGCGTGAATAGGTGGAGATGGTAGGAGGTGAGATGGGAGTAGTCAGGGACGATCCTCAGGATCTGCTGGATGGAGCTCAGAAGTTCCTCTTACCTGCAATAGGAAGTCACCGAAGGGTTTTAAGTGGGAGAAAGGCTTGAGTTGATTTAGTCTGTAAAAGGTCTGCTCTGGCGCCAAAAAGATAACAGAATAAAAGGAAAAGGGCAGGGTAAAACCATGGGGAGTAATTTGGAGGCTACTGTAGAAGACAGATGGCTTAGACAAGCAGAATAACACTAAAGACTGAAGGAAGGGGACACAACGGGATACAGTCTAGAAGCAGAGCAATCAGATGCATTTAATTCCCAAATATGGTTAACTCTATGCATATTTAAAAAAGAAATCCATACTAAAATGTTTTAAAATATGCAAAAGTGAGACTATGAATTCAGAGGTTGACTTTCATTTAACTTTGATTTCTGTAATCCAGAAAAGGCGGAGGCATAAATTGGGTTGGGCTGGGGCTTAGAGGTGAGGTCTGGGTTGCTATGGAATTTTACAGTTTCCATGCCAAATCACATAAAATCACTTGCACATGCATCTTCTGCAGATAAAATTTGGCCACGAAATGCACTTGGTTGTTGATATGTAACATATAAATGTTTCAATTTGGCAATAACATTCACCCTTATGACCAAAACATAGAGCCTGAAACCAAGTTCCTCCCCATTCCTGGCAGAACACAGAGTATATATTCCTGGGAGATAGGATCCAAATGGGGCTCTGCCAGAAAGGTGGTTCTAGACTGCATACGACTAACAAGCCTATAGGAAAGGCTGCTTTGCTTTTATAACTGTTGCTATTTTGGCCCTCAAACACCTTTGGCACAGGATATGATATAAAAAAGAAAAGTCTCTTTGCTCAGGAACATAAAGCTTAGCTAGGCAGACAGACAACTAAAACTCAAAGACACAACTTCTTGGGACTTATAGATGTACATGGAAACATAAAATCCAATTTTGTAAGGGCCACTCCTAAAAAGTTTCACAAAAGCAAGCAAGATGTCAGAGAGCTAAGGAGATTGAAGAGACGTCTACTGACATGATTAATACAGTAGTAAATATTAACTAAACTAGAAAAAATAAATACATAAAATTGACTGTTGTGATGGGTACACAACTCTCTGTGTGTGTGTGTGTGTGTGTATATATACTAAAAGCCATTGAACTGTATGCTTTAAATGGGTAAAATGTATGTTGTGTGAATTAAATCACAACAAAGTTGTTTAAAAAAAAAAACTGTCTGCAAGAGACCATGCTGTTATGATCCATGGAAGTAGAGGAAAATGTCACCTTTGAGGGGTTGTAAGATATCCTTCCCAGAGGGATGGAAAGGGAGATGAGGGCTTTGGAGTCAATAGGCTACTTGATGTGGACAAGTGATGCAGCCTTTGGGGGTCTCAGATTTCTCATGTCAATACAGAGGAAATAATAATACCGATTATATCACAGAGTGTTGTAAGGATTACATAAAATTATGCTCGTCAGGTGCTTATGGTAGTCCTTAGCAGTACTGGGTATTTCATTAAATAATGTCCCTGCTTGTAAAATATATGCCAGTTTTAAATTTCAAAAGTATACACATGCACAAGCTCACACCATATACACACATACATACATATATATGTAAATATACACACATAGTTTCTTTTAAAAGATTTTTATTGATTTTTAGAGAGAGAAGAAAGGAGAGGGAGAGAGAAACATCCATGTGAGAGAGAAACATTGATTGGCTACCTCCTGTACGCCCCCAGGAACCCTGGCATGTGCCCTGACCGGGAATCGAACTGGCAACCTCTCAGTGCACGGGCCCATGCCCAACCAACTGAGCCACACAGTTTTTTTTTAAAAACAGGTATAGGCCCTGGCTGGGTAGCTCAGTTGGTTAGAGCATCATCCCAATACACCAAGGTTGTGGGTCCAATCCCTGGTCAGGACACATACAAGAATCAACCAATGAATGCATAAATAAGTGGAAAAACAAATCGATGTTTCTCCTCTCTCTCTTCTCTCTCTTTCCCTTCCTCTCTCTCTAAAATAAAAAAATAAAAATAAAATAAAATAGGTATATACAGGGTGGGGCAAAAGGAGATTTACAGTTGTTCAAATGGAAAATAATACAATAATTAATAAATAATAATACAAAAATAAACTTTCATGTACTCAGAACTGTGAACCTACTTTTGCCCCACCCTGTATGTATATATAGATATATGTATATATAGAAATATATATAAACTCATATATACGTGTATTTCCAGTTATTAAGGTTCTAATAATTCAGCAAAAGCAATAAAGACACAAACTTAGAAAATACTCAGGATGGGGGGGGAATCTCACTTGAAAAATATAAACAAAGCAAAATTAAAATAGTGTCTCCAGGTTATGCAGACCAACAGAAAAGCCTTTCCGGGACAGTAAAGTGAGAGAGCTATGGTAAAAGGCGTGATAGAGCCCACTGTTTAAAGAAGGTGGGGCAAAAAAACCTGTCACCTCCCTTGCAGTTGATTTAAGAAAACCTCAAGAACCGAAACCCAGGCTCAGTTCTCCTGAAGGCATTACGGAGCATTTCACACAGAGCAGAACCCAAGGGGCCCCTGCGACCTCGTGGGGCAGCAGGAATCGAGGGGCAGCTTGCCCTCCCTTTGCCCCTCTTTCCCCATGCCTGTGTTTTGAGCTTTTTGAACATGATCTATTATCCTCTCAACAACATTGCAAGGCAGGCATTCTTATTATTTTTCCAATGATTTTTCCCATGCAGCTCAGGGATATTACCCCATTTGTCCTTCTAATTCTAAAACCGGGACTCTCTCCCCCACAGTCCACATGACGTAAAGTCCTTTAGAGCTATCATTAAATATTCACAAAAACAACTTTTTTCACATGCTGATTTTCCCCAGTTAGGGACATGAAAAGAAGTCTTTAAAAAGTCAAGGATAGTTTATGTTTCTGAGGCTGCAATAAAAGATTCCAAGCTGGTATTTTCTGGTAAAGTCTGGATTTGCCTCACGGATTTTCCTGGTAACAAAGCCATGTTGCAAACATGATAATGTCACTGTAGCCTCATTCAGAATATTACTCATTCTTTCTGTTGCTTTGCTACTTCAGCACTTGGGAAAGTCTGAATTTCCCAGTAGTGTGACCATGATACTATTTTTGTACCTTCAGTGTCCACTTATTTTCAATTTAGTGAAACAGTCTATGTTGAGCTGAATTCTGAAAGCTTGTTTAAAAAAAGAAGCTGGATTTGATTATTAAAAGATTTTAAGAATAAAAAAATTGATATATAAAGAAAATGTATACTTAAGAAAGTAAAAATAAAGCACATTATTTCTTCTGAAATTTAATACTTTAATCACTATTCAAGTTTCACTCCATTTTAAATACCAAAATTGCCTTAATTCCTTAAAGCAAATACTTTTGATGATCACAATATTAATGTTCTCGGCTGTAGAAAGTATTATACATTTGATAATCACTAGCTACACATTTACTTCATGACTGATTGCAAGTTCACATGAAATTCAATAATAATAATAATACCAAAAAATGTAAGGTCATCAAAGAAATTTGGATTTAAGAAAAGCGGAAGGGTGGGGCTCAGACTAGAGCTCCACTATTCTCCTACATATAACATGATTGGGTGAGGCACCGGCAGGGTGCCCCTTGCCTAAGGCATAAAACATTTCAAAGCAATAAAAAATATAAATAAAAACGCTCAGACCAAAGAAAAAATTTCCTAATTCTTAAAACCCTTTCAGCAAACTTCTATAGAAAGTTCTCTTTCGAGAAAAGAAAAATACCAATGAAGGGTGGTGGGTGGGAGATGAGACCTGCCCCCCTGGTCAATGGTACTGGAAGCTCCAGGGTTCTGTTTCCATTCAGCTTTTTATGATCAGAGGTGCCAGGGTTCTTCCTCTTCCTGTGACCCCAAAGTCCCCTTCCTCTACTGCCAGTTTTCTCAGGTGTGGTCTGAAACAGCCTCTGCCATTTCCTCCCATTTACTCAGGAACCTTTTATGTCTAATTCTCACCCCCTCTCTCCAAGGTCTCCCGTGACCTTGTTTTTGCCAAATGGTAGGACTCATTTCTCACTCATGCTAATAATTCCTTCCATTTGAAATCTTTTCTTCTTCTTTGGCCTCAGAAACTTTAACTATGCTTTAATTATTTGCTTCTAATGATGCTTCTCATTCCACATGGCACAGTATTTTAAACACATAGGTTTTGGAGCCAGACAAACTTGGGTCTGACTCCTTCTTCTGGCCACAATTTTCTGTCTATCAGGGCTAGTTAGGGCTGGTACCTGAGTGTCTCCTAGTACCTTTTTTTCCATCTGTAAAATAGGAATGACAACACTACCCACCACATGTAGTTGTTTTAAGGAGTAAATAAGGCAATACACATAAATCACTTCAGGGCCATAAAGCAAGCCCCTAGTGACATCAGCTATGAGTATTCTATAATCCCAGGTTCTCTGCACAACTTGTTTTGAAGAACCTATTTTACAGTGTCAGGTCCTTTATGGTTATGTAACTAACATCTAAATCACCAGCTTAACTGTGCTATAGAAACTTTAAATCCCTGATATTAAAATTGCATGTCTCCCTCTCCATCCATGAAAACTTTCAGCCTTTTCTATTTAGTTCAAATGAAACCACAGGTTTCAGTCGCCTTAAAATCATTTACCTCCTTTAGTGAGAGAGTAAATCTCATTAATTCCTGATTTATGAGGAAGTATTGAATTGTGACTAAAAGGCAGGGACTGGAGCCTGGTTGCTTGTGTTCAAAGCCTGTTCTGTTGCTTACGACTACGTGACTCAGGGCAGGTAACTTCAATTCTTTGTGCCTTGATTTCCTCATCTGTGAAATAGGTATAATATTAGTACCTACCTCATAAAATGCTTAGTAACTAGTATGTTCATGTTTATTAAATAAAATTTGCAATGTGGACTTTTTATTGTTTTAAAGAAAACAGTGAAACTGCAAAAGTTTTATAAAGCAAAACAAGTTTATCAATTCTTATTCCTTCCTTGGAATTCTCATTGCCAAAGCCATTGTCCAAGCTAACAACCCAGCACAACCAGGAGATGATAAAAGCCGTCCTCCCTGCTTCTCTAAACTGATCTCCCTAGCTGGCTCCTCATCTACTCTAATGCATTTTTACTTAATCTCTAACTGCCAGATTAATGTCAGAAACACTCCTCTCATATTGTGCCTTTGTGGCCTCACTCCACCAGTGACTTCCAAGGTCCTCAGACGCTGTGCAGTCACCTCACCTGGAGTCGGCCTGCCTGTCTCTCTGTGCACGTCAGGCCTCACTGACGTGGAACTCCCCGGGTGCTCTACGCGGTCTGTGCTTTTGTTCTTGTACATTTTCCTGCCCAGAATGTGCCACCTTCTAAGTTTTCAAATGTTATACATCCTTCAACAACCAGCTCAGATTCCAACATGGGATCTTTCTAAGCGGAGGCCCCCACCCACAGGCTGTGCAGTACCGCCCGGCACACTAAAGGACGAGAGATCACCCTGTGGTCACAGGACACCCGGTCCGTACCTCGAGGCTGCTGTTCCAGACTGTCATTTACATACTTCAGGGGTGTTTATCATGCCATTGCAGTCTCAGAACTGACCAAGCGAAAGTGGTTGAGTTCTTGGGTGAGTGATGAGCCTCTCCTGGGATAAGTAAGATTGGCTCAATTTTTTGTTTTGTTTTAATTCCATTACTGGGTGATTATATGGGCATTCACAGTCATAAATGTGATAATATTTTGGTCACATTGATGAGCATACCTAAATTAGAGTGAAATAGTTTAATAAGTTCAACTTAAATGCATATTCATATCTGTATGCAGAATGCTCTTTACCCATATTCAACAAATTAACCTTTCTGTGAAGAAAAGAGACAATTAGCCCAGCTGGTGTGGCTCAGCAGTTGAGTATTGACCTGGGATCCAGGAGATCGGGGTTCGATTCCTGGTCAGGGCACATGCCTGGGTTACGGCTCGATCCCCAGTAGGGGGTGAGCAGGAGGCATCCGATCAGTGACTCATCATTGATGTTTCTATCTCTCTCTATCTCTCTCCCTTCCTCTCTCTGAAATCAATAAAGACACATTTTTTTTTTAAAAAAAAAAAGAAAGGAGACAATTAAATACCTCAGGTTTTTTTGTACAAAAAATAAAAATAAAAGCCTTACATAATACCATTAAATTGGGCACTCACAGCTCTTTACAAGAACGAACAAACTTGGTGGTGGGGGGCTCATTACACTTTCTTTCTAGTGGTTTATTTTATGTCCAAATCAACACTGAGAAGTTCTGAAAACTGTGAAATGCTTTAAGACCAAAATCAAATCCCTGGCTGTCCTCTGAGTTGGGCATTAGCTCACTTGTCTAAGAACCTTTCCTTTTCTTAGTAACCTGAGGGATGAGGGGAGCTTCCCTTCAAGAAGGAAAGATACATGTTTGGAAGTAATTTCAAACACAATGATACTTTAAATAAACGTAAATTGATTTAGGGTGGTGAACACATCATACAATATACAGATGATGGATTATAGACTTGTACACCTGAAAATGATACAATTTATTAACCAATGTCACCCCAATAAATTCAATCAAAAAGAAAAAAAGGAAAAGAAAAAAGGAAGTAAAACTTTGATGTAATTTCTTAAATGATTTTTTATAGTAAGGAAAAGAGTTGGATGGTGTGGGCCTTCTGGCGCTACAGCAGCAGCAGCGGGGCACCACCAGGGACGTGCTTGGTCACGCACAGCTAACCCGCCGCCGTGGGCAGCGCCAGAAACCCACCCCAGAGCCACTGATCAGCATCTGGGCATCAGCAAGCGGCCGACCTCCAAGTGCAGGAAACACTTTCCTAACACGCTGACATCTGCACTGACATACCGACACAACGCTCTACTGAATAAACCACCCCTTTGGACTGTTCAAGTTTCCAATCCTCAAAGAAAGATCCAGTTTTGATCCTTGTACTTAAACTCTTAAATCTTTTTTTTTTAAATTTATTTCAGAAAGAGGAAGGGAAAGGAAGAGAGAGAAACATCAATGATGAGAAAGAATCGTCGATCAGCTGCCTCCTGCATGATCCTGGGGATCGAGCCCACAGCCTGGGCATGTGCCCTGACTGGGAATTGAACCGTGACCTCCAGGTTCATGGGTCAATGCTCAGCCACTGAGCAACAACAGCCTAGCATAAATCTTTTTTTTTTTTTTAAGTAACAAAAGCGGAAATAGCCCTGGCCAGTGTGGCTCAGTTGGTTGGGTCTCGTCCCATACACCAAGGGGTTGCAGGTTCCATTCCCGGTCAGGGCACATGCCCGGGCTGGGGGCTCGATCCCCGGTAGGGGGCGTGCAGGAGGCAGCCAATCGATGTTTCTCTCACACATCAATGTTTCTCTCTCCCTCGCCCTCTCTCTTCCTCTCTCTCTAAAAATCAATAATAATAATAAAAAAACTTTAAAAATCTTTAAAAATAAAAAGCAGAAATAATAAAGGATACTCAGGTTAAAAAGAAAGTAATTAATCAAAACTTCCAACTAATGACAAGTATTGTAATTAATGAACGTTTTACAATTTCCATCTTACTCTGCTTCAAGCCATAAATATATGCTTATTAGATACATGTTTTCTGACCCTACACACAATGACTTTCTTGGGTTGACATTCTCAACAAGACAGTGCCAGCAGCAGGGAGAGAAACCAGAAGAGTCAGTATTTGGGAGGTCACACATGGCTTCTGGCCTCAGTCACGTGCTGTCGATGATTCTCAGAGTCTCAAAAATGCTAGATATTCACAGGTACAATGACATAACCTGCAGATTAAAGCAGAATCTATTGGCAGGAATCTCTGAGCAGGATCCTACCTGGGAAACAAAATGACATTGCAAAATGACATCCCAAAATATTGCAGAAGAGGGAACTGGATGAGATACCAACAAGCCAACTTGTGCTAGATTCCAGAAAACAGCTTTCTGAACTTTAAGGCAATTCAGTCCCTTCTTGAAGTGGAGGCCTATGTAGCTAAAACTCGTGCACACCCAATGGCTACCAAAAATTTCTATTTAAGTACTTCAAATTTTCCAATATTCAGTGTCATCTGAATTCAGATGATATATAAGCTGGCTGGTAAATTTAACTGTTTTACATATACAAAGTTGCTCTTCAGTTTCAGTAAAAGTGCTTAAGTCATACAACAAACAACAGACAGAGGGGAAAAACCCTCCAAATATTCCACTCTGGTTAAGTTTATTAATCAGAGTAAATACAGTTCTATCTTATCATGTTTTCTATGAGGAAACTTCTGTTCTTTTTTTAGATTTAGAGGATTGGTTTTCCTGAAAGAACCCCCCAGAACTGAGAACCCTGAACTGCAAACTTGTCCTTTGTCCTAGTTGTTTACCAGTCTTATCAGGCACACATGGGTTGGCAATGTGATTCTAAGATAAGAATTCCAAAGATATAATTAGATGTTTTTCTGAGAAACATCTCCCAATGCCATGAAAATCTGCTGTTTTTCCCTTCTTACTTGAAGTGAATAGTTTCACAATTTCTTGCCGCTTCACCATTTTTTCTTAGATAAGTGAGAAATAGTAACTCATCGCTGAAGAAAAATATATACGTTTAAAATGAACAATTCTGAAAATACAGATCTTATCTCAAAATTCTAACTGTGACAGTCAATAAACCCACTTTTCTATAACACACTTCTTAAAGCTTATAACAGCATAAATATAATGAAAATAGTTTTATGCCCCTGAATTTAACTATACATGATAAATGATAAGAGATATATCCCAAACCAGTGATGCACAGGCTTTCTTATAGTGCCTTAGAAATTCATTACTTCAATTCTGAACAAAGGGGGTAAAAAGAGAAAGGTAGAAAATCAGGAACGTGCAGCTACTGCGTTGCAGAAGAATATTCTCTAGGCAGTGAAACATCTGTTCTGCTGAACTCCATCTTTGCTAGACTGAAACCAGTTGTGCAAAAAGAAGATCTTCTGCTGCCACCTGCTGGTCATTTATAGTCAATGATTCTAAAAAATGCTAAAATAACAAACCAGATTAAAGTAGAACTTTTGATTTTTAAAGCAGGAATAATCTTTGGATTCTTAACTGTATTCCTTCATTTATGGATATCTATAAAAAATTTTATAATAAATGATGGATAGATATTATATATCCATTTCTAGAAGTAGAGAATTATAGCCGGAGGGGCACATTTTCCTGACTTCTCATGGCCTCACTACTGACTCACTGCATCAAGAAAGTCAGAGGCTATCACATTTCCATTCTTCCCTTTCCCACAAAAGCCATTCAACTTAGTCTTAGGTCAACAATAAAGATTTAAAACCGAATGGTCTTGGCAGATCTGTCTGCAGAGAATTCAAAACTCAAATACTCTAGGTCAGCTACAGAAGTTTCACTCCCTCAGCCAAAAAAACCCACAGGCCAAACCTATATTTTTGAAGACTTCTCTAGAGGACACTTAAAATCTAAGGATGTCAACATAACACTGACGGAGGATCCCAAATGAGAGATCCGTGGATGGAACTTGAATAGCCCTGTTGGTAAGATTCTGTTACTGGAGATACCAACATGATATTAAAATTCAGAAAGAGTGGGCCCAAGTTCCTGTACGCAGCTCCATTTCTTTTTCTGGAGAGCCTAAGAAATTTTAAGAGGCTTTGCTAAAAGGTTTTAAGTACGACAACTATTCTCTTTAATTTAGAAGGTATTTTAAAAATCAAAGTAGACAGGTACACCGTTTTCAGGAAACAGTACTTTTCTGTCAACAATATACCAATTCTCCCTGCTAAAAAGTAAACTACGAAGATTCTTTTTAATGTATTTCATGTCATAAATCATAAATTGTAGAACTTTTCATACCATGCTACTTCATCTATTTTAAAAATATACTAACCATTTTCTCCAAATTTAATACAAAGAACAATGTAACCTGGGGAGGAGGCAGGAAGGGGGTGGAGGGGGTCAATGGGGGTAGAAGGAGACAACTATAATATTTTCAACAATAAAGATAAATTTTAAAAAATAAATTAAATAAACAACAAAAACAAAGTACAATGTGAATCAGAAGGCAGTGCCCCAACATATAAATCCTGAGTCTTTCTTTCATATCCCTAGACATGAGCAAATTTGTCTGCTAGGACACTGAAGAGTTGTCTGTAATTTTATGGTTCTCTAATTAAGACTTGTACAAATTCAGCTGCCAAAAAATCACCAGAGTGGGTGGTGAATACAGCCAAGTAAACTCTAATTATGGAAAGCAGGTTTTCTAAGATCTCACATACAAGAAACAAAGGCAAGATCAGACAGCTAAGATAGTTACCACGGCAATATAAATAGTCTTGTCAAATTCAATGTAAATTCTACTTTGATAACAGCTGTTACCTCCCATAGTTCATAGGTACTTTTAAAAAGCAATCTGGGATCCTCTGCTTGGAACCCAGCACTTACTTCCCCCCACCCCTCCAAAAAAACAGAATTATGAAAATTACCCATGTCATTTTCACTCCTGGGACAAAAATAAAAGGAACAGAAGTCCAATGTCCCAGATAACTTTTCATTTTATATTTCAGCTCCTCCACTAGTATTATTTTTTGAAGTTCTGTTGGAGTTCACTAAAATGCCGTTAGCATTCTAAAAGGTAGTGTGCAAACGGTAAGTGTACAGCACAATAAATTTACCTGAATTGAACACATGCATATACACCGGCACCCAAGCCAGCACCAGCATTTTCTGCACTCCAGAAGTGTCCCCCAAGAACCCAGGAAAGAGGAAATTTTATTTTATAAAAAAATACTTCAGTTCTCTCAATAGCATAATATAGTGTCTTCTGACTGTCTGGATCGGTAATCACAGCCTTTTCCCTTTTGCTATTACAAACATCTCTGCCTACCTTTCCCCTTTATCAACACACGGAACCACCTCAAATAACGCTCCTCTAGGAAAATCCCTTGACCGTCACAGAAAAATGACTTAAGTCCTCATCTATATTCGCAGAGTAACTTGCAAATAATCTATGTTTATACCTATCACAATGAATTACACTAGCTTATATGTGCATCTGCTTTCTAGCCTGGGAGTACCTCATGGGCAGAAAAGGCACTCAATTTTTTCATCTGCATTCTGTGCTTTAAACCGTATGCTCAGGAACGACTCCACGTTTTTCACACTTTCTTCTGTCAGAGACACCTGAACAACTTTTCCAAGTAGGAATTCCTACCAGACTGTATTATATAATATTAAATGAAGCAAAATATACTATCCAGATATTTTAAAGTATATATCATCTTAATGCCCTCCATACGAATAATTTGTAAGTCTGTTTTATTCAAAGAGATTAAATAAAATGTGCTGATTTTAATACGTATACACATTAGTGACATACGTAGCATATATGAGTTGACAATACAATACTTTGTCATAGGCAGCTATTTTCTTGCAAGTGATGCAGTTAAGGTTCTTTTCTATAGAACGTTTACAAATACACCCTGTAGGCCTGATACTGATCATTTCCTTTTACCGCTTTCCTTCCCCATTCTCCTCCACAGCAAACCTAAACAAGCTTATTTCGACTAGTTTGAGATTCCTCTTTATGTATACGCTCTGTTCAAAATTATAGAAGAAAAAACATGAACATCTCATGAAAGTCAACAATGCAAGAGTTCTCCTACCTGTGTGCCTAAGCTGGCTGCCATCATGTGAGTCAGAAGTTTAGCTGCAAACATGGAATACCTGGCACAGAAGATATGGGAGAGCACAGCCAGGAAGAGACCTGCAGGAACAAAAAGGTCCATGTGTGGTTTTATAATCCATGAACAAAGAGCAGCACAGTACAAAGCTTTGGGACAGTTAAGCACATAAGGCCTGTAGCCTGCCTCTCCTGCACAGCACAGTCTCTCTTGGAACGATTATGTTGCAATTTTAATTTACCCCATTTGGCAGGACATATAAAATCTTCACACTTAAGCCCAAAGGGTAACTTTAATTTTCAAATATCTACCTGCTCCTTTCCCTATCAAAAAGAAATCACAAATTAAACAGATTAATAATTTCATTAAGCATTTGGTGCTCTGTTTCCATTAGACAAGTTTTACTGTTTAAGAAAAGAATCATATTAAAATCTAATTTTCTAAGACCATGTGGCTTGGCTAAATAGATATAATTAGGGCAGTGAATAGGATTTTTTTAGGCATAAAACTGTGAAGGATACTACCAAAACTCAGGTTCCGTAATTACTCCTTTTTATCTACTAAGAATAGTTATGTAATTACAACAGTGGTGATTATGAATTTTAAAAGCAACCTTATGCTACTGGGTACTAAAACCAGGAACAAAATGTGTTCTTTCCCCCTAAGATGCTTTTAACCTAAACATCTACATTTCTAAATGGCGTGGAGAAAATTATTCCTATATATATATTTTTTTAACTTTTTAAGTTTTATTGATTTTTAGGAGAGGAAGGGAGAGGGAGAGAGAGAAACTTCGATGTGAGAGCAAAACATCAATTGCTGCCTGTAACCTAGGCATGTGACCTGACCAGGAATCAAACCCACAACCTTTCAATGCACAGGATGATACCCAACCAACTGAGCTGCACCAGCCAGGGCATGTTCTTATTCTCTTTAAGTCTACTTGTGCTCACCTATTTACACACGGGGGTGATGAGAACCTCAGCACTAACTCACAAATCTTCTCTCTTGGAATTTATACAAATTTCTCTTAATGCCAGGTTTTCAAGTGCAGAAAATATTTCAACATATTTTTTAAATATTTGCTATCTTTTAATCTTTGAATGTGCAGTATACAGTAACTTTTTCACTTAAGCCTTTCAGGCCACTCTCATCCTCAGCACGGTTGTTCTAAGAATTACTCAAACATTAATGGCATGTACGCTGCTCTGCCATATACTTTGCATGCATTATCTCACTCATCAATGCCTCCCTGACAAACAGGAGACACAACATTCATTTAACACTTTGTTTTCTCATTATCTTCTCTGAAGCTTTGGAACAAACTTTTATTTCATTTTATTTTTATTTTTTTTAAAGTTTTCATCTTTCTTTTCTTTTTTTTCTTTTTTTTAAATATATCTTTATTGACCTCAGTGAGAGGAAAGGAGAGGGAGAGAGAGATAGAAACATCAATGATGAGAGAGTCATTGATCAAGCCCACAACCCGGGCATGTGCCCTGACCAGGAATCGAACCCTGATCGCCTGGATCCTAGGTCGATGCTTACCCACTGAGCCACGCCCGGCCAGGCCGGAACAAACTTTTAAAGTGCATCACCTGCTGGAGGAAGTGGACGGGGCATCTGCAAAATGTCCACATGGGGTCTGGTTCTCTGCCCAGAAATGCCTCTTATAACTCCTTCTGGGAAAAGCTTTCAATATGTTTAAATTTAATCGGGTAGATGGGTAGACAAACTTCCATGTAAGAAGTGAGGCTCTGCACTAGTCAAGGCTTCTGGCCTAGGAAGTTGGCAGACATCTGCAGTAATCCATTTCTAGGAAGGCTGCCATGGGGTGTTCTGGGACAGGTGTGCAAGTCCTGGGGCTGCCTCCAAAATCCACCCACGCAGGCACACAGTGTAACCAGAAGCTGCAGAGCCATGCCTGATTTTGTACTTTTACTTAGCTGGTCTACAAACTAATGAAGCTGATGCTACCAATTCATAAATGTACACTGAATTTCCTATGATGATCAAAGCTAACTTAGACTCAGGTTTTCAGTGTGTGTGTGTGTGTGTGTGTGTGTGTAATATACTGACTTAAAAGCAGGGCCTTGCAAGTTTTTGTTTCATTATAGGCCACATGATTACAAATATATGCTTTCCTATAAGTTTTTGTGGTAGATGGTAGCAATGTCAGGCAAAGGGATTCAGTGCTGGGCAAAGGAAAAATGCATACCAGTCAACTGTTTTATTCATAGCCATTTCCTTTTACTTGGTAATATTCCAGTATATGCTCACTTCATATAAATTTAGTACAGTTAAACTGGACCAGCTCAGGAATATTTAATTAAGTATATTAAACTTCAATTAAAATGCTAGCATGACACCTGGTGGCAGTCCAGGATTCGAAGCCAGTGGCAGGAAAATGGGCTAGATTCTGTGGCTTGCTCCTATGTATGGTGGTTATCTAGGTGATCAAGCAGGCGGTGCCCCAGCTACCACTGGCCTTGGGAAATCTATTGAATACCTTAGATTTAAAGAAACAAATATTTCAGTTACCAAGTTTCTGAAGCCGTATATGCTACGTATTTATCTTTTATTTTCTTATTTGATGCTGAATAGCTGTATTAGCATACATGATTTAAATTTACAAGTCAGGTGTTTTTTTTATTGTAACAATTTTTGGTTTAAATTTCTTTAATATGAATGTGTAAATCACAGGGTACAAAATGTTATAACAATAAGTAGATTAAAAAATAATGTATATAAAATGAATAAAGTATAATATTTCCTGTTATTACACTAAAGGCATACTCTAAACAGTTTTTTATAAATTTATTCCTTAGTTAATTGAATAATTTTTCTTTACTTTTTCTAGTCCTATGTAAGGTACAGACTCAGTTGGAAAAGAGCAATTAGCTAGTTCATTATTACAAATGACTTTTCCATATGATTTTAAAAGGAAGATAAATTACCCTTAACAAAATGATAATATTGGTCATCTTTGATGTAGATAAGAAAAACTCTAAAGAACAGATAGATTATTTTGCTATTATCAAACTAAACCAAACATCCTCTTACTTTATTGTAAGAATATAATATATAATACATATAACAAAAATATATGTTAATCAACTACATAATCGATAAAGCTTCTGGTCAACAGTAGGCTATTAATACTTCAGTTTTTGGAGAGTCAAAAGTTATATTTGGATTTTTGACTCACAGGGGAATCAATGTCCCTAATCCACACATTGTTCAAGAGTCAACTGTAATTTCAAATATGACTTTAAGTCAAAAATAATAAAAGTAGATACTGATATTTAGGTGTTGATTCTCAAACATATGAGCGAATCTATGTACCTTTTGTTAGAGTAAGCTGCAAAAAATATATATTTATTAAAAATTCTTCCAGGAAATATAGTCCTGCTAGTCTTCTATAAAATCTAAATAATATTCTCACTTTAGTTTTTAAGATTCTTTGCTTTGATGTTCAGTATTTAGAACATGTTAGGGATTTTTGCGAGTCACAGCAGCATTTGAATGTATCTCTCTATTGAAATATATAAAATAACATCTAGATTTATTTCAGCATTTTACCTTTGGTGTTATTTCATCAGTCTATGAAATTTCTATTAATATTAAAGTAAAATATGATGTGGTTTTGGAGCTAGGTGGACACACAAGAATCTATTAAGCAAGAAATGTCATCTTTATGTAAGATGTTAGTAAGAATAACACATATCTTGCAGGAGGGAATGGGAAAAGATTAACCAAAGAACTCATATACAGATATGCATAACCAATGGACACAGACAATATATTGTGTGGTGAAGGCCTGGGGTAGGGCAGAGGCTAGGAGTAGGGGGTAAAGGGGGGGAAATTGGGGGACATCTGTAATACGGTCAACAATAAAAAATATTAAATTTAAAAAAAGAATAAGAAATTATTAAGACTCCCAATCAATACAGCAAATGAGAATAATTCTATAGTTATTCTAAGTTAAGTTATAAGTAAATAGTCTGACAGACTTTAACACAATTCAAAAGGTCCCACTCCTGCCAGAAATAAAACCTAAGTGTGGAAGGTGAAAGATTATTTTTTAGAACAGAGCATATTTAGAGCTCCTAGGTTGTAGAATATGAATCTACCAAAGGGGTATGTTTTTTACAATAAAAATACAAACTGCATATATATGTATGTATACACACACACACACACACATATATATACACTTTTTTTATTGATTTCAGAGAGAGGAAGGGAGAGGGGAGAGAGAGATAGAAACATCAGTGATGGGAGAATCATTGATCCGCTCCCTCCTGCATACCCCATGCTGGGAATTGAGCCTGCAACCCGGGCACATGCCCCCACTGGGAATCGAACCATGATCTACTGGATCCTAGGTCGATGCTGAACTGCTTAGCCACACCGGCCGGGCTACAAACTGCTTTTGTATATTATCTCACACAATCCTGACATTCTGATGCAGAGCCTGCCTCTAAATTGCAAGACTATGAACACGTATTTCCTTTCCTGTTATCTCGCTTCTATCCCACTGTATTTTACATTCCTTATGAGTTGGAACTGTGTCTTGTTCTTTCCTATATCCGCCATAAATATCCACTGAACGATTTAATGAATAAGCCAATGGGAAATTTTATTTTCTCCCAGTGCTGATGAATACAGCATATCTGTATCTTGTACATATAAAATGACTATGGGAAAACAGATTTTCATTCTCATAAATATGTAAAATTATTAATGCAAAAATATTGCAACTGACCTGAGATGCATATAAATCCAGAAGAGAAAAAGGCCTCATTGTATGAAGACAGGTTGTCGGTCTGGGCATACACAGCGTACACAGACATGTATGAGCAGGCACATTCCACGTAGTCTGAAGTGTCCTCAACCACTTTGCAAAACTGACTGTCAGACAACCAGCTAGAGCAAAAGGACAACTGTCACTATTCCTCTTTAATCAATACTTAAGGTCTTGAGATGGCTTTTAAAGAATAAGTAACTTACTGAACTTAAGTGTTCTTGAGTCCAAACTTAAGAAGACCACAGTTTCAAAATGAAAAACTGGAGAGAACATCTTGTCTGTTACATGACACAATAGACCCCCCCAAGGTAACTTAAGAAGCAGCCTAAACACTGCCCAAACCTTCAAAAGCTGCAGATGCAGAAGAAGCCGGTCCCCTCAACAGAGCAGTACCAGTTGCTGCCTAATCTAAAGCAAACATGCCCAAGGTTTTCAGCAAAAGGTACTCTTCTCAATTTTTTGAAAATCCCAAAAGATTGACACAGCCATAAGTATTCACCCTTCCTTATTTTTTATAATTCCTACTAATTTGAACCACATGAATTACTTACATTTTTCAAAATTCCTTAATCTTTTTTGAAATTTAGAGCCAGTTATATGTATTATATGTATAAAAAGGTGTCTATAAGGTCTGGCTAATTTAGCACAAGAACACTGCTAAATTATGGCAAATCTATCATCACATGTCCAGCCTTCTGAGAATTCCTCAATGGCTACTGGTTGAGTGTCTTCCCTTATAGTGCCTCTTCATTTCTTTACTTGTCTAAGGACATAAAACTTTTAACCTGAACTGCAGAGTCAACATTGAAGCATTCATTAGTAATTATATATTGAAGATCAAGGAGTACCTATGTATTAGGTTTAAGATTTACCATCAGGCATTAGAAATTTAATTTGATAATTATTTTTTTCCAAAGAAAGATACTAACCAGAATTTTGGTGTTTAGAGGACAGTTGGTTACCCAACTAAGCTGTTAAACTTATTTAGAATTTTAGTTTATGTGGCTGAAAGTCAGTAATAAACAACTTTTTACCCCTTGGTGATTGATTAGGACCCTAGACCCTCTGGGCCAGCACTGCCTGACCCTAAAGCACTGACTGAGCTCCGAGTGACAGAACTGCTCAGAAACTTGAGGCCTTCGGCCAAGGAGATTCAGAGAAAGAATCACTCTCTTCTTCCCATTCCTGTGCGTGGCTTTAATCCCAAAATGTACTCCAAGCCCAACATGGACTAGAATTATAAATCCCCGCTAACTCCTCTAAACATACAGCATCAGCTCCAGAACCACAAGCTCAAATGGAAGGGGTAAAAAGAATTTCCTTTCCTGTCCAATAAATTAACCAATAACCACAGGAAAGTTATTTGAATTGAGCAAAAGTCATGCTAAGTCCCATGAAAGCACTAACCATCAAGGAGTAAATACTGTGTTAAGCACATATTTTAATTCGTTGGCTACATTTGCCACCTGCACAACGCTAGACCATTTCCTATGCTTCTTGGTCTTATTTCTTATAGAGGCTGTTCTCCAGTCGAGAGCCCATCAATGCTCAGCAGAAAAAACTGGGCTCAACGGCACTAGAATGCAGAAGGACCAAATTCTGATTTTAAACAATTAAGAATAAGTACCTTGCAGCAGCCTGATTCCAAAGGAGACACAGGGAAGTTTTGGGAACAATTCTAGGCTCGGCAGCATAAATCCTGTAGAGAACCTCATTGTTGTCAGTCAGGGGCTGTGAACTCTGGCCTTTCACACTCAAAGATAATACCTATAGTATAAAAACAAAACAAAAAAACCCCAGAAAATTAATGTTTTCAAGTTAATGTCATGACTGAATCTCTCATCCTGAACTTGGCTTCATGTTTCTAGTCACCTTAGTCACTGTTACTGCCACTATTTATAGGTAGCTTCTTTATGAATGCAGGGCACCTCCCTGCTTTTCCACTGCAAAGGTTCCCCCTCCACTTCAGTTACAGAGCAGTCTGCAGCTGACAACACTCACTTTGCCTGTAACGAACTTCATCACAAGTAGGGTTTATAATATAATATTAGTGAAAGCTATATTTTTTCAATTTCCTTACTCTTACATATAGTTTACTCAATAAAACATGAAGGAAATATTTCCAGCTGTTTTTGAGGCAAAACATTTGACAAATAGTTCATAAAGATGGGCCATGTTTCATAATTAGCTCACCATGTGCAGCACTTCCCACAATCTGATCAAGCAAATGCATTCTGAGGAGTGTGGCTGCCATGGGAAAATCAGATTCCAACCATAATTCTTTATAATGATAGATTACCTTATTTTTCAGGGCAGGAAGACTGTTTCCACTTATAAACCACTGCTGGCTGCTATACTCTGTGAACTGGACGGATTCACATGTACTTTTCTCAGACATTATTTCTGCATCTGGGACATCCAATAACCTTTCTGGAATTCGAATATAATCACCTTCCTTTCCTTCAAACTTGTGCCCATTGATTTGCTGAGGATACCAGTGAAGAGCCAGTATTGACAAATATGGGCAGCTGTCTAGGATGGTTTTGCTTCTACAAGAGAAAAGCAGAGGATCTGCTAAAACGGCATGCGCTGTATATATATTTTGTATTTGTTCTATACATCCACTTATATTTGTTAAAATGCATTACATTGGGGTTCTGTTCTTTGTGTATATCCATAACACTACTAACCCAGAGCAGTAGAGAGAATGTGCTTTCAGTTCTTTTATAGTTGTCATGATTTTTTTCATAGAACTTTCTTCATCGCCTTGCCTGATCCTCCTTATAAGCTAAAACGGGGGTTTTTGAAAGCTGTTCCACAAATATCAGATATGATCTGTGGCTGTAAAATGGACTTTTCACTGCATTGGTGGAATAGGCTGAAGATAAGGCACACCACTACCGTGGAATACTAGGCTCTACTTAAGAGTATTGTAAACCTTATATATCTGCAGCCATGTTTTCATCAAGAGTTCCCTTACCCCTTTCTGACCCATCAGAGAATTACTAATTTGACTATGTGACTGGTAGGAGAAACAGCCCTGAATAGTGATTTTTATTCATTTAACAATACTGGTTTGAACATCCCCTAAGCATAAGATCCTGTGCTCCGTGAAATTGATTGCAAACCTCAGTGTTTTGAAATCAGTTAAAAGCTTGTTTTAAAATATAGACTTCTGCATAAAACACCAGACTTAATAAATAAGAACCCTTGCCTGGGGAGAAAGCTGGGGATTCTAGGAATCTGTATTTTTTAAATTTATGTTATTGTTGAGAGTATTACAGATGTCCCCCATTTCCCCCCTTTTGTAAGAATCTATATTTTTTAACCAGCCCTCCAGCCAATATGACACATCTTGTCAGTGGACACATTATATTTGCAAACAATGAGGAGATACAAAGATGAATCAGATATGAAGCCTGCCTGGAAACATGTAGTAGATATTAGGATAAAAATTACACATTAAATGTTAAAAAGTAATATAGGCCACAATAAATGAAGAGTGCATATCATTATAATCATGGATCTAAATGATTTTTGTCAAGACTGCTAACCAAGGAAATGGAGCAAAGATTTTCAATAGAAGATTTGAGAAAGAAAGGGAAGGGTAAGGGATAACCTTCATCTCTAGCTATATGCCCTCTCTAAAAAAAAATAATTGCCACCACAGCTTTAACGACATTTGCATTGATGCCTTCAAATAACTATCCTTAATTCAGCTATTCATCCAGAGCTCTAGATCCTAATATCCAAGACTCCATTGAAGCACCTCAATCTATACAGGCCACACACACCTCCAAATCAGCCTAAACTCATCTCTTAATCTCCCCATCCGACCTCCCACATTTTCACTGGTGACTCTCAGCTAAAAGCTGCCACTGCCACAGCCACCCACATACAATGTGGCTGAGACCAGTGAACCTCAGCCATATGGCCGCATACCCCCCTCTGCCCCACTAGAATCTGCTGAGATTTAGCTCAGTCAGCACCATCATGGACTCAGCCCCCTTTGCACAATGAGAACATCACATGCATAGTGACTGCTCAACCTTGACACAAGTGTGACAGATTCCTGGCCCTCTCCCTTACTGATGATTCCACTCTCCCTGACACCTTAACCTCAGATACCCAACACCCTTCTACTGCACTTGCTTTGATCAATCCCACCATCTGCTTTACAACCAGGCTGAAGAGAGGGGTGGAAACCCAGCGGGGGGAACCCACATTATCTTGTAGTTTGGCACTAGTAAAAATCCATAGTAACCAACCTGTCAGCCCTTAATGCCACTTGACATTGTTTTAACTTGGCTTCCACGTGACTGTTCTGGAGTCCATCATTCTCCTCAACATCCCTGCTCAATTCCCAACCCTTCCCTCTCAGTAGGTGCCCTTGAATACTGCGTAAGACAGCGTGTAAATACTGCATATCAGAATGGTCAGCATCTTCAGAGTTGGCTGAGGAAAAAGCTAGTCTTGATCTCTCCCTTATTTTTGGTGTTCAATGTGTCATCTATAAGTTAATTCTACAACTTAATTATTTTTGAGGTTACCATACTCCTCATATCCCTTCCTTAATTTCAGCCCTCATCTTCTCTTACCTGAACAATTAGCGCTATGCAGTCTTCCTATTTCCTGACTTACCCTATTCTTTAACATTTACCACTATCCTCAAAGGTAGGTCTAACATCCTAAGTCTGATTCTCTCTCTTTCTCTCTCTCATACACACACACACACACACACACACACACACACACACACACAACTACCTAGCTTATTCTATGTTTAACCTTTAAAGGCTGATGATCTTCCTCAAAAACACCACACTATTCTTTCCTGACTGCGATCATACATGCTGGTTCCTCTTCCTGGACAGCTCAGAAGGAAAGGTAAGTCTATGGAGAGGAAGGACATGGCAGGAAACATACTGATTCATTTATTCATTCTATTCACTCCTCGTACCATAGCCACTGAGAATTTACCACATGCCAGACGCTGTTGTAGGCCTTGGGAATACATTAAGCAACAAAACAGAAAAGACTATTCTTTACATGCACCTTAGACTCTCTTGAGTTCTCACTGGGCTTCTGAAGGCACAGGTATGGAAACCAACATTCACAGAAGGGTAGATGGTTCACACCTAAGACAACCTCAATATCCTGGTGATGTGCAGAAATATGGAAAAAAGCTAATTGAAAGAACTGGGACTATGGGGAATGTAAAGCTATGAACTACTGACTTCACTGAACAACATAGTTAAGACAGTGTAAAAGGAAAAAACAGTAAGAGAATATTTCTTAACTATGCACATGCACACACACACACACACTGTGGCCTCAGTGCAACCTACTTGAAATAAAGAAATTATCCATTTTACAGGTTTATGAAGACATTTGAGACATTTATAAATGGCACTGAAGAGCTGTACTGTTAGTCTCAGCTGGACATTTAGGAAAAGGGAGGACTGGAGAAGGGGCTTCCAGAAAGGGCACGCAGAGCTTTTCAGATGCTCTGCGGACACTTCTAATTAAGAAAAGTTGGTTCTGTACCCAAACCTCAAGTCACACCCTGGCACTGACCTAGGATGAAAGTCTGGGGCACTTGGGAGCCATGGGGCTCAGAGTGGAAGATAAATTACAAAGCAAGTGGCTTACAATCTCTTCTGACAACATGGCATGGAGGCCAGCAGGGGCAGTGGAATCATGTAGGCCTGGGATTGGCCTGCAGGCCTGGGATTGAGCCCAGGGCTCACCATGGACTAATTGTGTGACCACTGGCAAGATATGTGAGATCCCTAACCTCAGGTTCTACATCTGTAAATAAGAATAATAAAAGCCCTAATCTGATCTTTGAACAGCTACTTAAAATGATCTTTTGCAGGGATAAAATAATATATGCACAATTTTTAATAAGGACTAGTTCGATCCATATAAAACTTTCATTATACTGTTAATACCTAGATAAAAAAGATAATTTTATACAGTTCAATCTAATATAATGTCAGGACTAAAGCAGAGGTATAGTTAATATCACATTATTATTATTATTTTACTCTTTGATCTATCTTGTAACACTTTTATATTTGGATTGACTATCTCTTTGAACTTTATGTGTCTTGTGATCTAAGAAGTAAATATAAAATTTTTACATACCCAACCAATATTTCAAATAACAAGTCAGTTCATAAAGGGCCCATAAATGAAGAGATGGTTATGCCAAATTTTTTAAATGCAGCTTTCAAAATATCTCTGAATTTCAACATAACTTGATGAATGCTGATCACAGCATTCATCAATAAATAAAAAATAAGCTTTATAGAAGCCCTTGCAAGGTAGCTCAGATGGTTAGAACATAATCCCGATACACCAAGGTCATAGGTTTGATCTCCTGTCAGGGCACATACAAGAATCTACCAATAAATGCATAACTAAGTGGAACAACATTTATATTTATAAAAGACCTTTTAAAACAAGAGGAATATGTTATTGCCAGGATAAATTTATTTTTCTTGATGTAATTATTGCTTTTTTCAAATAATTAACTATTTGCCCACTAGGCACAATGCACTGACTGTACAGTCTCTAATTACATCATCTAAATGTCAGCTACATTGTATATTACTCTGTAAATTGTGAAGGCATACACATAAAGTACAGCTAGTATATTAAAAGATACTCACTTTTCACCAGGAGAGCCACAGGTGACATCAGTCAGCAGAGAAAAGGCAAAATTCTCAGTCACTTCAGTAAAGTGACTGAACCCCCTTGTGTCCTTGCGCTTCGGGTTAATAAGAGCACAAAGAATCTCATAGAAAAGATTTCGGTTCTCAACACTGAATGCTTGATTTTTCCCTTCAACAGTTATCTGGGGAAAAACAAGAATAAAAATATATCTTAAAAAATAAAATGCTTAAATAATATGTATCATACAATACAATGTGTTCTTTGTTAACAGTTATTATAACAAAATTACAAATCAGGCTCAAAATTACATTTCAAAAACATTCACTTGTACTTCAAAAAGCATAAATAATCACTTATAAAGAAAAGGCACAATCACCAAAATATTTTCTATTTAATAACTAGACAAAGCCCAAAATGGTTGCATGGATTGCTTATTTTTAAATATAGTAATTAACATCATGAGTCAAAATTAATCTCTCTTTTGCCTGGCCGGGTGTGGCTCAGCGGTTGAGCGTTGACCTACGATCCAGGCGGTCGGGGTTCGATTCCGGGTCAGGCACATGCCCGGGTTGTGGGCTCGATCTCCAGTCCGGGGCATGCAGTAGGCAGCCGATCAATGACTCTCATCATTGATGTTTTTATCTCTCTCTCCCTCTCCCTTCCTCTCTCTGAAATCAATAAAGATATACTTTAAAAAAAAAATCTCTCTTTTATATCTATCCCAAGAATTCTTATTATTTTGACCAACAACTAAGGAAATAAATACAAGAATGTCTGTCCATAATAGAAGATTCATCTTGATTATTGGTGCTTTAATGAACAGAAACCACCACATATCACTAAATTTCTAAAACATCAAATGAGAAAATCCTATTCCAACTAAGAGTAGTCCAGAGCTCCTGGCATTCTTGCCTTTACCTGTGAGTATGAACCTTCCTACCTTACAGGGCTGGGTTATTTGTTGTTTGAGGGAAAAGGAGAGTAAGAGGATAAATCGCTTTCATGATTTATTTTTTCTTTTACCAGAATGATGGGGGTCACATCTTTATTGCCTGCCTAAGCTTTGGTGTGAAGCCTTTGACTTGTTATACTATTCCACTCATATATCTGAGAATTCCCTATTAATTCTTCAAAATCCAAATTAGCCATCATTTCTCTATGACTTCTACACTGTACCCCACCTGCCTGATCATATACATGATCACTCTCTTTGTAATTTGCACATACCTTTATTGATGAACTTAGGACAATGTCGAAAGGATTTGCCTGTTATTCCTACTAGTTGAGCTCCTTGAGGAAGTGGCACGTGTTTCCCTTTTTTTTTTATAATTTTATAACCTATGCGGTACCAAGCTGATAGCTGTACTCAAGATCTAAGTTTAAGACTAGCCATCTCAAAGACAGCAAGGAAGAATGGAGAGTGATCCACAAGGAAAAATGATAAAAAGTACAGTATACAAATTTAACAAAGTAAAATTTACAATGGAGCCCAGCCGGGCGAGGCTCAGTGATTGTGTGTCAACCTAGGATCCAGGAGATGTCGGTTTGATTCCCGGTCAGGGCACGTGCCCGGGTTGCGGGCTCGATCCCCAGTTGGGGGCGTGCAGGAGGCAGCCGATCAATGAAACTCTCATCACTGATGTTTCTCTCTCTCTCTCCCTCTCTCTTCCTCTCTCTGAAATCAATAAAGACATATTAAAAAAAACCCAAAAACAAAACAAAAAACAACTATTATAAAAAAAAAATTACAATGGAGACAGGAAACAGCCCATTGGATACTGAAACAAACAGTATGTTAAGTGGAAAATAAGCTCAAGAAATTTTCCCAGGACTCAGAGAAAATATTAACAAATAGGACCAATCCATAAGATACAGCAAGCACATATAAGGAGCAGGTAGAAGTAAAACCTACAAAGTTCCTTGGTAAGCTAAGGAAATACTCCTGTCTAAAAATGCAGAGCTTGCTTTACACCACTGAAAATTAGAAAAGGAACCACCACCAAACGTATCTGGTGATTTCTAAATATTATTTCAAGAGTAAAAAAAAATCTTACCAGAAAACCAGACAGGAAAAAATTACTAACAGAGAAACAAAAATTCAATTTGACATCAGACTTTTTTTGCAAATGAAATGCCAGAAACCACCAGATCAACATGTGGAGTTTTGAGAATTAAAGGCTGTGATCCAAAAATTCTAGAGTCACCTAACCTTTCATTCACATTCAAGGGAAAAAGAAAGTTTCTTTCAGTAAAACACACACAAATATCAAAAAGCCATTTATATAACTTCTATAAAGTGCTGTTCTCAGTTGGTTATATTAACTTCTCTAATTACCACAACAATCTTGTGAGGGAGAGGCTAGTGGATTTTGTTTGTTTCCAGATAAGCAAACTGAGACAGAAAGAGAATACCTCACTTGTCTGAGTGCACTGAGATGGTGAATATCCCAGGAGGCCCTAGTGACAGCCAACCTGCCCTAACTCAAAACATCCCCCAACTTGCTTGTCCTAGAATAACAACACAGCTGACTCCGTTTGTAGTCAGGTCATGCAAAATTATTGCAAGCATGAAATATAAAACTGGGTAGTAAAATATAGAACTAAGTCTAAATCACTGTTATCAAATAAATCAAATTATAAAATAAATCAAATGTAAAAAATAATTCTAAAAACATAAGATATATAATATAAAAATATATGATAAGAAGAAATATTTTGCTCTGAAAGGCCATTTTACATAAACAATAAAAAGAACCTCCCAAATTATCAAAATTGGCTTGCAAAAAGTACAGAGTCTGGATCAATCATGGGAAAATTTTTTTAAACTGTCAGGAAAGAAAACAAAAAAGGGATCTTTGGAAGGGGAGGGGAGTCTATCAGACTTTCAGAGAACATATTATTCCCTGTGCTTTCCAGTGTTCCAGAACACAAAATTAGGGGCAACACCTCCTGACTCATGGTTTACCAAGCTTTCATAACCTGGAAACCAAATCCCTAAGAAATTAAGTTTTGCATATCAAATCCAGCAGCCTTAACAGACTGATATTATTTAAAAAAACAACAGCATTTTAAATAATTTTCATTGCACCATACCTAGGAAAACAAAGGATAGAATATTATGGCATAGCAAAACTTTGCCCAAACCCACAGCTGAATTTTATCCAAAATATAGTGAGTCATTTCAAGTTCTTGCTCTTATTAGCACACAGTTGTGTCTTCTGAACATAAATAAGTAGTCACTTCTAGCGAATGTAATAATAATATGTAAGATTTATTGAGCTCTTCCTATAAAAAATATATAGTGTAGAGCAGATTCTGCTTCAAAGAAGTTAGAATCTGGGGAAAAATAAAGCTTGCAAATATGAAACAATTTCACTTAAAATACAAGACCTTATAGAATGAAATTCTACCCGGTATGTGGAAATTCTCCCAAATTTGAGGCTACCTGAGAGTTTATATATTAAGTACATATAAAATATATGAATGGCTGCCAGATAAAGTATAGGTGACTCTACTTGAATTTTCAATAAGCAACCAATAATTGCTTGATATAAGTATATACAAATAAAAATATTTATTTTTATTCATAATACACTAAAAAATGTTTTCATTCATTATTTATCTGATGTTCAAGATTAACTGGGCCTCCTATATTTTATTCACTAAAATTATAACCCTACTATATGTGATCATATACATTTTCAGCGCCTGTTTTATTACTGTCAAATTCTAATTATTATAAATATCTAAAATATCCTTTTGTCCCTCTAAATGGCGATTATTCTTTCAGCTTTTGTTATTATAAATTGGCTCTAATAAACATTCTTGTTATACATATATTTGCATAAATATTCCCTACACCCATTAGATGTCTTTATTTTCCTTATTTTCTGCAGTTTTATTGAGATATAATTGACATATAACATTACCTGTCAATTGACTTTGCTTATGATATATACAAAAATAAATTTTGTTTAAACTTTATGTGGTGAAGTCTATCAGTCATTTCCTTTACAACTTCTGGGTCTTGTTTTATGCTTTAGAACATGGGTGGGGAATGTCTGGCCTGTGGACTGTATACAGCTGGAGAAATCATTTGATCTGGCCCTGCCAGGGCAACCGCCAGCAGGACTTGAAATTCAATAAATCTAGGAGCTTTTTTCATAGCTAATTTTTAAGTCGATAATTTTGTATGGCACACAAATAATGTTATAATATCCACATAGCCCTTGGCAGAAAAAAGGTTCCCCACCCCGGCTTTAGAAAGACCTTCCCCTCCTCAAACTAATGTCTTAAAACTGATTTGTACTTCCCGGCAAGATGGTAGTGTAAGTAGTCTCGGTACTCACCTCCTCCCACAACAATATCAGGATTACAACTAAACTACAGAACAACCATTATTCAGATCTGCCTGAAATCTAGCTGAACGGAAGTCTTACAACTAGGGATTTAAAAAATCACATTGAGACTGGTGGGAGGGGCAAAGACATGAAACAGGCTGGTCTCACATCCACATGTGGTAGTTAAAAATCTGGAGGGATATCTCGGCTATGGAAGATCCCCTGAGGAGCAAGGGGTCCCAGCCCCATACTAGACCCCCCGAGCCCAGGGTTCCAGTGCCAGAAGGGAAGTACCATAATTTCTGGCTGTAAAAAATAGCGGGGATTGAGGATGAATGAGGCAAGAGCTCCTGGAGTCCCAGGCAGTTCCTCTTAAAGGATCCACACAAGATTTACTTGGACTCACTTGCTCTGAACTTCAGGGCTGGGGCAAGAGCTCAAAAGGCGCCAGGGACATACAGGGAGGAACTGAAGTATCTGGTATCAGCACAAGACCTGGAAGGGAAGCTTTCTGCCAGGCAAAAGTGCTGGCAGAGGCCACTGTTCCCTTTCTGAGAGGCCCCACCCACAGAGCCAGTGGGTGGGCACTGTATCTGAGTCTCCATCAACCTGGCTCATACTGTTCGCCTCACCTGGTGATTCCCTGAGACCCTGCCCCATCCAACTGGTGGGCCCACCCAAGCCATTTCCAGTGGCTTTTCCATACAAATGACCTGCCTTGACTCATGATTTTCTTTTCTACCCTTAAGGCATTGAATTTTAAGAGACATATAAGCAGTAAAACAGGCATGATAATCTAAAACCCCACTGTAAACATTTTAAGTATTTAAAGTTCACCGCGTCAGAAGTATAGTATTTATGAATTCATATGCATGTACTCAAAACCTTTTTTACTTGTATATAAATATATTGATAACAAATATCTTGATTAAAAAAGTCTCAAATAAACCCCCATAAGAGTCTTTTCCTTTAGTAATGATTCTTTTAGATATATTTCATTTATATTCTTAGGGCCTAACATTTCCCTTTAATGCCATCATTTGCAGAAGTGTAAACGAACAAATAGGTTTAAAATAAAACCTGATTGGTCTAACACGAGTATGAATGCCTGAATTTATCTGGTCACTCCTGAGTTCTCCTTGTCTGTGTTTTCAGTGCCCAGGAGGAGCAAAGAACAAGCAGAGAGCAAAAGCTCCTTATCTGTGGCATTTAAACAGGACAAACTATGAATCTAGTTCCAGTTCTCTTTTTATAGTCTCAAAAAACTATAGTCTCAATTTAAAAAGATATTCATCCACTTTCTGGAGAATCAGACAGAGCCTGTAGCTTCTGACATCTATCTGGTGCCTCTTTTCAGACACTGGGCTGTCCTGGCCTCTGCAGTAGATAACTCATCCCTCTCCGAGTTTAAGACTGAGATTTCCAAACAGGCATAAGTCACATGCAAGCCAAGGTACATTGTCAGATATGGTAAGTTCCACTCCTGTGTTCAGAAATTTAGCTCTACTATAATTTCATGATAGCTGACATTATAAATGTATATGTGTTTTTTAAATTTATTTCTGAAATCTTACCAACCCAACTCCTGACACTTGCCAGGGCTCACCTTGTGTATTAAGTGCATCACGGCACTGAGCTGCTCGTCCGTGTTCTCCGTGGCCACTTTCATGCTGATGCTGTGGAGCACCCTGTTGAGAATGTCACTGTCCAGGGGCTGCTGAAGCTGATCGGCGAGCCCCCAAACGGCCTGCAAATCTGCGTCAGAGACTAGCGTGATGTTGGCAGTCCCGTACACTCTGTCAATTCTGGCACCGCCTTTTGGGTCAGAAAGCATAATCTGGAAGCGCTTAGGAAATGGATTTAAAGACCCCGTCTCTGGGGTCAGGATCACATCCAACACGGTGTTTCTCTGGCCAGGTTCGAAGATCAAGGTGCCTTCAGTTCTCACAAAATCCTTCCCAGAAATAGCCGGAGATATGAGAGTACGACCCACTGTTTCCGCACTCCTCAACTCCTAGAAATTAAACAACACACCTCAGAGAAGCTGCAGGACCTCCCATCTTGGCCCAAACAAACTCCTACTCCTTAGACTATTTCGATTTCTCTTAAGCATACCAACGGGCTATAACAACATTACAATGGAATCACTGGGTTTTATAGTTTTTCTAATCTCCCGAGATAAGTTAGAGGAAAATATGTACATCATACAGCGGAGAGGTTAGGAAAGACAGATGCCTTAGAGTAGACCGAGAAAGAGAATTGCAACTGTCACTGCTGCCTCGTGGTATTTCTCCAATTGGGAACACACTAAAAATCGTGCTTTAAATAACACATGCTGCAAAATACATATATATGGAGGAAGAGAGGGAATATTTGCATTTTCCCCTAGAAATGTGGAGGAGATGGGGTTTGGGGGAATAAAGAGAAAGCAGAGGGAAGAAAGGAGGAAGCAGGAGGGACTGGCCTCTTGTTATTTTTACTTAGACATGAAAACATCCTGAGGAATAAGGACCTTGGGCATGTACTCCTCTGAATTTGTTTGAATTGTGGTTATTAAAAGTTTTTTGTAAATTGAAGCATGAGAACTCAGTCAAGGAAGAACGGAAGTATTGTGAATTTACTTACTAATGAGCAAACGAATTTTAAGCTCCTAATACCTGCCAGGTGGCACGCAGCGGGTGCAGATACGAAGGACAGAATGCCTGCACTCATGGAACCCAGCAGAGGATGCAGACAGTACAGAAGCTGTGGAATTAACAATGTAACTTTACATTAAGTTGAATCCTATCAAGAAAAATAAGACAAGGCAGAGCATGCAAGGTGATGGTCAGGGTACTGTATTAGATACGGTTGCTCAGGGAAGCTCTTAATGTGACATTTGAGCAGAGGCCTCAGTGATGTAAGGGAACAGGCCACATGAGGACCTGGGGGAAGTATTCTAGGCAGAGGAAATGGCTATTACAAAGGCCCCAAGGAAGAGCCAGAAGGCAATGCAACTGGAAGGAGGGGGAAAGCACAGCAAGCTGGCATCAGAGAGTTGGGCAGGGGCCAGATCATGTACATCCATTTTATAAAGTGTGGCAGGAAGACACTGGAGGATTCCAGGTGAGTGACACATTTTATTTCCCATTTTTGTGACTATTCTGGCTCCCACGCATAGTTAGGCTGTAGCAGAAAATGTGCATGAGGCAGGGAGAAGAGATAGGAGGTGTTTGCATTAGTTCATGAAAAAAATAATGGTATCTTGAAGGAAGATTGTGTGAGCAGAAAGAGTGACATGTGCTCAGACTGCGAATATACTTTGAAGGTCGAGTGAGTAGGATTTTGTGGTTAATACAATGCTGGGTGGAGAGGAAGAGGAGAATTGAGGGCGTTTGCTTTGACTGATGGTGGAAAACTGGGGAAATATTGTTATGGAAGAAATCACGAGTTATTTATTAAGCCTGAGATGCCCCTTAGACAGTGAAATGAAGATGTCGAACAGGAGCACTCAGATACATGAGTGTAGACTAGGGTGGTGAAGAGGCTGTTGGCAAAAACTCAGGGGTTCTCATTTTATAGATATTTCAAGAAACAGGTCTGGATGGTCTAGCCTAGAGAGTGAGTCTCGCTGCACCTCATTACTTATCAGGAAGACCAATCAGGAATAGGAAGGAGCTGCCACGGCGGTAAGGCCTAAGAGTGGGAAAGGGTGATGTTCCAGAGCCCACAGGACAAGAGCATTTCCCGGAAGTGACCACGTGTGTCAGACATGAAAAACCAATGAAGATAAAAGGTTTTTAAGAATATCTGCAGCAAAATGGTAAAAATAAATAAGTAAACAAATAAATAAATAAATTTTTTTAAAACCTTGTTGAAGGAAACAATACAAAAGTCTATTGTCTTCAGAATGAATAAACTAAAGTGTCCATTGGAATACTGTGTCACAGCAAACTGAAAGAACTACACACACCAACATGGGTGTTTCTCAGAAACATGTTGAGCAAAAGCAGCACACCATAAAACAATACAATTGGCAGAACCTCAATTGCATAATTTCCCAAACAGTTAAACCTAAACAGCATATGGTAGGTGGTAAAAGTATAAATAAAAGCAAGGGAATAAATGAACATGAAATTCAGGATATAGGCTACCTATAAGATGGGGAGAGGTTATCCTGCAAGGAACAAACAGGATAGAATCAGAGGAGGGTCCATGGCAGCTAGTTATATGATCCTGATAAAGCTGAATTTCTTAAGCTAGGTGGTAGTGACTTTATTACTATAAACTGCACATATACATTCTGTCCAACGTTTTCTGGTAGGACTTATTTCACAATTCAGACATTTAAAGGAAATAGAACCATCAAATGTTCTTGTGTTTATGAAATACACACACAAAAACAAGAAGCACAAAGCAACTTAAAAGAAACAATGGAAATCGATGTAGAAGTAGCCTTTGACTGGAATAGGCAATGTGAGAGTAAGGAGGAAAGGCATGCTCCTTCCTGCACTGTGTGCTTTGGGCTAGGACACACATACATAAATGAAAGGGTTTAAACTGGTTTTCAAATTTGGGAAAGCCATAGGCCTGCTGACTTTAATGATAACTGGAATGAGTGATATTTTCATTATCTCAAAACTTTATATCCTTTGCTTTTTTTATCACAAATATGTGGATATAAATGAACTAATGCTAAGACCATAGTATTTATGTCCTGGGAATGCTGACCTACCACAGGGTATGTATACTACTGTTTTAACTATGGTATGAAAATCTATTCAAAGAAGTAAAATAAAGATTGATATCATTGTAACAGACTAGCAACTTGGTCCATAATTATTTTCCCATTCTGGCCAGCTACTGGAAAATAGGATAGTATGTCTTTGTCTTCTAGTAATATGCCTAGCATTCAGAGAGAGAAAATGCAGGGGGAATGACACAATAGACCACAGAAGTGAAACTTTATTTCTAATTTTTCAAATTAAATTTTTTATTTTGAGATATTTGTAGATTCACATGCAGTTATAAGAAGTAATAGAGCCTGGCCGGGCGTGGCTCAGCAGTTGAGCATCGACCTAGGACCTAGGAGATAGCAGATCTATTCCCAGTCAGGGCACATGCCCAGGTTGTGGGCTCGATGCCCAGTTGGGGGCGTGCCAGAGGCAGACAATGAATGACGATTTTCTCATCATTGATGTTTCTCTCTCTCTCTCTCTCTCTCTCTCTCCCTTCCTCTATCTGAAATCAATAAAGATATATTAAAAAAAAAAGAAGTAATAGAGTGATCTCCTGCACCCTTTACTCAATAGCACTCATTGGTAACATTTTGTATAACTTTACTAGATCACAACCAGGATACTGACATTGATACAGTCAAGATGGAGAACATTTCCATCCCCACAGGGACCCTTTCATGCTTCCATTGTGTTATAAAAATGGGATGAGTTACATGCTAGTGGCAGTATGTGTTTTGCATGGAATCATTTATGAAGAATTCAGAAAGAATGCACATAAATATGATAGAGATATTGGCATTAAGATTCTTATTTTGGCAACTTCAATTCCCTTCTCATCTGAGTGTATGAACTAGGTTAAAGTGTGCCTCAAATCTTTATCATCTGCTCTTCATCTCCAGCTTCCTTCTTTCAGTCTACAAAGTAGTGAGCCTGTGGTGATATGTTTCATGGGAGATGAATAATAATGAAGCCCATGTTTTTCTCATTTCTCTCCCTTCATCAAATGCTAAAAAAAAAAACAAAAAAACCCAAAACTAAAATCTCCCTACTATGAATCATTTTTTTTTGGTGTTCATACCACTTCAGAGCTATTTATAATGGAGATAATTTCTAGATTCTCATATGATAGAGTTCTGTCTTCTTGTCTGCCAAGCCTCGGACTCTGTCATAAAAACAAGCTTTTCTGGCAGGCAGCTTCCAGGATAGCTTACTGCCCAGAGTTCTGGTCCCTACCTCCCATCCCTGACTCATGTGATTGCTACAGCACATCGATGCACAGATGTTCTATGTATTTGAGCAGCCCAATAGTGACATAACTAAGCACATACTAAACAGCACTTTGTTAAAAAACAAAACAAGCCCAGCTGGCGTGGCTCAGTGGTTGAGCATCGACCTATGATGCAGGAGATTGAGGTTCAATTCCTGGTCAGGGCACATGCCTGGGTTAAGGGCTCAATCCCCAGTTGGGGGCGTGCAGGAAGCAGCTGATCAATGACTCTCATCACTGATGTTTCTACTTCTCTCTCTCCCTCTCCCTTCCTCTCTCTAAAATCAATAAAGATATATTAAAACAAAACAAAACAAAAAACTTTGAGGCCTAAAGAGCCTCAAGGTTTGGAATATTTCACACAGGGGAAATAGTGGCACTGTCCAAAATGAGAGGACAGCGTCCAATCCCCACAATCGTTCTTTAAGCAGAGTAGGTAACACTTTTGTTTTAATTCAGTAGAATTTTGCTGCTAAAACAAACTTTAAAAAGTAATGCTGGAATGGTGTATGGTGTTGCCTGGCCCAATCCCAGGATCCCATCACTTCATGTTACAAAGTATTGCTCTTCTGAGACCCTGGAAACCTACCTGCTCCCTCTATTTCACCTGATGTCACCTAATAGGATGGATGTGAAGAGGAGCAGTAAGACCACATGAACTCATGGATTTAAAGAAACATAAAGATCAGTCAGTGTTTGAAGTTCTGGAGAAGATTTTCAACTAGTTCAAATATAAACAACAAAGACCCTTACTTTTTGTTTATAGTCTCATACAGTTACATTGTGAAGAAATTTTAACTCTCTAAAGATCTTATAAAACAGATCTATGCAAGACAGTTTGCATTGCACAACCAACTTTTTCAAAAGAAAGAAAATTACAAAAGACTATCATTTCAAAAAACATGATCTAAGTGAAAAATCAAACTGTTTCAGGGATGAAGCTTAATGTAATAAATGTTAGGATCAAATCATAAGAAAATAATGTATTGATTAGTCTCCATTTCATTATACATGCTATAGTTAAGAAGAAAACCTTAATGTATGCTAACATATATCCCATGCTTACCTGGGTACTGAAGTTAACAGACACTGTTAGTCCTGTCCCTGAATCTCTGGACACCTGCAAACTGATTAAAGTGGACTTTTTATGAGCCACTGGCAGCCGAGAACCCACAGAAAAAAACACGAGGCTCTGAGGTTCAGCTCTCTGTAAGAATTTAATCTGTGCAAATCTGGCACTATTGTTTATTGCTGCCCCAGCAGTTACTTCATACAGTTCCACAAAAAAATACGTTTCAACTTGTGGCATCTGATAATGAAAAAAAGAAAAAAAAGAATGATTATTAATATTTTTCTATTTTAGATAATTCTGATGTAAGAATTAGTGCTATTCACATACATAACTATAGAAAAAATGTTTAGAAATATTTAGAAATACAGTCTATAATTCCAGAATTAAAGTCTTCTGTTAGATTACCATGGAATTTACTGTTTTGGACTTTCTTTCAGAAACACAATTATTCTCTGGTAAGCTTCTTACTTTAAAATTGTCAGGAGACAATCCATGTGTATTTCAATATGCAAAAGGATCAATAAAATGTATTCATACAATGAAATGCTATTTAACAGTTAAAAGAAGTAAAGTATTTCAATACTTTTCAATATGGATGGATCTGAAAACACACTGAGTAGGAAAAAAAATCAAGTTTCATGATGACATGTATAACATGATACAGTAAATGTAAAGCTGAAAATTACATAAAGCTTACTACATATCATTAATGGATACATATTTATTTAAATACTTAAAAACTAAAATGCCATGACTAGTTGGCTCTGGTGGAGGGGTTGGGTTGGGGACAGGGCAGGACAATGTCACTGCGGATAGAGGAAAAAAGAGTGCTTCAACTTTGTCAGTAAGGTTTTAAACAGTTAACCATAAATGTGACCCAGTGTTGATAATAGTCAATTTGGTAATTTTATTTATTTTCCAAAATTCAGAATTATAAATTTAAATTAGTTTATTGATTATAGTTTGCTCATGTTTCACCTTGGTTTTTTCTCAATAATCTCAAATTATTTATTTTCTAAAGCCTGCATTCAATATTATAACATACCATCAATCACCTGTTTTTACTTATTTTCTCTTACACAATAATCTAAACATTTTATCTACGTTGTTAGCTTCCTGTCATAACTCAAATAAGCTAAACTGATGCATTTTCAACTGCATTTGACATTGTCTAATTTGATATAATGCATCATTTTTATTTATCAGCAAGGGCCTCATTCATTTGTTTTGTGATAGTTTTAATGAGACTTATGTCATTTGTCACGAAACAATACAATAAACTCTTTAGTATTATCCAACAGTAAGTCGTATCTTAGTCACACTATAAATGAACTTAACTTCCTTTTATAATCTGAAGACGTATGTTTAACTTTTCTATGGCACATATCACTCTTTACAATTCAACATCAGTAAACATTGAAATATGGAGGTAAATATACTCTTCCCACTTTTGAGAAACAAATCTGGCAAATATATTAAACTAAAACACTAGGAAAGTATAGGTACCTTTATTTAAGAACTGTCATCCCCTAATGGCCCAGTAAGTTTAAATTCACAATAGTTTCATTGAACTAAAGATTTCAGCTTTGCATTATTTTATTTTTCAGCATATTACATTACAACATAGACTCTTATCTTTATTTTCCAATAAAATGCTTCTTCTCATTGCGATGATGATTAGAACATTATTTATAACCACTTAGAGTCACAAGAAAATGTAACAATCTAAATAAGGAACCATCTAAAACTGAACTGTGTACGATGGATGCCAACACATAATCTGACTACAGACAAAAGGACTCTTCCAGTCTTGCAAAGAAACACACTATTCAAACAATATGTCTGAAATATATTGGGAAACCAAAACTCACAGATCATATCTGAACTTTTCTAGACTTAAATATGACAGGAGACCTCACAAGAACCTATTTCATGTGTAACTACCTTTCCTAGCAAGCTCCTTTCCTCATTAGGTCAGAAGCATTCCAGAATGATCTTTTACCCAACTAAAACAGAATATAATTTTTCCTGGGTCCCTATTTGCTCAGTAGCAGTCAGTCTAAGTAATAACAAAACAATATCTTAATTACTTAAATATTTTAAAAAATATTTGCAACAGATGCTTAAATAATCTATTTAGTTTAAACAGATTTTGTGGAATATGCTTCTTTTAAAATCCTCACCAGAGGACACTCTGAGTATGTGCCATGACTGGGAATGAAACCTGTGGTGGGACAATGCTCCAACCAACGGAGCCACACCAGCCAGGGCCTAACAGCACTATTATTAACTCCATCAAACCTGAAAGACTCAGGATGGCTATGTAACTTAACTAATGTCATCCAGCTAATTAGTGCAAGAGCTGAGATTTGAACCTAGGTCTTCTATCATCAGAGCCCAAACTCTTAAATACCATATTACCTCCTGGAATAAGTTCAATATCCTTTGATAAAAAATAAAAAGATGGTTATTAGATCAAAAGTCAAGGAATAGTTAGTTGCGCTGCTCTGCTGGGACCTCCAAATAATCTCTCAAAGTTTACTACAGCAGAGCATGGCTGCAGAACTAGTTTCATTTATAACTCTAGGTATCAGTTTATCAGATATAAAAAGAAGAATTTGAACCGGAGGAGCAATATGTTTCCTTCCAGTCAAAAAATGTAATTTGTTAAAATGCATATTAGAAACTCATAGTACTTTTAAAAAATATATTTTTCCGCCCAGCCAGGTGTGGCTCAATGGTTGAGTGTCAACCTAGGATCCAGGAGATCGGTGTTCAATTCCTGGTCAGGGCACATGCCCGGGTTGCGGCCTGCAGCTGATCAATGACTCTCTCACCATTGATGTTTCTATCTCTCTCTCTCCCTCTCCTTTCCTCTCTCTGAAATCAATAAAGATATATTTAAAATATATATTTATTTATTTATTTATTCCCCCCCCCCATTCTTCTGGGAATATAATCTTCCCTCTTTTTAAAATTCCTCTTACTGAAACTGGAATATGTATTACTCTTGCCTACACCTTTTCTTTTAACAGCTGAGAAGACAATGAGAGCAAAATGCCCTGAAAATTAGCTGCAGGATAAAACTCAGCTCTGTGAATAGAAAAATCATTAGAAAGAGAAATCAGAGGTGAGACCAAATTCTTTCTCTTGCCTAAATGAAACTACTTAGATACAGGCTCAGTAGCATTTCCTGTGTTAGAAAAAAAAGATATACACAGTTAGCATACTCTGTACTGCTTACTTACTGTAATTTCTTTTTTTTAAAAATTTTGTTTTTGTTTAAAATATTACAGATGTCCCTTTCTCTCCCCCAATGACCCATTCCACCCCATCCCATCCCCTTCCCCAGTCCCTCTCCCCACCATTGTCCGTGTCCTTGGGTTGTGCATATATGTATATAAATTCTTTGGTTACTCTCTCCCCCTCCACCCACCCACCCTCCTCCATCCCTCTGACATTCATCAGACTCATCTATGCTTCCATGTCATTGAATCTGTTCTGTTCATCAGTTTATTAAGTTCTTTAGATTCCACATATAAGCGAGATCATGTGATGTTTGTCTTTCTCTGCCTGGCTTATTTCACTTAGCATAATATTCTCCAGGTCCATCCATACTGTCCCAAAGGGTACGAGATTCTTCTTCTTTACAGCTGCGTAGTATTCCGTGGTGTAAATGTCCCACAGCTTTTTTATACTTACTATATTTTCTTAAAACTTAATTTCAGTTCTTCCTTTTCAGTGCGATAGAAGTATCAGTAGCTAATGAAACTGCCACTCAAGAAAAGTAATATATAGTAATATGATATGTTAAATTAGAAAAAAAATCAATGGGAAGTCAATATTTTAAAAACTTACTTCCTAACTCTACCACTATTATCAAGGTTGTCCACAGCAGCACCTCTGCCAACCATTAACTCTTATGCATATCTCTAGTGCTTAGATTAAGACCTCTAAAATTCTTTCTGATGAAAAAATCAAGTGTTTGGACAGTAGTTGATTGGATGGCTTAGCTCAGGAAAAGTCAGACTGGCTGTGGAATATGTTATTGCTATAAAGCAAATAAGCTTCCAGAGATTTTTAAAGCAAAATGAAAAGAAAATTACAAGCTTACTAGGACTTTCAGTGACATGACATGACTATATGAACAGCAAAAAGAAAATCATTTGATAAGTAATTAAAATTAGTTGAATTTGAGACTTTAAAAAAATTGTGTATAGTGGACCTGCACAGTTCAAACCTGTGCTGTTCAAGAGAAAAAAAAAGAGAGAACTAATGGGCCTGGGCAACAGTGTGGTGATTGTGGTGGGTGGGGAGTGGAGAGGGGGTGGAGGTGGAAGAGGGCACAGAGGGGACAAATGATGATGGAAAAAATAAAATTAAAAAATTCAACTGTAGTTTTGATCCGTACTTGGGAATCTGGATGTGGAGGGCAGACTTAAGTTAGAAGTGAATTTCCCACGTCAAGGGTAGCTGGTACCCCTTCCCCCAGCATTGTTCAGGGTCAACTGCAATTGCATTGTGTGTGCTTTTCCTGCTGTTTTAAGTGTCTGGCATGTACCAAAGAAGCTATGATACTTTTGAACATGCATAATATTATGACCAGCTTTTTAATTAAGTATCTCAGTTTAACTAAGTAGTAGACAAACAGCAAATACTGAGTGCTCCTTAGGTATTAAAGTATCACAGAACAGTCTTTTTTTTTTTTAAACAAAAGCTACATTTGATTACTAAATGATTAAAGCTCTGCAAGGCAATCAGTGACCAATATCATCTGAGTAATGCAGATTCCTTTGGAAAGAGGGGGGAATGCCTGTCTCCTGAGTGCCATGTGCAACATGAACCAAGAGAATTTATCCAAAGGCTCACCAAGCTGGCCTCTCTGCCTCTTAAGTAGATCAAAACTGAACTTTCTAACTATAGATGGAGAATGAGAGAACTTTCATTCTATAATGCAATCTATAGATATGATATGATGCAATCTATAGATATAATATAGACAAAACACTAAACATTCAGAGTAATCAGAGATAATTGGCTGAAAATGACTCAAGGGATCATTCACACAATGAGCAGGCAGGCCAGGACGAATCTTGAAAATGACAAGAAACAGAAACAAAGAAAACTGAAATATAACTGACATATAACATGTATTAAAGTGTACAAGAATGAGCTTATTTATAAAAATTCTCTAATGAAATCAATTCTAAGTCTGGAGTCTGTCACCAGCAAAGAGAGTTAGACAGTATGGCTAGATGAGACACAAAGGCTCTCCACATGACCAATGAGCACATTTCAATAAAGTGGCTTTAAAATACTAATTCTAAAGCAATAAGATTAGGAATTGACAACACTATGCCTCATCACGTCTTACCTTCCCAGGTTTGAGCTCCAAGGTGATGGAGCACTTTGTCTGACCAGCTGTACAGGTTGTGGTCCCTGACACAGACAGAAGTTCATCCCTCAGGTTCACACCATCTTTCTGGAGCACAGTGGCTGTTTTGTTAAATGTGACTCGCCAGAAGACCTTGACATCTTCAAAGGCCCTAGGAACAGAGCAAAACCTATGCACATGCAGTAACAGAGAGCATTACCCCTGTGTTTAAGGCAGAAGGTTATCGCTGTGCCTAAGTGGACCTCTTCATCCGAAGCACTCACTTTACATGGCAGTCTATGATCACACTCAGTTCAACACGGAATAAGTATTCATTGAACTACTGCATATCAGGAATGCGAAAACAAATAATATTTTTCTGCCAATTATGCCTACTATGTACCAGGAATATGAAAAGAAAAATAATAGAGAACTTCTGCCTTCAAGTAAACATTTCTCATTTGTCTTTTAACAAGAATTCTTCTAAAGGAAAAGCAGTATTGCTAAAAATGATTGTTATAAAAGTAAAGAGTAAGAGATGACCTCCATTTTCAGAGATTATTTAGCCCCAAATGGAAAAGGTAATAAATATATGTATGTGTGAGTGCATATATGCATACCTAGTGCATGTATATGATGAGTATTCAGAAGGTGTGTACTACACAATATTAAATTGCAAGCAAAATTGTGGGATAAACTGAAGTCTCCTTAACAATAAATGCTTGTGCATGCAGAGTGACCAGACAATAGTAAATGTGAAGTGGTAACTTACATTATCTCTACTGCATGAAGTACAACACGTTCAAGGTAGCCCTAAGTCATGCTCATAAACCAGTGTGTTAAATCACAGACTGAGAACTACAGCATCTGAGCACTGACGTACCAACTACCACACGACCTTCTATCAACATTTGATCCTACCTTTACCATTTTAAGAATTCAAATACAGACATACAGCCTATTACATCTTTCACACAGATACAAACATACCTGTTTGGCTGCCTCGTGACAGTAAGATGCAGTCTGTTCCTACTAGCGCCTTCACCCAGCTCGAGCCCACTCTGGGACCCCTCACTGAATCCTATGATACCATTTTGAAGATCATTTCCTGAAAAGAAAAATGCAGGGTTATAGTATCCTTACGACTTTAAAAGATCTCCAATACTTCACAAATCTTTCCAGTTCAGATGGTATAAAAATGAACAATTCACTAGTGAGTGGGAGGAGCTACAATTTGTAAAGATCTTTACTAAAAATAGGCTAGAATAAAAATGATGACATCAAAGTGGCTAACACTTTGAGAACAGAGGACCTGAAGGAAGAAAACATTCAATTCTACTTCCCATCCTGAGATCCATGCTCATCTCCAATGAGACTCTACTTTATATCTCAAAGTCCTGGACATTTGAAATATGTTTATTGTCTAAAGTCAGTATATTCTCATAGAATATAAGTTCTACCAGAGCAGCAATACTGTATCTACTGCTGCATCCCCAGTACAACGAATGGTGGCCAGCACATTGTAAGTGCTCAGTAAATATTTATTAAATAAATGAGCTCCATTTAACTGATTTACCTTCCTAGAAGAGAGCTGACCAAAAGACCATTTATGTTACACATTCAGTTATTTGCCCCAGAGAAAAACAGAACTATTAAGGAACTCCTGAGTAACTCTGGGTAAAAGAAACTCCTCTGAGCAACACTGGAAGTTGCAGGCACCCTTGTACCACAAAATTGTGTTTAAAGTAGAAAAAATGTAGAGTTCGCACTACACTGAAATAGCGCACTATTTTCTCATGGTGTCATCTTAAACTCTAAAGCACTGTGTAAATCTTATAAACGTTTGTATAAAAGAGTAGAGTAGACAAGAATCATGAGATGGTCTTCTCAGTACTCTAATTAGGATAAAGTATTGACAAGATGAGCTAACCCACTTAAAGAAACATAGTATGGCCCTAGCCAGTTTGGCTCAGTGGTTAGAGTGTTGGCCCTAGAACTGAAGGTCCCAGGTTTGATTCTGGCCGAAGGCATGTACCTCGGTTGCAGGCTCGGTGTCCGACCCCAGTTGGGGTGCATGCAGGAGGCAACCAATCGATGTCTCTCTCTCACATCAATGTCTCTCTCTCACATCAATGTTTCTCTCTCTCTCCCTTTCACTCTCTCTGCAAGCAATGGAAAAAACATTCTCAGGTGAGGATTAAAAAAAAAAGAGAAACAGAAATATAGTATGATTTCAGAGGAAAATTGCAAATTATCACCCTTTTTTATTTTTCAATTACAGGTTGCTCTCAATATTATTTTGTATTAGTTTCAGGTGTTCAGCAGAGAGGTTAGACAATCATATACTTTACAAAGTGTTTCCCCTGATATTTCCAGTGCCAACCTAGCACTATACATCGTTATCAAAATATTATTGACTATTTCCTCTACTGTATGTTAGATCCCCATGACTATTTCGTAGCTACAAACCTGTACTTCTTAATCCCTCCACCTCTTTCACCCAGTCACCTAACCCTCCTCCCCTCTGGCAACCACCAGTCCGCGCTCAGTGTCTGAGTCTCAGAAAATGATGTTTCAATGAATTACTATGAGTGATTCAAGTAATTCACCCTTTAAATTAAATTTAAGATAGAAATGATCTTATAAAAAATCCTGCACCACAAAATGGTACATTTTTATCTCCATCACTCCAAAGACACACCTGTAATAATGATCATGGCAAAAGCTGCGAATCCAGCGTCATCCTTTCCCTTCACAATCTGCGCTCCCCCCCGCGGGTCCGTGAGAAACACGTAGAAGAACTCCTGCCCCTCGGGCTCCTCATCATCCACAATTTTAACCAGCACGCTCCGTTCCCTCTGTCCATCTAGGAACGTGAGGGTGAGAGTCTGCTCTTCAAAGTCCTCTTCTTCAGCCGCCCAGGTGAGGTTGGCGAGCCCGCGGGGGTCGTGGAAGGGCAGTGCATCTGCACCCTCCTGAGCGGCTCTCCCCCCGTAAGTTGTGAGTGTCACACTGACGGTGCCCGCAGAGCCGCCCGCTCTCCGGATGAGGACCTCTGCAGAGCTCACCGTGCCGTTCCTCGGCTCCTCGCCAACGTAGACAACGGGCGGCCCGACGCTGAAGGTGCCGTGAATGGAAACCTGTGCGGTTCCAGGGGCCACCCCAGGTGCCCCAGGAGGGGGGACAAGTTTCTCAGGGATCACAGTCGCCCCGGTGACAATGGCGACCATTTGGGTTGGCTGCGGAGTGGCAGTTCCCTTGGTCATGTCGGGGTGTGTGGAGGAGTCAGTCCCTAAGGGAATGAGAGCTGTGTCATTATCCTGTATCGTGATCACTGCCACACTGAAGTCCAGGTTCAGGCGTGGTCTCCAACTCGTGTGTGTAAACCTTTGCAATCCTTTAATTTCTACTGAAGTTAGGTTAATGTAAAAAAATTCTTCTATCTCAGGAAGCTGGTCATTAATAATGATTATTTCAAAATTAACCTCGGCTTGGAATTTTTGAAAAAGCAGCTCCCCATTCTGAACGGGCTCAAAATCTTCCAGGGGCTTTGCGCTTCCTGCAGTTGTCTGATAGGAAACTTTAATAAGATGGCCGTGGAACCCAAAGAGCCTTTGTACCTGTAATCTGATCATCTGCGTATCCTCTGACACTATGATATGTCTTGAACTAGGGGAAAATTGAAAGACTCCCATTGGTTCAATTTCAGCAACGGTGAAACCTGACCTGGAAAAAAAGCCATAAAAGAATTGATGAAAATAGAAATATCACTGCAGAGATTCATCTTTCACAGATTTAAGATGCTGCTCATGAGGGCATCTTAAAAATGACATGCCCTTTCAAATTCCATAAAACTCTACTTACTTACTGATGAATATATCAGAGCACAAGAAATTTTAGAACAGGAGCTGCTCTCACCGGTGAGGGGACCTAACATGTTTGAGCAAAGTGCAGAGCTCAGAGGTCTCTGTTCTGTCTCTCCAGTCACCCCAGCGCAGCTCTCTAAAGGGTCTGAAACATCAGGCTCTCTGTTATGATCAGTACACAGGAAACCAAAGCTTCTTAGAGTATTCTGGATGTCAGCCAGGTTTCTTATCTACCAAATAGAAATAGTTGCCCCTACTAGATGCAAAATCCTTGTTTCTTCCAACTGGATTATAATGGGACTATTCTCTCACACAAATGTTACTAGAATTTTATATGTGAATTGGAAGAAACATCCACGATTAAGTGATTAATCCTTAGCTTTATCCCATGGAGTTTTGTTAGGAGTTAGTAGTTATGTCAGAGGTACTGGTAGTCCATCAGCCTAATCCAGAAAACAGGCATATTTTCCTTGGCTAACAGTTATTTATTTTTAATCTAAATTTGAATGCCTTTCAGGAGGACACCCTAGAGACCATCACTCTTTATGGTAAAGCACTGATAACTCAACACATAGCGCAATGTTAAGAGCTCAGACAATGGCCAGAAAGACCGGATTCAAATCATGGCCCCAACCATTATTACCTGTGTGACTCCAGGTATATTACATAATCTGTCTGTGACTCACTCTCTTTTTCTGTAAAATGGGACTGACAATAGTATCTATGTCCTATGGCTGCTATTAAGAATGAGTTAAACACATATCATCCTTAAAGTAATGCCTGGCCTGGGGCAAGCACTATAAAACCGTTAACTATTACTGTTGGTGTGAAATGCATTTGAATCTGTTACCCTGAAATACATTCTGTGGCCAAATACTTTTGAAATGACATATGTAAACTTAAAGCCATATTTGATGCTGCCAGCCAGTCAGTATTTCCCACACATAAACATGTACACAAACACACTAGGACGCTCACTGATTTTGCTCACACATTTCCCCCATTTTCCAAATAAGTAAGTAAACTGAAGAACAGAAAGATCAAATAACTTTCCCCAAGTCACACAGCAAGTAAGTGTCAGGGCCAGGACTATATCCATGAGTCTGCTCTAAGGTGTGCCCTCTGTTGTTCCAATCAAGCCCATCCCAGGTATGAGAAAAGTAAATTGCTTTGGGCTTAAACATATTTACCTGCAAATATTCTGATTTAAATTAAACTCAAAAGAGCCATTGGCCTAAGTCATACTATTACCCTACTGTGACGTCTTCTTCTTACTCTGAATCCCTTGGAGAAAGCAGGTTATTTCCAGCTACTTCTCAAAAGACAGCCCCTTTCAAAATAAGTGGCTTTGCCATTGTGTTTCTTATTGGAGATGCTACCCCAGGCCAGCATTCTTGAATTAGAGGTCATGCTGAACTCTCTTGGAGGCAAAGAGTGGTGGTGACGGTGAAAGCCAGCCTCCCTCCGCGGCACCTTCGGCATGTAGGCCATACATTACTCTGCACCAAAACTGGTTTTGCATCTGTTTCAGGGAAAGTGATCCTTGTGGTGTTTTGTTTTTTGTTTTTGTTTCAATTGATAAATTCCAGATTATTCCTCAGAGACGTCTTACCTAAGTTCGGCCCCACCAGGGGCACTGCTCTGCACTCCTGAGAGGTGAACGACAAAGGCCTCCGGCTGACCAGGGCTGGGAAATGTCCACAGCAAGACGCCTTGACTTTGTTCTCCGTGGGAAAATGAAAGGCTCCCTGAAAAAAAACGTGGAGGGGAAGTAGGGCATCATTTCTGAGTTCTTAAATTGGGACTCAACCCTTAAAAATGTTGTGAAATACTTCCTTTTCCAAAATTCTATGACAGTCTACAAAAAGCAAAACATTTTAAAAATGGGGAAAGAGGGAAATAAACTTACAGCAAATTCCCTAAACTATACGAACTTTGCTTTCAGTCCCTGTCTACTCTGCCTGGTAGGGGCCAAACCCTCTAGCATCTGCGTCTCAGTGACCCTCATAGAGCTAATGGTATAATTGAAAAATAGACTAAGTAACAGTTGCTCTACTGGCAAATATTCAGGTGAACATGTAAATGGACACAAAGGTGTGACTTTTCATTACTGTATGGTTGAAATTAAGTGTTTAAAACTACTTTTAACAAACTCCTGAAGCATAAACAGTCTGCTCTATTTCCAGGTGAGGTATGAAATTTTTAATTTGACTGAATAAACTTTCTCTCATCCTCCCGAAGCAGCCTTTGCAATTCTGATCCCGTAAAAACGGGAATGCTATATTACAAAACAAACAGCTCATTTTCCCAGAGGGAGGATGAACCTGGAAAATTAGTGGCAATTACACACTTCCATGTTTTAAAAGCTACAACTCACCCAGTTTTGGGGTCATGTTGCCAACAACCATGAATTCAGGGCCTTCTAACCCAGGGGCATATCCAGCCACCCAGGCAACCATGAGGGAGCCATAGGTGCCTCTCCGAGAAATCACGACTTGGCTTGTTCCAGCAGTGATGTCCGTGAGGGAAAAAGCAGTTGACTCAAATCCAACCTGAGGGAAAACATGCCGAAAATACTTTATTTCTCTCTATAGGTTCTTGTTTTCCAGAGAGTAGGTTAAAAGTCAACTTCCTTTTTGTTTACACAATATATTTTCCTGTTTTAAAATATGTTCAATTAAAGAGTAATGTTTAAGAAATGATATCTGAGACTTGGAAATGTATTCCATTTTATAATTCTGATGGGAGGGTTACTTAGATGTAAGGAAATAGTGAATCTTAAGAAATTCTGTCTGGAGGGGGAGAGAGTAACCAAAGAACTTATATGCAGATATGCACAACCCAAGGTCACAGACAATGGTGGGAAGAGGGACTGGGGCAGGGGGTGGGGTGGGGTGGAATGGGTCACTGGGGAGAAAAAGGGACATTTGTAATATTTTGAACAACAAAAGAAGAAATTCTGTCTGAATCTTAGTCCTTCCTATAAAAGCTGCCCTCTTGTGGTTCCCAGATAGCACCACACGCAGGGCCAATTACCTGAGAATTGGCAGCTTTCTCAGGGACAGGAAGGACAGCGGCTTTTGCTTCCTGCAGAATTGTTGGCATGCCATAGGAGCGTCCACCAACAAGCATCACAGTCACCAGTTGCAAGGTGAAATTGGAGCCCAGTGAGAGGAAGACCTACAGACAAAGGGTACCAATGACTTTTTTAGTAGTGAAAAATAATTTATAGAGAAAAATACTGACATTGGTATAAGTTATTAGCACACTGCCTCAGGATACATTTCTATCAGTTTCATGAATCTATGCCCTTTCCTCTGTGTTATAAAACAAATCACTGTTATGGAGACTGTAGGGTGAGGAGTGATAGTAATACAGGATAAAAAACACAAAAGTGCAAATTCTCCATGTGTTCCCAAATGGCATCAGGAATGATGAGACTCACGAGCAGCAGTATTATTAGCGATAGAATCAGGTGCTACCGGAATGGAAAGAACTCACAGGTAAACAGTGTCAGCTCCTAAAACCAGCATAACTCAATTTCCTTCTCTTCCTTGATAGTAACTAGTAACTCTAATATTTACTCAAAATGGATAATAACTTAGGTGTACTTATTATTTGAATATTTGACAAATAATTACTAACACCATGTATTAAATATCAATTTTCAAAGTTTTAGAATCCAACAAAGTAGGGGAATCTTCAATTTTAAAATTGATGTTACTTTAAAATATATATATATATATATATATGAAATATACATATTCCCACAGAAATATTGTTGTTGATAATGGATTAGCCTCCATTACCCCCTTAACCTGAAATATTACTAAAAATTTTGTACATCTTGATTGAAGGAAAAAACAACCATGTACTTAAAGATAATGTACTTAAACATATATCACCCTTCCAAATGTGCAAAATATGTACCATACTGGTTTCAAATGCTGTGCAACATGAGGGTAACAGGTGTCTCATTCATATAATCAATCTCCATTTTTGTCAAAATAACATTCACTGAACATAAATCATGGGTCAAGTGCTAAGGAAACAGAAATAAATCAGCGTCCTGATTGCAATCATTTGTCTCCCACCTCTCTGCTAAGGATAGGCCCCTTCTTCCTTATGCAGTTCACTGGCTGGGCAGCTAAGGGTTTTTTATCCCTAATTCCTGAAGAATGAAGGGCCAGGCTCCGTCCTTTGTGCCTCCCCACCCGGCTCCTCTCTTCTTGAGCCCAGCCAGCACACAGTCTTGTGTGACTCAGCAAATCCCCAGGGTACAGTAATTGAACCTTAAAGTTTAACAGTAGTAACAGCAAACTTGAGGAAAAGCTGGTTTCCCTACAGAAGAAAAGCAAGGGGATTAATTTGCAAAGGAACTTGGGGGTTTTTAGGAGTGGTCGTGTTCTGCAGGGTGTGCTTCCACTGCTAAACTTAGTGGAATACAAACAGGAAACTGCTTCATTTTTCTCCTATTACTGCTTTGTGGGGTTTCTTTCCACTACCTGTTCACAATGTTGTGGGTAAATCTCTAAGCTTTCTGTCATTTTCAAGAAGGTAAAGGCCAAACCTATATCAATCAAAACTTCCATCACGCATCAGTTAAAGCTCTCCTGCTTATCCCAGTTTGTTTGATTCACAGTCCAGGCTCTGCAGTGGGAAAGGAGTCACGGTGTGATGTTTCAACACTCCTTCAGTCCCCTTAGGCCTTTCCACTGATCTCCTGGCACATTCAAGGTTTGGGACAGTAGAGGGTTGCTCTGAGAGAGAATGACAAAATCTTGCCTCGCTGCTGTAGTCCTTTCTTGCCTAACATTGGCCGACCACTATCCTTCCATGAAGACAGTCACTCCAATTCTCAACCTTTCATGGAACTGATGTGGGAGTTCCTCAAAGACCTCAGAATTCCACTCCTCACCATTCCTCCAGAGACAATGACCTTTTTTAGATTCTTTCTGAGCTTCACACTCCACCCCACAGATTGTTCTCAAGACTGTTCTAATCTGGCTACCCTCTGGGGCAGCCTTTCTCAACTGTGTCATAATTAATTCCCAGTGCCATAGTGCATCCCACGTATCAAATAAATAAATTTCTTTCCTATGCACAGAGAATGATACTAGCTACGTACCATCCTCGGAAGGGGTAAGACAGAGTCACTCAAATCACTTTCCGTGGTTTAGACTACAAAGGCCGCCGAGGTGTCTACTAGACTCACAGGAAATCCACGCATTCTTATCACTCTCACCCCAAATGTTTGCCTGAGCAGTCCACTGCCTTCTCTCTTTTTTACCATCACAGAGAGTCAGAGCCAATTTCCTATGTTCCAGATTTGCAAGGAGAGAAGCAGGTACCAGTTTCTGTGTTCGTGGAGCTCCTCCAAACTCCAGGGAGCAAGTCAGTCCCACAGGAAAGCCTAGATTCCTCCCCTTCAACAAGTATCCTGTGTGTGTATGTGCACACATGTGTGTGCGTGTGTATGTGCACACATGTGTGTGCATGCATGTCAGTGGTGGGGTGTATATGTATAATAGTGGGGCGTATATGTATAGCAGTTGAAATAATTTCTGGAACTTTGTAAATATTAAATAAGTGCCTGCCACTATCTCGACCAAGGGTGGGGAATGTCTGGCCCATGGGGCCGAAATCATTTGGTCTGGCTCTGCCAAGGCAACTGCAGGCAGAACTTGAAATTCAATAAATCTAGGAGCTTTTTTCATAGCTAAATTTTAAGTTGATAATTTTGTATGGCCTGAGAATGATGTTATAAATATCCAAATAGCCCTTGGCAGAAAGAAGGTTCCCCACCCCCATCCTAGACAAAAATACTTCATCTCCATATTCACATATAATCTGCAAAAACTTCACCCTGTGTATTATCCAATAATTACTATGCATTTTCCAAGGCATTCTTCATGGTTATATTTAAATATCTGAATAAGATTTAAACTGGTGATGAGGTAAGCCAGGGCTCTCACTGAAGAAGTTTGATTGGAATGATCAGGAAACTGCTACACACCTGACTCCTTACTGGCACCGCGTCCACTTTATAGCCAGCACCGTCTTTGACCACCAGCTGCCTCTCTGCAGTCTCTGTAACAACTGGCTGCTCCTTATGATCAGATGATATTCGATACCCAACAGCCACATCTCCGAAGGTTCCGGCAAGCCTGGTCACGTTAATTTGGATGAATCTATTGAGGTCCTGCCCAACAAGCACTGACTGGCGATCTGCATACAGAGCGAACACTCCATGTGGGTCATCATTTGCAGAAACAGAGAACTGCGTGATGCATTTTTCCGGATCCAGTCCTGCTCCTCCCTCTACAGAAACAAGCTGGATCACATAGGCTTCCTCTATCTCGGGTATGTCATCTGGTAGCAAATGAACATCAAAGCTCACTGCACGCTCTCCGTCAGCAATGGTGAAAAATCCTTTTGTAGAGAGAAAGTCTCCAGTAATATCAAACTGACTACTTATTTCCCAGTAAACCTAAAATAAAAGGGAAAAAAAAATCCAACGATGTTATATAATTCAGTAAATTGAATCAAAGTCCTTTAAATTATGTTTTCCTTTCTAATATACAAAAAGGAAATATTAATTGTGCATCATTATATTCAGAGTCTCCAAGCAGTTAGTTTAGAAAATATAGAGGAGTGACATTTGAATCATGAAAGTATATTAACTCTTTCAGGCTGTCGTACACAATTTGCAGGGCAAGACTACAAAAATCTCATTTTACCTACTTCTAAAATAATAGCAAATTCAAGAGATAAAGAGGAGCAAGTTTACTTTAAAATGCCAGTAACTACAAATACATTCCATATTGAACCACAGACAATGTTTAAAGGTAAAAAGTGAATAGATAATCTAATGCTTTACATCAGAATTAGTTGTTGTTTGTTTTTTAACTATAAGGGAATATCTATTAGATTTCTTAGAATCAAGAATTATTTTCCAAGAATTTCTGGCCTCCAAACCATGAAGCTTCAACTGAACAAGTACCAGTTACAGGTAAAGCAGTAACTTCATAGAGAAATTTCACCAAATATGTTTCTCTAGAAAAGAAGCAATCTAGATCAGTTAAACAAATATCCTGATGATTTAAAGGGCATCCTCGAATGTTCTATATCAATGAACACACAGATCTAACCTCTTAAAAATCAGTTGCTAAATGAAAAAAAAATTATATTGAGAAATAAAGTCCTGGAGAATACATTAAGCAATTTACAAAAATCAGAAATTTAAGTAGGAAAAGCTTCATGTTACAGCAAACAAGAAAATACAAAATAGTTTAGTTATACTCTTCATGACTAAATGTGAGGAAGACCTTTTTAATCTAATTGTAACAGAATGTAGGGAGGCTGCTAAGGTTGATGCTGGCTGGAGAGCCTAGAATTAGTTCTCAGCTTCTGTGAAAATTCATGTCACTTCAGTTTATGAAAACCTTTAACCAGAACAACACCGTTTCTCTGTCCCTCTCAACCACATTTGTTAAGCAAATTGTTACTCTACTTAAAAATAAACTGAAAAATGATACCTTAATCTCTCCAAAACTGCCCTTGACTCTTCTGACAAAAAAAGTGATGATTAGGGGCCCTTCCAGAGCTGATGGCTCCAAATAGGTCTTCACAGTTAAAGACTCAGGAGCGAACTGAACCACTCCATTGGGATCACCAAACTTCTGAATCTAAAAAACAGAAACAGAGTGGAGTGAATAACATATATAACAACTATGAATGAAAATACAGTGTCCAGTTTGTCAATCAATACACAGAGAGCTGAAGAAATGGAAGAAACATAGAGATAAAACTGAAATATAATTATCTAGCTATCTTCTTTATTACACTGACTGTTACCTATAACAAGTAAGTTCTTATTCCCCAAGGATAATGGGATAAGTGTCCAGAAAACTGCAATTTGTAGAATCTCAAAAGGATAGTACTTTGATGCCTCAATTTAGGTTTATTTGCCTTATGTTTGTTTTACTTAACCAGTTAATTTCTGCTAACTTCTCTCTACTGGTTACAATACAAGGTGGCGGGAGGCAAAAGGCCCTGTGATGCTTAGTTGCATGTGTCAGTTTATAGATTATGATACCCAGTTGCTTGGTCAAACACTAATCTAGATGTTGCTGTGAAGGTTATTTTGTAGATGTGATTAATATTTACAATCAGTTGACTTTAAGTAAAGGAGATTGTCCTCGATAATGTGTGTGGGTGTCAACCAATCAGTTTAAGGCCTCAGGAGCAAATACTGAGGTTCCAGGAGAAAGCATTCTGCCTCAAAACTTCAATCAGAAACCCTGTGTGAGTTTCCAGCCTCCTGGCTGACCCACAAAATCCAATCTCAAGACCGTAACTTCAACTCTTGCCTGGGTTTTCTGCCTGCTGACTGCCTGCTTGTCATTTAATTTTCTGCCAGTTTAAACTGGGAAAAGAGCTGGCTTGTTCAGATTCTGCCATACTCTGTTTCGTAATCCTTTATGGTAGTGTGTGAAATACGGCCTCTGTCAAGACTGTGAACCTCTTTACCCCCCAAAATTTCTATGTAAGAAAACCCAGAGCTTGGTGAGCTTGTTGATTCCCACAATCAATCAATCAAGCATTCTCTCTCCCTCTCCCTTTCCTTCCCTCCCTCCCTCTCTGTTTCTCTGGAAAAATATGACTGATACAGACCCAAGTCAAGAGTATTTTCCAAACTTGAAAGAAGATGTCCACTTCTCTGCATTGTTTTCAGTAATCTTTGTCCAAGCATTTTCTGTCCCAGTGGACTGGGTGGATCATACCAAATACAATGAATTCTAATCTAATCCAATACATCGTTGTGCTAGTTGAACAAGTATCATTCTTTCTTCACACAATCTGGCTCATAACTAGTTAACAATTTTTATGTACTTTGATGACAAAGATATCAAATGTATAGGATGAGATCACAAAAACCTCCTTCCTAAAAGTGGCAAAGCAAATATTCCCAAAACACCAAATTTTCTTAAAGAGTGTAAAATAAGTATTTCTTGCTATATTAAAGTCTTCTTAGAACTGATACCAATAATCAGGCTATTTAAGAAACTAATATAACAGCTATAGGAATTATTATGACTTCATTTTATTTTATAACTTTCAATTCATCATAAGCCTGTAGAGTTTCAACAAATGTAAATGCATATTCTGATAACTCCATTAAAAATTCTGTGGGAAAATAAAGTCATACTTACAGTTAATGTAACAGCTTTAGCCCTGGAATCTAACTTAGCTTCTCCTTTCACAAGTTTAAGTTTAATAATAAAAGTCTTTTCAACTTCAATTTCTTCGTGAGGATAGACTGTGAGAATTATGGTTCTCACTCCACCTTCTCCCTCTCCAAAATGCAAGGAGCCGCTCACGGGGTCTGCAATGTCTCTGTTCTGTGGTGGTAAGGCGTCCTGAGAATTGGGTCCCACTATCTCCCAGTTCACCTGTAGAGTGTGTGTGTTTATTAAATAGAGATGATCAGTTTTAAACCAAGAATCACTTTGCAGGATATGTAGTGTTAGAAAAAAGTACACATATATATGAAAATTATTCTAGAATAATTTTCCAGCAAATTCCTATGTTATCAACTCCATTTTTTAAACAACACTATTTACAAATATAAACTGTATAACTATAGAATATAGTTTTCATGAATGACAATGCCTAATAAGAAAAGGGAAATGTGAATGAATACCTGGTCATTTCTCATCACCACAGGATAACAAAAATATAGAAGTACATGTTTAAAATAGGTATATTAGAGAAATGTAAAAAATTTTAAATATACAAGTACAACACTGTCTTGCTGTGTGCACAGGTTCTGTCAATCCAAACCTATTTGAATAATGAAGCCATGTGAAAAGTCTGCTGGGTGCGCAACTTCTTCTAAATATACTGAAATAAATCCCTAGTATAAAATGAACAAATTTTCATAACTTGTTATAAGAAACAAAGTTTCTATATTATAATAAAGGCATTTTTTAAAGTCTCTATAATTTAAAATTGTATGCTTTTCAATATCCTCGAAGAAAGAACACTGGGCACTCTTCTTTGCTTCTTTTATCTTCCATCAGCACTGTAAACAACTCCTTGTCCTTAAAATACTGTGTCCTGTCTCTCTTGACTTATGTGATGCTCACAAGATACCTGCCTTCCTAGTTTTCCTCTCCCTTTCCTTCTCAATCTTCTTTGCTGGCTCTCCTTCCTCAGGCCTCTAAATGCTGGGAGCCTGGGGGGCTCAGGTGTGTATCCTTCACATCTCTTTCTACACTCCTTAGTCCACACAGTTTCAAATGCCCGCATCTGCGTGAACCCCTTCCCTGTCTGCACCCCTAACCCCAACCTGCACTTGCGCACCCCCTGCCTACCTGGCCCCTCCAGTGGGAGGCCTCATGGCTATCTCAAATGCACATGGCCAAAACAGAGCTCCTGACCTCCCCCAGGCTTCTGCATTTCAGTAGGGAGCACTGTAATATAACCAGTGCTCAACGTAACATTCTAGCGGTTACCCTCCACTCTTCTCTTTTCCTCAGTCTCCACTAGCCCAATGAGTTCTTCTTCCAAAACACATTCAGTGTCTATTCACTTCCGACTCCACCCCTGTCTGAGCTGATGGCTTTACCCCGGACAGTAGAGGGCAAGAGCCTCTTCACTGCCCATCCTGCTTCTCACCTGGCCTCTTGACAGTCTATCTTCCTCACAACTGTCCTAAGTGAGCTGTTTAAAATGACAACCCAGTGACATCGACATTAGTGCCTTGGTGAAAACTTTCTAATGGCAAACTATTTGTACTTGGCATAAAAATCCTTAACCTGTTTTAAGGGGTTCTCTGTGATCAAACACCTACTGAGCCTGCTGAGCTATCCTGTGCTGGGACCCCAGCACCTCCGGCCCCCACAACATGGACCTCTCCGGACCTCAAACAGCCAGGCTTGCAGACCTACACTGGCTTCCCCTTTCCCTAACCACGTATCCCTCAAACCATGACACGACCACCCGTTTCTCATCACCCAGCCTTCAGTTTAAAGATCATCCTCACCATCCAATCTAGAGTAACAGCAGGTCACTCTCGACGGTGTCTCCTGATTTCACATTCCTGCAAAGCACTTAGTGTTACCAGATCATCTTCCTTTCACTTATTTATCATTCTAAAAGCTTTACGAGAACAGAGACAAGGTCTGTCTTGTTCACCAGTGTTTTCAGTGCCCACAACAGGATCTGGCACACAGAAGGCCCTCAACAAATACTTGCTGAATTAATGCATGCTACCAGAATCTGCCATTTAATTTCTCACTTGCTCTCGAGTTCCCTGAGGACAGCCATATGCTGAGGACAGACAGCTTATGCCTCATACATTTTTATGTGTTTCACAGGACTTAGAAGCTATGTTACACCTTTAGGTAATTAATAAATTGTATTGATTGTGAATAAATAAATGAATATATTTGAGGAATAAGAAAATCCAACACCAAACTCAACTATCAAAAATTATTTTTGGTTGCAGGCTCGATCCGCAGTCGGGACATGCAGAAGGCAGCCGATCAATGACAACTCTCATCATTGATGTGTGTGTGTCTCTCTCTCTCTCCCCCCCTTCCTCTCTCTGAAATCAATAAAGATATATATATATATTTTAAATTATTTTTAAAACCATGGGAATGATAACTCTACCTGAATCTCTCCTAGGAGTCCTCCAGTCCGCTCCAGCACCAAGGGTAAAATCATTGTGGAATTGGGATTAGGAAGAGAAATTCTGCTTTGATTGAGAAATCTCACAACGCCAAAGGGAGAGTCACTCTTGGCAATCATGATTCTGCTCACTAGGTGGCGCCCAAGCACCGCTCCGCCAGTAGCTCCAACGAGCAGAATTTCAATGGGCTCCGCAAATTCACTGCATAGCAAGGAGCAATTCTGTGAGTCTAAATACATCAAAATGCTTCTAAAATCCAAATAACTAGTCATTTTCCTAATTGGTCATACATATGCAAGGCACAGTAGTCACACACCAAGTGGGAAGAAGAAGGGGCTCAGCTAAAGTCATAAACGATCAATTTCAATATTACATAACCTGGGCTTGTTATTAGACGTTTTTCTCTTTATAATTGCTTAATGCATTAAAGAAGTGAATTGCAGAATGTTTCTACATTCTGATTAGACTTTTCAAATCTAAAATAATAAAAATTATTATTTATGTATTCAAAAAAAAGTAATAAACATTCACAATGGTCTCCAAATCCCTTTTCTCTGCCCCAGAGCATCACGTCTCCCCACCCCCCAATTTATCACTTGTTTCTCAATGGCCAAGTGTCTAATCTAAAATGCTATTATCAGTGCAAAACATAGGTAAGGACTGGAACACAATATTCATGTTTTATGTATGCCCATATTATAGTAGTCACCCAATATTTGTGGTTTCGCTCTTTCTGGTTCAGCAATGAAGTGCGATTCAAAAATATTAAATGAAAAATTCCAGAAATAAACAATTCATAAGTTTTAAATTTTATGCCATTCTAAATAGCGTGATGAAATCTCCCACTGACCCGCTCCATCCCAACCAGGACATGAATCATCCCCTTGTCTAGTGTATGTATAAGCTACCCACCTTTAGTCAATTAGTAGTCATCTGTGTTATCAGATTGACTGTCTCAATATCACAGTGTTTTGTTCAAGTAAACCTTATAGTAGCTTATGCTATGTCACAATGCCTACATATTCACTCCACCTCATCTCATCACATAGGCACTGTGTCATCTCACATCATCGCAAGAACAGTAAGTAGAGTAAGATTAAGATATATTATTACAGTATATTGTTACAATTGTTCTATTTTATCATTATTGTTGCTAATCTCTTACTGTGCCTAATTTATAAATTAAATTCTATCATAGGTATGTATAGAAAAAAAACAGAGTATATATAGGGTTCAGTACTATCTGCAGTTTTAGGATACTGGAGGTATACATGAGGGGAAACTTAGCCTTATCCCCTGCAGATAAGGGGGAATACTGTATTTTTCTTATCACTAAATTGTTACCTTTCATGGTCATCAATGATGGAGACATTTATAAAACTTAAGCTCTGCCCATGCTGAAATGTGACTGAGTCACCATGCAGTATATAATTGATGCCACCAGGAGCCGCAGAGGAGCTCTGAGAGAGGAACTCAGCTGTCACACGGCCATACGCTCCATGCAGCCTCACCACTGGAATCACGATCGTCCCGACACCTTCCTCCACTGTAACAGCATTTGTAATTAACTGGTATGTCAGACTAAGCAACTAACTTTTATAAGATTCAATCAAATTAAGCATGACAATTAAGTATAATGGTGGGGTGAAAGTACTCAATGTTTCCATAGCTCACTTATCGCTTTAAAAAAATGATTGGTGAAAATTTCATGACTTATTTTTTAGGAGGAATATAGTCTATCACAAGTTGAAAGTTCTAGTGAACAGTATAAGTTAGAATTTAAATAACCTACATAATCATCAGCATAAGCATTCCTCCCCTATGTGCCACATAGGAATGAACGACGCTTTACTAGAAAGTGAATATTCACTGATTTCTAATCACAAAGAAAATTAAGCATTGCATAAGTTAAAAATATATTCATAAAAGTGTTTTAAATATGAATATTTCAATAGTTCTAAGGTTAAACATAATTTTTCTAAATTGCTTTGTTCCTAACCATTCAGCTTTGGCACACATAAGTAAAGTTCAAGATTGCCCAAAGGTAACTCAAAATATAATTTTAAAATAGATGTATGAGTATATAAAGGCATATACATATAAAGGTGTACACACACAAACACACACATACACACCAAACAGAAAATTTAGGTATGAGAATTCAAACTGATAATGTCGAGCTCAGGTACTCTGTAATTCCGAAAGTGGTGGCAAATTTATAAATAAGGTTACTGAACCTACCTTCAAAGGCGGTATACCTTGGGTCAAATTCAATGATGCCCTCTGCATTATCGTTTTTCATGATTACGATCTGGACAATGGAGATGTTCCCTATTTCAGGAGGCTGATCTACTTGAAGTCCATTTTCTTGGATGGTAAAATCATACCCTCTTGCAAAATCATAAAAAAATAAAATAAAATGAGTACATCACTTCCTACCACGAATTGAATGGTCCTCTTAGCTCCTATAACTTAGTCCTATTAAGCATTTTAATACTTTTTTAAATTCCCAGCACTAAAATACTCTTTTTTTTCCCACCCTGAAATGCTGTTTAAAACAGATTTCTGTGTTGCTCGCAATTATCACTGCCTGCATGAAACCAAAGCTAATATAAAGTTATTAAACTGAGGCAATGGGAGATAACAAAAATATAAGGAAATTAGGAAGAAGTTGTCGTAAAATGAAACTCTGGGGCTAGGAATGTACTGCTGAACACACACTAGAGTAATGGACGAAAATGGGAATGTACATTAAACTGCAGCGCACGCAAAGACAGAAACCAGCTGGGCTGGACATTCTCAGGGTTAGGCTGAGACAGTTACTTCAAAGGAATAATGAGTGTTAATGCACCAAAAAAATTTCAAGCTAAACCTTCAAGATTCAAGAAAATATTTTAATATCTGTAGAAAACAATTACAACCAATGCCTCTGTTCTTTAATATAGAAGGTAGTTTATTTGTCTAATGACATTTATGCAAAAGAGGTTTTCTTTTTTTACATATTGATATTATTCCCAGTAAAGAAAAGTTTTGACTTCTGGAGTTTTATATCACTTTAATCCCTAAAGCTAAAAATGGCACTAAACCATTGTAGTCCTGCCTTCAATTTCCAATCTCTATTTACCTGGTATTTTTACCCCACCTAGTTTCCAAAAGTTGAAGGCTGGTTAATAAGATTATACATAAGGCAAAATTAGAAAAAAGGGAATTAAAGTATTAAATGTTATCAGTTGTCTGAGATGCACTGCAGATAAGCAGTACATTTTCTACCAATACTTTCCTAGGTTTATAATACTTTTCTTTTCAGATCAAAGGAAGACTAGAAATTTACCTGTTAGAAAAAACTTGTTTCTCAGAATTAAACAAGTAGAAATTGCTTTTTTTAAAGGGTAGTAGAGAAAGGGCAAACGTTTTAAGTCCTACTCAGTCAATCACACTGATACAATCTCACTTAATGAGCTACTTTTACCAAATTTCACCTATATAAATAGTCAGTGATCAGCTCAAATTTTAACACCTTTCATTAGAGTACAAATTCATTCCCATCGCCAGACATGGAATCATCTCTGGAAAATTTAAGATCTGAAGTATATGCAAGCCCACAATATTTTTTTCCGAGTGGAATGACATACACTCCACCCAAGTCACTTAGTGAAATATTTCAGTTTAAAAAAAGCTTGGAAAGCATGGCATTTATATAACAAATGCAAAACCATTTTCATGGCCAAGAAAACATCCTCTAGGGCTTTCATGAATGCGAACATTCTGGTTGAAGGTTTGGGAAGAGCTGTCAGCGCGGAGGTGCTCCCTGGGCTGCTCACACCCATGGGCTGCCAGCATGCTCAGGGTGCTTGCCACCCTTGCCGATCGAGTCGCTCCCACTCAGTCAGGGAATGACAGCGCCTCCATATGGTTCATTGTTGACCTTCCCTGGAAGCACGGTGCACACTCACGACCGACCTCTTGGACTCAAATTTTTTTACCCCCTTTAAACTGCTGTTGGGCAAGCATCTACCTCATTCATCCATGGAGAAGACAGAACAGCCTTCACTGATTCAAAAATAATCTCTCTCACTTCAGCCCATTCCCAGGTAGAGACAGACATGGGGGGGAAGCAAATTCCTCAAGGCCATCTGGCCTCCGACCTGGAGAACAGTGACTCTGTTTCCTCACCAAATGACTCCCGCCCATACCATGTTCAGTTCTCTGGCTGCCCGAGTGACTGCACACAACATAAATACATACTTTCAGTTTTCCGGGGGAGGGGGGGGTGTATCTATTTTAGGACAATGCATAGTTAAGAGCCTTTGTCCTAATTTCCTACCACACACTGTTGTAATGTCACAAAAATCCATGCAAGAGAAGGAAAAGAGTATGTCACAGTTCTGTGTTAATCCCTACGTGACCTAGCACTTACGTTTTCTTTCTTCCTATTTTGTTTCCTTTTCCTACTTTTCTCTTTTACTTTACCTTCCGAGGAGTTCCACTTTTGTAATTACTAGAGAAAATTCCTCAGGGCCTTCGGGAAGGCTGTCATCAAGTATCTCAACCTGCAGGCTCTTGGCCACCTCCCGAGCCTCAAAGAGGAGCTGCCCTGGCGCAGCGGTGAAATCGGAGCCCGCCTCCGCCGTCCCGCTCAGGGCCTCGTACCAGAGCCTCACGGGGCCCAGCGACCCGCCCGAGCGCGTGACTGTGACATTCACCTACAGCGAGAACAGGCTTATTTGACTCGGATCATTAATCCATCAGATTATACTTATTTTTTAACATCTCTCATTCTATTTACCAGGATGATGTTGAAATTTGATACAAATTTATGAAAGTATATAAACTATATGTTATAATAACATTAGGAAGAAATTAATCAGTTTGTTAAAACTTGGGAGTAAGAACAAGGAAACAGGTTTTAAAGATCACTACAATATAAAAAACGAAAGTGATATTTCAGATTTTAAGCATTTTACACTCTACCCTCTGTGCTTCCTCTGCCACTTGAAGTTGCTCATGTGAAAAGGCAAACCGGCCGTAGGGAAGGTCACTGGCCACCACTGTGATATTGGCGGTGCTGCTGGCTTCACTCAGGAACCCCCCTTCACTGACGCCAGTGAGCTGAAACTCATAGAAACACTTTTCCTCAGGAATGTCATCATTCAAAGCCTGCGGAAGGACAAAAAGGGCCATTAGCAGCAGAAACTATGACATTTGAATAAAAATATCTATCACATAAGCAACAATAACAAATCTGGGGTATTAACCATTTCCCAGCACCCTACCCACCCACCACACACACGCACAGCACAGAGCATAACAGAAACCAGTAACAGTAATACCTGGATCACAACAATTGCCGCAGACTGTCCTTCTCTCATTGTCAGTTTTCCTGATGTTTCAGCAAATTCCCCGATGGATGGGGGGAATATCCTCCAATACACTGTGACCTCCCCCCAGATGGCTGGGCCACGAACGAGGCTACAATACACACATATATTCAATATATTTTTATTAAGGGGACTTTTCTTAAATATTTGCCCTGTCTTTCAAAAATAAACAATTTTCATTTATTTCAGAAATACTGTGCATTTAAATAATCTTATCTATCAACTATAAACCAAAAGACAGTCTTATGTTTCCAAAATAGTAACACTCAAGGTACTGAACTCATGTCAATCTGCTTGACAAGAATACTGGCAAAAGTTGAACACTAAAAGTGGAAGGTTTAAATAAAATTTAAAGTTATTTATAATTGTTCACTTAGTAATACACAAGGTACAAAATGTCAACAGCCTAACAAAGTTCTCTAAAGAACAGGAAACACTTCACACATGCAATGCTAATGGAAGAACTACCAAAAAGGCCAAGTTTTAATTCAAATTCAGCTACTTCACTGTTAGATGCTATCCCACTTCTCATGAAAAGAGTTGTAATAAACAAAGGCACCTATGATGATTCCATAGTTATATAACAGGCCCTAATTTTAGAACACTTAGAATCATAAAATGCTTGATTCAGATGATTTTCTAAGGAACGGCTTTGCAGTTAAGACACACAAGCTTACAGAGATGAAGTAATGCTCTTATTTTACATGGCCAGTGATGGATGGGGCCAAAAGCATACATCTGAGGTCAACTCAATGCCTTTCTTCAGAATGGGTTGTGCAACTCACCCAAGAAACAGTCAGAAACCTCCTCAAGATCTAACTTCAACAGAGGTCAGAATATATCTTCAATTTTCACCAAAAATATGCTCTACTCTCCACAGAATGTTACCAACATACAAAATAACAATGCTTGAAGAATATATATGTGTTGAGGACAATGCATTTAAGGCATAAAAATACTAATTATTTACACAAAACTTCAAAACCCCATCCAAGGCAAAGAAAACCCATGACACCTTTACCTGATGACAGCGGTACCATTATATTTTGCCGAGGGTTCCCCAATGAGGACGTGCCTGGAGGATGGCGCTATCCCAACTTCTGAAGCTCCCTTTTCTCCCCGAATGATTATTGACGCACTGCCTAAATTGAAGATGGTATATATACAGCTTACGTAGCAAACACATGTATGCACTCAGTATATGCCTACAGTGTTCTAAGCGTTTTACATGTACTACTCTTATGAGTTAATCACCATGGTAATCATGTAAGTTAGGTACTAATATTATCCTCATTTTACCAACAAAGACATTTAAGCACACTGAGGCACTAAAGAGACTGAGCAAATAACTTGTCCAAGATCACATTTTAATGAAAGTGGGCAATAATTTCACAATCACTCCCATGATAAGCCAGTAGCTTTCTACCATTTGCATTCATTTACTTCTATAGTAACCATTTTGCAGCTCAGTGTTATCTGGCTATGTCTATTAGCTAAGTGGCAAAAGGGAGAATTCTTACAGTTACTTTTTATTTTCTGACTATTATTTGCTTATAAACATTTATAAAAATGTGTCAAATAGTTCTACTAAAAGAGAAATAAACATATTCAGTAATTTGATATTCACATTATAATTTAGCAGTAAGTTGAAGAAAATTGTTTCTAGAAGCACACAGGGTTTCATGAAACAAAGGACTAGATTACTTTACTCTCACTTTCTTTGGCTGTGGATTAATGAATCAAGAGTGGTTTGTTGTTTGCAAATATGTCACAGTTAGAAATATACTATGAAGTTTTTGTATTAATAAATGATTTACACTGGTCCACTGGTAATATAGCTACCCTAGGCACATATGGTGATACTCTGTAATTTTGAGTTTCCTTGACCATGAATTCTGCTTTTTTGGCCACAGACCCTTGCCCAGGATGGAGTTCTTCATGGCAAACAAGGACATGTAACTAAGCTTTCATATCAAAGTTGCTGGGCCATTTTTTACGGTTATTACTGTTTGTACCACAATGAAACCATTAGGACCATTAATGCTTTCTTTCCATGGCTAAGAAACAAACTTAAATATGGGCCATAAGAAAATAAGAAATATGATGCCTGTTTCTGAAATGTCAAAATATCTACGTAATTGCTTTCTGTTGAAAATAGGTATAGATAAGCTGGAATAGACATAATATGCTATTTTAAAATAATGTTTTATTATAAAAGTAATATGTGATCAGTGTAAATGTGTGTAGAAAACATAGGTAATCAAAAGTCACTATTAACATTTCAAGTAAATCATTCCAGGTATATTTATGACACACACATGAGAAAAATGGGATTGCATTGAACATGTTGCTATGAAGACACTTGTTATTAAATAACATCTAGTAATTAAAAGTTTTTAATTTTTAATGTAATTAAAGGTATTTTATGCCATATTCTTTTAAATAGTTGCATAGTATTCAGTTATATTTAACTAGTCTCCTACCTGGTTAAATGGATCATTTAGGAGGTTTCCATATTTTATTTCCTAAACACTGCTAAAATAAAACACCTTTATTTTTAAAAAATCACAGTTAAGTTGTATGAAATCTTTGACATAAGTTGTATGAAATCTTACTGAGTATTATAATTTTAGTTTTAAAAATTCTTTAGCTGTAATACATGGGTGGAGAAATGGCATCTTTATGTTTTAATAAACATTTTAGGAATTATAAAACCTAATGTTACCTATTTTAGTGCTATTGATTATTTGGTTACATTTTCTGAGGATCTACTGTTTAATTTCCAAAAACGATGTGAATTTCTCTTACCTTTCACTGGAGATATTTCTGCCTCATCAATTGATATCAGCTGAATGGTGAAACGCCTGTCCTCCAACACAGTGTCTTGAAGTGTGTGCAACACAATGGTCTTCTGGGACTCGGTCTACAGCAAAGGACAGGAATAACAAATTCTTCAGATTGACTAAAGTCACATTTTGAATGTTCCCATTAAAAGGATAATGTTTACATCCAATGTTTAAGTATGTCCTTTTTGTCCCCTAGAATTATGGGATGCTTCTAAAGAGAATTACTCTATAAAAATTAACTCTGAACATAAATGCTATTCAGGTTCTTAACAGCAAAAAGGGGGGGAAATTAACATAACTTCTAAATTTACTAAAAATTTTCAATCATTGAGAGTCTAGTCTCTTAAAGAGAGCTAAATGTTCACAGTATGATGTGAAAAGACAAAAGTCATAGGTTTACCACTTACAAAAGTTATCTTTCTACCACCCATTTTGACTCTGCCCACTACCCATCCCTGCTTCCTTCCCATTCCTTCCACAGCTGTTGCTCTCAGAGCGTTCACCATCATTCCTTCCCTCTCCTGTCTTACACTTATCTCAGTAATTTTTTGGAACATCTGCTAAATTTTCAGTGTAGGCTGGAAGAGAAGGAACAAAGGAAAGCAAATATCGTAGAGGACAACTAGATTAATACTTTGAGACATAACCATTACAGGTGTCATTTTTATCTTCACTTTTTCTACCTTTTCCTGTGCATGCTGATAAAACATCTCCAACGTCCTATGCAGCACTGGTTAATCTGCAGTTTGAATTCCTCTGTTTATTCCTTCTTACATCTTAGTTCTATAATTGCATTTTTTCTCTGAGATTTTTAATATTTTTTACTCAAGCTGTTCTCCATAGTTCCTTATTTCTATTTTATAGTATCTGTACTTTTTAAACAACTTTCTAAGAGTTTCTAGGAAAACGTATACTTCCTGCCTCAGGTCTTATTCAAATGTATTCATGGAAAATCTATAACTTATAGAATGCAATGAGTCACTCCCTTGCCTTTTATTTACTGCATATTGTGAATTGGAGGCTCTGATTGTGTATTTTAGCTACAAAATCATTCCTTAGAATGGAGACCTGTATGTCAGAGCTGCATGTACAAGAACAGTGAAGCTGTTATGCAGCTGTGTATGAAATGCACCACTTGGTGACCAAAGAACTAGATGGAGAGAGTCAAATCCACAATGTTCTACAAGCCCATCTCTCCTGACACAGTACTCTGGAAAACAGTAGTCTTATTCCTTAGGGACAAAGATCAGACTATGTGCTATTTTTTTTAAATAAATTTTTGTATTGATTTCAGAGAGAGGAAGGGAAAGGGAGAGAGAAAGAAACATCAATGATGAGTGTCATTAATTGGCTGCCTCCTGCACGCCCCCTACTGGAGATCAAGCCCAACACCCAGGCCTGTGCCCTGGCTGGGAATCGAACCGTGACCTCCTGGTTCCTGGGTCGACACCCAACCATTGAGCCACACTGGCCGGCCGGCCTATGTGCTGTTTTGATATGGATGTCTTGCTCAAAACCAGAAAACCTTTCTAGGCATCCAGAAAGTGGATCTAACAACAAGAATCTGGTAAGTGAAAATTACTGCTCATTATTACTCAGGAAAATCTTTGCAGAAACCTGAAAAAAATCTCTAAATTCTTCTCACTCCAGATGAGAAGTTTCCAGACCATGGCTAGGACCTGCAGCCTAGATGTTTCCTGATTCACCATTTATCAGAGTCTGAGCAGTGAGAGGATGAATTATCTTCAACCTCTGGCTTGAGATCATTCATGCCATTAGAGTGACCAATGCCTCAGGAACTGCGGTGGTAGCAGGTTAGGTGACAAAGGAATTGCCAGAGGGCTCTCCATTAACTCCTTAATCAGCTATTGGAAAACTGAAACAAAAAAAGGATTTGTCTCTGTGTTGTTTCATGTGGAAAGCTCCGAACAAAGGTCAATAGACACCCCAAAAAGTAGACATAAACCATGTAGTACTGGGATTACCTGATCTTTAAATACTTGGTTGGATTCCTTCGGACAATGACCTGGGGAGCATCTACCCCCCTTATTTAACTTTTATTCCTATTTCATTTGTGAAAATTCATGTGTTTAGACTTTCTGTATCTACTATATATCTACCATATATCATAATTGATATATATGAAATATATCAATTTCATATAGGTTTTTACATATATTTGCTTAGATGTGCATAAAGAAGTATCTTATAATTTTCAGTATTTTTTTCTGGTTTTTAACTAATTTCCTTCTTATACCACCTTTATTAATTTAGGAAAGATGTCCGCACACGTGACTGTAAAAGCAAGATGGAAGGTACAGCCAGGATTCCCCTATCGATCGAGGTTTTGTGTCCTATGTCACAGAGCTGGTATTTCTGTGGGTAACAGAAAGCCACTGGATGGTTTTATGCAGGGGATGACATAACGTGATATATCTTATAGAATGATAACCCTGTCAGTGGCACAAATAATGGACAGAAAAATAAAAGACTTGGAATAAGATTATAAGGTAAAAGACTATACCATGAAAGATGACGGAGGCATGTGTTGTCATAGACATGACAGAGAAGGAGAAGCAGTGAGAAAGGGTATTTAAAAGAGAAAATTGACAAGACTTAGTGATCAAATATATTCGAGAGCCACAGAATGGGTGGAGATGGAGCTGACACCCAGATGACCTGTCTGGTTGACTGATTTTGCCCTCAATCAGGAGAGAAAATGTTGAGAGAAAAGTAGTTTTGATGGTGGGATAGAGGCAGTGTTTGAACCAAATTTGATTTCAGGCATCTAGGTTTGTGTGTGTACATGTGTATGTATGTGTGTATGTGAATTTTCCCCACAATGCATATAATTTCAAAGAAAGCCCAGACATAGTGAATATTATCATAAGAATTCATAAGACTATGAAAAAGAAAATCTAGCAAAGACAAGTTGAGAACAATGACAGGAGTCCTGATACTGATTCTACCTCATCAAAATGAAGTGTCCCGGTCAAAGGGCTGAGGTCATCTTTAGCCATCTCATCTACAGTCCACTGAAGTCGGACAGCTCCTTTTCCTCCTGGGGACCGGACAACTGTCAATGTCACATATGAATCAGGGTCATCAGACAAAAGGGACTCATCAACCATTACCTGAAAGAAAAAAATCCAATAAGGTTAAAAAAAAGAAGTAGAAAAACAACAACACCAGAACCTTATTTCTATTTACAGTGACTGTCATTTTTGTATTTAGAATTATATCTATGGCATGCTATAGTCATGCGACAGAAAAGATATTTCACCAAACCCCATTTCCTTTTTGTCCTAGGCACTCAGCTACTTGGTATTTCCTAGCCACTCTTGCAATAAGGTGGAGAATGTGACTGAATTCTGCCCATAAAAATATAGGTAGAAGTAGCATACATTCCTAACAGTCTAGCTGTCAACTTCTCACACAGTCCTCCATACCCCCCTCACCCCACGTGCCAGGTGATGAGAAGGAACTCCCTGGACATGGACAACGACGGAGCCACAGATGGAAAGAGCCTGGTGCCTGAGATGCCAGTTGAAGAAGAGGTGTCTATAAGATCCCAACTAGGAACACTGACATAGGACACTTGCATGAAAAAGAAATTAAATAACAAAAAGAGAAATATTTTGTTAAGGAAGTAAGATTTTGGGGTTCTTTTTAGGACCATCAGGCACCCCAAGTAATATAGGCTTAAACTGGCCTCTGAATTATCTGCAGTTTGCCAACTTTAGTAAGAGAGACTTAATTATTATGACATAAAGAGAGGAGGAAATTCAGTATGTTAACTTACCTATATACTACTTATTTTCTACACAATATCTTTATTATGAGACCTGGTTCAACTGAATTATATATATTGACTCTGCGAAGCAAATTCCAAATTGAGCCTGTAATATCCACCCGTTATGTAAATAACAAAACATAACACAATGTTTCCACTTAAGCAGCACTTAACTAATGCATAATTTAATCCTGTTTTGGTTTTTCCATGAGATTTTGCATTGGCGCCAAGAGTAGAGATTTGGAGCCAACTGATATTTATTGAGTTTCTATTGTGTCAGTTCTTGCACATACTTAAACCTGTTGAAGCCTCACAAAAATGTGAGGGCCAGTTCTATGTACATATAATTGGAAAAGAGGAGCCTGGAATCTAGTTGAGATGTTTGACTCCACAGCCAGTGCTATTCATACCACTCCTCAGAGGCTGGATATATTAAATAAGAAACAAAGTGAGAACGAAAAAATCCATTATAAACAAACTGCACATAGAAGTCCTTTTTGTTTTCACAGATAATAACATTGTAGCTTAGGTTTTGCAAGATTTTCTCCAGCCTCTGTTATTCTCAATGCTTTAGTATACATGGCACACTGTCCTCGTGAGCAGCTTATGAATTTTGATAGATTTATATTAACAATCTTTTCTCAGTGTTTCTCAGTGCTGAATCTAATCTGTATTATCAAATAAGGCGAACAGAATGTTCACTGTGTGCCCAATATTGTATATCTTAGATACAAGCTAAAAGATAAACTCCATGTTATCAAAAGCCTTTGGAAGAAAGATAAGATACAAAGAAAGTAGCCATAAAGGGCTGATGCTAATACCATCAATAATAAAAACAGCAATTGACACCTACTGAGTGTAAAGCCCAGTTATAAGAGCTTCATTTCATTTACTCCTCGCGAGGGTTATGAGGGATAACACAGTAGGGTTTCAGTGGCCTAAGTCTTACTTTCAGACAGTAAGACAAATGGGAAATTTGAAGCTATAGGCTATGAAATCCCAGACCCATAAAATTCACTAAAGTTTATGTACTAAACTAGTTAAGATAAAATGAAAAAAAACGTATTTGTGAATAGTAACATAACACTTCATTTCCCCCAACAATGAAACTTTATAAATAAGCTGTCCAGTATCTAAAAAGTGTGACAAAGTTAAAAGCAAAAACATTTTATAAGGTTTCACCAATTGGAGGTTTGATTAATAAACCCTGAACCTTTTATTTAACTTCAGAAGCTAACAGAGATATTTTATAAAAATTAAATTACAGCCCTGCCAGGCGTGGCTCTGTGTTTGAGCATTAACCTGGGATCCAGATGATCGGAGTTCGATTCCCAGTCAGGGCACATGCCAGGGTTGAGGGCTCCATCCCCAGTCAGGGGCGTGCAGGAGGCAGCCGATCAATGACTCTCTCATCATTGATATTTCTATCTCTCTCTCTCCCTCTCCTTTCCTCTCTCTGAAATCAATAAAGATATATTTTAAAATAAAATTAACTTACATATTCACATGTATTAAAATATTTCTTTGAACATACGCATAGGAAGAAAACCCAGATGAAAGTACAACAAAATATTAGTGATGTCTATCTTGGGGTAGTAATATTATGGATATTTTTACTCTCTTCTTTATACATTGTTGAATTTTCCCAGACTTTTTATGTTGCCTGGGGACATTCACAGCTAATCTCTTGTGAATCTACAACTCCTTACACACACTTAATTCTGCTTATTCCTTTCCCAGAAAGCGTCTCATTAGGCTACAGCAGTGGAAGTATGTTCTATCCCTCTTATAGTTTCCATTTGCTTATGAAGTTGAAATGTCAGTGATCAAATCATTAGACAATTATTAGGGAATATTTAAAATTTGGAGCATCTGGGACGTCCAGCACTGATAGGCAGGCTGTAGGTCTAACACTGTATCCACAGAAAAGTAATGGCAATGCGCATTGGAGCTATTTGTTATTGAAAAAGATCGATGGTGAATTACTGACTACTGATAAGTGATTAAATAAAGGGAACAGTGACATATGGAACCAAAAAAGTTATTGTGTATCCTGGAATTATCGAAATATTTTATGATTATTCATCTTAGAATTTTCTTTGAAAGGTAAAGTCATATGATTGTGTCATAATCATCATTTAATAATAATTATGATACAGTTTATAGTACTTTATTTTATATGTAAGATGTAGGGATAATTTAGTACTCGTCACTAAACCTGGCTGCACAAATGATTGGTTAAGCTTTTTATTTCTCAGTGGTTGAACTGATAATAATTGGGCTCTCCCTTATCCAGGTCTAAGAAGTAGACAGCCAATGAGAAGGAAGAGGGAAGGAGAAATATAGAGAAACACGTGAGAGCTGTGGTGACCGTGGTGTTTTGTTCAATGTAAATCAAGAAAGAATACCAGAAGGCAGGGGAATATAAACACTTCCCCAGCTAAATCCATCCTGGGGTGTAAGACCAGGTCCATGACAGAATCTGGCCTGTGATCCCGATGGTGGTCTAGTAACACAGCAGGCAGAGAAGTAGTACATCTTGGTCTATTACACCCAAGAGGTAAGAATCTGTTCCCCTTAGTAGTTGCCTGATGTAAGAGTTCTCATTACTATCAAACTGCATAGAATGGATGATTGGCTCCTAATTCAATAGCCAACTCAAAAGACCCTTGGAAAGAGAATCACAAGTCAAGCGTTATGAAGAGGTTTTTTGTGTTTGTTTTTTTTTTAAATGAAAATACTTTTCTACTAAAAATTACATGAAAAATTAGCCTAAGGGAACCCACCACCACCACCCATATATTTAACTTACAGTCTTTTCTTCAAATCCAAACACTCCAAATGGAGAATCATTTTGTGGAATTACAACAGTTACCACAATATCATCACCAAGTCTGCCACCTCCATTCACCCTGGTTAAGGAAATACTGAAAGTCTCCGCGAGTTCGAATTCAGTGTCATCAATTATGGTGATTTCTATCATGGCAGTAACCTACAAAAGAGAGGGAAAGAAGGAAAAGAGAGAGAAAGAAAGAAGGAAAGAGGGAGAGAGGGAGGGAGTATATAATGTAAGAGCAAGTTTTAAACATAGTTTATTTTTTAGTTGAAATTTTAAAAAATTGTAAAAAGGAGGATGCAGATTTTTTTTGCCCATTATGTTCAAAAGTCACATACATTTATTGTATTTCAAAGTCAGAAAATTATAGTCTATTGTTTCAAGATATAGGGAATTATATATGTAATAAAAGATAGTGCTTATAGACCAAAAAAAAATTGAAGCCTTATTCTTGAAAAAAAATTTAAAATACCATGTAGGCTCTAAAAACCATTGCACAACATAAATTTTAACATATAAGTACTAACATTACATAATATAAAGTGGTACCATAGACATTATCATTGTGTTCTGCAATTAAAGTAAATCCCATTGGTTCCAAATACTGTTCTTATAATGTAGGAAAAAAAGAAAATCAGGAAGAAAACCCAAATTTGTTGTTCTTAGATATTGATGATCAGGACTCTGTCTATTTGTCAGGGTCTATTTTAAAAGTTTTTATAACTTATAAATAAGTAAAACTTAGCCCAGTTGGTAATTACACTATTGGTGATAAAAAATATCCCAGAGCCCTGCCTGTGTGACTTGGTTGGAGCATCATGGTGTACACCAAAAGGTGGCAGGTTTGACTTCAGGTCAGGGCTCACACCAGGGTTGCATGTTCAATCCCAATATGGGAGGCAACTGGTCAATGTTTCTCTCTCACATCACATACGATGCTTACCTCTTCCTCTCCCCCCACCCCCCCACCCCCCGTCTATCTCTCTCTTTTCCCCTCTCTAAAATCAATGGGGAAAAAGCATATCCTTGAGTGAGAGAAAAAATATATTTAAAAATATATATCCCAGCTCCATCTCCATATTTAAAGTATTTTTCTGTTTCCCAAAGGGGAAATGTCAGTACTCTGACATAGACATCTACTAGAAAATTAAATTTCCTACTTAAATCCACCTAAAACCTTTAATTTAATAACAGATAAAAGTAAGAAATCTGATCATCACACTTGGAGAAGCAGAAACCTGAACAAAATCAAATGCTAAAATGGAAGCTTATTAAAATGTCTGCACCTCAAATCTGTACTGTAGATTACAGAATACCTTCCCCTATAGGCTGTTAAATTTAATAATAATGATTACCTTAAGAATGCTGCTAAATAATGGAACTTTGACCTAATGCACAGAATAAAGTGCTAATAATATAACTAAAGTTCAATGAGAAATCAATTTATTTGTTCCTGCTTTTAATGTAAAAATATGCATTTCCCCTCCTTTTAGAAAATGTTTTAATTTCTAAATCTGTTGAAAATTCATGATTTCAAATATTAACAGTAATAGGCCTTGGTGTGTAAGAAAATCTAGATCTGTATGCTTAATTTTTAGCTGCATTTACTGCCCCCTATGGACAACTAATAAATTGATGCACACTATGCAAATTTGTCTAGACAAACTCAGACTTCATGTAGATAGATACTGTTTTATTTTGGTTGTTCACATGCTTTTTCATTTATCAATTTAACAATTTATGAGATCTTATTCTTACATAATACAAAATGCTCAGTTTCCAAAGTTTATAATCCTTGTGGAATATTTTGTAATTGTTAAGTTTGGATGGCACAAATCTAGAATATTGTCTTTCAATTTTTTCTAGTTTTAAATATTTTGTTCCTTTTCTGTCAGTTTAGTTTTTTTATATTTGTAAAAAAATAGTTTGGAATATTAAGTAATAAATGTGCACATTTTTAGTGCAAAACTTAAACAGATATCTGTATTTACAAGCATTAAATAACAAATAAAAGAACCTAAAATTCATAGGAATAGTCTAGTACATCAGGCAGTTTTTTACATGTCCTTAGAAACCTCTAAGCCAATTATTACCCTCCTTTACAACTTCTATTTAAGATAGAATCATGGGGAGAAAAGGGTGAAATTCTTGACTATTTCTCTTTCTATGTCCATTAATTAATTATACATTAACTAACAATATTTCTATTTGGCTTAACAGAAATTTAGAGTATAATTCATTTAGCAATCACTATTGCACAATCATTTAATGGATGTCTATAAAATGTTTAAAGTACAACCAAAAAAAATGCTCATATGTTCATAACTAGCATACTTGTCTATCTGCAAATTCAAGAATCCCATGAGACGGCTTAATGTCTTCCAGGCCAGCACTGTCCAGTGTTGCTTTCCAATGAACATCTACTGCCCCAAAGCTTCCAGCCAGCCGGACTACAGGAACTCGAAGAACGTTCAGGGGTGGAGGGACCTCATAGGCAGTAATAACTCCAACAGCATCCTTTAAGTAAAGAATGTAGGTTAAAATGCAAGACAAAAGTAATTCTCATAAGGCATCACTTTCTAAATGTATTATTTGTACTTACAGTTCCTATATCTCACCCTTCAAAGTAGAAATCTATAGTTGTATTTAAGTACGCATAATAGCTCTTCAGAACTCTTACCCTTAAGTGTAATATGAATAGATTTACTTAATCCTTTGGTCTAGCTCAAAGAGAACTAAGAATTAGTCTATAAGATAAAATGGAACATAGATATTTACAAATATCTTCAAGCAAAGCGACTTGTTTTACAGAAAATATATGGCACAGGCCAAATTGACAGGTATAAGCTACTATATTACTATAAATACAGGAAACTTCATCTCACTCTGGTAACACGAAACTTAAAAATTCCTCTGGGATCATCATTTTCTTCTATCATTATCTCAACTATTTCCATCCCAGGCCTCCGAACACGTGGCTGTCCTGCAGAGAAGTCAGAGTTCACCAGGTACACCTCAGTGATGTTGACAATAAATCCTTCCTCCAACTCAGGAGCATCATCCTGGAGGTGAGCAGGGAGGTGGGGGGATAGAGATGGTGCTTTATTTTTTTAAATATATTGAATGTGCTTTGGATAGCTGATATTTTTTCGTATGAAACATGACACTCAGGAATGGGTAGCTCAATCACACATGCAAAAGAGATTTCTTTCTATATTTTAACATATTCCCATTGACAACATCAGGATTTTAGGAAATATTCAAGCTTTTCAGTGATGTTTTAATAGAAGCCTCATACTTATCAACAAGTAAAATAATTTTCAGATTTCTATCCTGTAATTTTGACCATATTGTATTGAATATGTTTTACATGTATAATACCACCCCCCCAAATTTAGGAGCAACTGGTAAATGCTACATACATCTTAAAAGTGAATGCCCTAGACTTGTAAAACTAGACAGAATCCTACATTTTAATGAACTGTTTTGAAGACTGTTACCTTATTTTTGAATAAGTAATAAAAAATTTTAAAGATAAAAAGAATATATAATGAAAAGGAAAGGAAACTTTTGCTCTGGCCCACCCTTCACATCTTTCCCGTAAGGTCTTCTCCAGAAGCCACTATTACCTAATACCATTAATATCATTATTAATAACACTAATATTATTATATATTATATTTTTAAACAATATATGATATAGTTAATATTAAATATAGTGTTATAACATATAAATACAATATTTAATTATATAATATTATTGATAGCACTACTAATCACTTTCAGTTTTTTGTGTTTTTGTTTTTAATCCTAACCTGAGGATATTTTTTCCATTGCTTTTCAGAGAGAGCGGAAGGGAAAGAGAAAGAGAAATATCGATGTGACAGAGATACATCGATTGCTTGCCTCCTACAAGCGCCGCGACCTGGGAGGACCCTTCAATACTTGGGCCGACACTCTAACCACTGAGCCAAACAGGCTAGGTCCATTTTCAGTTTCTTAAGCATTACAGATATATACACATAAGAAAGAGACAGAGAGGGTGCTAAAACCAGATCTAAACCATTTGAAGACTAATCTTGATTCAAGTAATTATATCATTAAATAAAAATATTGCCCTATCAAACCAATAATAAAAATAACCAGATTGATTTGGGCATTTTATTCATTCATTTATAATGAACCAACCAACAAAATAGTGGATCCAATCAGACATATAATCATATTAATTGAAGCCTAGACTCACCGGCAAAATGGTAACTTTGACATAAGTTTCTTTTATGTTTTCTTTCATTATTATCATTGTTTCCTGTAGCACATAATCTTCATTCTCTGTAGCTTGATTATTAATGGGCAGTAAGAAATTGGGTTTAGCTATCAAATGAATGGCAACGTCTCCACGTAGTCCTTTATCTCGAACAATTTGTAACTGAAGAGTGGTGATGTTCTCTGTGAGATAGATACGCCTCAAGTAAATAAGATTTTCCATCTACTGTCAATGCTATTCCAGGCACTTAGGGTAGAATGTTCTGCACTATCCCTTTTAGACAGTTAATAAAAGAGAACAAACAAACACAATGTATACTCCCCCAAAGAGTATTTTGTGCTTTGCTCACCTTGTCCCCAAAGTTGTGCTGAGACTCCCAATACACTGCTAGCACTCTATCCTACTTCTAAACCCTCACTTCTGCTTTTCTAACATACTGTCCCATATTGCCCACGTTATGCACCTTAACAGAAATTGCTGAAAATCTTAGGAAAGTGCATACATGCAGGTTGATCCGAGGTACTAATTACAAATGCTATGAAGATTCTTCAAAAATGAAAATTTTAACACCAAAGTCATCATTTAATAACTAGTCATTAAAACAACTTTGTTCTTAGAGTGAGATGCCTATCACAAGTCTCAAAGTAATCCAGAGCACCTACTTTTTTTTTCATTCTTAGATTTTGAAATTTTGAAATACCATATAAATGAAGAAAAAAATGTTGTGAATCTTCCTTACTGGTCTATGCATTTCTACTAACCAAATACTGGGTCTTTGTTTCCAGAACACACAGCACAATTTCTGGTACTTACTAGGTGCTTCAAAAATACTTGTTAAATAAATAAACGAACAGATGATTTTATTTTAATTCTATTGCTTCTGATCCTATATACACAGAAATATAAAGGCCCAGGTACATAATTACATGACATTTTTTCTATCAACTATTTAAACAATAGGGCCTTGAGAAATGTCCATGTTCCTATCAGAAAATTTTAGAAACTTTACAAAGCATATTCTAAATACATACATGTTATATAGTCTATAGAACCTTTTATTTAAATAAGTCAAATGACCTTTATCTATAAAAACCCATTTGTCCACTGATATGAATAGTTATTTAGGCAAAGATTTCAGCACTAAGCTCAAAGGAAATGGGGACTGATCACTTATACTTCAGAGAAAATATTATTCTAATTATTGCTTTGGGTTTAACAATTAACACCTGGAGTATCAAATGCATTTCTGTGTTGCACCTTGTTCCCTGTAACTACAGAAAATCTAGAGAGAGGAAATCTGAGTGAGGAAAGAGAACAAATAAATAAAGGATGAAAAAGAGAGGGTAAAATAAAAACCGATCCCCTTTACTGTAATGAATTACTAAAATATTAATACCTCTATTATAATGGTAATGTCTCAAAAAAGTAAAAGTATCTTCTATATCATTATTACTGAATGTTAACATGATCATAAAATTCAATAAATACAAACAAAAATTAAAAAGGATTATGACCTGTCAAATTAAAAAATATCACATAAAAAGAGAAATATACATCTCTAGTAAATATTAGAGTTAGATTATCCAATAAAGCTTACAAGAGCCTGAAAAATATTTAACAAGATTTACCTTTAGGCTCTGCTACTCTAACGAAGAGAGACTCAGCATGCCAGCCCACTAAACCATAGGGCGAGTCACTGGGCAGAGTGGTTATCACAGACTTGCTTCTCCTCTGATCAATAGCAGCACCTTTGGATGGGTCCTCAACCCCTTCTGTGCTAACACGGATGAGTGTTACAATCACAATCTCTGATAATTCTGGTATGTCATCAGCAAGAACAGTCAAAGTGATTGTAGACAGTGCCTGGCCTTCAGAAAATGAAATCTAAAATTTTAAAGAAAGAAGATTTTACTTATTTTTCTGTTATCACTGTGCAGTAAGAATATCAGAAGGTTAGGTTTTTTTTATATTGTTCACAACTTAAATAACAAGAGACAGTTAAACAACATATCTACAAATCAAACATCTTCCGTGTTAAAAGAGAAAGATTGTGAAGGGAAAAAAAAGTAAATCATTACTAAAACTTAAGCTAATAAAACTGTAGCCAAATTGTCATATCCTGAAACCTACATTCTATTAAAATATAGATATGCAGTCTCTGGGAATCTAAGTCCTAGATACCATATATAAAAATGTATAAACATTAAGAATGTGGCATATAGTTTAAACATTTTTCTGTACAAAATTTTTGCTGGGATTGCAATTTCCCTTGGGTAAACTCTGATTAGATGTATCATTTAACAATGAATCAATGGAAATAGAGGTAGAGAACAAAGAATAGGCAGAGATACAAATCAGAGCATTTCTATTCTCCTGTTGTGTCTCCCTTGTCTAAAGAGTCAAATCCAAATTTGCTAAATGGCATCAAGTGCTTTCTGCTAGGGCTTCTGTCTGCTTCCTGAGTGGCATTTACCATTGTTCCCCATCCCATGCCTTATTCCCCAGCAATATGGCTACAAACTACAATTATTCAAACTAGCATTACACTAATCTCTCTACCCTGAGAAGGTACTCAAGGATAAAAACTCAAGAGCTTCATTAATAAAATCAGGAGTCAGAAAACTACTGCCCTTTGGCCAAATCTATTTCTTATATATGAAGTTTTATTAGAACGCAAGCTCATTCAATGATATATTTTCTTTCACTGCTAGTGTGCTATAGAGGCAAAGCTGGGAAAAAGACCATATAGCCCTCAATATCTAAAACATTTACTATCAAGCCCTTTACAGAAATAGTTTACTGACCTTTGGATAAAATAATTAGTTCTTACAAAATGTAGTCCACACTTAAGATACCATTATGCACTTAAATTATAATTTTAATCATGTTTATATAAGATATATTAATTGGAGGAATATATTATAATTCAGAACACATAGAACTTGAGAGATGCAACTTAGTTTTTGTAGCTTGCATAAAGTAAATATTCAATGCAATAAAATTTGCCATAGATTTTTAATACACTGAAGCTCTGATCACCTTTTATACAATACAGAAACCTGGAACTGATGGACCATAATATACACCTGGTAAGAGAACTCTTCAGAGAAGTATCTGGGCAAAATACATGGATTAATCTATGAAACCCAAGACAAGGAGACAATCCATTTTCCAATCAAGAACTAAAGGCTCCTTGAACCCTCTTTGTGAGTCTTCTACTTCTCTAGTCATTCTGAGTCCATTCTTGAACCTGTGTCCCAACTTTATACTATCTTCCAGTAGTAGATTATGTGATCCTCTGCTCAGATACCTCCTGGGGCTGACGTACCCATCCTCCAGCTGTTGGGAATAACAGCTTCTGTATTTCTCACTGGGAACTGCCCCAGCTGCAGCCACTGTTTCTCCCAAGTTTATGCCCCACCCAGAGGGTGACTGAAGATCAAGGGTGGCTAAAACAGGGATGCAACATCTCAGCCCCTTGATCGAAATAGAAACAACTCCAAAGGACCAGCTCAGCTCCAGAACTTCCTCAGAGGCTCAACAATCACCAGTGGATCAGCTTCTCCCTCTGCACATTCCTATGTTCCTCACTTCTTTGTGCGTCTTCCTAATAAACTTAAACCTTCAATCTCAGAGTCTGTTTACAGAAAAACTCAACCTATATCACCCAACATCTCTGGTCTACTTTTTTTGCCCACTTTTTATTATTATTATTTTAAATTTATCTTTATTATTGAAAGTATTACAGATGTTCTCTGGTCTACTTTTTTATACATCTGGTTATTTTACAGAAACTTGTTCCCTAGTTACTGCTCCCATTTTTACCCAAATCTTGAAACCACGTTTTCACGTCCAGTTTGATCGGATTTATCTTTCTGACAATATAATATATCCAGAATTTGGTCAACCAATGTATTGAAGGAATGACTTTTTTTTACAGATAATTTTGGTATTACAGAAAAAAGAACAATACACACAACTATAAAACTAACCTTAAATTGTATCCCTCTCTATGGTGATTAGTAGGAATCCAATGCAGACATGGTCAAACTCAAACACTTCATCCATAAGGCAGGGTTTGGTGCCACGTATCAATAGCAAGCATAATTTAAAAATGAATCTCCTAGAATTTTGTAAACTACATACCACTCCTGAGGTGGGAAATATATCACTAATACTTCCGTCAGCTTCCCACGCTACGGTTACACGACCATAAGTTCCTTTTAAGCGCTCAACATTCAAGGTTACTAGGCTATCTTGCTCCATTTCTTCCACTTGCTTATATAATGAATTCTGAAAAACACACAGGAAGTCACAAGGTTATCTGAAATTACCAAAGTAGATTTTTATTTCATGCTACCATACATTTGCAAACTTTACAGTACTAGGCATCATGATATAGTCAGTGAAAAACAATAGTTAAAGAAATGTAATATAGGATGACTTTGACTTTATTTAAAAACACACGTTTGAAAAAGTAAAAGATTAAGTTAAAATAAATAAAAGTGTTAATTTTTTAGGATTATATTTATTTTTGTTTTCCTGTTTCTATATTATTCAAATTTTCTTCAATGAACATATATTATTTTCATACTCAGAAACAATACACTTTTTTGAAAGTGTTATACATAGCACGTAACAAGTCTATAGAACGAAAAGGACATTGGAGTTAGAGAAGGAAGCCTTTTTCTTCTTTGTGAGCTTTGGTAATCCCTCTAGATCTTTGTTTTCTATTGTAAAATAACTGTTTAATCCACATGGTCTCCAAGGTCCCGTCCAAATGCAATGATGTCATAAGAATCAGGGAGCTCTTTCTGATCATTTACTAATGTCTCTTATCCTGAAGTTTATATTCTCTGAAATGTTTCTAGGGGCTGTCCTGTTTCCACCGATGTTTCATCCTTAGCTTATGGTCTTTATGACTATTTTTTCTGCCAGAAATATCCCTTTCCCTTGTGTTAGAATTCCCTACTCTCTTCTTCTCATCTCTACCTCTAGCCTCTTTCCTTTGTTCCAAACTGATTTCTATCTCTGTGTGACTATAACATTTTTTGTCTGACACTTCTAACATCTCTTGCTGGCCATTTAATGAACTTTTCCTAAAAATTAACATTTCAAAAAATCTCTTCTTTACAATATTCCTGGTTTCTCTATAGGCAATAAGGCAAAAAATATGGAGCATAAAGATTTTTAAAAATCTTTCCAGTGAGATTTTTCTTGTCTTTTTACTATGGTAATCTGAAAAGAAATGTCCCCCATTCAGTTCTTAAAGTTTCTATTTAGAATGTTAATTTGAATAGATATCCAATCTTATAGCAATATTTTACACAGCATTTTAATACAATGTTACAGATGTTACATAGTAATAAAATCTTGCTCAAGGCAATCAAATAGTCCTGCAGAAAGGCCTTGATTTTAAAATATGCATATAATTAGTTCACAAAAGACAATGCTTTTTTAAAAAGAAGCTCTCTCTGGCTCCATGCCCTCTATTAACAAGGGTTAGTAAAATGAAGATTTAATACAGCCTGAAAATATTCGAGAAACTCTCACTATCTACTAAATCTCATCTTAGAAGGAGGCTGTCTGAAAACAAGAGGTCTGTATTAAGGAATTCTACTGAACAGGTTTCAGGAATTCTCCTGAAACCCAGGATACTACCCATTGGTTAGAATTTAACCACTTTGGATTTATGTCTCCAGAACAGTTTTGGAACAAACTTCATGAAGAGAAACCCATCATGCTGAAATAGCTGAGAAACAGACTGTACTCTCTCCATCTGCAGCAAGGCTCCAAGGTGAGAAGGTGGAAGTGGGAGCAGAGTATGTTGTTCTTGCCCCAGGAACCCCAGCTCTGGCCTATATACTCGTATAAGATCCTGAGAAGGCATGTTAGTGTTCCTTCCTGCCCGGGATAAAGACATGCTCATACTAAGCACCTACTGTGTGCCAGGCACTTTCTGGTCAGCGATAAAGCTGTGAACAAAGCAGTGTCTCAGATCTCATACTCTTCAATTCTAGTGAAAAGAAACTGACAATAGACAAATTAGGCCATTATAAGTGTCATAAGGAAAAAAAAGGAAGAATAAAAATGTACTGATTGGTGGTGGGGAGCTGAAATTTTCAATCAGGGAAGGCCTCTCTGGTAAGGTGACATTTCAGCTGAGGCCTGAAAAAAGTGAGGAAACAAGTCACCTATAAAGGTTGTCTTCTTTCTTTGTACCCTTAGTTGGCCCCCTATAGCTCATGTCTTAGAGCTGCACTGTCCTGCACTGGCCACAAGTGGTCAATGCACACTAGAAATGTGTCTAGTCTGTAAGGGTAAAATGCACACTGAATTGGAAGATAAAGTATGAAAAAACGACGTAAAATATTTCACCAATAATTTTGTTGATTACATGTTGAAATGATAATATTTCAAATATACTGGGTTCAATAAAAAATAATATTAAAACTAACGCCACCTGTTTCTTTTTCCTTTTTATGGGACTACTAGAAAACTTAAAATTACAAATCTGGCTCACATTATATTTTTATGGGGCAAAGGAAGCTGATCTGCCTTGAGTTCAGAGATGGGCCAGGCTGGGTGACTGGGTGATCCTACAACCCTTGCAAGCAATTAACTCAGGACATTAGTACGTCAAAAACTCCTCATCTTATCCCTGAAACATGCTCTCTACAGTGATTTCTGTCTGGGTGAAAGGCAAACTCCCGCTTTGCACAGCTCTGTCATTTGTTGCTGGATTACTTCATAGTGCTAGTCTCCTAACTGGTCTATTTCTGTCCTTGCCCACTTATAGTCTAGTTCAACTCTATGGCAAGAATGTCCTTTTAAAATGCAATCAGATCATGTTGCTCTTCTACTCTGACTCTCCGAAAGCTCCCCATTTCCCTCAGAGGCCAAATTCATTATGACACTAAGGGGCTTGTGTCAGAGAGAGTTAACATAGAGGTCTCACAGCTATCTTTCAAAAAGGCCTGCTTATGAGATTGGCCCTTGGCTGGTGTCTGGGAACTTGAATTTAAGGAGGGCTCCCACCATTCCCAGAACTGATAATGAGCTCCCTTTGCCTGAACTGTTTGAACACACAATGTGATTTATGCTGAACACCTGTGTTTTGTTTTTTTTTGGTTTTTTTCCCCCCAGGACACTGAAGTTTTGCTATGTGCCACGTAGAGGGTGCCTACGTGATCTCTCTCTTTCTCTCTCTGCCCCCCCCAACAGAAATAACAAAGGCATAATAGGACATTAAAATATTTGCAGGTAATGTGTGTGACCAGACACAGTGTTTGGATTCTGTTTCATCATTATTTTCTGGAAACAGGGCTAACAGCAAATTCAAACTCCTGGGCCAAGGCCAACGGGTAACACTGCAAATTCAATCTTGTAAGAGAAATCAGTACAAATAGGAAAGTTTAGGATAAGTTGATCCAGGGGTCCAGTGTGTAAGACTGTAAATTGCAAGGCACCAGTAGAATTCAGCTTAGAACACACAGTAGGGAGTGAAGCAGGGAAAGGGAAGGAAGAGAGGCTTAAGATACTCACAGTATGGCTCACTGAGTGCTGGTAACAACTCACAGATAAATACAGTGAACAAATCATTCTGAATTCTAAGTGTGGAATGTTTGGTATCATTACCTGAGCAAATCCAACAACTCCATAGGCATCATCATTAGACAGAATAGTGATTTTTACATAACCATTAATACCAATCTCTGCTCCTCCTTTGGGATTTTTAAGCTGAACTCTGAAGGATTCTTCCTCCTCTGGAACTGTATCATCAAGAATATTTACTGCGATTACAGCTTCTCTGTCACCAGGTTCAAATATCAGTTCACCTGAACTGACATAGAAAAATGTATAAAGTGAGTCAACTACAACAAATTAAAGACATATACATAGCACATTTCTCATTAAACTCTTATAACATTGATATTCAAAGTTTTGAAAAATCATATTTCATAAATAAAATTTTAATCTGAAGCATTCATATAATACTAATAAACTTGGTAGAATAAATATTAGAAATATGGGTAACAACCAAATCTCTGGTTTATAAATAACTCTTATATTTCATACATCTTTCAGTCATTAAAGACTTTAAATTGGGTTTCATATAAAATTATGATGAGCATAAAGACAGCATAAAACACTGAACCTACCTAGGAATAAAGTCAGACTGGCTCGAGATGTAGGCCAGCTCATATATGTGTGAGTGGGTGGCTCCCACTAGAGCAATTAAATTCTTGCTTGAATTAAGGGACTTTACTGTAACAGAAGCTGCATCGTGAGCAGAAGGTGCATCCAGAATAAAAGAGAACTGATTCAGCTCTGAATTCCAGCAGTAGAGAGCAGACACAGCTTGGCCAATAAGAAGTATGTGGACTGCAGGAAGGAAGGAAAAGGCAACTAGAGTGAAATATAAATTGTCACTTCACATGCTCCCTACATCAGTGCCAAGACAAAAATCTCTCCAACTCTCAAAGTTCCATTTTGATTTCTGAAGTAATACATGATTCGACCTCTAAAATAACTGAGTGTAAATAATGATTGTTAAATGCTGTGGAACAATCAAGGCAGCCTGACAATGTACCCACAACCCACTTAAAAAAGTGACCTTGAATGATAAAAGCCAAATGGATTTTGGAATTGTTTGTATTCATCTCAATATTTATTTATTGACTAGCATGTTAGGTTATTTTTGAAAGTGAAAAATACCCATAATCCTGCCACTAAATGTTTCAGTTTGGTATTTTCCTTCTAATCAAGATCCATATGAATTCATAATTGGCATAGTTACAAAAGTCTAAATACTAAAAATTCTTAGTTAAAAAGCTTAATACTCTATTTACAGTACACATATACTGCACACAATTTGGCTACACAGCATCAAATTTATAATTTTAATGCATAATTCATGCATTAAAATAAGGGTTGATCTTAAAATATATTTAATAATATTGTTTTCTATATAGTTTTTTAAATTTTAATTAATTAATTCTTCATTTTAATTATTTTCACTTGATAAATACTTAAAGGTGCTTAATTAGGCCAAAGAATGTGAACAAATTTATGATCTTAAAGTATATTCTGCTAATGCTTTTGAAATGTTATTAGGAAACCATGCTCTTCATAATTCAAAGCAATGACATATATTTGTATTTACAGAAGTTAAGAGGTCCGAGGGGGGCTTACTAGGCTGTATACAACACTAAAAAATATTCAGACTTAAAACTAGGGAGAAAAGTGAGAAACCACAGAGAAATGTGCATAAATTCCAGTACTTACTGAAACACCCTGGAACATAAAGATATCAAATAAAATTGAAAGGATATTAAAATAACATATAGAACAGAAAACCATGAGTCTCTTTCAAAATTTTGACCCATAGGATAAAATGGAAAATCCCATATCCTTACTCTTAAATATCAAGAACTACTGGTTATGTTTATTTATAGGAATTAAATGAACTACTATTGCAATTTAGTAAATGTTACATAAAAGGTAAAGATTCTAAAAAGTGGTTACTAATAAATTTGTATTTTCAAAATAATCATATATCTTTCATAAAACTTTGTAAAGCTGGAGCTAGTCAATAAAGAGTAAACTCCTCAGACAGATCTCAACATCTTTCAAGTGTAACTGATTCTACCGTCTCAAACAAAATCATAAACTAAGGTGCTCTGATCATCACTGATTATGAATGTTAACCCTTAGAGACACACTCTATTCACCTTCTCGCAATCTGATTAGTATAACAAGGCAGCAAATAGGTAATCGGAAATTCAGAGTAGGGCGTTCAGGGGCCTTAAATCTGCGTATATGGAGCAGAGTGTGTTTTCTCAGAAAAGAGGCAGTTGTACTGTTCAAGGTCATGAAATTGGGCCAGGAAATGTAGGAGGGGAAAAAAACTGTCTACTTGAGGAAGAGGATTTCTTTATTTTCTTTTTCAACTACAGTTTACTCTGTATTGGCTTCAGGTGTGCAGCACAGTGGTTAGACAATCACGCACTTCACAAAGTGCTCCGCCAGACATTTCCAACCCCCACCTGACACCATACACAGTTATTGCGACAGTATTGACTGTGTTCCCCGTGCTGCACTTCACATCCACAGGACTCTGTAACTGCCAATCTGTCGTTCTTAACCCCTCCACCTCTTTCACCCAGGTGCCCCCCCCGCGCCCCCGCAACCTCCAGTCTACTCTCTGTGTCTGTGAGTCTGTCTGGGAAGAGGACTGCAACTACTATTGATTATAGAATTCTCTTCCACTTAGCAAAACCATAAAAAATCAAAAACATCCCAAATGAAGGCAAATGGACGAGGTTACTTAAGGAGGGAGTGTAGATAAAGAGAAGTTCCAGGACAAAGCACCAGGGCAAGCATTCCTACCATTCAGAGACCTGGGAACACAAGAAGAAACCAGTAAGAGATGGAGCAGCCAGGAGGGGCTTCACGAAAAGCACTGCCCTTAGCAGAGAGTCGAGTTCCAGAGCAAAGAGAAGAGGCCATTCAGAGAAAAGCTTGAATACAGCGTATCTGTTCCACAGGGCAAATACGGAAGGATCTGGGGAGTTGGAGCAGGGAGAGTTAAGCATTTGGACTGGAAATTAGGGCTCATAATTGGTCTAGAGCATGAGTAAACCACAGGAATAAGAATCTCACTCCCAGGGGGCCTGGACTTCTTATGGTGACTGAACAGAGATGAAGGGAGTCATGAGCTTAATCCAATTGATTTTCAAAAGTAGTATTTTTTTTATGAAGCCAAGAGTAGGGGGACTAGGGAGTTGGGGGTAAGTGTCTTTCCAGCAACATACAGAACTTTGAGGATTACACAATATAATAAGGGACTAGAAGAGGACCTGGGACATAACATTGATTGTTCACTATATATTTCCATATTTCTTGAATCTTTTGTCCATATATTCTCCTTCGCCTGCCCTTTAAAAAGTAGAATTCAGCAAGGCTCGGTTCAAGGACCCTCCCCCTCACACAACATAGTCTCTTTCTAAACAATTCCTCCTCTCACTGAAGAATATCTGATGTGCATCTGCACTCTAGGACTCTCTTCTAAGCCCTGACCAGCAACCCTTATTCAATGTCTACACACGAATGACTCAAGGCCTCTCAAATTACTCCAGTGAAGCTCATTACCTCTGCTCCTAAAAGCCTGGCCTTCCTCCCAGTGATCATCATAATGGCTATGGGACCACCATCTATGTAAAATTAGGCTCATTCTATCACATACCCTCCCTATCTAATCTATCATCAACTCCTGTGGCTTACTTGTGAGACATTTTCTAAATGAATCTACTTCTCTGATTTTCCACCTGCATCACCCACCACTTTCCAAACTCCCGTCCAACATTTTTAGTCTGAAACGTACCATGAGTGCGCAGGCTGGTTTGGCTCAGTGGTTAGAGCGCTGTCCTGTGGACCAAAGGGTTAAGGGTTCGATCGCTGGCCCTGGTCTGGGCACGTGCAGGAAGTAACCAATCAATGTCCCTCTCTACATCTCTCCCTCTCTCTCCCCCTTCTCCCTCCCTTCCATTCTCTCTCTAAAAATCAATGAAAAATATCCTCGGGTAAGGATTTAAAAAAAAAACTTTTAATGTACCAGGAGCCTCCAGCCTGTCTTCAAGACATTTCTTACCAGCTTCTAAGCTTCTCTCCCCACAGCAGTCAAAGGTCCCTTTATAAAATACATACAGAGTCTCTGTTTCTCTCTCCCTGCCCCCTCTTTCTCCATCTCCTCATCACCCTCTCATAAAAGATACTCCAATACTTTTAAGATAAAGATAATAATCCTTTAAGTCTCTCCCTGGCCTATCTGATTACATCTTCGGTTATATCCTGTACCATTCTCCCCTCACTGCCACGTTGACCTCTCCATGGTCCTTTAAAAGCTCACACTCACTGCTACCATCTGACCTCTGCACAGGACAGTCCCTCAACCTAGAGCCTGCCCCATGCTCAACTCGGTCTCATTAACACCTACTCATAGTCACAATGAAAAGTTTCTAAAGTAAGGACATTTTCGGGGCATCCCTCACCCAGGTCAATCCTCTCTATTTTATGTTATGGGAGTACTTTATTCTTTCAATGCACTTATCTGTGTGATTTTTATATAATGTCTCTCTTCCTTATTAGATGTTAAACTTTTTCAGGGCAGAGAAGATCTGATTTTGCTTACCAGTGTTTACTTCGGGGGTCTACCACTGTGCTTGGCACATAATTGGCACTAAGAGTATCTATTTAATAATAAAGGACAGAAGAAGGAAGGGGGAGATATGTTTACATGTCCTTGTAGCCTTTGTCATTCTTCTTCCATTTAGAGAATTCAGTCACCACCCAATAATGTCAAGTAATTAGCCAGAATAAATATGTCATCTTTCCTAATCATGTTCCAATCTAATGCTTTTAATAAAATATTTGACACATTCAAAATAAGAAAATCCTTGAATATTATTTAATGCATAATTTCAGCTTTCAAGGGATCTATAATAAGCCATTCTAAATAATTACCTATAATCTTTTCATACTTCTACAATCTCAAGTCACAGAAACAAAAGAAATAAAGAGACCTCACAATGGGTCCCTTATCAAGCCTCTGGCAGATTTTTTTCAAAAATTCTTTTAGAAAGTGTGCCTATTCTATTTTTTAAAGTCTTTAAAGAGAATTCTGTAACTTCAATTAATGGCCTATTCAGGCAGCACCCCTCATCTTTAAAAACACTCATTAGGCAACTATTTTGAATTATAATAAGGGACTCAAGTAGATGAAGTTAGTCCACTTGAAAACCTGAAAGTATAAGAGAAGCAAAAATGAGAAAGATACAAAATTAAGGACAAGTAGACAAAAGTACACAAATGCAGGATGAAAGATCCATCATTTATTCAGCGAATCAGTTGTTGGGTGAATGACGAGCACGTCGCTCAAGTTGTTTACACAGAATAACATCAGAGGTGAGGCCCATCAGAGGCTGACAACGTAAGAAGGTGTTCAGAGGGAAGACGGTAGAACAGGGGTAGGCAGGGCCAGCACAGTGAGCCCGGCGGGGAGGCCAGAAAACAAAGGGGCCGTCCAGATGGGAGGTGCCAGGATCTGGGAGAGCCTGGGGACACAGAGCTGAGATGGGAGGAGTAGGACACATGAAAACAAAGCGGAATGAGATGAACGCTCTATAAAAAGGTAGCAAAGGGTAAAGGGTGTCATGTATGTGGTGATGGAAAGAGATTTGACCCTGGGTGGTCAACACACGGTTCAATATACAGACGATGTATAATAGAACTGTACACTTGAAACCTATATAATTTTATTAACCCATGTCAACCCAATAAATTTAATTTTAAAATGAGAGGTAAATAACCTCTGATTCCTGGTCAACAGTTAAGGTGATTGAAGGTGACAGTGCCTAAAAATTACAATGCCTGATAGGGAAGGCAACAGTCAGGCACCTAAAAGAAAAACTTCAAGAATGAGCTCCTGTATTTGTGCTAAATACTCTACTCTTTTCAGTGTCATTTACTTTGTAGATTTTAACTTTTGCGATTTTAACTACCTCCACGCATTGACATCTCTGAAATCTAAACCTCTAATTGATTTCCTCCTGATTTCAGCTCCACATCTCTAACCATCCACACAGGCTTCTACATCAACTCTTTGAGGTACTCAAATTTTTAAGAGGGTGAAAAGCTCCTAAGACCAAAATGTTTGGGAACCACTGGATTATCTGAAGCACAGTTCAAACCTGAGCTGACATTCCAGGCCCACTTGTGTAGACTCTGGTGTGTTTCCAACATTACCACCACTACGTTCTGAATCAAACTCTGTCCCCACCACACCAGTCTGCCCATTCTGGCCTCAATGACAGACCCTGCTGCCTTTCACTTTAGCTCAAGCTCCTCTCTGAGACCCCTTAACCCCTCCAATTCTACCACTCACAGAGCAAATGGGATTGGGACTCTACCTTGAATTATTACCTTACTATTTTTCTTGCTTCTCCAATCAGACATTAAACCTATGAAGGTGAGAAACTCTTCATAACTTTAAACAATGGCTTACAGGTAATATCTAATTAATAAATGTGTACTCTTCAATTCATACAGAATTTCTGTATCTCAGTTTAAAAGTGGGACTTTGACTCATCCAGAATTGCCTGCTGAGCCACTCAGGTTTGGCTTCCCGGTTCCTCTGGGCACCTTGACAAGAGATACGCTGACTCACGGAGTGTGCCCCCTGCACTGATCTCCTGCTGTAGGAGGCAGCCCCACAAGGTCACCATGACAATGCCCTTGGCTTCTTTGTCTTACCGTCACTGCCACCCAAGTGGCTCCTTACCAATCCTGAAATAATCCTACAGCTTCCAGACTGATCAACCCCTTGGGTCCTCACGAACAGACTCTGTTTTAGAAACTATTGAGATTAAAAATACTGCTTATGTTTCTGATGTACAGATTATAGTACAGAGAACCAAGAAAAGATTTCAGACTGTAGAAGAAAGTTGAGAAAGTGAACAAGGACAGCAAAGTTCTCACAACCAATTTCTGACTTTTTAAAAATTCTTCAATGCACATACTCGCTATCCCCATATACTTTCATATATATATAAATACATATTTATATGTGTGTGTGTGTGTGTGTGTGTGTGTGTGTGTGTGTGTGTGTGTGTATATATATATATATAACACCACTTCATTTTTCTCTAGACAAAATTGCTTTCTTACCTTTCTTCATTCTTCACTTATATTTCACCTCATATTTTAGTCATTCTAATTCTTCTCAAACATAACCCCCATTTTAAGAGTATTAGTCCTTTGGAAATTCTAGGATTTCTGGAGATACTATTGTCAAGATCTTGATTTTACATTCTTATTAAAATACCCAGTGTCGAGAATACTACCTCTTCTTCAGTGAGATTAAAATCATTCTAGCTTTCCTGCCCTCAGGATTAGTTAGGAGTTGAAAAGCCCTTACCTATTCCTGAGGCTGGTATGAAGGAGTGGATCCTATTAACAGCAGCAAAATCTAGGGATTGAAAATATCTAAAAGACGACTGTCCTGGCTCCCAGATGAAAATGTCAATTGAATTCTGATCTCCTGCAATAATGAAATAAAAGTCAAATCTGAAGGCAAAAGTTACAGAAAAAAATGACAACTGCACAGTAAAACTATAATAAAAACATTAAACTTACTTTTAAAAAAATTTATAGAACATTCCTCAGAATTCATTTAGTTAAACAGAAATACAGCTTAGTAAGAAACACTTCAAGTCTTTTTGCATTTACCACATGAAGTATATACATAGCCACAAATCACCATCTGATATCAAAAAAAGAATAGCAACAAATGTTTTTTTTTTAGGAATGTTGGAATTTTATTTGTGAAAGTTTCCCTAAGCAGAAGAAAGCATATTCATATTCAATGAATATTTTAAAGTCTTATCAAGAGTTGCTAAGCACTATTTATTATTACTATAAGTTACCCATGGCACCCCAAGTACAGTAATATAAAAATGTATCTATTTATGCTTTGGGTGTAAGATCTTCATAGAGTTTTTCATAGATCTTTCCACTTTACCCACCCATCCCCAATTTCATTTTAATATCTTTAGAGTAGTAGTTCAGAACACCTAAAGATTATGGACATAACACATTTTTTCCCCCAAAATCTGTTTGTAGCTGACAGCCAATACTATCCATCAAGAAACATTCTATGAATTAGTTAAAAAATTATAAGAGCATTTTTATATAAACATACAATATGAATGCTAGATAATTTTGATAATAACTATGTATGCATTACAAACGCTGTATCTTCTTACCTAGAGAGACAGTTTTGGCAAAAATTAAGTAAATATCATCGCCTGAAGTCAAGGCCTCGACTTGTGTTGTCCCTCTGATAGGCACTTCTTGAAACTCGATAAACTCATTGCCAGACCATCTGAGTAAAAGGGAATTAAGCCTGGCATGAGCCTGAGAAAGGGCTAAGAACACAGAGCCTCCTCTGGTGAACAAGGCCATGGCCAGCACACCGCGGACAGGGAGTGTCTGATGCAACTCGAAGCTCCCTCCATTCCATCTGAAGACCTACGGGGAATGTTCAAACACAAAACCCTTCATGACTAGGAATTAAGCACCTGTGAGAATTTAACCAATATCATATGTTTATTCTCTTAGATCCTTTAATTTAGTTGGGAGGATACTTTCATACATGAGAAAATAGCAAAACTAAGGCTCTCTCCATCTTTTTATTTGTGTGTGTGTGTGAGAGTAAGTGAGTGAAAGTGAGTGAGAGAGAGAGAGAGAGAGAGAGAGAGAGGGAGGGAGAGAGAGACATACACATAGAATGAGCTTTAAAGCAAAGTTATTTGAAAATAAATCCATTTCAAATAGATATCTGGGCAGGGGTCAGTGATAGCAAGAGAAAAAGAAAGCCAAAAATAGAAGAGAATTAATTTAAATATGAAAAATTTAGACCTGGATTAGAAACTTTCTGATGCTGAGATGTCATTCATTACCCTCTACCCAAGCAATAGGCTATAAAGAGAAACACCTAAACTTTTTAGTCCTGAAGGTGGGAATGCATACAAGGTTTCAGGGTGAGTGTTCATACATTTCAAATTAAAAGAAAATCCCAAATCTACCTGGTTTCTTATACAACCTGGTCAATTTCAGAAAGAATTATATTTATTCAGTCAATAATTGAGAACCTTATATAAGCCAGGCATTATGCTCGGAGTTATGAATAGAGTAATATCTCTCTTTATGGATATTAAGTATCAGTCAAAGGCCAACAAATACATCAATAATTAAATAAATGTATGATTATAAAATTGATACAAGTGCTAAAGATAACAATTGAAATGGTGTGATAGAGAATTATGGGCGTACTAGGGAAATGAAGGTAGAGAGAATGACAAAAGTTTGTCACTATCTGAATAAAGACTGGTCCAACTGCAAGGAATTTGACAGTGCGGAGGGAATGAAGACAGGTAAGAGTAGGGAGGTAGGACCATGGAATGTCTTTTATTAGGGTGCTCATATAATTTATCACAGAGATCCCTCAGAGAGTAAAAGGGACAATATTAGTAATTATATCAGGACAACAGGCGTAATCCAATACTGTTCTGGGAAAAGAAGGAGATATGGTTACCCTTCTTATAGTCCATATTAAATAACTTAAATTTTATCCTAAGTATAACTGGAAATCATTGAACTTTTAAAATGAGGAATAACACAATATTAATTAATGTTTTAAAGTATTACTCCAGCCATTTGATGGGGAATGGATCTGAGGATGTCAGAGAAGTTCAGGAAGCAGCCAGAGGCTGCTCTAACAGTGTGGGAGAGAAATGATGGGAACCTGGATTCAGGAGGAAGCAGCAGCGATGGGAAAAAATGTCTGTACTCAATTATTGGAAGATATAATCAAAAAGACTTAATAATAAATTATATGACAATAAAAAGGGCTAATCAAGAAGGATATATCCCAGAGCAACTGCATTTAAAAGGTTGCTATTTCCTGAGAAGAAAGCAAGCACTGAACAAGTTTCATAGAGGAAATCCAAAGTTCAGTGGGCATATGTTAAATCTTTGATATCTAAAATATATTTAAATAGAGATGCCAATAGGCAGTTAGATATCTAAGCCTGGAATACAGAGGAGTGGCTACTGATAAGTTTGTAAGAAATTAGCCTAGAGCTGATTGATAAAATTACCCAGAGTGAAGAGAAATAAAAGGAAAATCTTTGTGGTATATTGATCTCTTTTAGAAATCAAGAGAAGATGTGGTTTAAATCTGAGGATAAGCTGACTGTTACAGGAGATGGGAAGTACTATGAGAAAATGAGAGAAAAACAAATACCCACTAATTCTGCAACTCTCTTGTCGTCAGTGACCATGAGGAAGTACAGAGCAAGTAGATAAGTCTTTCAAGGTGTCTTACTATAGAAGGGAGAAACAAAACAAAACAAAACAAAACAAAAGGGGATGAGATCAGGAGAAGAATCTCTTTTTAAACTTGGAGATCCAGGATTTATGCTGATTATAATAATCCTATAGAGAGAGGGATGCTAGTGATGCAAGACATAAAGGCAATAACTAAACCTTATGAAAGCAAGAGGGGCACCTATGAGAGAAGCCCGGCTTTTAGAGAAAGAACTCTCCCTCTGTTGTGCCTGGTGGAAGGAATGAGATTGGGTTTCAAGAGGATTTCCGGATTTGGTGTTGGGAAGATCAGTAACTTCCTCTCTCATAACTTTCATTTCAACAAAATCATGAGCTGAAAGTGAACAGATGAGAAGCAGGTAAGGAAGTGTGAGTGTTTTTAGGATTATGAGATGTAGTTTACTTGAGAAAAATGAAATTTTGGGGTAATGGTGAGTGCCCATTTGGCAATGTTAGTCATGAATTTTTAGTGATACCATCTTTCCAGTTTGTGTGAATTTTTTTCTCCATAACATTTTCCAATTCAATGGAATTCTAATTAAATGTTAAGGCTTTTTATTACACTTGCTCTGGCTCTTGAAGATAGTAAAATATTCATAACTCTATTGTTTAAAATTAACTGTAACTAATCAATATGTATATTCCACTTTACTACTTTACCCAAATCAAATTGTGGTGTTATTTTATATTAAATCTACAGACTACATCTTTGATGAGTTTCAATTATAACGTTAAAAAGAAAATATTTAATTTTAAAAGAATCAAACCTGTGTTAATTCAGAATCATTTCTTTGACTTGCAACAATTAAATAATCTTGACCATCTGAAGTAAAATATCTTACTTGAGAACTTTCCGAAATAATTATTGTTTGTACCTGCAAGGAAGACATAACAGTGGAAATAAAAATTTAAGGTAGAATATAACTGAAAAAGGATTTGAACACAGTAATAGTATGAGTTAGTATTTGAAGTTAAAAGCTTAAAAAATCATTCTGATCCCTACATATGCCTATCTAGGGGTCATTTCAAGAAAGACAAAAGTATCCGTGGATTAAGACACCATGCTCAAATGTGTATCAACTTAAAATAAGCCCTTTTCACATGACCATAGAACATACATCATCTTCCATTTAGATCAAGCTTACAAATCTATTTTTTCTTTTAAATAAAACAACCTACAAAAAAAGTAAAGTTTTTTGTTGTTGTTTCTTTTACCAGAAATAATTTGAGTCCAGATGTGAATGTATACACACTGTTAACAGAAGGCTTTTCTTCATTTCTTTCTTCATGAGTAATTACAAAGTAGGAAGAAAGACCAATATGAAAGGCCACACAAGTTTTAGGATTTTCTATATTTAAATCCTAGAAAATAAGGAATAAGAATAACAATAATTCAGTAATTCACGAGGCATCCAACATTTACATGTATGTGTTATTTTGTATACTGTAAAATAAGTGATGCTTACCTCAAGTGGAATAAAAACCCCTTGCCATCGGTAAATAGTAGAAGATACTTTTCTTAACATTACACCATATAGTGAATCTTCCAAAGTAAAGAAATACCAGCCAGAAACCGATGCTTCGAAAAAACTCTGATAAACGGAAAACACAATATCCATTCCCCCTGAAAAACATATATTATAATTTACAAGTGTATAATCCCTTCCAAGCTTTATATATTCTAAGTTTATTATTTAAACAGTGAAACCCATTCTTTATATGGCACTGAAAATATCTTCAAAGTGCAAATGTGTTTATACCACCTTATGCTATATATGCATAGTAACCCTCCCTAATGCTTAAAGCACTCAAAGGCTTTCCATTTAATCCTAGAATTAAGACAAATGTCTGTAATGTTGTTTAAACTTTCAAATGATCTAGTCTTGTCTAACTCTTCAAACTCAAAACTCCCCTTATTTCTAAACTGAACGCCCCCTCTAAAGTTTTTCATTTACATGCTTTTTTAAATGACTCTCGACTTCTGCCTCATTCACTTCCCATTTTTCCCCCCATGTTCCTCCAACCTAGGTCTTTGCATAATCAATCCCTACTCAGCATTTTGTCTTAGTTCAAACTTTGATACACCTGAGAAGCATTCCTTTATGTTTTCACAACACTAATAACTTCCCATTTAAAATATTTATTGTAGTTTAAACAACACATTAATTTTTACTTGTTTTATTTCTGTCACCCCCTAAATTCTAAGTTCTGTGAGTTTAGTCCCATGCCTAGTACATAAAAAGCACTTGATAAATATTTGTGGATACAATAAAAGAATTAGATATCTGTTCTCCCTTTCCAGCAGAAAAATTTTATACATGCCCTCTTTCTTGGTTACAGAATTTTGTTCCATAAGAAAGTAAACATACTCATGCCAAAGGCTGTTTCAGATATTGTCTCCCACTCCACACTCACAGCTAAATCAATGCCATTAGTACGTGACACATTTAAATATACAGTCCTGTTGGCTTCTTCGATGTTTATAGAAGTAGCTCTAAAGAAAACAAATGGATTATGGAAAGCAGAAAAGAGCATAGTTCCTACATATTAAAATACATATCACATTGCTATAATATATTTAATACACTTTTAAATTTACACTAGCCCAGGTGAGATCCATCCACAAATTTTATATAGCAGGAAGACTAGATCTAGAGCTCAAAAATATTCATTTATGAAGAGTTTTTTAAAAGCACAAATGTAACACTCTGATACTAGGATCATAACAAAATACTGATAGTAATTTCATGCTGCATATTCTAAAAAATAAAACTTTGTCATTTCTCACATAAACAAAAGACATGTTACAGAAAAAAATAAGTCATGAATTCTTAGTGTATTAGTGAAACTAGGTCTATTGAAATGTTTTTAAGATATAAAAAAATAAACATCTTTAGCCTCCATCTTTAGCCAAAGGGAATTTTAAACTATAATCATGTTAATGTATGTTTGAAGAGTCATTCATTTAGTCTGAGTAGCTAAATATAATTTATATTATTTCTCAATTTTTATTATTATTGAAAACAAAAAAAACCCAAAAAGCAGTGCAAACCATTACTTGAAAGTGTAAACTTAGGGAAAATAAGAATTCTAATCCATCATTATTCAGGACATGCTTAGATTTCTGATGCTCTCTGTTGAGAGGGCATATGGTCCTGCTAGGGCTCATTTTAAAAGTTCCCTTTAAGAGAGTCAGAGATCAATTTCCTTCTGCATTTTCTTTATGTCAAAAAAAATTTCTTACTTAGCTTCAGAAATGACAGTTTCCTTATGAATAAACTATACCTATTTGCAACTGCAGAGATACTGAATAGGCCCAGAGGGGCCTGGTTTTGCAAAACTGTTATCAGGGTTTGAACACGCGCCCCTAGTCTAGCACCTCCTGTCGGATTAAACAAGGTACAAACAAAATGCTCGTCCATTTCTGGTTCCGTGTCTAATATGGCAGATATGTGGAGGGCCTGAAAGCAAAAGCAAAAGATAAAGTTACTAAAATATAGTATTTCTACTATATGTAGAAATCTGCTATATGACAGAAATCTGCTAAACATTTTTGACAATAAAATAATATGTTCTGGAAAATATCCCCTTTTCTTAAATTCTAATACTGATTCCCATAATGTAATAGTAAGAACTCTTTCCAGTTACTACCTTCAAGATTTTTAATGCTATAATATATTGCACTGAAGTACCTAAAAATAAATATTTAGGTATTTTAAAATAACATTAAAATTAAATTTATGTATTCATTTTTGCTAACTATCCTAACCACAGAGCTGTATTGGTCTCATTCTAGTCTAGGATTCACTATTAAAAAAGTTATAACCATTGTAGGCCCAAATTTAAAACAAAAACAGTAACAAATATTCATCAACAGGAGAACAGATAAATAGTGGTCAATTCATTAAATGCCACTCAACAATAAAAATAAAAGATAAAACAACTACTGATATATGCAACCACACAGATCTCAAAAATTACACTGCACAAAAGAAGTGAGACACAAAAGAATATATACTGTATGATTCAATTTATATGAAGTTCAAGAACCAGAAAAATGAGTCTTTAATGATAGAATTTGGAAAGTACTTTCCTCTGGGGAGAGCAAGAAACTTTTCAGTCATAGTAACGTTGAGTATCTTAATTTAAGTGGTGGTTTATGGGTGCATACATATTTTTAAAGTCATTGAGCCATACTCTTTAAGATTTGTGTCTTTTATTGTCTATACTGTATCTCAAAATCAAAACCATGAGAGGGGAAAAGCCATCATTATGTGTGTGAAAGAAAAACTTATTTATTCCAATTTCTCTAACATTTAATTTGCTTAATAAATGGAAAGGTCTTCAAACACAGTGTAAAAAAGAGTCTTTTAAGAAAACACCACAACAAAATAAAAATATTTTAAGAAAATTTAAATTTAAAAGATTTTTTTTTTAAAAAAGCATGTGAATGTAAGACAATTGGAAACTTATAAAAACTACTTCAAATTTGAGTTCTTTAATATCTATATCAAGATGTAAGTGTCCTTGAAAAAAATCAATAAAAGGATCTAAATTTTCAAGAACATGAAAAAATTAAACATGCAACTGAATATACATTAGAAAATGTGTTCAAGTTTACACAAACTGATCATAAAGTTATTTAATTCTTGAAGGGACTGTTTTAGATGAAATAATTTGTTTTAAATATATTATTTGAGAATTATTCTTTATTATATAGCTGGCTTAAAAATGTGTTAAACCTATGCAATTAGCTATTTTAACTTAAATTGTTTTAAAAACAGTTTAGTAACAGAAACAAAATTATTAATATAGGAAAAGGGATTTCTGAAGATAAACATCTGCTAGTTTAGATCCCATTTATAAGTAATCCAAATCCAGTACTTTTTTCTCCAATGAGCTATTCCCATTCACAAAGGATACTTGCTTCTGCAACAAGCAGTCTGAAGAAAGCAGTTAGATTTTGCTTAATGAAAATGTGGCAAGAAGGAGTGATTGTGCTGAGGCTAATGACTGCAAAGAATGGTTTAGAGTTTCTTCTAGTTTATGGTTTAGAGTATTCCATTTGAATATGCTTAAAATCTTAAATAGCAATACATATATTTTCTTTATTATTTGCACATTCCACTACCTAATTAACAGAGCAAATATTTCCAGCTTCACTCTCTATAAACTGCATAGCACCGTGGCACTTTCACACAGTCATCTAATCATATCTTTACCTAATACCAATGCTGGAATTTTTTTCTTTTTTTTTTTCTAGGACCTAGGGTGCAATTCTAAGAGAATATTACTTTGTAAATTTAAGAGATAATTATTCATTGTCAGTAAAGGTTCATACTGTACCTTGAATCGAACACCTTCTTCTAAAACAATATAGCCTTTGGAAGGAGTCAGATCTTTAGACTCCACTGAAGAACTCACTTCAGTCACAACAAACTGGACTGTCACAGTTCCAAACAGTCCTCGTGCAGGTTCCCGAACAACGTATAACACTGCAACACTCTCCTGTACGTAGAGAGCTGTGGGTTCTCTCAGAAAAAAGTGCTCACTGTTGTTAAATGATAGAACTCCAGGGCCATCATCATTAGCAAGGACAGTAATTAAGGCTGTCAAAATAAAAACGTTGAAGTAATGAATAAAAATAGAATGACTTATAAGTGCTGGGAAGTGTGTGGATGCTTCATTGTAAACTAGGCCAACTCTTCTCTAGATCACCTTAGAAACAAGGGCACAACCCCCCCTCCCCCCATTGTTATATTAAGGAATCCCTTTGTCAAAAAACAAAGGAATTTTAAGAAGCATTTAATAAAATTTATATTCACATATAATATAAAAACACTCAGTAACCTCGGAATAAAAGGCAGCTTCTTAAACCTGATGAAGTGATATCTCTCAGAAGCCAATAGCAAATCACAAACTTAATGTTGAAAGATTAGAAGCATTGCCACTAAAAACAGAAACAAGACAATGATGCCTGTCATCACTGCCCTGGAGCCATCGATCAGGTTACAGGTGTAAAAGCAATGGAAAAGAAGAGTCAGAACCATCCCTGTTTTCTAGACGACATGATGGCCTTTTTAGAAAATGCAAGAGAAAAAAATTATTAGAACAATTATAAGAGTTCAAGATGTAAGCGGGATAACCTTCAAAAATCAAAAGTTTTTACTTTTTACTAGGCTTCCCCACTTTCTTTTTTTTTTTTACCTTCTCTAGCATCAGAATGACAACTAACAAGTAGTGAACTAGCATGACTTTTACTTATACTAAACCGTTCCAACCGAAGAATTACAGCTCTCATTGGTAGTCTTCAGGTATCAACTCTACATGTAAATACTATTGCAATTAGATGACACTAAAACAGCTACTTTGTCATTCCTTCTACTGCTAAACAGGAAACCAAAGCAAATTCAAATTCCAAAGGAAAGACATATACAAATTAAATAAAACCTATAACAACTATGGAAATGACTTAATATCATCTTTGTCATCAGTCTACTTTTATGTTTTACACACACACACACACACACACACACACACACACACACAGAGTTACACTGACACCGGAATTCGAAAATGCTTGACTTAAAATATTTTTTTATTCTAAGCATAGAAATCCATCAAGACTCTAAATCCCTTTGCATATGGCTCCATATTAGGAAAAGAGCATGGGAAAAGGAGCTGTGTATGAGAAATTCTCAATTACCTATTGTATTTTCCCCGAGCCCTAGTCCAGGAGAAGGATTTGATAAAATCAGCTGAAATTTTTCATCTCCTTCTGGAATATCATCATCAAGAATCATGATGTCAACATTTTTATACCTTTCCCCATCAGCAAAATGAAGAATCTGGTCAAGAAAGAAAAGTAGACAGTATTATATTTAAATACACTCTGCATTTTTAAAGAATGGAAAGAAATATAATATAGTTGTAAGAGTGAAACAAATTATTTAACAGGGATTTTTTCCTTATTTTTGCATGATCTTTTTAAATTTAAATTGACAATATTAAGTTTAGAAATTAAAATTTGTGCAATAAGAGAAGGAAGTAAACATTTGGTTAAGTAATAAAGGCATAAAGAGACAAAGTAAGACGTATTTTAAAACACTAAAGGTGTTTCAAAATAAATTAAAACAGGGAAATAAATTTTCAAGAAGCATAAGAAACACTCTGAGGTCACCTAAACATATAAATTCTTTAACATGATAACTCCCCAGTATTAAATATTGCAATAAAATAATGCATTCATAAAATACAGAGTAATCTTTAGACTAGTACTGAAAATTCAACTTATATATTATAATAAAATAGTGAAGAGAGCTATTCCACTATACGGAAGTCTTCTTCCCTAATTTACTGTGGAATATATCATAGTTTATTATTTTAAGATTTATTTAATATTCAGGATCTAAATCATTATAATTCTTAAGGAGTTCACCATTGAAGTAAAGCTGTAATCCAGCCCCAGCTGTGCTTCCAAATTCTGCGCGTACACAAACAAGGAAACGTGGCCAAGAGCCCCTTTGCTCCTCTGGGCTATCAATGTTAAACGTCCTTGGGTTTCATTAACTTCAAATCTATAATAAAAAGAATACATGCATTTTTCCTTATAACCTTTTATTCCTTAAATAGTAAAGAATCTGGAACTCAGAAAAGGTCTCTCACGTGGCCTTGGGCTTACCTGCTATATTGCCATTCGATTATGCCTCGAGCACCATCATTGGCATCAATAATAATTTGTGCAGTCAAGCCCTCTGAATCTGAAAAAACATAGAAATGTACTTCAATAAAAATATAAATTATTGAAAAAGAACGACTTGATATAGAATTTAAAGATAGTCTTTTTGAGACTACATTAATTCCTAATTTAGAGGTAACATCATTTAAACGACGTTTCAGAAAATAAAGACATAAATGCTTATAACATCTGAATAAGAAAACCGTTTGCTAACAAGAGCCACTGACTTACTGCAATTTAATCAACTGAGGAGAGGAGGCAATAAGCAACTGAGCTACAATTTTATTTATATTATTTTAATCCACTTCAAGAAGAAAGGAAAACGGGGACAGTGGAAGGAGTAGGAAGGGCATAGGGAAAGGAACGGGGAGAGAGGCAGGGAGTGCTGCGGAGAAAAATACGGGCGTGAAAGAGAGACACAGACAGAGGTGGATACAAACCGAAGCTGAGACAGTGGGAACGATGGGGAAAGGTTCGGAGAAACAGAGACTAACAGTGAAGTAAACTTCTCTTACGCCTTTTTATTCTGTATTCTCTCCACCCAGTTCAGGATGCTGCCAATATCCATTATGAAGTCTTGAAATAGTAACTAACCCTCTTACCATTTTGTTTTGTTTTTTAATATTGTTGTCCTTTGCCTTTTAAATTTCAGAGGCACTACCCTAATCTGAGGTACTTATGGCAGCTGATTGAGTGGGGAAAGGATATGGAGAGTGTAATTCTCTCTGAGTGAAAAGAACACATTGTTGAACAAATAATATAAAATCAGGATCTGTGCCCATCAGAATAGAGGCTGCAAAGTAGAAGCCCAGCTCTACTACTTCCTAGCTGTGCCTTTGGGCATATTACTTAGCTTCTCCTAGCCTCAGCTCCCTCATCTGTAAATGGGAAGATAACAGGGACTAAGCACTTGAAACAGGAGCATTAGAAAGCACTCAATGGCCAGGCCGGTGTGGCTAAGTGGTTGAGCATCGACCAAAGATCCAGGAGATCACGGTTCGATTCCGATCAGGGCATGCCTGGGTTGCAGGCTCAATCCCCAGTTAGGGAGGATGCAGGAGGCAGTTGATCGATGATGTTTCTCTCTCTCTACCCCTCTCCCTTCCTTTCCCTGAAAACAACAAAGATTTTTTTTTTAAAAAAAGATAGCACTCAACAAAAGTTAAACTATTCAGATTACCTTTAATAGGAGTTTGAAAGAAATATGAAGTATTTTGGTGACTTTCATAGTGTGAATGATAATTATCTTGTAATAATTACGTGGTGTAAAAAGCCTAGTCATTGGAGTCATTTATTGCTTTTGCAAAAGAAGTTAAACTTTTCAAACAGTAGCAAGTTAAAAACTGATGATTTCCTTTTGATATTTTCAAAGTTGTCATGTTGAGCCTCAGAAGGGAATGAGAAGCCTCTATTCTCCAGGCCTGCTCTAGGCCATACTTCTCCTTTAACCCAGAGTAATTTCCCCTCTGCCCAGGGCATCTTCTAACTAAACAATGGGACACGGGCTACCTCAGTGGTATTCACTACCACCCCTACTAGGCTGGCACACCTACAAGTTTCAGATAAAATCTCCCGAAATTAAATGTCCAAACCACAAACAGGAGTTTGTGATTTAAAAATAAATCATCTACATAAATGTGTACTGAGGTTCAATTTTACCTTTCAGTCTGTAATAAATTAACTGAGTCTTTTCTAAAGCATGAAAAGAAAGAGATAAAAGGTCAAAAAAGAAACAAGAACACAATAAACACATAAATAAAAGCTTTGCTTAACCTAAAAGAAAACACAGTCATCTGATAACTTAGAGATCTAATAAAAACAGCAAATTAAATTTTTTAAAAAAACAAATTTTATTTGGAAGATTACAAATTTGGTTATAAAATAGTTGTAAGATGTAAAACATATCACACAATAATTCTTAAATGTGTTTACACTGTCCAGTGGTCAAAACTACAATAGTCTCTAAATTAAAATAAATCTAAAAGCATAATTATTTTCACACATAGCTGATATTAACAAACATTACAATGACCACTTCTGATTAAAAAATAAAGTGACTTTACTTTGTTTGCAGTGAGTAAACAGAAACAAACAAAAACCCACCATACCTAGTCTAGGAGGAAATGAAGTTAAAGGAGCCATGATAAGTTCGACATAAGTTAAGTTCACGAGGAAATATTCTTCTAGTTCTGGTATATCATCCTGCAAAAATTATATCCATTAAAACCCCTGTAACTATGCTCTCAAAGTAATTACCTCTCACAAGCTGTTTTTTAAATGATCTTAAAAGTATACATGCTTAAATGGTATACAGAAAATATAAAAATGCTAACGTAGAATAGAAAAGATTAATGTCAAAAAATAAACATGCCTTGGCAATGATTTTTTTGACACCAAAAGCAAAAACAATAAAAGCAAAAATAAACAAGTAGGACTACATAAAACTAAAAAGCTGCTGCACAGCCAAGGGAACCATCAACAAACTGAAAAGGCAACCTGCAGAACAGTAAAAAATATTTTCAAATCATATATTTGATGAGTTAATATCCAAAATATATAAAGAACTCACAAGCTCAATACCAAAAATCAAACAATCTGATTAAAAATATGCAAAAGAACTGAATAAACATTTTTCCAAGGAAGATATACAACGGCCAACAGGTGCATGAAAAGGTGCTCAACATCACTAATCATCATGGGAATGCAAATGAAAACCACAATGAGATATCACCTTACATCTGTTAGAATGGATATTGTCAAAAGACAAGTGTTGGCAAGGATGTAGAGAAAGGGGACCCTTGTGTGCTGTCGGTGGGAATATAAGTTGGTGCAGCCACTATACAAAACAATGTGGAGGTTCCTCAAAAAATTAAAAACAGAACAAACGTATAATCCAGCAACTGCACACCCTGGTACATATCCAAAGGAAGTGAAAACAGGATATCAAAGAGACATATGCACCCCTGTGTTCACTGCAGTATTATTTACAATAGCCAAGATAGGAAAACAACCTAAGTGTCTGTCAAGAAATGAGTGGATGAAGAAGATGCACTACACACACACACACACACACACACACACACAGAGGCACATACACACAGGAATATTATTCAGCCATAGAAAGAAGTAAATCCTGACATTTGCAACAACACAGATCGACCTTAAGGGCATCATGCTAAGTGAAATAAACCAGACAGTCGGAGACAAATACTGCATGGTATCACTTTAATGGGGAAACTAAAAGAAAAAGTTAAACTCATGGGAACAGAGTAGAAAACTGGTTGCCAAGTTTATGGAATATGGAGAGGTTGGTAAAAGAGTGCAAACTCAGCTATAAGATGAGTAAGGCCTGAGGATCTAACATAAAACACGGTGACTATAGTTGACAACACCACCCCTAGTATAATCGAAAGTTGCTGGGTGAGTAAAATTTAAATGCTCTCAGACACAGAAAAAGATAAATATGTGAGGTGATGGATATGTTAACCAGATGGGGGGACTTCTTTCACAATTTATACATATATCAAATCACCACAACATACACTAAAATATTAAAATATCTCTTAATTTTATGTATTTTTTAGACATGTAATATCCTGCAGTATTTGTCAACTATACTTCCATAAAGCTGCAGTTTCTAAAAATATATAAAAGTGGTAAACTTATACCTGATTGTATGATAAATTATTGGGTTGAACCACATGAAAAGACTGATATATCATTTTTTTATCTAGACTAATATAATACATAAACCAATTACATAAATATACAAACTTAATCCATTTTAAATATAATAGGAGTAAAAAAATTAAAATTACCTTAATATCCAATGATTAGAATGAAGACTAGAATATTATAAAATACAGGCTTTGCAGTCAAAGAAACATAGTGCCAAATTCTTAAAGTTTAAATTAAGTTACTTAAACTTTAAGGCCTCAATTCTGCCATCTTTATAATAGGAGAATAATAGCTACTCCGGGGATTGTAATGATGATTAAAAATAATGTTAATGGTGTACATAGCCTAGAGAGTATCCTTAAAAAGTGATAACTATTTGTGATGCTTAACTTGAATACACTATTACTGTTAATCACTAGCCACATAATAGCAATGAAAATATGGCAAGTGTTCAAAACAAGAACTAGCACAGCCCATGTCAGTACTGACCAGCCAGCCAACAATACTTACACAGAAACCTAATGTCTAAACATGTATATATGAGTACATACATACCAACATACAGTTCTCTCTTCATTTTAATGGAGATATGTCTCCATGTAAAAAAATAAGAAAATAAAGATGAGAGTTTCTACACTATCTTATGTAATATAGGGACTAATGTGAGTCACAGAATCAGTGATGTAAAAGGAACTGTCCCCTACCTACCCCCACAATTTCCTACCCTCATACAACAACTCTCCCCTCATCAGGTTCCCCCGCCACACACACACAATGACCTGGCTAATTTCTGTATATACAGGCCTGCAATCTCTTAATCTTGTGCTACTCAGGGAACAGAAAGGGCTTCAAAGAACTAGAGAGAAAAAAACAAAAGGAATTGGAAACCTGTGTTCATAAAACTAGACCCTTTAAAGAAGGGTGGCTATATATTTTCTGCTTTAAAAACTAACATATGTGAGGGATAATCTATTGTTTATATTCAGTTGCATTAATAGATTATATATTTGAAATAAGACCTTAAAGTTTACCTTAAAGTTTTATCAAAGCTTGTATTATATGTCACATACTGGCATAATATTACCTCTCATCTTACGGCTTTAGAGCTCCCATACTATCAGACTAGGTCACAGTGCCATGGTAATCAACAAAATAAGAGTTACTGACTTCAGATGGTGGATGCTTTACACTACTTATAAATTTATAAAAGTAAAAAGCCTCTGAGAAGTTAGTCTTTTAAAAATAGAACCCCCAAAATACATAGTAATTAAAAAATAATTTTCCAAAGCAGCATTCTCTCTTTCTCTTTCTCTTTCTCTTTCTCTTTCTCTTTCTCTTTCTCTTTCTCTTTCTCTTCCCCAGCCCCTACATACATACCATCTCCTACCCTCCATATGTCCTATTTTCATAAACCTCTTGTAAATGTTATTTAGGTAGCTGAAACACTAAGTCCCAAAACAACATAAGATTTGACAATATGAAAAATCATTTAAAACCCAATCCAATGATTGCTTTCAGTTTGACCATAATCACATTTTACACCTTCAGCCTCTCCTGAGTCTCTCAGTCCCGCTAATTTAAACAGTCCTAACAACTGAGACGCTGACCTACATCAATTTGCTGGTTCAATGAAACCTTTGGAGTAATCAAAATGCTCTTTTAGAATCTCTTAGGCCAATATCATCCTAAAGGGGCCTGCCCTAAGGAAATTTCCTTTATCACAAGATGTTTCTATAATAAAATACACAACAGCAGACCAGCCTATGTAGATAACAAAAGAGATTTTTTAAAAATCAGAGAGAGAAATAAGCTGATTTTACGGCACCATAATATTGCATCAATTTCTATTTTCTGTGTGGTTATCCAGGTTCAACACAGTAATACAAAAGGAGCGTTTTACCTCAAGTATAGTTATGTTGATGGCTGCCGCTGTTACTCCTTCTGCTAAAATCAGAGAGCCAATGACAGGGACAAAGTCAACATCTGGCTCTGCTAAGTTTCCTTCTGTTTGGTTCTTTAGACTCAACATTCCGGGAACTGTGGTATATGTGACATTAATGGCTCCTAATTGATTGGATGGGAAAAGATTTTATAATTAAACTTTTAAAATAGTATTTCACTGGGAACTCTGGCTTTCCTAAAAGCACCTGCAGTAACATATTATTAGCCCCAAACTCCTCATGCCTTCCCATATCCTTGACCTTGACCTTGACTATGTAATGGCTCCGTGATGTCCCACTGTGGGCAGGCATAGTGCCCTGCCTCTAGACTTTGAGTTTGGCTGTGTGACTTGTTTGGGCTGACAGTACAAAGCAAAAGTGAGGACGTGCTAGTTCTGAGCCTAGACATCAAGGCGCCTGGCATGGTTTTGCGTGTGTACTTGTAATTTTCCTGGTCCCAGGAAAAGAATGAGAAACATATGGAGTAGAACCACCCCAAGCCCAGCCTAGGTTAGTGGACCCGCAGCTAACATTATTATTATGTGATGCTGAGATTTTAAAACTATTTGTTACATAGCATTTTTGTGATGACATAAAATTCCTTTAGTCTTTCAAAAATATAAAAGCTATAAAGTCCTATCCTGAATTAATAAATATTAATGCTTTTCCTATCCCTGATTTATTTCAATTTCAGCAATGACTTTCACCCCCACAAGTAAGGTATTGAAAAAGCACCTGCCTGGAAAAACCATTCAATCTTGAGCAACACAAACCTAGAGATCCGAATTCTCTGTTGATGAAAAGCTGAATTGTCACATTAGCCTCTTGTAGCAAAACAAATCTTGACGACAGAGCAAAATTTAACACTCCATGTGGTTCATCACTGGCTTCCACAGTCAGGACAGCTGCATATCCTTGAGCATCAAGCAGAGCAACTCCTGCTGGTGGAACTCCTAAAATTGTCAGGCAGCACAAGAACTCCCACAGTGATTTGGCATTAACTTCTAAATACTTAAAATAAAATCCCACTCTCTGAAGCATACTAAAGTAGTCAGGAAGTGTTTCATTTTGTTCATCTCCTTAATAGAAATCTTCAGGCTGAATAACAGAACCTACATTTTAATTTTCTTTTTCTAGAGAGCAAATCATGAATTTTTTCACTTGACATATTATTTATTGTCAGTATTTGCTGGAATGGTCATCTGAATTACAGAAATTGAGTGGAAACTGAGGAAAGTACCCAGATAATTTTCTCAAAATGACTGAATTTGAAATATCCCTATAATAGGTCTAAATTGAAATTGGAATGCTAGTATAAAATTAATTACAGAAACTTTTTATTCCATAAGGAAATATTCAACAAAAATTTTAGAGGTTATTCCTGAGTCCATAAAGATAATATATTCCCATTCTGAGATGATGTTTTGTGGATTTAACATTTTTAGGAACAGGTAATATATAAAGTAACATTTTTAATTGGTATGCAACTAATTGTTAAATATGTAGATAGAAACTATTACATTTTTTCTGAAAAATGTAATGTACCAGCAAAAAATTTAAAATTGAATTCTGAATTACCTTGTGTCCTGACATCATACAGAATGACTTGGTAAACTTCTTTCTCCTCAGGAATGTTGTCATCCAACAAATGCACACGAATTGTTTTATCCAGTGACCCCTATGTCAAACAGAAAGAAAGTCATTCCTGTATTGGCCCTAAACACAAAATATCTCCTATTTTTTTTTAATTTATCTTTATTGTTAAAGGTATTACTAATGTCCCCCCTTTTCCCCCATTGATCCCCTCCACCCTGTACTCCTCCCTCCAGGCCTTCACCCCACTATTATCTGTGTCCATGGGTTATGCATATATGCATATAAATTCTTATGTTAATCTCTCCCCACCCACCCCCGCTTTCCCTTTGTCAGTCTGTTCCACGCTTCTATGACTATGGATCTATTTTGTTCATCAGTTTATTTTGTTCATTAAATTCCACATATGAAAATATCTCTTACTTTTATTGGCCTTAAAAATTGTGCACCCAACCCTGACCGGATGGCTCAGTTGGTTGGAGCATGGTTCCACACACCAAAGGTTGCAGGTTTGATTCTCAGTCAGGGCGCATATGGGAGGCAACTGACCAATGTTCCCCCCTCTCTTTCTCTCCCTTCCTCCCTCTCTGGAATCAATGGAAACATATTCTCAGGTGAGGACTAAAAAAAAAAAAAAAAAATTGCATCCAAACACATTTTCATTTAAACAAAGTGTCCTGTGGTTTAAAAAATAAATTAAATAAAAATCATGCACTCAGGGGAAACAAGGCTTAAGGCAGACTGGGACTAATTATGGAGGATCTTGAATACTGAGCTGATCGATGTAGATCTTATCTAATGAGCAATGTAGCACTACTGACAATTTCAGACAAAGCAATTAGTTGGGGAGGTTCCATGGCAGTGGTGAACAGGAAAAACTGGAACATGGAGAAGACCAGTGTTTCAGGGAAAACAGGGGTTAGAAGACCAATGAGGAACTCAAGGCCGAAAGTTATAGGGGCTTGGCCTAATATTGAGACAGTGTAAATAAAAATTAAAAGAATTAAACACATAATCAAGCAAGAATTCAAGTGAATATGGAGAAGAGAGGAAGATTATAGAGTTACAATAAAGTGGTACTAATTTTCTAAGAAGAGCTTTTATGAAGTTATTTCTCAACAATCACTTTTTTCAAACTATCAGAGTCTCTAAATGGCACCTCAAAATATATTTTTAGTATTATCCTTGTGTAATACCTTGTCAACAGGACATAAAAGACATTTGTTTTTAGAGCTATATTTGCTGTTGCCATGCATTTAAAGTTCCAAGACAGCCCAGCCTGGCGTGGCTCAGTGGTTGAGCATTGACCTGGGATCCAGGAGATCATTGTTCGATTCCCGGTCAGGGCACATGCCCGGGTTGCGGGCTCGATCCCCAACAAGGGGTGTGCAGGAGGCAGCTGATCAATGATGACTCTCTCATCATTGATGTTTCTATCTCTCTCTCTCCCTACCTCTTTCTGAAATCAATAAAGATATATTTAAAAAAATAAAAATTAGCCCTGCCGGGTGTGGCTCAGCGGTTGAGTGTTGACCTGGGATCCAGGCGATCAGGGTTCGATTCCCGGTCAGGGCACATGCCCGGGTTGCAGGCTTGATCAATGACTCTCTCCTCATTGATGTTTCTGTCTCTCTCTCTCCCTCTTCTTTTCTCTCTCTGAAATCAATAAAGATATATTAAAAAAAAAAATTAAAATAAAAAAAAATAATAATAATAAAGTTCCAAGACAGTGAGAAGTAGGAGAAGAGGGACAAGCACTATCATGGTCCTCAGAATGATACAACTGACAACAATGGGAAGCCAGGAGAGTAGCAAGAGAGCTTGGCTCAAATACAAAGTTGACATTTTCTGTTTCTTTCCTTTTTTTTTTCTTTTTTAAATATATCTTTATTGATTTCAGAGAGAGGAAAGGAGAGGGGGAGAGAGAGAGAAACATCAATGATGAGAGAGTCATTGATCAGCTGCAGCCCGCAACCCGGGCATGTGCCCTGGCCAGGAATCAAACCCTGATCACCTGGATCCTAGGTCGACGCTCAACCTCTGAGCCACGCCCGGCTGGACTCTGTTTCTTTAAAGGAGATCTACTGCCTGGCCAGCATGGCTAAGCGGTTGAGCATTGACCTAGGATCCAGGAGATCACAATTCGATTCCCAGTCAGGGCACATGCCTGGTTACGGGCTCAATCCCCAGTCGGGGGCAGTGCAGGAGGCAGCCGATCAATGACTCTCATCATTAATATTTCTATCTCTCTCTCTCTCCCTTCCTCTCTCTGAAATCAATAAAGACATATTTTAAAAAAAAAAAAAAAAAAGGAGACCTACCAAGCACATGGAAAAACAAATCCATTCCTTAAGTATTATAAATTCTTTATTCAAACAATGCTCTTCCTTTAGGGTTCCAAGCAAGTAGCTCTCCCATCAACCTCCAGTAATCCTGGCATCACATAATCAGAGTCTTCCCATTTTTCTCAAAATACAGTTTTCTCTATATATGTTTGGTAAAGCTCTTCTTGGTGGTCTTACCTCAGGAAAGAAGAGTTGTCCAGTAAAGTTAGCAAAATTGAGTTCTAGATTTTGCCCAATAATTTTCCAGTTAACAGTAACATTTCCTCGACCAGGGGGTGTTCTTATCACATGGAACTGCAAAATTTCTCCTGCAAATGAAATGTAGAGATTGGTAAATGCTTAATGGAAAATGAATTTAACATTTGAACTCAGCAAAACCCAAATCCCAAACATGCAACTATTACAGCACCTTTTCCAGAACATTACAAAGCAGCTTTGTTTTGAATTTTTTAGAAGCTTTATACATGCTTATTGTTTGTTAACACAGGGATCTCACGTCTAAATACTTCTATTTAGCAGAACTTCAGGAAGTTCAATATGTAAAACTTACAAAAACACATGCTATAATGGGAAACACAAATTTTTATACACTCCAAAACATGCACCAGAACATGACTGTTCTGTAAATTACAGAAAGTAATAAAGTCCTCATAGTCAAAACTAACAATAGCACAAGTAAATTTTCCTTTGCTTTTCAAAAGGACACAATTCCTTACACTGATATGCAATGTGATTTTACACAATGCATGCATAAAAATGCTTGCAAATACCTGAAAATCACATTTCTTTAAATTGTAACTTACATAGACCATCAATGATTATGTTTTATAAAAAGAAATACAAAGGAAAGGTGTCAAAACTGTACATCCATCTCTGTAACTTTACCAAGTTACAGTTTTCCTTCCTGAGTAACTGAGGTATTTTAGATGCTTTCCATTTCTGGCTTTTATCCTCATGTAATTTTAGTTTCTGCCCTTCGAGTATGATGTTGGCTGTAGGTTTGCCATATATGGGCCTTTAATACATTGAGGTATGTTCCCTCTATTCCCACTTTGCTGAGAGTTTTTATCATAAATGGGGCTGAATTCTGTCAAATACTTTTTCTCTATTGATATGATCATATAATTTTTATGCTGCATTTTGTTTTAATACTTTGTAAAGTTGAAGAAGCTCACTATAGTCATCTCTTTTAAAGTGCTGAAAGTGAAATGTAAGCTCCTAATGTAAGTGCTGATGGCCATGAGACTTGCTGAAAATAAGCTCAGTTCAAAAGCCTTGCAAGATGATGAATGCAAGTTAAGGTACACTAATGAACTATAGCACTAAAAAATAATAATTATTATGAAAAAAAAATAGAATGATCTTTTAAAACTTTAAAAGAATACATCCTTATTCAAATTTTATAGCATAGAAATATAGTTGAAATCCATGCATATTCATTAAAAATATCACTTTTACTTAGTTATACAAATAAGTAAAACAGATCTGACACTTTTCAAATGAGCAGAGTAGAAATAAAATAATAAAATATAAAAACCCTTTTCACATATTTTTTAGACTACCATATTTTTTTTAATTTTTGAAGATAATAAAAGAAATATTACTAATAGAAAGGTTTCTTAAATTAAAATATTTTGGATTAATTTAGAAGTTATCTTAATTTCAGTTACTAAAGTAATTAAATTTTTATACTAAATTTAAACACACTTATCCTTAAAACTATAAATTATTTTAGGAGAGTGGAGAATATAAGAAGGCAAACATATAAGAAAAACTTCTAAATAAGATTTCCTCAAACAATTAAATGTTCAATGTAAACATTTATAAGTGTCTCAACACAAAAAAAAATTTAGTCACCATTCCATTAGTAGACTATTTTGTTGTGTGTTTTTTAAACATACAGGAACTGCTAGTTAGGAATCAGATTATCAAAAGATTAGGATATAACTGAAAGATTGTATATAATAGGTCATAATTGCCAGCATACTATTTAAAAGTTTTTACAAGAACTACTATAAAGCTCTGGAGTCTCTTTATTGTACATCATGCAGAATTTCTCATAGAGCAGGTTTGTACTGAACAAAAAGAGCTTATTACTGAAAGCGATAGATAAGAGTCCTGGAGTCATTAAGCTGTTTTCACCTACAGTGTTGCCTGGTGACACTAATAAAAAGGTTTATAAAGTTATGGTTTTGAGCTTTTTTTAAATCACACAACCTAGTAATAAAATCCAGTAATACTTCAAAAAGGAAATAATGGAAGCTTGAAGAGTACTAAAAATACAATAAAATATAGGTGGCAAGAAACAAAATGTAGGTCAATAAATATTTATGTTGAAGAGGACCCTATAACCAAAATACATTTTTAAATTTTTGGTTGCAAGATTATACATAGAGTTTTAGAAATAAATATACCATTATAAGGTAAAAATAAAATGCTAAGGAGAGAAAAAAGTAAAATCCTCTTATAAACTCATTACATGTAAAATACTCAAAGTCTAACAACACTTAATAAATATTACCTGTGAAAAGTAACAAATTACAATACAAAAAACTTGTAAGAAAATGTTTCAAGAAACACAGTTTGAAGCATGATACACACACACAGAAATAAAACATAAACAAAGCATTCCTTGAACACATAATCTTGTAAGGCTATGTCAACAGCATGAATAGTGTAAAATTTTTTAAATAATCAAAATGAAGATACTGATTCTGTCTTTGTAGGACACACTCCCAGGAACCAGGCCCATTTACAATGCCTCCTGTGCAATATTACTAGAAAGTTACCTTCTACCTGGATGAGGAGTCAAAGAGCAGTCTTTAAAAAAGAAAAAACTTAAAAACAAGTGCTTACTCTTATATAATGGGAAGGTCGGAGAGGGAAGGTAAATTTCTTAGGTAACAAACATTTTACCAGGTACTACACTGCCCTCTAGGTTTTGTCCACGATGTAGGACTAAGGACTTTCATCTACCAAAAAATATGACTACATTCCTGGAAGAGCATCGGGTATGAAATCTACAGAGTCCACCAAGACTTGGTGATTCTCTAAAGCAGATGTATCATATAGAGTTTAGACCTAGTCTAATACAGATAAAGAATAGGAATATAAAATGCATCTTAATAACCCTGAGTGTTTTGTACACTTGTTACCAAAACAAACAAGAATTCCTTTTACAAAGGTAAATAAGCATCAGCTACAACAAGTGTAAAAATAATAGAAAACTAAATACAAGGAACATTTTAATAGATACATGTATACACTCTATACATGTACCATATAAAGTGATTGCCTTCTATAATAGAAAATGACTTAAAACAATATAGGGATATGATTAACATGAAAAACAGGTTATTAATATGAACAGTTAAGAAAAAAAAAGTTGAGTGTTTTTAAGACAGTTGGCCCTCTGTATCTGCAGGCTCTACATCCACAGATTCAAAACTAACCCCAGATAAAAAATATGTGGGGGGAAAAAGTTACATGATTCCACTGGCTTGGAATAATCCAAACTTGCACAGTTTTCTTGTTATTACTGCCTACACAATAGAGTATAACAACTATTTACATTATATTAGAAATTTTAAGTAATCTAGAGATGAATTTAAGTATAAGGGAGGATGTGCATAGGTTATATATAAATACTACACCATTTTATATGAGAGACTTGAGCATCAATGGATTTGGTATCCTCAGGGGTCCTAAAACCAACCCCCTTGAATACTGAGGGACAACTGTATAGCTGTTCTCTATTTTTAAGAATCACATTTCTTGTTCAAACCTTTGCCTAAAAAAGATTCATGCTTTCTCTGAGAAAGAGAAAAAATTTAAATCCACTAAATGTAACATGAGAGTATGATACTCCTAAGTTGGGTGACTGAAACAACTCACACGGACTTATAAAGTGCACATTAATAGACAGTTTGCAACCACAGGAAAAATCTATTGTCCAGCCCAGCACGTGTGGCTCAGTGGTTGAGCACTGACCTAGAATCCAGGAGATCACAGTTTGATTCCCAGTAAGGGCACAAGCCTGGGTTGTGGGCTTGACCCCCAGTGGGAGGCGTGCAGGAGGCAGCCAATCAATTACGACTCTCTCATCATTGATGTTTCTCTCTCTCTCTCCCCCTCCCTTCCTCTCTCTGAAATCAATAAAGATTTATCTTTAAAAAACAAAAAAAACTATTGCCCAATATTTCTAAATTCTTCCCATTGCATTTGAAAGAAAGTAATATTTGCCACTAGACATTTGTTCAATTGCTTTAGGACAAAAAAGTAGAAAAAGGATTCTACAGAATTCAATACATTGTTAAACACTAAAGCAATTCTTCCCCATGAATTGAAAATGCACTCTAGAGCCAGAAGTTCAGTGTGGCCCATGTTTTAAATCTAATTACATAAATGAAACTCCAACTCTAGGCCAAAAGCAATGTTAACATTGTTAAAATCCGACATAGCATGATTTCTTTAGCCCCATTTCTTTAGCAGTTAACTTTGAAGAGTCACCATGAAGTTTTCATTAATTCACTTTGGTAACCTTATGCTTGATACACTTTTCTCTCTACAATTTCATGGCAATATAAAGAGTACACACACAAAAACTAAATTCTTGAAGTACGTATCATGTTTTTGAAAAAGAAAACTAATTCAGACTCTAGGAAAAGGTTAAGGAATAAAGAAAAAGATAAACAAGTAAAAAATAGAAATTCCTCCCAATTTCTGTTTAGAAAATATCAAAAAATCTAGGGACCTGGCTTGTGATGTTGCCCCATGCCCTGAGAGGTCACTGGTTCAATTTCTGGCTGAGACACATGCTCAGTAGGGGACATGCAGGAGACAGCCAATGGATGTTTGTCTCTCTCTCCCTCTCCCTTCTTCTCTCTCTCTAAAATCAATAAATAGATTTTTATATTTTTTTTAAATCTAGGTAGCTCTCATGTAAGCCAAAAAAGCAATTCAGTATTTTATTTCCTGTACCAAACTCAGGCTCATAGATTGATATGCTGTAGCAAATTGTTAACCAGTAACACATTTGGAGCATTTGTTTTAATTACTAATTCCCTTTTCCTCTTTGCAGATATTTAGCTGTTGGAAGCTAAAGAAACCACAAATTGATTTTCAGGTTAAGTTCATCCAGGTGAAAGACAACATAGGTAGGTGCCAGTGTCTGCCAGATGACATGATGCCCAGCAGGAAAGCCCAGGTTTCTTCAGAGACCTCCAAACCCCCCATCATCATCCCCAGCCAGACTCTCATAGCATGTACTTTCATGTTACTAGCTGCCTTACAGTGAAAATGCCTTTAAAGTGATTCTGGGCATCCAAATTTTTTTATATTCTAAAAAAAATTCTATCATACTGTTAAAAATCACATACCTGGCCTAGCTCTGCGTCTTCCCTTAAATCTAATCCTTCCTGCCCTGGTCTTATTTATATCCTCCATACCACTAACACTTTTATTGTCTTCTACATTATTTACTTTCCTATATTTCAACAAAACAAAAATGAATCCAAAATACTCCTCTTTTATCCATTTTCTCCAATTTTTCTCCTTCCCTTGCTCTCATGGTGAATAAGCGGACTATCTTCTAGGGCAACGCTGCTCACACTTAATGCAGCAAAGAACAAGGGGGTTTTGTTAGTCTCTTGTTTTGTTTGCCCTGATCTATCCATAATACATTAACATTTTTGTAAAAATACAGTAAAGTGAATGATTAGATAAGTTAAAGAGCTAAAAGAACACATATACAAGCCCATGATATCGCTTCTGGATATCACAGCAAAATGAAGTTGTTATACGTAAGTTTCTAGAAAAGGTGACTTCAATTTCTGAACTTATGTTGTCACAAACCAGGAGAAACACTCTGGGGACGGGCCTGGCGTGAGCACCACGCTGAGAAGCACGGCCTGCAGGCCCCTACGTCCTCTTATCATCCTTAGATACCTGCTTCCCTTCCCAGGCTCCCCGTTACAACGCCTCCCCGGTTAGTCTGAGACATGCTGATTACTTCTGAGAACTAATGAAAACACACTCTTATCGTGGTCTCTTCCCATCTCTTTGGCAGAACCTTCTCTCTCTCCTCTCAGATCTTTTCCTTTCCTACCACCTTAGCCTGGTTTCCATATGTCTCCATCCTTGACAACCTGCTTTTCTTTCTCTACCCATAAAGCTTTTCTTAATATTTCTGATTTCAACTATTACCTCTAAATATCCAATTCCCATTTGTAACCTAGATAGAGCCAGGTTCCCTCACCAGTTCCCTTCTCTCACATAGACATTTTTACTCAACTTCATTATTCTTCCAACATGAACCACTTGAAATATTTACCCAAATTTTCTACATTATCAAGTTCTGCAGCAGATTTAAGTTGAAGCAAAACCAAGTCTCTTCTCACAAACTTCCCTATAGAATGGCCTCTGCATTCAGGTAACACTGGCTTTAAGCTCCACCATGAATAACTGTGCTAGTTAGTCTCCCTAAAGTTCTGTTTCTTTATATGAAAATGTGTATACCATTATGCCTATTATTACAATTAAGTGAAATAATGGATGTGAAATGTCTGGCACACAGAAAACACTCAATAAATGTTATTTTTGTTGTCATCATTATTAAGATTAACTTCTACAGGGACTTGCTACTTTCATTATGTTACAAATAATTTTTTGATGATCTGTCTTTAGATTGAATTTGTGGCTATTGGTTGATCACTCTCACTCACTATTGCTCTAACATAATATTCTAGGCCATTAATAAAAAGAAAGAGTGTTGAGAAATGGCTAAAGCATTTGCATTGATAAGTTTAACCTGCAAGTTGGGAGTATATGAAAGGTAATACACACTAAAATGCATTTAGTTTCCAGCAACACAACTAACTAGCCGTATGACCTTGTCAGGTCACTCTATCACTATGTCTCAGTTTTCTCATCTGTAAAATAGAAGTCCATATGCACAATCAATATCCTTTCCATTTCTTATCTTTGTGAGGTACAATTCTTTTTATTTCTAAATACAAAGTACAGTGAAACACAGATTGTAAGTACCAGTTTTATCTCAAACAGGCTTGTTCAAAGACCCAAAACACTGCTATAATCTTTTAAACAAAACAATAACCTATACAGGGTGGGGTAAAAGTAGGTTTACAGTTGTTCTTCTGGAAAATAATACAATTAATAAATAATAATATAGGAATAAACTCTGTTTCGCAAACTCAAAACTGTAAACCTACGTTTGCCCCACCCTGTGTATGCAACACCTTACATGTAATGTAAAATATTAAGTAAGAATTCAAAAAAGTTGTTTAAGAAGAAAGTGGACATTTTATAATTTTTTCTAGTTTGGCACTCTGTTCATAAAATTTATGAACAAAATATAAAATCCAGGCTAAAATACTCACCGACTACAAACCACTACTTGTGAAACAGGGAGCCAATGTTTCACAGTTTAATATGAGCAGCTACCATTGAGCACATATACACTTGCCAGGACCTATGCTAAGCACTTTGCATTTATTAGCTCACTTAATCCTCACAAAAAAACCAATGAAGTAAGTAGTATTTGTCATCATTTAAGAGATGAGAAAGCTGATCATCCAGGTTTGACTAACTTCCTTAAAATCACACCAGTGAAGAGTGGCAGGCTAGAACACAATACCAATCTCAAGGCTTTTAAGTGTAAACAGTTCACTGTATAGCCCTCTCCCAAATTAGTTCCATGCACATTAGCACACACAACCCTACAAAATAATGAAAAGATAAAAAATACGTCAGAAACTTTAAAAGACTAAACAAAAACTGACACCCATGGAAAAGAGAATGAATGTGCTCAACAAAAAAAGGAACCCACCTTCATGACCTATGACAGACCTGGAAGCTGTCTGAAAGCTAACAATTCCTGCCACGTTGTCATTGGCCAGAATGTTCACTCTGACAGTGTCGGAGCTGGGCAAAATCCTGCTTCCACCCTCAGTGTACACCAAACTCACTATGATGGTCTCATCATCCTCTGGCTCGGAATCATCCAAAATGGTTAAAATAACAATCTTTTTGGTTTCACCTAGAAAAAACATTAATGAAATAGAAAGCAAAGTAACAAAATCACCATCACAAAGAATCCACAAAGGCTCAGTATTACTTCAATTTTAAAATAGTTCAATATCATGAGCAATATCAGTGCCACTATAAGCAAATGTTGCATGTTTATATCTTTTCACATATAAAACACTGTAAAATTTTGCTAGTATGGGCAGATTTGTGGAGATGGGCATTTTGAATTATGAAACACCAAAGGGTAGGGTTATTTCAAAGAATCATGGTTTTATTCCTGGTCTTTAGCTTACAACACTGGCCTAGTTAGGGAAAGAGCTTCTGAAGCACCTTCCACTTAGAAACAGCTCCCTCTAGGAGAATGGAATCTCATTCTCATTCTGGCATTATTGTGAATAATTTTCATCCGGTACTCAAGCCAATACCTCCTGAAAGAAACGCTTAGGAACAGTGGTCAAAAATGGGAAATATATGGCAAATTCTGAGCAAACCAGCCTGAATGAGATGAGCCTTTGTGTAACTAGATGAGATGACAGCCTCAAATACCAGTTTCCAGGATGCAGGCAATGAAGGAAGGATGCAGAAGAGGAATTCAAAGGATGAATGACAGCAACAGGGGCCAATCAACCTACTTTGCAATTTGGCCTAGAACCCCAGTAGTACATAGGGCACCCACTACTGAACACCCCTAAACCCAACAATGTTTTGCTCTTCAGCCTATTGTGTCTCCATCTAATTCTTTGCCACTTTCTGCTAAGACGATGAAAGGGTGAGAAGATAAAAGGCATGCAAAGGAGAAAGGGGTATGAATGTATGGTCTGTCTCTCATGACCCTGGTGCATTTTTTCAATTCACAGCGTCAAAACTGCCTTTAAAGACCATATATTATTTAAGAATCTAGGTTAGCTATATAGTCCATTCCATGTGATGCTGAAGTTACAATGAAAAGTAATACTAATTTGTATAATGCTATTACTTTATGTGATAACCTGGTAGTTACTAAAGCCACTGGAACATCCAACTTTAAATTTTCATCTTCACTCCCTCCTCATTAAATGTTCATTATTTCCTTTGAAATAAGGAGAAAAGTTACCAATTACCAACCTGTGCGCCTCCCGCTGCATAAGTCATGTCATATTCCATTATTCTAAAAATCATTTACTAGAAAAAGCTCTTAGAGAAATGTTTTATACTATTTTAAAAATTTACTGTAAAACACATGCTGATTAGGTATTTCAAAAAGTATATGACATATGTATCATGACCCACAATTACTGTTTCCAAAAAAAGTTTAAGCAAAAGTTAAACAATAAAAGGTGCAACAAACTGTTCTAAGATAGGTCATTGTGAATGTTGCTTTCCTTCATTTTTCTGTATATAGTGAGGTTATTATGAGTACACATCACTTTTTCAATCAGAACAACACTATGTTAAAAAACTATGGAATCTATAATTAACCAAATCAGTATTTAAACAAGATCTCAGTAAAAATACCTTTCCCCCACACAAAGAAAACTATTTTAAACATATAAACTTTCCAAATTTTAAAATATTAGATGATTTCACCAGCTTTGAAAAAGAATCAGTGAATCTGATCCCAATTCTAGTTTTTTAGCTAAGTTACCTACAGTTATATTGTTCATAAAAATTTACAATAGTGATCCCATCTAAGTCTAAGAGCAATATCAAGCTGACCTGTCACTTGGCCTAATTATAAATGAAGTCACCAAACTTTGTATTATTTATACCTATAAATTATTTTCACTAAAGATTTATCCAGATTTGTTTAATGCATATTAAAAAGCTTCCCAGTTAGCCTGGCTGGGCGTGGCTCAGCAGTTGAGCATTGACCTGACGAGATTGCGGTTCGATTCCCGGTCAGGGCACACGCCCGGGTTGCGGGCTCAATTCCCAGTCCGAGGCATGCAGGAGGCAGCCGATCAATGACGACTCTCATAATTGATGCTTCTATTTCTCTCTCCCTCTCTCTTCATCTCCCTGAAATCAATAAAGATATATATATTTTTTAAAAAGCTTCCCAGTTAATACTTGTTTCTCATTTTTAGCTACTAATACTCCTTAGCGACATGTTTGGTTGTAGATACATGGCTCATTCTTATAACTCCCCTTACAAAATTAGAGCTTTCCTTAGACTTGCCTCTTTGCTTACTTATCTGTATCACATATAAAGGAATAAAATTCACACATCCCCTAAAACCCTTCTTTGTTTAATAAATTAAAGGATACATATGTAGGGCCATGTCAGCCTATATATGTCATGTCAACCATTAACTAACTTCTATTTTTTCAAAACCGTACTGCACTTTTACATATTAGCAAGGATGTACACAATAAATAAGAACTCTTATGAAAATTATCATAAAAATTGAATGATAGCTTTATTAGCATGAACTACAGTCTACTTTGAAGCATCACTCACCTTCAGCAAAAGTCAGAATGTCTCCAGCACCTATAAAATCTAAGCCTTCAGTAGCAGTTCCACCAACAACACGCCATTCGACAGTCACCTGACCTAAGCTGCCCCCTGTCCTGTGGATCATCAGCTCCACTGTGGTTTGGAGCTGCTCCTGAACTTCGACGTATAAGCCATCTTCTGAGGTATTGGGACTAATACTGTAGATCACAAACACTCCAAAGGCGTCGCCATTTAATGCTATGACAACTGTAGAAGTATTTGGCTGCCCTATGGTTGGCTGGTTTTCAAAACTGGCTGTGATGTTGATGAGCTGAACTTCAACAAGAGAAATCAGGAAACTCTCATCCATTTCGGGGATATCATCCACAAGAATAGAAACGGTGAGATTCGCAAATTCATCACCTTCCAGCATTATGGCCCATTGCCTTGTCACAGGCTCGTAGTCACTGCCAGCCACAGCCTGACCACTAAAAAGAGATGCTACCCTGGTCGCGTTTTTCCTGTAGGTCCAGAAGTCTGAGTGATTAACAGTTGGACTGACCCACGATGTCATCCAAAAACACTGGGGGCCCTCAGAAGCACTGAAAAATGAAAATGCTGAACACGCGTGTTCTTTGAGACACAAAGTGGCACAAGTGTGCTGGGGATCCCCCACTGAGGAGACATTCACCCAAGTTCTCCAAAGTGGGTCAGGCACCCCCTGAATTGGCGATTCATAGTAGGACAGTAAATCTTGACCTTCTTCTACTGCAAGAGCCACCACATCAATATCAGAAGTACTGTAGAACAGCAAGAGCTGGCCAAAGCGCCCTCCGCTACAATGTGGAGTGACAAAAGACAGGTTAAGCACTCAAAGCAGTCTGTGGTTACATATAGAGAAGAGAACTACTAATTGCAGTTTTCACTTTTTATGTGTATAATGTACTTGTACAAACACAACCATGTTTCTTATTACATTTGTCTTTCGATGTTTTATTTTCTCATGTAAGGAAATCTTGCTAGTTTTCAATCAAACAATACTTTATTTTTATCAAGCTATGAAAATATCTTGCAAGGTATTTAAATCATATCCACTTTAAAATTATCAAACAGAAATAGAAAATTAATTTTCATTGCTAGATTTCATTGAAATAAAGTAATAATGATAATGGCATGAGTACATTTTGGGGAAATATTATTTGCCATAAGGTCCCTAAACCATGTATTTTCTACTTCTAAAGGAACTCAGTGATCTGTAAGCTGTCTCACAAAAAAAAAAAAAAAAAAAAAGGCAGGAAAAATAGAACCTGAAAATTAACCACTTCAGCATATGAATGTTCTTTGATCTAGAAGCTAATCGTATTTAAGTTCTAACTGAAACAAGTCACAGATTAAAGCAACAAATTTCTTGTGTTAGAAAGTCCCATGAACTATAATCCATTTCACTAATAATAGGTTTGATAAATATAATGAGCTCTTTAAATTATTAGGCACAAATCATTTAACAAATTATAATAATTTACATTATATAAAAACCATCAAATCTAAATTATTTAATTGTTCAAGAGGTCCTTTCCCACCACCCCACAATTCTCATGACACCCACAGATGCAAGTAGCCATCTCATATACCTTCTCCTGACAGTTATGTTAGCACAGGAACTTCTCTCCAGAGGCTCTTGAACACGATAAACCGACTGAACAAAGGCTACTGTACCATAAGGATTATCATTGGCAGGAATAATAATATTTGCCACTCGATCTAACCCAATAGTACCTCCACCAGAGGCAGCAGTTAGTTGCACTTGGACAACCTAAAAATACAGTGAAAACTTCCTTAACAGAATCCCAGTTCTGAAATTAGAATAAGAATGATGCAGGGGGGAAAAAAATTAAACACATTCATACAAGTACAAGAACAAAATGAAATGTAATATAAAGGGACTCAAAACAACTCTCCCGTTGCATTTATAAACCCAACATGTAACAGAATAATCCATCATGAACCTTTAATAATAGGCCATGATTATACATTTAAAAATAGGCTTAGTTCCTTAATATTCAGTTATATAATCTTGTGAATCAATTTTGAGATCCCTAGTTATATTTACCTCTTCAATAATATACATTTATGTCCTATATCTTTTTTTATTTAGGGAAAATATTGCATATGTTTTATAAAGTTAATCTATTATGCTTTATTTTCCACATTCTCTTAAATGCAAATTCTCTGACAAAATTTAAAAGGAAAAAACATCATATCATAATTTCATTTAAATTTAGAGAGAAAGAAAGAGAAATGTTTTACAGGTATTAACTAGTATCTAACATTTTAGGCATGAATATAATTAGCATTCAAATGAAATTTTATAAAGTTCGTTTCTATGAAAATTTGATACTGTTAAAGAATAAATGCTGTTAAACGCAATTTATAAGATTTAGGCTTTAATAATACTTGAATTTTATACAATAAAATTATCCTCAGCTAATATACGTTAATGATGAATCAACTTTCCCACTGAGACTATTTTTATTTGCTATCTTGCTAATTCATCATGAAAAATAAATATCAGGCAGCTCTATCTAGCATGTATTTGTCACATAATAAATTGTCAAAATTGTTGAAAAATAAATGGATTAATGAGTGGAAAAAAATCAAAATCTAATTTAAAACTGACCCACCTTGAAGCCAAAAGGGAGTACAGATATAAACAAATTAAGAGTTTATATAAAACAATGTAGCAAAAATTATGATATATATATTTAATCAATTAACCAAAATGTTGAAAACTATACTTGTATGAAAAAAAAAAAAAAGTACACTAGTAAACTGGTATGTGTACAAGACCTGTTTCTAGAGCATCCTTGTTTTGTTATCTGTAAGAATCACTTTCACACTAGCATATTTAGAACATTCTTGTGGAAATAATTAATCTGACATTCTCTATAAATGTCACAATAACAGCCAGCTGTTTTAGTCACTATAAGACAAGGCATGAGTTATAGCGTCATTCTATACTAGCCATTCCTCTCACCTCTTCAATCTCCGGAACGTCGTCAGCCAGGACCTCTAACAACAAGGTTTGAATGGTTTCCCCAGGGGCAAAGGTCACATTACCTGAGACAACTCGCAGGTCGCCAGTAGCAAGCTGTCCATTAATGGTGGCAACCCACTGAACAGTAACATTGCCGAGTGTCCCAGAATTTCGAATTATTGGCAGGTTTACCTTCACTGAGTTAAACTCAGGTTCCTCTACAATAAGTTTAGTAATCTGAAAACCTGAAGGGCAGAACAGAGTTATTTTCACATACAAAATGAAACTAAGTCAACACAGAGCTAACCAATTGCCGTCCTATAAACCTTTTCCTCCCTTAAGCAATCTAAGTAGCTAAAACCCATAAAACCAGAGTAACATGCTGTGATACAAAGTGGTCAGGTCTGGCAAAATTTCCAAATTACTTTCATTATGATAGAAGCAGAAAGCACAAATCCAGATGCCCACAGGCATCAGGCATATATCAGTGGTGCATGACGTGGTCTAGTGAGTTCTGTGGCTACCTGCACTGCGCAGGCCTGTTCCAAAGGGACAGTTGCTATATGACTCCCATGACTGATGCTATGCAGGAGAGGGGGGCTCAATGTTGCCAGATTTTCCTACTTAACAAGAAAGCCCAGATATCCAAGGTTTTGTGTAAATTCCTGTAAATTAAATTACTTTTTTAAAAAGAATTGTCTAAGATTCACAAAACGCATCTAAAAGCCAAATAGGATTAAAAGCCTAAAAGATTATGACTTCCATATTTATGTAAGAGGTTGATTTTTTTTAATAACCACTAACCACTGCCAGTGAGTGTACAAGATGCTGTACATATCAGTTATCACAGGTTAAAAAGAAAACATGATCAAATCAATCCTGCGTCTCTAAAAATAAAGAAATGTATGATCTATGCAGACAAGTAAAAGAGAGATGCAAACTAATCTGGTTACCAAATAATCCATAGGGGTCATCAGAGGCCTCAATAATAATGATCGCCTCTGTTAACGCCCCTAGTTTGGCTCCTCCTGTTGTTTCATTCAGCAGTTGCACAAGAAAAGACTCTTCCAGCTCAGGGTAAATGTCATTAATGATATATATTGGCACAGCTTTACTGGTTTCCCCTTCTAGCAAGACCACATCCGATGAAGCTATACTATAATCTTCACCTACAGAGACAAAAAAGCAAAATGCTGAGATGTATTCCCTTATATGCTAGGGAAATATTATGATGTATCAAAGTTTACGGCTATACTTGGAAAGACTTTCTTGAGAATATTTACTACACTTATTCTAAACAAGAAGATTTTACCTATCTTGCTAAAAAAAATGAGTTGGTATCACAAAACAATGAAAAAGACTTCCTAAGGATGTTCGAGTTCATTAGTTCATTTTTAGGAAGAAGTATACATAATTTGTTCTGCTTGCCATATACATACATAGATATAGACATAGAGTCATTCATTACCACAAGATAGTCCCTTATCTACAATAGAAAAATATGTACAATACTTTTAAAACAACAAAACTAGAGTTCTAATCTCACTGGGGAGATAAATTATACTGTTACACTGGTATGGGCATGTCAGCATCATCAATGTTATAGCTGGAAACTATGGACCTTTCTACAAAGCTGCTACTATGTAACTGCCCAGAGTGGCTTTATTTCTGGTCCAACAGTGGTTGGGGAAAGGAGAAAGGCTTCCTATGGAGCCTGAGGGCAAATTTCCCAGAGCACACAGAGACACCATGTAGGGACTACGTGAGCCTGGTTTAACATCTTTTTAAGCAAGTCTCATATCCAGATAATTTATTTGAAAGATCAAGCCTGTTATCCCATCCATTCACACTCATGAGTGCATACTAGAAAGATTCAAATTTAATTGCTCTTAGGGAAATCTCCCTCTAGGTGATGTAACTGCCCCACCAGGGGAGGCTGTCTCCTAATGTTTGCATTTGGCAATGAAATCGTTTTGCTTATATATAAAATAGTTCATGCTAACCATTGTCTCTTCCATGTTCTTCATAAATAAGTAACCAAGCAAGGTAAAACGGTCAAGAAAAAAAACTATTGCCAAGTACAGCAATCATATGGCTGCACATTTTATTCTGCATTCCTAGGTACCATTTATATGTGTCCCTTTCAAAAAACTAAAAGGTACACAGAGAGAAAGCCTCACCATGCTTTCCTTAGTTTACTTTTCATTGGTTTGTGCACATTTTGGTCATCAAAGCTTCTAAATTCATATACACTTCCCCAACAGTTTTCACAAATTCTACAAAATCAGTGTCATAAATATATGATAAAAGCTCTGGATTTTTTCCGTTTAAAAGATGTAAGAGTATTATTTTCTGGCTGATTTTTCTAACTACATCTTTGACTATAGCTTTGTTAATCAAGGATAAAATTTCCCTCTAAAACACTTCACTGCTCTTTAGATGTCTTTTCTCACCAGCTATTGCAGTTATTGGCACAGCTTTAAACTTCACAGAAACATCTGCAAATGCTCCTCCTGTTCTAGTCACATTGATAATGGGTCCAACATGATTTTCTGCCACTCGAACAACTGGAGCTGAGAGCTGAAGAATTCCAAAGGCATCATCATTGGCAATAATAATTAGATGAGCAATAGTTTCTACCTTGGGCCCAAGGCGTGGAGAATTTGGAACTGAAAGAGAAAATCAAATATATCAAAATTCTAAGAACTAGCCAAATGTCATTAAGCCTCAGCAAGATTCCATCAGCCAAATGGGATCATCATTTAATGTTTTCTATTATTTGTATCAAAAAATTATTGATTACTATGTACCAGCACTAATCTAGACACTGGAGATACAAAAATAAACTAAACAGAAAGTCCCTACCCTTACAGTTTTATATTCTGTTGAGATTTTTATTATAGAATCCTTAGCAAAGAAATAGTGAACCTACAGGGGTATTGGAAATTTGTCAAAAGGCAAAAAAGGATTAGAGTATAATAAATCAGCACTCTGCCTAATATTACAAGAGATAATGATGAAACCTGCAGAATTATGATCTCCTAATTAGCTAGCAGCATGCCATAAAAATTTTTAAAAATAGCATTTCAGTTACAAAATTGAATAGGAAAGCAATTTGCTCCTTGCCCTCAAAGACCAGTTGCAGCAAATCATCATTCTCTAATTAAATTACTGCCTCTTGCCTACAACTGTCCTCCCTCACAAACCTGTCCCTCCTTGGTACCTCTTAGTTAAGTCACTCAGCTATCTCATCTACAAAGGGAGTGTCAATGCTACCTCAATGCTGCTATAAAAGAGCATGTGCAATAATTTTAAGATTCTCTTCTTACTTTCCACTGATTTTTAAGAGAGCAAAGCTTATTTTGAAGGCATTTAGGACCTTCCAAAGACTCCCCCTCATTTATTTTCCAGGTTCAATTCCAACCAGAACCCTTGTCAAAACAATATAAAAAGTGAACTATTAACCTGAATAAAATATCAAGAATTTTATTGGAAGTAAAGAATTTTGAGTTCATATTTACTTTTTTTTTTTTGTATTCTTTCTAGAGTTCATATTTAGAATATCTCTAACAATGGTGGTATTTGGAAATATGTGGTAATGGAAAAAGTCAACGTTTTCAGACAATTAAACCTAAAAACAAGTAATAACATTATTTAATTTCAACCATATAGGCCCAGATCATGCTAAATTATATCATAAAGTCACAACTATAAATCACTATAGTATAATTAAATTCAACCAAATTAGAAAAGAATGGCAGTGACAGAGAGTTGTAGCAGCAGATGACATTTTTTTGAGTCTGCACTATTTGCCCGGCCTTGCTCTAAGCACTTTTCTTATATCAAGTCATTTAATTCCCATGCCATCTCCATGTGGTCAGTAATATTGTCCACAGTTTACAAAGATGCATGCTGAGGAAGTTGCCTAAGTTATTGTACTAGTACCTGGCAGGCACAGTCAAAAGCCATTCTGTTGGGACTTGCTAATCTCTTACATACAATTCCTCTGCTGAAAGTTGATGACACACAGAGTAACAGAGACCCTACCAGGTTCTACATAGAGTCTGCCTATTAAAATCTGAATCAGTGTCACACAGATTTGCACTTAATTACTCTTTAATTATTTTACATTATGGCTTATGCCAAACTGGACTGCCCCAAGTATGCCACATGGTTCCAGGGACATATCTAGCATGAAATACATGTCATTTGTTTCTCCCATCCCACAGCACATTGATATGCTACATATACCACGTTAGTATTAATTGTTCACATGTACTGAATGCTTACCATGTGCCAGACACTGTATTAATTTTCACATGTTATCATATTTAAGTCCTACAATATTTCTGTATTATACATAAGGAAACTGGGGCTAAAAATTATTCCAAGTTTATTACTATAAATTGGAACATAAGTTATCTGACTCTAATACCCACAGCTCCAAGTCACTGGTATATGTGATAATCCCTCCAAATTTCATTTCTATCTCACTCAAAAACCGCATTCCTTGAAAACCAGGCTGTATTATATAATTCTTACTTAATAAGGCTAATTATTGGATTTCATTTCAATTTATTTACTATTTTAACTCATTCTAGATCTTGCTGAGAAAAAAAGGATGATGTATTGTGTGACAATTTTAACCTTGACTATTACCTAAAACTTTAATGTTAGCAGGTATCCTACCAATTTCCTTCTATAACCCTGAACTACAATTACTGACATTGTAGACAAGAATGTTGCTTACTATACCAATATGTCCATCCAGGTGTACAGTAAGGTCAAGAAATTTACTCATAAGAAACTGTATCTCTGTAGCAGAACATGGTCAACATGAGACCTTGGAATCTTATTCTTTGGACTACACAATTCCAGTTCCCTTAAAAACGTTTTGCTTGTTTTCATATAAACACTGCCCTAAAACATAATAAATTGGTCTTAAATTAATATAGTAATCTTTCTTCCTCTACTTGTTCCCTCATTCCAGGAAAACTAGATTCTTCTCACCTCTCTAAAGTTTTCTGTCCACTTAGGAAGATGTGACTAACGAACAAGCTGTAACGCAGTAATTGCTTTCAGTTCCACTAGCTCAAGCCCAGCCCTCTACCTATAGCACTCCACTCTCTCTACAGAGCCACTGAGCCACAACAACCCCAGGGAGAGCGGCTTATACTTTCTAAGAGAAGCTGCTGTACCAGATCCTCTGCCCAACGTGGGTCACTCCTAACCCCTCATTCTTATCCCCAACCAGAGTCTTCTCAACTCTCCCAATGAACCACACATTTACAGGACGTCTTAGTGCTCCACGGTCCTGTCGCCTGGCCCTCATGCTGTTGCCAGATCCACAAACTCTCTGCCAATACAAAGAGCCTCTGCTGCTTAAGAAATCTTCCAGAGTGGATCAAGGTGGGAGGCTCAGGCTCTTGCTACCAGGACTGTCCCTGGAATCCCCAGATTGATTTTGCAATGTTTTGGAAGCTACCATATATAGTGCAATAGTAGTAGAGGTCAGTTATACTGGATTACATGACACTTCTAAAAATTTAGTCTTGGAATATAACAGATTTTTAAGACAGGATTCCATGTTTTCAAGTGTCCCACTTCCATTTATTTATCTTATAGGTAAATTTTTATAACATGATGCTTTCAAATTTAGAACTTAGTTTTTATAGAATTTTCTACTATATCAAATTCTCAATTTATTGTTTTAGAATTCTTACTTCTAATAATAATAACTACACACTAATGGTTACTTACTTGGGCGCTTCTGTACTTTCTCTATTAAAGTAGCATTGAGCAGTTCAACAAACACAGACTCTGACCTTTCTGGTTCATCATCATCCAAAATTGAAATCGTTATTGTGGCCTCACTCTGATTGGCTCTGAAAAGCACAAATCCAGAAGCTGGTATATAGTCCCTTCCTTGAGCTGCTCTGGCTAAATTAGGTGGGAAATAAGGTGGTTTTTCCATATCATCCAGTGTTGCATATGTGACTATGACTTTTCCCAGGAGGCCTTTTAACCTCATTATTGACAATGTGATGTTCTGAGTTGCTTCCTCGACTTCAATAGGTCTGTTTTTCTCAGAAAAGATGAAGACCCCATAAGGATCATCACTAGCCAAAACTATTAATGTGGCATTAGTATGAACTCCCAAAGATCCACTGGAGACACTGAGGATTGATACAGAGAATGCCTTATCCAGTTCTGGATCTTCATCCGGCAATATTTCCACTGTGATGTTGGCACTTTTTTGCCCAATTTCAAACGTGATGTTGCCAGAGGTGAAGGCGAGATCGCCATCAGGATCAGAGTCTATGCTCCAAAGCAAAGTCACTTGAGACAGAGCTCCATGACTTCTCACAATCTATAAAATATTGAATATTAACATGTATTAGAAGAAGCATTAAAACTACTGACTTAGAGGTTTGTAAATACAGAATGATAGCAGAATATTAAATTTTTAGTTTATTTTATATAAGCTGTTCTCAAAAATATGATTCTTGAAGGCAGGCACCATAAGTAACCATTTTTGAAGACTCTCAGAGAGTTCTACTTAAGTGATTGTTGCATGAGACAATATATTGATTGAACATTTTTAGCTTGTAACTAAACTATAGCTGTATTTTTCTGCAATTAAAATATATATAATACAGAAAATGTAATAGAAATGTATTATATTTAAACACATTCATTGAAATTTTTACATTTACTATAGAGAAGCTTCATTGTAAATAACAGATGAGTTATTTTTTTAATGAAAAGTTAGCCATAGCCCAGTGGCGTGGCTCAGCAGTTGAGCATCGACCTATGATCCGGGGATTGCGGTTTGATTCCCGGTCAAGGCACATGCCTGGGTTGCGGGCTTGATCCCCAGTGCGGGGCATATAGGAGGCAGCCGATCAATGACTCTCTTATCATTGATGTTTCTATCTCTCTCTCCCTCTCCCTTCCTCTCTCTGAAATCAATAAAGATATTTTTTTTAAAAGTTAGCCGTAAAACTTTTTTTTTAATCTTCACTAGAGAATATTTTTTTCCATTGATTTTTCAGAGAGAGTGGAAGGGAGGGAGGGGGAGAAAGTGAGAAAGAGAGAGAGAGAAACATCAATGTGATAGAGACACATCAACTGGTCGCCTCCCACACTTGCCCTGACCACTGACCATCAGGGGTGGGGATCAAACCTACAACCCAGGTACAGTCTCTTGGAGGGTAATAAAACCCTCGACTCTTCAGTGTGCGGGCCGACACTCTAACCACTGAGCTACGCCAGCCAGGGCCATAAAACTCATTTTTAAAAACAAGTTATATTTCCTTTATCTTCAATATAATATGAAAAACAAACTCACCAAAAAACACATTTGACCCAAGTTTTCATAAAATACATCTAAGAAGGAAGAAATTGCCTTTTTGTCAATGTTAAGAAGAAAAGCTTTAAAAAATGCTCCAAAAAAGTTCCAACTAAAAGTAATTTTTATTTATATTTAAAATATAATGGTCTCAGGAAGCTGAGCAAGCTTCTAGCTCCTCTGAGTTATTGAACAATAGAAAACTACTTAATTCCTACTAGAAAAATGCAGAGTAGACACATACATACACACATATACACTATATAGAGCTGTTGTTATTATTGCTGTCCACAAATGTTTTGGATTTTTTCCTTCTGGGAGAGAGATAAGACAGGATCATACTTCTTGATCTGTTAACATTAGCATGGTCAAGTGATTTGCTTTGACCAAGGACATGTAAGTAGACATGCTGTGAATCACTGCCAGAAAGCTGAGAGCTCCAATATGTAGTTCTCCACACCCACACCTCCCCTTCTTAAAGACAGAAGCACCTGTTGAGATGTAGTCTCTGTAACCCTCAGTCCCTATGTTCCCTGACAGGGGACCTGGCCCTAGCAGGTCTGCCTAGGGCCAGCCAGTGGTGTGTGGGTTCTTGATTTCCTGTAGGAAAGATTCCACAGCATAAGTCCAGGTGACTTTAAGGGTACATTTATTAAATGTACCCTTAAATGGGGACAGTTAAACAAGGAAGGGCTTAGCATAGAAGAAGCAACAGGAGAGCCCAGGCTGGGCTGCCTTGGTTCTCTAAAAATGCCACAGGAAACAAATGAGCTAAGGCGTGCGGGAAAGGGGCTGCCTTCGCTTACAGGGAAGTCAGAGAAAATGGGGCCTTGGAGACAGGTTCAGGGGGTTAGCCCCCAAGGGGTTAGCTGCCACTGCCCATTGCTCCCCTGGTTGCAAGTCTTGTAGGGTCCCTTGGAGTTTAGGTCCCTTAGAATTTAGGAGATTCTTGTCTGTGATGGAAGAAGACGGAGAAGGGTAAGGCCCAGGCATGCTCCCCAGAGGGAGAGCACAGGCTGGGTCCTTTGTCTTGAGGGGTTTTATTTCTCTCTAACAGGCAGGAATCTTAGCGGAGGTCTTAGGGGAGTGTTTCAGCAGAATATTCATCAGTTTTCCCGGTGTGCCCTTTCAGGGTCCTGGCCTCCACTGATTGGTCAGCACTAGGGCAGGATGTCATTAGGCATTGCACCTTGTCCTGGCCTGGCCACCAGGTTTTGCTGCTTTTCTTGGCCTGGAGCTGAAACACAATTGAGGCCTAGCTGTTATCTCTAGGGACGTGACCTTTTGTATTTGGCTGTAAATTGCTCAGCCAATTTGTTCAGCTAAATGTCTCAGTTTCCCTATTCCACTTGTCCTGGTTTACTGGCCTTTTTCACCTAAATGATTGACGATTGCCAATTTAAATTGGACACATACATGAGTGACAAACAAAACTTTGCGGTAGTGAACTACTGAGATTTAGGAAAAGTTTGTTACCACAGCCTATCTGAATTAATCCAAAAATCTATGTGATCCTGTTATTGGAGAAATGCATGGATAGTCTTTCTCCATTGCTAATAGGAGCAGGATTATTGGGGTGCCGCTGGAATAAGCAATTCCAGAGGCCCCCATGGGAGGATAAGATGTGGCTGAAAGCTTTATTTGTGTGGAATTACATCCTTGGGTTTCCAAAGTCCCATTTCCCTTAATCCAGTTCTAGAAGAAGTGCAGCTGAGGATTCAGCAGAGCTAGAAGCAAAGCCAGTGTCCACAGTTTCCATTCCGTGGTGGAGCTGGGTCAGGTTTAGCATCAGGCTAGTTGCAGTCCATTAGTCCACTGTGTGTGGGGTCCACATGGCTATGGACCATGTGGGTAAATGCAGGAGTGTGAGAGTCCCACAGGCCAGGAGTCAAGTACAAGCAAGAAAGCAAACTCCTTTGTTTCGGTGCTTCAGTATCTCAGATCTTCCCGGGACTGCAGTGGCAGTGCCTACTCTGGCTAACAACCTGTGTCCAGGTATGACTGACACACCTTCCCTATGGCACCTAGATTTTACTGGGCGTATGTCTATTCTTCCCCTGTCCAGTCCCTTCCCCCCATGCCGGTAGCTTCCTGGGGAGTGTTAAATTGCAGCTTCCTGGTAAAGCTGCACAAATGAATGCCTATATTATTTCGCCTCCCCTTTCTCCTTTAATAACTAGGTTAATTACAATGGTATCAATATAGCTCCATTACATTCCTTAAAGAGTCAGGAATCCTCAGAATCATAAGATGAATTTGTATGCAACACTACGTACAAAGCCAAAAGCTAAATCACTATTTAATGGTCCATTTGTATTGTTTCTGTCACTAGGCTCACTCCCCTCCACATACACAGAAAAAATTTAACATAAAGTACACCTTCATAATACAATAAAGCAGTTTTAAGAGAACAGAACATGTCTAGGACTATGGGGGGGGGGAATGTACTCACATTGAATACTACAGTGCTGTACCCATCTTCTGGTTCAGTTCCACTGACAAAGAGTGACTCAGGGCTAAATTCAAATACACCATGAGCATGGTCAGAGGCTGCAATTGTCACTAGAATTTGGGAAGCCACTCCTAGACTGGCTGCATAAATAAGTACCAACAAATAGTAAGAAAATGTTAATCAGTAATTTACAAACCAAAGGAAAAGGCAAGGAACAACCTTTGAAAACAGTTGTACTATTCATTGAGTACTTCTAATTTGTTTTAGAAAGAAAGGCGGACACAAATGGTTGCCACACATATTCATGCTTTTATGGCCTTTCTGATATACAAGTTTTGGCACCAACATGATATACAAGTGCTGCATGAGCATTTGCAGATGAATAAGGAAAACTTGTTTTTCTTTCTCTTCTCTGTGAAAGGGAACATTCTTCCACACAAGTATATGAGGAAAGTCTCCCACGACCTTGACTGACCTCGGAGGAACAGGAGCCAAATGACTCTTACCTTTTATGAAACAGTAGTTTCCCTATGATTTCCATCAATCTGACTGAGCTGATTCTTGATTTCTAAATGTGCACTAATGTAGGCCTATTTTTTCCTCATATTATGATATTCTAGATCTACATCTCCTGGTCCTAAACAGTCCAATCCTATAACTAAAAAGATATCAAGATCTAAAGAAGTATTTTTTTTCTGTTCCTGAGAAGTATGTTCAACTTTTATGTTTAATGGACGCAGACCAAAAAATAAACAAACAAACCCAAAAGTAGTAGTAGTTAAATACAGAGGTTACATGATGCACTGAGGGAAGCTGGAATGAGAGGGGCGGGAACATGAGATCTGATGCTAACATATAAAGCCTGATGCTGTGAAAAAGGAGACCTTGAGGATCAGAGAAAGTTCTGCCTAAGAAACAAAGTATTCTACGTACTCACTTCTAATATGAAGAAATATATGAGGGAAAAGATGAATCGTGTTTGTATATAAATATACGTCAAAAAGTATCATCTTTGCAATATTTCCTCACATTAATTGGCATCTTACTCTCCCATTTAGCCTCTTCTTAAATTCTTTTTCCCATTTGTTTTGATTCAATGCTACAAATAAAGACTTGTGGTTCTTTGTGCAAAAAAAAAAAAATCAGATGCCCAGCTTGGAATGGCTCAGCAGTTGAGCGTCGACCTAGGATCCAGGCAATCGGGGTTCGATTCCCCGTCAGGGCACATGCCCGGGTTGCGGGCTCGGTACCCAGTCGGGAGCGTGCCAGAGGCAGCCGATCAATGACTCTCTCATCATTGATGTTTCCATCTCTCTCTCTCCCTCTCCTTTCCTCTCTCTGAAATCAATAAAGATATATTTTTTAAAAAAATCAGTGTGAGCATCCAACATGAAAATATAAATGTTCTATTTATCTGTCTTTAGGTATTCAAAACTAGTTAAAATGTTTTTCAATAATCACTTGTAAATGATATTAAAGTAAAATCTCTATTACAATTAGAATCGGGAAACTGCAGAAGGCTCATAGAGACAGGAGAGTCTGAGCATTGGAGGCAGGCAAAGACTTGATTCTGACTTGATTACTGCCTAGCTGTGTGACTCTAACATGGAGCAAATAATACTTCATAAAGTTGCAGTGATGATTAATGAGACAAAATATATAAGGGACCTGCACAATGTAGGTGTCAATAATTGGTTAGTATTGTTGTCTCTAAAAAGAAAAGTTAAAATATAGGACAGTAATGGGCCTTGGGACAGCTGCTTACCACGTTTGTGAATAGTTGGAAGGAAGAATTCCATGTCCCCATCACCACTACCACTGCCATCAACCCTATAGAGTTCAGCAGTCACTTCACAAGGAGAAACACAGAAACACAACCCACACAACACACATGGACACAATGAGAAAATTGAGAGCTCTTAAAACATATCCAGTAAACAGGAAAATACAGCAATATTCACCCAATGATATGCATTCTTCCACACACACAAAAGATAGATTCTTTTAAGTGGTTAAGTTAGTTAAGCTACCAATTTACAAAAACATCATTCATAGCTTCAGGAAATACTCTATGTAAGTTGTAATTGGTATTTCCCATTTCTGTCAATTTAATTTTAAATTTTGACTTACAGCCATGTAAATTGTTTTTAACATTTTAAATATTTTAAAAATATTTATTGTGTGTATAAGTATACACTTAGACCTATATGCCTACAACAGTTACCTTAGCACTCACAACAACCAATTCAAAATTAGGGAAATCCATTGAACATTTCTCGTCAGCCACATGTTCAAATTCCCACCATATTTGCCATTCTCAGACTTGATCACCCCTTTGCATCTGACATTGTGGAAAGAACCCTGGGTGAGCAGCCTTAAACTCTCTGTTCAGCTCTGGCTGTGAGATACCAGCTGTAAAAACCTTTAGCAGGTCACTAACCCTGTTGGTACCTTGCCTTTCTCACCTATAAAAAATGCTGCCTTTTATAGAATTGCTGTAAATATCAAATAAATAATACTTGTAAAAAATAAAATCCCTTGGCAATATATGTATAAGAGCTATAATTAAGAGAAAGTACTTTTACCTTGACTTCAATACATCTTATCCCCCAAACATTATTTTACCAAATGCTTGCAGACAATTAAGACAAGAAGTGCAGCAATGGTAGCAGCTGGGAAGGGGGGGAGTAGGAAAAGCAAGGCCACATCCAGACCAACGTGCTTCTACTGGTATTCCTGACCAGCACGCTAGTTTAAGATCTGCCCTGCTCTTCGCTTCCCCTCAGGAGGATTGGGATATACCAGACATAAGACTGTATGGAATCCAAAACCTGAAATATTTTAGAAACTTAAGAGGCAAAATGGATTTCAGGGAATATCCAATGCATCGCTTTGCCCCCATATTATCCGTAAGTTGTTAGAAAGAAAGGTGAAGCTCAACACCAATGTTTCTGGCTGGCATAAAACATCTATCAGTTTGCTATCTTATGTGGAATCAGTTTTACGGACAAATCATTATAGAATAAGGGTTACTTCCTTGACCCTCAGCAGAATTTAGCTCTACCAGCTTTTTCACTTCTTAGGCAGTCCCAGGCTATGACAGGAGGAGTGGAGGCCAGTGTCTAGATTCCTTTACCTCCAACCCCAATTCATTGGGTAGAAAGGGAATCAGATTCTCTGCCACTATTGCTCACCAAGAAACTGTAAGACTGGTTTTCAAATGAGTACTCATGCCCAATCAATACATAGCAACGCATGTTATAGAGATACGGGAAGAAATTTCTACATAAAATCACAAGTATCACTACGATTGCAAATAGCATTTCTGAAGAATATTTGATGTTCCTTATTAATCAATAATAGGAAATGATCACTAACATATTCTCAATTACTTAAGTATTTTAACTATAATTGATACAATGAACAACTTTTCAAATAATTTATAGAGGCCTTTGATTAATGAGAACTGTCATAAAAATAATGATTTGGAGATCTGAGGACCTGTCTGTAGACGACAAACAAAGCTGGTGTTATAACAGGCTACCTGCTGAACAGGTCATCCAGCATATGTTTACTGTTTTATGAAGTCAACCAAATTGTGGTGCCGTTTAATCATTTCTCTGGCTTGCCCACATTTGCTTTCACTGGGCTTTGGGAACACTGGGAAGGAAACGTCAAGGAAATTTTTCATATGTAACCCAGTCTCACTACATACTAAAAGCCAATCTTAATATTTCTGTCCTGCCCAATCTCTCCCTGTGGAGAGTATATTACTATGACTTTCTTCATCAAATATCATGATAATAATAAGATAATGCCAGGTTATTTAATGGAAGAAACTGTCCTAATGAATACCATAGTGACTCTCAATTTCTTACATTTCAAAGGTAATGTTGTACATATCACATGTATTCTGTAACGCCCCAGTAGCACCTGATAATCAAACACATTAATACTTATGCAAAGAAACATATATAAATAGTTCATCTAAGTAGGGTAATAGAGATTATAAATAGCCTCTCTTCGATACAGATGAGTTTTTCCCACAAAATTAATTTTTACTCCAAAACTTTGAAAATCAGGGCTTTTTGAACATCAGAATAGGGGATTAAGGTATGTGTTGACCTGTTTTATTGATAATCCCTTCATAATATATTACCTAAAAGGACTAGTTTTTACCTGTGCTATACCTGGAGAAAGCTCTAAAGGAACTGTTATGAAAATTAAATTAAATAAAGGATCAAAGGAGAGAGATGATTTTAGGGGCGCCAACTATAACTGACAACTACAACTTGGTGATTCAGTATAATTATCCTATTTCACTCTAAAAGCACATCTACTTTAGGAAAAGACCAATGAGTAATAAAAGGGGGAAAAAATACCACAGTAGATGTGTCCTTACTCAGAATTTACCAACCCTCACAGCAAAAGTATATGTAAATGAAACTACAAGTTTAATATTAATTTCTAAAATTAGCATTATAAATTTATGTAGAGATATAAAAATTTCCTGTTTAGCAAGAAAGAGATGACCCATCAGAAATTTTCTACCACATACATTAAGCAATTATTAACAATTGGACTGTTCTTTCCAAAAACTAGTAATTCACTAATTTATGGGGGTGGGGAGAAAGTAACATTAATTCAAAGGTACATATTTCCTTAACAGAATGTATAATCCTATTGAGTAGACAAGCAAATATTTGATATCTTTGAGTCACCAGTCTTACCTCCTCCCTCCAGGTTTAACAATTCAACTTTAAAAGATTTTTCCAATTCAGGGATAGAATTATCAGTGATGTTAACAGAAATGTATTTATATCTTTCTCCTGATTGAAATTCTAAGGTACCAGCAACACTCTGAAACACAAAAAAAGATTTATCCATTAGATTATAATCATTCTGTATCTGAATGTACAAAATGAGAGTGTTCACTCTGTCCTAAATTATTTTAAATACTGAAACAGAAGAGCATAAGTAAAATATAAAATTAGAAATACTTAAGTGGATATGTATAGTGCTCAATATAAATTCCAAATAAATATTTCCCAATAAAGTAGATAAGTTTTTATTTCTTACTTGCCTATTAATCAAAAATATAGTCCAGGCAAATGAGAAATATAAATAGACGACGTTCATAAATTCCTAAAGAAGTCAATGAGATGTATGAAATTCTCTTAAACAAGTATATTTAGAACTACTGAAATTATATCACTGAGCAATTTAAATATACAGTGCATAACAATAATGGGATTTCCAGTCTGAGAATTTTTCCAAATGACAATAAATACCAGTCCATTGGACATTAACTTTTTCTTGTCTATACTTGAAGTTGCAATTCATAATATATAGATCTCCCATCAGGAAAGTTCACATACTACAAGAAAACCAAAAAGTTATTTAAATTCCAAATCTTAAAGCCCTTTTTTTCTCCTATTATTTCTTACATAAGCATTTTCCCCTCAACTTATGTGCATAAAAAAGTTGTTTAAATTTTTCTGTTAGCTTGTGTGTACAAATATATATCATCTTTTCGCACTATTAATGATCTCAAAGCTAAATGAGCAATCCAAGTACCAAATCACTTAATCATGCATTTATTAACTTTCTTCAATATTTATCAAACACATATAGCAGGTGCATGGCACAATTTTTGATGCTTCAGGTTCAAAAACATCCAAGACAAATCTCTAGTTTCATCAAGAACACTCCAGAAGAAGTATAAGTGTATAATACAATAATTCAAACAGAATAACAACTACTATTAAAGACATATAGTTAGCTCAAGAAGGAAGTAATTAACTTTGCCTGGAGCATAGTCATCAGTGGAGTAAATTCTACCTGCTTTAACAGCAGAAAAAACATTTGACTCTCTTAGGAAACCATCTTGCTTGACCTTAGCAAAATCTTACACAATTAGCCATTTCCTCTTCTGGAAACATGTTCTTCTCTGGTATTCCAAGATATCACACTCTCCTGATTTTCCTGCCTTTCCAGCTCATCCTTTTTAGTGTTCTTTGCCAAGTGTAACGTTCTCCTGTGATCTCTAAACACTGTTGTCCATCCGACCGTCTCTAAATCTCTCCCTAGACAAGACTATCATACTCTAGGCTTTTAATATCACTTACCTGCTCCCAGTTCCCAAATTTCTATTTCTAACCTCTGATATCCAGACTTAAATATTAGTATCTACCTCAAACTTTTCTTAGAATTTCTGTCAGAATTTTTCATTCTGATTTTCCTTAAAATCTATGCCTTACCCAGCCCCTTCCACAGCCCAGGGCTACAGAACAGCGAGTTGTTAATGCCGGGAGCGGGGAGTCACCTTGATGCCCACTTTTGTTTTATCCTTCACACTAAATGATCCTCAAATCCTGCCATTTAACTCAGCATTTCTTGTACCCACCTCCTTCTTTCCATCTCTACCATTTCCTGCTGAGTCCAAGGTACGAAAACCCCTTGCCTTTGTCCAGAAAATGAACTCTTTACTGGTCTTTCTGCACCCAGTGTCTACCTCTTCTGGTCCACTCTCCATGACTCACCCTGACCATCTTCTGTAAAATACGTAACAACTTTCAATTACTTCTCCTTGTTTTCAAAATAAAAGCCATGTGACCTGTAAGGCGCAGAATGACCCGGTCTCTGCATTCCTTGTCTTTTCTCGCCACAACTAGCTCTCCACATTTCAGAAATACTCGCCATCTCACTGTTCTTCTGACAGCCGGTGCTTTCCCCTAGGTAGGGTCATTTTACCATTTGACTCATGCATTTTACCAGTCTCAAGTAATTCTTTCCCCTTCATCTAGTTTCCTAGTTTTCTCCTCCTTAAACTTCAGAGCTCAGGGTAGATATCAATTCCCCAAGAAAGCCCCCCGTGCCTCCCCAGACTATTTCAACACCCACCTGGTCTCCCAGAGGACCAGCTTTGAACACTTCCCACAACTGTTATGCATTAATTAGCTGCTTAATATCACTCAAGAGCCGAAGCAAACATCTGGATAGTGAGGCTCACCTGTACCCTAGTATATGAGAATAAGTTTAAGAACAGTGACATCTGATATTCAATTGTCTCCTATTCTGTACATGATCCTTCCTGGCACCTCCCTGCCCTCCCTGTAACATACACATACACATGTACTCACATACACAGCTTAAGAAATCTTACCACTGTGTTAACACAGACCAGAGACAGCTGAAGCATCACAGAGAACTGGCAAAGGCAAAGGTTATCAGGTTTCCAGATACAAGCAAAGATTCAAAGTGGTAACAAGTGACAAACAGAACTTCTAGGGCCCCCTGAAAATCCTCAGAAATGTCTCCAAGAGTACTAGCTTTCCAAAAGTAATGAAGAAGAGGAACATGGGTTTTTCATGTTTTGTTTTAGTTATTGAAGAAAATGCTAACACAACTGGAGATTGGGAATGATCAGACTACCTAGAAATTGAAGACCATCAATATAAGGACTAAAGTGTTTCTTTAAGAGAATGCAGAGAAGGCAATACTAAGCCAAGCTGAGACGTCTTGTGGAATATGTGTCATATCAAACTAGGTAAAGATGCAACAAATGTCAGATCAAGAGAAATTTAACTTGCCCAAGAGAAAGAGTTTGAGAAAGAAGAAATCTGATAAAATGTTGCTAATTGGACTACAGGCAAAATTAATTGAATTCAATTAGCCAAGGTTTCTGAGGTTTGGGAGGAAAAGTGTGTACAAATTACTGAACACTGCACCATTATATGGGTCTTATCAGATTAAAACAAAAAAAAAGATTATTTGGTAAAATAAAACTGTTGTAGGATATGAAATACTTCCTGAGAAGTACAAACAAGAAGAAATTATGAGCTTTTGCTAAACATGAGTTTTGGTTATGATTAGAATAGATAGTAGTTATGGATTGTTACCATGCGTTATGTGCCACGTATAGTACATGACAATTAAAATGCTGCCATCAATTCTAAGAGTGATCCTGCCCAGCAGACATTATTGCTGTCTTATAGATAAGAAAACTGAGGTTAGGAAAAATTGAGTCTCCCGAAGCCAAATGCTTAGAAGACTAGTTTTAAACCCAGTTCTGTCCAATTTCAAATCCTAGGCTTTTTTTTCTTCCCTAGTACTATACTGCTTCTCACTTGGCAAAAAAATAATAATTAAAATTGAAAAGACACGAACATATAACTTCTTTATAATTTTGGTTTTGTTAGATGGACGCACATAAGAAGATTTAAAGTGTAAGAAATATAATTTTAAATATATATGATCAAAACCTATAACATTAAAATAAATACAAGTGAGGCCTTTGACAAATAAAAGGTATAAGAAATTCAGTATATCAATTTAAGTATCAGGCTTCAAGAAACTGAAGTACTTCAATTTACATAAATTTAAAAAGCCATCAGTGCTTATTTTCCTTGTTTTGCATGTCCCAGGGATGGTGCCAAGTCCCTTCTAACCCTCCCAGAGCATTGTGTGTGTTTCACAAGAGCAAATACCACTTTGGGAGAATTCAGTGATTTACCTGGTAGTCCTCAGGACTAAATGCTGTCAATGACACTGTTCTAAATTCTGCTGTAACTCTCCCCAGGAGTCCTTGAGCTCGGACGACCAATAACTTAACTTCTCCATCTTCCTCCTGCACGGTGATATGTGGGACGGTGCTTGCGGGCAGGGTCATTGAGTCCTCAGGCTGGGGAGGTGGCCCAGTGGAGAACTGCAGCAAGCCTGGCAAATACAAAGAGAGGCAGGGCATTCTTGCCCCAATTATCTGTGGAAGAATTTCTTATTCATTTGAAACAGTCTTGCACAATTATTTTGATCACCAGGTTAAAATTCTGAGGACTTTCATTTAGAAAGATTTGATTAACATGCTTCTGACACAGAGTATGTTTAGTTTTCCAAATGTTAAAAATTAAACTTAATTTTTCTTGTCTCTACCCAAAGAAAGTTTAAAAAAAATACATAAGTATCAATAAAAAGAATAGTGATGGGGCTTTAAAGTATATATTATCAAACATTTACTCATATTTGGCTCTCTAGAATTCATTCTTGAATTTAAGATATGCAACACATTTTTTAAAAATTTAACTATAAAAACCAGAGTTGAAGAGCCTCCCACTTTTCCTATACAGACCTTTTAATAGATATTCTTGCTTCATTTTTAAAAGAATTATTAATTTTCAATGCAGAAGTCTCCATTCATTAGGACACACATCTATAGTAGTTCCCCAATTAAGACAATTATAACTTTTCAGCATAAGCCAAAAAATTAATATATACATATAGTAATAACTCCACTTCTTAAAGCTTAATAAGTATAAATTACAAGGTACTTAATTAGGTGCTATCATATAACACTAGGATAATTTTTAAAAATTTTCTGATAGCCATGAATACAAATACTTTAATTCACTTTAAATAATCCTACATATACTTTTCAAAATATATTATTAAACTTCAGAAATTAATCTTTACATTATCCTTCATAAACAATACCCCTCCAAAATGGCAGCTTAGAAATTCAAGAGCTTAGAAGTGAAAGGGTCTAAGGAGTTCTACTTTAATCATTTGAAGAAAAAAAAATCCCTTAAGAATTTCTTAACAAGACCAAGTACACCCAGAGAAGAGAGGATTATTCTTGCCAAAGGGCTTGGTTACCATATGGATGATCACTGGCTTTGATGGTGATGTCTGTGGTTTCCTTTTCAGGATCTATGCTTGCACCACTGGTGGGAGTTGAACCTAATTTCCCATCTCCAGGAATTGCAGAAACCAATGTCACACGGAAATACTCATTAAGCTCAGGAATGTCATCATCAAGAACATATATATTCAGGACCTACACATATAAAAATCCAGAGGCATTAAGCAATGAGGCATGTATAAATTTATTTACCGCTTCCCAGAAGAAAGTAGAACAGCAATTAAATTATAGTTAATTGAAGTTACTATTTCACATGGCATTTCTACATAAGTTTAAACATTAAAGCAGAGAGAGGGAGCAAGAGAGGGATAGAGGGAAAGACCTGAGAAATTAATTCTTTAAACAATAATGGGTGTTAAGCAGTAACATTTTCTGTGTAAAATTATCCTATTTGTATATTAATATCATACCATATATGATATGTTGATATATCTTTGTATCAAAGACAATAGTATTACCAACCTCAAGGTATAGAGTTCCTAAGTGAGGAATTGCATGTTATCTTCTCTGCCACCTTCCAAGGGAGAAGGGCTGAGCAAGGCCCCTGGGCTGGCCCATCTTTCCAGTGTACCTGGCTGAGGCCCCTCTTCCTGCCCGCCCCCAGTCCCACCCTTGCTCCCAGCCCCAGGGTGACTTGATTTTCCCAGGTAGCAGGTGCACTTGCTTTTTTCTGTATTTTATGTAGACAAGAGATGGGAATGAGGTGAGCGGTAAAAGAAGGGGGAAGAAAGGTTAGTTTGAGCCTGCTTTCACCCAGCTTTAGAGCTGGAGAGGGGTCTGCTCCCTGGAGGTTGAGGTCCAGTGGGTGCAGGGGAGAAGGGAAATGGGGGTTTACCAGAAACAATGTGGTAGGGCAACTTACACACGTCTATTTCCTGCCTAAGGAAAGCCTGACATACTTAGTTACAGCATTTTAGAAAACAGATTCATAACGGGCCTTGGAAGTCTGGCATAAGTAATATGTTGAAAAAATTATAAAAGTAGCAGTAACTCAGCCATGTTCTACAAAATGTAAGCAAAAATTTGAGGTGAAAAAATAATTGATCTTTCCTTTATTTATTGAACAAACATGTTTTGACATCTACAATGTAACAGGGTTAGAAATGGCTCCAGTCCCTAAGAGGCTCATAGTCTACTGTAGGAGAGAGATAAATAGAAAAACATTTAAAATGCAATGTAAACATGTCATAATAGAGTTATGTACAACTGGGAAAGAACCAACCAACTCTACTTGGTAAAGGTTTACAACAGACATGTTTAAGGCAAGCCTAATGAACTAGTTTCAGTTGTAAATTACAATGGGAAAAGACATTCCAAGTGAAAGAAACAATACTGGCAAAGGCACAAGAGCATGAAAGAATATGGCATAGAAGCAACTGCAATTATACCATAAAGGTGAAATGAAAGCTAAATCAGAATGGATAATCCGGAGTAAGATCATAAAGACTTTTTATGCTATCATAAAAAAATGGACTTCATCCCACAGTGAGTGGAACAAGACTGAAGAGTTTATAAAACAGGATACTGACAAAATAAGAATTCCATTTTAGAATAAGTACCATGGCAGAATGTAAATGAGTGGACACAGCAAGAAATGATGCAAGGAGTTAGGAGGTGACTGATCAGAAATAATGAGATTCTGAACTAGTGCTGTGACAATGAAGATGAAAAAAAATAGATGAATCTGAGATTTGTTCTGGAGATGGAAGACCTAGGCTTTGATGACTCACTTATTGGAGGGAGTGAGGATAGGAAGGAGTAAAAGGTGATTTCCTGGTTTTGCCCAGAAAGAATAAAAACAACTTGAAAACTAACTCGAAATGCTATCTCCAAAACACTAATCAATGGGCCTAAAAAGCATTTGGAAAACTGTTTTTTTTAATGTAGGTTTTTCCAAGGATTTTGATTCAATAGGTCTGTGCAAAATCTGAATTTGGTTTTAATGTTAATTTTTTAAATATGTTTTTTATTGATTTTTAGAGAGAGAGGAAGGGAGAGGGGGAGGAAGAGAGAGCGAGGAAGAGAGAGAGAGAAAGCTTTCCAAGAGGCTGTCAAAGAAAGACGGTAGGGTTTACCTCTGATCTCTGCCAAGGGAGGAATGTGATAGTTCCACTGGCATTAGCAAAATCATCAACAAGGTAATTAATGCCGTCAGATTCGATCTGCGAGATGGTGTAAAAAACATGCACGTAATCTAGAGCTCCTCTGGTTCGCTCCACCACGCACGAAATGGTGGATCCCTCCTCTGCAATCTGAAATTGAATATAAATTATTTATAATTATATACCGATTCAAATCAGTGATAAAATTACAATGTTTTCATGAAATTCCTTTATCATAATCTTAATTCTATAAATTTCTACAACTCTAAGGAGGCCTCTACATTCCTCCAGATAGATTTCTGTCTGATGAAAAATATTTAACACCATTCATTCTATCTTCTTCTTTCATAAGGATAGATGAAGCAAAAAGAATGATAAGTTAACTGCACATGTTGTTCATTCATCGATGCCTCCTGTGTGCCAGCCACTGTGCTAGATGCTATGGTTACAAAAGATTTTTAAGTAGAAATAATAGCACAGTTCTTTCTCGGGATAATTCTAAAGACAAACTCAAATTCTATGATGAGCTCAGCACAGACAAAACAATTGGGGGAGAAGTTAGGGATGGGGGGGGACGTGACATCAGGGAGAATATTTCTGGCTTTAGCAAAAGGTATAAGGAGTGGATCTGATGGAATCATTTGGAGGGTGGTACAGCGTCAAGTGGAGAGAGCCCTGAGAAATGCCTGGTGGGGAGATAATAGTCAGGTCAAGGACATTTAAGGCAGGCTTAATTTAGTTTTGAGATTTTTGTCATATATATAGATAGCTGTCCCTCAATATGCACAGGACCACCCACACCCCCAACGGATACCAAAATCTGCAGATGTTCAATTCCCTTGTATAAAATGGTGTAGTATTAGCATTAACCTGTACACATTTTCCCCTATATTTTAAATCATCTCTAGATTACTTATAATACTGAATACAATTTAATGCTATGTAAATAGTTGTTTTACTATATTGCTTGGGGGATAATAATTTTTAAAAAGTCTGTACATGTTCAGTACAGACACAACCATTGTAAGCCTACTACAACTAAGCACTACTACATCGTACATGTCAGCAACAACATAACTTTTCTTCAAGTATTTTCGATCCACATTTGGTTGAAACCAAGGATACAGAATCCGCAGAGATGGACATAAGTACGTAGACACGTGTGTGTGTGTGTGTGTGTCTATGTCTATGTGTGTTTTATGCGGAAAACATTCTTATCTAAACACTTTAAGATAATGCTTAATAATTTTATAGAACAAGAAGTTGTAATATCTTTTAGAATAAGGTCTTCATACTCTTAAATTCTGTCTCTTGATTTATTTTTATATGAGCAAACATAATTCATAGGAAAAAACTACAACTGAATGAATAGAGCTCAAAATATAAATATATATACACATATATATGTCACTAGTTTTCCTATCATAAGCACCTCTGATTAGCATTAGATAGAGACATTTAGTCCCAACATTAGGGTTAGAGAGGACAGATCTGAAATTTGTCTACAAAGAGGCAATAGTTAAAAGTTATCAATGAGCATGAAGCACCAGATGTATCAGTAAATCCTCTGAGCTTCCCTGAGCATCAGCACTCTTTCTCCAAAGTGTAGCAGCAACCCTGTGCCTCATGGTAAACAAGATTCAGCACCCCTGTGGCAGTGCTATGGCTCCTTTATTTGCCTGCTGGTCTCCTGGCAAGGGAAGCCCTGAATGACCAAGTGGTGGCTCAGTGGAGCCCTCATTGTGTCTCCTGGTGGACATCCCCAGGTCCAGTCAGAACCAGAACTTCTAATCCAGTGGAACTTCAAGCGTGGAAGCAGGAAACACAAATTCTGGCAGTGGGCCCCTCAGAGTAATGAAGATGAGGCCAGTCTGACTTTCACCTCTTGCTTCCTGAGCCCATGTGGTCTAGTTATTGGGGACACAGAACTAGATATAACCACTGGCTACACATACTAGATTCCGGAGGACAACGCCCCAAACCTACAAGATGTTGTCCCTGAGCTGGTACCTCTGCTGAGTTTTATCAGGTCATCCCATTGTTGTACGAGGCCAACTGCTTCAGGCGATGGGTTATATGGTAAGGCCTGGGAATCCCCTGACTGTGTGCCCACTGTCCCACCTCCGTGACATAAAACGAATCCCTTGAGGCAATGTGATGCAGGTTCCCAGTGGGTACAGCAGGCATTCTTTTACTCAGCAGATAATGGTCTGACAAATGTACTAAGAAAACTCATAGCTAAAGTATTAATTCCAATAATAATGAATGACTGCCCCGCTCTGGGGTAAAGGGACTGATTGGGATTAATCTACCACAAAATAGCTCATTGAAAAGTGCTTAGCTTTGGTCTTTGCTCCTTGCTTATTTGTGATTTCACCCACAAGAAACATGGTGAACACAAAAAACTGTGCCTGCCTGAAACAAGCCACACAGGAATACACAAACATACACACACCCAGGCGCACACACACCTCAAACATCTACCAAATACCTCAGTTTAGTATGTGTGTTACCAGCCACACTTGCCTGCATTTAATGTGACAACTTCCCCTCTAATTTTAGATAAGCCTCCTTCCATCACCTTATAATGACACATAAGCTCCAACTCCTCTGAGGTCCACTTCTACAAGCAAACTTAACAATTTTTCAAGGTATATGTCAAATTTATTACAGTATTTAAGTACTGAACATTTATCGTGTAAAACTTTTAAAATTAGGCCCCTATCTTTCTTTTTACATGTCACTAACCAAGTTTCTGAGTAGTGTTCTCCTAGCCCACCTTTCCCATAAACTCTGTGCTTTTTGTTAAGAAATTTGGCATAGCATGGAGATTTTTAGGAACCTATCTATCACAACATGGTAGAACTCACTGCTCTGAAGGTAGGGCCCTCCAACCCTAAGAAGCTGAATAAAAGAGAAAGCAACAAAGAGACCCAGCTGCTCAATAGAGCATCTAATTTAATTTCCTCCCAGATATCTACATCAGCATTTTCATCCCAGTCAATTGGGACAAACAAATGTTTGGGGGAAAGAGTGTGGCTTTAAGGTCAAACAGCCCTGAGCTCCTCTCCCGCCATTCCCCAAGCCTTCCCAGTCTCAGTGGGCTCTTCTTCAAATGCAGGTTATAATGTCTTGTGGGTTTTGGTGGGAACTAAACAAGTGCCTAACATGGTACCTAGTAGAATATTAAGTGCTAACAAAATGTATGTCTTCCCTTCACAATACAGGCACACATACCCAACAATTAAAAAAAGTCACATAAAAAAAATCCCCTCATTTTATCAAGAAGTATATATACGTACATATTGAAAAAGCAAAGTAATTCAATCACAATGACAACAGATTTGCTCCATTTTCCCACCATAAATGTAAATCAGAATATTTTGAGTGAGTTAAATTAATAAGCCATGAATCCCAACATGTGAATATTCAACTTCTCTCATTAGCAAGAAGCATGGATTAAACAGATATGAAGATACACTCAGGAATCTGTGATGTCTCCTTACAACTTTTTACCAAGTCAGTAATCATCATCACACAGCATTCAGGACTAAGAAAGAAGCTTTTGCTTATAAGAATCACATGGGGAAAAGTTATCTAATCACACTTTCATCAAAATATATCGCATACTGTTTTTATCAAAATCTATCACCTACTAACTGTTTTCAATTTTAAAAAGAAGCAAAAAAGAACTATCCATATCCAATACAATTGTGACAATATGTGCTACACATCATCATTTCAAAGAAACTTTAATGAATTAATAATTTATACAATAAAGTAAACTTCCATTTAGAGGAGTTGCAAATGTCAAGGGTCCATTAAAAAATCACATAGGCCCTGGCAGGGGTGACTCAGTTGGTGGGGTACATACAGGAGGCAACTGATCGATGTTTTTCTCAAACATCCATGTCCATGTCCATGTCTATGTTTGTCTCTCTCTCTCTGTCCTTCCCTTCTCCCCTTTCTAAAAGCAGTAAAATATACCCTTGGGTGAGGATTTTTTTTTTTTAAATCATCTAGGATGCTTGGTAAAACTCCACTTATGAATTTATAGAGAAATGGCATAATGCCTAAGGTTTGCTTTAAAAATTACTTCAGCCAAAAAAAATGAAACCAGATTGGCAAAAGGCTAATAAATGTTGAAGCTCAGTGGGTCACTGCAGTCCATTACTCTATTTTTTCTATTTTTATGTGTGTGTGAAATTCGCCATTTTAAAAGATTTTTAAAATTTAGCTTTTTGCTTCCCATCCCATCCCCCTGGCAGAGATCCCAATTGAGAAACAGGATCCTGAATCGGGAGCTGTGTCCTGGAATATGAATTAGATATTTCTGACCAAGGTTGCCCTGTTTGGGAAGTATTGGACCAGAGGGTGAAATTATTAATACCAGAAGACGATAAAGACCTGGAGAGTAATCATTAAAAGACTTTTTTCTACTATTCAAATATTCATCTAATTGATTTTAGATTCATGATACAAGCAAATGCTCAGGCCCAGATATGAAGGGGCATAGCACCAGATAACAGTCATCAGAACCATCATGACTCCGTTTTGCACCAGGAGCCACTACGGTTTCCTCTTTCAGTTCAGGAGTTTGCCAAGTCTTCCGATCAGCACAACAGTAACTTTCAAGGTTAACAATGAGAAAAGTTCTTGCAATACACTTTCCTACAAAAAGGGATGTACTGAGCCACAAGTTGGCTTTCTCTACTGAAATAGAAGATTAAAGCTAAACAGTTACACATCCAATTAATTTTTAATTTTGCTGCTTGGGTGATGATCTCTGATATCAGGTTATATCAATATCAATTCTATCTAATGGAATCTATTCACATAACATATGGCAGGCACTTAAAGCCAAACACAGTCCAAGTTAAATAATATTCTCTTTTTATAAAGATCCTCTCAAAATGTCTCTAAACGTACTGTCATGAGTGTATAAATATAAAACATATTCCAAGAACTGGTTGTAAAAGTAAAATAATGAGACTAGTGAATTCTATGAATCACTATGAAAAGCAATCTCATTACTTTGTAGTTAGATGGTACACAGGATTGCAGGACATATAAAAAATAGGGCAAAAATAAGGTGGAGAGAAAATAACACATAAAGAACACAGAATAACAAAACACAGGAAGGCAACATGAGAGTGTGGTTACGAGGCCATAGAACCATCATCTGTTCAAGACAGGTCTCAGTTGCAATCCAACGTGAGCCTCATCAGGTGCCTCATCAGGGCTCTAAGCCGCAGACAGGTTTATTCATTCGTTCAGTTTTAATTTATTAATTGCCTGCTATTTGCCAGGACATGGCATACCTGGTTAGGAGGGAACAAATAAAAAAATAATTATGACCTCTTTCGATATGCCAAAGCGTAGACTATGTCATATTCTACGTATTTTCATTATTTAACATGTGATTATGCTTTCATCTTAACCTTAATACTACTTTATAAGTCTATAAAAATGTAAAAAGTATAATATAACTCAGAAGTCTTTAAAGGATCTCTACTGCCTTCAGCATTTTTGAAAGGAAAAGAAAAAATTTAACTGTTCAATGTCACTGAGAAGAATATAAAAAAGTGACAGTGTTTTTTATTTCTGGAAATGAAGAAAATAACCATAAAAATTTAAGCTCTGAAAACAATTCCAGGCATAGATTAACCAGCAGTACTCAAATATTTTAGTTTCAGGATACCTGAACACTCACAAAAATTTTTGAGAACGCCAAGGAGTTTTTTTTATTGTGTTGCTGAAATCTGTTGATACTACTATTTTGCAAATGAAAATTGGGGGGAAAATATTGATATATTAATTCATTTTAAAACAGCAAAAATAAACTCATTAAATGTTAACATATAAGCAACACATTTTTAAAGAAATAACTGTATTTTCTAAAACAAAAGTTAGTAATAAGGAAACATTGTTTTATATTTTTATAAATCTCTTTAATGCCTAACAGAAGACAGCTAGATTTTACTATTTCCATTTGCTATCAGTTTGTCTATTGCTATTTGTTATGTTGAAGTATATAAAGAATATCTAGACTCACATAAAAATATCACTGGAAAAGGGGGAGGACTTAATAGTCTTTTTACATAGTTGCAAGTATTCTCCCTTGATATTATAACCAAAATGTGACACAAGGTAGTTTCTTAGAGTTAAGTTGCAATGTGAAATCATACTCTAATACATTAAAATTCATTGAGCTATTTTACATTTTGAATCAATCATTTTACCCACGCATGATTTTGTAACAATATATACTGATTATTTGGAAACTATTGGTTCACTGGGTTATACAGATTTTCTAAACGTTGACCCATTTTATTATACAAAATAAATCATACTTGCTAACTGCAAAGTCTTTAGGTATTGAGAAACAGTCAAGCTCACTTTGGCAGATAAAAGTGTTCCAAAATTCTAATTTTTCTTTGATAGCTTAAATTCGTATCATTGACAACATGTACGGTCAGTTGTTTTTCTTGTAGTCACTGACTCACTTCATTCATTTTCATGAAAATGTATGCCAGATACCCACGTCCAAATAACCGAAATCTGTCAGTCATTTTTTTCAAGGAAAGCTGGCATTCTGTGAAAAGAGCATTTCATTGAACTCACAATTCAGTATCTGTACAAGCAGATACTTTTCTTCAGGGCAACTATCATGTTTGGTTAATATAGAAGTCCTTTATTTGTGATTCTCATTTCGTGACATGGAACACTAAAAAGACAGGGATTTGAGGGTCAAGATTTTATGAAATTATTATTTTGTACTGCTTCATTAAAGATATTCTTATGTGAAAATTTGCACCTTTTAAGCTTCAGGCATGTGGGGAAGAAAAAAGCAATGACAACTGGCACAGTTTAATGTCACTGCCTTGATTCATACAAAGGAACTACCAGACAGCATTCGTGGCAGCCACTGCTTCTGAACTGTAATTGCCAGTAAAATGAAAAAGACATCTTAGTCTTTTTATAAAATTAGGTTTGACCTTTGTTGAACTCCTAAAACATTTCGGGAACCCCCAGGGGTCCTTGGGCTACACTTTGAGAATGACTTCAGTAAGCAATAAATATTAGTGATGATGATAAAACTATTTCATATTACTCCTGTCTTCAAACCATTCTGAGATGAAAGAGTTCTCTACTTCTATTCTTAATAGTTAGTTTCAGAAATGAAAATTCTGTAATATTCCTGATATTCAAATTCCAATGTTTGATCTTTTAGATTCAACAAAACTTTTCCTATTTTAATTATCTAAACTTTACTCTTTCCAATATAGATATATTTGATTTCTCTCAGGTGGGCTTGGACAATAACCAATTACCTTTTCTTTTTCTTTCCAGCAATTCTACCAGTATACGTGCCATGGGAAGTTCTCTCTCCTACAATCAAAGTCTTAACTGGCCTCATGCAAATTCTGAGATTTCTGGGAACAGGCAAAGCTGCATACCTAGGTGGAACTAAGCCAACACCAACACCAACACATTCTAGAAACAGAACTTGCGAGACAAGCCAGCATTGAACTCTTACTATCATGGTCCAGAAAGCCAGAGAAATACTAAGAAACAAGTCCTTATTTGGGCAGGTTTTTTAAGTTTAAGTATTTTTTTTAAGTTTGGTTGTTTATGTAGTTTAACTCAAACTAGAAGTGCTGTGATTTGAACTATGAGCCTTTTCATGTTATATTAAAATACATTCATAAGTTCAACAAAGACTTTTGAGTACCTACTACGTTCCCTTGTAGGTGCTGGAGATACAACAATGAACAATATGATCTTGTTACACTCAGAGCTCTTTCATCTCTGCGGTGAAAAGGGATAACCATTAAATAAGCAGATTTATGAATTACAAATGGAATCTAAGAATGTGATCAATGCTAGAAAAAAGTAAAATGAGGTGAAGAAATGGAGAGTGATCAATTGAAGGAAAGAAGGGAATAACTTTAAATAAGAAAGTCTTCATTGAGCAGATATCTTTGGAGCTGAGACTTGAATGACTAAATCCTAAAGATGTGGAATAAGAGTGTTCCAAATAGAGAAGCTAGGAAGTGCTGATGCCCTAAGATAGGAGCTGAAACAAGGCAGGTCTGACTGAAAACACTGACCAAAGAGGAGAATTACACAAGAGGTCAGAGCCAGAGGTGGGCACCAGGTCATGAGGGAACCGAGAGGAAGCTGGCTTTACCTGCACCACACTGGTTCTCACACCCTGATGGAAGCCACCTGTCTTTTTAAAAATAGAGATGATGGCCCTAGCCAGTTTGGCTCAGTGGTTAGAGCATTGGTCCTCGGACTGAAGGGTCCTGGGTTCGATTCCGGCCAAGGGCACATACGGCGATTGCCGGTTGGGGCAACCAAATTGATGTCTCTCTTTCACATCAATGTTTCTCCCCCCTCCCTTCTCTGAAAAACAATGGAAAAAATATCCTTGGGTAAGGATTAAAAAAATAAAAAGAGATGATGATATTAAAATATAGAAGGAAAGATGACAGGTTACAAGACTCAAATTCCAGTTCTTCCCATTGTATCTTAGGAGGAAAAAGAGGAAATGAAAATTACTTATTAAGTACTAATAACTGCCAAACTTTGAACTATGTATTTGATCTTGTCTCAAATAATTCAACTTGGGTTAGTTATTTGCTCAGGTCTCTAAACCTCAGTTGCTAACCCTATAAAGTGGAGAGAGTAATAATTACTATTTGTTGCAGCTGTATTATGGATTGTCAGAAAGGTGCATGAAAAACTTAACATGTAAAGTACTTTGACGACTATTTATTAAAAGGTATTATCATTATCAATAAACATATTTCTTTGAATGACATTGATTCTCACTACTCTAGGATATTCTATTTCTGGTATAGAAAAACACCATTATTAGTAGATCACTTATGATTGTCACCAACCAAAGAGCTAAGAGGGGCAATAAGATACCTCAGTTTGAGCTACAATGAGGCCTATGGCCTAGATACTCTACCCATTCATGTTTTTCTTAATCACTTCAATTTGCATATACACCCTTCTAAAACTACGAGAATCAACTTGCAGAGGGAAAGACTCTCTTGCTCCTTGGCATCCTTTCATAGACATCGAGCTGTTGCTGTCACACACAACACCTGTGAAGTAGTTTCATGACATCTCACATTACTGAACAGGAAACTGAGATGATTACGAATCTTTGAAAACTTGAAAAGAACTGATAAGGACAGTAAAACAGCCTAATTAATTAAGCTGGCAAAGAAGGTTGATAAGAAAGGCATTTATAAACAACTTGGAAGAATGTTGTAACTAACTACTTAAGTACATTGGACATGTGAGAGAGAAAAAACCACCCTCAAAATATTGTATTTAATAAAGTTTCAATTATAATTATTCATAGAAGCTTTCAATACATATTATTTCATTTACTTATGTGGTAATCAAATAGTAGGTAAAAAGTAAATATGTGTGGAGTATAATTATACATTCTGTGAAGTGTATTAAGTTTAAAAATAACCACTACAGTTTCATTTGCTAACTTACCATTACTTCTATCAGCTCGTTAAGCTTCTGATTCAAACTGTGAACTTGTAAGAGCTCTATCGTACTTCTGGGCATAGAGTAGATAGATACTCAAGCAGTCTTACCAGATGAAAGAAAGCCCACTCCCAAACAAATTCACCTCCAATGAATTAACTCCAAGTTTCTCCAAGCTCACGACTTACCTCTGGTATACAGGCTCCTGTGAAACCAAACAAGCCATTGGCATTGTCACTTTTTTGTATTATTAATCTTGCTGTAGTGTTCTCTTCAGAAATACGAGCTCCTCCACATACAGAGACCAGTTTAAGGATGAATAACTCTTCTCCTTCCTCTTCATTGTCATCTCTTGCAGAAACAATGAAGGATTTGTTAGTTTCTCCCTGTCTGAACTCCAGATACCCAGAAACAGGGTGTAAATCACTCTTTGCTGGCATGGCATGAAGTTCATAAATTTCTTCAAGGGTCAGTTTCTGCTCATAGAATCTCACATCCTGCATCAGACCTGTAAATCTGTCATTGCCATTCATTCCTGCCCCAATTCTCAGTGTTCCAGGACCTGAAATTAGAGATGGGTTTAAATGCTTCAATATCCACTAGTCTCCTGTCCTAAATTACAAGTGTGATTCAGAGAGTAAAGCAACTTTATTGAAAGTTTTTATAAGATTAAGTAAAACTTTTACATAACAAGAATATAATCAAATAAAGACTTTCTGTTATGTTGAAAAAATGAATCAGTAATCACTGGGATTTAAGATATTTTGTACTAAAGGATTGTGTGTGTGTGTGTATTTGAATAGACAGTTCTTCCAGGAAATTTTAAAATTTCCATGTACATCTAGGAATGAAATAATTTAATTCAGTTAAATTTTAAAATTTTAGTATGACTACTGTTTGAAAACTTTAAGGCTTGATCTGTTAGAAATTCATCTTGAGTTAAATAAAATTGTGACAATTCAGGAAAATAAGCTTTTGTGGACCAAATACAACTCTTTATCCATAAAACTAATGAAACAGATGTAGAACAAGAAATATTATTTTTCTTCTCAGGAACAACATTATATGTGAGTCTTGGGTAATCACATGCAGCCCAACTATATTATTATCTACGATAACGACCCTTTTCAGGAATTCACCAATTCTTATTTCTTATTCTCTCTCCAGTAATTCAACTAATATACCTTTGTAAGATGAGAGCCTGACAGCAATTTGGGGGAAAGTACAAGTAATATTTATCAAGATCACCAATCAAGGCAGTTTTACACCCAAATAACTCTTTTAGGGTAGTTCACATGTATCCTGCACATTACTGTCACAGTTGTCCCAGGCCTTCTCCAGTGGTCTGGACTGACTACAGTAATGAGAGTGCAATATCTACAACAGGCAAGAATACGGATGAACCTCATAAACAATACTAAGCAAAAGAAGCCAGACATTCAAACGTACACACTGCTCAATTCCATTTACATAAATTCAAAAACAGAAAAAGCTATTCTTATGCTCTTACAAGTGGCAGTACAAGGTGAACAGGGTGGTGCGTTAGTGACTGGAGAAGAGCCAAAAGGGGCTCCTGGAATGCTGTTTCTTGATCTGGGGGCTGGTTACCGAGGAATTTAAAGTTTCAAAAAATTCATCTACCTGTACGCTTATGATATGTACACTTTCATATATTTTATAATATATAACATATATTATATTCCATTAATAACTTTTAAAACTATATGTACACTCTTTCAATTTTCTTTCCAAGTTCCAAATTATAAAAACAATCTAAGTTCCCTGAAGTAAGCTAAACAGAGAAGAGAAACGCCAGCTCTCACTACCCCCAATCTTTCCCATTCTCATTCTATCACTGCGCTGCCACCACGGGAATCAATGCTAACAGATACATGTACATATTCACAATCAAAAGGTGAATAATTTAATTCCACGGTGTGCTGTAAGCATACGCGATGGATTTGAAACCTGTAGTGTGTGCATGTTTTTTCTCTTGCCCATCTTTGTTTTCCACTAGAAGAAGAAATACAGCCAGATATCTAATGCAGGAGGTTCAGAAGGAAAATATCCTATTATGCGATAAGCATATAAAGGCTGCTCTCCTTTCTTACTAAATGAAAAACAGAATCAAATCAAAAGATGGGGAGGCTGAAAGGGAATTGGTGATAACCAATATCGTGTGTAAACATGTGAATGTGTTTCTCAAGAAAACAGCATGGGCTCCAGCTTAAAGACAATAAAGATGATCTCTCCAAAGCACTCCTTATACTGTAAACCCTTGAAGCTGCTGAGGTTTTTAATGTAGTATTTCTCTTCTGATTCCTCTTTAACCTTATTCCCACTGCCCCCCGCCTTCAGCAGTGGGCTAGCAGCAGTTCCCATTATGATATGCTCTTTCACATTTCTACACCACTGCTCTTTTCTCTACCTGAAATATTATGCCCTATCCGCTGTTGCCACAGCAGGAATAAATACTCCTCCTTTGTAATTTTTTTCTTTCTTCCTACAATGTACTGAAGTAATCTGTTTGAACATCTCTTTCCCAGAGCCTATTTCAGGTGCTTCAAAGGCAAAGACTTTGCCTGATCCATTTCTGTAATACTCATCACAGAACTGACTGTCTTGAAAGGCACATAGTTTTACTTAAAGAAATTAAAACAATACACAAGGAGATTTTAAAATACCTGTGAGCCTTTTTAAGAAATAATTTTTTTTTTCAATTCCAAGTTCAGTGCCCTGGTTGTAAAGATAACACTCACCATCAGTAATGGCTTCTCCTTTCAGACTCTTGATTCCTCTGGGCACTGCACTTCCATCAAGGTAGAATTCAATTATACCATCATCCAGGATAATTAGAAGATGAAGCCAAATATTCTCTTCTAAATATTTCATGACTGTTGTCTTGGCAACATAGGTAGTATTGGAACCCAGAGTTTTGTAATGAAGGGAAACCATCACGTGGGATTCGTTGGTTTGAATTTTTACCCCATAGTAGATGCTTCCATTACCATCGTCCTTTGCTATAACAAACCCATTCGTGTTGGCATTGGGCATTACCCAAGCTGAAAAGGTAAAGTTGGCGATTGAGTTGTTCCTGGAAGGATGGTATTTTGGATTAACAGTTCCAAATGCACCCTCTCGTCCACTGAAGTACAAAGCATCTGTTCCACTATGGTGACGCCTCATGTGTGGTTGTAAGTGCACAGTGCTGGGAAAAGTTCCAACCAGCAAAAGATCTATCATTGGAGGCAAACCAGCAGGGAACTCACTGGACAGTATTTCCCATCCTACACGTACATCACCAAAGACGCCCTGTTGCCTCAAAATGGTAAAGTTGGTGATATGAGACATATCATCTTCTGAGAGAACATCTTCTGCTACTTCTCTCTCTAAGCACTCTGGATCCAAGACAAAAACTCCAAAGGGATCATCATTGAGTGGAATCATTACTGTCACCTGAAGGTTGGTTCCAGCTAGTTGACCACCAGGACCTGGGGACCCACCTATAATAAGAAAATTTGTAATGAATGGGAAACCAGAATTTAAAGTACCTTCTAGTTTAGGGTGAAAACAAAAGGTTTGTTCAGCAAACTTTCAGTTAATAATTTATTCATCCATCAATGAACAACTGTCACCACATGGCTTTTACCACATTTTCAGGGGTATTCAGCATAATTTCATTTTAAAAACCAGTTCAGCCTAAAAAGAGAATATTAACTAGAGATGTTTAATTCCTGTGCTTAAAACCAAAAGTGATGGGGAAATTGATTGCTTAAAATTTGACCAATCTTTAAGACACCATGAATCCTTACTTCCAAACTTCCATTAATGTTTTGTTGGAGATGCTATATTTTGGTGGGAGAAAAAATCTATTTATAAGTTTGAGGATAAATGTAAGTTTTCATCTATAAAATTTAACTGAGCTAAGACCACAAAATAAACACTAAAAAAACCACTCCTATCAAAAAGGGTATTTTGACATACAAAGTCAGACAATCAAGATACATTTATTTCTTCATTAACTGTAATTTTTCTACAGGTCTAATTATTTAAATGTAAAATATTAAATTTTAGTGGTAAAATCAATGAAATGGGAAAACACAGCACCTGAAATATTTACTAGCTTTAAAATATAAAACTCATTGAATTCAGGAATTTTATCAGGAAAAGCATGGAGAATTATTGGTTTGGCTTCTTCTCCATCTGTAAAGTTAACAGTCCCTGAAGTTTCATAGAACTCTTGTCCAGGCTGCAAAGCAGACTCATTCTGAAACAGCTGCCAAGCCACAGAAACATCGCCAAAGTGTCCTCGCTGCCGCACAACCCTATGTAACAAAGTAAAGAAAATTCATTTTTATGGAAAATGTGTAAGTAGACAAAATAACTCTAATGGAGGCTTTCTGCATTTTCTCAGAAACATACTTTTTCTGTTTATCATTTTTAATATAAAGCAACCAGCCAGTCCTTACTGAGCAACCACGAAGAATCTCATGGGAGAATGAAGTGGAACTTAAAATAATAAAGAGAAGCAATCTTAAAAATCAGTCTTTGCCCGGTCAGTGTGGCTCAGCGGTTGAGCATAGACCCATGATCCAGGAGATGGTGGTTCGATTCCCAGTCAGGGCACAGGCCCAGGTTGTGGGCTTGACCCAGTCGGGGGCCTGCAGGAGGCAGCTGATCAATGACTCTCTCTCATCACTGATGTTTCTATCTCTCTCCCCCTCTCCCTTCCTCTCTCTCTGAAATCAATAAAAATATTTTTTTTCTTTAAAAATCAGTCTTCAAAGTCCAAACTGAAAGATAAATTCTAAGCCAAACTGAGAAACATTCAATGAGAACTTGAAAATGTTCTTCAAAAGCATGGGACAGGGTGAGGATAGTCACGTATCACTTGAAAGCAGGTTCAGAAGACCTTGGAGAGTCAAGCCTCTCAGTCCTGACCAAGGATGGAAGTTGGGGTAAGGAGCTTGGGGAGAATAGAATAATTTCTGCTCACCAGCTAAAGTGTCATTTTCTTTAAAAATAAAAAACAAAACAAGTGGCAACAGAAAAAAAAAAAAGGCTAAAATTTATTCAGGCAACCAACTTCAAAATTATTCAATTCTTAACCAATTTTTTCATTCTGAAAGATTAATGTTTCAAAAGATTTTATTGTATTGTACCCAATTTTGAATTTGCCTTTTCTAAATATGCTTACCAAAATGCATTAGTCTTTCCTTCTTCTACTGCTTTGTCTATGGGCTCCAAAGAAAAAATACCATTTGGGTCATCATTAGCTTCAATTATCACTGTAGCTATTCCATATTGATATACTACTGTATCACCTAAATTAAAAATGAAAAAGTCAGTAGTTAACTTCCTGTTAAATTTTTATTTTTAAATTAAGAAATGCTTTAGAATTAAATTCAAATTTCATCAAGAGCTTCCTCACTGAAGGTCATAAATAAATGAGAGAGAGATGCCTCAGTAAGTTTAATGTGACTTGCTTTTGAGGAAATGTCTAATTACAGAAGAACTACTTTATTGAAAAGTGTACAAGATACTTTTCTTTGCAATAGGAATATCACTTCAATACTTCAACTGGAAATTTTAAAAGTTGCTTTATCTAATTCAAATTTTTGAGGTAGATTTTTTCATTTCATAAAAAATGAAAGAATTACCCCACAACATGAAAATGTTCCTGTCCATATTAATTGGAATCACTGGCTTGAGTGCTTCCCTTTAATTCCCTGCCCTCAGGCAGCAGAGAGTGATCTGGTCATAGGACAAAGCAAAAAATACTCCTAGTGCCAGATCCTGGTTTCCAAGCAACACTCTTCACGGAAGAAACCAGGGTTTCCTGGAGGAATGGTTGATTTCAAGGTTGTAACAGGAAAAGTACAAGACGAGTTTGGAACTTCTTGCTGTTCCAGAAAGTAAGAAAATGTTCAAATAATAACAAGGACACATCAAAAAGACAAAGAAGTCATCCTGAACAGGGAGGGCACCACTGGCCAACTCCAGGACAATTGGGCCATTAAAAGAAATAATGATGCCAAACAAAACCCAATGCATGAGTAACAATATTTACATATTTTAAAGTACGTTCTTCATAAAATTTACTAATTACAAAGAGAAAAAAATACAGTAGACAAGGCAGGCAATCACTACCTAAATTGTGGCCAAAGTGAACATCACAGTAAAGGGACAAAACAAAATCATGTACCAATGGCAGGGACATGGTAACAGGTCAGAATCACCTTCTATGAAATTCCTGCCAAGGATGCAAAACCTGAATCTAATAATGATGAAACATTAAATAAATCCCAAAATGAGCAACATTCTACAAAATAGCTAGTTTATAATCTTCCATATTCTAAAGATCATGAAAGTCAAGGAAAAACTGAGGAACTACTCCAGACTGAAGAAATTAAAGAGTCATGACAATTAAAAGTAATACAGGATTCAGGAAATGGTCATTTTGCTAGAAAGAACATAATTGGGACAACCGGAGAAATCTGAATGGGGCCTGAGGCAACAATTGTATTAATATTAACTTCCTGATTTTAATGGTTGTACTGTGTTTAGTTAGGAGAACATCCTTATTTGTAGAAAAACACACTAATGTTTTCAGGAGTGATGAAGTATCATCTCGTCGACTTACTTTCAAAAGGTTCAGAAAAAAATAGCTCTTTGTGGTCTTAAAAGAATAAACATTAAAATAAGCTATAGCCTCCCCCGCCCCCCAACTTACTAAAGGTATGGTCAAAACCTTCTCAGGGCCCAAATATTGGGGTCAAAACAGCCTATTTCATTTACAGTGCAGAGAATGAACAGCCTATTTTTCCCCCTTGCAATTGTCATTCATTGTGACTAATAGCTTCAGAGAATTATCAAACAGCCAGTTGGGCTCAGCCACCTACAGAATGCAGCTTCCCAACCAGTATGCCCAGCACCCTGCTAGGAGAGCAAGTGGTTACAGAATTTTTGATGTCCTAAGCCCGTGGGTGACTAAACAAGGCTTAGCATAGCTTTAGCTAGAAGATTTTTATCTCTTTTATAATATCATAATTTTCTATGTGTGCTGTATTGTGAAAAAAGATTATAAATAATGCCATAGAGTATACCAGGTACATGAAGGTTCAACACATATTCTTCACCCCATTCCTCAAGAAAGCAATGAAACAATTTTGCTCTTGAATAGTCACAGATGATGGGTAAGTACTACTTGGCACCACTACTAGACAGTAGTATTTAATGTCACCTTAATAAAAGTGCTGAAACAACAGATCAGTCATAAAAGTACAATTTATTTACCTGTTGAATTAAAGAGGATTATATAAAAGTGTTCATCCGTTTCTGGGATATCATCTTCATTAATGAATACAGATATTCTCTGCTCTCTACTTCCAATCTCAAAAATAAGAGTTTCTCCCTTTTCAACAGGAACAAAGTCTCCCTCTCTTGCAGTTGCCTTTCCATCCATGGTAGCATATTGGACAGTGCAAACAACATCAACAGATCCATTTCTGAGAACTGTGAAGTCAGCAGTCTCACCTTCTTTAACCCTCACTACACGAGGTTCTGAAATATTCACAAAGAAAAGAAATATATGAGTTTTCATATTCCATCTACATGATTTCAGGTCACTTTATGTTTCTTCCTGTCCCCACAAGAAATGCCCTCCAATGTGACTTTGCTTCAAGACTCACCTCTGGTCCCAAATACTAAACGAGGCCCCCTTTAATTACTTCTAGCCAATGGTCTTCTTTTTGCCCTAATTCCTACTGAATCCACTGTCTTCAAAACCCAATTTGTTGGTCAATAACATATGATCTGAAATCCCCTACCTACAATTTCATACACTTCATTTCCAAATTTAGACTGTAAGTTCCTTGAGAAAAGGCCCACATATCTTATGTTTTATTTTTGTGAGGCAGTTAGCAGAAGGCTGAGCAAAGGACTAATTAAGTACATATTAACCAAAGGTTAAGAGCATGAATCAATAAAATTTAAAGATTCTTGCCATTGTAAATTGACTATCTTTCAAGACAGGCTTAAGAAAGAATTAGTCACCAATTAAGTCTCACAAATAAAACTCAAAGAAGTCTTAGATGGCAAAAGACAATTCTAAGGGAACCATTAAAGTGGCAAAAATGGAGAAAGCTTGATTTATGTGACCATTCAATATTAGTTGTATAGTAAGTGATCATCCATTAGGTACAGTGCCCAGACCCTGGACTGGCTACACTGTAGATTGGGAGAGGTTATGTAGAAGAGTATTTGTTTTTGCACAAAGCAAAGAAAATACCTTGGAGTTTGAAGGTGGGGGGAGAATAAAGCTAACAAAACGGTACTTACTATTTTTTTCCCTTCAGAAGATATTTAAAAGTATTTGTTAAAAGGTCAAAAAGATAAAATAATGATCATCCAAACAAATCACAAAATCATATTTAAACAAGCATCAATTATGCTTTATCAAAAATGTCCAGTTAAAAAATAATTGAAAATGTATATATATGCTGTTTAAGACAGACATAAACTCAAAAAAAAAAAAAGCAATACCACCTGCAAAATAAATGGGGTCATCATTTCTTCTAATCCTCAGAGTTGCAGTTGTCTTATTCCCTATTTTCGCTCCTCCAGTGGCATTAAGTAGGGTAATGGTGAATTCTTCCATTTCCTCTGGAATCTTTTGGAAAATGTCATACATGTTTTAAGTCATCCAATTTGTACAATTAATTCCATTATATATTCCTAAATTATTTTTAATTCTATTATAAATTATTTTAAATAATTTAATTTAAATAATTTAATTTATAAATTATAAATTATTTTAATTCTATTATATATTCCTAAATTATTATATATATATAAATGATAATGTCAATGTTCCTTTACATTTCTGAGGTAGAACCACCCTAAATTATTCAAGTAGGACTTAGACATCCCTCCCCTGGAATTTTCATATTCATTCATCCAAACTTTTTTCATATTCATTCATCCAAACTTTATTCATTCAGCCACTTTATTTTGACACACTATAAAATTTGCTGTAGATATCTTGCCTTATGTAAGCTAAAAATAAAAATACCACAGTCATATTATTTCTTTACAAAAATGGGATATATGTTGCTTACAAGAAAAGGATGGAACAGAAAAATAACTTTTTGACATATTTAGAACTGAGTTCTATATAATAGTAACAAAAGCTCAGCCAGCTCTCAAAGGCCACTTACAAACCTTACTGAAGTTTCACCCAAGTGTGTCATAAAGACTCATGTCCTAAGAAGATGAGGTTCCCTACATCTCCGAGCCTACATGAATTCCCAAGTGGACACTGTTTCTCTTTCACTTTGCCCATATGAGCTGGACTTCACGTCGTAAAAGAGTGTTGGCTTTTGTCTCCCATGAGGCGAGTCTGAAGTAAAGGAGGTCGGCTTCCACAGCTGTTCAAAGTGCAGTTCCCCTCCGAAAGGCCCACCCCCACTATTCCTGAGGTCTTTCTCTTCATTACCAGTAAGATGAACACCACACTGGACCCATGATCCATCTGGTTCACAGTCCTGATTCTGACAGTGCACCGTAGGATAGTTGGTAGATGGTGCACTTGTTTTCAAAGGGCCAAAGTACAAGGCAAGCCCTTCACCTCTCCCCAAACTGTGAATCCCTGGTATTTGATACCCACACAGGCTCACTGGCCACTATCAGTTCTACCAGTTCTAAGAGTTAAAAATGCCTCAGGAAAACCAAAAATAGTATTTTTCTTTTGGGTTAGAGTCAGACATTATCATACTGAGCTCTTTATTAATATATTCACAACAAAATACGTTACCAGATGTTTAATTATTTAATAAAAATAATTATTAAGCAATGACAGTAAAGAAAATTATACATGCAATACTAACCTCATCTGGAAGGGAGTAAATGGTGATATTTTTTGAAAATTCCTGATCTCCAAAGAAAGTAGTCCCTTGGACAGGAAATACATCTTGTGTAAAGTCTGGACTAACCACCCATGATACACTAACGTCACCAAAGTTGCCTCGATTTCTTATTACACCATAAACAGCTGTAAATACAAGTGTGTAAAATATATGTGAGTATATATTAAACAATTCTAAAATGATGAGTAAAGAAATTGCTCAAATAAACAAAAGTAAAAATAAGACTACTTTTTAATAAAAGCCAATTATTTGCTTAGCATAGCCTCCAAGGAACATATAAAATGCCTTAGCTTAGTCATTTCTCTGTATGCATATGATTGATAAAATAAATGGACTTGATCTTTTCTATCACATTTGGGATTTTAAAAGTTATTCAGCATTTGGCACAGAATAGTGATTAATTAGATACATCTATCCAAAGTCCTACAAGGAGATTTGCTAATATTTGCAGCTAGAGGAAGCTGCACACGCAAAAGTGATTTCCTTACCCAGAAAGACATTGCTCTAAAAATAAACTACTTCTCATTTCAAACCACTGCAATAGTTACCTAGCAGTTACTCTTAGTTTTAAAGTTTTTCCTATTTGACTCAGTATCATCACAATACTGTGCTTAAAATAAAAACAGCAATACTAAATATGATTCTTTAAAAATACCAATTTCTGCACTCCATGTAATTTCTAAGACAGACAAGTAAAAGTAACTATATGCTAAAAAAATGAATTCAAAAGTTATTAATTTCCCCTTCAGTAAACAGAAATAGAATATAAGAAGCAAAATAAATTACCACTATAGGTATCGTCTCCTTTACTTTCATTTATTGTAACAATTAGATCATCAGAAACAAATTCTATAATCCCATGAGGATCGTCATTTTTTAGAATCGTTATATTGACAACGGTAGCGCTTCCCAACTTGCTTTCCCGTTCACCATGGCTGCTGAGAACCACCCAATAGTGTTCATCCAACTAAAATGAACAGGTAGAATTAGGAAAAACACAAATTTGAAGTTTTCAGAGCACTTGAAAAATATACATTCAAGAACATTAATAGTCAACTTTTTCAGAAACACATAACTCAAAGGACAAAAGATCTGGTACTATTCCTTTAAAAAATTTTAGCATTCTCCCATTAATTAAGAAGACACCAGATATAAGTGAACATTATCCAAAAAGGGAAAAGATAAACAATGACTACTCTAAAACAGTAAGAAGCTAGACCTTATCACAGATGATCTAGTCATTTAAACTAATGAGAGCAAATAAAATAAATTCATTTAAAAGCCACATATGCACTGGTGTGTAAACATAATGGAACTATGCCTGGTTCCATTAATATAAAACTTAAATTTATTTCCTTTAAAAATGTAATTTTAAGAAAAACTCCTTCAGCTCAAAACCACATCATTAAAAGCTGAGTCAACGCAGATGACAAAATAAGACATAGAACTAAAAGGAGATGGAAACTGATCATGCACTCAAAGTTTCATTTTGTTTGGTATTTCTTTATGTAGGGTAAACATACATCATTAAAATCTGACTGTCTTACTTTGTTTTTCAAGCTTGTATTTCCTTTTTCAACCACAGGTATTTCTCAATCCATTCCTGCCCACTTTCTGTCCTGTGTCTTGTCAATGTCCGAAATATTTATATTTGATAATAGACTAGATACTATCAACTTTCCACAGAACCACAAGGAAAAAATAAAACCCCATACCTCTGGTATCCCATCCAATCTGCTCAGCAAGGTGATTACGATCTCCCTTTCCCCAGGTTTAAATTCCAGCACCCCTGTGTTTCCATAGAATTCATTGCTATCTCTTGGCTCTACCCAGTAGTGGAGAAACTGCTTAACAAGAGCTCCCCTGGATCGAATGATGTGGAGCTCTACAGATTCTCCTTCCTTAAAAAAAAAAATCCACAAAAATTCAAATCATACAATTCTTCTGAAATTGTGAATACAGAATAGATTGAAGTTTCTTTCAACTTACTTCTATAACATAGGGTCCTCTGGAAGCAGGAGAAAATTCAAAAATCCCTCCGGGATCATCATTTTCCAAAATTATTAGATCACGGCTAGTATATCCAGACTTCAGCACTTGATTTTCCACATTGACCCTGGAGAAGTCAGGGGGGGAAAAAGCACCTGCTATCATCCATAGTCTTAGTTCTGAATTTTGCAGGCTTCTAAGGCAATATTTACAACACTTTCAGGTAATGAATATAAAGGTTAGTAAGAGTTTAAACCTTAAAATGACTTTAAGTGTATTAAAATCACCTAAGAGCAAAACAGGTTTGTGCTCATAGCATTTATGGAAGAACTTCTTTTTTCTGGATTCATTATATCCTTTATGTTTGACTGAAACCAAACACTGCATATGTACACCAAGAATATAGTAACCAAACGTTGTAAATATATTGTAGTTTAAATTATAATGTACCAAATTTACAGATGTTTCCAGTTTTAGAAAAACTTATTTGTAACATGTACTTAAAAATATATTTAACTAAAATTGTTTTAACTTTACATACACTTGAATTTCTTTTAAAAATGCATTACATATGATTCTAATAACTGAATAAAAGTTGAATATGTGAACGAAAGCCACACGGATCAAAAATAAACAAAATTGTGATTAGATATTAGAAATACTTTGTGACTTTTCATATGTTTTTATTCACCTTGATTCTAACCTCATGCATTTTTCTTTTAATATAAAAGAAAATGTAATGCACATAAAAAATGGAATCAAATGGACCTCATATGCATGACATATTATAACAATTCCTATACATACCTCAAAAGAACATATTAAAACAAGATGGTTTTTTTTATTTCTGGTTTTTACGTTCAGTGTATAATTAAAATGATCAAAGGGTCTGGAACTACAAGGCTCTGAGGGTTTAAAAGCCTGCATGCTCTTTGAGAATTCTCAATCCTGCAAGCTGCTCTAAACCTTTCCAAATGTCACTTTCTATTGAACCGAAAAGTACTCTTGAACACATCTCAAAATCACAATGAAGCCACAATTAATATGTAGAAAGGATAGCTCACTTCCTATGTAATAGAGCATCTGAATTAACATCCTTCCCTAGCTTTTGGAAACCTGACAACCAATAACTAGCATACTAGTGGTCACAGAAGGGATTAGTCTAGATAATAGGAAATTTATTTGTTAATTGCTAATGCAGTCATATGATTTTTGTAGCAAATCTGCCCATATTTCATTCACATCAATATTTTCATTAATTAAAATTTCTTCTGTCCACATAAGCTAGGAGACAGGAAAACTAGATCAGAATATAAAATTTAAAAATCCATTTGGAGCATTAAATAATTTTTTTAAACTTTCTTAAACTATGCTATCCTTACATAAAAAGGCAAAAAAATTGTAAAGTTCTTTATACAACCAGGAAAATGTAGGCAGAAACTGCTTAGATACAAACCAATGGGAGAGAAGAGTTGTGATCACAAATTATCTGTTAAGCAAACTATAAGATTCACAAAGATGTTAGGTAAGAATTTCACAAACAAAGCACAAAAAATTTTCCCTACACTATGTGTAAACTATAAGGAAAGTTAAAATTTTAAATTCTTCATATATGTAAATACAGTAATTCTCAAACTTTTTATCAGATATCTTAAATGTATTCATAATTTAAAACTCAGAAAAAAAGACCTCATATAAGCTCCCTTTATCATTAAAAAATAAAAGTACACACAGAGCATGCACAGGCAGGTGGACAAGCAGAATTTCTCAAGACCTGTGCTCATGCAGAACAGCAGCTGTATCCAAAGCAATGGCTTGCAAAGCAAAATGTTGAATTACCAAAAACCAGGCATTATCTTGTACACTTACCCAAAATACACCACAAACCTTTCGGTTTCTACTCTGTCAACACAAAAAGAAGCATTGGAAGGGGAAACAAGAAACAGACACCATTTGCCAAAATCTCGCTGATACTGCTAGAAACTTAGAATGGCAAGGTAAAAAGGAAGCTTTCTTCTTTTTCATCCTGTGAGCTAGTAATGCCCACTTTATGGGAACTCTGCACACTGGGTTCTTTGCTATTGACAAATGCTAGCAAGGGGTTTGGCAGTTCCCACTTAGGGAAGATGACCCCATGGCCAGCGAGCATGCAAGGCCCATTGAAGACATTCCTTTCCAGGCCTGCTCCAAGGCGCTGGGGCCTGCCAAGCACTTTGCATGCTTACAAACCGCAACAGCTGAGCAAATTTCATTCAGCCTGGCTTTTAATTACTTAGTAGCTTTAATTAGTTTTTCTTTAAAAAAAAAAAAAAAAAAAACCTCCATCCTCAGATCTAAAGCCAACTGTGCTTTGAAAAAATGAAAACTCTAGAAGCAGAGAAAAATATACCTCTCATCATTTGTGTAGAAATATACTCAAGAAGCCATATCATTACATTATTTAATTATGACAAGTATTACTCATATATAACTTTATATCAGGAAATCTAAACACTTTTCCAAATTCCCAACATAGTGCATTTTCAAACAGCATTAAAAAACACATGTCAAAATATGCAAACCTATTGCTTCACTTTTAAAGTTAAATGACACTATAAATAAAAGGTTATATAGAACATATATCAAAAATTTTAAAAATAAACTGGCATAATAAAATTGTTGATCTGGGGAAAATGAAACAATACAATATTTTAACTGGTGTAGTATTAAAGATTTATAAATTGTTTAATACTAGGGCAAGTTTTATCTATATTTAGTTGAAATATAGAAAATTTGCACTTTGATATTAAGAGAAAACTGTAACTGTAAACACAATAGAGTGTTTATTGTAGAGTGATTATTTTTGTTGCAATATTATATTGTAATTTACTGTGATCACATGTACTAGCATTCATTCATTCTTTCATTTTAGTTTTGTTGAAAATTTGCAAACCTCAGATAAAAGTTTTGAAAAATTATTATTTTAAGTAGCAGATTTTATTCTCACATTTATTTAAATATAAATATGATTTGAACACTCAAATGTGATCAGCTCATTCTTGTTCATGCATAATTGAGATAATACAAGTATGCATTAGTTATTAATTGAATTAAAACATTTTGGTATAAATTTAAACCAATATTCTCTGTTTTAAGAGAGAAACCAATGATTTCTGAAATTCTCTATACCACTATTTGTACTTCCTTGTGAACTATTTTTATCCATAGGAAAAACTTAAAAGTTATATTTAATTCATGTCAAAGGTTTATATGATAAGGTTAAAAATGGCTATTTTGAAAGAATATGAAGAACAGTTACTATGAACTTGCAGAGGTAAAATTTAAATCATTCTTCAAACATTTAGTTCAGAGCAGAAACTCTCAGCTACATCTTTGGTTTATAATTGCTCTTCATTTTGCTTTAGTTTCTTTAAGATTGAGCATTGATTTAGTAAGTACTCAAACCTAGCTTTATATAAAACCCACATAAGTGAAAAAAAATGAAAATTTTCAGTTTACATTTATTACATTTCACTGATTTATTTCATCATATGAAATATGTTTCCTTAAGGTTTAATGTAAAATATATATTAAAACTGTAGTCATTTACACTGTGTGTGTTTTTTTATTCTTTCCTTTTTTGTTTGCTTGTTTTGTTGTTCTTTTATTTTACTTTTCATATAAAAAAAGAAAGTAAGCATAATGTGGTTCAGAAAGCAAACCAGATGAACAGCGGACATTCAATTCATTTGTTCCCTACAATCTGTATTTTTTTTCTCATAAAAAACAACTACTCACTAGGTTTATGAAATGTGTTGATACAAAACACCTTCAAAGAAAAACCTATAAGAGGTTGACAGTAAAATACAGAGAGGAACAGGGGTCACATAAAATAATTACCACTCTAGTCCTGATTAATATAGTACAAAATAATGCCTATTAAATTTAACTGTAAATTTTATTGTCTTAAAAATATAAATTTTTCAAAGCCCTCAAGTCACATTAACTTTAATATGTTAACAACTTTAATATAAAGAGACCTGTAGTACATAAGCTTCATTTTGATTTTTAAAAAAATAATTAACATCAATTAAACAGTTTGTTTTTTCGTTTTTGGAAAGGTTTTTTGAACTGCTGAAAAAAATCTCTGATGATTGTGATGTTTTCTTAATATAAATTACCCACTGAGAAATGTTAAGTAAATCCTTATTATTACTGAAAAATAATGCTTAAATTTGTATTATTTTGATTTTCTGGAATATAAGTATTATTTAATGTTTAAATTCCATAGAAAAAATGAATTTTATTAAATGAAGATTAACGGTTTCTTTGAACTCACTCAAAAGAGCTCTAATCCTCTCCCGTGTTGAAAATGAAGCCAGCAAAGCTGTTTGCTTAACTTAATATTTTAGATTTGTTGCTACCTATTTTTTAAATATGGCAACATATTAGCTATGCTTAAGATTTATCTGAAACCTTCTATAAATTCTCTATGAAGTCTTTCCTCACAATGAATAGCAAGGTAAAAGTTCACAATTTCAAAATATGCAGTCCTACCAGAAGCCATCAACATCAAGGTAACAGTAAGGAGTCCAGCATATTATCTCAGTTTTTTCTTTTTACTTTATACGGAGAAAAGAATCGAAACAAAAAAAAAATTTTTTTCTGAGAATTTGAACACATAAATGTACTAAGCATTACCTAAATAGATTATTACCTGTCTAGGGAAAGTGTTACCGTCTCATTCATTTCTGGTATGTCATCAGCTTTGACAGTAATGTTGATTGTTGTGTCACTTTGGCCAGATAAAAATACAACAGAACCATTAAAGGGACCTATATCGTCCAGGGTCACTGCTTTTGAATTAAAGCCAGAGGGCTTCAAACTCCAATAGACAGTAGCCTGGCCATCAGTTCCATCCCGATGTAAGGGAATGTATACCTTATTAAAAGAACAACAACAAAAAAAAAAACCACAGAACAATTTCTTATATACTCACATATAAGTTTTTCAGTGATTGTGTTCACATATTGTGTGAATATATATACTGCATAGAAAAGTGAACCAAATGACATTAAAAACATTTGCACAAGCCTTTTCTTTAAGCTTGAAAATAATTTTAGATAGAATTACATTTATTAGGTTTTGTTAATCAAATTATTAACAAAATTGCCCCCACCAAAAAAGATGCCTAACTAGGAATGTCTTTAAAAAAGACTTAAACATTCTTTTTTAAAAAAAGAAAAAGTGATGGAGAGCATAGAACAATTTGGCTAAAGAATAAATTTCAATCTGAGGTTCTCTAAAAAAAAAAAGGAATTAATCTAATGTCACAATATAAACAAAAATAAACCTTTGTGATTACAGTGGGAAAATTATATGTTATATAAAATGCATCCCAAAGTGATAGGGGGTAATATAAGAAAATAATAATATAAGGAACAATAATAAATGTTTTTAACTAATACAATAAATGCAGTACAAATAAAATTAGAGACTCAAATCGGGGGTCTGGGTTACTTTGGGCCTGTTATTTAACCTCTCTGACCTCAATTTCCACATGTGAAATGAAGTTAGTGGCTCCCTGTTTGTAAGTGTGTGGTGAGGATCAGAGTACCACTCCACAGTATGAACTACATAGATGGAAGCTATTAGAAAAGTCCTGAAACAAACTGTATCTCGTCATTTAACTTAAGTGTAGTACACATTCAATATATATAATAAAAGGACACTGTAGATGATGATGAAGTTTTTCAAACAAAGAATACAAATGAATATTTAATTGTAGACACGCTATTCTTTTTAAACTGCTAAATAAGGTATCCTCTTTGTTCTTTGCCCTTAAAAACAATCCTGTCTTGAGGGGAAAAGAAAATAAAGAAAGACATTTTCCCCACTAACCATTCTGCGAACTTGGCTAGCAATGGTCAGGGCTGGGGACTAAAGAGCCAAGATTCTCAGGAGAGACAGAAAATATGAGAGGACTGTACCCTTAAATCACCAGAGGGAGTGGGCATGGACCAGGCTGTAGATGGGACAAAGAGATCAAAGGGAAACGCCCACTTTTTCTGCTGTTTCCCAGGAGAGGAAGAATGAAAGTTCATGGAGCCCAAAACTTTTCCCCCCAAAAGCTAATTTCCCTCAAGGGAAAAATGTAAAATGGTAAATTTACAGTTTTATAAGATAAATGAATAAAAAGAGTCCAAACCTTAAGAAAAAGCTAAATCTTTTTTTTTTTACTTTTTTTAGAAGAAAACAGTATATTAAGAAAAATATAAAAAAAAATGAAAACCATCTTGAAAAATGGAGCTTCTCTGCCAATATATAGAATCAAATATATAAACAAAGGAAGCTATGGTCACCATAGTTTGACATGAGGTTTTGGTATCATAAATTGCTCTCTCTTCTCATTCCTGATCTGAACCTCAAACCAGTTTAAATCATATGCAAGTGTGAGAGACCTGAGCAGGGTCTTAAGGGACAGACTATGGTTCAGGGAATGGCAGGACTGAAGGTCACTAGATAGTTGGTGGGAAAATTCAACCGGGGTAGGGCACGGAGGGAGGGATGCTGTATATGTGAGCATGCTTTTGTGTGGGGGTGGAGTATGGGAGTATGCAATAATTTACTCACATATATAATACAGAATTCCTAAGATTAGGCATTCTACAACTTTACCACTATCACCTTCACTACCAAGCATAGTACTCCAGCCCTGCCGAAGGCAGGCATGAGTAGCTCTCAGAAATGGGATGAGTCAAATGTACCTGTGGTATATCACTCTATCAAATGTCATAGCACTATCCAAAAGCAGCCATATCAAAAAGTACTACTTTTGCTGTGAGCAAATAAAATTCTGATTTTATCAAATATGGCCAAAGATGATGGAAAATCACAGGTTCATCAGTTACTTATTTCAAATTACATATTGAAGATTGGCTGCAGATGGTGAAGCCTTTCATTATCTGTTAACTCTATTTGCTAACCCTATAAGACAATTAGTGTCTATACATTATCTCAAACTCACTAGGCCCCAATGATAAGAGAAAGGCTACTTACCACTTCAGCAGGGGAATCTTCTGGCTCATGCAAAATGATTGGAAGGTTGCTAATAAAGCCAATTTCTCCATTTGCAATGTCTGGAGTAACTGCTAAAGAAATATTTCGAATTTTGCCAAATCTAGGACTGATAGGTGGGATTGGGGGATTTATGTTCACCAACTCCACAGTTTCCAACTATAATTAAAAAATAACAACAACAAAATTGAACAGAAATGTTAAAATAAAAGTCTTAATTGCAAGGGGCAACAAAGTCAACCTGGAAAAGGCCACCAATAACTTAGCACCTTCACGTTTTTCATCCTTTCTTCTCCATCCTGCTTCATTTCCTGCAGCGGCTCCTTGAGTTCCTTCTGCTCCTTCGTTGTTATTATTTCCCAGGGGTCCTTCTAAGCCCTTTATCTTATAATTTTATACCCTCTCCCTAATCATCTCTAGATATCTCCTTCAAGTTTCAAAAACTTTATAAACCAACTGCCATTAGATATGACATAAGTGTCACACAGAAACTAGGCAGATAAAATATCCAAAATTGAAATCACTATCTCTGTTTCATGTCCCCTCACTGCTACCATCACCAGCACCGCCATCTGCTTCTCCTCCTTGTTACCTACACCCAACCACCTTGACCTCAAAGCCAATTATCAGAGTTGCCCACATCTCTTTCCTCTGCTCCACTGGTCCACACCTCTAATGAATCACACACACCCCTTCTCTGCCAGAGAAGATTCACTCTCAGACGACCATTCAAATTCCAAATGTGACTTAACACACCCCTAAGTTTATAGAAATGCAACACATGTATAACACGTAGTGTCCCTGTGATTAGTGAACATGACCACCAGAGTAACTTTCATGGTGTTCTTCTCATCTAGAATGGCTGCCCTTCATCATCTCGCACGTCCGAAGTGTATTAGCTCTTAAATACCAATTACATTTCCCTCCCCCCCACGAAGATTTCCTTGGATTCTCTAGCCCTTTTTATTCTATTTCTTTATGAACTTCTATTGCTACTCTCACTAAACTGAGACTTAATTATACATTTCACATATTGCTTGTTTATCATCATTATATGTGTTCCAGACTTTTACTTCCCAACAGGACTATAAAGTTCTTGTGAGTCTGTGTCCTCAGCATTTTCCCAAAAATGACACAGATCTGAAACTGCAGCAGCTACCCAACAAATATTTGTTGACTCATCTCTCTAACACAAACTGAACTCTGTAAGAATCCAGATCTATCACAAACTTTTAACATCTTAATATTCTAACTTTTCAAAATTCAACTTATCAATCTTCACAGCATACTCTTGAATATAGGAATAATCATTACAGGACTGCAAAAAGCATAGAGATTTTAGGTTAAAAAGCAATTCTGAACTTAATGAAACGTTATGGATCTCCCACTCTAGAGCTCTCTGTTAGGCTTTGTAATGTGGAAATGACTATGATTTAAGTTGGTTTTTCACAAGTGGACTGAACTGGTACTGATCCTACATATAATCTTACAATATTTGATAAACACTATACATTTTAAAGAACAAAAATGAATGCCTTTTAAAAACATCACACACTTTGCTTTGAAACTAATAGGCAGGAGAAAGATATTAAAAATCCCCTATTTGGTAAACATCAATTTGAGTCAAAGAAAAAAAAATTAAACTGACAAATTTTGCCAAATATTGGTATATAGACTGAGTCAAGTAAAATAGAACATGTGATTCCTTAGTGTACTGAATTTACTTTATAAAATAAAATGTAAAGATAAATAGTTAAAACCACACAACTATAACTGTCATTCTTTCTAGAGAAAAGGAATATATACCCATGTACATATATATTTATCTTTAAAAATAGCACAAAGAATAAACAAATAAAATATGTATATTTGAATGGCATATAAATATAAAGTATGCATTGTGTTTATAAAATACACCAGTCATGCATGAGACATGTTCGTGAATGAACGTTCTCATTCCCGTGTATTCACAAAACACTAAGCTGAAAATACTGTTTAAAACAGCAAGGGGGGAAAACTCAATATAATTTTATTTCAAAACTTTCTAAAAAGAAAGGAAGTAAGTCATATCTTGCTTACATTTATCAAAACAGTTACAGAATTAATTCTAAATATCATATTTTGAAAAATATAAAGAAGGCAAAAAGAAGGCTATAAAATAAACTGAATAAAAGGGAAATGCTAATTTTACATAGCTTATTTCCTGGTCTCTAAGCCTTTTTGTCTGGTTCCTTAAGCATCTGCTAAATCAAACTGCTCCATTCATAGAGTCGTTCTTTGCTTTCAGACAGTTTGCAACTGGGACAGCACATTAGTAACCCCAGGCTTGCCAAAAGTTGTATCTCAGACTGATGCATGTAGCCGAGAGGGCTACTGAAGAATGCAGAGCTCGAGTCTCAGATTCTCCTTTCTTCAGTTTCATTCAACTTTCCATGCAGAGCCCGATGCCCCCTATTCTTGAGTTGCTCATCCATTATGTACTATACAAACTATACAACCTAATTCCAACCCGCCTTCCAGAGCCTACAGCTATTTGAACCTCAGGAAATTGTGTCAGTGACTAATAATGCCTTTTTTCCCCTACAGTGTTAAATTAAACTGTCTGCACAGTGAGAGCTTTGTTTTTTAACTGAATATACACATAGATAAAGAATTCAATTTGGAATTAGTGGTGCAAACAGATTTCTAACCCAGGATCACCAAAAATTTAGATGTTACATGCTTTTTCAAGTGTCATCTTACTTTTCAAGTGTCATCAAAAATAAGTTCTGCCATGTTCACATAGAATGTTGAAACTTAAAATAGCTAGGATAATATCTGACCCATAGAAGGTTCTTTCGGGTTTTGTTTATATAGGGATTCTCTGCAGCTACTTGGATAGAAATACTGAATATTTTTAAAAAACTAAAAGTTTAAAATAAAGGTTACTAATGTTGTCATCCACAGTAAAAAAGTGGTTGAGGCAGGATAAGAAATCAACAAGCTAAAACGGAAACAGAAGAGTTCTCTACAAATCAAAATCTACATTTCTGCATTATCAGCTTTCTCATTACTGCAGCTACTACAGGGATGCCAGGAGGGAGGCCCAGGCCTCCAAGAGAGCAAAAGCAAGGGTGTAAAACTTTTGTTTCATTCCACTTAGTTTAGTAAGTTGGTTCTCATATGAGTTGTGACCTATGCAAAACTGAAGACAAAAGGGAGAACTGAATACTGAAATAACAGAAACACAAAAACCTTAAACATATGCTACAAATTGAATGTTTTTGTGTCTCCTTGGAATTCATATGTTGAAACCCTAACCCCTAATAGTGATGGTATTCAGATTTAGAGCTGTTGTGAGGTAGAGCCCTCCTGATGAAATTAGTGCCCTTATAAGAAGAGACAGCAAAGAGTTTGCTTCCTCTCTCTCTCCACTATGGGAGTGACCAAGGAAGAAGACCTCAGTCTCCAAGCCAGGAGGCGCCCTCACCAGCACCCCTCCATGCTGGCCCCGGATCTCGGACTTCCCTGCCTCCAGGCTGTGAGAAATAAATGTCTGCTGTTCCAGCCAGCCAGTCGATGGGATTCTTTGTGGTGGTATGAACTGACTGAGACCATGTATATTAATGAGAATGCTCTGAATACGGAGGACACCGATAGCAGAGAAGGCTAAAGAGATCGCTGGCACCAAAAATAAAAACAAAAAGCAAAAACCTCCATTAAATTCTGAAGCTCCACTTGACAAGTTATTGTCTCCCAAAGGTTCTTGAAAACTCCTAAGTTTAGAAACACTACCCTAAGGGAAAACTGGTGAAATTAGTATGCATTGCCATATATTAATAAAACCAACTTTAAAAAGTTATGACAGGAGAAACAAAATGGTGCATAGATAACAGCTGCACCAGCCGCCTCCCGCAACCACATCAAAATCACAACTAAAATATAGAACCACCATCATCAGAGCCTCCTGAGATCTGGCTGCACAGAAGCCCCACAGCCAGGGAGCTGAAGCAGCACCAAGACCAGCAGGAGGGGCAGTCGCGGGCGGATGGCCGCTGAATCCCAGAGACACGGCCGCGGGCGCACACCCCGTCCGCGGGGTAAACCCAGGAGGACATCTCTGCTGTGGGGGTTTCCCGGAGGAGGGAGGGGTCCCAGCCCCACCTTGAGCCCCCAGCCCAGGGCGCCAGGCCAGGAAGAGAAGTCCCTACAACTCCGGGCTGTGAAACCAGCGGGGACTGTCTCTGAGGGTCCCGGAGGCTGCAGGGGTCCCAGTCTTTCCTCTAAAGGGCCCGGCACGGACTCACTCGGACGCTCCCTCTGAGCCCAGCGCCGGGAGCAGCCTGAAAGGACCCGGGACACTCGGGGAGGAACTAACCTGCCTGGAATCCGGGCGAGAGGTGGAGGGGCGGCTTCCTCCCGGGCAGAAGGGCTGGCGGAGGCCATGGCTCCTGTGGCGAGTCCTCCCCGCACACAGCCGGCAGGCAGACCCCATATTTGAGTCGCCAGCACCTGACTCACGCCTTTGGCCCCGCCCCGTGATTCCCGGAGGCCCCGCCCCTCCCCACCTGCAGCTCATCCAGGCCATTGCCAGGGGCTTTTCTGTGCAAGTGGCCTCTCGAGCCTCATGCTTAGGACTTTCCTAAAACCTCTCAAACAAGCAGCAGCGGGCCCCATACGGCTTGATAAGTGGCCCCAGGCCTGGCACTAGCGGCAGCCTGCGCTGGCTCATAGCTTGGCCTCCTGGACACCTCCAAGCCCAGCACAAGTAGCAGCCAACTACGGTTTGCTGTGTAGCTCATGCTGGGTGGCCCTGGGCAAGGCACTGGCACAGGCTCACTTTGCACCTCCCAGGAGGCCCCAGAGACAGTGCACCTGGTGGTCAACTTGACCACGCTGGATTACAACCCTACCACATCCACGAGTGACACTCAAGGGGTGCACTTGGTGAACACCAAAGCTCCACTGAAGTAAATCCTGCTCCATGGGGGTGTCTCCAGCACAGCAGCTCTTTGGCTATAGTTGCAGCTGGTCCTCACTGCCGATTTGTCTGGGGGTCAATTCCTCCCAGTGTCGCCAACTGCAACCAAAGCTCAACTACAACAGGTCAGAACACAGAACCCACACAGGGGAGCACCTAGAAGGCCCAGCTAAGGTGACTGGGGAGGCTGAGCCACTGGACCCTACAGGGCACCTACTACACAAAGCCACTCTACAAATTCCAGGAGACATAGCAGCTCTACCTAATACATAGAAACAAACACCTGAAAGCAGACAAAATGTGGAGGCAAAGAAACATGTCACAATGGAAAGAACAGAAGAAATCTCCAGAAAAGGAACTAAATGAAATAGAGCCAAACAAGCTACTAGATACAGAGATCAGAACTGTGGTTATAAGTATGCTCAAGGATATTAGTAAGACTATTATGAAAACAAGCGAGACCATCGATGACTTAATAAAGTACCAATCAGAAATGAGGACTACATGAACTGAAATGAAGAATAATTTACAGGGAATCAACAGTAGAGTAGAGGACACTGAGAATCAAATCAGCAATTTGGAACATGAAGAAACAAAAAACACCCAACCAGAAGAGCAAAAACAAAAAAAGAATCCAGAAAAGTGAAGATAGTATAAGGAGCCTCTGGGACAACTTCAAGAGGCCCAACATTTGTATTATTGGGGTGCCAGGAGAGGAAAGAGAGCAAGAAATTGAAAACCTATTTGAAAAAATAATTACAGAAAACTTCCCCTACTTGGGGAAATAAATAGACTTACAAGTCCAGGAAGCACATTGGATCCCAAACAAGAGGAACCCAAAGAGGCCCACAGCAAGATACATCATAATTAAAATGCCAAAGGTTAAAGACAAAGAGAGAATCTTAAAAGCAGCAAGAAAAAAGCAGTTACCTACCTACAAGGGAGCACCCATATAACTCTCAGCTGATTTCTCAACAGAAATCTTGCAGGCCAGAAGGGAGTGGCAACAAATATTCAAAATGACGAAAAACAAGAACCTACAACCAAGATTACTCTACCCAGCAAAGCAATCATTTAGAATCGAAGGTCAGATAAAGAGCTTCTCAGACAAGGAAAAGCTAAAAGAGTTCATCACCCCCAGACCAGTATTACATGAAATATTGAAGGGTCTTCTATAAGAAGAAGCTAATGAACAAAAGAACCTGACGAACAAAATAGATCCAGAGACACTGACGCATGCAACAGACAATCACATTTCAGAGGGAAGAAGGAAGAGGGAAGGGGGATGGAGGGTGGGAAGAGATTAACCAAAGAAGTTATATGCATATATGCATAACCCATGGACACAGATAATAATGGGATGAAGGCCTGTGGAGGAGGTGGAAGCAAGGTTGAGGGGGTCAATTGGGGGGAAAATGGGACTGTAATACTTTCAACAATAAAGATAAATTAAAAAAAAAAAGTTATGACATGTATTTGTATAAGTCCAAACTTAAAGCTCTTTTTAAAATTTCTAAACATATCTAAGTTCTGGTGGCAGCATCCCAGTTGCTTTAACTTCTTGCCAGGGCCATGGGCTTAACCACTTGCTTAATTCTACGTCACAGACCCAGATCCCCCACCAGTCAGTCAGTTCATCTCACAAGAGTTTCCATAGGCCTCAGTGGACGCAAACACAGTTGTAAATAACAACATGTCCTGTTCACCCATCACTCCAAAAGCAGAAATTCAAGGGTCCTCCAAAGAGTGGGTTATCCTCATAGACAGAAATATGCATCATATCATGATTTCCTCATTTTGAGGATACAATAAAATAATAATAATAAAAACAGTAATAATAATAATAAATATAAGGAGCAGGATGTCCTGCCACTAGTAACAAAACCTTTGGGAACACTGGAAAAATGTCTCCCTTTTGGTAGGTATATTAGAAAAAAGACTCCCTACAAATTATGTATCTCCATAACAGGTCACCCACTAGACCTTTTAGCCAGGAATTCTCAAGAAATGTACAAACAGTACAAGCATGGGTGGTAATTCAACTTAAAAAAAAAAAAAAGTCTTCAGAATAAAAGGGCCACCCACCCCACTGAGTACACAGCAAGGTGGACATAACCCTGTAAAATTTAGAACTCCAAGAAGATGCAAAAAAAGGAAATGCTTTCAGAGATAAAGAGCACATTATCTACAAAGATAAATTATTTCTTTCCCCCCAAATTTCATATCAGCACCTATAAAAATTAAGTGACAAAACTTTTCAAGTTCTGAAGAAATTATTTTAATCTAGAAATTTCTACCAAGCCAAACTATCAACGTATAAAATTTCATTTTTATATGCTCAAAGACTCAAAAAGTTTACCTTGCACATACATTTTCTGCACATGTATTTGAAGAGAGATATACTACAACAAAACTAAAACACAACTTGAGGAAAAGGCAAGAGATCAAGAAAACTCAAAAGTTCAGTAAAAAAGGTCCCAGGTAGCAGGTGTGAAGCAAGCACAGGACACAGTACAGCTGAACTCAACACTCAATGTGTGTGAGACAACTGGAAGCCCTAACACGGAGAGGACGGCATATAAAAAGGGGGTGATTACAAACTCCAAAGAAAGCAATAAACTGTAAAATAAAGTCTAGGCAAAACTGTGAAACAAATTTAAATGTGGCATGATTCAAAAACATCAATAAAATATGAGATTTCATTTGCTATATATTTCAGTTGGCCAAAAGTACAGTGACATAAGATTACACTCTATCAGTCATTCATACTATCTGAATCTGTATTATATTTATTTACATTACCAATATTTGATAAGCACCCTTTCACTGCTTTCTAATTTTCAGAATCAACCAAAACCAACTTCACGAAAAACATAACCATACTATCATAAGTGAGCACAGATGTTTTAAACTTTGACAATAAAAATGTTAATAAAAGTTAAGAAATAAAAGAGACAAGATGGAAGAATATGCCATGATGCCCTATTATTAAGTAGATGAAAATCCAGAGATGCTAGCTACAGTTAATAGATAAAAAAATAGATTTTTAAGTATATTATTTAAAAGTATCTACACTATACAATTTTTCTCATATTGCTTTTTTTATTTCTGGAATGCCTTCCCTGCAAGTAACCATCATGAAAAACATCTGTCCTATAAACACCATTCCTGTGCTACATTTTCTCAAATCATTCAGAAGTGCAGGTCTCTCTCTTTTTTTCTCTCTCTCTCCTCCCCCATTAACAGTTTGTGAGTTACTTCATTATGTCATCCAATATATTCTGACCTGCATTTCATGTCTGATGTGCTTTTATTGTCACCTGATTAAAATTTTAACTTCGGTAGAACCCTTGCTTGTTTTATTCATCCTTACATGCCTTAGGAACAGACACAGTCTGTCTTTGGACTTCCTAAGTAACTTATAGTAACCAATAGTAGAATCCAAACTATAAATGAGAGCAAAATAATGGTTAGTTAACACTCTCACATAGATAAGTATGTGTACAATTTAACCAAAGTTGAGATTATTTTAATCATTAAAATACCTGCACTAGGAAGTGGGCCCCATTTTGAAGGAATGCATCATTTCTTATTGGTAATTTTGTATTGACTTGGGTTTTTTGTTCTGGAAAAATGAGGCTATTTTTCCTGGATACATTTAAGATGCCATCTTTTGCTCGCAAAGGGTCCACAGCTCCAGCAGGAATATAAAGTGCAGAAAAAAACAACCTCACATCTCCTTTAGTTCCTCCTAGTCTTGTAAAACTCAAGGATAAATATCGTTCTCCTGGGCTGCTTTCAATCTTCTGGTTTTCCATAGGAAAAAATGTTATTAGGCCATAAACATCATCACTATCCTGAATGTAGAACAAAAGCTGTGGATAAAGGAATGAAATATTAAAATGTAGAATTCCCACATCTGAGATTACCAAACTGTTTATTTTCTAGGCTATTCTGATTTTTAATATTCATTTATATATCATACCTAAAACTGATCACTTCTTATATTACTAGAGTAAAAGATGAGTCCAAAACAAATCTGAAAACCTTCCTAATTTATAGTTTATAGAATATTTTAAGAGTAAACATTTTATCTACAGAAGGGACAACCTTGAGCAAGTGAAGCAATCATCATTTCCAAAGCCAGTGTTTTTCCCGTCACATCAAAGTACACATAAATGTGGTTTGTGTGATCAAATTCTTTGGCTCTTCTACAGCAGAGAAATACTTACACGAGTAAAGCATAACAAGAGGCCTACCTCTGCTGGTTCGCTCACTTCTGCGCCTCCACGTACTGTATGAGGCAGAATCTGCAGTAGATAAGCTTCTGCCTCTTCTGGAACATCATCATCAACGACAGTAAGAGGAATGGATGCCAACATCTGGCCTTGTGCAAAACGGAGAACTCCGGAACTTGGTCTGATATCGTCTGTTACTGGTGAGGGATCACTGCTATTCCGTGTCAATACCCAGTTCACTGAAATATTGCCATGGGTGCCACCATTTCTAACCACTGTAATATTTTCAAATCTAGAATTTTTTAAAAGAAATATATAGTCACATAATACACTCTAGTTCCCTTAGATGAACTTTTCTACTGTTTAGTTGGCCATCAGACAATGGTAAAAACAGACTCCATGTCATAAAGAATGATCTGGGGGGGTAGCCGGAAGAGATTAACCAAAGAACTTATATGCATATGTGCATAACCCATTGACACAGACAATAGTGCGGTGAAAGCCTGGGGAGGGGTTGAGAGGGTGGCGAAGAGTGTCAATGGGCGGGGGGGGGGGGACATCTGTAATATTTTCAACAATAAAGATAATTTTTTTTAAAAAAAAAAAAGATGATTGTTTTTAATATGAAGGGTTTGATATGTAAATATGTCCTAGGAAACTACCGAAACAGGAATTCACATGCATATTTAAATCACTCCCAACGTAGGAGAGAAAACAGTGAGACCGTGGTGGAGAAAATGACACATACCCTCAAGAGTTCAGCATTGTGTCCAACACCACAAATATTAAATCTTGGAATAACATAATAAAATGATTGTAGCAACAGGTTTAAAATAAACCATACCTTGATGTTGTATCTTCATCAATTATAACTGTCCTTTCAAACAAGACACTGTTGAATGAGAGGACTCCATAAGGTTTGTCATTTGCCTTAATGGTGACTTGTACAATAGAAGGGCTTAATAGCACAGCATCTCCCTTTAAGGTATCTTTTAGTAACACAACATGAAATGATTCAGCAATCTCTGGTATGGTGTCATCAACTATTTGAAATTTCAGGTATGATTCATGAACAAAAGGCGGAAAAACAATAGTTGTATTTGGCTGAAGATCAATGAAGTCTAAGTTTTGCTGGGCATGCGCTGTTGAATTCCCAGTTACAACAGCATAACTGATTGAAACTTCATATTCATCAGATCCAATCAGATGTCCACTGTCATTTTTTCCACGAACCACTGGAATTATGAGTATGTGATCTTCCTCGGGTACCAAATAAACACTCTGAATGAATCTCACAGGACTATCATTTTTCTTAATGATGATCTCAACTGAGCTCCTAGAAGCATTAATCTCGGCTCCCCCTTCTACACTTTTCAGTTGAATCAAAAAAATTTCATCATTTTCTGGTATCTGTCAAAGAGATATAAATTGTGGCAAAACATCAGTAACTAAAACGCCTGCAAGGAAACCAAAATGTAAAAAGTCACTATGTTTCAATACAATTACATAAAATTTAAAAATCTTTAACTGAAGGGAGCCTATAGAGAGACCTGTTTAGTGTCCATTTACTGAAATATTTTCTAAAAGTAAATAACATTTTAGATAGGGAAGGAAAAGTTCATAAGGCAATGGTATGAACAGGTAATGGAGTATAGGTATAATGTCTTTCAACCCTGATCAACCTTTAGATAACTCTACAGATTTGACAGTAAAATGAACATATATTCTTACTAGTTTTGTTAGGTTGGTAGGGTCAGAAACACCATTCAAGGTCAAATAATATCTAAGAATCTGGAAAACTACATTAAGCATCACATACAAATTATTAGTGTTCAACCATGTGATTTATTCTTGTTTCTTCCTAAAGAGTTTCTAATCAGATGATACCAATCATATGATTTCAAAAATACTCACCATGCCTCTCTGGAGAACAAACTGTTAAGAGTCACTATTAGAAAATGCTGACATTGTTCAAAATATATATATACTCTGTATATATTGTTTGTAACTACACGGAAATCCTAGGGACAATCTCCACTGTGCTGTTTGAACTTTCTGTCACTATAAATTCTATTTTATGAATAAAAGTGAAAAAAATATATGTCTTTTTACCTCAATCAATGTCAATCACTGTAAGAGGTAAAGCTACTTATCTCAAAAAATAAAGTATTATTTCACTGATGATCTTTTTCCTCCCAACTTTATTGAAGGATAATTGACAAATATAATTATAATATATTTAAAGTGTGCAATGTGATGATTTGATATGCATACACACTGTCGAATGATTACCAAGATCAAGATAATTAACAAACACATCCATCACCTCACATAGTTAACTCGTGTGTGTGTGGTGAGAATGTTTAAGATCTACTCTCAGCAATTTCCAAGTACACAACACCATAATTATTAGCTATCATCACTATGCTGTACATTTGATCCTTATAAGAACTTTTAAGTTTAAAATTAAAATGTCTAGTTAATCATTGCCCCAAATTATAACATTTTCACTTTTCCAGGTTCTAAAAACAAAAGATTTGTTACCTTCCAGAACCTAATATTGCATATGTTTCAAGACAAACACTTTTTTCTAATAATGTCTTCTAACTTGTTTTTTTTCCCTTCTCTTTGGACTTGTGATTGGGTTTCATGTCTTTTTGTAGGAAGGTAAAGAGATGATTATAAATTCCCAGCTATGTCTTCCCCGCTCACCTGAGCAATACTAAGATTTTTTATTTTTTTTTTAGTAAAAGTCATGTTTTCTCTTGTTTAGCTCATGGGAGATAAGCTTGCACATTACTATTCAAACTCATTCTTTCCTTAGCAGTCATATCTCAATCCTTGGCAGCTTCAATGTGCAATGTAAAAATAACTAAAGCCTTCCTATGAATGTGAACATTTAAAATATCCAAACAAAAGAATATCAATTACAGTAAAAATTTCTTTGCTTTTACAGTAAAATATTTATGCTGGGTAAATAGTCCTCAAAACTGAAATCACTAACAAAAATCAATCATTACTGTTTACAAAATGCTTAGATTTTTGTACTATGTGTGGTTGACAGTTATATTCAGGTTCATCAGCTTTTAGATATACAATTTAATGTGAATTATATAAGGTAAATATTAACACGATATATTCCAAAATGACTATTTATAGCTAAAGTATGACTGGCCACAATATACTAACTTAACACAGGACTCTTTCTTGAATAATTTCAAATACTGAACACAATTTAATCTTTGATATAATGTTCTCTAACATGTCTGTAACACAGAGTCCTTGTCCCATTTAAGCATTTCAGAGTATCCCACCTCATCATCAAGTACTGTCAAGTTATAAACTACTGTTGCTATGCCAGGGGGAAAGGTGATATTTCCTTTAACTGGACTCAGATCTTCTTCTGGTGGATTTGGGCCACCCTCTACCTGCAAAGAAATACATATAAAACAGTTCACAAGAGTAAAAAGCATTATTGTGATGTCAGCTGACAAAAAACTGAAGTTTATTTAAAACTGTTTTGCAAGAAATATACTAACCTATATGTAAGTCTGCCCTTCCAATGAACAGTCAAGGCCTATAACTATAGATCTTGACTATGATTACATTAAACTATGTGGTTTCTATGAGCTTTCTCTTTTATCTCAATTACTGTATTAAGCTTGAGAGAAAAAACTTATATTTTTCTTGAGAGGAAGGTATTCAAAATTAGTAAATTCTTTTAAGTAATAAAATCAAATACCAGTTCTACTATGGACTGTGCAAGGTATTTAACCACTCTATGCAGCATTTTCCTCATCTTTAAAATGAGAGTAATAATATATAACAGCTTAGATATGAGGATTTAATAAAATCATTCCTTTTGAAAAGTATTTATTAAGTACTCTGTGGCTAACCTCTTTTAGGTACTAAGTATACTGCAGGGGACAAGGCAAACTCCCAAACCACCAGGATCTTACCTTTAATGAAAGGGAACAAATAATAAATAAATAAATGTGTATGTGTCAGATGGAGATAAATATTATAGAGAAAAAAATTAAAAGGGCATGAGGGAGACTGAGTGCTGGGCAGAGTTGTTGTTTATATGCAGTGAAAACAGCATCAGAGGGAAGCACTAGGACAATGTATAGAAACGTTAAGTGCTCCACAAATGGGAGCTGTAACTATTTCAAAAGAAGACTTAAGAGCCAGTAAAATAACTTCAGACATCCACAGCACAGTTGAAAACTGATGATGCCTTGTCCTTTCTACAGTCAATTTTTTACACTTTTCCCATATTTATTATCAGAAAAAAATTCAAAAATGTATTATCTAAGTGGATATTCCTAAGTACATGAATTATTGCTTAAGGCTTCCTCTGTAGAACTCAAAGGACGGCTGCATATTTAATTAGTAGTTCCGATGTTTTTCATGCTTTACTGCCTTATGCCAGTTTATTTTCTTATGTAATTAACATAACCACCATATGATGTAGGACCCCACAAGCACAAGTAAAACTCTTCTATGCGTCAATAGAATTATGTTACATAAATCCAATTACCCATTTTATTGATATTATAATTAATAATTCAGATATAAACTGGTATCAAGACTTTCTAATGTGTTAATGTTTGAAAATAGCATATGACCGTGTTTTGGATCTTATGAAACAAAAATTAGTTGAAGATTTAAATATGTATCTCATAAAACAGCAATATGATGACACAATGATTAGCATGTATCAGTAAGCAATAAAATGGAATGGTTACAGCTAGCACCCTAAGAAAAACACCTCACCCACAGCCTATCTGATTCACGTCAAATGCTATAATATCTATGGACCTCCACAGTGGAATGCAACTGCTTTTCACACCATCCACTAAGTGTATTTTTAAAAATGGGAAATGCAAATGGGGGAAGACTACATAGTAAAAAACTCTATATGAGCCTAAGTCACGTATGGGCATTTAAAAAATGTATATCCTTGGAAAGGTTTATCTTAAAGTTTCTATTAATTTTATAGAATTAGCATTATTAGTATTATTCCCTTTGTGGCTTATTATTTTTCTGTATCTAAAATGATATGTTGTGTTCCATGTAAGCATAGAATGTTCAGATAACAAGGAAAACATTTTTATATTAACCATGAAATTTATCAGATAATAAAAGCATTTACTTTCATTTCATTTTCATTAAGGGTCGTATGTCTTATACAAAGAACTTTGACTTAAAATTGTAGCTATCTGGTATGAACTCTAAAAAGTTACCACTTAAAATTATTTCAGGGTAAACGTACCTCAAAAGTCACAGTGACCATTCCATAGGTTCCTTTTTCTCTGATGAGAGTAAGAGGCACAGATTCGTTTCTGCCCCTGGGCTCACTCACTGTGATTGAGAAAGGCTATTGGGAAGAGCCAAGACAATCAGGCACTGATCAGAGGTGGGAGGTGAAGCAAACTATTACCTTAGAAATACTACATTTCCACAGGCAGATCAAGCCACACTGTACTCATAAGGATGTGGTATTTCCTGGCATTAATTAACTTCAGCTAATAAAAGCACTTAAAAGGTTAAAAAAAGGAACATAAAACTAGTCACACAAAAGATGTTGGTTCTTAACCTGGTTCTACCATCAGCTACCTGTTCCACTGAGGAATCTTAAAGGTTATCTAGTTGAAAGATAACCGATTCAAATGCTCGCAGGGGCCCGGGGCACAGAAATGAGTGGTGCCTGGAGACCAGGGCAGCTCACTGCAACGGCCACTCAGCCTTGCTCCCAGCCACTATTTCCTCCTCATTGCTGTCAGCTCGCCATTGAAAAGCAGGCAACTGCTAATGGCTTTTTCAGGATGAGCGAAAGAAAGAGCCAGGACTTCAGATGAAATGCGCTGGCGTGGCCGGCTGAAGCGCAGCACGGGGGGGGGGGGGGGGGGGGAGCGGCCGGTGCGCACTCACGCGGGCAGTGGGGCCAGCTCCCCAGAGGATCCAAGGCTCAGCATCCCCACCTATAAGTGGGATAGCCACGCCTGGCCCGAAGGGTTGCGACGAGGTTTCATTGCGATAATTAACACCAAGCGCGTATCCTAGTGCCTGACACACAGTGAGGGTTCGGTAAACGTGGGTGATAATTATCATCATCATCAGTGTTATCCTCAGCAGCAGCATAATCATGGTCAAGGCCGGAACCGAAGCAGCCTCTGTAGCAACTACTGGGAGCTCAATAGTTACTTAGTTCAATTTTAGTCACGCAGGGCGGCTGCCCAGTCAGGCCACAATAGTCATGGACCTGGGACCAAAGCTAGAAACAAGAGTTCATTCCCAGAGGTTAAGATGTACAATGTCAAAATTAAAAAAGAAAGAAAGAATCTTTTAAACAAATCAGTATGAGGTTAGGGAAGATAAATTACAAGTGAGTGCAGTGGAAAGGCAGTAGGGAGGGAAATTAACTAATAATTCTCCAGCATTCAAATAAAAATAATTCATTAATTTCTGTAAATGACAATATAATGGAGACTAGAAAAATGTCTACTATATTGACATTATCCACATACCCTTTTTAATAAAGATACTGCAGTTGTGAAGATCATAGTTACCTGTAGCCCATCGTGTTTCAAAGATCACTTAAGATGACATATAATATACCAACTGTAGTAGCATTCTAAATTGGAAAATAAATAAAAAGCTGGAGAGTGCCACATCATCTTTTAGGAATGATAATTAGTAACATGATTCAAAAAGTCTCCATATCAGGAAGGTTACTGTAGTCTAAAACTCTGTGGCAAACTCCAATTGTATTTGAGATAAATTTTGTTTTATTTTAAGAGTTGGGACCTGTCTTCTGTGTTTGTGTCTAAAGATAAAATCCTCTGGGGGGAGGGAAGAGATTTACCAAAGTACTTATATGCATATATGCATAACCCATGGACACAGACAATAGTGTGGAGAAGTCTTGGGGGAGGGGGGCAATGGGTGAAGGGTGGAAGGGGTCAATGGGGAAAAAAGGGGACATCTGTAATACTTTTGATAATAAAGATAAATTTAAAGAAAAAAACATAGAACTGGCCAGGGACACAGGAATTTGGTGATAAGGGAGAAAAAAAACTGCTGAGCAAAACTGAGGGGAATGACATGAAGTGGAAATATTAATTAATGAGAAAATCTCAGGGTAGAGATTGACGCAGACATTTTAAACGCTGTAATATATGCTATTCAATTTTAATTTTACTATAGGTTTTTTCAATATTCTTTTAATATGTTTTTTCTTATCTCAGAGTTACACCCAACTTTTAGAAGAGGCTGACAGACAATGCTTTCTTTAAGTGGCAGTTGGGAAAATCAAGCAAAAAAAACTGGGTTACAACATCTGCTGCAGACTGAATGTTTATGCATACACACACACACACACACACGCACACACACACCAAATACATATGTTTAAACCCTAACCTGCAATGTGATGGTATTAGGAAGTGGGGGGCCAGGTCATGAATAGGATTAGTGCCTTTATAAAAGAGACTCCAGAGAGCTCCCCTGCCCCTCTGCCATGTGAGAACACTGCAAAAAGACAGCTGTGTATGTACCAGGAGCAGGCCTTCCGCAGACACAATCTGCCAATGCCTCAACCTTAGACTTCTCAGCCTCCCAAACTATGAGAAATAAATTTCAGTTGTTTTTAAGCCACCCAGGCTATGGTATTCTATTATAACAGATCTAACCAACTAAAACAACATCTGAGTTAGAGACCACCAAAAGAGGTAGCAAATGAGTCAGATAGAATGACCAACAGAAAGCAATTAGGATAAGGCATGATCATGATCATATAGGCCTCCTCAATTCAAAGAAATCTTTGGTAGGACAAATGGACAGTCTATAGAATGTGGAATAGGGATGGAGTTAGAGCAAATATTATTTAAATATCAAAAGATAATGATACTAAGTAACATCATGACAAATAATCAAAAAATTAAACTATTATCCAACAACCACAAGATTAATCAAGTTGTAACTATACCATATTAAATGAAATAATTCCAAATGCATTGTCATTTGATAATATTGTCACAGTAACAGTCCTTGGCCATCCAAGCTTCACATTTGCTGAAGGTTTCTAAAATAAAAGCCAAAAAATAAATTAATAAATTAAAAATAAGAGGAAAGAATAATCATTTTAACAGAATTTCTGTCTTTAAGTAAATTATTAAGAATATGAATAAAAATGCAAGAATACTGGTTTGTTTTGGGGTTTTTTTAGAGTGAGGAAGGGAGAAGGAGGGAGGGAGGGAGAGAGAGAAACATTGATCAGCAGCGTCCTTTACATGCCCTGACTGGAAATTGAACCTGCCACCTTTCAATATATGGGATGATGCTCTAACCAAGTGAGCTACCTGGCCAGGGCTCAAGAATACTTTTAATGCACAGATTGAGAAAATACATTCCAACTAAGTCAACAAGGTAAAAAAGTTTCAACAAGAATTCTTCAAAATGTTTTAAAAATCATTAATCACTGACTATTAAAATAGAAATTATTATAAGTAATCACCGAATAGTAACACTGTGTTATAATTACTCTGTCATTACTAGGATGCCAGATAATAAAGCGAGCAGTATGAAATTCTACTCCAACATGATTCTTTTTCTTATACTTTAGAAGGTGCTGGAACTTAAGAATTACTTATTCCACAAGTCATAGAGCCAAATTAAAGATAAAATATTAAAACAAATTTTCTAATAAATGTGAGAAATGTTGCATTTCTAATAAATGCAACATTTCTCATTATTCAACAGCAGCATACAGGAACATAAAAAAGCATGCACAGAAGTAAAACATGACTGTTTCAAGTATCATTTTCATAAAAATGTAATCATACCAATGTAATCATTCAAAAAAAAAATTCTCAATGCCCTTCATAAAAATTAACTAGAGCATTGTTAACAGTCATTGCCTCAACCTAACAACTCAACCAATAAAGGACAATTAAACCTAAGGCTATTCAAGCATTTTTCCCAGGGGTACTCCGAATTTATTCTAAGGCACAGGGACCTCCCACTTCCATGCCTGCTTTTTGTATCCTCCGCCTTTGAACTCAGAAGTCACGGTCATTCTTTGTGCATCTGGTAGCAGGGAAAGAATAAAAGAGAAAAGGGCCAAAGGGAAGACAAAGTTTTCTTGAGCATCTGTCATGACAATTCCTAAATACGCTGAATGGATCCAAACACTAGCTGTAGGATCTTCAAAACAAGATTGCCTGAGAAATAACCACACCGTGGAATTGCCAAAGAGGTTTTCAGTTCTGGCTTCTATGAAAACTACAACCAGTCACCTGAATTGGCTTATCTCCAGAGAAACAGATTTTTAAGCACTGCAAGATTTTTATGAGTTTAAGGTTAAGAGTGGGGGAAGGATTTACCTGTAATGTTAAGTGAAAAATAAAAGTTTCATCAGGCTCTGGTAAGTCATCATCGCATACTGCTATGTACACTGTCCTATTTGTTTCTCCAGCAGGTATAAACGCTGCAGCGTATGTGTCAAAAAAGTCTCCAGTGTCTTCTCCTTCCAGCTATCAAATGCAAAATATAGATAGCTCTTACATAGCAGTGGTAGGACAAGCAAAACTGATGTCAATGGGAGCAATCAACAGGGAAAAACCTGAACCACCCAGTGACACTAATGTTTATAAATGGGATGCACAAAGGCAAATAGTTAACAACTGATAAAAATCACCTTAAAAATTTATAAAAAGAAATGATTCTACACAAAAACATTTGTTTATGCTCCTGAAGGAAAAGAAATCATTACATAGACAAATAATAATTATAAAGGAAAGTATGATGTCAATATTTTTTCTCTGCCTCTTGATTGATCTGAAGTGGATTACAGCAAACCTAACAAGATAAATTGGAGCTGAAACTCTCCCAAAGAAGGGTTGAAAGTAGCTTGCCAAAATATATCAGAAAAATTATTTTCCCTATCAGTTTCAAAGAAACTGCTCTTACCAAAATTTTCAACATAAAATTTTATTTATATTCTCCCACAACTCCAATAAAGACCCAATTCTTTAAGCATTCCAAATTTATTAGACATTATAAACTTTTCCTTAACTTTTTAAGACCTCATTCTCTAATATAAGCATTGCTAATAAGATTCTCAAGGAAGCAATAATTAGGAAATTATAAAGCAGCTGCTTCTTGTGCAAATCTAAATGAGATTTCTTTTGCTACTAGAAAAAAGAACTACGATTTAGTACAAATAAAAAAAATGAAGGACATGTATAGACAAATTTTAGTCAATTTCAAGTTTTTGTTTATAATAAATTAAGTTTTAAATACTTGATCCAAGTAAGTTGTCAGAGGTGTTGGAAAACTTGTCCTCATACCTTAATATAAAAAGAGGCACAGTCTTTTAGAAAGTATTAAATATCAAGAGCCACTGAAACAAGAAAAAAAGCACAGTAATCCAACCCAAAAACTCATTTAACAATCCAAAATATGCAAAAATCAATATGTATATAGATAGTTTCATTAGAACAACATTTATAACAGCATAAATTGAGAGCAATCTAAATAAAAAAATAGTTCAAGAATGATTGGGAAATGATGACACCACTATCAAGAAAAGCTGAGAAAATAATAGACCAACCTGAAAAAATTAAGATACAAGCAAAATTATATGTGCAAGATTATCAAGTATAATATATACTCAAACAAAAAATGAACTCTATAAATATATACATATATGTAATAAATTAAAACTAAAAGCAATGCACAAAAGTACAATATTGGGTTTGCTTTATAGGTAGTTTTCTCTTCTTTGTCTCTTTTCACAATGTTTCACAATGTAAAAATTTAACCTATTGCTTAAAAACTTATTTTTGAAAACAAAAGTTTCAAGCATTTGGGGGCTCAAATATAGTAATACCATTAGCAGTCATATGACAATACTTTCTGGTTAAACATAAACACAAAAAACATGCACACTCAATCTATCTAATAATTAAACTGTGTGTAAGATAGAGCAAGAGTTTAACAAATTCTACCTAATTTCAACGTAAGTTGACCTACCTAATTTCTCCTTTAAAAAAAGAGAGAGCTCTCTGACATAACTAAGAGTTTTTAATTGCTATTTTACTACTTTTATGTATTTCATATATTTTCTTAAAGCTGCCTGACAGTAGATAATATATCCAACCAGAGATAACTAGAATCCAAATTACCCTAATAAAACTTTCTTTTACTTAGAAATACTTATTGATATTTTCATTTTATTTGTTTTAAAATAAACATATGAACATTTTAAAATAATCATTCTATATCTTTAAACTACTATTATTGCCAAACGCACATGCTACCTTGGAGCACTCTATGAACCTACAGAAATGGAATAGTGTATATGCAAATCATTTGTCATGATCAAACTACTCAGAATCTCAAACAATTACAAAAATTCTTGTCATTGACACTAAGAAATTTCATATCTACTTCAGTAAGACTAGAATTACAATCATTTCTTACCCATACAATTGCTGTGACGTTTGCTGGCTCTCCTATTCTTTCAATGACGAGACGAATAACTGTTGTACTTGTTTCATTAACAACAAATTCTGTTTGTCCAGCAAACCTTATTTCTGTTTCTCCAAATACAAAAGGGATGAATAAAGCTGAAAGAAGATTTACTAATAAAGATGCAGAGGGCATCCCTATAGGAAAAAAAAAAAAAAAGATTTTGTTCACACAACATATCTAATATATTTTCATTTGGCTGTGTTTCTATAGATATAAACTGAGTGAAGAGTTAGATAGTAAGCAACTAAGACATAAATACAGCAAATATTAAGCCATCCAATTCAAATGTGTGATCACACAATTAAATTAAAAATAATAAACTCTTCTATAGTTCTCTTCTATCGTTCTCGTAACTATGTTCTGTTTTTCGGCTTATATATCAAGATAATAGTCATAACTAGCCTTAAACTTATTTATCAAATTTAGTTTATTAAAAAAAATTTGACCCTCCAATTTACTCTAAGAAAAACATAAGTAGTAACATGGAAACTGAATTAAAACCCATCTTCCCCCAAATGAAACTAAAATACAAGCAAAAACTAAAAAATTATCAAATGGATCAATAATCTTAATGGAACTTATTCATCTATTTATTTGATCATACAAATATGAGAGAACTCTTGAAATGGATACATAAAGCAATTGAAACAAAAAACTCTATAAGTAAACTGATTTCTTTGTTGTGTCTATTTTTTCTTAAATTTGTCTTATTTAAAAATGCTTTTTAAAAGTTTTTAGCTATTGCAAGGAAATGCTAATCCTTTCAAAGAACACAAATTTCTAGGACTTGAATTTCTCCCATTTTACTAGCTAAAATACTAATACCACTTAGAAAATGTCCATGTTGCTTTAGAAACAAGCAAATTTGGCAATGTGTGAATTTCCATAACTTCTGTTGTTTTCTTCTTACTACATGTGCATGTTTGTGAGTCATCAATATTGTTCCTACTTTCAGCACTGTGCGACTCAAGTGATTTCAAAAGCACAACAGTGCAGTGGCCTCCTGAAAGCTGCTGTTTTGTAATGTAGATGTACCTCTAAAAATGTGAACAATTTATCTCACGGATCATTAAGATTCCAATGGATGATGTGATCAGTCACACGAACATAACAAGTTCATGTGTTTTAAAGGAGAATTGCATTACAAACTCTATGAGCCAAAAATGCTTCCTATTAATCTTTACCTTAGTCAAGAAGTAATAAAATATTCATGTATGTGGTATTTCCTCAGGACAATACATGGCTTTATGTTTAGTTCTTGATATACTTTAGGGTTTCAATGCAATTTTCTCACTCAAGTATATTCAAACAACAGTCTGAGATTGCTTAATGTCTCACATCCTTATGGCAACAAAATCCATAGACAGGGATGCAGAGTTCAGATGGAGTGCAGGAAAGAGACAGGCCAGTAGGGACAGAGGTCCTGGAGGGCTAGGGCACTTTTTACACCTGTGCCTTCTCTCTAAGGAAGCCTGCCATGGGCTAAGGGACCCAGAAAAAATAAAATAGGTCTCCCTTACCAGCTGCAAACTCCTCCTTGACTTCTAAGTCAGGAACATTTATGGAAAGAAAGGAAATGAAAAATATGAGAGACAGAAGGAAAAAGGCAAAACCTGGGTGAGGCAGGCAGGAAACTGGGAGCAGTTCTGGACTGAACCAGACAACTGAAGATCTTCGGAGGGATTCTAAGGCCAGAATGACTTCATACCTCACCTGTGACAAATAGTGGGAAAGGAACGAACTAGGGATGAGAAGGAATACAGACCTGAAGAGGATCACCTTTGGTCTATTGTGATTTGGGGAGAAAAATCTCAATTCCTTGAACATGAGATGTGACAGAACCTTGAGCTCAGAGAAATAAGAAGACACCTGAAAAAGTCCTAAGTGAGAAAGAGTGAAAGTGAGCTAAAGCGTGAGAAGGGGGGATCGTGAACGACTGGCAACGTAAGTTCTCAAAATTTGTCCTGCATAAGAATCAACTCCGACCTTTCTTAAAATTTTTATTCTCACACCCAGAAATGCAGATCCAGTGAGTTTATGGCAGGGCCCAGGAGTCTGCATTTAACAGGCAGCCTGGCTGATTCTAATGCAACTGATCCTTGGGGTACACCTTGAAATACACTGTCCCAGAGCGTGAGGAAGAATGTGGGGAATGTGTCCTGGAGGGAACATACAATAGAACACATTTGTAGCTTTGTTAATTACTGAAATTCTCAATGCCATATACTTGAAATTTCTGCAGATTTCCTCATATATTTTCTACATATTACTATATTGCATTTTAAGATTCCATATATCCTATAGAAAAGTTGTAATGACCTATAGAAAGTAATCAGAACAAATGATTATATAGTATTGTCCTAGATACTTTATACACAGTAACACATTGAATCTCTACGAAGAAGGTGGTAAAATTAACCTCATTTTATAGCTGAGGAAACAAAAAAAGACAGATTAATTAACACATGCAGTCTTACTTAGCTACGTAAGTGGCTAGGCAGGATTTGAACCCAGGAGTCCACCTTCGGACTCTCTACCCAATAACCACACTATATTGCCTCTTACATTTCATTCCTACAAATCATACATCTCCCTCATGAATAATATGGTAGATTACTTATGCTACACATTTCAAAGCACTCAAATATTTTAAACTCATGGGCAATAACCAAAATTACCATAAAACTGCATAATTATAAGTCTCCTAAAAGTCTGCACCTTATTATTATGATAAACATTAGATTTATTTAACTGAAGCTACAATATCTCTTTCACAGCATCTTTTAATGTCAGGACCAAGGAGTTCCAATGGTGTGTTCTTGCAGTTTCCCAGGCAATTAGAGCTCCAAGATCTTGTGGTTAAGTCAGTAAATTCATTTTAAATTGGTGTACATCAGTGAGTTCTGGGATTATGCAAAATGAACAAACAAGCATGATTGGAAGAGCCTCAAATTCTGTGACATCATTGATAATTGAATCTCCTCCGCTTTCATCTTTTCAACTTATAAGAAAAGTTGTTGAGGCAAAGCTGGCATTCAATGGAAATTAAAAGATGAAGAAAAAGCTTTGAAAGTGAAGTTCCCATTAGAAAACAGGCAGACTTAAATGAATGCCAAACAGTTCTTTTTCAGAGTGACTAGGTACATTTTCCTCTATCATACTGAAAATCTAGCCTTTGGAACCCTATTAAATTCAGAAGACTAAGCATTAGTAACTGACATAATACTTAAGTCTTACGTCTATTTCAAGTAACTTTTTCTCTCATTAGATTTAATAAAAGTTTTACATAACCCATCAGACCACCTATTATTTTTAACCTCTATAAAATAAATGTCAAACATATTTAAAGATCATAATGTGTTTAATTCACATTCTGTTGCAATTCTAGAAGAATACTTTTGGCATCATTGTGTCATACTTCTGCTCTGTAATGGCCTGATAGTCCAAAATTCTCACCCTTTCATTTCCAACTAGCATCCACGGTCTCTTCACACTTCCCCCTCTTGCTCAGTATGATTCAAAGGAAATAAAAACTGTCCCTGCCAGTAGATCTCTTATCTCTTAATAGATCTCTTATTGTGTTCAAGCAATATGAGATCTAGGTTACTTTCTTGCTTCTAATTTCCTGAATTATACTATGAAGTTCTGACAGGGTCCTGACAGCATGCAGACACAAATTCTTAGGTTCTTAGATTCCAGTAATCAACCTACCCAACAAGTCACCTAATTCTGCAAAAAATAAATTAAAAAATAAAATTAAAATTAGGAATATACTAGAATAGCTCCTACGATGCGTACTGGTTGCTTTCAGAAGAGCAGCTTACATTTTAATATCATCTGTATACTTAGCCCCTGCTCTCCAATGTGCAACACCCTGTGCCAGTCACCGAGGGCACGAGGACCCATAAGATATGGTCCTTGGCTCCAAGGTATGCACAGGGGTGGGCAATCAAAGTCAACAAGACACAATTCTGAGACTTTTGCTTAAACATAAGAATGCAGATTCCCTCTGCCGCTGGATTCAGAAGGATAGTGTTGATTGGGGCCAGTTTCCTCCAAAGCCTGGAAATAAAGCCAACACGGCCAGACAGAGCTAAGAGGCAGAGAGGAGCCAAGTCTTGAACATCAAGCTTAGGTTCCTGAGTTCAGCTTTGCACTGCCTTTTTGTTACTGAGGCAATACATCACATGTTTTGCTATAGCCAGTTTGGGTTGGATTTTCTGTCATTTGCCACATCCATATTTATCCACTAATCTCAAATCTGTGGAAGACTTCTCGTCCTCCACTCTGACATTCAACAGTCTTAATCTTTTCTAAACGTCTGTGGAGAATACCACACTACCTTTCCTATTCTCATGCAGTTATTACCACCATCTGTAATATCTTCCCCTCCACCTCGAAACTGACGACTATTGAGAAAATTTCGGATACGGAGGCAAACAAAACACGTCTTCACAAGAGAACAAAGCAGGACAAGGGTGGACCACATTGCCTTACTGTTCAGAAAAAGTGAATGCCCTTCTGATGGTCACAGGAACCCTAACATCATGCTTCTTTACATTTGCCTGGCATTAACTCTGTTCTCTTGCTTTTTTCTGGTATGCTAGCTCTTTCTTCCCTTTTGAAAACCTACTGGTGTTGGCTAATTTTATTCCCCACTTGGATTACTTAGTACATAAATATACTAAATGCCATTTATAAAACAATACTCACCAACACAATATATCACAATAACCATGAAATTCTAAGTCTTGTTTACCTAAGATACTACCTTCCTCCTATCTTGCCTTAGGAGAGGTAGCAAGTATAGTATATTCTGAGTAAATGGGAACAGTCTTCATTTTAACTTTCAATAAGTCTTTAGAAATAAGGAATAGAGCAAAATAAGAATCAGGACCCAAGAGATGACAATGTAAAGAAAAACATATAGATTCAATTAACTTTGCTGGTTTTGTAGTAAACCTTTTGTCAATCTGGAAGTTAACTTTGTCTTTTTAAGTTTTAGAATAAACAGATGTACAACATCTGGGAGTGGTGAGACAAAGTGAAAAGAAAAAGATTATTAGTGCAGAGTTGACCTTTTAGCTTCAGCTGTTGTCTTGTCAATGTGGTGGCAAGCATCTTCCCACGGTATGACCATCAGGTAATTAATACTGAAAATATGATCCTAATGGAGCAAGGTTTTCAAGTTTAGAATTACTTGAATTCTATTACATTTACTAAAGGGCATTCTAAAACTATAGAATTACTCCTGTGGAACAAGAGAAGTTTTATCATTCATATCATCAATTATTCAGCCTCTAAGAATTCTTAATCTATGTTATTTGTACTTGGTCAGTACTATAAAAAAATTGACCTTTTCCTTCCTCCATACAAGACAGAATTTAAATTTGCAACTTTCAAAATAAATCTGTTACAAGTAGAGAAAATTCTAAATATTTTTAAATGATAAAAGGGATAGTCTTACAGCTATTTAAACTATGTGGGATGTTCATTACCTTTATTTTTATTTTTATTTAAAATTTTTAAGAAATGGTTAAAATTTTTATTTAAAGTTTTTATTTTATTTATCTTTAAAACATATAAATATACATGAAAGTGTTAAAAGGAAAAAAACGTAAACAATGAAAAGTAAGTTTCCCTCACACCATCCCCACCAGCCATATGCCTCTCCTACCTTGTCAATTACAGTTATCAACTCCATCTGTCTCAAGAGACAATCTACGCATATATGTCCATATGAGAAAATTCCTGTGACAGCTTTTGTTTTCTTCTACATGCAGACTACAGGAATCAACACTTTTTTTAAGATGGTGGTAGATGACAGATGATAGATGATAGATAGATAGATAGATAGATAGATAGATAGATAGATAGATAGATAGATAGATAGATGATAGATAGATGATAGATAGATAGATGATAGATAGATAGATGATGATAGATAGATAGATGATAGATAGATAGATAGATAGATAGATAGATAGATAGATAGATAGATAATAGAGATAGATAGATATAGACAGATGATAGATAATGATAGATGATGATAGATGATAGATGATAGGTAGATAGATAATAGATGATAGATGATAGATAGATGATAGATATAGATGATAGATGATAGATGATGATAGATAGATAGATAGATAGATAGATAGATAGATAGATAGATAGATAGATAGATATAGATAGATGATAAATAGATGATAGATAGATATTAGGCTTCAGTGTAAACATTCATGATGGGAACATGTTTATTGTCTCAACTACATACCATCATCATTGTAGATCTCATCAATAAAATGATGGCTTCCATTGATTTTCACTATACCTACTGATTCATCCTCCAGAGAAAGGTAGACAAAATCTGGCAACTTGCACTTTCCTAGACCACACATCATCAAACCCACATTAATCAAGACTACTTGACTTCTACATCTGGAACAGAGTCGTCCTGGGACCCTCTTTACATCATTCTGATGTCCCTCACTCTGTCCTCTGTATGATCTTCACTTTGCTAATTCCACGTTTTCCTCTCTCTTGATTTACTTGGCTTATTTCCTTGTTCTGATGGAGAACATTCTCCAGTAATTTCCTAAAAAAAGGTGTATCGAGATAAACATTTTAGGTCTTGTATGTTAGAAATTATTGTGATGTTAATCTTCCACTTAACTAATACTTTCATTGGGTATTGAATTTTAGGTGAAAAAAATTTTTTTTCATTATTTTTGAAAGCTTTGTTCCATTGCTGCTGTTAGACAATCCAAAATCCTTTTGATTCCGAAGTGCTGTATGTATTTGCTTTTTGAACTGTTCCCTGCTCTGGACAGTTTTCTTTGTCTACAGGTGTTATGAAATTTCACAGGATTTTTCTTGGAATGGGATTATTTTTGTCCATTTGGCTGAGCACTGAGTCAGACTCCTTCAATCTGACACTTATCCCTCAGACCTGGAAAATTTTCTTATGTTATTTCACAATGACTTTGCCCCCTTCCATTCTGACTGTTCTTTCATCCTTAAACTTCGATTATTTAATATTGGTATTCTGGGACTGAGCCTCTCATTTTCTTATATTTTATTCTCCCTAATTTCTAATTCTTTGATTTTGACCTACTTTCTAAGAATTTAATCCATCATTAAATTTCAATTCTCATACTAATCTTATTTATTTACACTATTATGTTTTCATTTTCTAAGAATTTAATGGTATCCTGTTATTTTTCAATTAAACTAATAACTTTTATCTCTCAGAAAATACTGATTTTTAAAAAGTTTTCTGTTCTCTTTATAGTCTCTGTTACCTCTAAGTTGCTTTATTATTTCAGAATAATAATTTATCTTCTATAAGAAGATTTCTTCAGCTGTTTGGTAATTCTTGGTTATTTAAGTAGGAGTCGAAAATGATGATCCAATGTTTGGAATGTGTGGATCTGTATATTTGCATGATTAAGAGTAAGAAACCAAAATGAATATTTGAAATTCTGAGCACGTTTGGGTGTGCAGTTTATCAATAGTGGGTGAAATGGGTAAACCTATTGTTAGAAAGTCTCAATTTTAATGCCTTTACTCTCAGGTTTATCAAGTTTCCCAAAGAAGAATCTTCCATTCTGCTATCTAGAAGGTGGAGATACAACTATGAAGACTTCTGGAACCAAGGGTGGGAGAGGGACTGGAGTCTGGGCAGTCAGGAGTCACATGGTTATCTAACCTATTTTCTCTAGAGATCCATATCCTCAAACACACCTCACTTCCCCAGTCAAGCAACCACCTTTACCGTTTCCAGAGAATAAACAGCAGAGTTGCGGGGTGCGAGGAGGCAGCAGCAGTGTAGAATGGCCCGGATGATGATTCTAGGAACCCGACTACTCCAGGAACAGCTGCTACCCCATCTATTTGCTCACTCACCACCCATAGTTACAGAGGCACTGGTGCTATCATTTCCTATACCTTTTGAGTGTTTTTTTGTTTGTTTTGGGGTGGGGTTTTTTTGCTATTTCTTGGTCTGCTAGCTTAGATTTAACCTGCCACGGTCTGCTAAGCCAAATACTATTCATCCATCTGCCTTCTGGCTCAAAAACTGCATTGCTATTTCTCCTCTTCTCTTCTATCCTTGTGGGTTTATACAACCAAAAAGGAGGGGGGGGGACTCTTTACTATAAAGTTTTAGGTGGTTTAAGTGTACCTAACTTCCCCAATTTTCTTAAGTATCCCAGATCACTTTAAATCCTGTCTGTCGTCGTCCTACCGAACATTTGGAGTCTCCCATTCAGTCCTACCAACAGTGTATTTTCAACACCTTCATATTTTCAACTAGCTAATTTTTTAACTCATTCACCTACTTTTGTACTAATCATGTGCTAGGAATCAAAATACCTGAGATCCAGTCACAACTTGGGTGATGAGTTCATGGGGTTCACCATATTATTCTTTCTGTTTTTGTGTATGTTTAAATTTTTCCATAATAGAAAAACATTTATTAACAAAAAAAAAAACCTTTAAAGGCCCTTCACTGCACTTAAAATGCAAAGTCCTTACCATGAACTACAAGACTTGGCATAAAGGCTCCTATCTTTTCTATCAAGACCACTCTCGCCCTCACTCACTAAGCCGCACCAGTGTTCCAGATCCCTGAATGAGTCAACACTTTCTCCCACGTGCGCAGGGCTGGCTGCTCCAGAGGCCTAAGACTCTTTCTTCCATCTTTCACATGACTCTCAAAAGTTTTTGCTGAAATGTCACTTTCTCAGAATGACCTTTCTATTCTCTGTATATGAAGAACTTTGTCCTTTGATATCCTTCTCTCAGCCTTTAGTTTCTTTGATTGCACTTATCTTAATTTGTATGTATTCCCTCTCTGGCCTTAGAACAAAAACATGGTCAGGACAATGGCCCTGGTCATCTTCAATAGCTTTGCATTCAATGCACCTACCATGGTCCATGGCATATTAAATGGGCCCTTAAAATGTGTTTATTTAGTAATAAAATGAGTGAATGAGTAAATTAACTAATCCTCTTAAAGTAACAGGAAGGGAGAAAAAATAATGTCGTAAAGGAAAGCAAGACACTCTTGAAATTCCCTTGCCTTATTTAATTTTGTCAGGACCAAACATAACGGTCTTACTTGGACTTTGATTCCCATTGCATAGGTACAAACGTGAGACTCATCAATATTGGTCATTTTTAAGAAAAAGTACCCAAAACCTGGAAATAAGGGGAAATGTGGGTGGCAAGTACTTTCAATACCCTACAGGGCACAGGCACATCCAAGATCTAAAGAAATGCACTTTGTTCAACTCAATAACTTAACTATTGATAAAGGTTTCAGACTTAGTGAAGTTACATATAAATTTAGCAATTTTCATGCAGTAAAGGTGCAAATAATTTTTGTCCAGTGAAACAGTACTCCAAAGGTCACAATTTTATCGCTCAGTGGGACCAAATTTATAAACTAACCTAGAAATCTTATCTTAACATTCCTTCATTAACTTTCTTTTAAATACTTAGCTTCTCAAAAGTTCTTTGAACAGTGTTAACACCCTACTGATCGCTCATTAATTGGTTGAATAAAATCTTGGACATGTGCTCATTTTATATTTGTATGGAAGTATGTTTATAAATTTTTGTGAAGCATGCTTTAGCACAATAATCTTTTTTTAAATATGTTTTTATTGATTTCAGAGAGAGAAAGGGAGAGAGAGGGAGAGAGACACATTGATGAAAGAGAAACATTGATCGGCTGCCTCCTGCATGCCACCTACTAGGTATCGAACCTACAACCCAGGCATGTAACCTGACTGGGAATCAAACTGGTGACCTGCTGGTGCATGGGCTGATGCTCATCCAACTGAGACACACTGGCTGGGCGCCACAATAATCTTTTTTTTAAGAAGAGTAACCATAATAAACAAATCATCCTGGTACACACCTAGGACTCTGATTCTACAACAGCCATTTCAGTAAATAATCATACAGTTTAGACTAATACTTCCAGGAAGAGTAATGTGTCATTTAACACAAATGAGATAAGTAAATAGTTGATACAATACATAAAATCTTTTAAGTAATGTATCTGACTTCTTTCTCTTATTTCCAAATATTTAACCTTGACATTTTCCATGAGATCATACATTCCCATTTGCACGAGTCACCAAATAAACAGATCACAAAAGCCATTCAAGCTGCTCATGTTGGCATCACAAATATCCACCAAGGAAACAGTCCAATAGTGCACAGAAGCTTCAATTCCAGAGTTACGTGGGGCTCTGGGAGAGTATAGATTTCAACTGTGCTCTCTCTTCCCACTTTGGCAAAGCACAAAGCGAAAGATTCACTACACTAAATCCTCTGAGGCAAGTTCAAAAGTAATCAAGTCAGTCAAGATTTGTTCACACAGCTGCTAAATCTGAGTGTATGAAAGGTATCTCTGTCACGGAGAAGTAAGACACACTTGCCTTTTCAATCCTTTGGAATATAAGGAGCATGTGTCTAAATGAAGATTTTTTGAACCTACCATTAGATGGCACCCCTCCATCTTTAACACCATCGATAAACAATTTCTCAAATTATGGAAAGAAGTTGTAAGAATTTAAAGATAGATTTTTGCCACCTATAACTCTTAGCAAACAAATATAATTTGCAATTCCTCATAGAATGCAAAGACAAAAGGCACAAAAGCAATTTTCTTGAAATTAAGGTCTTACTGGAAACAGCTCTAATTGGTTCTAGTTGTTCTTTCCTCTGAGATTCAGTATCACCAAAAAGGGGCAGGGGGTTCCTCGGCCACTTTCTGTTTTTCTATTCTATAATACCTATTAAATATCATCTTTTCTTACTGCAGTTAAGGGAGAGAGCAAAGGAAGAGAGCTTCATGTAATGAATTCAGAGGCTTCAACCCAGAACAGGCCTACAGACACGTGTTTGTTTAATCCAAATTGTATTTCCAAAATAATACTAAAATAATTTTGGCCAAGATTTAAAATTTGAAGATTTTTCATTTATTTAAAAATGGATTTCAACATTATTTTGAAAAATGACCATAAATGGCAAAGCTGAGTCCACATTTTTACATAAACTTATCAATTGGCTGGAGTTGAACAGCAGCTGTTATTTAGACAGACAATTTGCTCTCCTGTACCCTGTCAATGTCTTCTCAGCAGAGGGTCAAAGAGAAGAGCAAAATATTTCTTATATTCATTCATTCAAAGCAGGAAAAAATCAGGCACAATTATGTGCCCACACATAAACACACAGACACACATATACACTCCTTGTGGGCTGCCTCCTTGCAGTGTCCCAGGAATTTGATTTTATAGGACACTGGCAAAGCATTCCTGGCAGTGTCTGAGGATCCTGCCAGAGATGCTAAGAAGCCTCTAACTGGACACTGCCAGTGTCCCTGGGGTGTTAAGCCCCCAGTCATCTCTAATAGAAGGCAAGTATTGGCCTCAGAGTCAGTCTTGGGCACTACTTTAGTCTCTGCCATCTTCCCAGCTGTGTGACTTTGTAGAAGTCAATTCACTTCTCTGGGCCTCAAGTTCCCTCAAGTGTTAAAGGGTGGGAAAAAGAACAGCTACAGCATTAGGGGTAGTTGTGAGGCACAGGGGAAGAAATTCATCCTAGTACACCATGAAGTGCCAGATTCTAGGCACTAGGCCTTCAATATCCACATGGTCAAGAGACCAAAGAAAACAAGATTGGGCAACCTAGACTCTCCCGTGTGAGGACCATCCTCCAACTGACAGCTGGTTTTTATTATATTTCCTCAACCAGTTACTTGAAGCAATTGTAACATCTTTAGCCATATTACTTGCAAGCCATTTTCTAGCCATTAAGGGTCTGAACTCTTCACCGGAATTCAGTCTGAAGGACTGGGTAGTTCATTCCAATCTTAATGCTGAAAAAAAAAATGCAATGAATATAAGAAATATTTTACTATTCTCTTTGACCCTCTGCTGAGAAGACATTGACAGGGTACAGGAGAGCAAATTGTCTGTCTAAATAACAGCTGCTATTCAACTCCAGCAGGGCCTGTCAGCTGTGCCCTTAGAGTGCTCTGCCACATACTAGCTGGGCAACTTTAGGCAGTCATTTACCCTTGTGAGTCTACTTCCTCATCTGTAAAATGAAGTATGACACTGACCTTATCTGGCTATTTTCACCTTGCATTTATTTACCAAGTCCACAAATTATGTTTTCTAATTCATCTCTTTCTTCTTAAACCTTATCAATTTCTTCATCTGGATTGTTTTATTATAGTAGTTATAACTCATAAATTGAACATTAATTTAGTTTTCATTATTGTTTAGCCCCTAAAGCTATGGTTTTGCTCTGAGTATAGCTTTGGCTGCATCCCATAGGTTTTGATAAGCTGAATTCTTGCTGTTATGATATTCTAAAAAGTTTGTTACTGCAACAAACTTAGTTCCTATGTAACACAAAAATTATTTAGAATTGGCTTTTCTCTTGTTTCCCAGAATGGAGTTTTTAAAAATTTATTATTTGTTGTAATAAAAGGTAAGCTTTTATTTAAACAATAACATTCTATTTTCTGGTGATCATTTTCACTTATTAACTTTGATATAAAACAGAATTACATTAACAATGATATATGGAAAAATGAGCCTTTTGTTCTTTGGTCTTGCCAACACTGGCTAAATATGTGATGTTCAGATAAATTAGGTAAAGGATCACTCATGGTCCAGCTAAATAATTCCTCTTTCCCATTTGTAAGGTATTTATGTACCATGTGATCCATTTTCCTAACTGAAACAAAATATTTTAGTGTTCAATTAACAATGAACAATTTTCAAATTTTTCACAGGGCCCCTCAAAACTGTATTAAATTCTAACATTAAAACAAAAGCCTTAATTTGAAACCCAAATGTCTGAACACCCTCTACGCTTCCCCCAGCTTCTACAATCCTCCACAACTTTGAAATTTGTAAAACCTAAGCCTATACTACAAACATTTCCATCCAAAGAAGCGTGAAGCCAATGACCTTACAATATTATTTCTCCATATGTCTCTCAGGCATGGAACTTGTAAGAAATAGATTGAATGCCATCTCAGTATGCTATAGTGTTTTGTCAATATACTGTATCTCTAAGGAAAAATCACTGAGATTGAACTTTTCTTGCTGTCTAATTACACAGAATGGTTTATAGATAAAAAGTATCATGATAAAGCCTAAAATCCATTTTTTATAAATCTCTTTAATGCTTGGTAAGATTACAAAGTTATCTCTATCAGGCACGTCAAAATTTCCAAGTGCTAAAATATTCCTCACTGAATCCACAGAACATTGTTAAGCACCCTCTGGAAGTGCCACTGACTTCAAAGTAAACTCAGTTCAGGCTGGTTTTTTACTGATGAAAATGTTAATAACATCTATCAAAGCATTTTAAAATTCTCTATCAAAGTCTGAAGTGTTTTCAGTTCAGGGAAAACCTAGAAGTTTGTCAATAACAGATCATTGAGATGGATGGGTCTGAGCTGTAAACATTTTGCAAGATCTGATTTTTCATTTTAAATAAGATTTGTAAGGTTTAACTTAATTTCTCATTACAGAGAAGCAAATGCCTAATAATATATTGACGTTACTCTTTCTTGCTTTCATGAACATATTTTATAACTGTATCTGAGCTTTTCTCAAAGCATTTGCTCTAACTCACATAATTTTTTTTACTTTCTGACCTTAAACTTCCACTCTTTTGGGTCTTTCATGGTCATAATCTACAGACTGCACATATTCCAAAATTAAATATTTCTCTTCTTTTCTTCCTCTTAAATGATGCAGTGTTTGTTTTTGTTGTTTTAAATGCAGCCCAAATTCTGTTTCAGCACTATGCTGGAGCTTGGGGAGATGACAGATTTTATTTAAATTTTCCTATGGCTGATTGTAATAAAAAATATAAATTCCTGGAAATCCTCAGTGTGTAGCAAGTATGAACAAGTCCACAACACCCATGGTGCAAATATGTCACCACATTATTACTTCTCCAAATTAAATTAATCCTATTCAAGACCCCCTGTGCCATGGTGAAAGGAAATTCAATTTTACCTCTTGGAGGGGCCTTACTTGTATGCCAGTGGCTCATGCATTCGGAAAGGTCTGGTGTCTCCCAGACTACAGCGTTCCAGCTGTCACTGAGCCTCAGGACCTGGTGCCCTGTCTGAACCTGGTCCTCCTCCGTCTGCCCGGGCCTGTGCTTCAGGCCATGGCCCTCGGGCCACCCCAGCTCCTGGCACAAGTCAGCACTAGCTTTCAGAGGAGGGCCACTCTACTGCTTATACCACTTCTTTAGCGCTATCTTCTGCCCAGAGTCCCTAACCAGCTCTCTCCAGCTACAGAGTTTATTGCCAAGTCCTTTCAAGAGCTTAGTCTTTTCATTGATGCCCACAAGTTTGGACGAGCTTAAAGGAAACCCATGTGTGGCCTGTGGACCATATTGATGTGCTGGGGCTCTAACATCCATTCATTGTCTGACGACATTCAAAAAATAGAGTCTCTACTATGTTCCAGGCATTGTCTAAGTCCTAGGCACACAGCAGAAAGCATACCAAAATCAAAACATTAAAACAGAATACACCCTGAAATTCTTTTTCCGGGCATGATGCTTCTTTATCTTTGCTTCCTCCTCGGCACTGGTTCTTATTCAGAATCATTGATCAATTCTTTTTTTTTATTTTAAAGAAGAAAAACTGTGTTACACAAACTTATAAACACTTGTTTTGAGGTCACACTGCCTAGGTTAAATCCAAGCTCCGTCTTACCATCTATGTTAGTTTGGGGAGCGGCTTAGCATCTCTAAAACTCAGTTATATCTCTAAATCTCAGTCTTCTTATGAAAATGTGGGATTAAATCATCTACCTCAAAGGGTAGCCATGAGAGTTAGATCAAAATAATATACATAATACTCTTAGTACATTGCCTAACTTATAGTAACTACTCAATAACTGTGCATTATTATTAATTCACCCAACTCATAGTAACAAAACCAAAGCTTCCACAAAGATATATCAAGAAATAAGACTCTTGTTGAAATTATTTTTTGCAACTAAAACAGGAATTTACTTTAAAAGCCCCTGATTAGTTGACTTTTGAAATCATTTACAGTTCCCTAGTGGCTACTTAATAAGGAGCCATACCAGCCAGTTATGCCTTTCCTTTAGCAGAGCTCTACTTACTTTAGCCCTTTATATTGGTTTGCTTAACCCCTCTACAATTCAGGTGAGGAATTTAAATTATGTCATTAATAGAGAAACACCAATAGATAATCTTTGTGTAAAGATGAATTTTTAAGAAATAATATATCAGAACAATATAAAGTCATTGAAAATCTTTTATAAAGGTATTTATAGGCATGAGAAAATGTCCAAGGGTAAAAAGTAAGGAAAATACAATATTATACTATGTTAACATTTTTTATTTTTAGAAAACAAAAACATACACACAAGTATCTGTTTTTCAAGTGATGGTAGTTAAATAAATATATAAGCCAGCTGATATGAATCTTCAATTATAGCAAGTTGGAATTAGAGTGCATTATTTTACTCTAAAATTAGATGAGGCTACCAAGATTCCAGATATCTGAAAACTCTTTGCTATTCCTTCCTTGAGGTTAGAATCTAATTCCTCTCCCTTTAAATCTGAGCTTTAGTGATTTGCTTCACCAACAAAATGTGCAGAAATATGGTTTTTGATATCCTGGGTCTTCTAAGGTTAGGTCATAAGAAGTTTTGAGGCTTCTGCCCAGTGCTCTTGGAATACTTGCCCCAGCAGCAGCCAGTTACGATGAAGGATGTCTGATTACCTTGACACCACCATACATTTGGGAAGCCCAAGCTAGCCACATGGAGGCTGTACGGAAAGACACATGTAGTGTCCAGACATGACATCACAACCCAGACATCAGACATGTGATTGACTAAGATCAGATGATGCCATCCTCAGCCACAATCAGGCTGCAATTCAATGACAGACCCCAAACAAGAAGAGCCCAGCTAAGCGCTTCATACCCCAGAATTGTGAGAGATCATCATAAATTAATTTCAACCACTAAGTATTGGTGTGGTTTATTTATGCAGCAATAGGTTACATGAACATCTCTATTCATGATCCTTCCATTTTAATATACATTAATTCCCCAAATAAAATATAATGTGTCATTTTAATTATTATAACTATTTAAAGTAATAAAAAATATCATATGAAATATAATAAATTTTAAATGAATTTTATGATACATGTCAATCTAAAATAAAATAGTTTACACAAAAAATAAATACTAAATACACATACATTTATGTATACAAGTGAGTATACACACAGAAAAGAAGTAAAAGAACAGTGGTCAACCTTAGAGAAGTTTCAGGTGATTTTCCTCTATTTGTGCTTTTCTTCATTTTCCATAGTTTCTACATTGAATATGTTTTACTTTGTTCATTTCTGATGATGTTTTTGTAAAGCAAAGTACCCAGAATTAATACTCTGAAACTAAACTCTAAAACTAAAATCATTTAACACCCCCATTCTAAAATCCTAATTATGGATACAAATCCCCAGGGGTTATTACAACCTAAGAATTACAACCTTATAATTAGAATTATATGAATATGTTCCCAACCCATTATCAAAATAGGGAACTTCTGGATATGTTTACTACCCAAGTGTTTTCGTAAAATAAAAAGGCAGAAATATCATTAGATCAAAACAAAAACACAGACAATAAATCTCTCAACATCTTCATCCTTCACCCACGCTGCTTTCTCCCCTACCTTCCAGGCTCCGGTTTCTTCTTTCAGCCACAACACAATACTTGAGAACACACAGTATGCCCCCCAACACATGTACTTCACATCCTTCTATGAAATCCTTTATATCTAAAGCTTAGCTCTGAAGAAAATTCACAAATGAAAAGGAAGCCTTTAATATAATTCATTGAGTGCATCAACTACGATATCTTTTATCTCCTGACTTTGTCGCAGGAGATCGGGTGTCATAAATTGAAATATGGAGAGTCTTTTCCTAATAATGCAAAAATCCCTCAGACTTGCTTCTTTTATTATTTTGCCTTTGATCAGTGTGTACTGGGTACAGAATACTTTGAAGTTATATCATCCACTCTGCCCTCAGTTTCTATCATGTTAATTGTACCTTCCTTCAATATAAAATTTAGGCTTATCCATTGGCTTTAAAAAAAAAAGAGAGATCTATATCATTTTTCTCTTTGTATTTTTTACAAGTCATGAAAGACAATACATTTTTTTGTTTATTCTTCCTTCCAACTTTAAGTTTTAACTTGATCGTGTTTTAAATCTGGAGTTCCTTTTATGTTTTGCAAAATCTACTGAGAGGGTTGAGCTTATTAGGAGGTAATCAGTCTAAGAGTAAGGTTTACAAGAATTGGCTTACTTAAATTTCTCTTCTAACTTGGACTTGCTTTTCCATTATCGGAGCACATGCCCACGTACTCTGAATATCTCCCATTTCCCTAACCTCACCTATCTCCTGTAATTCTTGAAATATGCACTTGTGGCTTAGGATGTATTTGAAGGGTAGCAATACAAAAAGTGACTGAAGGGACAGGTGGTCGCTTCCTTCTTCCAGAGTCCCTTTCTCCTGTGGCTTCCTGAATCCACATTCATGTGGTTTTTCCTTCTCACTCACGAGCTACCCTTCAGCCTCCTTTGCTGGATCCTTGTCTTCTTTCTGACGTCTACATAATAGAGTATTTCAGTTCCCAGGCCCAGGCCCCTTCTCCACACTCACTCTCATGGTGATCTCTTCACCTCGCTGCTCTAACAGTCTTCCGAATTCACATCTTCAACCAAACTTCTCCCCTAAATTCCAGACTCGTATACCCAACAAACTATTTGATACCCTCAGGTATAGATAACTTTTAACCTAATTTTTATTTTCAGAACATATACCATTTACATGAATCCATGCTTAAGCCTATATAACAAGGTATATTTAGAGAATTCTCACTCTCTCATCCACCTATTCCTTTCCTCCCCTTAGAGGTAACCATGTTTACTAGCCCTTGATTTATGTTGCCAATGTTTCTTTTGCAAATATAACTATACATAGGAAAACAAACTGAAACAAATAAAGCAACTGTATATCAAGGGAAGACATAATCACACAGACCAAATAACTATTTCTAGGGACTTTAGAACATAGTATTTTTGTCTGTCTGCCCTTAGAATAAATTCTCAGGACGAATACAGCTACAAAGAAAGCTTATATTTCATTCTCTCTCTCCAATCTTCCCTCCTTTCCACTCTTTCTAAAATTAATGGAAAAAATACCCTCAATGAGGATTTTTTTTTAATTAAAATAAATAAATAAAGCTTCCAAAATTTGTCTTGGAAGAAAAAAATAAATTTTTCTCATTTTGATAGTTCAGCCAGTATTATTTAGATGATTCCCTATGGAAAAGGCAGAAGTCATCAGAGAACTGAATGAATTCAATGTACCTCAGACAGCATCCAATCACATTTCCGATTTTAGCATATCCTAGATAGGTCACCCATCATGCTGGCCACTACCATCCTTCCCTTCTTAGGAAAACCTACAGCCAGTGGTGAGGGAGAAGTCCTTGGCTGCAAATTGTTCCTTTGTTTTCTCACAATATGGGTGCCTTAAATGTCTTAGTTAATTGGCAGAGAACCATGCAAAGAAAGTTGGAAGTAATAAATTTGCAAGCCATACCTGGAGCATTTGTCCCATAATATGACCCCTGAGCTTAACAGAGTGGATATAAGGGATAAATCTCTTCTAAAAGCATCCTGGCTCTTTTATCCACCCTCCCTATTAACTCTGCAATTTCCCTCCTAGATGTATAACCAAGAGAACTAAAAACATGTTCACACAAAAGCTTGCATACCCATGTCCATAATATGATAGTCCAAAAGTAGAAATAGCCCAAATGTCCATCAACTGATGAATGGAAAAACAAAATATTCATACAATAGAATATTATTCAGCCATAAAAAATAAAGCAGTGATACATGCTACCACATAATGAACCTTGAAAACATTATAAGTGAAAAAAGGCAGACACAAATGGCCATGTATTGTATGATTCCATTCACATGAAATGTCCAGAATGTGCACATCTGTAGAGACAGAAAGTAGGTTTGTTGCCAGGGACATGGAGGTGGGGAGAGATGGTGAATGAAAGCTGATTGGTAAGTGATTTCTTTTTGCAGTGATGAAAATATGCTGGAATAGATAGTGGTGACAGTTGCGCAACTTTGTAAATATAATAAATACCACTGAAAAATCACTTTAAAGGGTGATTTTTTCTTTGCTGAGTGAATTATGTCTCATTTTTTTAAAAAAATTAAAACCCACCCTGCATCTCCAGCCTTTTCTTTCTTTTCTTTCAACAGTTCCTGTCAAGTTGTCCCATATACATATCTGAGACAACTCATCTGGATCATTCTTACCTCGGCTCCTTTGATCCAAGCCACTCCCCAGGGCCTTCTCTCTCCCTCTCCCTACTTGCTCTCCTCCACCATTCTTCAAAGTCCAGATCAAGTCCCACATTTTCCAAAACACTTTCCACTGGCTAGTCTGAAAGAGGTCATGGAAGCCTTCTTTGTGTCATTCCTGCTCATCAATGCTGTTGAACGCAGGTGAATGATGCATAAATGACTCTAACTATAGCTGCGGATAGGGCTTTTGCTTTATACCACAGGCAAGAAACATAGAAGGCAGAGCAATTCTTTTATATGTATTCTCAAAATTATATTGCTTACTTGCAAACCTTTTACCAAAATACTTCTCTATATTATGCCTTCTTTCAGTTAGACATTCTTTAAAAATGAAAAATGTATTCTTTTACTTCCAAATAAATACATAAGTAAAACTTTGCAAAAATAGGCTTGCATTATAAGTCACGCTAAATAGAATTACTGCCCCATGACACAGACTAAAGGATAATATCATTCCAGCTATCCTAGCAAAAGGATTATGACATAGTGTTTCCTTCAGATGAACCTGAGAATATACACGAAGTATATTAATATTACCTAATTATCAGGATTCATGACTAAAGAAGCTAAAAATATCTTATTTTCAATTAGCACACAAATACAAGCCCTTGAATTATTTCCACAGTATGCCTCAGAGCATTGTTCACTTGTTATAACACTTAAGAAAAATTTTTTCTCTTTTACACATACTCCCCATGGAATTCTTTCTCACAGAAAGAAAGCAAAGTCAATATAAATAATTAAGAATTGTTTCTTGCCCGCCTGGGCGTGGCTCAGCGGTTGAGCGTCAAACTGGGATCCAGGCGATCGGGGTTCGATTCCCGGTCAGGGCACATCCCTGGGTTGTGGGCTCTATCAATGACTCTCTCATCATTGATGCTTCTATCTCTCTCCCTCTCCTTTCCTTTCTCTGAAGTCAATAAAGATATATTAAAAACAAAAAAGAATTGTTTCTTTATTAATTTTGAGTCATCTTAATTAATTTATATATATGTAGATATATATACATGTGTATATATATGTGTGTGTGTATATATATATATATCTCCTCTGTTTATTGTGCATTCCACACACAGAAATAAACTATTAAGAGTGCCACACAATGCCTTTTTGAAGCTGCATTTTTATTTGAAGCTATTCTGTACCTTTCAACCTGTGCCACATTTCAATAATGACTGTGTAATAATTACAATCATCCCCTTATTAGCTTGGCATTTCATTTTCCTTGCCCTATGGCACCCTACAGTTGAAGGCAAGGAAAACTCTCTGTTGATTAGTTATTTAAGACCAGCAACAATAACTGTGCAGGAGAGAAGGCTACTTGGAGAGGATTACATAAGAGCCAGAGCTCAACAGACTCAGACAGAGAACAGCAAATTATAAACCCAAGGACTTCGTTGCATATAACCAAATTGGCTAGTTGAAATGCTAATTGCCTTTCAGCAAAACTAAAGACAGACAGGGGACCCTGTGCTTCAAAGAATAAAATGCATTTTTACTCTACTTCTGCACTATTGTCTTGCTGAGAAGCATTTGAAATCTATTCATAAAGGTAGCTCCTTCCTTAACCTTTAAAATGTGGGAAATTTATTTAGTCCCTACCAGCAACTCCAATGTGCTGATGTGCCAAGATTTGAACAGATGGTTGGATTTAAGCCCTGTTAAGCCCCTAATAAAGTAAAGCATGAAAGAATTCTGAGCTCAAATACATAGTGCAAATTAAGAAAATGTGCCTAGGGAAAAGGAATTTTGAATAACAAATTTATGAAATTAAAATAATCAAATAATATAATCTTTAAAACATGAATATTTTCAATGTAATTGCATCCAAATGCGTATGAAAGAGCTATCATTGTCTCTTTCAGAGACCCTCAGCCTCCCTTTATACCTAATAATTTTAATTCAAAACTCACTTGTGAACAACTATTCCAACAGCCAGTTTCCCCATTTATATGAAAGAGGGTCCATTCTGGATTATTAGAATCCTGAATAAATGAATGAGAACTGTTCTCCTGGCATCCTGCTCTCATTTTGAGGTATAGCCAGACTTATGCCTGACTGCACCAGAAAGGGCCCCATGACCACCTGCCCAGAAGCTGGGGGAGGGTACATTTTAAAGAGTATAGTGTGTCACAGTGAAATCACAAAACACAGCCTTTGTCCTACCACAACCTCCCCTGTACCAACTCCACCCTTCTCCTCTGCCACACCTCTACCAGGGCAACAGAACACAGGTGCTGTGGCTTCCTGTGTGGTCTCACATGCTGGCATATTGAGGAACCCTCCCTACATGTGAAGATGCCTCCTGTCCCCCCAGTCCTGCCTCGTGAAGGGAGAAAAACAGACAAGCACGCCTGGGGAAATCAGCTTCCTATACTACTACTTCATTTGGCCTGAGATACAGAGTCCAGTTTATTAGTAGTATGTTTATCTCCATTTCTCAATAAACATCTTTATTTATATGAAGTTTGAGCTGCCTGAAACTGATAGAATACTAAAACTAAATAGAGCTTTAAATTATAAACGGTGTCAGTAAATAATTCATCTTTCACTAGGATTCAGCAGGAGTTAAGGGAAGAAAGACATCTCTCTGGCTGGATGTTTACCAAAGCCTTTAGACAGTGAAGTTCCTGGTGATTTTTCTTTTTTTCTATACTGTTTGAATTTCCTAAATGATTTTGTATTATTTTTACGACCAGAAAAAAAGTTATTCCAAGTCTCACTCACACACACACACACACACACACACACACACAGATCAATTGTGTGTAATACAGGGAAGTGTCCACCCAAATCTCTCCATGGTAACACACTACATTTTATAATCAGACTAAACAGTAATCATCTGTTTAGGAGTTCAATATGCTTTATAAGAACCTGGATATAAGCAACCTAGTTGCTTTCTACCTGAGGTAGAAGTAGTGGTGACAGTGTTTTCCCTGTGCAGATTTTGGATCTAGTACATAAAGTAATGACTTGTCACAGGTAAGTAGGTAACAAAGCCATTCATTCAATATATTAACCACTTTGCTAAACCTTAGAGATACTAGAGAAATATACAGTACAGTCACTGTCCTCAAAGATTTTGTATCTTAATTGGGGCAACATCAAAATTTTCAATAACGGTAGGACAGCAATGAAAAAAGGGGAAGAGGCAGCATTTGGTTGAGTGGCAATAAATTAAACGTTTAATGACCAAGTTAACCTGCTAACATACTTCTCACATATTAGTTTATGGGAAGGTGCATATAACTAAAATCATAAATGGGAAAACAGAGTGAGTAACTTTAAATAAGTCTCAACTTTCTAAGGTTTCAGTTTCCCCAAATATAAAATAAAGGGGTAGGTCTAGTTTGGCTCCAAGTCTCCTCCAGTGCTTAAGTATTTCAATGTTGTGCTCACAGCCTATGAATTTCTGAACAAAGGATCACACACTTAATCAAAGGCAAAATGTATTTTCTTGATAGGTCCTTCCAGTTTCTTCACCTACAAATCAGGATAATAGTATTTGATAATTAAATATAAAGATAGTCTATTTAAAAGGCCCAATAGAATTCCTGGCATTCAATAAAGGAGGCATACTATTATCATTTATTGTAGAATTTTAACAAAAGGGTTTAGTCACAGCTAATTCTGCTGTGACCACTCTTTTTCTTTGGGTGTAGCTGGGGCAAGGACACTTCCAAGTAGAAAGCTGTCTGAAATGCTTTTGTTTAACATTAGCCTCTGCCTTCCTATGTTATTTATAATCATTCTTTTTATTACCATAAAAGCATTTGTGTTCCAAATATATCTCATGTTATCACTTTCTTACAATGAATACAGTTGGCATTCAATATCTGATCAATACATGTATAGCATAAAACTACAATTGTTATGAAAATATAATAAATGTTGACTGATACATCACCTCTATATCTGATGCTATCAAGACTCAGTGTTATTACATAACTTCCCTCCACCCCATTAGGGTCTTACATTTTAGTCTAAGATTATTTCTTAGCTGCTGTTTACAGGTGGTTTCAGCTTTTAATCATAACATTCAGTATAGTGTAGGTGTTCAGAGCACTTGGGGGAAAAAAATCCATGATCCAGCCCTTACTAAATGGGGAACTTAGGACAAGGAGCTTAAACTTTCCACGCCTCAGAGTCATTATCTGTAAGTTAGGATAATGCTATTTAATTTATGGTACTGGTGGGGGTGTTGAATCAAATACGTAAAGCACTTCTCAGAACCTGTTACATAGCAGGTGTTCAATACAGGATGACTGCTGATGCCACTCATCCTGGAAATAAGAGCACGGAGGCAGGGTTCAGGCATACTTTCTTTTAGTGTATACATTTTGATTACTTTTTAAAAGTTATAATCTTGAGACATATCATTTCTGCCTGAAGTCTTTTCAATCATCTGGTCCAATCCTTTTACTTTAATAAATGAAGAAACTAAGGACCGGAGGTTGGGTGTGTGTCCAAAGTCACTGTAAGTTAATGGCAGATCCATACATTTAATAAATTTTATCACAACACAGTTCAAAGTGTATTTGGCACTTCCCTGTAGCCTAGGAAACTGACCCAAAATAAATTGCTGGTGTTCATTTGTATCCTAACTAAAACGTCTTTTTTTCTTTGCCCTAATGCCTTTTTGCTGTTGTTCTATCTGGCTCTTTTGATAAAGGACACACAAAGGAGAGAAAAAAAGCACGTCAGTAACTTAAGGTAATAACTTTAGCAAGAACTTTTAAATAATGCTGTATTAGCTAAGGCACATTATTTTAACTTTATCCTAGTGGTAAATAATTATGAACTCTTATCTGATATCATTATTTTCTAAAAGAGTATGCAGTAGCTTTAATATGAACACATTACACACATTTTTAAAGACTGTGGGTTTTGTGAAATGTAAAAAGTTAGTTTAAAACAGAAGTTACACAGAAGAAGTTAATGTCACACCTTAACATCGGTTTTTCCCCCTAATGAACACTTACTTCCATAATTGCTATTTAAGTTTTAAGGGGAAAAAATATTTTTTTTAATGGTTTAAAAATTAAAATGGGTATGTAACAAATATATATGTCTGATCTCCAGAATAATTCCAAACTTCCTGAAATCAATATATTCACTGAAAGTAGTTCAATGCCTCGGTCACTGTGGCCCGGAAGGGGCTCAGGCTCGTCTCCGCCTTCCCGTTATTAATTATCACCCACGGCGCGCGGTTTGGGTCGGTTATTTTCCGAGCCGACTCTTTAAAATTAAAGCTGGGATTCGGTTTCAAAGAGGCAGAAGGAGAAGGAAGGAAACTTTTCTCTGCTCATTCAGGTCTCCCCGTCTTTGAGACTAACCAGCTCTGGGAGGGCGGTGGCAGCACCTCGGCGCTCACCGCGCAGCGGCCGCGGGCAGGGGGCCCGCAGCCCAGCCCGTGCGCTCGGGGCGCGCCAGCCTCCCGCGCCCTCGCCGCCCGCCTCCCGCAACAGGTGCGGAGCAGCGTCCCGCGCCGCCAGGGATGCCGCGCGCTCCCTGGGGCACCGGGATGCTCGCAGCATCCTCCCTTCAGCCGACGCCTACCTGGCCCCCGGGACACCGACATCCGCGCGCCCTGCGGTCCCCGCCGCTCCTCCCTCCGCACACCCGCGCTCCTTCCCTGGCTCGCGTCCCCACGCTGTGCAGGGACTACTGGTTCTTCCTCCCCTCTCGGGTCGGGAAGGGGCCCATCCTCCTCCCCCTTATCCTACCCCAACCCCCCCCCCAACCCTCCAGGCTCGGTCTGCTCCAATAGGACCAGCGGCTCCCCGGGCTGCGCTCACCTGACCGGCAAAGCGGGGGTGGCCGCCCGAGGCAGCGCGCCCTCGCCTGCGCAGCGGGCAGCCAGGTCCCCGCTCCGGCGCCGGGAACACCCTGCCCTGACCGTCCCTGATGGACTCTCCCGGCAGCCGGCCCGAGCGGACCTGCCCGCGCGCACGGAGGCCCGTCTCCCTCGGCCCGCGCGTCCCTGGCGGCGGGCAGCGCGCCCAGCGCACTCCCCAGTCGCAGGCTCTGCCTGAACTTTCTGGTCTGTCCCCTTAGGTATAACGGACCCCCTCAGCCACACCGCGGGACACTCCGCCCTGTAAGCAATTCCCGGGTTTCTTTCCGGGAAGACAACCTATTTACTGAGTCTTGTTGGTTCCTCAGCACATCTCTTTTAACGTTGATAATCACTCCTGAAATGTTCATCCCATTAGAATTCGCACGTAAATTGATGAATTAGGAGACATAAGGAATCTACTCCTACATACGCTTATCTGGTAAGTTATCCGTCTCCTCGTTATAAAATAGGACTGTGAATTCCTGCCTCTGTGGCTGTTAAAAGGGCTGGATGAGTCAGGCGTGTGTGAAGTGCAACTCTGCAGTCCACCTTGTACGTGGTAAACACTCAACAAATGTCACTTGTTCCCAGGACTTAACAGTAAAGCCTCTAAGGTCAGACCGTATCATCAGCAACGTGCTAATCCCCACCTGCAGCAGAGATCTTTTAAAACATGCAGCATTCTAGGAAGTTTCCAACCAGGAGGAAGGTTAAAGATTAGCAAACAGCAGTCCAGCACCATCTCACCGCCGATTTTATGTAGAAAATGTTTAACATAAGAGCTGATTGATTGCTTCAGTTAAAGGCAGAAGCAGGACTAGGTCCTACTATTCCTAATTCCAAACACAAAGCATGTGGCACCTTCCCAAGATGGAATAACTAGATAGTTATTTAGAGTCGCAAGCTGCAATCTAGGTGTACTAATTTAGAATTATTTGGGGGCTGCTGCTGAATGCCTCATCTAAAAGCTGCAACAGTCAACAAACAGCTGGACATTAAAGGCAAAAGTTATTCAGGCCAAAGAACTCTCTTACAGAAACTGTGGGAATGCAAATGCTATACTTCAAGGCATAAGAACAGGTAGTGAGAAGAGCGACCTAAATGATGAAGGAAATTGAACAGCTTTCCTGTGAGGCTCAACTTCAAAGGTGAAACTCCCTCTAGACGCTGTGAATCCATGGGGCATACTGAAAGAGTCAACACAGATGTATTTACTATATCTTGCAGTAGAGAAATGGAAACTTAAGACAAGTTAAAGTCAAAACACTGAATCAGTATTCATGTAATGATAATGTGAGAGCAGAAAAAAATAATATTCAAAAAGTGATTTCTTGTATTATTGTTTGTAAACACCCATTTATTCTGTTAATATGCCCCATGGATTTACAGCTTCTAGTTTAAAACATCTTAATAAAATCTATATTCAATCCACAGTGTTATTGTATTATTAGTATGCTTAAAGGCTTCATTTGTGATTCAATGTTACTTTAAATTATTTAAGACCCTGACAAAGTCAGTGCCTATCAACAAATTATTCTGTTTTAATCATTGTTTCACCAAGTCTGTGATTAAATACATTCTCCATAACTGGACTTATTCGGCATGTATTTTCACTCTGTGTGTGACAACACCCGAGGCACTGTAATGGGTCAAAATGAAAACTTACACTCACTTTCCTTCTCAAAGCTATCTTAAGGAACTAAGTCATTGATTAACAATTATTACTGAGTGTTTAGGAAGCAGAAGTCACTGGAAGGCGCTGTGGGAAAAACAATGATTTCTAAAGCACAACTCTGAGTTCACTGCGCTTGCACTTTCTTTGGGGTGAAAGTTTAATGAACCAAAAAGCAGAATATGCCAAACAAAAAATGAGCATCCCAGAGAGTGCTAGAGATGCTCCAAGTCTGTGGAGAGCAGATTGACAATCCTCATCTTGCTGATTAAAAATCAAGGTACTGAATGGGCTGTTTTCTGCTCCCTTAGAACTGGTGATTTGGCCCAAGACAAGACCAAACAGAGAAGTACCTGATTTCTAAATCACTGAGAACAAGCTGTCAGTCACTGAGAACAAACTGTGCTGCCAGTGCTTTTTAAAAGGTGGAAAGACAAAATAGGACAATCACCTGCCTCTATTCTCACCCCAGAGGAAAGAAGAGCCAGCCATGTGTAGTTAGCCTAGACAGGAGGTTCTGGCTTTTCTCTCTCCTCCAGACTTGTGATAGAGCTTGGAGATCATAGTAGAGAGGGGGGAATGCCAACTCATCCCACTGTTGGATGTCTGTTCAGACTGATAGACTTGTTGATCTGCCTTGATCCTACCACTAAGAAGAAAGAGAATTGGGAAAGAAAGATGGCAGGACAGAGAGAAAGCACAAGGGAGTAGACCCACCCTCGTCTTTGTACAAAGATGTGTAGGTCTCCTATAGATTGTGATACTATGGCAGTTGCACTTTAGCAAAATCTTGCCAATACCTGGCCTGAGAGAACAGCTTATGCAATGGGCAGACTCCAAGAACTAGAGGCTGCGTACCCCTGGCAGTAGCTAAAGGCAGTGGTTAAGGAAAATCCCACTTCAAGGAGCCATGCAATGAGGAGGGATTACAGAACCCTCCAGAAATTACCCACGTGCTTTTGGGAAAGTCAGCGCACCAGTCCTATGGAGCACAGCTAGTCTGTATTATCCAGAGAAGCAGCCACCACCATAATGAAGGACACTATGCCAATAAGCAAAGAGATGTTTGTCTTTCTCCTAATCCCCGTCAGCTCTCAGTGTTAGATTAGGCCTCGAAATGGAGCAGGTAGAAATGAGAGATATTCCAAAATCAAAATCACTATACATACCCGCACACACCATCTACGCACTTCAACAACTAACCACATCTCCTCCCCGTTTCAGGCCCCTGGAACCATTGGTCTAATCACTAATGAAGAGGAGGAAACATTGAATGTGATCCGAGATTGGCATATATTGAAGTTATGGAAGCTTCCCAAGAGATTTGTTACCCAGTGGGGAAGAATAATTTGACACAGAATACATAGAGACAAGACTTGAGACAATAATACTACTTCATGTCCATGTTTGGAATGCATGTTTGAACCCCCTGAATGAAAACCCCTCAGTAAACCAGTTAGACTGGCATTTCTGAAAGTGTGTACTGTGCACCTCAGTTGCCCAAGCTTGAAAGGACCAAAGCCTCAGTAATCAAGTCATAAATGTGGGAAACATTCTTAGAAAATCACTAAGCCCAATAAAAAATTAAAAGATCTGAGTACTACCATAAATAGACCAGTTTAAATTCATTTAACTCACTGTTTTATAAATATTTATTTGTTCACTGAAGCTTTTTTTTCTGTGATTTCCATTAATATTCTTCAAAATAAACATTTGGAAATTCTTTTCTAAAGAAGGGAAAAAAATCAATCTAAAGCCAAAGTCAGACGAATGCCAACTGGGCAGTTAATGGAAAGAAACTTGTTTCTTTGGGGTTTGGGATTCTTAGGGTTTGGGGCCATGCCCGTCTATGTCACTCTCTCCAGGGCTACAAGAGTTGTGCAACTCTTGGCAATGCCATTTACTTGGGAATCTATGTGAGGGACGTCACCTGGACTTGTTCCCACGGATCAGGACCACATCAGAAAACATGCACTTTATCAAGGGTTTGAAAAGCTGGGTAAGGTCTTGGAGAAATGAGAGGAGTATGTTATTCAAGGGGTTATAAGGTGTATATCAGAAAATAACTTAAAGTTGATGGTCTGGAAGAACTAGAAAATGATCAGTCCCAGGGCTCCTGAGAGGCATTTTTCACATCTTTCCTACCCCATGATTGTTTTCAAATCTCTAATCTGCCATGTCAGAACCTTCTCTGTAAATGATTTGGTCCCTACATAGATGAAGTGTACAATGGGTAGTTCCTCCTCAGTTTAAGACTGAGATATTTGACAAGGCAGCAGTCAACCCAGACCATCACAGACAAGAGGCTGAGGTGGCATTTTAGAAGTTTTAAACAGGAAAGGTGATGACAAAAACGCTAAACCTTTTACTTTCTCGTGTATTTTTAATGTAAAATTAATATTTCACTTTTTCTGTACTTGGTTATGTTTCCTTTATCTAAATTTCTATACTCTCAATATTTTATTTTTTCTAAAATTAGTAAGTAAAAAGCAAAGGATGAATTATGATGTTTACTTTCTACTGCAAGTATCTTCCTAAGTTGCAAATGTCTTTCCTCAATAAGTCTACCTAAGGCTTTGTAAGAGCATTAGCACAGTTTCTATTTCTAAAGGCATAAGGAGTAAAAATATAGCATTTCTCATGGTTAGGTCCAGGTGATGCCAAGCAATAGTGTAGACAGTTTAGGAAAACCTAGATAAATTTATTAATCTTTCACGTTCAGTTTCTTTGTTTGCAAAATGGAGATTCTTGTAATGTTGACTACACAGAATCATGTTTGTATTGAATGAGGTAGTCAAGTCTGGTACATAGTAGAATTTCAATAACTGACAGAAAAACATTGGAATAAAACAATGAATGAGTTCCTACTTAGCTATATTTTAGATGCGGTGGAGAAAGTTTTTCTTCTTAGTTCACCAACCCAATATTGAATACACTACAGTGTTAATTATACATAAATTTACAAATTTATATCTATGTATTTAAATGCATTTCCCATTAAAATTTTAAAAGAAATTCTTTTCATTGACATGATGTGATTGTACCTCTCTTTAATATATCTGGAAATTTTAAACAAATAAAGAAAAGAACACATATTTAATGGTTAAATGACTCCATGAAATGAATTTTAAAATCATGTAATAGCCAAGTGTATGTATTGCTTTCTAACAAATCTAAATATATACAGTAGTAGTATTTGATTACATATATTATATTTTATTTTTATTATGGCCCTATGCAATATTTTATTACATTATTTGGCGAAGAATGAATTAAGTACAATTTTGTGTCCTGTGAAAAATATTTTATATCTATCTACCCAAGTTAAAAATATTTTTCCTCAAGAAATGTTTACAAAAAAATTTACAAAAAATGCTATCTAAGACTATTTTTAAATTAATAATTGTTTCTATTTGTTAGCAAGAAAGACGTCTTAGAGCATTTTTTTCACATTTTAAATGGAATTTACCCATAAATCAAATATGAATGTATATGGAATCTTTAATCTTTTAAGAACAGCAAATTAAGTCTTTTTTTTTTCCTGGTTGTCTCTGCTCAGGCCCGCTGTGTGTGGTATTTCCCATGGTTTGTCATTTTGCTTTAATGGCAGGGGGAAGAAACCAGCAAAGCTCAGTAACCACAGTGCATATCAAAATGTCACCATGGCAGCATTTGTCCACTTGTCAGAGTCCTTCTGAAATGACTCAGCCATTCATTTTGTTGAATCAATATTGAAGCTTTCGAGATTTATTACTTGAGGGTTGGGAGTAGGTGAGGCAAATAAACCCTTCAGTCCTAACATCAAGTTCTAGTTGGGCCAAGATTATGATTTGTCTAGATTTTATTTATGAAAATAGACTATAAGGTTTACATTCCTTGTATAATTATCTTGTAATAAGCTTGAATTCACATGCCTGCTAACACAGTGAAAAAGAATTTAAAGTTCCTGAAAACATTCCATGGACTGTGGTAAACCTACCAAATGCTAAATTCAAATAGCTAATTTCCTGGGAGAGGTGGAGGAGGAGGGCAGGGAGGAGAGATGCAAAGCTCTTGATGTAAAAAATCTTTAAATCTTTGATATAAGGTTTTTTAAATTCCATTTATATGTATCCCATCTTGAAGCATAATTAATCAGAACCAGGATAAGCATGTTATCTACTAAATCTTTCTATTTAATAATATCCATTTATTATTACATTTCCCTTTCAACAAATATAAAACTGACCTTTTCTATTTTAAAGCACTGTAATTTCTTTAAGACTTCTAAAAAATATAACCACATACATTTCTAATGGATTAGGTCACCAAATGAGTCTGATATCTTAATCCAAGCATTCACTGTGTGTATTTTCAGTTATCACTGAGCTAAACTCAGTGCAGAGCTCATCGATGCTGTTCAAAGATGAAGTTATGAGAAATTTTCATAAGCATAGATCTACCTGACAGGGTCCTGAAGTGTCTTTGAAGCTTCATTGACATATTGGGCCAGGCTACAGTAAGAGAGGGCAAGCTTCTCTTCAGTATTGCTCCTTCAGCACTCTCTCAGGGCTGAGGAGTCACCCACTTAGCATCCGGTGGCCTAGACCACTCCTATTGGGATCTGCACAGGATGCTGCAATGCAGTTATCCCTGATGGGGCGAATCTACCCAGATAACATGATGAAGTCATCTGAGTAGAGTTTTGGGATCTGCTGTCCCAGGAGCCCCAAGCTCTACCAAGAACTTCTCTAATCTGACGTAATGTTTATTTTACCAATGGCTGCAAGCAAACAAAGTCACTTCAAACAAAGCCCCCACTGTCTTGTTTCCCACATGGGTGGGAAAATCAAGCCCTGTTGAAGGGACATTTGACTGATGGTATGTTTGAGGATCACCCAGGGCCTTGAGAAGTTTATATATGTGTGGGTGTCTGGTCCACTTAAAACAGACATCTCTGCCAGCAGCTAAGTTTGTAGTGCTCTTTCTTTCCAATGTCCAGCCAGCTTTCTTAACTTAAACAACTTCAAACAGTCATAAGAATTTCAAATCGTTCTAAAAAGCATACAGAGTACTCTCTATAGTTTCTGCTTAAGGTGATGGAAAGTTGTAGAAGTAGATAACAGTGACGGTTGCAAAATATTGTAATGTAATTATTGCCACTGAACTGTACACTTACAAACTGTTCATTAAAATGACATTTTTTTATGTTATGTTTATTTTACAATTTAAAAAATCAATAATGTTATATATCAAAATCAAATACACATTTTAAATGAGTGAATTGTATGGTATTGTGAATTATTTCTCAAGGAAGTGGTTTAAAATAAAAAGAAAAGGAAACTTTAATGCTTTGTCTATAGCTTATATATAATCAAGTTATATCAGAAAAGTTACACTAGAACTGTCTTACTTTTCAGAAAATCAAAAATCTTTTGAGTTTTCGTCTTCATAGGGTTCTGTGAAAATAAAAGGATTTTTTTAAAGATTGTGCTTGAAAGGGTACCAGACAAATACAGCTTTAGTATTATATTAGAGCAGTCCCACATGGAATCCTCCCAGACAAAACGGAGCTCTCTATTAGTCCTTAGTTTTTTCTTTTCTTTCTTTTTCTAAAAGCAAGGAAGTGAATTGTGACTATTTCATCCAAGAAATGCTGAGCTGGTTAATTTCTGATAATTATAAAATCACGGGTGGTCACTAGTTCAAAGAAAATCTTTCCCAAATAAAACCAAGTATGAGCAGAGACTTTAACTGTGTCCCTTTATCCACTGCCAAAACCTAGTATCAATAGAACAGAATGTGAAAGCTGCAGCTTTGATATGAAAGGTACTGAAAGTATTCATCTTTTGGTAGTTGTTTTGCCACCATATGGAAAGGAATAAAAGGAAAAAGAATTATGCAGCATCAACTTGAATTATGCAATTGGAGAAAAGGAAAGGCAAATCATTACCAGATGCATCTATGCATACATTTTACTATAAAATTTTTCTTTGATATCACCAGGCACCCAATGCACTCTGCTGGCAGTGTGAGGTTATTGAAAATAATACAATAGAAAAATTTAGACTGACATTATCATTCATTTACAGTAGAGAAATACTATCAGAAAAGTCTTTAAAATATCCATATTAGGCTGAACCACATGAAATTGATATTTCTTATGTTAAAATGGCCAGACCTTGGCAAAATGGGTAAATAACAGCAATTTCATATGATTCAACCTAATACATAATTATCCTGCTAATTTAAAGTGTCAGTCTGTTCTGTTCTTTATCATCACTATTCAACAAAATAAAAGATATTTATTTAACTTTATGTAATTTATTTAAAGTTATTTAACATTTTTAGCTCTCTTATGTGAAATGATTCCATAAATACTTGAATCAATTAATGTTCCTTTTCTCCCCTTTAATTAAGAAACTTTTTAAGCTGGATACACAAATGTCCCACTCGTTAGTCTGTTTGGGCTCCGCAGCTGATCATGAGGCACTTCTAGAGAAACCTTCTCTATTGAGGCGAAGGAGAATACACTTCCCCAGCTTGGCTCTGCTCTTCAATCCTTTCTACAAAATGATGGTGTGTGCTAAGCAGCAGTCTTCCTCTCTTTGCTACCTTGAGGGGCCCAGAGGCTGGTACTGTGAGCCTGTTGAGGGGCTGGAGGATCTGAGCCTGAGGTCTAGGGCTGCTGGAGTAGGACTGATGAAACTTGCTACTAATGGAACTGGAGAGCAAAGGCACATCCTACTAGATGATCATCCTCCCTCCAATCAGAAAAAACACATCTCCTCTAGGGTCCAGAAAGAAAGAACAGTGCTGGAAACAGAAGCTAAAGCCAAAGATGAAAAGCTGGATCATCTTAGGAACAGTGTTGAAAGGAGAAGAGAAGGGAGGTGAGAAGAGGGGCAGGATGAGACTGGGTTGAAAGAGAAAAAGAACTTTGATGTGGAGTGCTGCCTGTATAACCTAGTTTAAAGATGGAGCAGTGGGCCTGGTCAGGCATGGCTCAGTGTTTGAGCATCAGCCTAGGATCCAGGAGATGGAGGTTCGATTCCCGGTCAGGGAACATGCCCCGGTCATGGCCAGGGTTGCGGGCTGGATCCAGTCAGGACCCTGCAAGAGGCAGCCAATCAATGACTCTCTCATCACTGATGTTTCTCTCTCTCTCTCCCTTCCTCTCTCTAAAATCAATAAAGATATATTTTTTAAAAATAAAATAAAAATAAAGACGTAGCGATGGGGGGAGCAGAATCAATATCTAAACAAATGCTTGGAATGTGCATCTGCAGTTGGTGCCCACTATAGTGATAGAATTTGGGTGGCATTACTGAAAAATTTCATGCTGTCAGTGATAATCTACACCATGCAACAACTGGAAGAGTTCTGTTTGCAGTTAATACAAAGGCAACACAGCACACAGTTCCGGACATTTTCCCAGGAGAAGAGTTACCATTAAACAACTGTTCCTAAATTAGAGTCAAAGGTCAGAGGCAGTCTGGCAGTGACTGAGAAAGTTCTTTTCCAGAATTTAGTATAAGACTAACATGAGGAGGAAATCTTCAAAAGGGGGTCAATGCCTAAGTAACCAGTTCACTGAATTTAGTTTACTGGATAAAACCTGCACTGTTAATCATTCTTTTCTGTCCCCAGGAAGGAATCTTGGGTGGACCCCATGTTTCACATTCATTTGCAATTATTAACAGTCTCATTTTCAGATAATACAATGCAAAGCTTAATTTTCCATTTATGTTTTGAGAGTTAGTTCTGTGCTTGCTTGAGCCTGATCCAGTCTGTGAAGCCTACCGTGGGGAAAGAGTGTGTGGTCAATCATTTTCTTGATTCCTCCTGACTCTTACACTTAACCCCTTTCATTATGTTCTTCTATGGCTCCTTCAGAATTGGAAAGCAGGGAAGTAGATATATAGAGGAAAAGAAAGGTTCTTCCCTAATTGAGTTCTTTGGATACTCTCATTTGTGAGGATACCTGACACAGGCTCTATTTTCCTGGGCAGGCCACTTGCAATTAACCTTCCATTGCCTACCTCTGGCAGTCCATCACAGATCCTCTGGTAGGGGGTCACTTCATTCCTCTTGATATGTCTTTTGGGTGTGGTATCTTTAGACAATTAAGACCCTTTGGTCATGCCCACAACTGACCTTCAGAACACCATACATTTCCCTTGCCATTACTCTGAATGCAAGGCAGGGTTAAACTCACTTTCTGTTTCTGGATGAGTCACATACCAGTCCCTTTGTCCCTCAATCTCCATGTCAGGTTCTCCAAGTGATTCTGACTCAATACCAGTTTTGCCTAGGGGTGGTGGAGGTGGGATCCTTGGCTCTTGTCAGCTCTCAAGAAGAAATTCAGATGAGTGACAGGCAGCAGTGTTGAAGCAAAGCAAGTAAATTTATTAAGGAAGCAAAGCAAGCATATTCATTAAGAATATACTTGTCATAAAGCACAAATGGGCAACTCAGCTAGTCTGAGTGTCCCACCTCGTGGGGGTTCAAGGGTTTTATACTTTTCCCTCTACAGGTTTCAAGGTTTCCCTGCCAGAGAGACTAGATTTCAAAGTCCCCCTTTTACATTGCTGTGACAACATCAGGCAATTTTATCTGGGCAAGTCCCAAGACTGCTGACTTCTTTGTTGAGTGAGTAAGATAAACTCCCCCTTTTTCTTTTCCCTTTCCCCTCCTCCTGTCCTAGCAGCTATCTTTATTGCCTAACATCTCCCAAGTGATACCATCCAAATGCTTTTGGGGTTTTGTTGTTTGCCTCCCAGACTTTATCTGTCCTTAGATTTAGCTGGCACAAATGGCATTAATTGGGTCTTTGTTCTTTATTTTCTTAGGCCAGGGCAATTTAAGCTATGTATTCTCTGGTTAGGGAGGAGAGGTATAAACCATTTGCTCTCAAATGTCTTTGGTTGGGAAGATAAGGTCTTGAGATTCACAAGCTGGCTGCAAACTGCCAAACTATTTGGCCTTGATTAATTTTCTTGTCTCAGTTTCCCCATTCCACTTGCCCAAGTATTTTCGTAGCTTCTTACTATCCTGCCACAGTACTGTGACAGCTCTCTCCACAGGAATTCTCACTATGGGCTTCAAGACCAATCTCCTGGCCTCCACTTATATACCCTGAAGGTAGGTGACGACTTAAGAATCACAAAATCAGTCTCTTCACAAAGTAGTTTGTGGCTAATCTTGTAGATTCTGAAACTATCTGTATTCAGAACTCTGTTCTATTATTTACTAGCTATGTGACCCTAGACAAGATACTTAATCTCTTAGGGTCCTTATTTACAAAGTACTGAAATCTGGAAAAATAAAAGCAATAGCTATAGCATAGGTTGTTTTAAAATTAAGTGCATTAAGTACTTAGAAGAGAGCCTGATCACAAAAAATGAAGCAAACTGATATCTTGTGCCTTCTGATATAGTGTGCTAAGAAGTATGTAACATCACCAATGTGCAATTCTTGCCAAAAAATATTTAATCTGAATCTAATCATGAAAAAATTATCAAAAAAATCTAAGTTGAGGTACATTCTGCAAAACAACTGAAGCCTGAATTTTTCAAAAATATCAAAGTCATGTAAGAGCAAGATTTTTAGATTGGGGAGGGAAGCTGGTGAACTATTCTGGATTAAAAGACACTAAAGAGGCATGCAATTAAATGCAATGCATAAACCTTCATTTTATCTTTTGCACATTTTTAAATTGGAATGTTTGTCTTCTTTTAAGTTGTATGAGTTCCTTACATATTTTAGAAAATTACCCCTTTTCAGATGTATCCTTGGCAAATATGTTCATTGAATTTATAGATTGCTTTGGGTAGTATGGACATTTTAATGCTGTTAATTCTACCAATCCATGAACACGGTATATTCTTTCAGTTTTTTATATCTTCCTCTATCTCTTTTTTCAACATCCTGTTGTTTTCTGAGTACAAGTCTTTAACCTCCTTGGTTAAGTTGATTCCTAAGTATCTTATTTTTTTGTTGAAATAATAAGTGGGGCTTTTTTTTAGTTTCCCTTTCTGTGAGTTCACTATTGATATATAAATATGCCATTGATTTCTGGGTTTTAATTTTGTAGCCTGTTACATTGCCGAATTCATTTATTAAATCTAGTAGTTTTTTGAGGGAGTATTTAGGGTTTTCTATGTACAATATCATGTCATCTGTGAATAATGACAGTTTTATTTCCTCTTTTCCAATTTGGATGCCTTTTATGCTTTCTTCTTGTCTGATATGTTGAATAACAGTGGTGAAAGCAGATAACCCTGTCTTGTTTCTTCTTGTCTGAAATGTTGAATAAGAGTGGTGAAAGCAGGTAACCCTGTCTTAGGGGAAATGGTTTTATTTTTTGCCCATTGAGTATGATGTTTGCTGAAGGTTTGTCATATATGGCCTTTGTTATTTTGAGGTATGATCCCTCTATTCCTACTTTGCTGAGAGTTTTTATCAAAGATGGGTTTTAGATTTTGTCGAATGCTTTTTCTGAGTCTATTGATGTGGCCATGTGATTTTTGCCTTTCAGTTTGTTTATGTGCTGATCATATATTGTGGAACTTTGCTAAAGGGATTTATTCACTCTAATGACATTGATGTACATTCAATTTGTTGCTATATATTGTTTTGACTGAAAAAATATTAAGAAAAGTCAGTGTCTCATAAATATGTATTTAAGATAGGGAGAAGGGTTTTAATGGCGTGTTGTGGGTTTTGGGGTTTTTTTTTTTCTTCAGACAATTGTCACTAATACTATACCAAGACTCAGTAAGTAATAGTTTCTTAAAGGCTAGTCACAATGTGGCATCTGAAATCATATCAATAAGCATTTTTTTACTTAGTCACATTAAAATTCTTAGCCTTGTACTTTGAAAGGGTCTTTTATTCATGCATAATTTTGTAACACTGTACATTTGGAAAATATTGATTCACCGAGTTATGCAGATTTTCCAAGTGTTGACACTTTTCATTATATGATATTTTAAGAACCACATTATTAATATCACCACCAATTCTATCACAAAATCTTTCAGTTTTCAGAAGTTGCCAGGCCCCCTGGGGGCAATAAAAGTATTCTAAAATTGAATTTTTGCTTGAGATTAACACTTAAGTATTATTAATGGTAGCAAATATCATCTTGTTTTCCTTGAAGTAACTGGCTTACTTTGTTCATTTTCAAGAAAATGTCCACCAAATATCCAAGTTTTATTGACCATAATTTTTCTGCCATTCTTTGTATTGAAAATTGTGCCCTATGATAAAAAATAGCTTGTTCAGGGCCTGGAAAGGTATGCCTGGGATGGGGTCCATCCTTGTGAGAGTATTTGCAAAGGTTCTGAGACCAGACAACATGGGGACAGCAAGAAAGCATTGAAAACAAAAGGGAGAACAGGGTTTTATGTCCATTTCAAAATCGGAGGCAAAATCCAAGATGGTGGTGGACTGAGTAGAAGCTACTTTGACACTCTCCTGGGACCAATCTGGATCTACAACTAAAACATAGAAACACCATCCTGAAAACCAACTGAAGATGAGCTGGAGAGCACCCTCACAACCAAGGAGGAAAAGGACAGACCACAGAGACAGGTAGGAAGGGCGGATGCAAGAGGGCTGGCTGGGCTCCCACAGGCAGCAGCTGAAGGTCCGGAGGGATAGCTCAGGTGGGAAAGGGGGTACCCACTGAGGACTCTGGGGCCTAAACTCCAGCCTGGGCTTCCGAGCCCAAAACACCAGAACTGAGAAAGGTGCCGACATAAGATCTGGCTGTAAAGAGGGGCTGGGTTTCTGTCTGACAGGGAGAAACAGCTGGAACAGCAGGCATCTTCTTAAAGAGCCATTGCACAATGTTTCCTGTGCAGGCACTCACCTTGGGCTCGGGCAGAGGGGGAGTGGAGTAAACTGGAGCTGTGTGAGGAGAGTCTGGGGTTGTGGGCTCTGGAGAGTGAATCAGGGGATGCCCCTCTGGATTCTTGTGCCAAGTCATTCCCCCAGACTATGGAGGACATCTTTCTGGGCCATCGAATTTTCAGCTTTTGCCTGAGGGGGGAAGCAATTGCCCCACCCTGCTGGAAAGCCTCTGCCCTGCAGAGACCAGTTTCTGCAGCCTGAGGCTTGTTAAGAGGCTGGTAACAACCAGCTGCCCCACCCTGTGGAGCTTCTACAGCCTGAGGCTCATTAAGAGAATCAAATTCATCAGTCTGCAGGCAGAGGCAGGCATCAGGGTGCTTAGACTCTGCCTGATCTGCTTCAGGACCCAGGCCTTAGAAAAGCAGACTTTGGTGTGCATCTTGGTCCTGTCCAAATGCACCCAGCCCCAGCAGTAGAGACTTCAAGCCTAGGATTGTTGATAGCTCCAAACAGGGTACTCAGGGCCAGTCACAAACTGCGTCTGACATTGGCCTGTACCAGAGACCCTCCAAAAAGACTGAGAGTCCTAGCAGATCTGCCTGACACTTAAAAACAAACCCAAAAAAGTAGACAAAATGGGGAGACCAAAAGACAAGCCCCAAATGAAAGAAAAAGAGAAGTCTCCAGAAAAAGAGCCAAATGAAATGGAGATAAGCAATCTCTCAGATATGGAGTTCAGGATACTGATTGTAAGGATGCTCAACAGCATGAAAAGGGATATGGAAACTATGAAAAATGACCAGTCAGAAATGAAAAATGACATAGCAGAAATAAAGAATACATTGGAAGGAATAAACAGCAGATTAGAGGAAGCTGAAGATCAGATCAGTGAATTAGAAGACAGAGCAGAAAAAATGACTCAATCAGAGACCCAAAACCAAAAAACAATTAAAAAACAGGAGGACAGTCTAAGGGAGCTGTGAGACAGCATGGAACGTAACAATATTTGTATTATAAAAGTTCCAGAGGCGGTCAAAAGTAGGCAGGGGTTAGAGAACCTATTTGATGAAATAATGGCAGAAAACTTCCCTAACCTGGTGGAGGAAAAAGTCACACAAGTTCAGGAGGCACAGAGAGTCCCAAGCAAGAAGAACCCAAAGAGGCTCACACCCAGACACATCATAATTAAAATGCCAAGAATCCAAGATAAAGAGAGAATCTTAAAGGAAGCGAGAGAAAAGCAATCTGTTACCTACAAAGGGGCCTCCATAAGACTGTCATCTGACTTCTCATCAGAAACTCTACAGGCCAGAAGGGAATGGCATTAAGTATTCAAGGTAATGAAAAACAAGGATCTGAAACCAAGACTACTCTATTCAGCAAGATTATCAATCAAGATAGATGGTGAAATAAAGAGCTTCCTAGACACACACAAAAAAAAGGCAAAAAGACTATCACTACAAAACCAGCATTACAGGAAATGTTAAAGGGACTGCTATAATTAGAAGTAGAAATAAAGAAAATGAGAAGCATAGGCATAAAAAAACAAAATGGCAGTAGATAAGCATCTTTCAATAATAACCTTAAATGTAAATGGATTAAATGCCCCAATAAAAAGATATAGGGTGGCTGAATGGATAAGAAAACATGACCCAAATATATGCTGTCTACAAGAGACCCACCTCAGAACAAAAGACATACAGGATGAGAGAGAAGGGATGGAAAAAATTTTTCCATGCAAATGGAAATTTTAAAAAAGCTGGGGTAGCAATACTTATATCAGACAAAATGAACTTCAAAATGAAGACAATAAGGAGAGACAAGAAAGTTCATTACATAATACTAAAGGGATCAATCCAGCAAGAGGATATAACTCTGAAAAATATATAGGCACCCAACATAGGAGCACCTAAATTTATAAAACTCTTCTAGAGGACTTTAAGGGAGAGATTGACAGCAATATAGTCATACTCGGGGACTTTAACACTCCACTGACTTCACTGGATAGGTCTTCCAGACAAAAAATCAAGGAAACAGTGACCGTAAATGACACACTAGATCATATGGATTTAATTGATATTTACAGACCATTCTACCCCAAAGCTGCAGAATATACATTCTTCTCAAGTGCACACGGGACATTCTCAAAGATAGACCATGTTAGGACACAAAACAAGTCTCCACAAGTTCAAGAAGGTTGAAATCATATGAAGCATCTTCTTGGACCACAGTGGCATGAAATTAGAAATCAACTACAATAAAAACACTAAAAAACATTTAAACACATGGAGGCTGAAAAGCATATTTTTAAACAATGAATAGGTTACCAAAAATATCAAGAAATAAATAAAAAACTTCCTGGAAAGAAATGAAAATGAACACACAACTCCAAGTTTATGGGACACAATGAAAGCAGTCCTGAGAGGGAAGTTCATAGCACTACAAGCCTACCTCAAAAACAAGAAAAACTTCTAATAGACTCTCTAACCCTACAACTTAAAAACTTAGAAAGAGAGCAACAAGAAAATCCCAGAGTAAGTAGAAGGAAAGAAATAATAAAGATCAGAGCAGAAATAAATGACATAGAGACTAAAAAAAAAAAAAACAATAAAAAAGATCAATGAAACCAAGAGCTGGTTCTTTGAAAAGATAAACAAGATTGATAAACCTTTAGCCAGACTCATCAAGAAACAAAGAGAGAGGACCCAAATAAACAAAATCAGAGATGAAAGAAGTGAAATAACAACTGACCCAACAGAAATACAAAGGATTGTAAGAAAATACTATGAACAACTATATGCCACCAAGCTGGACAACCTGGATGAAATGGATGAATTCCTAGAAAAATACAACCTTCCAAAACTCAGTCAGGAAGAGTCAAAAAGTCTAAATAGGCTGATAACTGCTGATGAAGGTGAAGCAGTAATCAAAGGGCTCCCAGCACACAAAAGCCCTGGCCCAGATGGCTTCACAGGGGAGTTTTACCAAACATTCAAAGAAGAATTAACACCTACCCTCCTCAAACTATTTCAAAAAACCCAAGAGGAAGGAGCACTTCCAAACTCTTTTTACAAGGCCAGCATTAGCGTAATTCCAAAACCAGATAAAGACACTACAAAAAAGAGAATTACAGGTAAATAGCCCTGATAAATATAGATGCGAAAATCCTCAACAAAATATTAGCAAATAGGATCCAGCAATATATTAAAAAGATCATACACCATGACCAAGTGAGATTCATTCCAGGGATGCAAGGCTGGTACAATATTCACAAATCAATAAACGTGATACATCACATAAACAAATTCAAAGACAAAAATCACGTTCATATCAATAGATGCAGAAAAAGCATTCAATAAAATCCAACACCCATTTTCAATAAAAACTCTCAGCAGAGAAACAAGATGGCGCGTAGGTAACAGCTGCACCCGCCGCCTCCCGAAACCACATCAAAATTACAACTAAAATACAGAACCACCATCATCAGAGCCTCCTGAGATCTGGCTGAACAGAAGCCCCACAACCAGGGAACTGAAGCAGCACTGAGACCAGTAGGAGGGGCGAAGATGCAGGCAGATCGGGGCCGAATCTCAGAGACTGGCCGTGGGCCAACACCCGGTGCTGTGGATTAAACCCGGGAGGGATTCTCGGCGGTGGAGGTTTTCCAAAGGAGGGAGGAGGGCGGAGGGAGGAGAGAGGGGTCCCAGCCCCACAGCAGGCCCCCAGCCCAGGGATCCAGGGCCAGGAAGAGATGTCCCCACAACTTCCGGCTGTGAAACCAGCGGGGACTGTCCCTGAGGGTCCCGAGGCTGCGGGAGCCCCAGCAGCTCCTCTAAAGGGCCTGGCACGGACTCACTCGGACGCTCCCTCTGAGCCCAGCGCTGGGCAGCAGCCGGAAAGGACCCGGGACACTCGGGGAGGAACTAACCTGCCTGAGATCCGGGCGAGAGGCGGAGGGCGGCTTCCTCCCAGGCAGAAGGGCTGGCGGAGGCCACAGCTCCTGTGGCGAGTCCTCCCCGCACACAGCCCACAGGCAGGCGCCATATTTGAGTCGCCAGCACCTGACTCCCACCTTTGGCCCCGCCCCGTGATTCCCGGAGGCCCCGCCCTCCCCACCTGCAGCTCATCCAGGCCATTGCCAGGGGCTTTTCTGTGCAAGTGGCCTCTCCAGCCTCAAGCTTAGGACTTTCCTAAAATCTCTCAAACAAGCAGCAGCGGGCCCCATACAGCTTGATAAGTGGCCCCAGGCCTGGCACTAGCGGCAGCCTGCATTGGCTCATAGCTTGGCCTCTCCTGGACACCCCCAAGCCCAGCACAAGTAGCAGCCAACTACGGTTTGCTGTGTAGCTCATGCTGGGTGGCCCTGGGCAAGGCACTGGCACAGGCTGACTTTGCACCTCCCGAGAGGCCCCAGAGGCAGTGCACCTGGTGGTCAGACTCGACCACATTGGATTACAACCCTACCACAGCCACGAGTGACACACTCAAGGGGCGCACTTGGTGAACACCAAAACCTCACTGAAATAAATCCTGCTCCATAGGGGTGTCTCCAGCACAGCAGCTCTTTGGCTGTAGTTGCAGCTGGTCCTCACAGCTGATTTGCCTGGGGATCAATTCCTCCCAGTGACCTCAACAGCAACCAAGGCTCAACTACAACAGGACAGTGCACACAGCCCACACAGGGGAGCACCTAGAAGGCCCATCTCAGGTGACTGGGAAGGCTGAGCCACTGGACCCTACAGGACACCTACTACACAAAGCCACTCTACAAATTCCAGGAGACATAGCAGCTCTACCTAATATATAGAAACAAACACCAGGAAGCAGCCAAAATGCAGAGGCAAAGAAACATGTCACAAAGGAAAGAACAAAAGAAATCACTAGAAAAGGAATTAAATGAAATAGATCCAAGCAAGCTAACAGATACAGAGGTCAGAATAATGGTTATAAAGATGCTCAAGGATACTAGTAAGAGTATGACGAAAATAATTGAGAAAATCAATGACATAATAAAGTACCAATTTGAAATGAAGGCTACACAAACTGAAATGAAGAATAATTTACAGGGAATCAACAGTAGAGTAGAGGACACTGAGAATCAAATCAGCAATTTGGAACATGAAGAAACAAAAAACACCCAACCAGAAGAGCAAAAAGAAAAAAGGATACAGAAATATAAAAATAGCATAAGGAGCCTCTGGGACAACTTCAAGAGGCCCAACATTTGTATTATTGGGGTGCCAGAAGGAGAGGAAAGACAGCAAGAAATTGAAAACCTATTTGAAAAAAATAATTACAGAAAACTTCCCCTACCTGGGGAAAGAAATAGACTTACAAGTCCAGGAAGCACAGAGGGTCCCAAACAAGAGGAACCCAAAGAGGCCCACAGCAAGACACATCATAATTAAAATTCCAAAGGTTAAAGACAATGAGAGAGAAAAGCAGTTAGTTACCTACAAGGGAGCACCCATATGACTGTCAGCTGATTTCTCAACAGAAATTTTGCAGGTCAGAAGGGAGTGGCAAGAAATATTCAAAGTGATGAAAAACATGGAACTACAACCAAGATTGCTCTACCCAGCAAAGCTATTATTTAGAATTGAAGGTCAGATAAAGAGCTTCTCAGACAGGGAAAAGCTAAAGGAGTTCATCACCACCAAACCAGCACTACAGGAAATGTTGAAGGGTCTTCTTTAACAAGAAGCTAATAAACAAAAGAATCTGATGAACTAAATAGATCCAGAGACACTGATGCACGCAACAGATGATCATATTTCAGAGGGAAGAGGGAAGGGGGGGTGGAGGGTGGGAAGAGATTAACCAAAGAAGTTATATGCATATATGCATAACCTATGGACACAGACAATGATGGGGTGAAGGCCTGGGGAGGGGGTGGGAGTGAGGTGGAGGGAGTCATTTGGGGGGGCAAAAATGGGACACCTGTAATACTTTCAACAATAAAGATAAATTTAAAAAATAAAAATAAAGAATAAATAAATAAATAAATAATTTTTTTAAAAAATTAAAAGGAAAATGTTAAGCCCATCAAGGAAATCAACACTAGGTAATCTTAATAAAGACTTTATCAATACCCATGGTAAACAAAAAAACTAAAACAAAAAAACTCTTAGCAAAGTGGGAATAGAGGGATCATCCCTCAACATAATAAAGGCCATATATGACAAACCTACAGCCAACATCATACTCAATGGGCAAAAACTAAAACCATTTCCCCTAAGAACAGGAATAAGACAGGGTTGTCCACTTTCACCAGTCTTATTCAACATAGTACTGGAAGTCCTAGCCACAGCGATAAGACAAGAAGAAAACATAAAAGGCATCCAAATTGGAAAGGAGGAAACAGAACTGTCATTATTTGCAGATGACAAGATATTGTACATAGAGAACCCTAAAGACTCCACCAAAAAACTACTAGATTTAATGAATGAATTCAGCAAAGTAGCAGGATACAAAATTAGCACCCAGAAATCAATGGTATTTTTATATGCCAATAATGAACTCTCAGAAAGAGAAACTAAAAAAAAAATTCCATTTACCATTGTAACTAAAAAAATAAGATACCTAGGAATAAACTTAACCAAAGATGTAAAAGACCTTTACTCAGAAATCTATAGGACACTGAAAAAAGAAATAGAGGAAGATATAAACAAATGGAAAAATATACCATTCATGGATAAAATATTCATGGATTGGAAGAATTAACATCATTAAAATGTCCATACTACCCAAAGCAATCTATAAATTCAATGCAATCCCTATTAAAATACCAACAGCATATTTCACAGATCTAGAACAAACACTTGGAAAATTTATATGGAACCAAAAAACACCCTTAATAGCCATGGCAATCTTGAGAAAGAAGAACAAAGTTGGAGGGATCACAATACCAGATATGAAGTTATACTTCAAAGCCACTGTAATCAAAACAGCCTGGTACTGGCACAAGAACAGATATACAAATCAGTGGAATAGAACAGAGAATCCAGAAATTGACCCATGCCATTATGGTCAATTAATATTTGACGAAGGAGGCAAGAACATACAATGGAGTAAAGACAGTCTTTTCAAAACTGGACAGGTACATGCAAAAAAATGAAACTAGACCACCAACTTACACCATACACAAAAATAAATTCGAAATAGATAAAAGACTTAAATGTAAGATATGAAACCATAAAAATCCTAGAGGAAAACATAGGCAGTAAAATCTCAGACATCTCTCACAGCAATATGTTTGCTGATACATCTCCTAGGGCAAGAGAAACTAAGGAGAAAACAAACAAATGGGACTGCATCAAAATAAAAAGCTTCTGCATAGCAAAAGAAACCATCAACAAAAAAAGTGAGCCCACTGTATGGGAAAACGTATTTGCCAACGACACATCCGATAAACGGTTAATATCCAAAATATATAAGGAATTCATACAACTTAACAAAAGGAAGACAAACAATCCAATTAAAAAATGGGCAAAGTACCTAAATAGACACTTCTCCAAAGAGGACATACAAATGGCTAAGAGACATGAAAAAATGCTCAACATCACTAATCATCAGAGAGATGCAAATTAAAACCACAATGAGGTGTCACTTCGCACCCATCAGAATGGCTCCATCAACAAAACAATGAACTATAAGTGCTGACGAGGGTGTGGGGAAAAGGGCACCCTAGTACACTGCTGGTGGGAATGCAGACTGCTGCAGCCACTGTGGAAAGCAGTATGGAATTTCCTCAAAAGATTAAAAATGTACCTGCCATTTGACCCAATGACCCCACTTCTAGGAATATATCCTAAGGGACCCGAAACACCAATCAGAAAGAACTTGTGCACCCCTATGTTCATAGCAGAGCAATTCACAATAGCTAAGATCTGGAAAGAGCCCAAGTGCCCGTCAGTAGATGAGTGGGTAAAAAAGCTGTGGCACATTTACGCCATGGAATACTATGCAGCTGTAAAGAGGAAGGATCTTTTATCCTTTGGCACAGCATGGAGGGACCTAGAAAATATTATAGTAAGTGAAATTAGCCAGTCAGAGAAAAACAAGTAGCACATGATCTCACTTATATGTGGAATATAATAAACAAAATAAACTGATGAACAAAATGGATCAAGAGACATAGAAGCATGGAACAGACTGAGGGATCTCAGAGGGAAGGTGGGGAGAGGGGAGGAGTGGGTGGGGATTGATTAATCAAAAAAAAAAAAAGTTGGAGAAATTGAAGCTCAATGAGTTTAAATGACTCATTCCAGGCAGTACAGGGAAGAATCAGAACTTAAACTTATGTATGAATGGCTTCAGTGTATATACTTATTCTGTTATACCATAGCCGTCCCCTCAATTATATAGGAGAACTTAAGTAAGACAAATCCAGTAATAATGATTATTGAAATGATTTTTCATGGATTAGATATTGGAAAACAAAACTGGTTGACAGAAAGATTACCAGAAAATATGGACATTTAATCAACGATATTTAAATGCACATGTTAACACAATGAACCAAGCAAATAAGTTCTTAGGATTATTGCAAAAGTACTTTTGACCTTGAGGACTCTATGAAGGAATCTCGGGGATTAGCAAGGGTCTGCAGACTACACTCTGCCAACAGTTGATACAGCTATTGAAATGTCAGTTTTGCACAGGTTACCTTAACTTCACAAATGTTGAAAGAGGTAGATGTTAACCATGCTTATAATCTCCTGCTTGAAGTTTTCTAGTTCCTTAGCAACGCATTTGGGTGCTCTCATTACACACATCTAACAAGCAATAGCAATAGTTCTTATTCTTATGAAAGTGGAATTTTAATGGGTAAAGGGTAGATATTTAGAGAAAGGTGAATATGGATCATGGAAGGTAGGACAAGGCAGGAAGAAAAGAAAATTTACTGTAAACCCTTTTAGGTATTCACATCACATTCACCTCCAAGCTCTAGCCCATCCTATTGCTCTAAAACAAGTAATGTAGAAGGGCTAGCGTACTTTTTAGACTAGAATAGGTAATGACTTTATGGCTTTGCCTGATGAGTGACCATAATAATTTTAAAAGAATAATCCTTTCTCAATCTAATGTCTTCTTTTGTTATTAGCACTGATTATAAAGCCTATATAAATTATGTCTGAGAGAGGCAAAAATGACACACAAGAAATTTTCTTTTGAGGACCGGTGTAGTAAATTATTTATCTTTCAATGAAATGACTGAGGCAATAAGATATACAATCTTTACAAACCAAATATTCATTTATATTATGTTATGATATAGATACCCAAATCTGTGGTATGACCTTAAGGGCAGGGTAATGAAAAGTTAATCAAGTTTCTACTAACACATTAGATTCTTCTACATAATAACAGATTAGATTTAGAATTGAAAAGTACTCCAAAGGAAAATAACTCTTTTTCAAAACAACAAATCAAAGAAATGAATTTCAGTGTTTCTTCTTAACAGACTGCTCACTAATCAGCCTGTATCATTGCCAAACACTGTTCTACATGGACAGAAAGGAAGGTTCCACTGCTCTTGCTATCTACCCAAATGTGAAATACTCTTTGAAGTCAGCAGGAATCCTTTCCTTCAAATAATTCTGTAAGGACTTAGAAGCCAGATAGTATTAAAGCTTAGAAAAAAAGGGGGGAAATCATCTCAACCTTACTGTAAATAAAACTTGGTGAGAAGGAAGGAAAACTTTATTTAGATCCAACGATTGCTACGGTGGTTAAGTTTGGTTTATTTAGACTTAATGGGGGAAAGGAACCCCAAATACAGACTCACTAATCAAAGTATGCAAGGAGACAGTAAAAAATAGCTTTAAAACCAAAACTGAGCAACCTCATGAATTTGGGTGTTTTGAAAAAATATTTTTAAAACAAGTATTTGTAACCCCAATCAATCTGATACTTGATCTCTTACTCAAGCCCACCTCCCTCTTGCCTGAGTTACTTCAGTAATCTCCTAACTAATCTCTCTGCTTCTACTCAAGCCCTCCTCAGTGATCCTTTCAGAAGGTAGATAATATCCTCTGTTAAAACCCTCCCGTGGTTTCCCATCTTGCTCTGAGTAAAAGCCCAAGCCCTGGCAAAGGCCCACAGAGTCCTACACAGTTTGGTTCCCTCTAACCTCATTTCCTATTTTGCCCCTTGTGTACTCCACTCCAGCCATGCTGACCTTCCTGCTGTTCCTCCAATATACCAGGCACGGTTCCTCTCAGGGGCCTGCCTGCCACTTGGTTGTTCCTTTTCCGGCAAGTTCTCCCAGGTGCCAACATGGCTCACACACTATTTTCTTCAGGCCTGTGCTAGTCTGTCATCTTTCCACCAGGTCTTTCCTTACACACCCCATTACCAATGCAAACTCCCCTGACCCAAAACACTCCAACCTCCTTCTCTACTTACTTTTCCTCTATTAATTTATCACCATGCAACACCCTAACATATCCTTTATTTATTTTGTTTTCCTCTCTCTTCCACCACAAGAATATAAGTTTCCTGTGAGCAAGGATTTAGGCCTGTTTGTTCAGCACATATCCCAGTGCTAAAAACAGGGCCTGAAATACAGGAGGCACTTCATTGATATTTGTGGAATGAATAGATGTAATTATTGTCTATATTTTGTTGGGTAAGCGCTACCTTCACTTTAGGTATATACTCCTCACAGTTCTATGATTCTTTACAAGGGCATGGAAGCTTTGCTTTTGAACTTCTTGCTTGGTTCTTCAGACACAGTTGGTTAAACTGACAATTGTGACAGAAGTGATCTGTAACTACCTGGAAAGACTCAGACTAGACGGAGAAGATGCTGTTCACTCTTCCATTCTCCCTTCATGCTTCCCCACTCCCCAATCTTCCCAACTCCATTAACACAACACTGCACACCTAAGAAACCTAAGTGGATGTCTGCTCTCTAGACTTTATTTTGGATGATCACCTTTTGCCTTCATCCAGTTCCATATACTGGGTCATCCCTCATGTTTTCCTTTGTTTAAACAGACTTAATTAAATTCTGCCTGGCCATCTTAGGTCTTTGGAGGAGTAGACCAACAGCCAGCAGGTCATAGGTTCTAGGGTATACACCAATTTACTTATGTGGCAACAGTGATTGTAAAGATCATGGGAAACAAAGCATTTCAAGTTATAGTCTACTTAATTATAACATGTAACTATTTCTTTCTATATGCACTAACTACCTAGCTAAAGAATTTAAGAATAGTATTTGTGAGGCTAGTTTTTATCTTGTAATATCTGTATGGACAGAAATGTTGGGACGGTCATTGTCAAGTCACAGTTAATATCCTTGAATCACTTACTAGCATTTATAAGCAATTCTGGATGCCTGAAGTATGCTCGACTCTTAAGCAGATTATCGCAGAGTGGCGATTATGATAATCACTATGTTTTAAAATCACAGAGTGAACAGCAACCAGGGAGGTCATCTGGTTCACCTCTAGCAGAACATATCTAAATCATGCAGTCTTTTGGATTTTTCTTTCTTTCAAGGTTTCTAAAGAAGAATCACAGTAATTTTCTCTCTATATAGATTGTTTGAAGATCAGCGATGAGGGGAATTTTTAAGGTTTCACCCCATAATCCAGTTTTAAATTCATTTGAAAGTATTTCCTTAGTATACAACAGGCTTTTCCAGTTTTGCTGCTAGAAAGTAGAATTAGAGAGAAAGAATGATAAAAAGATATAGGAAGGAGCAGAGTGAAAGGGGGGAAATGAAGGAAATTTGGCAGAGGGAAATCACAAAGAAATGTAAAAAGAATTCAATGTTCTGTTACTCTTTCATTTTTTGATTTCCAAGGGACTTGATCTGGTTCTTTTCTCCAGGCACTCACTACTTGAATACAAAGTATAGACGGACTCAGGAGTGATTAAGAGATGGATGGCTATTTGTTAACTGTGGATGCAACAAGTCCAGTTGTAACTGGACTTGTAACAAATAGTTAACTGTGGATACTATTTGTTAACTGTGTATACTATTTGTCAATTATAACACGTGCTCAGTACTAATATTTTTAATAAGAAAAGCATGTGGTAATAAAAATTCAATTTATAGAGAGAGGTCTAAGAAGAAAAGGAAAAGTCTCCTGCCTATTCCTCTGCCACATCTAGGCCTTTTCAACTACTGTTAAAAATTCCTTTAGTAATTTTCCAGAAAGATAAACAAAATGCATCCTCTTGCACAGATACATGAATGTGTGTGGGGGTGGGGTGTATATTTAAAATTTTATTCTATAGAAATAACATAATACCCCCTATATGGCAACTTACTTTTTTCTCTTTAAAATACATTCTGGAGACCTTTCCATGTGCCTATTATTCATGGAAGTTCCATGAGTAAGGAAACTTTCTCTTTTTAAGCACTATATCCCAATGTCTAGAACAGAGGTCTCACATATACTTTGCCCCAAACAAAAAATTGTTAGGTAAATGAATGAACAAATCAGAAAATACAGATCAACTTCATTGTTTTGAACAAAAGTATAATATTACATTATTTAAATGTACAAGAGTATACAATCTGCTACTGAATGAACATTTAGAATATTTACAGATTTTGGGCTATTACTATAGTAAGAATTCCTGAACATATCTGTTAAAGCATATCCTTATGTATCTGTATGTGGATCAAAGATAATTACTTAGCAATATAATAGTTCAGTCAATTATAATAATTTTTAACTATTATAGATATTGCCAAGTAACACTCCTAACCAGTTGCATGAATTTACACTCTCATTACAAGACAATTTTTATTTTGGAGCAAATCTGAAAACCTAAAGGTTGGTGACAGAGACACACATTCCTAGAAACTACATATTCTTTCATCTACAGCCTTTTAATGAAAACTGTGTCAGATGAGATCTCAAAAAACTGAAAAGCCTTTTGGCTTTGCTGAGCACTGGAGACATCCTTTTTCTCCAAGACAAAGTACTTGTTCCTACTAGCCAGCTTTTTGGAACTTGGCCAAAATTCATGGTTAACTGCCTCCTTTGTATATTTTAATAGTAAAATATAATTATATTGTCTTTTTGTAAAAAGTTCAGTAACTGCATCTTTGTTAAATATAAATAACAATTCAAGAGCATGCAGATATTGAGAAAGTATTTATAAAAAAACAACAACAGGCGGCAGTTCTGTAGAAGTGCTTGAAATACTATCACTAGGGCTCTCACATGGATCCCACTGCCTATTGACATTAAAATAAGAAAAGTAACCTATATGCAGAAAGAAGGTTGTATTCACATTAACATTCATGAAGGCTGAGCAGCTGAAGCCCTACACATCAAGTAGGGAATATATCCTTTGTCTACTGATGAGAAAATGTCGCAGTGATAAATGGTTACAGACAGGGGTGTCACAAGGGCAATGGCACACAGAACGGCTCTGACAAACTTTAAAAAAATTTTCTTAAGTCTTTCTCTCCTGCAGTTCTTTTTGTCACATTGTGGAGCACAGTGCCTATCCCCTCAAATAAAAGAAAAATATTGCAATACCGAATTCCTAACCTCTACTGAGACACTTCCCAGAAAACAAAAAACATACTCTTTGAAAATAATTTAAAACAAAGCTTCAAAGGCTTCATGATGCATAAATACTGTATTCAGACATTTTGAAAAGAAGTGCTCTGCACCCTACACATTGCCTGTTTGGATCTAAAATGTATATTGTCATACGGTTGTCAAAGTGCAAAGTCTGTAATATCAACAATGGGAGATGTTACACCCATCATTAAAATGCTTTACACCAGTGATTTTCAACCTTTTTCATCTCATTGCACACAAATTAATTATTAAAATTTTGTGGCACACCAAAAAAATATACTTTTTGCTGATCTGACAAAAAATAGGTATAATGTTGATTGATTTACCAAAAAAATAGTAATTACCAACACTTTTTGCTCCAAAATGACTTTTTAAAAAATCAGGTGCTTATACATGTATATAAGGGTGTCTGGTACCAAGAATTAACCAATCAGATGCAACCCTATTAGGCATGTGACCAGTAAACTACAACTCTATTATATGACCATATATATATATATATGGTCATATAATAGAGTATATATATATATATATATATAGTTGCAAAAAATATATACACTCATTTTGAATAATTATAAAGGCAGTGTTTACTAAAATACACTTAATTTTCAAAATTAAGCTATGAGCTGTTAAACAGTGTATACATTTTGGGGGGACACCCTGTACTTGTGGTTCAAGACAGGGCATTCACACCTGACATTGTTGTGTTGGCTGTTGTCATTTTTGTTGTTGTTTGACAGTCTTAAGGAAAAGAGATCAGTGCCCCTGACTAAATAGTCACGTATTGCATGTTTAAAATTTTTTGCAGCACGCACAAGGGGTTGAAGTTTACATAAATTCAAGTACATTATCATACTAATTTAGTCAAGTCATAAGGAAAATGACGTATGAAGTCATTGAACTAATTTGTTCGTTATTGAACAAACTAATATCTCACACACCTCAACTGTAAGTACCAATGACTTTCAATTATTTTTCAAAACAAAGTAAGTACAATTTACAGAGGGCTTTGTGTCACTGAGAGCAGGAGGCCTGAGAACTCGGCTGGAGGGCAAAGATTTCCCAGGGCTGGACTCTAGGTGGCTCACTTTCCTCACCGAGAAACACAAAGGCTGCAACAACTGTCTTCCGCCGCCCGAAGGGTGTTTCTTCAATGCTCTGCCTCTTCTTCAGACTAGAGGCTTCAGCGTAAAGAGAAATAAGTGTAGCACAATTTTCTAAAACATCGACGTCGTCACTGCGCTTTTGCGCGTCCAGCCGCACCCTACAGAAATCCCCAGATGCAGCACAAAAACCGCACGGCGGCCCTGCGCCCATCCTCAGCACCACCCCCACGCAATGCTTTCTAGACAGTTCTGCGGGGCGCGTGCGGACGAGAGACAAAGGCAGGACCAGCAGGTCGCCCCGGGACCCGGGTCAGCCTAAAGCCTTCGCCCGGCGGAGCGCAACACTGGGGGTAACGGGGCGTGGCCGAGGAGGGAGGGAGGAGCGCGGCTGGAACTCGGCCCCGCCCCCGGCCCCGGCGGAGACCCTGCGCGTGCGCGCCCGGCGGGAGCCTGTGGTTGGCGAGCCCGGGGTCCTGAGCTCGCCCTCACGCCCCCGCCCCGCGCTTCCGCCCCCGCCCCTTCCCACCGCCGCCCACTTGACGCGATGACGCACGGCAGGTTTGCGGACGTGGCGGCGGCGCACGGCGGGGAAGGCGGGGACTTTGGCCTCCGTAGCGGCGGCGGCGGCGGCGGTGTAGGAGGAGAACGGTGGCAGCCGGAGACGGAGGTTCGGCCATGAACTTGCCCGGGACGGCAGCGGCGGCGGACTTGGCAGCGGTCTCCTCCTGGCGTCCCCCGTGTTAACGGAACAGGTAAAGATGGCGGCGAGAGGTGGGGAGTGGCTCCGTCCCAGACGGCGGGGTTGGGCCCCGGCGGCGCCCGAGCTGGAGGCGACGCGGGGCCATTGGCTGCGGTTGTGGCTGGGGCGGCCGGGGGAGACCTGGAGGTAGACACCTTGGATACCAACCCCTCCAAAGCCCCTGGTTACATTTATTGTTGGGGAAACTGAGGCTAAGAGTAAGGATTTCTACGTGCCCGATTTCCCGAGCGACGCGTTTTTCACCCACTTTGGTTCTCCCACAACTTCATGTTTGTATTGAATATTCGCTAACGGCATCTTGTCCACATCGTCCAAGTGAGATGGTGTGACGTAAAAATCTGAGGTTTAATCATTGCAGGGGATAACACGGAAAAGAAAAACTAGGCTTGTGGAATGGAGAGGGAGGGAAGTTACGTTTTTAAAAACGGAATTGGCTCTGGAGGATACGTCCCAGTGGTTCAGTCCGGGTGTGAACTGCCTGGTACAGGGCCCTCCTATGGTTTGCTGTTTACGGACTGTCAAAGCGAAACAGCCAGCAGCAGTTATGCAGGTGTTTGGAAAACCATTTTTACCTACAGACTGAACTGATGAATTCATTGGTAATTTTTGTGAACGCTTGTAATCTATATAGCAGGCAGACTTGTTTTAATTTTCTGAAGAGCGGGTTCGGGCTTTTTTCTTGCTCGATGAGAATTAGGACAAGTGAAGAAAATTGAGTCAGGTGACGTGAGGACTGTGTACTTCCTAATCTGTATATAGTTGGCTCAGATAATTATCTGCCTGGGCCAAAGTCTAGCTTCTCACTGCAGTTAGACACACAACCAGTTCTTGATCACTTAGAAACAGAATACCAGTTTGTGGTATACTGCTGCCTGCATTTCATTACAAGGGAGAATTAAGAGATAGTGAGACGGATAAAGTTGAGTCTTCAAATATTATTTAGCAATATATCATGGACAGAGGTTGATATAAATATCTAAAATGGCTTTTGGGCATTGCTCGGTGACTTTCAGCTGTGCTAAGCCAGTTTGGGGTTCTAAGAACAGAATTTGAGGTAGAAAAATTTTAACAGGTGGCATAACTGAAACACTATAGCCATGTTTAAATTGCTGTATACTAAGTGGTTGTTAACTTTTTAAAGTCATGGACTCCTTTTGAGAATACGAAAATAGTAAATATTTTCCCTAGAGAAATATACATAGGTATAAAACGTGCCTACGAATCACAGAATTCACAGATATTCCCTAGATTGAAGACATGGGATAGAAAAATCTTGGTTAAATAAGTGGAAATAAAACTATTACTGATTTTAGGTAAAGGTGAGATATTCTTTAAGCTTTTTTTTTTTTTTTTTTTAAAAAACATATCTTTATTGATTTCAGAGAGAGGAAAGGAGAGGGAGAGAGAGAGAAACATCAATGATGAGAGAGTCATTGATGTGCTGCCTCCTGCATGCCCCCCACAGGGGATCCAGCTCACAACCCATGGGTGTGCCGGACTGGGAATGGAACAGTGATCTCTTGGATCATAGGTTGATGCTCAACTGCTGAGCCACGCCTGCCGGTCTCTTTCAGTTTTGAGAATTAAATAAAAATAAAATGCCTTAATTTATTGTGGTATTAAAACAAGTTTATTGTGTTAGAATTCCTTGAAAGCATTGTTCATGCCTTAAAAATTGCCTTTGAAATGTAAACTGTGGGGCTGTCAAGTTAGGAGTCCCAGTTCATGGTAGGTAATAAAGTAGCACCTGGAGGAACAGGTGAAGTAATCTACTTAATATATAGCTATTAGTTACCTGTGTTATCTGAATGGAAACCCTTGAGTTTTTTTAAAGCATTATGTTGCCATAGAACAGGGTCAGAAACTGGTTTTCAAGGATTGGGTTCAATTATATGAAATTGTTCCAAATTTCTTATAAGTATGTGCCTACATAGAAAGCATAATCTATTGTCATCCAGACTCCACAGACTTTCAGAGTTTGTCTTTTCTGATTTCTTTTTTCTCTTTTTCACTTGGTACTTGTTCATAATATTCACAAGTCCTTTTGAGACATCATTTTACCTTGGCTTTTATGATACATGGTTTCCTCCTCCTCTGAACACTCCTTTTCCATTTTCCTTGCATGCTGATTATCCTTCACCAGGGTACTAAATGCTCAGTTCTTCAAGCTAAAACTGGGAACGTGGAATTAGTCTGTTCTCATATTGTTCACTTTTAATGAGAATAAATCAGCTTGTTGAAGGTGAGTTGAGAGTGAGTATGCAATAAAACAAAAAGTATTAATGGATACATGTTTTTAACTTAGGTCAGCTCTCAGTCAGTTTTATAATGTCTTTTCTGAAGTAGAAATGCACATTGTGACCTAAAATCTGTTCACAGTGTTTATGGACTGTAAATTGAGTTTGAGGAGGACTTGATAAGTTAAAGTTTGGTGAAAAGCTTCCAGAGAAGAAAAATCCCAGGTCAAGAGCAAAATCATAACCTATATAAAAATCACTTACTGTAGTACATATAAATAATAGTGTCAACACGATCCAAAGAGGTAGGTAGGTAGTACAAAAGATATTTCAACCCCACATACACTTAAAATGCAGAACAAGCGAAAAGTTTTGGGTTTATAAAAGTATTTGTGTGTACCTATAAAACATTGATTCCATCAGAACTATAAATTGTGTATATATAATCTCACACATTTTAAAGATAATATAAAGTTATTTCTCTCATTTTATTCTCATACTCAAAATAAGGGAAGCTTAATTTTTTGACCTACAAAAAGATTGTAGCAATCTGTCCTTGTTAAAATGTAATCACCCTTACATGTTTTGTGATTTATCGTCTATAAGAATGGATTACCTCTTCGTCCCATTCCCTTGTCTCCACTGCCAGATATTTTCATTGTACTTTGACAGCTATAAAACTTGAACCTAAATTTCTAAATAACTAAAACCATTCTTAAAAAAAAAAAAAGACAAAGTGTCCTGAATTAAGGTTCATGTAAAATCAGTCCAATGGATCGGCTGCATTTCAAAGTTTTCTTTGCCTTCTCCCCCCCGCCCAGGTTTTGACATTATGGCAGGAAGGCATCAGAATCGTAGTTTTCCTCTTCCAGGAGTTCATTCAAGTGGTCAAGTACATGCATTTGGAAATTGTACAGAGACTGATGTGTTGGAGGAGGATGCGGAAGTGTATGAGCTTCGGTCCAGAGGAAAAGAGAAGGTCCGAAGAAGTACATCAAGAGATAGACTTGATGACATCATAGTATTAACGAAAGATATACAGGAAGGAGATACTTTAAATGCAATAGCCCTTCAATACTGTTGCACGGTAAGTTTTAATTTCATTTTGCATAATACAGTCCAAAACAAATTATTTGTTCATAGAACAAATTGAAATAAATTCTGTGCCTTTTTATCTTGCTTCCCTCCCCTCCTCTTTTCTTCTTTCCATAGAAATCTGTATCATGTTGGTGGATGTTAACTTTTTAAATTTTAAAGTGAATACTTGAATTTCTTATTTCTAAATCCTTGCTTCTGTTTTCAATACTGAATAACACCCAAATATGTTATCTTTTCTTCCTTATCCAAGTTGTAAGAGAACGTAGAAATATATAGGAAGTTTTTCCCTGACCCAATTTCCTGCAATAACACACTTGCATTTCTTTTCATACTTTTTTTGTGCTTTTAAGAATATACATACATATGTATGTATATGTATATATAAAAATAAAATTCTTGGGAGATTGGTGACTTTTGTGTTTTTAAAATTGGTTTATACCATCTCTATTACTCTGCAAGTTGCCTTTATCTTTTTCATTTCTTAGTTTATCATGGATATTCCTTCATAGTCTTATAGATCTAACTCATTATTTTATATAGCTATGTAATTTTCCATAGTATAGTTGTACCATAATTATTAAGCCATCTCATACTCATGGATAGTCAGGATTTTTCCCATGTTTGCATTGTGCTGTGAGTATCATCACAATTATATCTTTAAATGGAGGTACTTTTATTTCTGTAGAATAGATTCCAAAAGTGGGATTGATAGCTAAAAGGAAAGGTATATTTCTCATTTTAGTAGATATTAAACTGTTTAAACCCATTTTATATCTGTCATTTCTATTTTGCATCCTTAGCATGGAATCTGTTTTCATGTAAACACATTGATATGGAGACTGTTTAGAACATTGGTTTTCAAACTTTTTATTCTCATACTCCCAATAGAATTTTGAAATGTATGTGTCATGTACCTCTTTGCACATTTTAAAGCGAACTTCTTAAATACTTCCTAATGACTTAAAATAGTTACAAAGATATAATTTCTATAACATCAATATTGATATTTTAAAATAAGACTTTAGAATAGTCTTTAATGTAGGCATGGAATTCTAAATACTAATTTAGGATTTGCTACCTGAACTAATTCATGTAAACATATAGATATAATATATATGCTCTTTTTTTATAAGCATGAAATTTTATATCATTTTCTCCTTGGTTAATATTTTCATTCTCACCCCCAAAATCTTTCATAATGTAAATTATTTTTATACTTGAAAACTTTTTATGATTACCTGTCATAGTTATCTGAAATAGAAACACCCACATACAGGTTGTCCCAAAAAAAAGGTATATACACTTTAACAGCTGATAGCTCAATTTTGAAAATTAAATGTATTTTAATAAACACTGCCTTTATAATTATTAAAAGTGTGTGTATACATTTTTGGGACCCCCCCTATATATTTGTAAACATATATATACACAAACACACACATAGATATATTTAAATTGAATTTTTAAAATCTACTATAACCATGACATTCTATGTATTGTTTTTTTTCTGGATAATAATTATTGCAATTATTCAAAATTGATCAAAACATATTATAAGTTTTTATTTAAAAGTTTAACAAAGCCCGGCCAGTGTGGCTCAGTGGATCGTCCTGTGCACCAAGAGGTCACTGTCTCAATACCCAGTCAGGGCACAAGCCCAGGTTGTGGGCTTGATCCCCAATAGAGGGTATGCAGGAGGCAGCCAATCAATGTTTCTCTGTCATCTATGTTTCTGTCTCTCCCTCTAAAATTAATAAAAATATTTTTTTAAAAGTAATAAAATATGTCTTTGAAATGCATTTCTTGATGAGGTAGAAGAGCTGGGGTTTGTTTTTTGGGGGGCAATTCATGTATGGCAATACCATTTAATCAGAAAATCTGATTTAGTTTTTAATGCAAATAAACATGAGAATATGTGATTTGTAGTGAAAAGTGTGGTCCAGCTTCATTAGTTTTTCATGAACCTGGAAAGTTTCCTTAGAAGAGAAATTTGAAATCCCATTTGAATGATTGAAAATAGGTCGTATTTTCAGTGAGGTAGGTGAAAAGGAGAAAGTATTTCTGGCACATGACAGCGATGTAGAGAAGATTTCAAGGAGGAAATAAGGTGAACAACTGGAAATTTAATAGGTATTTCAGAAATGAGTGTCATAGACTGATTGGGGTGAAACACTTTCAGAAAACTAATGAAAATTTTACCCCAATAGTAAGAAAGAGAACACTGTATGGTTTTAACAAGAGTGCTGCAAAGTGATAGGGGAGCCTCCTGGTGAAATGGAGGGGATCCAGGAGAGAGGGTATTGGAATAATCCAAATGAAGATGATCAGGGCTTAGACTAAAGTATTTGTTAGTAAGAATAGAGAAGCTGATAGAAAATGTATTTGGGGGTAATCACATGATATGTCAGCTGATTCCTCATTTAGAATGAAGACTCGTGAAGGGTAATTAGCTTAACAGAGGAAAGATGGCATTGGGGCCATAGTAGTGGGAAAATTGATACAGAATTAGGGAGTTAAGATTAGCAATGCTCAAGCAGCAAAAAAAAAGATTAACCTTACCAAAGGATTTATCATTTAAAAAATACAGTACTTAGTGCTGTATCCCACTTATATTCAGTAATAGGAATTATTTAAAAATTGCCAGTTATAAAAGAGTAATAAACCAAAAAGTCCAAGGTTGGAATCCTGAATGCATCCAAGCAAATTAGTATAACAGAAAGTATAGGTCTATTCAGAGAGAGAACCTAGGTAGATACTAAACCTCAGAAGCCTAGTTCAGAGAGAGTATTGAGCAATTATTAGAGTATAATCAAGCAAGGGAACATTTAAAGAAAATAGGGTCAGGCTCTGGGGTTTGTAAATGAGTCTTTTTTTGTTTAAATTTATTGGGGTGATACTGGTTAATAAAATTATATAGGTTTCAAGTGTACAGTTCTGATACATCTGTGTATTGCGTTGTGTGCCCACCACCCAAAGTCAAATCTTCCATCGCCATGTATTTGACCCCGTTTACCCTTTACTATTTCCTACCCCCCTTTCCTCCAGTAACCACCGTACTGTTGTCTGTGCCTATGAGTTTTTTTCTTGTTTGTTCATTTGTTACTTTCAGTTTTATATCCCACATACGAGTGAAATACAGTTCTTGACTTTTTCTGACTTATTTCACTTAGCATGGTATTCTCAAGATCCATCCATGTTGTCCCAAATGGCAGTATTTCATCTTTTCTTATGGTTGGGTAGTATTGCACTGTATATATGTACCACATCTCATTTATTCAGTCAGCCATTGAAGGACACGTAGGTTGTTTCCATGTTTTGGCTACTGTGTATAATGCTGCAATGAACATAGGGGTTCATAAATCTTTGCGAATAAATGTTTCCTAATTTTTTGTGAAAATAACCCAGAAGAGGGTTTGCTGGGTCATATGGTAACTCTATTCTTAATTTTTTGAAGTGCCTCCATACTGTTTTCCATAGTGGCTGTACCAGTTTACACTCTGACCAGCAGTGAATGAGGGTTCATTTTCCCCTACAACCTCTCCAACACTTACTACTTTTCTGTTGATAATAACCATTCTACCAGATATGAGGTGGTGTGTCATTGTAGTTTTTTGTTTTTGTTTATTGATTTTTAGAGAGGAAGAGAGAGGGAGTTAGAGAAACATCGTGTGAAAGTGAAACATAGATTGGCTGCCTCCTGCATGGCCCCTACTGGAATGGAGCCCCAACCCCTACTGTCCCTACTAGGAATCAAACTGGCAACCTTTTGGTGCATGGAACAATGCCCAACTAACTGAACCACAATGACCAGGGCTATCATTGTGGTTTTGATTTGCATTTCCCTAATAGCCAGCGAAATTGAGAATCTTTTCATAGATATTGTTAGCCATTTATATGTCTTAGGAAAAGTGTCTTCTCAGGTCCCTGCCTATTTTTAATTGGATTGTTTGGTGTTGAGTTGTATGAATTCTTTATATATTTTGGATATTAACCCCTTGTCAGAGCTGTTGTTTGCAAATAACATCTCCCATTTGGTTGGTTTTCTTTTTGTTTTGTTGGTTGTCAAGGTATCTTCTTTTGCCTTAAGATAAAACAATATTGAGGTAGTAATATGACAAAGGACCCTTATCTCTACTGTCTTATCTCCTACTTACTCTTCAGTCCTCTCTCCCTCCTCCCCCACGTGCACTTCATGGGAGATGATTTTTCCAGCTAGAACTCTCTCAGTATTCAATGGACTTGACCAGTAATCTACCATTGATTCAGTTCACTCCCTCCTAAAAACCCTTTGTTTGACCTTGATACTGCAGGTTTCTGATTTTCCTGTTACTAATATTTAAGAACAGCTAATGTTTGCATTAACATTCTATACTGTATATCCCTTTTCTAAATGTCCTTCATACATTTTAATTTATTAATCTTTACAACAACCATATGTCATTTTACATATGTGGAAACCGAATTTCAGAGAGGTTAAAGAACTTGCCCCAAATCAGACAGCTAGAAAGTGTCAGCCATGCTTCAAACCCAGATAGTCCATGCTTATAACCACTATCATCTATTGCTTTCCTGGTCACTCTTAATCTCCTTTGTGGATTTCTCTTACTCAGCATACCCTTCAAATGTTGGTATTCCTCAGGGGTCTTTCCTATGTCACCTTTTACTCCTGTCTTTCTAGTGAATCCATCTACTCTTGTAACTCCAGTTACCATTTTTGCTGGCAACCCACAAATATATATCTCTAGGTAAGATCATTCATCTGCATTTTAGACATACATCCTAGAATCTACTTAAATAGCTGGCATTAGGGCCATTAAACGTGGGAGATGGTAAAAGGTTCATTGGTGATTTCCTAAGACTGGTAAATCCAAAGGGGTGTAGAACTGTTATCCACAAATAAAATACAATTTCTCTGGGTGTGATAATACTACTAATAGTTAAGTTTAACTTTTTCCCCCCTCCCAAAATAAGTGGGATGAATGAATATTGCTACCTCTATTTTGATTGAGAATTCAGTTGAATTTTTTTTTTTTAATTTTCTTTTACAGGTAGCAGATATCAAGAGGGTTAACAATCTCATCAGCGATCAAGACTTTTTTGCCCTTAGGTCTGTCAAAATTCCAGTAAAAAAGTTTAGTTCGTTGACTGAAACACTATATCCTCCAAAAGGAAGACAGGCTTCACGTCCTTCATCTGTTCAGTACGTTCCAGAGCAACAGGAAATTCTGTCACTTAATGATTCTCTTTCTTCCAGTGATTCAGCTGGTAGCTTTTTAAAAGAAGTAGACCGAGACATAGAACAATTAGTAAAATGTACAGACACCAAAAGAGAGAACCTTAATGAGGTGGTGTCTGCCTTAACAGCACAACAAATACGTTTTGAACCTGATAACAGAAACATTCAACGTAAGGATCCTTATTATGGAGCAGACTGGGGAATAGGGTGGTGGACAGCTGTAGTGATAATGCTAATAGTGGGCATAATAACGCCAGTATTTTATTTGCTGTATTACGAAATTTTAGCTAAAGTGGATGTTAGCCACCATTCAACAGTGGATTCTTCACATTTGCATTCAGGAGTCACACCCCCGTCACAGCAGAGAGAAATGGAAAATGGAATTGCTCCAACTAAAGGAATACCGTTTGGCCAACAAGATGATCATAAACTATATAGTCAAAATTCTTAGTCTCCTGCTACTCAACACAAAGCATAGCAATTAGCTCATAATTACAGTGTTTGTGATCACATGTTCATCTGGAAAGTAGTGAATCAGTTATATTCAATAACCACTTCAAAAGCAGAATTTAGGGACGTTGAAGATGCTTTTGTTTTTCACCTTTTTTTTTTGAGCCATTTACAAATGGATTGAGTATAAAATTCCCGCAGTTAGTTGTCAATATTGAAAACAGTAAATCTATATATGTTATATCAATGCTTAAAGCAAAAAGAATTTAAATATGTGTCTAGGAAGTTCTTGGAAAACAACATTTTTCTTATGCAAGACCAGTTATGTTTAAACTTTAATTATTTTTTGGTTAAGCTTATTAATGTTTATTAAGCAGAATAATGGTAGCACCAGATATCTGCAACAGAAGAAAATTTACTATGAACCATCACGATATTTAGTTGCAAAAAAGTTTGATTCTAAAATTATTTATGATACCACATACTTAGTACTCCATTTTAAAACTTTTGAAAAGTTTAACACACTATGAAGACATAAGTAGACACAGAGGTAGGAAAGCAGTGTATGATGTCTGTAATAGAGGCTGACATAGAAATTAAATATTTTTAAGCCCTAAAGTAATGTGTTGTGGTTGGGAAGTTGCCAATTGGTCACTAGAACACTGGATTAGGTCAGGAACCTAAAGTAATCTTTGTCTCTCAAAGAATGCTGCCTCTGCTTCTTATTTTTAAGTCATTATATTTGCCTCTGATATTTGAAAGCACTTTTGTAATTCTTTGATTAAAGTGTTACACATGTACTGGTCAGCATTATTTAAAGAATGATTTCCTACATACTGTGATAAGATGTTGCTATGTTACATGTGGTAACATGCCTTAATTACATTTAATGCCTTATAAAATATGTAAGCTAATACAAGTTTTAGAATTAAAAGTAGGCATTATTTCAGATAGTCCAATGGGATTCATACCACAGGCTGTATAAATTTGTCTCCACTTTCACTATCAAGCACAAATTAATGGGGTCAAAACAAGTTTTCATTGTCTGCCTCTGAGGTCTGTTGCAGAAATGGTTCATTAAGCAAAAGCATGAGTAAAGATGCCTTTGGCATTAGCAATAACCAACACATTGCTTTATTTATTGATCCCTTAAACTCTGTTTTTCAAAGAGAAAAATGTCCAACTTAAACCTTTTTTCCCTTGAACTATAGCATAAAATTGGGGAACAGAGGCCAAAAGTGTATGATCAAAAGGGCTTGATAGTGCCACTTTTAAGATCTGTGGGTCTGCTAGATAAGAAGCATTTGCATACTGATTCCATCATTTAATTTTTAAAAGTATGTGTTTTTAAAAATGTAACCAAAATGATTCATTAGGAGCGATTCGGTGGAGTCTGGATTGCCTGTTTTTTATATAATAAAGTATGTACCTTAAGATCTATAATACCACCTCATTTTCTGGGCATTATTTCCTAATTTTAATATTCAGCTTTTTGACCACTTTGTATTTCAAACTCCAATCTTGATACAAAGTGGTGGGAATAAATATATGTGGTAAATGGGGTTTTATGTACCTTTAGTAGCAAAGTATTAAAAAAACAGGACAGAGATGTCAAATATGTATTTGAGGACCTTAGATAATTACCAAAAAGTGTTAATATGGAAATTGTAGCAAATTGATTCTTTGAGTAACTCTTAGTTTAAAATTTAAAACACTGTTTTAATGTGCCTTGGGCATCTTGAAAAGAGGAGTGTGAACTTTCTAATTTATGCTCAATGTTAACATGGTCAGTTTACATTGTATTTATTAAGCCTGCTGAAAATCAAGTTTTAGGGAAGAAAATACAGATTATTTTAAGGTAGAACGGGCTAGATGTCCTTTGAAGAACTGTGTTTACATCAACGTGGTGAAATTACGGAAAGTCAGTGATTCCTTTTTGCTAGTGGTACTTTGAAATTGTGATAGAGAGGTCTGATTCCCAGAGAAGTTATTTTTAAAGTAGTGAGGTATACTGTATATTTGTTAGTGTCCTATTCCTTGAAGGAAATACAGCATCCTATGACACAGGCAGTTTACTTTTTCTGTATATCTGAATTACATATTTTTAATTGAATATAATTTGAATTATAATTCTGTGTTATATATGGAATTATAGATTCTAATCGTTGTGTCATTTTTAAAAGAAAAAAATTCCTAAGCATTTAATAAATAAATTTAGCTTTTAAAAAGTACTAATATACCTCAAAATTTGTAGCAAATGCAGGTTATTTTGTAAAACTTAATAAAATAAGAAAAATTGTGAATTTTGTGTTGAAACCCTTATTTGAATTTACTTTGAGGCTTCACATTAGAAGAGAGATATATATGTGCAACTATAAAAGTAACAACTGTGTGTGAATCATTGCATTTGGTTCACTTAAAAAACTGGAGTTAAGTGAAGAAAAATCTATTTTTAGGGGAGATTTTCTTTTTAAGTCTGGGTACCAGTGGTTAAGGTTGTTTTGAACTAATGAATACTGTTTAAGAAAAACTAACTATAGAGTCTGCTGGCCACATTAAGAATTAGAAGACCACATGTTAAATTAACTTACGCAGAGGGCTTTTTGTTTTCTAAAGCTTTTCTTTTTCTGGACTCCACTTGCTGTTCAGTGGCCTGAAGAGTTCTTTCAATGAACCATAATGGTTCATTACTTAATAATTAGTTCTTTTTAAAGGTATCTACTTCTAAAATTACCTACTTGGGAATATGAAGGATACAGTTAAGAGTTTTAGAAATATGACGCAAGGATCCAAAGTGCTATAGGGTAAAAGTGGAGTTTTTAAAAGTATTTTAAATGGCACTTTGGAATGGGAATCATCATTATTTGGAATTACAACAATGTTTCTCAGGAAGTATTTTTCTTCTAAGTATGTGCATATTGCACTTTTAGATCATAGAAATATCTGAATGCAATATTTAATTTTTATATATGCAAATACTATAAATCTTTTGTATAATGTATTTTATACAAATACAAAATGGAATTGTAGAACATTGTTAGCATGTACATTTGTAAAACTGTTTTTTAAAACTTTTTACCCCTTATTTTTCATATTTTAAAAAGATCTCCAAAATAAAGTTTCTATTTTTTATTCAATCTAAAATGGAAGCTGGTGAGTTTAATTTAATAAAGCAAACCTTTTCTCCTCTTTGAACTATCTGATATGAAGACACTGTGTAAGATAGACCGAATTGCCAAAGATTTACCAATTCAAATTTCCCCCTTGTTATACTGAAACAAAATCCACTGGATTACTTACAGAACATAAATGAAATAAAATGAAAACAAATTTCAGATGAATGTTCTTGGAAGGATCTTGGATCTTGGGGAAGAAGAAAGACCTCATAAGGCAGGGTGGACTTCTTAGCAAGTTGTGGACATCAGTCATATAATAACGTGCTCTATTTATATGTAAATTTTACACAACAAAAAACCTTTCCCCTTAATTTTTTAAAATTACCTACAGTAGCAAAAAGAATTGAGATCTTTGGAGCTTTTATTTAACGGAGGAATTTATGGTGTAATCCTTTTCCAATTTTACAATCATCTTGATCTTAAAATTGTATTTAATTGCATCTCTTTTTATTAAAAAAGTTTTTGTACTAACTCCAGAGCTTTTAACCATATTAAGGCCAAGCCACTGACACTATACATTTGAGGTAGTGGGAAAGGAAGGTTAATATCCTCTGAATTTGTTAGCATTCTCTCCTATCCAGTGTAAGTCAGTCCATGATGCCAATGATCACACTAACATTACCCTGGCTGCCAAATCTCTTAGTTTGTTATGACTTTAATCATCTTGAGTTTTCTTATGTTGGTGGTTTATTCAAGAATATTTGATACTGTCATCCCTGCTTAATATAATTATTTTTCCAGATAAAATCTGTATTAACAAATTAGTTAATAAAAAATAAAAATAATTAATACACTAAATATATTTAAGTAGTTTCAAAGTAAAACATCTTAATATAAAACAGGACACAATTCTGTTTTGAAAGAATTTAATATGTAAACAAATACAGAAAGACAGTATAGCAACAAAACAGTATTGCTTGATAGCAATTTTAAAGACACTTCAACAAGTACTTTTTTATATATATAAGAGGCTATCTCTGCATTAAAGTTGACCTTCCTATGGAATAACTTAACAGTCTCTTGAGATTTTAAGCCACAAAACCAAGACTCATGCTGGCAAAGCAACCTGCAAACACTTCCTGCCTGTTCTCACAATTAGTCTACTTTAAACTTGTAAAGAGATTTTTCCAAAAGAGAAAGAATGCACTTAGTGGAGAGATAACTGGGGTCTCCCAAAGCAAACCCCTCCCCAAAAGGCTGTCTTACCATCTGCAGGACTGAAATGTTGGAGACAGATTGAAAGCTAGGGAACAAAATACCTGTATCTTTGGTTTATTTGCCCCATTCAGGCAGTTATCTGCAGATTTACAATAAAGCAAGTAAACAGAACCACAGAGATAAGACTATAAATTATATTAGGTTAAGGTACTAGGGAGGTGAGAGAATAAAACACCTGTAGCTCGGCAGGGCGTGGCTCAGCGGTTGAGCATTGACCTAGGATCCAGGAGACCGTGGTTCGATTCCCAGTCAGGGCACATGCCCCGGTTGCAGGCTCGATCCCCAGTCGGGGGCGTACAGGAGGCAGCCGATCAATGACTCTCATCATTGATGTTTCTCTCCCTCCCTCCCTCTCCCTTCCTCTATCTGAAATCAATAAAGATATATTTTTTTAAAAAAGAACACGTTAATTATCAACCCTAAGTTACTACTTGCCTATTATAATGGAAACTTTGAGGTGTCTACTCTTAAGTACAGTTGACTGCTTTAAAGTACACTCATTTTATTCATGTTTTCCATTTAGCATCTTTAAACTTTTTTTATACGTTCCTTTAAAGAAATAATTCACATATGATCAACATAAGCACTGAACTAATAACGGTCCTCTCACCCATCTTGAATTATCTGAGGAAGATTACAATTGAAAGTGATCTTTTTCCTGAGAGAGCCACTTTACAAAATGGCATCAGATGATACAAATTTTCCCCACCAGAATATAAGATGGGAAAATCAGATTACAATATATTTTGTAAGGAAAACATGTTTGTTTCTTGAAACAGTGTTTTCAATAACTTTACAAGCTAGAATATTTTAGGGAGCCAGACAAATTTAAATGAAGAAGCAATTATTTCTAGATGCTAAGAGAATGAATACATATGGTAAATTCTGGTTGGTCTTTAAGCAGTTTTTATAGGAAATTATTTACAGAAAACCAAGCTCAAGTTTAAGGTTGAGTTTAATAGTAAAGCTCGAATACAGTATAGGGCTCTGATTCTCAGGTAGAAGGTAATGGGTAATATCCTCCCAAAAGGGAAAAATAAATTTATTAATTTTGGTAGATAATATTAATAAATCATTTTTGAAATACATAAGAATTCCCTTCAAAATCTTTGGCATTTGTGAGTCTTTAGAGGGTAAAGTTTTTAGGTATTTTCCCCTGCCCCCAATATAAAAAGGTGAGCTAGTTTTTAATTAAAACAAAAAAAAATAATCTTAATTTCAAAATGACCTGAGTTTTATTCTGCACTGTTATATAAACCAATTAGATAGCTATGAGTCCTCTGAGATATAACAGAGGCCATTATACCTCAGATTTCACATATGCACTCTGCAGTGAGATTTATGACTAGAACTTACCCATAGTTTTGTAAAGTATAAATTTAAATGTCTCAGTCTAATTTTTCATAAGCTCAACTATTCAAAATATCAAACTTATTACAGTAAGATGATGAGTAATTCATACACTGTGTGGTATGAAGTTAGCCCCAAATTCAAGTATTTTTAATATTCATCCCAAGTCTTTGTACTGGCTGAGATATAAGCTGTAGCATTTATATAGGTACGACTGGAATTTTTCCCTGTGTATATTTTTTATCACAAACTTCTAATCTCATATGCAATTGTAAGATCTCAGGTAGGTTTATGTAGTCATAATATAGTAGCATAAAACATACCATGTAAAAGTAAAAAGTAAAATTTTCAAGTTTCTTGGATTTTAAAGTGCTCCATGTGCAGTATTAAATCAGCTTTCAGGTTACAGAAATCCATTATGATGACAAGTAATAGTTTTACAAAAGATCAGCAAGCAGTTAAACAAGAATAATTTGTTCAAGTATGAATACATGGATTAAAAGACGCAGACACTCTTTAGGCACATTCCGATCTAAATAACACCAAAAATAAAATTTTCACTTGAATACTTAAGAGGGATAGAGAGGTGCTGAGAAGGAATGTCAGGGTGTCAGAGACTAAGGTGGTAAAGTAACGGGTATGTAAACTCAAAGTGGCTCTGAATATTTTGGTAACAAATATTGTCCAACAAAACAGAAACAAAAATAAAATACTTACTCATTCCTTATCAGAAATTAGGAAACAAGTCTGTCCAAATGTGCAGAAGCTGTATCAGAAAAATATTTTGGGGGAAAGTTCATAGCTAATAAGTCGCTTCATCCATGTTGTCATCACTGTCTACGCCGAAATCATCTCCATTGTCAAAGTATGAATTAATGTAGTCATTTTCCTAAGTGAACATTAAAATGAATGAGTAGTAACATTATCATTAAGGAACATATGTAGGCTGCCCCTTTAGGTCTATAAATAACAACCTTAGGTAATAAAATACACCAGGCTTAAAAGAGGTCTCTGATGTGCACTGCTTAGAAAACACGTGCGCTTCCACTCCCGTCTACCTGCGCCGCGTCCTGGGAGACCTCCACCTGCTGCATCCTCAGCTTCGGGAGCACGGGGAGCCCCTGCTCTCCAGGGCCGGCGCCTTCGCTCCCCAGCCTCGCAGAGAGGACCCGCGGTTTAGGGGGCTAAGGCGCCGGGCGCTCCAGAAACAGCCAATGCGCACTAACGTTAGACCACCTGGGGCCCCGGCTTTCCACCAGCGCGCAGCTGACCGGCAGCAGCGGGGTTTTCACTTCCTAGCAAAAAAAGGCCTAAGAAACCAAATCGAAGCTCGAGGGTGCTGATGGCTGGGTGGAGGTGGAGGCGGCGGTAAACGCGCAGCCCCGCCTCCCCCCACCACGTGCACAGCTCACGTAGCCGCGGTCCTTCGGAACCACCGGTGGGGCAGGGATCCCCTCAGACCTGCACACGACGCCCTTCACTGCCGACTTGAAAGTTTAACTAATCCGATCAATTTCCTTAGCTGGTGGACTTCTGCTTACAGTTGCCTATCAAGTTACAGTGGTCCCTCGGTTTCCCATCGAGTCCATCGGCAAACATTGCGGTTTCCGAACACGTAACCCCGGAAGGAAATGCTTGGGTTTTGAACCCGGAAGGAAATGCTTCGGTTTGGGAACCCCCCCCGGAAGTGGAACGTGCCGGCTTCCGCGGAGGGCGGGTCCTGAGGCCCAGCCGGAGCTGCGACCCCCGGTTTCCAAGGTTCAGACCTGACCGGTGTCCCGGAGCGGGTCACATTCGGAAAACCAGGGAGCACTGCACTCTCCCTCCTAAATTCAACTGGGCTTTATAGCCAGGCGCTATAATAATTCTCTCGATACAAAGGAATTGATGCCGGTGACAACACTATGCCCCTGGTTCCCATCGCCCCGGGCTTGCTCAGTTTAACCCAGAGCACGTGTCTGATTTACTGGGTGATTCTTATCCTGAAGACTGTTCCCCCCCAGACACGCCCTTACCTCTTCCTGCTCTTCCTCGTCGTACTCCTCTTGCTCTGCAGCGTCTTCCTCCTCCTCCTCGTCTTTACTTTTCTCCTTGCCCCCTTCTTTCTCTTCATTTTCCTCATCTGATTTTTCACCATCACCTCTCTTTTCCAATTCCTGTTGTAAATGAAGTTCATTAACTTTTTTGTAAACCGCTAGACTCTGGCCTCCCTGCTCGGCCTCAGTCAGCCTTTTCTAACCCCCCACCCCCCACCCCCAGGCAGCACATAAGAAATCGTGTTAACTCAAGAAAGGGGAGCTCACTGTCCTAGCGAGACACTAGTATTTTCTTCGATTTTGTTAACTCAAAATTGGGACCCCAGGTAATGCTGGGATATCTGCTCTATGCACAGTGCTTTATTTTTATGATTTCTATTAATACCTCATTCAAAAATATTGAACTGATTCAATTTATGGAAAAGAACTTTCAGAACGTTTTGGGTTTTTTTCGTTCTAACATAAAAGGAGAAAAGAGAACGTAATGGTACTTTCAAAATGTCTATATTTTTAGTTTATAAGTGAAATTATTTAAAACAGTATCAAGTCATATTGGGGTGAGTTATCCTATTTGCAGATTATGCATGTCTCTTTATTTCTTTTCTCCCTCATTATTTACTTTGCATTTTCCAGGAATTTTGCTTCTGATTATACCTGGCAGGTTGAGAAAAAAGAAAGATTAAAACTCAAGTCACAGTCAACATTAGCACTTTTTAACAACTCTTATGAGAGGAGGCAGAAAAGATACAGAGTTAGAAAAGCTTCGATTGCCTGATGGTTCTACTTACCCACCCTGTTAAAATCACTGTGCAACTGTCTCATAACTTTAACACACACATTTTTAGTACATCCTCATATTCCTATTATGACTACCAATAATATTATTCCATTTGGTAAAAAATGAGCTGTTTTCATTACTGTCACTCTTTGATCACTAAATTGTTCTATGCTTAATTTGCACAAGTGATAGGATCTCACAAGCTTTCTAGGAAATGGGTGTAGCAATAATTTCACATGTTAATATAATTAAGGTATAAGATCACTTTAGCTAAGATGGGAATATTCTTAAACAGTAATCAGAACACTAACTTATAAATCTGCAAATGTTCCATCTTATTATAAGATATTCACTTAGTAGATTATATATAGAGAGATAAAACACATTTTACATCTGGAGTGACTATAACATCTATTCCTTTATTGGTTCTTAAATATTTATTTTTAAAAATTTATTACATTCAAATTTGAATTTGGAAATCAAAAGCAATAGTAAGACTACATCAGATAAACTCAGTTTCTCACCAAAATTCAAACTCTACTTTCCTGTCACTTCACCCTACTCAGACAGAACAAAAAAAGACGAAGACAATTATCTTCATACTGACCCCTCTTGCCTTATGTGACTTATTACTACAATAGAACGTGTGCAAGTTTTATAAATGGCAATCCTTTGGAAAACTGCAAGTAAACAAAATAGTACTTATAGTTAAAATACTATCTGTTTGCTCTGTATGCCATGCAAAATAAGAAGTTCAAATGTTAGTTTACTGGTGTCTGGTGATTCACATGTTAATTATGAGATTTGAGTGTATGCCACTCCCTCTCCATCACCAGAAGTTTTATTATAATAAAACTTGCAACTGCGTTTGATGAAGAAATAAACAGTAAGAGTCATCTGGAAGCTAATTTTGCTCTATTAAAACTGCTAAATTATTGGGATTTCTAGATTTAAAGCTCCAGTTTTAACAATGTTTGTACTGAAAAGGTGTTAAAATGCAAAGACTAAGGAAACACAATTTGTTCTGATGAGAAACTGCATTCAGAGGTCCAAATCAACCTTTCTCATAGTGCATGTCAGCTTAGCAACTTCTTTCCAGGAAGCTTTAAGAACAGTCCCAATCAGTGTTCAGTCAGTACAAGTTGGCTATGTCTGCAATCCCAACCACCAGTCCACCACAGTTAAACCTGATAGTTAATACTATTCCCTTGGCTTTATTTTCAGACATGTTTTCTCCAGCTCAAGTATTGGCCAAAATAAAATAACAAAAATATGAGTTTCTGTTACCATGTAGATGGCCAACTTGGCCAGGTATAAAAGTTTTAAAATAAGGAAGGAATACTCATCTCATCTGTAAGAAACAATATCATCTCTCTGGGTTGTAATGAAGTCTAAGGACATAATGAATGCAAATAGTTCATCAAAGAGCCTGGTAACTAATAAGTTTTCAATAAATGCTAGCTGCTATCATTATCATCATCATCACCATCAGTTCAAGGTAATACACGTATTGATAGAATAAATTGGTATACCCTTCATGGACAAATCCACTTCTAGAAATCGACCCTGCACATGTGAAATGACACACTTGACATGAATTCATCACAGCATTGTTTATAACAGTGAAACACTACATGAAACATAATGTCCATCAGTAGGTTCGACATTGATTAAATAAATTATGGTTCATTCTTATAGTGCAGGAAAAAAAAATTTAGCCAAGTCTATACAGACTGACATGGAACCACCTCCAAGATATTTTAAGTGATAAAATGGAAATGCAAGAGTATTTATGCTACCTTTTATCATTTAAAAAGAAAGAAAGAAAAAATTTGCATTTGCTATGCATAAAATATTTCTGGAAGGACATATAAAAAGCTTGTAATGTTGGTTGTCTACAGGGGGGAACGGAACGGGTGGGGAAGTTTTCAGTTTATTAAACTTTTGAATTTTACATGTTTTTAGTTTTGGAATATTATAAAAAAGATATAAAAATAAGTTCCACAAGTTATGATTTTCCTTCAGTAGAATCTTCTACACTTAATACGAGACAGAAGAAGAGCATTAAAGAAGTACATGTATAACAACAGGAGAAAAACTGAAAGGTTTTTAAAAGAAATAGATTTTAGGTATGTAACTCATTTCTTTCCCATGCACAACTCAAATGCAAGGGGAAAATAGGATCAGAGTGGAGAAGGAAACGGACAGAGGTGAGGCAAGTTGACAGGTGAGTGGTAAGAGGACAGGATGGAGTTCCTTAGCTCCCAGCCGACGATAACCAGACCTCTCTGGTTACCTGCGTGCTGGGGTCGGGTCTGTCAAATCCACATGCTATTAAAAAGCGAGAGGAGGTGGAAAGGCTGAAGAAGGCAAAGGAGGCATGGCGACTTTTCAATTCACTCCCACAGCAAGAAGAAAGCCTTACCTCAATTTTTTTCAGTACATCTGCAGTATTAGTGAGTGAAGTGTCTTTGCCGGTATTGTTCACCTTTTTGGATCTGGGACCTGCTGAAGTAAAACCACTGTTAACACATTTTTTAATAACAGCAATAATGAATTATATTTCTTTGCCTTTCAATATGCTGCCTAGCATAGTGGTATGTCATACCGGGCAGTCACATACTTTGCAGACTGAATTAATTTTCTTAATAAACAAAATAAATCAGCACACCTCACAAATTTTCTTTCTTTCTTGTTTTTTAAATCCTCACCTGAGGACATTTTCTCTATCAATTTCTAGGGAGAGTGGAAGGGAAGGAGGACGGGAGAGAGAGAGAGAAAGAAACATCAATGTGAGAGAGACACATCAATTGCTTGCCTCCCGCAACTGCCCGGACCGGGGCTGGGAACCTTGACCAGTTACACGCATTTGACTGGGAATCAAACCCACGACTGTTCGGTCCTCTGGCCAATGCTCTAACCACTGAACCAAACTGACCAGGGCACCTCATAAATTTTCCATGATGAGAAGTAAATGATAATCACGTAATAGGATATTTTCTAAGACTGCAACCAGGTATCTTCTTACTAATACTAAAAATCTGTACTGGCAATTAATATCATTCAGGCCAAAATTGCTAAAATATTACCTCCAGTAGAATCACTACAGGATCAATGAAAAGCTCTCAGAAATATAACATCTGCACTAGTTTTCTGTTCACTGACCAGTGTATTTTATTTTAACTAGGGCAATTTTATCAAGTTTGGAAGATAAAAAACAAGTGCAGAATATAGGTGCATTTGCCAATGGTTCAAGAGATGAGAAAGAGGTTCTATTCAGTGCCACATAGCCCTATATTTGGAATGAAGATTAAAATGGTTAAAGTGAACCTATCTATCATATGAATCTGAAAACTCAAAGCAATATAAACAAAATGTGTTAATGCCTTTGGGATAATTTTTTAAGCCATATAAAAAATATTGCATTTTAGGCTATTCTAAAACTGTAGGGACTATAGAATTATTTCATATATAGATCCTGCCAATCAGTTACCAAAGCATTATAATATGCTACAAAATTGTCATTGTGATAAAAAAGTGTTAAGAGTTATTTCCCCAAATCAAGCTAAATACCTAGGAATTACTTGGTAAAAGAAGAAAATATGGCTCAGAAAGATGTAATTTTGCTAAAGATTAACATTTAACCTATAGAAGAAATTTTTAGATTGTGGTAGATGATCCATAACTAATGGAATTATAATTTACTGTGTTATTCCAAATTCCTCCTTGGGGAATCACTAAGCTCAGAACTCCTAAACATATGTTAGTGAGGTTTTGCTCAAACAAAAGTAATAGTTAGATTTAATGTTGGGAAACTTTCTCAGTCCCTCCTTGGAGGAAAGACTGTTTAATTTGACCTGTAGCACATAAATATATAGTATCATAAATGAACAGGTTCTCAATATATATTACAATATTGATGCCAGAAAACATTAGCAAAGAATGTAACTTACTCACACCTTAAGTCTTTTTCTTTTAGGATCCTTTTTCAAATTATTTAAGTTGTATAACACATGTCTGCTAAATGGATATTGTAGAACATGGACAGGTAAATAAACTTATTAAAATTACTAATCTCTTAACCAAGAAAGTAAGTTGTATACTCAGAATCTTTTGCTATTTATCCCTCTGGCTTATATAATGCCTAATCCTTACATGTATAACTGGGGGAGAAGTGTCAGATTACCAAAATTTGTTAATGACTGTTTTAACCCCAAAACATTAACATGAATTATTTTTCCACCTTTGGCCAAATATATGCTATTCTAGTAAATCAAATTCAAGGAGCAGGAGGTCGTGGGATATCTGATTTGTAGCCAAGTCAGACAGAAGTTTGAGTAACCTGGGGACCTACTACTCATGACTGGCTGAAGTGGAGAGCAATCTCGTGGGACTGAGCCCATAAACTGTAGGGTCTGTGCTAACTCCAGTTATTGTCAGAACTGAACTGAATAGTAACACCCAGCTGGTGTTGCAGAGAATTGCCTGTGTGGGTAGAAAACTCCACACATCTGGTGTCAGGAGTATTATGAACGGTAGTAGTATGAGAGTAAAGGAGAAAAACACAGCAGGAGTGTGTTTTTCCTATAGATTGTTATCCAAAATATAGCAAGAACCCTTTAAACTCAACAATAAGAACACAAAAAACCCAATTAAGGAAAGGACTTAACAGACAAGAAACACAAATGGAAAGAAAGCATATAAAAAGATGCTCCACATCATACGTTATCAAGGAAATGCAAATTAAAACAAAATAATGGCAAAAATCTAGACCACTGAAAACACTAAATGCTGGCAAGGACGTGGAACAACAGAAACTCTCATTCATTGCTGGTGGGAATGTAAAATGGTGCAGTCACTTTGGAAGACAGTGCAGTGGTTTCTCATAAAACTAAACATACTTTACCATGGAATCCAGCAATCATCCTCCTTAGTATTTACTCAAAGGAGTTGAATACTTACATCCACACAAAAATGGATGTTTATAGGAGCTTTATTCATAATTGCCCAAACTTGGAGGCAACCACGATGGCCTTCAGTAGATGAATGGATAAATAAACGATAGTACAACTAGACAATGGAACATTATTCAGCACTCAAAGAAAATGAACTATCAGCCGTAAAAAGTCATGGAGGAAACTTAAGTGCATATTACTAAATGAAAGAAGCCAATATGAAAGGCTACATACTGTATGATTCCAACTAGATGATATTCTGGAAAAAGCAAAACTATGGAGTCAATAAAAAGATCAGTGGTTGCCAGGGGTTAGGAGGAGGGAAGGATGAACAGGAGAGCACAGAGGATTTTTAGGGCAGTGAAATGATAGTATATGATAGTATCATTTAGGATCATATGAGACTATAATGGTGTACAATACTATTACAGTTTCATACTATAATATGGTGCTGTATGATACTGTAATGGTGAATACATGTCATTATACATTTGTCCAAACCCATAGAATGTAAAACACCAAGAGAGAACCCCAAGGTAAACTATAAACTTTGGGTGATAATGATGTGTCAGTGTCAGTTCATCGATTGTAATAAAGGTACCACTCTGGTGGGAGATGCCGGCAATGCAGGAGGCTATGAATGTATATGAGGCAGAGAATATACACGAAAATCTCTGTTTTCTGCTCATTTTTGCTGTGAATCTAAAACTGCTCTTAGAAAAAAGTCTATTAAAAAAACATAAACAGGGCCTGAAAAAATAAAAGGGGTGTGCGGGGCTGGAATTTCTTCTCTTAGTTACTAACCCCATTGTTCTTAAACTCTCTGGCAACTTCCCTCTTTTTCTCTTCATTCTTATTAGCAAAATTCTCTCAAGACTCATCTACGCTAGCTGTGTCCATTTTTTAAACTCACTAATGTTTCACCCATTCCAATATGCGCAAGTCCACCTCTACAAATCCTTTAAAAAGCTCTCACTGAAGTCGGCAATGATCAATATGTCAAAAATTAATTTACATTTTCTGATCTTTACCTTACGGACCTCTCAGCAGCACTGTTCAACGTCCTTGAACATTGCTGACCACCTTCTAGAATCCTCCTCACTGCTGAGTACTCTGTAACCCGTTCCCTTGTTCCGCCGCCGCCTCTTTCTCTCTCTCTTCTTTACTGATTCGGTTTCCTCTACCAGCTATTAGGTTTTGGTATTCCTCCAGCCTCCGGCTCAGGCCCTCATTTCTCCCAGATCTTTCATTTCACTCTAGACAACCTCATGCTTTTTCATAGTCTCAATTACAGTACCTATTCTGATCATTACCATCTCGGTTTTGAGGTCCATGTCCCCCGTATCCAACAGCATATTCAACTTTGCTATTTGTATATCTAAAAAAAGAAACAAAAAAAACAACAACAAAAAACCCCCAAACCCTTACATACGACTTTTGAATTAAACTTACGATTTTCCCTCTCAAGCCTGATCTTTCTCCAAATCTGCCCCCAACCTAACCTCAGTAAACTTCTACTCATTCTTTAACCTGGAGTCCAATTCCATCTCCTCGAAGGGCTTTTCCCTGCCCTCCCGAGGAGGGCAGAGGGGTTTGGTTTAAGGCTGTTGCTACATTTGACTGTAAGTTCCGTCAGGGAACAGACTGTTCCCACTTTGCTCACTGCTTTATTCCTCTTAGCGGCATCCAGCAACAGTAATAGCAGATGCTCAACAATCATTTACCCAGGGGAATTATGAAAGCACAACACAACAGAAAGTTTCACTTTGGTATTTTATGTACAACATAAAGTTCTAGTCTACTAGTGCCCAAATTTTACGAGTTCCGAATGTTGCAGTTAAAAACTTAAAAATCAGGCAATATAATCACTTAAAAATTTTCAAATACACAATAAAATTGTCTACATAATTGAAGTCTTTCCTAGCACACTGAAATTCCATAATTAAAGGAAATAAACAAAACAAAAAAAGCAACCAAAAAAAGCCTTAACAAAATAATGTGGAACATATTTTAAGAAAATGTATTCAGAACACTAAGTGCAGCTTCAGGTAGACAATTCCACAACAGATAGAATTTAAGCAATAACCTTTCCCTACCTGGATTATTATATTAGTCAATGTACCTTTTTTGTATTTTTTCCTTGGCATCATCTCTCTTGGGAGTCTTCTCCAATCTGTGTGTAAAAAAGAAGAAATATAAAAATTTCAGTTTCTTCTACAAAGTAGCAGCACTGGACATAACTATTTAAAAAATACAACGGTTGCTCAAGCAATGAAAATATAAGTTCTTAATATCTGATTGTACTGATTTAGCCTGGGAATCAGAATATCACAATAATGTGTTTTCTCCTATGATGAAAAAATGTTCATTAAAATAGCTTTGAAATAGTGCTATAAAATTCCTAAAACATTCTTTTAACAGCTATTTATAAATACATTTATAAAATCAATTCTAAAGAGAGAAATTGTCATAGTAAGAAAAATGTAGAAAAGAATTTTCTACATAAAAAGTTTTGGGAATGAGTAGACGTAAAAAGTTATTCATGATATATTGTTGAATAAACAGTTTTTTAAACAATATTTATAGAATCCCCTTTAAAAATAATCCTAGCATAAGCGCGCTCTCCCTCCTCGCCGTTTTGAACCCCTCCACTTCTCTGCAGGCATGTGACCTTTACCCCTCTCTTCTAAGCTCCAAGGGCCCTTCTTTTGCTTCTGTAACTGTTCCCTGAGCCCATTTATTCTACAGCTCACTTCTACCTCTGTGACTTTCTAAATAAACTTTCTCTTACAGTTTGAAAAAATAAGTAAATAAACCTAGCATATAAATATTTATACAGGGTGGGGCAAAGTAGGTTTACAGGTGTGAGTGCAGTTTGTTCTTGTAGTATTAGTTATGGTACTATTTTCCATATGAACAACTGTAAACCTACTTTTGCCCCACCTTGTATACACACACACACACACAACTTGTGCAGAGAAAGTTGTAGGTTGAGAATAAAATATTACAGTAATTCTTTGTGGGTGTTTAGAATACAGCTGTTTTCCTTAAGTATTATTTATCTATTTATTTGACTATTCTGTATATTATAATGTTTCTGTAGTTGATACGTATTTCTTATGTAATAAAGGATTTTTTTCAAAAGATAAAATACATGAGCAAAATCCCAACACATGCAAAATTAAATAAATAATTCTATTATCTAAAAACTTTAAAATTAAAATATAAATAGCTGTGGAAAAGTAAATTCCCTCCAACAAACAATTTTGCCTACGTAGCTAAACAATTCCTCTAATTTGTCACTTCCTTTTAATTTTGAAGCAATCAGAAAAATGAAGCAATATAAAAATGGATTAAAATATGCTGTCTGCTAATTAAAAAATAAATAAAACCTTCAGTGTATTTTGTAGAAAACTACATCTCAAGCTATTTTACCTGACCTAAATAATTTGAATATATATTTTTTATAAACAATTCATAGATGATCATGAGACAGTATGTAAAAAGAATCATTTAGAAGATGAATATTTATGAAGTGGAAGAAATGAGAGATCTAAGAGAGTATTTCCAGGGGACCCAACCTTATCAATGACCAATCAACACTGAAAAGAAAAAGCACTATAACCCACGAAAGCAATAATATTATAAATGCCATTTATGCTTTTACATGAAGGCGGTTTCTATGAAACACCAAGGACAGACATGTCAAGGAAAGTGAGTTAAAATGAGGAGACCTGGGTTCTAGTAGCACTATCCAAGTCACCCTGACAGGTCACTTCATTTCAGTGGCAACTTTTTTTTTTTTTTTTAATCTGCAAAATAAATGAGCTGGATGAGGTCTCTTCAGCCCCTTCCACCTTGTCTATATCCAATGCAAACTTGTGAATGTTGAGGGAAAAAACCCTCTTAGGTATGGTCCTTTTGAAAAGGCATCTTAACAACTAAAAATAGTCTATGTCTGCTTGAAAGAAAGGAAGATCCATGAGCTTAGCTTAATAGTCTTTAACACTAGATTTTTTCTTCAAAAGCTATAGAATCACGCAGGAGCACAGAACTGAGCACTGTTGGTACTACAGTCTGAAACTGTGATTGTGGCAAATGAAAATGGAAAACCCAAATGAGTCTGGCAAGTCCTAGTTTATTTTTAAAAAGTATTTTAAGAACTTCCACAAAATAGTTCAACACTCTCTTATTACAGTATAAAAATCTTTTCATCTTAGTTTTCATAAGATATACATTACTAATTGATTGCAGGAAAAGAGATAGATTCTATTCAACTCTAGATTCTATTTAAGAGAAAATTTGTCCTATGAAAATATAGGGTAGGAAAAATAGCCTTTAAATATTATTTTAACATTTTCAGTTTTATAATTACCTGGTATCCACTCTTCTTTGTACACCTTCATATATCTTTTACTATACCTTTCAATATCTAGAAAAAAAAAGAAAAAAGTGTTCATTAGAAAAATCAAGAATAAACCTGAATTTAAGCCATTCCTTTAAAATAACTGAAAACACCAGATACCTTGTACTTTACATTTAGGGAGTTTCCTACATTTGCATGTAATGCATTCCTGAATCCATACTGAATTGTTTAATGAGCATTACTAAACATTAAGAAAGTGGCAAGCAGCAGCTGCGTATGAATGGCTGGAGTTGAGCAAAACCTAAACCTTAATTATAGTTCTTAGAATCAGACAATCTGACTCATCTATGAGGATGTTCACAAAAGCCCAAAGCCACGTCGGGAAGCCACTTACATACAAGGGAAAGGAGGTCTACCGGGCATCTTCTGCTTTCTTCTGCCCACCCTGGCCTCCGGCTCCCAATCTTTAAACCTTGTGTAACTGCGATGTACTAAGCACCTCAGGAAGGATGGCGGCTGCTTGCTCACCTTCAGCATGTTCAGTGAGGCGTCCCCCTGAGCCATCTTTCAATGCACTGGGGAGGGGTGGCAAAAAGGGGAGGCGTAGGCCAGGCTGGACTTGGGGCCATGAGTGAGTGAGCTGCAAGCCTTCCACGTCAGCTACCAAGAATTCTGCAGGGACTTTCTGAACCTGCCAGAACTGGAAGAGCCACGACTGTCTCTTGCTTCTGCTTTGCCCACTTTGCCACAAGAAACGCCTTTGATGAGGGCCCAAGCACCACCATCACGCAGTATGGTGAAACCACGGTTCATCATAAAAAGTGGTTTTGGAGTATAGCCATGGAAAACGGAAGGTAATAAAAAAGATGAAAATATAAAAGTCAAGATCCAAATATGTACTGATTTTTCTTCATGGATGCAGTGGGCTCGGGGAGGAGAGAATGGGGGTGTGATACTATTGGGTATGGGGTTTCTTTTCAGGGTGATAAAAAGCTTCTAAAAATTAGATAGCAGCATGGTTGCACAATTCTGTGACTACACTAAAAGCCACTGAACTGTATACTTTAAAAAGTGAATATTATCTCAATAAAGCTGTTATTTAAAAAGAATGACAATTATTGGAATTTTTAATAAATTAACTGAACTTAATTATATTCCACTATTTTCCTGGTATTGAAGGTATATTTACCCAAAATGGGCAACATTCTTTAAGTGCAGATAACTGTACATCAGTTGTGCATTCTCAGTTTATCATGCACAAACCTTGATTACTTGCATTTCATATATCCTGATTGCAGATTTCAAATACATCTTTAATACATACTAACATTACTTCTGGTGATTCTAATTATAAATGAATTCCTAACAGGTTCTAGCTTATCATTACTTCCAAGTGTTCTTGTACTTGCACCATCAAAATGTAATACTTTAAAAGACTTTGATGGCTCACATTTTTGAAGAGAGGATGGATGGGTCAGCTATCTTCTTTAGTCTATAACTGCAAAACATTTTCATTATTAAATTTATGATTACCAATTAACATGATCAATCCATTAAATTGTTTAATTTCTACATAATCTAGTTCCTTTCAATCATCTTTGTCTTTGCCCTCAGCATTTGTCCAGTTACAAACTACATCAAATAAATTTTGGTACATTAATATCACAAAAAAGAAAAAAATATAGTCACATGTCATTTTAGCAAACAGGATGTTCCAGATTATCACAAAATATGTAATGAAAAGCTTTTCAAAGATTAACTACATATGAATACCATACTTCCTTCTTATTCTTAGAAAGATATTGTTTACTTGATTTTAGAGTTTGAGAAAATTCATCAAGGATATTGTCAACTGAAGACTCGGTCTGAGATTTTGCTTACACCATCAATTTCACCACTATCATTAGCAACCAGAGAGCCGCTTTCTGTGTCTCTGCATTCATCTCCTGATTTGTCTAGTAATCATGAAACATCTCCCTGTCAATTTTCTTCTCTTTGCCATTATGAGAAGAAAATAAAAAATTTTAAATTCTCAATTACATTCTATAAAAGCTAAAACAAAAACAAAACAACTACAAAGACAAGAGTCTCTCCAGACTTCTTTTATATCCTCTTAAAAATTAATGTAACACTTCGGGCAACACAGTAGGAAAACTAAAGGATGATGTAATAGTGATTGATAATTTATTTCAATATTGCATAATCCTTTTATGCAAGTTTACCATTCTTCTATTTTTTTATATTTTAGTCTTTTTGTTCAGCATTGTGGGGAGTAATGGATGAATGATGATGATAAAACACCCAAATGTTTCAAGGCAGGAAAAATAAGATCACTAAGATTTCCAAATGTATTTTAGATTAATAAAAGGATCAAATGAGTAGGTATGGTAATGCTAAGAAAAAATAAGGTGGTTTTTAAAAATTTTTTTAAAGTAAATCTCTTTGTTCTTTGGAAGCTATGAAAAAATAAATAAAAGTTATGAATATCAATAATTACATACAGTAAGAACTGCTAAAAACGAAATGAAAATTAAATAGGGTCACATGGAGCCTGATGGTATATCAAAAGTCAAAACAAATTCCATTTATTCAGTAAAAGACCTTGTGGCCATATTGTAGGTAAATATATAACTTGCATTGAGGTTTAAGTTCTGAAAAGGCTTACAGAACCAGCACCTCTGTCACTCCTATTTCTATCTCAGTCGTTCAGGAACCTGAGCTGGGAACCACTGGACCAGAGATCTCTAGGTACCTTTGCAGCTAAAATTCAATAAAATAATAATATTCATTGGTGTTTTTCCTTTATTATAAAAATAAAAAATTTCATTGTAAAGAAAATACCAATCACTTTTATAATTCTATCTGAAAACATTATAAACAAACCTTGAAGACATCACAACATGAAATGTTTATTCTGTGTCCTCATTTTTTTTTTTTTTGACAAATTTCAATGGCCTGAACCACCAGGCACTTGATTATCTATCAGGAATTCTTGAGATCTCCCACCCTATTTGTTTGCTCTAGTCTCTAGTAATTTAGTTCCTTACATTAGTCTCTCTTTCCTAAAGCACATAGGTAGCGAGTGATGGAAGAAGGCTGGTGAAGGTGCAGTGACGTAACACTATCTAGAATTATCTCCCTCTCACAGCTGTTTACTTCCATTCACTCTGGTCAATTCTTTTTCATTCTTGGTGTATAGTATATAAACATTATATGTGTGTGTGTATATATACACATATATGCCTATATACAGCATGTATTTTATTAACCTATATACACACATATGTATGTATATATTATATTTAAAAACCCTTTATTTTCAACCATACTTTTTTTTAAAAACAAACAAACAGATTACATCAGGAAAGAGAGGTAAACATGAAGATTTCAAGGAGAATGTTCTTGTATCAATTTAGAAAATCCTATTCAAGAGTTTTCTCCTGGAAAAAGAGAAGCAAAAGATTCCTTGTATTTTTAAATATTTTATTGTGTAGTTATAAAAGACAAAGAGCCTCTTGATCCAGGTACAAACCAACCACTCCCAGAGACCAGCAACAAAATTATGTTCTTAATGTGCCTAAAAGACTCACATAAATACTTTAATGTTATGATACACTTTTAAATTAGACATGTGCTTTAACAACAAGCACATCTAGTTAAATAAATCTGTCCTGCAGTCTAGAGAAAAGACTAATTTTAAAATAGTGTAAAAGTGTTTTTACACTATTATTTTCTAATAAGAATATTTATTAGTTCATTTAGTGTTACTTTTTAAAAATTTTTAAATGAGTTTTAATTTCATTTTCAACTCAAAGAAATAAAAGCATGCAACATAATCATGAAAGTTAAAAAAATTTAGTATTTTTGAGGTAAAATGATCTCTTATCAAACCATTACATAACTTCAAACAGCTATGTTTTAAAAAATTAAATGAACTGGTCTAAAAGGCTTCTTATAATTACAAGCACATGTAATAAAATATTATTATATAAGACTTCCTTTTTGACTCTTAGCCAATTCTGTCTTTCAGGGAGAGGGAAAATGGAATGCATTTTTATTACTAATGGAATGAGATGATCCTATATGAATTTCTCATGTTTTAATGATGTTGTTTTGAGAACTCAAGAATGATATTGATCACTCTAATTTCAACATTCAAGGGCAGAGACTGAAAATCAAAATAGGTCTACTGTGCTAAATAACCATTCAGGAATAGGACCCCTTCCTCTGAAACCACTTCCCACTTCCACTATGAGACTGGCAAGCCTTCTCCAACTGAATCTCCTCTCTGTCCTTAGCATAACCAATGAACATGTGTTTTGTATTCTATTATAGCTGATACATAAATAAGCCAAAATATGGACAAGGCATTTAAAATTTTTAACCATAATATGAAATAATCAGAGACCTGCTTAAAGATTTATGTATAAGGATAGTAATCATGGCATTCTATGAGAAAAAAATGAGAAACAACCTTAAATCTAATAGCAGGGAATTAGTTACAATTAATGTTATATCCACAATGGAATACCACATAGTCATTGAAAATCATATTTTCCAAGAATACTAAGGATATGTAAAAATGCTAATAATATTCTATTGAGTAAAAAAGGAAGATACAAAGTAATATGAATCCAATTTTGTAAAAAGAATACACATACAAAAGAAAAATTTCAGGAACATACAATAAAATATTTTAATCTAGACAAACATTATAGATGATTTTCACTTTTAAAATATTTTTTGATTTCATCATTTTTACTGAGCATATAAAACTTCTATTGTGAAAGGTAATTTTACAAATAAAATATTAAAAAAATATTTTCTGTTAAATCAACTTAAATATGCGTTTTCAAGGTTGTTGATAATTTCCAACTGAATCAAATCAATCAGTACTAAATGACCATATGTCTTGTGCCAAAGCATTGCTTCATCTGTATACCCGAAACTACAAAATCAGAGTCCAATACACACCTTGTTTTTCTTCAGGTGTTTCTAGAAAATAAGGCATTCTTTTCACAGTTTCTCTCAACTCCTGTTTCAAGGCCAGCATATAATCTTCTCCCTCTCCTGTTTTCAGTGGCACTGGTTTATAATCTATATCCTGTTTAAGAGACAATGACTTTTTAAAAAATAAATTAAATATTTTAATATCCCTTTTGCCTAAATTCTGGAAAATCCCAGTTTTATTGAAAAACTACATTTTATAGGTAATAAGTTCTACAATCAACTTAAAAAATGTTGAGTTGTAATCTATTTAACCTGTAGCCCATTTGCCCTTATTTTAGAGGTAGGAAAGATGGTTATTTTCCTATTGGCCCTCATTTTCCTGATGACAAAATAATCATTTTGCTATACAAGTCTGTTTACTGTGATTCCATATTTTAAAAGTCAAGGGACCCAAATTAGAGTAACTGCTTTCCTCTTCTATTAACCTCAGTCGGTAGTGGTGGTGCTATTTGGAGTAGTAGCATAAAATATGTAATAGTAGCAGCTATTGTTTAACAAGTGGTTACTCTGACCAGGATGTACTCAGTATTCAACATCTATGATCTCCTTTAAAATATCATCAATATTTCTCATTTTAAAGTGAAGAAATTGAGAAGTGAACAATCTGTAAGCCCAAAGAACACGCAAAGCAGGAGTTTGAAACTACATCTTCAATCTTAAAAATTACATGCACACACGTGACGTATGTGTGTGTGTGTGTGTATTCATTATATATATTGATAAAAAAGTGGATCCTTGGGATATAAAGTAAAGGCATTTCTGGTTTCAGGGGCTAAGAGTAGGATATATTTTCAAAATTTTACTCCAAATTTATTCATTAATTCTACAGCTATTTATTGAATGCCTTCTATAAGCCAGACATGGTTAGACAACAGGAGTTACCATGATGAACTCGTCAAAGTTTCTGCTCTCCTGGAACTTACATTCTAGGGGAGAAAAACTCAACGAAATGCATAAATAAATGAGGTAATATATAGTTTTGGATAGTGATAGGTGCTATGAAAAAAATGAAGCTGGGAAGAGGAAAGGGTGACTGACAGAATACATAGAGGGTGGCGCTGGCTGGTCTACACAGGGTAAGCATGCATGACCTCTCGGGGAAATCATGTTTAAGCAGAGAGCTGGATAAAATTAGGAAGCCATCCATGCAAAGATATGGGAAACAGATGGCACCAGCCAGGGAAACCAGCAGAGGAAAATGCCTGAGGGAACAAGGAGGCCTGGAAGGCTAGGGAAGGGGAACAGTGTGGTAGGGAAAGGGTCAGAGATTCATCAGAAAGGCCAGATCAGACAGAGCCTCTTAGCCAGTAGTAAGGAATTTCAGTTTTATTCCATGTATAAAAACAATGGTATGTACTAATAGTCCCAGTGTTTAGAAGTAATCTCACACATGGAAGAGCAAAAAGTAGACTCCCTATGTGAGACATCTAGATGCCCAGATATATTTGTCCAGGTCCTCTACTTACATAAATCTTTCAACAAAGAACTTTTCCTTTTGAAATAGGAAAAAAAATTCCTGGAGGGAGTATCTGGTAATTTATGATTTTTTCATTTTTTTATACTGCAGCACATGCACATCTGGAAATATAAGCTTACATTTTAAACTAAATATAAAGTGAAAGCATTAAACATTATGCCAATTAAGCTTGCAGCATATGCATTAAATTTAAAAGCTTCTACTAAACAGAGTAAAAGCACTTATATTTTGAGAAACAATAATGAAATTTAAATTCATTTTAATAAAATATGGAAATAAGGAAAAAAAGTTCAGTGGGGGAAAAAAGGCCAAATGGTAGAGTAGGGAGCAAATTTAAATTCTATTGATGCAAGATGAAAAGAAGATCATTAAAATCTGGTAGCGTGGGAACTGAGGACCACTGTAAAACTTCTGCTTTAAAAAATATTTTAATGATGTAACATATCAATAACAGCAATGTAAGATGCATGAATTAAAAAAATTATTTCTTAGTTCACACAGTTCTGAATCAATTCATGGAAAGGTATGTATATAGTTTTATTTTCTGTATTTTAAGAAAGCAGTCTGAAAATCAGAAAAGGTTCAGAGAAGAACAGTGGAAATATTTCAAGGTAAGTGAAACATGCTCTTACTTTTTTACACTTCAGGATATCATATATTCAAGTCCTATACAGAATTTTAATTTTCTCTGAAACATGAGAAACACTCTGTGAGAATCGGCTGTTAATGTACTTACAGGAAACAGTGGGGGTGGCTTCAATACTACATCAGGTAACTTTTCACCTCTGCTAAATCCGACTGCCTCGATATTGAAGGTATAAGCAGCACGCCCTCTTCCTTTATTCCCAGCCATTGCAACCAGTTATACCAGAAAAGTGGGCAAATTCTGAAAGACACTATTAATGATTAAGATTTATTGGATCATATAAAAAATAAAACCAACATTTTAAAGCAAAATACACTCTACCCCTTACGTAGCATGGCCAATTTAAACACTTCTGGGAAGCAAAATTTGTAAAGAAATAAGCATGTGACAAGCTGACTCCTGAACCCCTCACATCTAGTCGTGTTTGCCGATGGCCTCAACTACCTCAGTAGGTCCTGGGTGGAGGCTGAACCCTAGGGCTCCTTCAAGACGCTGCCCCAACCACTGCACAGCCAGTTGATGCAATTTTCCCCACTCCTGTGGTTTGGCAAGATCTTGATACATGTAAAAATGTGGAAAAGGAAAGGTCAGGCTGATGAAGAGAGGACATTTTGCTTTTTCATTCAACGTGAAGACTGTCAGCAGTCATACACAAAGTTTGTAAATGATTATTTTTTTTATCCTAGAATTTGAATGTTAGAAAAGATCCTTGAGATCAAGTCCAGTGTCCTCCCTTTAGAAATGGGGATGGGCTCAATAAGACTCTGAAGATGTCTGTCCAAGCAAAAACATAAGTAAATAAGTTCAGAGAAAAACACCTGAAATTGAAATTGTTAAAGGCAGAATGAACCTGTACTCTCTTCACCTTTGGGGACAGTAGAGATGTCACATACTCAAGTTCTGTACTGAACATCTGAATTGTCTAAAACATGATCACACTATAATGTAATAACTGAGCCAGCAGTAATATTAACAGGGATTCCTACATTAAGGATCTTTCACTACAACTCTGCATTTGACTGCAGTGAAGATAATACATACTCTTAAATAGGCTTTTTAAAAAATCCTCACCCAAGGATACGTTTTTTATTGACTTGACACAAAGAGAGACAGAGAGAAAGAGAGAGTGATCAGTTGCCTCCCTTACATGCCCTGACTGGGGATCAAACCCGAAACGTGGGTATGTGTCCTGACCTGGAATCAAACATGCCAACTTTTGGTGTACGAAACAACGCTCAACCAACCGAGCCACACTGGCCAGGGCTAATACACCCTTTTAAAATATCTTTTCCCACTGATAATATTGAGTATCATTCAACCCTATAAGCTCAAAAATCAGTAATATCCCCTCTCCCATACCACTGTAATAGTTCCTTCCCATTTTCCCCTTGCCATTTATTTATTTACTTAAAAAAACGAGGTCATTGCACATACAATGCTTCTCCAACTTGAAGGCACACGTGAATTACCTTGTTAAAATGCAGATTCTGACTCAGTTGGCCTTGAGCAGGGCTTGAGAATCTGCATTTCCAATAAGCTCTCTGGAGATATCAATGCTGCTGGTGTGCAGACCACACTTGGAGAGTAGCAAGGCTGTACATTGTCCCACACTTTGGATTTGAAAGATTGCATACATGAGATATGGTTTAACACATTCCTCTATTCCCTGTACTTTCTGTAAACAGGTGGACTAGAGACTTAGTCAAATTTGGGTTTGATTTTTTATAAGAACACTTAAAAGAGATGCTTGCTTTCCTACTGCACCACACCAAGATGCACATGAAGTGTCTGTCCTGGTGATGTTCTCTGGTCATTGGGTTCAGGTGCTGTCAGTCTGTTTCATCTAGTATAAAGTTCCCCTCAGTTTTGGCATGATGATTTTAGCAGCCATTGATGATCATAGCCTAGATCCATTTTTCTATTATGGATAGCAAAGTGGTGGTATACAAATTTTATCATTATTTCTGTATTTATTAACAGAAATTCTACCAGAGATCAAGTCCTCTCATCCACTATTTAGTTACTATGAAACACAATTCATATAGGAAAGGTGCTTATTTTAACAAGCGATCTCATTTCAGCTGTCTATACTAAGAGAAGAAAAATATCCAAATGGCCTTGTTTCAATTGCTGAGTCATTAAAGCATATGCTGAGCTTACAGAAGGAAGGTCGGCCAAGTATGCAAATTGCTAAGCAGAAGGGCTCGCACCTTGACTCTAAGAAACAAATTGTGGGGGCCCATTAGACACGTGTGGCCAAGACTACTAGGCAGAATTCCAGTCCAAGATTTGCCACTAAATAAAGATTAAGAACAATTCTGGATAATGTCTCCCAAACTTGCCAATTACCTGGAAGACTTATTAAACAGAGTCCCAAGTGATCCTCAAGTCCTCAAACCTATTACACCAGAATCTCTGGAAGTGGGCCCTGGGAAGTAGTTGGAAAACTCACCCTAAAAAGAGAGTCTATTAGCTACCGCTGCTTGGACCATTCCTTGAGAAATGTCAAACTCTGCTGCCTCTAAACTTCTGTTTTTATCAAGCAACTTTTGGATGTATAAGTGCTATCATTAGTGAATGTACTACTCTCGGCATAAAAATCAGTCCTAGTTCTTGAGACACCCTTAATAATTACACGGTGTTCTGGCCTACAAATCCATCTCTTTTTCGTTTGGTTATCATGAGTCAGTTCTCCTGTACCTGGAGAAGCTGCTAAATTCATTTTTTCTTCTCTTGCAGAGCTGAGGGGCAGTCCCTTGACTCTGGTAACTATCTCATGGGAAAAATAGCTCAGAAGTGGCAGCACTCTCTGAAATCCTTTAAGTTGACTTAACAATTGCTTTGTTTCTTTTTCACCCTGCCAAACTTTTTGAAAGAAGGCTTTTTTTTAAACCAGATTTCCTCATTTTCTATCCAAATCTTCCTTCACTTCATAAGGGCCAGTTTCACTGAGTCATTCACTCAACCAATATTCAGCATTCCAGGAACTGTGTCAGGAACCAGACAGCACTGAACAAAACTGGTTGCTTCCCTTAGGTCTTAAATTTCAATGGAGGAAAGAAACACAAAGTAAGTAAATAAGTTTATAACATAATATTATCTGTTCTTTAGATGTCCCCTCCAAAAGGATGTTGAAGTCCTAACTGCTGATAACTGTGATTGTGACCGTCCTTATTTGGAAATAAAGTCTTTGCAGGTGTAATGAAATTAAGATGAGGTCATACTGAACCAGGGTGTCCTCTTCCAACGAATGGTTTCCTTATAAGAGGGAAATCTGGACAGAGAGAAACTCACAGGAAAAACACCATGTAAAGGTGGAGGCAGAGATGGGTAGTGCTGCAGCTGCAAGCCAGGAACACCAAAGAATGCCAGGAAACACCAGAAGCCAGGAGAGAGGTATGGAATACAGTCCCTCCAAGCCTCCAAAAGAAACAAACCCCTCCCACACTTTGATTTCAGATTTCTGGCCTCCAGACCATGAGAGAATAAATTTCTATTGTTTTAAGCCATCCAATTTGTGGTGCTATGTTATGGCAGCCCTAGGAAATCAATACAGCTCTGAAAAAAAATAAATCATGGGTAGGGGATAGAAAATAACACAGGAGTATGGTAGTAGCTTTTTCATACAAGGAAGGTCTTTCTGTGGATGATAAATCTGACTAGTATGCTGGAGAAGGCCCGTGAGCCACTAGGAGGGATGGGGTGGAGATGATTACAGAGAGAAACAGCAAGTGCAGAGGGGGAAGCCACAAGCTGGGGGGCGGGGGTCTGAAGAACAAGCAGCCCATCGCCCTGGCTGGTGTGGCTCAGTTGGTTGGTGTGTCGTCCTACACACCAAACAATGGCGGGCTCGATTCCCGGTCAGGGCACATATCTAGGTTGCAGGTTCGATCCCCGGTTGGGGCACGTGTGGGAAATATAGAGATGCCCCTTTTGGGAAATGGACCTTTTCCAAAGGGAAGGAGTTTCACTTATATTTTTTGTTTGTTTGTTTCTTCGACTGTATTAACAGTAGAGATTTATGCACCCCCCCCCAGCCTTCCGGAAAATTCTTGAGAACCCAGATCATGACTTTCTCCACACATCATCTAGCTCAGGGACTTGCACATAAGGATAGCCCTGAACAGAGTGACAGGAAAAATTCTAAGTAGGTTAGGAACATGTTAAAAAAGGCTGCATCCCCACCAACAGCTTTAGGAGTCTAGGGGAGAAGAGCACACCTATCCTTGTCTGAAAGCTTTTTAGTAGATGCCACAATAAGGGTTTTCATAATTACCCTTTATAATGCTGTCTCATGGGTCTCTGGAGGTTAGTCAAGTTCTCAAGGGAATTTCTGAATGTTTCAACAGCTGGGAGGTGCAGGGTGACCTGTTGTTAATGGTGGGGGTGATTTATGTGGCTGGCAGGGCTACACCCAATTATTAGGCACTTTTTCTGTCCTCACAAAGTGTGGCTGCCCTCACTTGCCTTAGTTGAACCTTTCTACTAACTTTCTTTGCTCTCTTCCAAGAGTGAACAAACTAACCAAAAAAAAAGGGGGGGGGGGGTTGAATGAAGAATATCGAATTTAATTTTTTGGAAGAGAAGAAAAACCTTATTAACAACACCTCTCCCCAAGATACAGGCTCAAGCGCCAACAGTGAAGAAAAGTCTGCGGCAATGATTCGTGCCTGAATCAATCCGTCACCGGATTTGAAAATCTACCTTCAGTAAGAGCACAAATTCCTTTCTCACTGCAAACAGGCCCTGGAAACGATTTTAAAATATTTCTGAAGGGATCAGAGGTAAAGCTCTCTCTCAACAACCCTCAACCCAGAGGCGCTTTCATGAATCTCCACCCTGACTTCCCCCCCTTCTCGATGTGCCCCTGTAACTCCTTTCTACCCTCTCCATCTCCTCCCAAGTCCTCAAGGGCTGCTTCTGTTACCTGCTCCCTAAGAATCAAGGCTTGGGCAAAACTGTGCCAGCGAAGCGCCGGCCGGCCAAGAACCGATGCGGCAGGAGGCGCCTGCGCCCGGCGCGGTTCCTCCTCGGAGAAGAGCACCCTCCACGCGGCCCCGCAGCCGAGATGCGAGCGCAGCCAGCTAGCCCCGCCCACCACTGGGAGGCCCCGCCCGCTGGGCAGAACGCTTTTTAGCCCTTGGCGGGCGCCGTAGTCCGCCAGCCCGCTGGGTCCGGCCCTCTGCGCCGGTGGGAGTGCGCAGCCCGCGCGCGGCGGGTGGGCGGGCCAGGTGCATCCCGCGTCTGGCGCTGCGCCTCTGCAGTCCGAGCCCCCTCGGTGGGGGAGTGTCGCCTCCTAGCTCTGCGGTCGGCTGCGCTGGCCCCCGCGTTCACACGCCCTCGCGCTGCGGCTACGGAGGCTGCGACAGCTCGGGCGCCCCGGTGTGGGCAGGGCAGCCTCTGCTCTCTGCGCCCCGGCGGGAGAGTGCGGGCGGACGTTCCGGGCAGCGTCTCCGCGTCCCTTCCTCCTCCTAGTTCTCCCCACCCTCCTCCCGCTCCTCGCACCATCCCATCCCCGCCTCCTCCTCGCTCTGCGCCTCCTCCTGGGCTGCGGGCAGGTCGCCCCACGCCGCCGCCGCACCTCGAGTCCGGACAGCCTGCTGGAGGCACACACGCCCACCTCCGCGCCCCCAGCCGCACCCCTGCCCAGCATGTCGGCGCTCGAGTGGTACGCCCACAAGTCCCTGGGCGACGGCGTCTTCTGGATTCAAGAACGCTTCTACGAGTCGGGCAACCGCGCCAATATCTGGCTGGTGCGCGGCTCCGAGCAGGACGTGGTGATCGACACGGGCCTGGGGCTGCGCAGCCTGCCCGAGTACCTGTACTCCTCCGGCCTCCTGCAGGACGGCGGGGCCAAAGAGGACGCGGCCTGCAGGCCGTTGCTGGCCGTGGCCACCCACGTGCACTTCGACCACTCCGGCGGCCTTTACCAGTTTGACCGGGTGGCCGTGCACCATGCCGAGGCCGAGGCACTGGCTCGCGGGGACAACTTTGAGACCGTGACCTGGCTGTCCGACAGTGAGGTGGTGCGGGCGCCCAGCCCCGGCTGGAGGGCCAGGCAGTTCCGAGTGCAGGCGGTGCAGCCCAGCCTCATCCTGCAGGATGGTAATGGGCCCTCACGGGCCGCGCTTTCTCATTAAGGGAGGGGATTGGGAAGAAACTGCCCAAGGGATGCATGTTGCAGATGTGCGTGACTGTACGGGGCTTGTCGCATCGCAGAAACGCCACTTCCCCCCCCTCCCGTCCCTGAGTAAAAGCCCACTCTACCAGAACCGGGGCCATCGCAGCCTTCCCTACCGGAGACCAGCTCTGGCACCGAGTGGCAACGCTGGGTTCTCGAATGAAAGCCGGCCCCACCCCTAGTCAGTTTCCCGTGTAAGGTACGGTAGCGCTGCACTTCTGACCAGGAATTTTCCATTCTTTTCCCGAAACCCTGTCTGACATTTCCAGGCGCTTTTCCAGCGAGACGACGTTTAAAGAATGATGCCTCACAGAGTGCATGTGATGCTTTGTGCTTTTGAGGGCTGCTGATTTCACCTGCTCCGTGACCATCGACTGTGAGCAGTCCCCACCTGTAGGCTTAGAAAGCCATTAGAGAACTGTGGTTCCCGTCTGCTAGAGCCTCCTCCTCATCCAGATAGATTTCTGTTCTTGATGTGGCCTCACCAGAGGAAAATCTCCATAGGGTACACAAAAAGTAGAATGTGTCTTGAGTCTACACTATGACAGATACCCAGTCTGGTTGAAAACAAGGCCTGAGAAAGATTAATACGGAGCTTATTTCCATGGGCTAATGTATAGGTTATCCTTGGGCCTCTTTTGCTCTGTGAAAGATAGGATGGGGTTTAGAGAGAAACTGATGGAATAAGAGTAGGTCCCCAGTCCTCCCAACCCCATGCAGGTACTTAAATAATTGAGCGAATTACACAGGAGCAATATTTGCATGTTAATTTCCTTTATTCTTTTTAAAATACTTTTGTTGACTTCACTTTATCCTCGCAACACATTTGAAGTGAGCCGGTGGACCCCCAATTAAATGGCATGCCCAGAGCATACAGAGCAAGACTGGCAAAAGCTAGGATTTGAACCAAGGCACAACAGATCAAAGCATGCAGATCATATATAAATCCTACCCCGTAAATACATTTTGGTAATTCTGAGTAGAATGTGAAACCCGTTTTTTTCTGTTCTATTCTTGAAACCATTTTTATTGCCACTTTAATTTGTGAAAACATTCTTCGATGAGGTAGAAAAATCCAGTTGCTGCAGTACAGTAAGGCTCACTTTATGACTGACCAGTATGACAAATAATGAAATATTTTACAAAATTCATTTTATCTTACAGATGAGGTCCTGATCACTTGAAATATAAAAAAACAGAAAGCACGTTCTATACCTCATACCCCACCCAAAAAGTATTTTCATTAAAAATTTAAAGATTTCATTAAAGATTTTTTAAAAAACCTGGTTTAGATGCGAGTCTTATGTTACCTAACAACTTGAGATGAAAGAAAAGTACATTTAATGTAAATTTGTTTAATATATAGTAATGTAAAAGGACATTACATTAAATGTACTTTTAATTACTATATAGCTTGATAAAATTAATACTTTTAGAGGTAAGATTTCCATGCAGTTGACAGGTATTCAGACTAAATTTTTCTGGCATCCAAACCAAAAAATATTGACATTAGTATTTAAAATATATTTAAATTGTTTAAATGAATAAATTACTTTTATTTACGTTTGCTCTCTGCCAGAAATAGAAAATCAGTGGTGAAAGAGTGATGGAAATAACTGTTTTATGGATGAATGGTCCCAGCAGCCCTGAATAGCCACATGGACACAGCCACTTTGGAAAAGAGCTGGGACTAGAATCCAGGTTTCCTGAATACCAGTTGATGGAAGAATTATAGCTTTATAATTATAATTAAAGCATTTTGGAACTGCAAGGGGCCTACAAGCTACCTGTGTGGTGCTTTAAGCCTTTGAAGGTGTGAAAAGAAAACTAAACACTTTGAAGGTGATAATACTGTGTTAAATCAAGAGGGTTTTTTTGTGTGTGTTTTTAGAGTTGAATGCCTCACACTCTTGAGTAGTATCTAATTTTCTCTTTTCTGGGGAATATTAATTTCCTGTCTCTTTTGAATGGTGTGGTCTGCTAACTTGCTATTATCATAATCCTGATGCCTGGAAGGAGATATAAAATATTTATATTATAAATGCATACACAGTTACACACGCACATCAACAGCACACACCCGAACAGCATAAAGTCTTCATTGTTTTGGTTAGAACATAAGAAAGCTACAGTCATTATTTTATTACATTTCATTTAAGTGAATTGATGATCATCGGTATTGGGGAAACATAAATCTGTAAACTGTATTAGTAATGCAAAAGCTGACTTATAAATGAGGGACAAGGAGAGATCATCATACAGTGCGTCATCTTTGATGGAAAAACAACTCGCTCTACTACTAGTGAAATAGTATCTTCCTATAATAAGATAGCAATAAACCTTCGATTGATATAGTACAGTCTTCTTGAATGGGCACACCTTTTGCCTATTTTTGACAATATTCAAGTGATACGAAGTGCAGGCATTTTGGCTCTTATTATACATATTTAAACAATTTGCCTAGAGTCATCAACTTACAGGGTGGGGCAAAAGTAGGTTACAGTTGTTCATATGGAAAATAATACAATAAATAGTAATAATAAAGACTATGTTTTGCAAACTCACAACTTTAAACCTACTTTTGTATTAGAGCAGTTGTTTCAGGTGGACTTGAATCATTTGGGGACAATTAAAATGAAAAGATTACAGAAAGGTAGCTGATTGAACAAACACATTTGACTCCCTTCCAAGAAAACCCCACTAAGACTACTATAAAGGGACCATGGTTTGCTCACTTTAAGTATAAATCCAGCCTGACTGAGGAACTGTTTCGAATGCTGGAGAGTACTAAATATGATGACTGAGTTAGCAGTTTTATCCTATTCCAGCAATGGGAAATCAAGAGATGATCCAGTTTGCACTGCAGGAGCCTTGTAAGGAATTAGCAATAGCTGGTACCTTAGTGGGGGCAAAGGGAAGATTACTACTAAAATAAGTAGAATTGGTTGAAAGCCATTTAAAAAGCTGTTAAAACTCTACAACCCTTATTTGTAAGTGAATGCCCACCCAGTTAGTTTGTTCTCTGGAGAGAGTAAAACAGGTTTCTTGATTGAGGGATGCCAAGTACTATTGAGTGCAGAGGCTCAGAACAGAGAATAGGAGGGATGTGTGTGTATCCCTACTAGTTCCCAGAAAAGCCAGGCTTTTACCCCCCACCCCACCCTCCGGAGGAGATATAAAAGAATCTTATCTGAGATATCCTGCCAGACATAGAGAAAGAACTAAGATGCTGATCTTTAATTAATGCTTGGCTTGATCTTTCTACAGTGAATCCTGTAGGTCACTAGGCCCCATGCTTGTGTTTCAAGTAGCCTTTTCTTCCCCTACTCTTAAACAGGCAACCGAGCATGAAAAATCTGGGGAAATCTCTAAGGAGGATAAAATACTAAAACAGATAGCATGAAGCAACTTGAGAGGGTAGGACTATCAATATCATCAGGGGACTACAGAAGATATTGCATTCAAGATATCCAAGAGACAATAGGACGCTTTCAAAATAAGCAACAGACAGAACAATACACACACACACACAAAGGGCTCTTAAAATGTCCAAAAAACTTAGTAGAAGATCCAGAAGATAATGTTGAAAACTTACAAGAAGAGCAGATAGGCAAAATGAAAATTGGGAAAGAACCAGTAAAGGATCAGTTTAGAAAATTCAACACTGGAATAATAGGAGCACAGATAGAATTAAAGAAAGCAGAGGAAAAGAAAGCACAGTACAGGTAATTCAAGAAAATGTTCCACAGCTAAGGGATGTAAATTTCCAGATTGAATGGACCCAGAGTTCCCAGCAAAATGGGTGAAAACACATCCAACCCAAGGTCCATTATTGTAAAATTTCAGAATACTGGGAATCAAGCTTCCAGAAACTTAAAAAAGGTTATCTATAGAGGTCATAATGCTTTTGGAGCTAGAAAAGAAGTGCTATGCCTTATTTGAATAAAATTGATTTCCAACCTAGAATTCTACATCCATTCCACTAATGACCATAGTCTCAAAAAAAGTATTCCCTACATGCTGTTACTTAAGAATCTACTCAGATATACCTTTATCCTATTTATTCCCTTCAAAACAAGGGAGTAAACCAAGTGGAAGGCATGGAATACAAGAGAGCTAAAACCAGAGAAAACTGAAAGAAAAAATCAGAATGACAGCGAAGTATTACAGTCTGACAATGATAGTACTCCAGGCATAGAGGGCTCCACATTGGAAGAGTTGAATCTTACTGTTTTGGAGGATGAGAAGATGAGAAATGTATACATGTATGGTGGTCGTGGGTGGAGAGAGAGGATTAAAGAGAGCTAAAAATCCTTATATTTCTTAGTGGAAGTCATCAGATAATATCTAAAATTTGAAAACCAAGAAATGGTAATACATGGAATGAAATCAGTACAGTTTACCTGTTGGTAAATCAGGAAATAGAGTCTAAACATCATTTAAAGATAACTACATTTAGTAGAGGCAACTACCAGAAAAAAAATAGCTAAAACTGTTAAAAGTGGTTGCCTCTTGGGAGCAGGATTGGACACAGAGCCGGAATGGGTCAAAGAACTTTTTCTTACATTTAAGACCTTCTGGAATATTTTATTTGAAATATGTACATATACTTCTTTGGTTAAAATGAAATAAAAGTAAAAGGTTGGGGATGTCAAGATAAGAAAGGGTATTAAGAGAAGCCAAGAGAACTCCAGTATGGCTGGAATCTGGTTAACAAGCGTGCTTAGAAGGGTTGTGTGTGTGTGTGTGTGTACATTTCATGGGCAGTTCTGGTTCATGTAAGAAAGCTTTGTTAATATTATGTGAGCATTATAAGCATATGGAAGGCATTTATGAAGCCACAGGGTAATGGCAGATCTAATGATATTCAACCACTATGGCCTTATCAATTGCTTACAGTTGGTATCTGTTGATAGGTGGGCACTTATGTCTTTTCTGTTGCTGAATATTTTGAATATCACCTTGACATAACCGAAGATCAGTAAGATTCTACATTGATAATTCTCCAAAGCTTCTTTTCTAGAATTAAACTTCCCTCACTCTCCTCCTTTCTATATACTTACTAAACAATCAGTCTCCAACTGATTATTAAGTCAATTTAGCTATAATTTCTTTACCTGCCAATCATACAGTAAGTGGCAGTGGTTTGTGATTCCCCAGAGGCACCTTAAATCTGGAACAATTATCCTGTAAAGGAATCTGGCCCCTTATGACTGGAATGCTGGAAAATTGGGGAGTGTCTGATCCCATCTCAATGTAATTATTGGGATTCAAGACAAGTCCAGGACAATCTCTGCTCCCAGTCTGGCCCCATTGATCTGTTTTGTGTTATTACAGTTTATTTTTTCTGAAAAGTGTCTACAAATGCAGTTATACAGGGGTGGGCAAAAGTAGGTTAACAGTTGTTTATATGGAAATAACACAGTAATTAATAAATAATAATACAAGAATAAACTTTCATATACAACTGTAAATCTACTTCTGCCACCCATGTATAATGTGTAGCCTTTGTGTCCATCTTCTTTTATTTGGCATGATGTTTTGGAGATTCATCCACGTTGTTGTATTTATTAATCATTTTTTCCTTTCCATTGCCTAGAAATAATCCATTTATGGGTATAACATACCTATTTACCTGTTGAAGGAAATTTGAATCTTTCTAGTCTGGGGCTGTTATGAATAATGCTACCATGAACATTTGCATATACATCTTTGTGTGGATACATGTTTTCATTTCCCTTGATAGATACCTAGGAACAGAATTGCTGGGTCTTATAGTAAGTGTATGCTAATTTTTTAAGACAGTGCCAGACTGTTTTTCAAAGTAATTATACCATTTTACATTCCCAACTGCAGTATATAAGGTTCCAGTTTCTCTGCATCTTTGTTGGCACTTGATTTTGTAAGTAATTTTGATTTTAACCATTCTAGTGAGTATGTAGTGGTATTTCACTGTGGTTTAATTTGCATTTCCCTAATGACTAATGATGTTGAACATATTTTCAGGTACTTATTTGCTATTCAAATATCTTCTTTGTTAAATGATGTATTAAAATCTTTTCTCCTTTTTAAAAATTGAATTTTTGTTTTCTGATTATTGTGGTATAAGATCTTTATGTATTCTGAATTCAAGTCCTTTATCAAATATGCAATTTGTGAATATTTTTTCTTAGTGTGTGGCTTGCCTTTTCATTTTCTTCATAGTGTTCTTTGAAGCAAGAAACTTTATAACTTGGATGAAGTCGAATTAGTCATTTATCCTTATGTTTTATGGGTTTTTTTTATGTCTATATAAGACCTCTGTGTCTAGCCCAAGATCACAAAGATTTTTTTCTAGAAGCTCTCACATTTAGGTTTGTGATCCATTTTGAATTAATTTTTGTTAATATTGTGACGTAAAGGTTGAGAGTTGTTTTGCTTGTTTGTTTGCACATGGATACCCAAAGTGCCCCAGTCCAATTTGTTGAAAAGACTATCCTTTTACCCACTGAATTATCTTGATTGATACCTTTGTCAAAAATCCATTGACCATATATGTAAGTGTCCCTTTTTGGACTCTTCCATTAATTATGTATATTATATAGCCAGCACCATGCTGTCTTGATTATGGTAACTTTATTATAATTCTTAAAATTAGGTAGTGTAAGTCTTTCAACTCTGTACCTCTTTTTCAAAACTGTTTTGGCTATTCTAGGTCATTTGCATTTCTATATAAATTTTAGAGTCAGATTTTAAATTTCTTAAAAAAACCTCCAGCATTTTGATTGAGATGCTGTTGAGTCTATAGATCTACACTGACCATTACGGAAGCCATTAGCCACATGTGACTATCTAAATACAAATTGAAATTAAAATTGAAATTAAAATTTTAGTTTCTTAGTTACACTAGCCTTATATCAAGTGCTATTAGCAACATGTAGCTAGTGGTACCATATTGGACAGCGTTGATACAGAATATTTTGGTAATCTCAGAAAGTTCTATTAGACATTGCAGCTATAGAAAAATTGAATTTAATTATTATCTTAACAATTTTGAGTCTTCCAGTGAATGGACATGCAGTATCTCTCCTTTTGTTAAGGTCTTTAATTTCTCTTGATAGTGTTATCTTTTTCAGTGTTTAGATAAAACATCTTTTAGTCTCTGTTGCTGGTACATATACATTTATAACTTTTACTTTTTAATGTATTGACCTAATGTATATCTTCATATAATGTACCTTTTTCTCTAGTAATAACCCTTACTTTATCTCATATTAACATAGCTATTCTAGTTCCCTTATAATTAATATTTATATGTTATATATAACTTTTTCAAACCAATTTTTGTCTTTGACCTTACGGTTCTTCTTATATAGATTGACATATGTCTTGCTTTTTAAAATCTAGGCTAATAATTTCTGCCTTTGAGTAGAGTATTTATCCCACGCATATTTAATGTAATTATTGATTTAGTTGCATTAGGTCTGCCATTTTGTTGTTTTCTATATCTCATGTCTTAATTATCCCTCTGTTCCTTCTTTATTGTATTCTTTAGTGTTTAATAAATCCTGATTATTACACTTTAATTCTTCTATTAACTTTGTAACTGTCTTTCTTTGATTTTTTTCTTTGTGTTGTATTTGCACTGGAGATAGCAGTTATGATGCTTTACATAGGTTAGTACTTATTTAAACCAGTAAAATAGCAGTTTTGCACTTAGATAGCTCAGTTTCCTCCCACTATCAAATAACTGGGAGGGGCATGAGATTTTACCCCCCTTGCAAGTTAGTAAGTTAGTCTGCCAGTTTCATGGATTCTGACAGGAGACATGAGGTTCCTGAGACAGACACTAAGGACAGTTTATTACTCACAGAAATGGCAACCACCAGAGCATCATCATTTGTACCAATTTCTCAAGCCTTAGTTCCCACAGGCGACAAAACAAGGGGCAAAAATATAATGTTCACTAGAGCAGCATTCATGAATTCAGATGGATGTTCTGAAAAAGAAAAGCATTGTGGTCAAATGAATTTGAGAAAGTGTACAACCATATCTCCCTCATATATATCACAATATACATTAGCATATTAAAAGCTCTGAGAAGGCTTGCAGAAAAGAATACTGCTCAATTTTCTTGGAAGAGTTTCTGAAATTATTTGACCACAGAATCTTCTTTTCTTCTTCTCATGTATCATAGCAACCTGCAGAAACAGTGTTCACAGTACTCACTTTAGCAAACTCTGGTCTCACAAGCAACAGAAATGAAATATAGGCAACTTATTTTTAAATCATTAAAAAATAAGATATTTTTAAAATAAAAGTAAAGTAAGTGTCACCCTTCCCAACCTCTTTGAAACAATGTAATGTTCTGTGCTTTAGGTAATTGAAGTCATATATGCAACATGTTTATCTGTAAACTCTGTTTCCATTTGTAGGGGATGTAATCAACCTTGGTGACAGACAGCTCACTGTTATGCACATGCCTGGTCACTCCAGGGGCAGTATTTGCTTACATGACAAAGACCGAAAGATCCTCTTCAGTGGAGACGTTGTGTATGATGGATCACTGATTGATTGGCTCCCATACAGCAGGATAAGTGACTATGTTGGAACCTGCGAACGTCTGATAGAACTAGTGGACAGAGGTCTGGTAGAGAAGGTGCTTCCTGGGCACTTCAATACCTTTGGTGCTGAAAGGCTTTTTCGGTTGGCTTCTAACTATATTGCAAAAGCCGGGATATGTCACAAAGTTTCTACTTTTGCCATGCGATCTCTTGCAAGTTTAGCCCTACGTGTAACAAATTCTAGGACCTCACCCTAGTACCTATACTGATGACCTATTTAGAGTAACTCTATAAATTACTCAAATTCACTTTGTGCTGATTAAAATGATTCACGGTCAGCATTTCAAAAAGTGCTATTATACTACTGTTGTATATTAGAGAAACAAAAGGTTGAGAATGAATAAGCCAAAAAAGAAAGTTCTTAGTTTAATTGTTTTCTTTCTTCCAAATAATAAACCTCTTAAGTACAATTATAATCTGCCAAAGCTGTCATCTTGTAATATTTGCCCTAGAAGTGACATAAAAATATATGGAGAAGCAAGGAGGCATTTTGTAGTAGGAGAACTGTCCTTGCCCACCATTTGTCTTATTTTATTTCCTAGATGACCTAGAAAAAGGACATAAAGAGTGTTTCGTTTATACTCCAAACTTGATATTTTTAGTATATTATTTAAAAGTAAAGGTTCTTGGGTTTAAAATACATTAGAACTCAATACAAACATATAAACTAAGATTTAGAATGACAGCTAAAACAATCCATTATTATGATACAGAATTTTTATGCTTCATTTTATTTATTCTTAATGTAATTATTGTATACATTATATGTTGTGTTATTTTACTTACAAAAGTACAATGAATTTTGTTTTATTGCAAAGCTTTAAATGTAAATTGCAGAGTGCTTCAGTAAAAAGATGTTATATATTGTTGTTATTATGTATGTGTAATATTTTCAGTCATAAAAGTGAAATTCAAATGTCTGTAATCTAACTACAAATTGTCAGATTTCTTAAAAGGACACTGTCAGGCAAACCTGAAAAATATACACATTGAGAATTTTTATTATATCCTATTTTAATATTAACAGCTATGATAAACAAAATTTTTCTGTGAGATAGCAGCTTCAGTATATGTCATATTTTATAGTATCAAAACAACTATAGAGATCTACAACATCCTGATCTAAACCCTTCTTTTACTTAACATAACATACATTTGTACCACTGAAGGCTTTTCAAATTAATTGCAAAATGTGCATTAGATATTGACTTAGAGTGAATTGCCTTTTTAATCCTGATTCACAACACCTATTCCTATTCAGTATTCTTTGTCTTGAGTGAAATGAAGTCTACATTTTTAAAGTTATAGGAAAGATTATACCACTGTTTAGTAAAATGTTTGGTTTGGTGCTCTTAATAATTTATTTAAAAACCTTTTGAAATACTTCATAAAGGTTTTTAAAAAAGTCTTCTCACTGCCTTTTTATTATTGACATGTCCAAGACCAAACTGAAATAGCTTTGGAAATCAGATTTTCAGTTTTAGGAAGGTCCAGCAATTGATTTCTGAAAAACTATGAAACTTTTTCTACCCTACACCCACCCAGGTTCTTTAGTCTTTGATTCACTCAACACACACGTGCACACACGCCCAAATGCATACACACACAGTCACATACATGCATGCACAGCATTGCGCTAAACACTGTGGAAGCTTAAAAAGTCAAAGAGACTACATCCTAGCTGGAAGTAGAAGGCAAACAAAATATGTATAATATTATATGCAGATTCAAGTTGATACAAATTACACACGAGTGTCAGGACATAAATGGAGGGAATGTGAAATTTGATTAGGGTAAGATTCCTGGAGGAGGGGTTTTTGAGTGAGATTTTAAAAGGATGATTTATTAGGTGGTCAGGGTAGGAAAGAAAAAGACTCAAGACAGGGATGGAAGCGTTGCTGTCTACAGTAGGCTTTTCCCTATGACAATTTCAATTTAATTTTCAGGAATCTTAGATCTTCCAAACACCAGGTATTTAGCATTAGAAAGGGGTTTGTGATTGTGTATATAAGAATCATCCTTAATCACAGACAAGCTGTACTGCCGCATGCGACCAAATGAACCTTTACTTAAAATCAGTAAGGAGGCCATGATTGTTCAAATGTAGAATATCATGGGTGTTTCTCTATGATAGTCATTCAAGGCAGTAGGTCTGTTTCAGTTGATAGTGCAACATAAAGAATATAAATTTGGTTCAGGGCAACTACAAATAATCACTTAATGAGCCTTAAATATAGCCATTATTTTTATATCAGTAGCACAAAAGAAAACCAAAAGTCCTTAACCATTGACCATTCTATCATACTTTTTTTTTAAATCAGGGTATACTAGGCACTAACTTTTATTGAGAAATATTTAAGCCTGATGAAGGCTTTATTTCTAAAAGTACAATTTTTCAAAACACATTCATTTTATTTTTAATTTTTTTTTCAGTTTTTCAGATTGTACCAAAACATAAGACTATGATATTTTACTATTACTTCAATATAAATAAATAGAGGAAAGCATCTATCGTCCATTTAGTGCCCATGCTAAGAATTTCAAAGTGTGCATTATTTAATTTAATCCTGGCCCCAGGGCCAAGTAGTAATTGACCAGCCTCATACAACACAACTTTGGACAAAGCTGGTAATTGAACACAGGTCTGCCTGCCTCCCAAACTGTGCTTTCTCTTATACCTGCACAATAACATAAAATTGGCAAGTGTATTTTTACTTTCCAAGATGCCACATGTGCCAAGAATAAATCAAATGATGTTAAAGCATAATAGCATATTTTAAAAGAAGCTTTAAAAATATATATATATATATCACCCTGACAGTGACCCTTGTAATTTATGTTTTTTGGAAATGATAGCATGTAAGTATAATTCAAAGTTGTCAAAATGTAAGACATTTGGAAGTAATTTTTATTTTATTGTTAATAATTGAATCTTTGGAAATTCATTTTCCTTATTTAGTGTTTCCTTTTAACTGAGAAGTCTTAAACAAAACATTGTATGTTATCCTGGTATAGGTAAATAAATGGTTATGTATAGTTGTTCTTATATGGATAGTAATATGAATGTGACATGCACAAGTTGTCCTCATAATTTTGGGATAAATGTAAACATTTGTGTGATCAGTATTAAAGTGGACATTTTATTTCAATCTCTAATTGGTATTTTTTATGCTGTTAACAAATTCCCATTTAATTTCTTGCAAGGATATTTCCTATATGAAGAGCAGTTTTGAAAAGCTGGTAATAAATCAGATGTCAAATTGATGGGCAAGAATAGAGACTCCAGAAACCAAAAATACCCAAATTAGCCATTAGTAGTTAATAAACATGACATTTCAAATCAATGGATAAAAACTATTCAATAAGAAAAAAGTAAACTACTATGGGGAGGAAAGTCATTTTCTCTACCCTCTTAGGTTCTGTGGCTGGGCCTACAATTAAACTTACAAAAACAGGTTAACAGGAGCAGAACATACAATTTTGTTGTTAATATTTTTACATATACATGGAGGCCTTCATATATAAGAAATGAAAGCCCAAATAAGCAGATAGGCTTGAGAGCTTACATACCGTTTTAACAAAGAATGATAAATTGTGGAGACTGACATGGCAGAAAAAAGAGGTTCGGGCTTGGGATGATAAATTGTTGGAAAGTGACTAGGGAATATATGGGAAGAACTAATGAAAGACAAGGATTATTTTAGTAGGTTTGTTTATGCAGACTGATCTTGATTTCAGCCCCTGTCTCTAGTGATAAGAATGTTCTTCTCTTCCTGCTACAGGGAGGGCACCTTTCTCATGGGAAATTTTATTCCCTGCTTTAGGTAGAAAGAAGGGTCAGAGAGCCCTTCCTATATATTTTTTTTCTCAATTGCCTTCAGCTCAATCAATATGCCAAAATGGGGTATTTTGGGTAGTGTGTTCTGATACCCTTCAGTACTTACTAGAAAAATGGGTAAGTTATATGAACAGTTATTCATAGAAGAGGAAACAAAAAGAGCCAATAAACATATAAAATTATGCTAAACCTCAGTAGCAATCAGGGGAATGCAAATTTAAATAACGAGATAGTTTATCTAACCAGATTGGGGAATTTTGAGAATACAGATTATTGGCAAGGGTAAGTGGATATGTTCTTGCTGTGGTGCTAGAGTGTAAAGTGTTCCAGCCATTTTTGGGGGGCTGGGAGGGCAATTTTGGAATGTGATTTAGCACATTCTGATCTTGAGTTAAGAATGGAGGTTGAGCACACACTTCTACTCTCTTCTGAAACTCAGTAAAATAACAAAAATGGCATTTTTTTAATGGCATAAACTCACAAGAACAGCAAGCATGGTAAAGGAGACAATAGCATCAGCATTTTGGACACTAGAAAGCTGATAGATGAATGAAAACTGATTCGGTAAACTCAAGAAAGCTGAAAACAGGAATGAGGGAAGCCAAGAAGCAATCTTATTACCACAAAAAACCCCTAAAAAAGGCTTAGAACTTGATAGTACCAGGTAACCCTAGAAATTGGGGTGAAAGTATTTTTGATTCACATTATGTTTATGATTTAGACTACCAAATCCCTCCCTAATTCTACACTACTAAGCTATTTGCTGTCCCTATCTCCGGAACGGTTGGAGGCTAATTTAGATTTACCATGAAATTAAGTAACCTTTAGCTTCAGGGCCTAGCATATGCTGGGTCCCCTTCCAAAGCCCTGGGAGGGGGCCCAATAAACGTGTTTAAATGGTCATTTTAATTTGTAAAACACAATACTTTTTATTCTTTCTCTTAAAGACCCTAAGTTGCATAAATTTCAGGCCCCACAAAACTGGGATCTGCTCCTGACTAGAGGATTATTATATGGGGAGGGTAAAACAGGATCTCTACTCAGAGGAAGCCAGACCTTGTTAAATTTGGGTTCTATATTGAAAAAAAGAGGGATTAAGTAAAGGCTTATACAGTAAAAGACTGTATACTAAATGTTCACACTCCCAGATGCCTCCAACCTAGCTCAAAGAACGCTGGCAGCTAGGATTATATCAACCCTCAGGTAGGAGACTGAAAAAGCCTTTTCTTAGAAATTTGACTCCCAAAAGACAAGACTGAATGATACCGAATCGGCAGTCCCTACAGAAAGGGTCCAATGAGATCATCCTACAATGCAGCCTGCAATTGCTTAGCCTCCCTTCCTCGCCACTCTCACACAGGGAACTCTAAAATCTTCCATTCTTGTTTAAATACATGGTGGGGCAAAAGTAGGTTTACAGTTGTTTGTATGGAAAATAATACAATAATTAATAAATAATAATACAAGAATAAACTGTGTTTCGCATACTCACAACTGTAAACCTCACTTTGCCTCACCCTGTGTATACACCAAATGCAGCATCTTGTGGAAAAACTAAAATAATAAATGAAAATAAATGGGAGAAACCACTTAAAGCAGTAAGAGAATTTAACAAAGTAGCTGGATATAATATTAACATTATAAATCTATAGTAGTCTTCACCAAAAAAAGACATACAGATGGCAAATAAGCATATGAAAAGATACTCCACATCATATGTCATCGGGAAAATACAACCTAAAACAATGAGATCCCACTACATACTTATTAGAATGACCAAAATCCAGGACACTAATAGCACCAAATACTGTCAAGATGTGGAGCAATAAGAAATCTCAGACATTGCTGGTAGTAGTCAAGATGGTATGGCCACTTTAGAAGGCAATCGGCAGGCTCTTATAAAACTAAACATGTTCTTACCATATGTCAATGAAAAAAATGTTCAAACCTGTACAGAATTTTTATTAGTTTATTTGAGCCAAACTGACGACAACTGCCGCAAAGCAAAATTTTAACGGATTGAGAAAATGTTCCAGGCAATGGCAGCTTTTCCACTTATTTTATACATAAGAATCAAAGCAGATGAAATCCACTGGTGACAGATCAAGGAGGCGGAAGAAAGCAAAATGGGGAAATCTCTGAGACTGGACAAAAAGTAGAACAAATAGACACACACTTCCTTTACATTGGTGGGCATTGGACATTTAAGAATTTTATAGCACATAGAGTTGATCTGCGGGAAAACAAGGTAACAGTGCAAGAGGGGTTCTGTGGCCTTGTGCTCGCCCTGGTGCAGTGGTCGTGCCCTGATGAGTCCGGAAAATTAAAGATTACTCTGACATTCCAAAGGTATGTTATGTTAGATGCAAAAAGACAATAAACAGGCTCAGTTAAGTTAAAGATTGACCCTTGTCAAGGAAGATACTGTCCTAGGACATCACTACCCACCATGACTCACTTTTAGTTAGAAAGTTTTAATTTCAGACGATCTATGTAGTTACTTTTGGTCTCTGAGTTTGTAAGGCCATCATGCAGGCCTCCCCTGAGCTTGTCAGGTTTAGTATGTGGCCCCTTTTATGTCTATACATGTGAATCTTGTAAATTACCCAAATGAATTAAAAACTTATGTTCACAGAAAAAATTGCACATGGGCCCAGCTGGTGTGGCTCAGTGGTTGAGCATTGACCTATGATCCAGGAGATCGAGGTTCGATTCCTGGTCAGGGCACATGCGGGCTCCATCCCCAGTAGGGGTGTGCAGGGGGCAGCCAATCAATGATTCTCTCATCATTGACGTTTCTCTCTCTCTCTCCCTCTCCCTTCCTCTCTCTGAAATCAATAAAGATATATTTTTTAAAAATTGCACATGGATGTGTATTGCAGCTTTATTCAGAATTGTCAAATCTTGGAAATAATCAAGATGTCCTTCAATAGAAGAATAAATAAACTGTGGTACATCCAAACAATGGAATATTATTCAGCACTAAAAACAAATGAGCTACTAAACCATGAAAAGATATGGAGGAAACATAAATGTATATTACTAAGTGAAATGCTATATACTATATAATTCCAATTACATACTATATACTGTATAATTTTAAAATGCTATAAAATGCTATATACTCTATAATTCCAATTATATGACATCCTAAAAAAGGCAAAAGTATGGAGACAGTAAAAAGATCAGTGGTTGTCAAGGGTTGGGGTGTGGGGGCAGAGATGATTAGGGGGAGCAGAGAATTTTTAGGGTGCTAAAATTACTATCTATAATACTACAATGATGTATACAAGTCATTATGCATTTGACCAATAACCCATAAAATGTACACCAAGAGTGAACCCTAACGTAAACTATGGGCTTTGGGTGAGTATGATGTGTCAATGTAGATTCATCAGCTGTAACAAAAATACCACTCTGATGGGATATGTTGATAATGGGGGACGCTATGCCTGTGTGGGGACAGGAGAGTCTATGGGAAATTTCTGTACTGTCCACTCAGTTTTGCTGTGAACATAAAACTGCTCTAAAAATTAGTCTTAAAACAAATCTGTAGTCTTTATTTATACCAATAAAAATGAGCTCAAAGGTATAATTTATAATATATGATACATATGTACTTATAATAAATCATTTTTTAAAATATCAAGGCATAAACACAAAAAATACTTAAGGAAACACATATAAGGAATATATAGGGTGTCCCAAGTACACACTTTAACAGCTGATACCTGTTAAATGAAAATGAAATGTATTTTAATAAACATTGCCTTTATAATTATTAAAAGTGTGTGTATACATTTTGGGGGCATCCTGTATATGTGTATGTATATTCATAAATATATATATGTTCAAAAATGTATAAAGAAAACTATATTGAAAGAATACTATGTACTTGAATAGAAATATTGGGAGACAATTCTCCATGGGTCTCTCATGTTTCTCCACATGTGGAAAACAGAGGCACCAACTGCCTTTGTTCCATACTTTCTTTTAAAAAATGTTTATTAATGAGGTATTATTTACATACCATAAAATTCACTCAGAGTGTACAATTTTCAGTGGTTTTAAGCATATCCACTAAAGTGTGCAACCAACACCACTAATTCCAAAACATTTTTATTACCCTATCTCCCCCCTGCTCCCGCCTCCCTCTCCACTAGTCTGCTTTCTCTCTCTAGGTATTTGCATTCTGGAGGTTTCAGATAAATGGAGTCATACAATATGTATGTAAATATGCCATTAACTCTAAAGTTCAAGTCAGACCATCCCAGACCTGCTCTTCAACTATTTAGAAAACCAATCCAGACAGAGTTGTTTGGGTGACAGGAAAATAAGTAAACAGATATTTTAATATCTTTATATAGAAAAGAAAAACGACAATTCTCAGCCTTGACTGTACATTTAAATCAAGTGGGAGTTTTTAAAAATATGAATGCCTGAGATGCATCCAAACCAATTCAAATTGTATATCTAGGGGTTTGTAATTTTAAAAGCCTGGTATCTGAGCGCCTAAAGTTTCAGAGGTGATTCTGATGCTCAGAGGATGGGTTAAGATTCTTTGCTCACCTCTTCTGATATCTACTTCTAGAGCTAAGAAAATCCATTGTCTGATAAATTTATTCCAAAACTTAGTAAGAGTGACCCTGACTTAATCATTGGTTCTGGTAACCGACTGTGTAGAAAATCTAGTGCAAAAAATGCCTCCTTGTGGTTTGTCCTAATATTGCAGCACATAGAATAAGGCCCTTTCTGCGATGTATTGCTTATCCCACCATTACTATTTTTAAAACTAGTAGTAATGGTCTACTACTTGGGAATGGGCAACAGAGATTACTGAGTCTAGCAAACTCCCTGGAGATTATCTGATTCTGTAAGGTTGCGTATCTTTTTATTTTTAATCCTCATTCGAGAATATGCTTGCATTAATTTTTAGAACGAGATGAAGGGAGAGAGAGAGACAGAGAGGGAGGGAGGGATGGAGGGAGAGAGAGAGAGGGAGGGAGGGAGGGAGGGAGGGAGGGAGGGAGGGAAAAGAGCAATGCAAATTAATTTTGTCTTGTAGATATAAAATTGATTTCTGCCTTGTAGAAAAGATTGCCACAAACATTAAATGTTATTGTACTTACATTAACCACTTTTGTATCTATTTCCAAATTATTTTCAGCATTCTTTGTTATGTATGTACATTTTTGAAATGTTTCTTTAAACTAATGCCCTCATTATTAATGAGTTGAAAATCTTTCATGTGTTCATTTTACATTTACATGAGAATAAAAAATATATATTTTTTCTTTTTGAACACCATATTTTAGCAGTTAAATACCTGCTGTTTAGTTAAAAAAGCAACTCATACAGGTTACTAAATATGTAAACCTAACTTACAGAAAAGTTATTGAGACAGAAGGAATATTTTGGATACAGTGACTATAGTTTTTGAATGCAGTATATAAACTTTCCTGTGGTAAAGGAATCTCCTCCCCAAGGGTAATCTACTCTCAAACCCTTTCTTCTATTCCTTGGCTGTGTTTTGTTTTTTAATCCACAAAGGGGGGAAAGAAATTTTAGAGATAATAAAAATATTAGGTGAGAAAGGAAAAAAAATCAGAGGAAAGAAATGAAGACAGAGTTAGGAGCATTGTTTCAATTATGTCTTTTTATATAGAGTCTATTTTCAGGCTTAAAATCTTGGAGGTTTTTGTGCTCCCAAGTGAATCCATTCCATCTCAGTGACCCAGTGACTTCTCTGGTGTTAAAGAAGGACATTAACTTACTACAACACAAACACAATAAAGCACTCTTTAACTGGACTGGAGTTTTCTCTTCTGTAGTTTTATTTCTTTAGAATTGAGGAATAGCCATTTGGAAGGTGAGAGCTTTAAAATATATGATAATCAAGTGTTTTCTTCAAGAGCCATTTGTCTAGTGCATTCACAAAGAAACAAAGATATTGCCATCTAGTGGTTTCGTTGAAGAAATTCAGTAAAACAATTTTTCTCATCAAGTTTTACAGTAATATTTTCTTTATGTAGTCCTAAAAAGATTCATTTTTAGAAAGTGATTATTAATACGCTTTTTCAAGTTAAGGTTTCAGATTTTGCCACTCTTCTCTTTCTTTTCAGGTTATATTCCCTAAGTATTAAGCTCTGTAGGATATAACTTAGAACAAGCCAAGATAGTTTTATAATTGGAGAAAATATTAAGAAAAGAGAATGTTTCACTGAAGAGATTGTCAGATGTTAAACCACCTAAACCAAATAACAAAATCAAATTAATAATCAAATTAATACTTCATATTTAATTTTAAAATGAAAGTATATAAAATAAATAGGTATGCATTACATACAGTTATAATAGCAGTGTTCTCTGACATGTGGTCTAAGGCTAGATGCTTATACCAGGTCATTTGCTTTTACTAAATATCTCCATTATTGCAAATTTGGCTACAAAAGGACATTCCATTAAATAAAATATTATTTTATCATTGGTTTTGATTATAAAATAAAAAACATTTTTGTAAAACTCTCCAACACAAAAAGCTTTGACACTTAAATTTATAAAAAATATACTTATAAATACAGCAAAATTTTATTTACAGATAAACAGAATACCTAGACATTATTTGTTTCTGCATTGGTATAAATTTTGGTAGTCCTATGTAAAAGAGAATCACTCTGTTGTACTATAGAACAATTTCATTTCTAATAACAACATGAAAGGCCATAGCTCCCCCAAATATTCTGACTCCACCTGGCCCTGAGAGGGATTTTCCCAGGTTCCCCTTGGAGTTTCAAATCATCATGTACTCGGGTATCATGAAAAGGAAACTCCACCCCCCAATTTCTTAGTATTCCGATTCCTCTTTTAAAGCATGTTTTACACATTGGGGACCATACTGCTTTTACAATGAATTCAGCAGACTAGCGTTTCCTTTTCATCCTTGGGCAGAAAAGTGCCACGATGGAATCCATCCAGCCCGGGACAAACAAGATAAAGAAATGTCTTTTCATGCCATCTTGTAAGGCAGATATAAAAGTCTAGATGTGAGACACAGAAACCAGACAGAGACACAAATAGGCTCAGTTTATGATCCCTGTGTAAAACAATGAAGCCTCTACACTGAAAATGTTCGCGGGCACAAATTGCCATGGCACCCCTGCACAGTGTTCTAGAGGCGAGGAGAAGGAAAGGGTGCTGCTGAATACACTCATCTGCCCCCACCTCCCCAACGGTTGTCATGGTTTAGGTAACTACAAATCCTGCTGTCATTGTTGTGGAAAATGAGCACACATGCAAAGTTTGGAGTTGGTGTAAGATTTGATTTTGTCATCCAGAAGAAGGCTGCACGCAGGAAGGAAGCCATGTGAGCACACATAAGCCAAAGCTGGATGACCATACTCCCAATTCCTTCACTACATTCCCAATTTTGCTGTAATGGAATAATTTAATAAAAGTGAAGAATCCTGGTAGGTTGATAAATATACCATCTAACTCTACATCTAAGAGTGAAGGGAAAAAAACAGACAATGGATTTTCTTTAGGTACATTAAGTTACTAAGCAAGTCAATCAAGGAAAAATACTATAGTGCTGCTAAACTTCAAAAGTTACTTGTAAAGTGCGTTGATAACCTCTTTTGAAACAGGTCACAGTATTTGTCTAGAGGAAGTAAAACATAAATGTCTACCAGTGTGTAGAAATGTCAACTTTTTTTTCTCTTTTTCTTTTCATGGAAAAGGCTTAAAGGCAATCAAGGGCGAAAAAGCAGAACAACAGGTCACAAGGGAAATGGAATTGGAAAAATAACCAGGACTAGATCATGAAGAGTCCGGTATCTTAAGCTAAAGAGTTTTAATTTCACCCAGAAAAAAGTGGTGAATCATTGAAGGATTTGAAGTTGTGAAGTAGAGGGTTCTCTGTCAGAGCTGGGTTCTAGAAAAAGCATTCTGGTAGTAGTTAATGGCTGGGTTGAGTGGGCATCAGGGTGAGGGAAGAATGGCAGGAAGGCCAATAATGTGATAAAATTGATGGGATGGGAGGAAGAAGGTAGGAAGATGTGAAGGATGACTTCCAGGTTCCTGGTCTGAGTCCATTCATCTCATCTCCTTGGTAATAGTGTTTCTTCTTTTTAATTGGGAAGACTTTCCCTTTGCTATTTTTTACTTTAACTAGCGGTATCATTTGTTATTGCTAATTATGTTCCAAATGTTACTATGACAAACACATTATCTACTATAGAAAATGCTGTCAATGCCCTGCCCTTAACTCCTCAGCCCCCTCCAGAGGTCACCTGTAGCCTTAGAGGCAGTTCCTGGGAAAACCCAAAGATTCTTCAAGCCCTGAACCTCTCTGGGGAAGAGCTTTCTCTGATCCTGGAGTGTGCTTGAGCTGTGCCCAAGGTAAGCCAGAGTGTCTGAGAGTCAGTCCCCCCGGATTATCCCCCAACCAATGAGGAATGGAGACAGGGAAAAACTACCCTTCCTAGCTTCCTAGCCTTTCATGGAGGATCCCCAGCAGCAGCATCCCCTTCCCTGTCTCACTTCATTACACCCTCAGCACATTTCCTGGGCTCTTTTCCCAAATAAACTATTTGAACCCAGGTCTATGCCTCAGAGTTTCCTCTGGGGGAAACCAAAACTATGGTACTCAATTCTCACAACAACCCAATGAAGATGGTAGGAACTATTCCTGTCACCGTTTTATACATGTGCAAACTGATGTGTGTGGAGGTGAAATAAACTGTCCATATCACTTAGCGGGCAAATGCTAGACCCTGGATCCACATCCAAAGCTTGTGATCCCAACACAATGCTATATTGCCAGTCCCAAATTCCAAGATGAAAACCAGGCATTACTGCGGAGTAAAAGCCAGAGGCCATCTGTCAATCTCTCTTAGGCAACACTGAGACTACTATTTTCAGATTCTGATCCTTATTGCTATAAAGGCTGAGTCTGAGACTTGCATTCCAGAGCATGTTTTCTCTACTCATTTATGTTTACTTTAGGGGGCTGAAAATTCATAATGTAGATTCTTCCCCTACTGAGATGGCAGTCATGTAGAGTTTGGAAGCTGAGCTGGTCACTTACGAATGAGGTCAAATGTAATGATACAACGGCAGAAAGTGGTGTGATACATCAGCTACTCTTCTCCCTTTGCTCTGCTTGTCAGGTTCACCTAGCATTTTTATGGTTTAGTTCCTGGTTATGAATGTGAACTGGAAGTGAGTGATGAGAGAAAGGGTCATTAAAAATAATATAATCAAGAACCCAGCAGCAGCCTATGGGTGCTTTTCTTGCTTATAATGTAAATAACCTACACTGAAGGGAAATATAAAGGAATAGCATTAGAAAGAAGGTCTAATCTCAATTCCTTCACAAATTAGCTGTGTGACATGAAGCAAATCACCTAACTTCTCAAAATCTTGGTTGTCATTTATGAAAAGAAGGGTTTCAAATATAGATGAGCCCTAGGTTTGTTTCTACTTTTAACATTTTTGGGGTGCTATTCAATCCTGAGTTACTTGTTTGAATAAAGGAGCCTCAGCTTCAAATACCCTAGTCCACTTTCCCACTCCCTGAACATATTTTGCACTTTACTAATTCAGTGCTTTTTACCTTTGATTTTCCTCCCATCTGGAATGCATTCACTTCTTTTATAAAATTTAAACCAACTTTTAAAATTCTTTATCTTAATGATGGCAGAAATAATTGTGCCCTCCTGTGAATCCTCAAGCATTTATTATCACACCACTCATTCACATGGAACTTAGCATTTATAGAACAGGAAAACTCTGAAAGAGACATCACAATAGGCATAGAGTGTGGGATTAATTGCTGGAGAAGTGGTCTGGACTGTGGTTCTCAACATGTGGTGGACAAATCATGTTGAGTTTCTATGACTCTGTTCCTTTCTTTCTCACTGACCAGACCCACACTGGTGTGCAATGACACTCCAGGTTGAATATAATTAGTATGTAAATGAACTCAAATACTTTATATATAGGCCATAGTGCACAAAGTGAAGCAGTACATTTGCAATAAAATAATGAGTGAAGGGGACTTTCGCAGGAAGGAGAGCTCAAGTTCCACAGAAAGGGGGCAGCAGTGCCTTGGCTATATGAGTGGGTGCAGTTATCTGTGATGCTAAATCTGTTCTTTAAGAGAAACTATAAATCAAAAGTTTTTATTCTTTGTTCCTGGCTTTAAATATTAGCAACAAAATCAAACACTTTAAACATATCTCTGCAAGTCTTATTTAGCTAGTAGGTGGTCTCTGGTCTCGGGTCATCTCTTCCTCAGCCCATTACGGTCTGGCTTTTTCAGTGAGATTGCTCTGCCAAAAGGTACCAGTTACCAGCTTTGTGACCCAAGGCAAGTAACCTAACTTCTCCCAGCATCAGTTTTTTTTTGTTTGTTTTTTTGCTTATGATATTGACAATAAATGACAAAACACCTATAAGACAGTACATAGAAATAAGCACTCTATGAATGTTTATTCCTACTATGCTCCAACCATGCTGCAGTCTGGCCTCCTCCACCAACGCGGTATAGCTTTAAATTCCCACATGCCATCTCTCCCTCTGCCAATGCATACTCTTCTCCCCTTACTCTCTAAATTTTAACTCCTTGAATATGGTGCCTTCTCTAATTGTGCCTAAGTTCCATGATGGCAAAAACAATTTTACCACCCCCCCTTTAGAAATTCTTTTTATTCTGGAAAATTTCAATTATGTACAAATGTGGAAAGAATAGTATAATCAACCCCTGAGTATTCATCCACCCTCAACAATTTTCAACATATGACCAATTTTGCTCTATCCATACTCTCACCAAATCCCATCCTACACACACACATTGGATTATTTTAAAGCCAATTGTCTTCAAAGACATCATATCATCTCATTTGTAAATATGTCAATATTTATACAGTGTTCTAAGAAATGTGTAAGAAACAGAATGGTCTTGTGGAAAGATTCTTAGTGATGATAGGGAGAGGAAGAGAAAACAGGATGGGACAGATTAGCAATATAAATCCCTAGGAGATAGGGGTTCTTTTCAAGTTTTAAAATACAACAAAAACTCTGGGCATAATATATAAAACAGACATATAAAGGTTCCAGTAGGTAAAGAGAAAGCAGCACAGCCAAGGACTTCAGGATCCAAAGAATGACGACATGGTGGTGAGTTCCCTGGGCTTTCTCTTTGCTGCACATATCCCAGAATGAGTGCTGGAGAAACTGGTAACCTGGAAATGCCAATGGGCACTGCCAGAAAAAGGCCCTGCAAAAGTCTACTCCCTTGAGCTAAAGGACCAAGAAGAGAGCAGCCTAGCAAGACAGAAAACTTTTAGAAGATAACCAATTCATTGCAGAAGAAACTACAGCTCCACTCCACCCATTCCAGCAAAGGCCATGTGGGGAGCTTAGGCTTCACACAGTTATAACTTCATCTCTATCGCCTGTTCTCTCTACAGATAAAATTTGTTAAAATAATCAATTACTTGCTTCCACTTGCTTGGAACCCCTCAAAATCACTCAACTAAAGCCAAGTCCTTTCTTATACTCTCTTTCTGAGACACCTCACAATTCCTTCAGTTTTCTGTTTGTAGCAAAAACCAGTTATCTCAACTTGTTCAACTCAGGTATTTCTGGTAGTCTTTAGCTGAAGAGCATCGACATTGTGAAGTGGTCCTAATCTCTTATTATTATTATTACTCAAACGATAGTATGTTATATACACTAGTCTGTTCTTCCTTTTATTTCACTTAATAATATATTTCAAACATATTACATATTAGTACATACAGATCTGCCTTACTCTTTTTAATAGGTGCATAATAATTCCATATCATGAATGTAAATTATTATATTTAACCTTCCTTCTGTTCATGGTCATTTAGTATTTTTCCAACCTTTTTCTTTTATAAGCTATAATGAATAGCTTTGCACATACTTTATGCACAAGTGCAAGTAGATCTACAGGATAATTTCTGGGAAGTATAAATTCTAGTTCAAACGGTATGTGCATTTTAAATTTTGATGCAAATGATGTCCAAGGCTCTCCAAAGAGGTTGCCCCTAATTACCTAGCCATCAACAATGTTTAAGGAAGCCTTATCCTGCTAAGTTTCCACGGTAAATTGAAATTCCAAATTTAGATCTTTGCAAATCCAGCAGGTGAAGATTTGTATCTCACTGTAGTTTATTTGAGCATTTACCTTATTTTTAGAGAAGCTGAGCATGTCATGTTTAGAAGCTATTTTTAAATCTTTTTATGTGAGCTGTGTCCTCATATGCTTTATGTTCTGTTATACTATAGAAACACATTATGACATATATCAATATATAATGTGTAATACATTATATAATAGATATAATCTTTGATCTTATTTCACATAGTATTTAATATTGTATTTTACTTGCAGTTTACCGCATAATTTGGAAATGTGCATATATTTCCCCCCCATCCTATGCAAGCTAGTCTGTGGCTTCTTTTATCTACATTCACAAAGATTTCCTTTACTTCAATACTCAGATATTAACTGGTATAAGTCCTAAATACAATTTTTTCAGTGTTTCTCTTCTCTTCTAGTTACCAGTTCCCACATTTTACCCTTCAGTCAAAATACTTTTGAAATTATTATTTTTGTTTAATAGCCTAACCCCCTCCTTCCCTTTTTCTCTTCCCCCTCCCACTCTTCTCTCTCTCTCTCCCTCTTTCTCTTCATATTAAAGCTGTTGCCACAGTAATCATTTCATATAATTAGATGCCCCAATTTTGGAAGGAAAAAGAATTGCTCAGGAACATTATGATTTATTAAACTAAAAGCACCATTATTTCCCTCATGCTCCTGATGCTGTCTGCCTATAGTATGTAGGTGGTAGCTAAAAATAACCCTATTAATCTTTTCTATAATGTATTCAGGAGCATGTTTAGTGCCTCATTACTAATGAGAATTCATTAAAAAAAAAAGCGAAATCCTTTGTTTCTGACTGTTCTGATAAGAGCTCCATTTGGGTTCAAAGACATGCTATGAATCTACAAACATGAATATCTTAATAACACTTGCTTGGTTTTAAAAACTATAAAGACAAAGATGTTATGAAATTTCTTCTTCTTTAGCCAAAACTCATAAAAGCTGGCCACCAGACCACACTGCTGGCTTCTAAATATTCTGATTTGAGGAGCAGATCTGAGATGAATAAATCATTTTCAGTTTTATAAAATGCTTCATAGGGAAACTTTCAATCCATCAAAGTACCTCAGAAGGCTAGATGGCTTACTTTTTAAGAGGAAAGCAGCCGCTTAGTAAGGATTGATATCTTCTACTTCCGTCTCACTATATTCTTCAGCATAGTTTGGTCTTGAGTCCTTTGCTCTTTCCAGTCAACAGTATTAGAGGCTACTGTGTGCACTGCTGGAAGCTGAAAGTGTGGCTGATCCTAGACCTAACTGTGACCAGCTATATACTGCCCTTAGCTCTGGATCCCATGCTTTGGAACCGACTCTGGTCCTTCTGTGGCTGCACTCCGTAGGAGATGAAGGCAATTATGAAGCAGTAAATGTAGGAAAAGCTCTCTAGACCCTTCCCTCCCCCTGCCTAGAGGCAGGATATAAATTCTCCTTCTACTGGAGACAAGCTTTTCTTAGCCCAGAGATGGCACCAGGGGAATCTGCAAAACCTTATTTCATTAGTTTCCTCTCATATACTTACCTTCCCACAATTTGTCATCCTAGGAAGCCCTTCTGAGGTCCTGTCATTTCTCCACAAATTTATTGTTCTTTGTCAAAGATGCTACACAAGCGGAAGTTCTAAGCCACCTCTTCGAGTTACTCATTTTCCCTGGGATCTCCCATGTGTACATGAGGTAAGCATGTTATTAAACTTGCTTGATTTTCTCTTGTTAATCTGCCTTTTCTTGTAGGGACCTCAGGCAAGAACTCAAAAGTGTGGAGGGAAACTTATTTTCCCTCCCCCACACATCCAAAGTCTACGTATCTGTTCTGTACCAAGCTCCAGAGACTGGGAACCCCAGGATTCCCTGGCCAGATGGGTCTGAGCTCTTGCATGGCAAGAAGAAGGCCATTGCAGTGCATAACTCTAAGCCCAAGGGTGGCCTAGAGGTTGCCGTTTGCCAACGGTGAGAATGGAGCTTGGATTTGCAGGCTGGAGTATCCACACATGCACAGTGCAGACCCCTCATGGTGTGGGGCAGAGCTGGATGATGGAAGAGAAGGTGGAGCTGGTCTGGCTCCTTCCACATTACCAGGATTCAGTGTGGAACATCAAAGAATCAGAATTCTAACATCGAACCTGGACTTCAGGCCATTCTGAAGCTATAGTTGTCAACGTAGGACAGAATATCTTTTACTTAATAGCTTGCTAGCTTGATTTATAACTTTTAAATATTTATACATAAGGTATATGGAGCCTTATTTGTATTAGCCCCACAAATACCAAGGAAGTGCCTGGTGACTAGGTTCCTTATCCTCTAGTGGATTTTTTATCCTGACTGCAGATTATTCAATTTGTTTCTTAAACTCTTCATGGAGGGTAATTTCCAGCAACTTTGGCCCTTTTAAAAGGATTGGATACTTTATATACATTAGCTTATTTAATGTTCACAGCAACTCTGTGAAGTGAGCGGAATCCCCAGGATTTCACAGCTAATGACATGGCTAATTGGCCTCATCGAGCCTTCCACTCTACCTCCACTTATCTTTTCCCCACCTTCTGACTTTCCGTGGATGTCCTTACTTCCTATTTTACTAGGAAGGTGAGACCAGGTACAGTGCAAGACCCAAATTGCCTTCCACCTCATGGTCTCTTAGTTTCTTTACCCTACCTCTCATTCTTTGCTCTATATTCCTTCTCTTTATTTAGATTATTCTCTATTTTTGACTCTAAGACATCCACATCTAGTCATATCACCTTTCTCTTCTTCCCCCTTACTCCCATCTTCAACCTGTACCTCTCCACTGGTTTCTTCTCCTCTGATAAAGCATTCTTTATTCTAAAGAAATTGTAAAACAACTTTCATTGACTTTCTGATATCCTTATTAATTCCTTAATTTTCTCCTCCTTACAGTCAAATTTATTCAAAGTGAAGTTAATTCTCACTGCTTCATCATTCCTTAACCCTTTACAATCTAGACAATTTTCCTTAATTCTACACAAATTGCAAACAAAGGCCCTTTGAGAAAGCATTATTTTTGATGGGTAACATACCTAATACAATGCATAATGTGCACTAACCTTAAGTGTGCAGTTAGATGCTTTTTACATGTGTATACACCCCTGTAACCACTACTCAGATTAATATATAGAAAGTTTCCAACACCCTATAAAGTTCCTTTGTGCAGCTTTCCCGTACATACCACCACTAGTACCCCATTCCTGCTGGGCCAGAGTTAACCACTACGCTGATTTTTATAAACATTGATTAGTTCTGTCTGTTGGTGAACTTTATATAAATGGAATCATGCACTACATACTATTTACACATACTCTTTTGTATCTGAATTATTTCACTCAAAACAATATCCATGAGTACCAATCTCCACCAATACTTCCTTTTTCCCCTCACCCCCTTTAACACTAATAGTATTCCATTGTATGAATATATTTCAATTTGTTTGCCCTTTACCTGTTAATGGAAATTTGGGTTATTTCCAGTTGGGGTTATTATAAATAAAACTGCAATGAACATTCTTTGAAATTCATTGTTTCTGGGTGGAAATATCATTACTCTTAGGTGTATAAGTAGGAGTGAAATTGCTATATCATAGGGTAAGTGAATGTTTAACACTAGTAGAGACAGACAATTTTACAAAGTAGTTGTATCATTTTACACTAATCTCAGCAATGTTTGAGAGTTGGTCCACATCCTTGCCACCATTTGACATTGTTAGTCTTTAATTTTTAAAACTTATTTTAATTTTAGCCATTTTGATGTATGTGTGATAATACTCATTGTGGTTTTAACTTGTATTTTCCTGATAATCAATAATGTTGAACATCTTTTCTTATGCCTATTGGCCAATTAGAATACTCACTTTTGCAAAGTGCCTATTCAAATCTTTTATCTAATGTTCTTACTGGGTTTCCAGTGTTTTTATAATAGATTTTAATGCATTGTCAGAAATCTGTATTATAAATGTTTTCTCTCAGTCTGTGGCTTTCTGTTTCACTTTTCCAATGGTATCTTTGATGAGTAGAAATTTTAAATTTTGATATTTAATTTACCAGTTTTTAATTTTATGATTAATGCTTTTTATGTCCTGTTTAAGAAATCTTATTTGCCCCAATGTCATGGAGATACTCTTCATGTTTTTTTAAAACTTTATAACTTTTTTCTTTAACATGTAAGATCACGATCCATCTCAAGTTAATTTTTGTATATGTGAGAGGTAGGGATCAGGTTAATTTCTTTTTTGTGTGATATCTGGTTGCTGCAGCAGCATTTATTGCAAGGTCTTTTATTTCGCAATGAATTGTATTAGTGTCTCTGTGGTAAATTAACTGACTTTATGAGTAGGTCTACTCCATTGATATATTTTTCTATCCTTTCTCCAACGCCATACTTTCTTACTTATTGTGATTACTAATTTTGAAAACCAGAAGCCTTTTCTCAATACTTATTCCTGTTCATCTTCCATACATTACTTGAATTTGCTGACCACTCATTTTTTATGGGAAAAAACATTGGCATTGGAGTCAGGCAAATTTGTCTTCAAAATTTAGCTCTATCACCACTTGATGGTGATGTGGGATCAAGGAAAAGTGTAAGAAAAAATATCCAAAAACTAAAAATAACACCAAAGTGTGGCTGTATGTCATTATGGAATATTGCTTAATAGATCTATCCTATGAATATTCAATTCTCTAGGAGGCTTACCTTTGATTTGTTATTTGGCATTGATTAGGGCTAAGACTGTATAAAATATTAACTTGTAGATTTTTGCCCTATAGATGCAATGTTAGTCTGGTAAAGAATTTAATTCCAAAGGCTGCAGTTTATTTTGACATGTAGGACATTGTAACTTAGCAAACTTACTTCAGCTTGCCTTTTGTGACTGCCTGTGGATACTAGTTTGTCTAATTTTTCTGTGAACCAGCTTTATCATCCTGTTGATTTCCTCACTGAAGAGTTAAATAGATCTTGGAGACACATTCATTCTATATTTGTTTAATAGTCATACCTTTAAATTTGAAAACTATACTTTGACAGAAGTGAGGAGTTAAGTATTATTCCAAGGAGTTATATGAACTGGGTGACCGGTGATGCCATTATCCAAGATATCTCTATGCATAAGAAGTCTTTAGAAGAAGATAATAATTTTGTTTTGGTATATTAGTTTCTATTAGGATGGAAATCTAGGTTTGAACACTGAAAGTAGAGGGCTAGTGGGGAAAAAATGAGAAATTTTGGAGATGAGAGGTCCTAGTGATAATAGGAGAAACTATTAAGAACATAATTCTCAAAAAACCACAAAACTCACCAAAAACATTTAGGGAGTGGATGAAGAAAAGCTATCACAGGAAACTAGGAAGGAGTAGTAAAAAGCAGCCACGAGCAGTTTTAAGAAGTGAATGGTCAACATGCAGATGTGACCCAGGGGACAACTAGAATGGTAATTGCCAAGATACAATTGAACTTAGCAATTAAGAAGTCTTTGGTGACTTAGTAAAAGCACTTCCAGTAGAGAGGTAAGGATGTAAGTCAGATTTGTTGTGGGTTGGGAGAAAATAAGATATGCGGAAATGCATGCTGTAAATATAGATTAATGTTTCAGGAAGTTTGGCTCTAAAACCTAAATCAAGCCATAATAATTCACTGCTTAAAACCAGCTGATGGATTTCCATTACATGAAATAAAATTCACCCCTTCATCATGGTCTATTAGGCTCTATATGATTAGGACTATGCTTATCAATCTGACTTCTTGTACCACTCTTTATATGCTTCAAATGATTGAATTCTTTCCTTTCCTTAAATATACCAACCTTGTTTCTATCTTAGGGCTTTTGCCTTTGCCACTTGCTTTTTTTTTTTAATCCTCACCTGGGCACATTTTCATTGATTTTTAGAGAGAGGGGAAGGGGAGCAGGGGGGTGAAACATTGACATGAGAAAGGAAACATGAATCGGTTCCTTCCCACACGTGCCCCAATTGGGGCCTGGGATTGAATCCACATCCTAGGTATGTGCCCTGACTGGGAACTGGGAATTGAACTTGAGACCTTTCAGTGTATGCGACAATGCTCCCTACCAACTGAGCCGCACCGGCCAGGGCACCGCCTCTCTTTTTGATACACTCTCCATTCAGACCTTTGCAAGCCTTGCACAGCAGTAATGAGGGCTCCTTTTAAGAGAACTAGCTGTGAGGAGCACAGCTAATACCTTCCAGCTGCCATACCTTCAGATCCTCTCGTGCTAAGGCCATACTCACTTTGGGCTGCACCTAACCAATGACCAAGTACAGTACAGATACTAGAGCTTGGCTATCCTGCCTAACATAAGACTCCTCTACAGGGCAATTTTTATTCTGGGGATCCTCCTTGGCCTAAGATTTTCTCACAAACGCTTTGCACTCTAAAGCTTTTCCTACCCAGTCCTGTTTCCTTCCTGCTCTCCCTTCCCAGGTATCAGAACTGTATTGTAGTTTGAAGACTCTTCTGCCTTCTTCTTGCCACATATTTATCCTTCATAGATGCATTTCCCAGTCTTTTTCACAACTAATCCTATCTTGTCATCTGGACTTCAAAGGACCTGATCTGACACAGCTGGTAATCATTTAGTATCTCAGCTCAAAAGTCACTGTCTCACAGACCTTCTCATTCTGCAGCACTTAATCCCTGGTCAGCTACTCTCTCATTCCCCTGTTTTATTTTCTTCATAGAATTTATCATTATACCGTTTAATTTTTAAACTGTTTTTGTATTCTATTTTAAAGTAAAGGATAGGTATTTCACCTCAGACATAGTTTGTGTCTCTAAAAAAGAGAACATTTTCATAGATGAACAAAATGTTAGAATGCATACAAAATTAATGGTAATTTCTTTATATCACCTAATTCCCTGTGCATATGGAAATTTCCTCTATTGTCTCCACAATGCCTTTTTCAGCAGCTTTGTCCAAACTAGTATCTAATCCAGGACAAGGCATCTATCTGGTTGTAATGTAATGTCTTTTAAGTCCTCTTTAATCTAGGTCAGTCCCCTTTTCCATGCACTGACTTATTGAAGAGAATGGACAGTTGTCTCCTACAGAATGTGTTACTTTTTGGATTTGTCTGATTGTTTCCTCACGGTGTCTTTTTTTTTTTTTTTTTTTAAAGTGGTTTCTTTATCTCCTACATTTCCTATAAGCGGGAAAGTAGGTATTAATGTTTAATTAAATTCAAGCTAAACATTCTTGGTTAAATGATGTAAGAGGGTTGGGTACTTCATACTGAATTACATCGGCAGACATATATCTGGTAACACTCTAACTGGCAATGCTAACTTAGACAATTACATTATACTGGTAAAATTACATTTTCTCTCTTGGGACCAGAAAGTCATCTGCATGGTATTCTTACGTGGAGATACAGTTATCCATCACAAATAGAAGATCCTACCATTTTTTAAAGCAGTTATCTTACCTCCAATCCCACGCTTCTGTGTGCTTATTTACTTTGCTTAATGTAGTCTTTGTCATACAGAAATGTTTCATTTTCATACAGTAAAATCTGTCAATCTTTTCTTATTGTATGAGTCTTCTAGGGCTGCCATAACAAAATACCACAGACTGGGTGGCTTAAACAACAGGAACTTATTTACTCACAGTTCTGGAGGCTGGAAGTTGAAGATCAAGGTGCCAGCAGGGCTGGTTTCTCTGGAGGCCACCCTCCTTGGCTTGCAGATGGCTACTTTCTTGCTGTGTCCTCACAAAGCCTTCACTCTGTGTGAGCACATCCTTTGGTGTCTCTACCTCTTCTCTTAAGTACATCAGTCCTGCTGGATTAGGGCTTCACCCTTATGACCTCATTAAATTTAATTACCTCTTTAAAGGCTCTATCTCCAGCCCTGCCGGGCATGGCTCAGCGGCTGAGCCTCGACCTAGGATCTAGGCGATTGGGGTTCGATTCCTGGTTGGGGCACATACCTGGGTTGTGGGCTCAATCAATGACTCTGTCATCATTGATGTTTCTATCTCTCTCTCTCCCTCTCCTGTCCTCTCTCTGAAATCAATAAAGATATATTTAAAGGCCCTACCTCCAAATGCAGTCACATTGGGGGTTAGTGCTTCGGGTATGAATTTGGAGGAGACACAATTCAGCCCATAACACATAGCATCTGGCTTTCGTGCTATAGTTAGATTGGACTTCATGATTCCAATATTATTAAAGCACTTCCTCAAGCCCTTTCATAGTACTTTTTAGATTTTATTTTTATTATTAAATCATTCATATATTTTCTCCAATCACTGCTTTCAAGCGTATTTTATCAAACCTGTTTTCTAATTCCTTTGCTATCTTTAGTAATTTCTCCTAGTTTCAGTTTATTTTGTTCTTCATTTCTAACTACTTCAAATAAATAGTTTAATTCTCTCTTATTTCATAATAAAATGATTTTCTTCTATTTCTTGGTCTAGGCCTTACAATTTTAATGTATAGTTTATTATTGCCATTACATCTCAGTTTGGACAGTCCCTAAAAATGCCTCAATTTAGGATTTTCCGACTTTATGATGGTGTGAAACTGATACACGTTCAGTAGAAACTGCTTCAAATCTCGACCTTTTCTGGCAGAGCAGTAAGCCAGCAGCAGTACCACACTCTCTCCAGAGGCGGCGCCGCGGCGCAAGCCGCAGCCCCCAGCCGGCCGCGCAAGCCTCAGGGTCAAGGACTGAGGCTCTACAGCGTACACTGTTGCCAGGCTTTTTGGATACTGTGTTCAGAGCACACTTAAGGTAGCATAAGCTAAGCTATGACGTTTGGTAGGTTAGGTGTATTAAATGCATTAAAAAAAATGTTTTTTTTAATTGATTTTTTCAAGAGGGGAAGGGAGAGGGAGAGAAACATGGACACCATCGATCGACTGCCTCCTGCATGCCCCTGCTGGGGATCCAGCCCAGAATCCGGGCCTGTGCCCTGACCGGGAATCAAACGGGAGGACGCGCAACCTTCCCTCGGAGCTGCCCGTCGGTCCTCCGGACACTGACCCACAGGCGGGAGGCCCCCGCACGTGAGGCGCGGCGCAACCACCCGCCGGCCTCGGAATCCTTGCTCCGCAAAGGATTCGGGGAAAACACAATGGGCCAATCTAAAGGCAGAGCGGTTTCTTTGATTGACGCGAAATATACCCAATGAGAGAAGAAGACTAGAGACGCTTCCGCCACAATGGGCAGGACATGAGCAATTTCAACCAATCCAGCTCAGAAGTGTCTATCTTGTGGGAGGTCCTTGAGGAAGGGGTGGTCGTTGGTATCTGTTGAACGGCTTGAAGAAGTCGTGCTACCTTGAGTAGGGGGTTAAAATCTCTCTTGAGAGGAACGTCTCTGTCCGAAGAGAAAATGAGTTTAGCTCTGAGGTCGGTAATGAGGGGGCGGCAATGCTCTCTCCACACCCCGGCAGCGGGCCCCAGGGCGGGTGTGGAAGGGAGGCAGTTTGGGACGCGGAAAAGGAACCTCGGCCGACCCCCCCCCCCCCCAGGCCCGGAGCCCTCACCTCGGGGGCTCAGGTGTGTCGCAGGTGACGAGTCCCGTGCACTTCTGCTGAGGTTGTCATACCTGTCAACGCGTTGGGCTTTGAACCGCCAAAAAGATGGGCTGTATTATTTCCAAGGAGGCTGTGAGATAGCGCGAGGTTTTTCTCGCGGTGTTTCTGCGAGAAATCAGGCCCTGGAGCATCCATCCATCATCCATTCATTCCCTCCTTCCTGGTGTACGCCCCCACCTCAGCTGCGCTGCTCATGCCATACTTACTGTAAATTTGGGAAATAACACGAAGCTCCTGTTTGCCCATCATCAGCCGGGGCTCTTTGTACAGTATACCTGGAGACCCAAATTACCTAAATTTCTTGAGTTTCTTTATCTCACATTCAGTTCGACCTCTAATCTTCTGTTGCTCTCTCCCCCACCCTCATCTAGATGTTTTACTTTAAAAATAACCATATAGTTACACCACTTTTGAAAAGGTGCTGGTTTCTGCTTAGGGATGTTCGTGGTACCGTTGGATGGGGTCAGTTTGTTCGGTTTTGGGCTTGGCCATTCGGAACCAGGGGAAGAGAATGACCTGGGAATGGACAGGCTCTAGTTAAGTCGCGTGTGAAAGTTTTTCTGCCTTCTCAGCTTCATCTGGTCACTTGGTAGCCAACTCTTGCCCCCCACCCCGCCCCCGTTTTTTTGTAGATTTTTAGAGAACAGAATAACTTTTAAGTGCAAATAGATAACATATTCTAATGAAATCAACTGGATTTGACATTTTAAAGTTTCATAAAATTTTCTGTTTCAAAATTTATACGAGCGTTGCAGCCCCATATGAAAATTTGGAACATTTGGATCAACATCTCTTAAGGAAGATATTTTTAGCTTTTAAAATAAATTTCCTTTTTAAAAAAAAGTTTTTCCAGAGTTTATGAGAAATTAAATTTAAATTTACATGTTAAGAGATTTATAAGACCATTGACTTCACGCAATTGTATAGAACTAGCACAAATATTAGGAATATTTTAAGCGTTTAATAATCATGATATGTTTGGACTCAGTATTTTGGCTGATTTCTTAATACCAATGGAAGGAATTATGAAGTTTCAAACTGTTGGAAATATGTAATCCAAAAACATTTCTAATCTACAATGCCAAAGTACTTTGTAAGTTAATTGATAAATTGATTTTTAATAGTAATTTTGATAACTTAGTTATAAAACTGTCAAAAGCAAACCAAGTATATAGTAAGAGTCAATTATGAATTTAACTTTCTTTTTAAAAAACATTTTTTATTGTAGAATAGTATGGATGCTTTGTTTTTTGTTGGGGTTTCTGACGTAAAGTAATGTTTCTTATTCACCGTTCTTGCTTCTCCCACAGTAATATTAGTGGGAATAAATACAAAGCTAGGAGGAAGGAAAGTTAGGTCCTCATTTTTCTTTTTTTTTTTAATAACCTGTAACACTTCTCAGTTTAGGAAAGTGGAAATTTATAGGAGCTTAAACTATGCAATGAGGCATAGGAGACTAGGATTTAAGTAGACTAAATAGACTGTTTTCATTTTGTAGAAATGAACTTGTAGACAAAACAAAGAGGAAAAAAAGAAGAGAACTCTCTGAAGAACAGAAACAAGAAATTAAAGATGCTTTTGAACTATTTGACACAGACAAAGATGAAGCAATAGATTATCATGAATTAAAGGTAATAGTGTATTTTAAAACATAGTATATTTTTTCTGTGAAAATGATTTGCATTTTTGACAGTTGGCTAAGAATACATTTCTAAATATTTTAACTAAACTGGTTTTAGAAATATGAAATCATTTTAAACACTAACAGTAAAGTGCTATAATAAAATTGAATAGTACTAAATTTTCTTTTTAGAAACTCCTTTTCACATGGTAAAATGAATTGTATTTTAAATGTAAAAATACATTCCTATGGAGGGGCTTATTTTTCATTTACGTAATTAAAGTTCTTCAAACTACAGAATTTAAACAGTTCTTACTATAATCTTTGGTGATTCATTCTGTTTTTCAAATGGGGGAATGCTATTTATCTTTTAATTTGAACATATTCGTAAACACAGTCTCAACTTATTTCACTGGTGCAAACAATGTAATTGATGTGTGATATTGACACACTACTAATGGGGGGGAATATCAACTTTAAGTCCTGGAATTATTTATGAAGATACAAGATTGGTGTTTAGGGTAGTATGGATCTGACACTCAACACAACGAGAAAGGTAGCTTTTTTGTAGCTCTTTGGCTCTCTTTTCCACTTTTTTATTGTTTGTTTGTTTGTTTGTTTTAGTTACCTAGCTTTTATCTGTTTTTCCTTTATAATGTCTCTTTCATTGGTTGCCATTGTTATTATCATGGTTTGGGATCTTATTTCATGTCTGGTGCTTCCTAAATGGTTTCTTCATTTCTAGTTTGCCCTGTACTTTCATCTTTCTAAAATCCTTCTCCCATATTGTTCAATGCTTATAAGCCTTTGGTGGCTCCTTATTGTACACTGCATAAAGTTCAGATTCCTTTGATTTTTATTGAACGTTCTCCACACTTTTACTACCACCTACGTTTCTCATTTGCTAACTCCTTTTCCATCTGAGCTCTTCCCATTCAGATAAGGTAAGCTGCTCTATTCACTGTTCTCAAGTTTATTCTTTATTTTGGTTTCTTAATACCAGTCATTCTTTTCTAAATACCCTTCTGTTCCACTTTTTCCATACATCAAGGAACAACTTGAATCTCTCAAGTAAGACTTCTTTTGCCAATAGCATGTCTCTCCTTTATAAAGTAACAAGATCTTCTTTCTCTAAACTCAGGGTCATGTACTACCTGATAACTAATCATGTAGAGTCAGATGATAATTCTTATTTCAGTGTGTTTTAATCTCTTATAGTGTATAACTTTTTAATATTTATGCTATGCCTTTTTTCCATTTTAGTGGTTAATCCTTTGAGAACAAGTAACTTGTTATATCTGTGTACTATGTCAGTGTGTTGTATAGAATACTACATATATACTCTGATTTGTTTGTCATATAAAAAAGGATATATAAATTAACAAATTGCCATTTAATTTCAATAGTGAGGAAAAACTATCCCTTTGCTATTTCAGAGACATAAAACATGCAAAAGAATTGTATATTTTATTCATGTGTCATCATCTCTTAAGTTGTAAAAATTTATTTAAGAACCTGAAATCACTTTTTTTTTAAAGAATGCTTTATAATTTGCTTTTCCCTTTTAATCCAAAAGGTGGCAATGAGAGCCTTGGGGTTTGACGTAAAAAAAGCTGAGGTACTGAAGATTCTTAAAGATTATGACAGAGAAGCCACAGGGAAAATCACCTTTGAAGATTTTAATGAAGTTGGTGTGTATTTTAATAGTTTTTGTAATTAGCATTTGTTAGGAAATTATCTGGTTAATATCAGTATTTTTTTTTAATTCTCGGTTATAGAATTTTGTTAATGAACATTGCTGTATATGTGGATCTTACATAGTTTTTGGAGGGTACTCTTTATGTTGATTTTCAAAGAAAAAAGATTTATAGCTTTGCTGTGGGATTTCTCATTTTGTCTTTTGTTTTGTTCTGAAGATTCTAACCAAGATTCTCTGTAGTTATTTTATGGAAAAATGTCTTTCCAAATGTTTCTGACAAAACTAAAAGGGTGATCAAAAAATTATTTTCTCACAGTAAAACAGAAAATTTGGTATTCTCTTGTTTGGAAAATATTTCCCAAGACCATTCGGTATGTGATTTTTGTTGGCGACGTGGGAGAAGAAGAAACCTGTAGCAGCTGGTATCTTTGGCTGTAAAGTACATGCCTTCTGTTAGACAAAGCTTATGAGGGGCCACACGTTCTTGATGACCTTGATCTTGGTAAATAAAGTCCTCTGTTTAAAGCTGCCAGTGGGGAGAGGATTGTAGTAAGGGAGGCAGTTGGCAGACTAAAAGCAGGAGAAAACATTTTGAACAATCAAATGAAGATAATGTGTCATGGGCTTAATATGGTTAAACTATTATATATTGATTTTAGTGAGTTATTTATAGCATATATACGAATTCTCCCTTCTGCATATATTCAGATATATATATTCTAATATAACTTATATTTCCTAGAGTTTTATACATAGAATGTACACATATTCAGGTTTGATTTTATTATTTTTCTACACCAATGGCACCACTTTATATGGGTTATAACATAAGCATATCATATAGTTATTTTTAGATATTTTTAAAATTTAGGAACAAATTCAATTATGCTCACACACAAACCCTTTATTTTAAATATCCAGCAAGAAACAATATGAGAATAAAAAAGAAATGGCAGTTAGTACATTTGGAAAAAACAGATTCATATCATTATCTAATTTTTTTTTTAATCTGAAAATTTGAACCAAAAGTGAAGAAGAGAAAAGTTAAAGGGTAAACCTAAGCGAGAAAAAAAAAACAGCACAGAAGATCCTCAACGTATGAACTAACAGATGATTGTTTAGAGAGGCATCTTGTCCTGTTGGGGAGCATATTTCTTTTTCCCCCTCTGACTTGTAGAATTTACTTGAGAGGAAGGATGGAGCCATCTCTATTCTCCCAATATTGAAGCTCTGCTGGATTTTATGATTTTAGTCTAAGATTGTTTATTTATAGAAACAAGGCGTTAAGATATAGTGGAAATGCTACTATTAGGAAAGAGCTATAATTCAGGTACATTTGGTACAGTGTAGTGGTTTCACATGGACAGTTTGCAACCAGATTGCCTGGCTTCAGGTTTTGGCTTTGCCACTTACTAGCTGTGTTACTTGGTTGTTTTACTTGACTGTGCCTCGTTTTCAACTGTAAAATGGGGATAGTTGTATTACCTCATAGGGTTCTTATGAGGAATAAATACATTAGTATGTAAAGTCCTTAGGAAAGGGCCTAGCATATAGTAAGTACTATTAAGTATTTGTTGTTATTACTTTAAAAATAGTTTTTGTTTTATTTGTTTTAATGGCTGGAAGTAATCATATTGCATCACTGGAACATAAAAAGTCTCCATATATTTATATTTTTATTTTTTTCATATTTGTAGGCCATTTTAAGTACTGTATCATTGTCATTCATAATTTTACTAAGCATATTATTTCATCTAAAGTGAATATAACTTTTAAATGTGATTTTATTAGTCACTGTAGTCAGAGACCCATGCCATCTCCACCTTTTCCTGACCCTCCATCTTTTGTATGTTACTAGTAGGGCAGAAATACTGGATTCCTTCTAGAATAAAAGGCCATGGCTAAACTTCATCTCTGACTTTCAAAGATCAACCTTTTGGCTGGCTGAGCACGTACTTTAGCTATCCTAAGGCTACCTATTGAGAATACCAACTGTCAAATAAACATTTATTACTGTTTGGGAATCAAACAGTCAAGAACTATGTATTCTCCCTGTTTATTATTTTTGAAGAATAACTGACCACAGATGAATATATGTTTTATCCTTTGAAGGGATAAGAAATTCCAAATCAGAACATTTGATTTTTAGTTTTATGTACCATCTATTAGTTGTCTAAGGATACTGATCTACAGTATTTCTGGATGAAGTCTGACACTTAACTGGATTCTTCCCAGTGCTAGGAAAAAGTATTAGAATATATTTGATAAGTTTAGAATCTAGACAGCCTGAGGCTAGTGAGTAACATAGGTGTTTCAGGAATTGCTGCTTTAAAGTAAGACCAAGATAAGGCAGATGTTCGTACTCCATCTGTTTTTTGGTACATACTACTTATTATTTCATTGGCTATGTATAATAGAATATTGTTTTTGTTTTGCTTATTTAATAGATATTTGATAATTTATTATTATTATTTTTTGGCATTAGGTACTGTGCTGGTGTGAGGGAGGGAGTTAAAAGTTATTAGGAGATTCTTCTTTCAAGGAACTTACAATTTAAATGTAGGTGACCACGAGCTATAATTATAATTTTGTCTAGGGCAGGAATTGTCAAACTATACAGCCCTTGGGCTAAATTCAGCTGCTGCTATACACTGCCTCATCCATTGTTTACTGCTTTTGTGCCACCATGGCAGAGTGAGTAGTTTAGACAGACCTTATCCACCTCTCCCCCACCAAAAAAGAAAAAAGCCTAAAATATTTACTGTCTGGTCTTTAACAGGAAAGATTTGTCAATTTCTGATCAGAGCGATTGATGACTTTGCAGAGGGGATTTTTAATTTAGGCTGCTGGGAATGTAAGGATATCATCCCAAGAAGACTATTGTGGATGGAGTAGAGGAAGGCATTAGGCAGAGAAAACAAAGAGTGGTACCAGAAATATAGCATGTTTGGGAAACTTTAGGTACTTCCCTGCTCTAGAGGATGGGGAAATGACTAAAAAGGTAAGATTGGGCCAGGGAGGTAAAGTCTTGCGTAACACGTAGAGTTTTTGGACTTTAGTCAGCAGAGGATCATTGTCAGTTTTTAAAGAAGAGTAGATGATGTTTTTAGAAAGATAATTCTGTTTAGAGTATTAAAGATGAGTTGGAGGGAAGACAGACTGCAGGCAGAAAGTAATATGTTTTGTGCTGAAGGTGGCGAGAATGAAAAGGGATATATTTAAGAGTAAAAAAGGTAACATCCTCAGAACTATAGGATCTAATTACTGATTAGGTTTATGTGATTGAAAATGTTCAGCCTTTCAAATATGGGGAACTATCTGTTAACAATGCTCTCATCTTTTTTGGAGTGGGGCATTGACAACTATCTTGGTGCTGGTGAGAGGAGTGTGGACTCCAAAATGTTGTTTATAGTAACTGGTATGTTTGCATAGAGCCTTCCAAAAGGTAGTGAGATATATAGTTGAAGCTATATTTCTAGCATTACCTTTAATGATTTTTGATAAACTTTTAATGTGATGTTTTTTATTTGCTCTATTCATAAGTGATTTTGAGAAAGTGTAAGGTGTAACTATTTTGAGGAACTACATTTTTGATAGTATAATTAAATTATTTGAAAATAGAGCTACATGGGCAGGAAGTTGTGAAATAGATTGAACCCACCTTAACTGCCTGCATGTTAGTCGACTTATTTTCATCGAAAGAAAATGTATTTCTTCTAATTAAATTCTATTTTGTATGACAGGAATAGAACATGAAAGCACAGAGGAGAGTCACCATAAAGTTTAATGTTTTAGCTGTCCAGAATGATGAGTATTTATAGTTCCCAAGAAAAGTTGCATTCTAAGGCAAAGTATTGATAAAAGATTAAATGTACACATAAGTCTGAAGTAACTAACACAATTAAAGTACCAGTGGAATAAGAATTTATGTATCTTGGAGCCCCATCTGTTCCCCAGATCACCCTGTTGCTTCTTTAAGTACATTAATACTTTCAGCAAGCTGCTTTTTTGGTTCACCTGTCATGTAAATTATTTAATTGGTGAAAAAAATTTCTTAACACTTTTTTTTCCTTGTCCTGCTTTTTTGTTGGGACTAAATTCAAAATAAGTTGAGTATGAGCCATGGAGTTAAGTGTGGTATTTTATTTTGGTGTTATGGCTGTATATATGCCAACTCCTTTTTGACTGAATATTTATGAGCTTTGATGATTTGCATACTTATAATAATATACTTCAATTAGTTACTTGGAAGACTTTTTGGATAAAATTAATGGATAGGAGAAAAGAAAACTATTGAATGTATGTGTAGATGATTTAACATCTTGAATAGGTGCCTATTCTGAAGCTTATTCAAATATGAAATAGCAGCAAAACAATAATAAAATATTGGGGACTTGAATTTTTCCTTTTGGGTGCATCAAACATTCCTGTACTTTCCATCTATAAGCATTTGCAGGTTTTTAATGATTTCATAAACCAGTAGGATTGGTTCATTTTTAATGGCACAGTGAAAGTCATAAATACCTTTTATTATAGTGATAGACTAGTTTGCAGAATTATTTCAGAGATGTTTACTTAGATATTTTCAGATTTTTTACCTATATAACACAGATTTTTACTTCAATTTTTTTAATTGTGGCTATTAAGACTAGTAATATTGAAAGTATTAACTTTATTATTATATATTATTACATTTAGTATATTATAATGCATTGCTACTCTCAGCTATTGAGGTCTGAAATTACTCACTTAATTTTAATTACTTGTCAGAAGTTATTATTTTGCTGAACAAAATGCATGAAATCTCCTTTCCAGACTTTCCCCCCCCCCCCCGGCTGTGTTACTGCAATTAGATTTAATTCTTTTCATAACCAGTTCTCATATTTTGGAGAACCAGTAGATTCTTCTAATCATGAAGGTATCAGTGAGATTTTCATCTACTGTCTGCAATTGTGTCTATATCAATGATGCCAGTGCATTTTATTAATTTGTCAGGGCCTTGTTTGTTTGTTTTTAAGTTGGATTAAATTTGAGGAACAATTAGTGTTACTATTAAGTTTAGCCAGCAAACATCTTTTATCTAGGTAGTTTTAATTGTTTTGTTGGTATAACATCCCTCCAGCTAGATTACAAACTCCTAATGTGCTTGATGTCAGTGGAGCCTAGAACAGTTCTTGATAATAGTATACCTTACATATACTAATATGGGTATAAATATAGTTATTTTTATTTTGCCTCTGTACAATATAAGTTTTGCTTATTCTTATAATAGGATGAATTATTGATATTATAAAGATTAAATTTTAAAATATGGATTTAATTTTTCTAATTTCAGATTTATCTCTTTGGCTTTTTGGGCTCTAATTTGGCATTTTATTATCAAGCTCAGTGTTGACAGATTCACAGCTTTACTTCTCATCTAGTACTTCGTTGATTTCACAAATGAATGCCTTTGTGATTATAAAGGTTTATTTTTTTGTCTTCTTTTTTTTTAAAACTCTAGTGACAGATTGGATATTGGAAAGAGATCCACATGAAGAAATATTGAAGGCATTTAAACTGTTTGATGATGATGATTCAGGTAAAATAAGCTTGAGGAATTTGCGACGTGTTGCCAGAGAATTGGGTGAAAACATGAGTGATGAAGAACTTCGGGCTATGATAGAAGAATTCGATAAAGATGGTGATGGAGAAAGTAAGTTTGAGTAAAACATATTCTAAGTATTCCTGATATATACATCTAATAAGTTTTTCTAAAACCAAATGATTTCAAGACCCTTTGCAAACTATCTCTATTGTAATTTTTGTTCATCCTGTAATGGGCTTTTGCATAAATATTTTACAAATTCGATTTAGAATGAAGCGGACCTTTGAAACCAACTATACAGATTGTAATATGAGGTTCCACACTTCAAAAAGGTATTTACTTTTTTGGGGGGTGAAATATCACAAAATTTCAGCCACATAGTAAAATTTCAGCCTTTAATGCCTTCTTCCTCAACCTCTGTGCACTTCTAAACTGTACTAAGTTCCATTGATTCTGCCCTTCAAATGTTTTGGCTCTGCTTTATTTGTTTACTGCTGGTGTGCTAGTTCAGGCCCTAATTTTTTTGTAATTTTTTTATCATAGCCTTATTATTTTCTTGGATGCCGGCTGGGTACAGTGCTGTATGTGCTTATTGGTGCTACACATGAGAACGGCAGATGTGGTCCCTGCCCTTACTGACTTTGTAGTCTCTTGTAGCCTCCTAATTGCCCTACATGCCTATAAGCCTCTACTCTCTTCCTTATTCAGTCGGTTGATAGCATTGTTTTCCTTACAGATTTGATGATATTTCCTTATTCGAACACTTAGATTGATTCCTTAGTGCCTACAGAATAAAATTCAAAGCCTACTATGATCTGTCTTACTTTAAGTATCTAGTTTTATTTTCCACTATAGTCTTTCATTTCTTTACTTCAACCCTCACCTCCCATACATACACTTTGACAAAATACATTCTGTCTTGAAACCACTTTTTTATGCTGTGCCTTTTATCCTGCTATTCCTTAATCCTAGAATATTCTAATTGCTAATTTCTGTCTGCTAAAATGTTAGTTGTTCTCTCTGGTACATTTTAAACTCCGTTTTTCTCTCTCAAAATCCTCTCCCAACATTGGGTCTCTGTTTGTATGAATTATGAGACTTTTTTGGGGGCCCATAGCATTTAGAGGAATAAACTATTTTGACACTTTGTACACTGCCTTCTGTTAGTTATATACATGTATATATCTCCAGTTATGTTGTAAGCCCCTTAAGAGCAGTATGGAATCATACAGTGTGAAAGGCCTGAGGTTTTAGAATCATACAGACCTGCATTCGAATTGAATCTCTACCATTTACTTAGTTGCTTTGTAATTTTGTGCAAGTTTTCAACATTTTCTGAGTCTCAGTATTCCCATTTATAAAAATGAGAATGGTAATACCTTACAGGGTTGCTGTGGGTATTAAATGAAGATAATTAATGGTGCCTAGCGTTAAGTGTAAGCTTGTTTTCCTTTCTTTTTTGTCTTTACTCATCTTATGTTCTCCTGCATTTTCTTGAACATAATGAGTGCTTTAATATTTGTTGACTTAATGTCCTGAGCTGGAGTGTGTGTTACAGTAGATACATGTTGATATAGTACCCACTATACGTATATATATATATAGATATTCTTGGCAACACTGGCATGCTTTAATAATATCAGTTATAAAATATTTTGTTATACTGTATGAGGCACATGCAATCAAATTTCAGTTATTAGCTTCATTTGACATTAGAAGAAAATATCAATTAGGAAGCTGTCTCTTAAATTGAAACTTGATGTGAAACTTTGCTTAGAAAATGTGTCCATTTATTCATCCCTTGTTATATTGCTCTGTCTGTTGCTTTTGAATCTCACATTGCACATCTGTACTTCATTGCTTGAAGATTTATTTTAGTGTATTCTTAAAACATTTCTTCAGTCCTCTCTGCTTGCATTACTCCACTTTGTCACTGTACATCTGTTGCTTGGGTATCCTACTGTCATTTATTCAAATGACTTAACAGGCAAATAACATTTTTTCTCTCTTTTTTTCCAAGTATTTGGTTACAAATAAAATACAGCTGATGCGTAGTCTTTTATTATTAAGATTTGTTTCTGGGGGAAAAGGGTAGTCTTATCATATTAAAATAGTCTAATCCATTAGTTTCTAATCTGGGATGTGGGTCTCAATGGGTGGGGGGCCATTTTAGGTATTGCACGGAGTCTGGGAATTCATGTTTGCATCTAATATTGTCTGTAGATCATATGAATGACAGTATTGCACATGCATGCATATACTGTTATTTTTCATTTATATCTGTAAATACTCTTGTGAGTGATAAATATAATGACTTTGTAGAATTCATAGTAGCTATTTGACATTACTTATTTTTCGAACAACACATACTAAGTATACAGGTTGGGGCAAAAGTTGGTTTACAGTTATTTGTAAGGAAAATAATACAACAATAAATAATAATGAATAAACTCTGTTTTGTGTTTACACAACTGTAAACCTACTTTTGCCCCACCCTGTAGTAGTTATTTTGGTAAGTTCAGAAAATTATTGTTGAAAGGCATATTCACATTCAGAAACAATTATAATTACAACTCTAATCCATTTAGTCTGGCTTTGGGACACTCCTAATTTATATGTGTGTCTGCAGCTCTATATGAAATCTGTTCATTTTTGAAGAAGTAGGAAGTTATATCTTATAATATCTTGTTAATCTGATTACTTAATTTGGATTCTTTGGCTGTAATCTCTTTAGATATAACCTACTTTCTTTGTATATGTTACCTGATAAAGCTCATACTACTTTGCTGCCTTTTTTGTGGACTTTAGTAATTCTTTTGTCTTTATGAATTTTTTACACTTTTCAGTATTTAAGAGCAATGAAAATGTTTTTATAAAAACGACATTTTTTTTTTGGTGTATATTAGAATAATAAACATTATGAGTGAGGAGTTCAAGGAAATAAAGCTATAATATGAAATATAAATAAAACTGTGGTAATGATATAGAAAGAATCCCTTCTCCACCATCTCTCCCAACATATGTAAAGTAAAACACAGTAAAGTTTTTTTGAAAAATGGAAGCAACATACAAAAAGCCAAAGTAGACCATTTTGTAAATAATTGTGATGAGTGTTAACATGTATTTAGCAGTTAATATATGTTAGATTCTGTGCTTAGCATGTTATATTATAGATTATATCACTTAATTTTCATAATAGCTTTTATAAAATAAATAAAATGTTATACCTATTCATGTGTAGTATAGATTCAGGTATAGATAAGGAAACTAAAGCTCTGAGAGATTAATAATGGCCTTTCCAACATTATCACAAAGCTAATACATGGCAGAGCCAGAACTCAAACTCAGATCACTATAATGACAAAGAACGTACTTTTTACTATAACACTGTATTGCCTCTTGTGCTATAAAGTTAAATATTAATTAGGTATCTATGTTTACGGAGTTTTACAAATTGCATACTATTATAGGAAAGCAATGAATTAGTAAAATATTCAGTTGGCACTTCAGATGCTAAAATTTGTTTTTTGCCCCTCCAAAGCCAGATGGTCTCTAAGGTACTTAATCTACTTAATTTCTCTAAATTTCTTTATTTTAATGACATATGATATGATTTACCCTGTGAAATGATTGATTTATGAAAATTTTGTGTAAAAAGCAGTGTAGAAGAAAAAAGTATCATATTGTTTGATTCAGTAAATATTTTATCAAATGCCTATTTTAAGGTGGGTATTATGCTAGATTTATTAGATATAGGAACTTGATATAAGATATTGTTGATAGAGAAGATCATAAAACCAAATGTACAAAGTCATCACAGATTCTCTTAATTGCCTGAATGGTTATTGGTAATAAAGGAAGTAGTTTAATTTCCTTAACCACTTCCCTTCAGTTTTTTACTATTTTGTTTTTAAGTGTTCTGTTTTTAGGTATGAAATTATGGAATAGATTAAAATGCTTTTGAAATGCTACAATACTGTAAGGTGTTTATACGTAAATCATAAAAATTCAGTGTTTGTGGATTTAGAATAATGTGAAGTTTAATTTGAAATTCTTTACATTTCAAATGTAATACTTTACATTTGAGAGACTTGTTCTAGACCTTTAACAAAACATAAGTACTCTTTGAATATTTTAATCATAGCTATATTATGCTGTTAAAATGATTTATAATCAAATCATTCTAAGGCTGCTTTCATTATGTTTTTTCTTAAAAACATTCTCTTATTTCCTGTTTTGGTCTACATGCTTCAGTCTAGATTGACTAAATCAGGATTCTTAAATGAAGGTGTATAACAATTGTTTAAAATTTTTATATTTTATTTTATTTTATTTTTTAACTGAGGAGAGAGGGATCAGAGCTTTCATAAAACATCGAAATGTGTTCATTTAGCTGCAAAGGTTAATGATCACTACTATAACTTGTAAGATTGTTGGAAATATTTTGAGTGTTATAGGTTTTGTATTCTGTTCTATATCTGTCATCATATCTTGTAAATGATTAATACTGAATGAATGGATTCATGGTTCTTATTCACCTTTTGGAGAGCTCATTCTTTTTAACTCCTTGATAGCTTATTTTTGCACTATTTTCTGTCTTCAGCTATGTTTCTGATGGTGTTCTCCTACCTTAGCTTTCTTTCCACCTGTCAAACCAAATCCTATGTTTTTATTTTGGAGCCCAAGTCAAGATTTATTTTTACCTAAATTTTTCTCATCAATAATGATTTTTCCATTATGATGAATTTGTAGTTTTATTTTAATAATCATGATTTGTGTTATACAGCAGTTCTGTGTTTCAGGTATAAAATGTGACTAACGTGATTATTGAAATTGGTTTTCTGTGTGGTTTCTGAAACCTTTTTTATCTGTGGTATCCTTTTTTATTCCTGATATACATATTTTATCTCCTAACTTTTTTAATTAATTTTTTCTTACTCTTTATTATCAATCTTCTTACACAGGGGAAAAATATTAGACTAGTACAGTGAACATTTCTATTAATAATTCATGTGTGTGTGTATTTTTTAAAATTTATATTTAATAAAATCACATTAATATTACCCATTATGACCTGTTGTTTCTAGGTTGCTTTCTTAAACATTATGCTTTATAAGCTGGAGATTCTTACTGAATTTTATTTATAATTTTGGTAAAATAACAGTCTTCCCGGTGATCATTTCCTGTCTTTACATCTATATTTTATAGTATTATCTTTGTAATTAAGATTAAATCTGTATATTTCAAAATTATAATTTCTCTGGATACTTTTGATATATGGTGACCTGGTTTCAATGAGCTTTTCTTTAAAATAGGCTTTTAAATATATTAAAGTTAAAAACCCCCACCAATTTGACTGTTTTTCTAATGCTTATATATTTTCATCTTTTAGAATTCTAATTTATATGGTTGATATATTTAACTTATAAAGGAAGGGTTTGCTAAATGCAGTAGTAGAATAAAGATTATAGGTAGGCTTTAACCATCTAAGAAATTAAAAATTTCAAGCTTTAAAAACTATCTTTGCAAATGTAAACAAATATGATTATGATGGGCTTTTTTTAAACTTACATAATGTATCTTTTCTGTCACATTTTATGTTTTGCATTCATGCAGCTCTGTTTAATAAACATGTTCAACTTCTTAGCAAAGAAGTAAAAGCAAATATTATTTTTTTGTTTATTAAGAATTTGTATAACATTTATAGATACTTACTGTCAAATAGTAGTATTGTTCTCTGAAAAAATTTGTATTTCTGACTTACATTTTCTTTTTTACCACAGTAAATCAAGAGGAGTTCATTGCTATTATGACTGGTGACATTTAAAGAATTACAAGGAAAACACTAAGAATGTTGCAGTTATCATCTTAAATTCTATTTTTGTGCTCCAAGGCATGTAAAAAAGCACACCCCAACTTAGTTTTTTTGTGTGTGTTTCCCCCCCAAATGGACCAAAAATAAGCATCTTATGTATTCATATTTTACTACTGTTAAGTTTCTTCGTATAAAAAGTATTGTTAGCACTCTAATAGTTCATAGCTTTGTAATTATAATATAACTTTATATATATATAAAGTTTAAGAAATTGAATCATGTGGTACACATTATTTGAAGGTTTTAAATTCAGCATTAGTCACTTTTGTTTTGGTGCACGTTTTTCAGACTTTCATTAATAAAATGCTTATTTTATTAGTATTTTAAAGTTTTGTAAATTTTCTGTTTTGATTCCAAATATTTATTAACTCTCAATAGTATATTTCTTTAAATCTTTTCTCTTTATACTACTGGTTTCGGAAACAAAATAGAAATACAAATAGCAATAGAATGGCACATTTTTCCACAAGTTTAACATTTTATGTTTACATACAAGAAGATGACTCAATACAGGGTGTCCCCAAAAATGTATACACACTTTGAATAATTATTGATTCCAGTGGGTTAAATCTGAAAAGAAAATAACATCACTTGAACTATTAGCTGTCAAAGTATGTATACATTTTTGGGAGGACACCCTGTATAAGCATAATTCCTTCAGAGTAATGCCTGTCAGTTTGGAGGAGGAAAGTTTTGTGCATATAGATCCATTTATTCTAGGGTATTATGTTCTATAACACTTTTGGTGTCTTAATGTAAGTTATGACAAATATGGATATTTTTTTCTTGAACTAATTGAATCATCTAACTTCTTGATAAAGTGAAAGATTTAAATTTTGAAATTTTGACTTAAGGTAATTATCATTCAATTAAAGGTCACAGTGATGCAAATAGAAAACTGTAAGCCACAGAAATCATTTCAGGCTATGTTTTACCTGTATAAAGGAACATTCTGATTTTCTAGGAAATAGTAGAGACAGACTCTGCAGGTATTGGTGGGCTCTTCTGCCTGTAATAGTTTATGTTAGAGGGAAACAAGTGGTTATGGGAAATAGCTCATAGGGAAATGATAACTATGCTGATATTTCACTAATAATCCAGTATGGACTCTCCAGGAGGAAAGTTGTTTATTCCAGTGATCTTTCCTTAGATTTCTTGTTTTAAATGTAAAGTACAGTAATAATATGAGACACTTTAAAAGTTGTGAACCTCCTAGAAGTGTAACATAGAGAGTTATCAATTAGAAATTTAACAAAAAAATCAGTAGGAAGTAATATAACACTGGTGACATTTCAAGTTATCTAGAAAGCACGTTAATTGTTCATATTAAAATTTAAATGTGAATTAAAAATCAATGTTTATAGTAGTACAATATCCAAGGCAACAAATAGACTTAGAAATTTAAAAGTTTTTATTAGTCTTACTGATGAAATGCCTTCTATGTATGGATCACAAAATGTGTTGATTTCTAGGAAATTGAAGAATTTTAAAGAAAGGGAAGAATAAAGCACACATAAAAATAAATCTAGGCTTGCTAGTCTTCTAACACTTTATCAGAACAAAAAACTCAAGCTACTTTTTGTTACTTACAGAGATCACTTCTTTATTCTAAATATAAATACTTCTTGGGATACCATCAGTTTCTTCTATTCGTATTGTGGGTTGAGGGAAGTGCTCACCTAGTTGTTTATGTTTGTGGACAGTTTCTCCTACAGAAGGGTATAAATTATGCTCAAGTGTCTTCCAGTGTTAATAATCAGTAACTGAAGAGTTAAAGGCCAGTAAAATTGGCTTTAGTAGATGTGGCAAGAAGAAGAAAGGAGTGAATTTGCTTTAGAAAAGAGGAAAGTGGAGGTGAGTATTAGTCATATTTATCATTATAGTTGTATTTGTCATGCAATAGCATTTCCTGATATAAGAAAATATCTGTTTCTTGCTAAACTTGCCTAGTACATTGCTGTTTGATGTCCTGGTAAGCTTTGATAGTTTGGGATTTGTCAGCTAAGATCTTTCTCTTAACCTTTGTTTTAACCCAACAAAGTCCACTTTCTAAAGAAGCTATGTCCCTATTAGCAGTTCTTAGATTAGCATCTGGAGGTAGGTAGTTGTGATGGAGGGAAAATAAGAAACATATTTGTTACATACTTAATATATCATAGAGTCTGTTCTAGGTTTATTTAATCCTGTATTGCAAGACATTCATGCAGCACTTCTAATGGGAGACTTTCATATTTTGTTGTGTTAGTGTTAATGGCCTTCAGTTAGCTAACACCACAATGGGTAGACTCCAGTTGAATGACTAATGGCCTCAACTCCGTTAGCCATCCATCTGGCACTAGACTCTGGAGGTAAATTCTCTCAGTTTACTAGTGATGTATTTTTAAAAAACGATTATTTACAGTGTTCTGAAGGCCAACGTGAAGAAGGAAAAAAATCACTTAAAATTTGTAATTGAATTTAAATTATATAAGTAATACATAAAGACATTGTATAAAGTAAAGGGAAAAAATTATTTTTTTTATTTTTTAGCCCCCAATCCCATTCTCATTCCTTTCTGTATAGTATCAGTGGCAGTTAAACTTCAGACAGGAAGAAAAGAGCACAACTATATATTTTAACATAGTATAATATAAGAAATAATTTAAATTGGTACTGAAAAACCAAATAATCAGAAGGGAATACTGAGATAGTAAACTGCAGGAAGCAGCTACCACTCCTAGAGCTGAGGGAACAGAAACTAGAAGCTTGGAGGAGAGGTTTTGTACAGCAGGGACTCTGGGGCACTGGTAGGTGGTGCTATTGACGGAAAGAGGAGGCTGATTTGGGAAATGCTGAGAAAATGCCAGAGCCTGGAACCAAGAACTCAGTGGAATGAAGATCAATTGCCCTGGGGATGCTGACAGAAATAAGCACATAGGAAATAGCAAGATTCTTTCTGCCTCCTGCCCTCCTGTTTCACTCTTCTAGTTCTATTATAGCGGAGACTTACAAAAATGTAACTGTAACTGGTAAAGAAGAAATGTAGTTTACACAGTTTCCAATTCTAGTATTAAACAGTTTAGTTTAGAATAGTGGTTTGGAGCAATGGGGAGAAAATAGCTTAATAACCAGCACAATAGGTCATCTATTTTATCATCTGAACTCCGGGATGAGTGAAGACAACAGGTGTAATTCAGAACTATCCTGGGCAAACTAGGAGATATGGTTACCTGATCTCTGGGAATAATACCCATTGTTATTTTAGAGATTATTTCAACTTGTTTCTTTTGTGCTGACATGAAAGTATAGAAATAAGATTTTTTGCATGAATATTCTATGCATTCTGCAGCTAAGTTTTATAAAGGAAATATCTTTTTAAAAATTTAGTAACATTAAGCGCTGCTGTATTCCAGGCACACATAGGTATTTACATACATTATATATTTTAATCTTAATAACCTGGGGTAGATACTTTTGGATTGTCTTTATTTTATGCTCAAAAAAATCAAAGCTTAGAGAGTTTAAGTAATTTGTTCAAGGCAACAGGAATTGGAATTTGATCCTAAGCTTTCTGACTCCAGAGCCCACTCATAACCACTAGATTTTCTGTCTTCTTACAATGACTTTTGTCAACTAGTTCAAGGTATAAAGGATCAGACCTTTAAACTACAAAATTAAAAGGTAGAATCTGGAATTGAGAAGCTCAGCAGCACAAGCATTTATTAAACACTTATGCTTAATCTAGCATGGCATTCATTGTATTGTGTTGTTCTGTGTGAGTTAGTGTTTGGTGCCAGATCTCTGCAAGCTAATAATCCTAGATAGTCTATATTTTTATTGTCACGAAGGCAACACATTGAAAAAGTAGATGTTTGGGAAAGAAATATATTAATTGCAAAGACAGTATTATGCAAATACTGAGAAATATGTTTTGAATAGTGAAGGCTCATAAAAGGTTTGTATTTTGAGCGTAAAATTTAGGAAAACATTTTTTCAGTTAACCTTTGTGGAAAAGATTTTATTTTAGAGGACTGCTTGAATGAAGAAAGAACTCTTCAATCTTAGTAGGAAATGGAAGGAATCTTGGGTTTAGGCATATGATTGAAAAAAGGATATGTGAGAGGGTCTTTGAGGCATCAAGCCGAAGTATAGGAGGAGGGTTTATGGACCTGGATCTAAGTCTAAAGCAAAGTTCTTGGTAGGTCTTAGTGGAGGTAGATTGGTCAGGGAGGGTATCATTTTAATAATGGAATAATGAATTGGTGAATTGTTCAGGATTTGGGTTGCAAGCAGGAATTCTTGGAATGAAATATGGCAGTCATCTGGATGACAGCTTAGTTGGGTCTTGGAGATCTTGGTTAGACTAGGCTCACCCATTCAATTGATACAGGTAATTTGTCTACATTTCCTGATTTTGTATTTAGTCATCGTCATCCTATAGTTAAAGCAGTCATTGGAAAGTTCATCCAGAAACCCTATGGAAGATTGCCAAGTTAAATCTAAAAGTAGTGAAACCAAATCTGGTTTATCCAAGAATATATATTAGAATTACCTCTGTGTACTCTGAATATTAAGTATAATTATCAGTACCTTATTGTCTACAAAAAATCCAAATTATCCTTTTCTTTAGAACTCTGGAAATCTTTGTGTCTTGTGCTATTCTGAGAATATGTAAAAAATTTTTTATTATGTAATTTTCAGAAGATTACTGACCTTTTATAGAATCAAATAGCAGGCTACTCCCACTTTTTACTTAATTAAAATATTTTTAAAATAAGTTTTCTTTATTGCATAATAAAAAAAAATTGGGGATGCTTAATAGAACCCCTGGCGTCCAGCATCTCTAATTTTAATATGCTTGTAACATTTGTCCAACACACCACTGTGTTCTCTGAAAAGAGGGATCATTTTCACTCTATGGCATTACCGTAGACTGCTTATCCTCAAGATCTTTCAAAAGGTCCTTGTAAACCTGACAGCTAGGAAATGTGTACTGTTGTAGAAAATAAATTCTGGTGATTCACTGATGCAAGTCTACTCCTGATGGATGGCTCTTTAGGGTAAAAATCACTCAACATATATCAGCTAAATGCTAAATGATAAAAAATATTTTCGAAGCATATTCCTTACCATTGAGGACCTTCTTAAATTTAACAGCAGGTTAAAGATTTGGAGTTGGCCTACTGAGGAGCAATCTTTCATTAGAAAATAGGCACTTTGCTTGTATTAAAAGTTCACATATTTAAAGTCTCTGCCAAGCAGGTGGACTTAAGCATACTTTAAACAAAGCCCACATTTTCCTTGTTCATTTTATATTTAGATAAAAATGTTCAATTAAATCTGAGATAGTTGGCCAAAACTCCATTTTCAGGAGACTTTTTCTTTAACTGTGTTGCTGGGAGATAATTGTTACTAATTTAAGTCCTAAGGGATGGTGGCATGTTTAATATTGTCAATAAAAACAAAATAACTCCCTCAAAGGAAAAATGAAAGCAGCAAGATTTGGGTTCTAAGAATTTTCTTTACAAAATAAAATTTTGTTCATATCTAGTTGGTTGGTTTCACTGTTATAGCAAAGATTAAAAGAAAAAAAACTGGGAAAGAAATTTTAAAACTAGAAAATTTAAATTAATTCTAATTGCATCTTTTGATTTTGAGGAAAAAAGAATTGGACTATACTTAGGAAAATGTTTTGTGAATCTCAAAATTACATTAAAGTACAGATTGTTATAATTAGGCTTGTCATGTAGTTGGAATTATTAGTCTATGGGCCCAAGTAACCTATAGTTTTACAGTCTAATTCTGGGAATTCTGGGATCTCCAAAGTACCTAGCAGACTATTGGGTGTACCCAGAACAGGTAGCTAGGGTATTGCTTGGTGGTAAATTCTAAACTCACATTAGTTTTTCCTTTGGTGTATTCATAAGCAGATGAGCAAGCCAAGTGTTCAGTCCATTTGAAGGAAATATATTCTTAGGTAATCTGAGGTATTCCAAAATAGAGAACTTATGTATCATACTGTTTTCATTTGATTAAAATAATAATACTGTTAATTATTTCCATTTGGTTGAAATAAGCTTAAAATCATAACACTTTTACAGGAGTTATTACGGTCAAAAGATTTTAAAAAAATTATCTTAAGAAAGCTAATCTTGATTCTTAGCAGCTATTAGGGTCTTCACTTCTAAAGGCAAACATTTCTTAAAGAGTTTTTTGTTTTTATTTTATTTATAATTTATATCTTGTCTTTTTCCAAAGAAGAATTTATAGCAAACTTCTCCAGAACAAATACAGTAAGATTATTAAATTAAAAACAATAGATCGCAAACCAATAAAAGGAAGAAGAGACAAATTAGAGTCATCTTTGGTTATTCAGGTTTAATTTGAAAGAGTTTTCAAATTAACTGTGGCTAAGGCACAGCTGAGACCTGGAATAAGCTTCGCTCCCCATCACAAATTGCTGTGTTTTTACCACTTTTGCTCTCCTCTTTTCCCCCTTGTCTCCCTGGGGCTAGAAAAGTGCTGAGTTAACTGAGAGAAATCTCTGGTTGAAATGGGGGTAAGAACCTACAGCAGCCTCTCCTCTTCTCTAGCACATTGCCTCCAACTCCCAGCACTATAGAGGGAAAATGCTAGACTCCTGCTATGCCTTAGTGCTGTTAATCTACAAACTAGTTAACCTTTTTCTACATAATCAAGAAACTTGTTCCAGGACCCCAGACTGGGGTAAAAGATAAGTGAGGGATGAGAGGTAAAAGTACTTGATTTAGAATATGACTTAGAGTATCGATGTAGATGTTTCTGAAGTGCAAATTAAGTCACATACTCATTATTTGCCAATGATATATCCCATATACTACTTTCTAAAGAAAATCCAGAAACATGAAATTAAAGGAAATTAGGAGGGTTATATGTGACCAAAATATGGCTCAGGATTCTGATAACTATTGAAGAATACACTAACCAATAGCTAATCAGTAGCTACCCTGGATTCCTAAACCTCAAGGAAGCCAGAGATTTAGGGGTGATGTGGGAAAAGCTGGCAGGATTTATAGGGAAATGATGAGTTGCAGGGAGACAGTGATGGAAAAACAACTGCTGAGTAGTTATTGGCTGTGTGTTCAAGTAATTTATAGATTTACAATATGACCTTGAATGTTCTGGTATTTCCAGGACCTCTAAGGTGTGGGGAACAGCTAAGGAAAGGTAATACTACCTAAATTTCATTTTTTTCCCCTCTTGAACTGACTCTTTGACCTCTGTTTTCAAAGGGCACGGAATGAAATCTGAGTTCCATACTTTTTAAGGTAATTTTGGGTAGGCAGCCACTGATGGAACTAAATGGGAACACCTGGCTCTGGTTTTATTTCAATACTTTCCTGTTTCATTCATGCATAGAAGAAGTTGACACACTATTTTCTTCCATTATATATCACTTACTAGGGTATCAGCTCATGTAACCTAACAATGGAAGTGTATCTCTTGGTACTTCAATTTGGTAGTTTTCTTGTGAGTTTTCAGTGACTAATGATTGTCCTTTTGTGTCTAAGGACCCATTTGTCTTGTATGCATTAATAGATAAAGACCAATGAGAGGAATCATTAGCTAGATTCTTGTAATCTATAAATCTAATTTTTTAAAGCTTCACTATGATCCATATTTAGTGTGTTAAATCTATAACTAAATATGTTTTGAGGATGTTCTTTTTAGGGGGAGCGGTTTTGATTCTGGTAATTATGAATGTATAAAGAACAAATTTACATGTAGAACAGATGACAGTCAATCCAGAGGCTTTCTAACCTCCTTTACTCAGACAACTCTTCAGCCTTTCCCTATGCATTTCTTCAAGGAAGAATGTACTTGATCTGACTGTTCAAATTACAGTAGTGCTTTGGAAAGAGAGAAAAATAGGACAAAATATATTTTCAACCTCACTGGTGGGACCTATTGCTGTAACTAAAAAATTGAGTCTGAGAAAGAACATGCATTTCACATGACAGTTACATGATATTAATTTTTATTTTTTAAAGTATACACACATTAAAAAATGCCTTTGTATTCCACATAATGGTATATATCATAATTTTATTTTTATATTACATATAAAATTTAAAGAGAAAAATACAAAAGTAAGATGAGATCCTTAATTGTTAATCTTTATTAGTAGAATGACTGTAAGATGAAAATATAAATTCTGCCTTTACTTGAGAATAATTTTCAAAATATTTATAGGATGACCTACATAAGCAGAAAAAAATCTTTTTCATAAAACATGTTTTGAATTTTGCCAACTTAGTATGTTTTATTCCCTACTCTACTGGCTTTTATCTGGGATTTAAAGGCTTACAGTTTTGATGAAATATTTTCATTCATACTAGATAACCATAAAAATGGGTAAGTTCTGTAATCACAGAATTGGTAAATCTTTTTGCTTTGCTTCTAGTGGTGAGGATGTTCTCTTTCATGCTCTCAGACTACACATACTTTCTTAGTATCAGGTACTATCTTATTTGTTTATTTTATCTCTTATTATTAATTTTGTTTTATAGTTTAAGTAATTTCATTTCCAGATTCTAGGTGTTTTTACCTGACCCATGTTACTCCCCTCTTTCTGATTTTATTGGTTAAAAGTAATTTGTATTAGTGGTTCTTGGTGAACGGCATTGACAGATTCGGTGGGACAAATACTACAGCCTCATTTTTTAGATCGGGAAATTGGGGCCGAGTGTGGTTACATTACTTGACTAATGTAGTGTACTTTGCCCTCTGATATTAAGCCCGTTATTTCCTCTACATAGCAAAGCCAAGATTTTAGCATATCCCAGATAAATAAGGACTAACCACTGTTTAAAGCGTATTTTCTCAAACTGGAGTAGTGAACTCATAATTTGGATTAGTGTGCCTTCTGACCAGACATGGTCTTCCACTGTCCCTAATAAATACCAATACAAGGCATTTTAGATGAGCAAGGGATATTTTCCTAGATACCCTAATACATATTTGGCTTAACAACATTGTAAAGATGCCTATGAATTTTTTGCATGCACTCATGCACAGTTGTTCTCCCCAGAGAAGAGCTTTCACTGCCTTGTGAGGAATGGAATGCAACTGAAGCAAAAGGGAATGAAAATGTGTCTTAAACATGTGAAAAGTTTTACTTGTACTAAGAGAAATGCAAAGTTACTACACTGAGATACCGCTTTCACCTATTCATTTATTTTTGTAATTCACTCTGGTAAATGCTAGGAGATGGAGGAAATAAATAAAGCAGATATTCTTCTACTGTTGGAATTAATAATTGGTACAACCACCAGAGAGGACAATTGATAATATCTATTAACATGGGCTTATTATAGCAAAAAATAGACATGCCCCCTGATAGGAGGTTAATTAAGTGGAATACTATGCAGCTGTCAAAAACAATTAGCTCTATACTGATACACAAAGAGCTTTAGCAATATTCAATGAAAACTGTTAAGGTGCAGAACAGTATTTTTTACGTAGAAAGGGAAGAATAAGAATACACATTTATATTTCCTTTTACATAAAGAAACTCTTGAAAGATAGACAAAGGTCCAGTAAAAGTGATTACCTGCTTAGGATTGTAGGTAAAAGAGGCAACTGGGTAACTGAGGAACAGGTAGGAGAGACAGTTACTTTCTTAGAACCATGAGAATATTCTCCTATTTTAAAAATGCATGTGTGAAAAAGTGAAAGGAAAAGAATATGTAAGTAGAAGATTAAGTGCTGCCTGGCTGGGCGTGGCTCAGCGGTTGAGCATTGACCTAGGATCCAGGAGATTGAGGTTCGATTCCCGGTCAGGGCACATGCCTGGGTTGCAGGCTTGATCCCCAGTCGGGGGTGTGCAGGAGGCAGCTGATCAGTGACAACTCTCTCATCATTGATATTTCTCTCTCTCTCTCTCTCTCCCTTCCTCTCTCTGAAGTCAATAAAGACATATTTTAAAAAAAAATTAAGTGCCTGCATATACTTTGCTTTCCAAAATGACAGTAAAGGGAAATTTTTTTAAAGGCATACACTCACAGGACAGAGAGAATGTGAGAGAAAGAAAGCAAATTTTTGGAAGCTGGAGAGCAGATGAATGAATGGTACTGACTCAGCAGACCTAGAAAAGCTAAATTCTTTGCTGACAGTGCAAAGAGCTGACAGGCTTTCACATTGTAGAATATCCAAAAGGTTCCAGGCATCTCTGGAAATGAGATGGAAGGTGGGACTAAAAATAGAATTGTTTGAAAGCTTCTATAAGAAGCAGTTAAATCCCCAATTGCACAGCCAGGCAAATTCCCTTTCCCAATCTTCAGGTTTAGTCTCTGGAGTAGGGAAAAAACAAGCATCTCCCCCCGCCCCCCAAAAAATAAAAAATCTCTGGATCTCTGGATTGAGATGTACCAGGAAGAGGTGGGGAAGGGGCAAGTAACTTGCTGAAAACAAGGTGATTGAGAATTTGCATACTGAATATCAAGACCTCCCTCACTTCTCTTTTCCCACTTGGCACCCAGATAGTTGACAGTCCAGTCTAGGTCAAAGATGCTTCATTACGAAATCTCACCAGTCAAGAGAGAAGACATCTGAGGAACCCAATGAAATGACCAGCCAGACACCCTGCAGTAAAGCTTACAATTGACAAGTGCTAACATGAATTTAGGGCTTTCAAATTTTTTTTATGTAGCTCACTCTTAAATATGCAAAACCAAAGATCACTGAGTAACTGAGGAAAGCTCTTAACATGAAAGATACGGACTGGTGGATGCTGTGTTGCACTGCTCGGATCTGCCTTTGAAGGACTTAAGGCATCTTTTCCTCCAGCTGCTGGTAATATTGACTATTGAGGGCTCATCACTGAGTGGCCAAAACGTGTCACTTTGCCCAGGGTTACGTTCTCTTCCCGGAGGAGTCTACGTCCAGACTGGTTAAGAGGTGGGGTGTGTGAGGCATGAAGACGTGGTTTACTTGCCTTAATGGGAACAACAATTAGGAACAATTCCATCCCAACTCTAGAGCTCCCTGTGGGATTGACTGTTACAACTGCATTGCAGTTTAGGTCTCAGTCGACCCAATGCTGGCTCCCTCACCCTCTTCAAGGTATTGTTTCTGAAGGTACTGCTCGATTAACCATTTGCCCTAAGTCTAGGTCTCAGGAAACCCTTCCTGCAACAGATCCAAAGCAAGTAAACAAAAAAGTGGAAAGAAAAAGAATAGCCTTAGATAAAAGAAGATATTACATGCATTGTACAAAAGCAAGATATCATAGATGAAACATTGAAAGAACGTGAAAGAGCTTCTGGAAATTAAAAATTATGGCAGAAATGAAAAAAATAGAGAAGTTGGAAGATAAAGTTGAGGAAATCTCAGAAAGTAGATCAAAAAGAGGAAAGAAAAGGTGTTATGAAGGTTAGTCTAAATATCTGACATTTGAATAAAAAAAGTTTCAGAACAGAGAAAATGGGTGTCATGAGAGAGAATAAAGGGAAAGCAATCATCAGCAAAATAATATTTCTTGAACTTAAGGATGTGTGTTGCCAGGCTGAGTGCTTGGTCCAATTATGAACATAGGGCACTTCATAGCAAAATTGCAGAATACTGGGGGCTGGTGGAGACTGGGGAAAGATGATCCTGTAAGCTTCCAGAGAGAATAGATAAGTCACATACAAAGAATTAGAATACAATTTTTTAATGTATTTTTTTATTGATTTTAGAGAGGGAGGAGGAGGGGAGAGAGGGTGGGTGGGAAGAGAGATAAACATTGATGTTAGAGGGAAACATCTATTGGCTACCTCCCATACGTGCCCCGACCAGGGATCCAACCCACAACCTAGGTATGTCCCATGACTGGAAATCAGACCCACAACCTTCCTGTGCACAGGAGAATGCTCCAACCAGCAGAGCCACACTGACCAGAGCTTAGGATGATTACTCAACAACACACTGGAATATTGAAGACTATGAATCTATGTTTGAAATGGTAAAAAACAAAGCAAACTTCCAAGCTAACACTCTACACACAGCTAAACTATTAAGTGTGAGCTAGAATAAAGACTTTTACAGACCTATAATTTCTCAAAAAATGTCTCTTCCCATTTGTCCTCTCTGAAAGCTCTCAAAAGACATACTTCCCTAAAAGGAGGGAGTATATTAAGAAACTTAAAGGTGTATTTGAGTGTGCCATGTGTGTGTAAGTAAATGCTCATCTATACTGAGAAGTAGCAATACAAGAATGGAGCATACTTTAGTATTATGAACATGAACTTTGGGTTCTGCCTACATTTGAAGCATAGCTTTGTTACTTTCCAGCAGTTTGAACTTGGCCAAGTTACTTGACTTCGTGCATGAGTACTCATCTGTAAAATGGGGGTAATACACACCACACAGTTCTGAAGGCTGTGAGGATAGCATATATGTGAGCTGAGAACACCGCCATACAGCTCTATAGTAACTACTATAGAAATATTTTCAGTTTGTTATCTGTGTTGCTCCACCAAATTCATATATGTTGAAGTCCTAACCCCCGGTACCTAGAATGTGACTATTTGGAGATAAAGGCCTTTAAAGGGGCAGTTAAGATGAGGACTCTAATCTGACTGGGGTCCTTATAAGAAAAGATTAGAACATACAGAGAGAGACACAAAGGATGCATCAACATGGAAAAGACCAGGTCAGGACATAACATGTCCTTCTCACAGATGACATACAGAAAAGGCAGACATTTTCAAGTCAAGAAAAGATGCCTCAGGAGAACCAAACCTGACACTTTGATCTTGGACTTTCTTGCCTCTAGAACTGTGAGAGAACAATTTCTGTTATTTAAGCCACCCAGTCTGTGATATTTTGCTATGGCAGTCCCATCAAATGGATACCTAAAGATTCAATTTAAACAGCTGAGAGTAGTTGCCTCTGGGAAGCAGGATATGATGGTAGGGAAGAGGGATTGGTTTTTTAAAAACTGAAAACTTTGTAAACTCCTCGACCCATTAAACCATATGTATTTATAACTTTGATTGAACACACACAGGCAGGGTCTGAAAAATCAGTTATCTCTTATCTTTTTTCATCGGAGTGATTAAGAACTCTCTGGGGTTCCATATATTTTCCTTTTCTGACCTCTGTTTTCTCTCCCTGTGGCCCTTTTGACATTTTTATCCCAGGGAAAGTTTAATTAGTTAGTGTGCTTTTGGTTGCAAGTAACAGAAAGTCAGCTAGAAGTGTTTCACTGTAAGGAAATATTCTACTACATAAAAAGAAATCTTGAGATGGTTGGTCCTAGGGAGGGTGTCTAGCTCAGTGGCTCAATGACATTATTAAGAACCAAGTTTTTAGTCTTTATTCTGGGGTGCTATTCTTAACATGCTGGCTACTGTCCTCATAGGTGCAAGATAACTGGCTACAGCATTGCCGGGCCTCATGTCCTCATAAACAATGTCCAAAGGCTGCATGGGAGAAGAGAGCCCTCGTATTCATGTTTCTCATTAAGAAAGGAACATTTTGTCAAAAGCCCCCAACATTTTCCCCTACCATCTCAATGACCATAACTGTATCACATGCCATTCCTAAACTAAGTAGCCAGAGTAATGGAAATACCAGGGCTGGCTTAATCCAAATAATACTCTCTGAAGATGAGGAGGGGCTCAGGCTCCCCTGAAACACACCTCTGGCCCATACTTGAATAAAGTCAGGATTATATTAGCAAGGAATAAGGGAGGAAAGGGGCCAATGCCATGGGAAAAGAAATATACATGTTAGGTTCTGTGAGAGAGGAAGAGAGCAAAAGGTCAGAGATGAGTGTCCTGGTTCCTCACGTTCAGGTTTAAACTTAGGGATGGGCTTTGTAGGCAGAGGTTAAGGTTGACAGAAACACTTTGATTCCTAGTGAAGGGACGCTTTAGTCCTGGCATCTCAAGATATAGCGTAGGAAATTGCAAGTCTTTTAGAGAAGTCTTGAAATTGGAATGAAGCCACAGCCAATACATCACTGTGAAAGAGACTCCATGGCTGAAGAATGGGGCTAGGTGAAGGGTCTGCTATTGTGTGTGGGTTCCATATAATCTGAAATTCCTGTAGAGGGTGGACTTTATACCTGGAGACTGTGGTTGAGGCCAGGGACTTCCTGGGAGGCATCCAAAAGAATTGACAAAACCTGCTGCACTACTGGGAGCTCCCCTAAGCCACTGCCTGAGGATATGAAAGCTTCCCTCTGCCTCCATTCTCTCAGAAGGTGAAAGGAGAAGGAAGGGGGAAGGAGCAAGGACGGTGAAGAAGTCCTGATAGGAACTTTGAATTTTGCTTGGACTGAATATTCACAGCTTAAAGTACAAATAGACTGAATTATATTTAATGGGCAAATTTCTCTCATCAATAGTAATGGAGCTCCAGAAAAAAAGATTGGTTATAGAGAAAAATGACCATCCCCCCCCCCCAAGGTATGTGAATTTTGGCCTTGCTGTATTTTACATATTTTAGGATTATCTTTCTTTTTTCACCTTTTGGGGGAACATTGTGGGAAAGTGGAAAAGGAAAGAAGGAATGTGAAGATGGAAGATAGAAGAAGGACCGTGAGATATACATAGTGCACTGGAGAAATGGCTCATTGAGCCAGACTTACTTGGTTTTAGAGAACATCAATTAGGATTATATAAAAACGATGTAAAAATTATTTAGGTAACCACTTTGCTCTAAAAACTTGATATGCTTAATAAAATATTTTAAGTGTAAATAAACCAAATATGATGTCATTTAACTGAGTTTTTAAAAAAGGGAGTCATTAAAATGTTTTTTATGATCTAAAGATAGCCATGATTCAGTACAGAAGCAAGCAGCCAGGTTACTTATATTTATTTTGTTTGCATTATGTTTTCTCTTTACTACATATGTTTAACCAGGTGGAAAATTTCTGTTTTTGAAAACAAATATAACCTGGTCAGGAACTGAATTTACATTCTAATTGCATTCATAATAAACCAGGAATATTATGGTTAAACCTAGCACCTAGTTGAAACTCAACACATGTATAACAATAAGATTTGTTGGCCAAAATGTTGTAATAGCTACTAAAAATACATGAATAAATTTTAATTTCCGGACAGGAAATAACAGACATACAGTGAGTATTGGAGCACATGTATCATTTGAACAGGTGCCAGAGTTATGCAGCTAAAGATTAAAGTGTGATTTAGAGATATATTCCACTTTGTATGCATGGGCATTGCCTCCATTAGCATTAATAGTATTTACATGCACACAGTTAGAGCAGAGAACTGAAATTTGTTGAAAGGCAAAGGAGGAATGATTTTTTAACTTTGCATGTAATTCTGGGAGCGTGGGACTATGTTATTAAAAGCTCTGTAAAAGGCCTTAATTTAGGAACTGAGATATAGAAGCTGTATATCAAACTGCAGCACTACAAGTATACTTTGTGTTATTAGAGAAAAGTGAGTCAGACAAGCTAAAGAATTTGTCGAAGGCTGTTCTGGGATCGTGGTACTGTGTAGAAAAGAGAAACAATATGTGGATATTGGATGTGGATTAATTTGAGGAATATGAACAATTTTTCTTTTTCTTTTTTCTTTTTCTTTTTTTAATATATTTTTATTGATTTCAGAGAGAGGAAAGGAGAGGGATAGAGAGAGAGAAACATCAATGATAAGAGAGTCATTGATCGGCTGCAGCCCACAACCTGGGCATGTGCCCTGACCGGGAATCGAACCCGGATTGCCTGGATCCTAGGTCGACGCCCAACCCCTGAGCCACGCCCGGCCGGGCCTGAACAATTTTTAATCTGGGACAAAATGTAATTGATGCTATTGTGACCATTAGTGGGTGCACACACACACAGACACACACCAGTTACTTATATTACCCGTGTTCACCTATAAGCATCTGTTTCAATCCCAGGCTTTAAGAAAATATAAATATTTTCAGCCTATTGGGTATATTACCTTTTCTTGCTTCAAGATTATCTAATACATTGTTGAATCCTAAAGTCCCAAGGAAATTTGGGGGGGAATTAGAGGGAAAAGTAAATTTGTATCCTTCGCCCATCTACTACTTCCCAGGAAATGGCTCTCATTAAATGCACCTAGTGAGTATCAGAAAGAAATAAATTAGCTAAATAATGAATTAGACCAAGATGACGACAAGTGATAGATTTAACTTTCTGTGGGAATAATCATATTTGAAAGTACAGTTTATTTTGGAAAGCCCCTGGGCAATACATTCATTCATTTGGCACATTCTTAGTGAATGTCTACTATGTGCCAGTCACTTCTGGCTTTGCTGACCCAGAGGCAAATAAGATAAAGTTACTGACCTAATAAATTTTATAAGTGAACAATATGCATTAAGAACTTCAAAAATGTCTACAATTTTGACTTAGTTATATTTTAATTAATCTAATTCGATAAATACTTAAGATTAATGTATATAAATTCACATTGAATCACTATCAAATGCCTAGATACTTTTGCATATATTTTGAAATTCTCTATAATAAAAAATGGATATCTCTGGCTAGTGAATAGAAATATTTTAATTGTCCTGATGCTTTTCTCCCCCTTCTGAAGTTTCCAACTGTACATTGCTTTTTATTATTTTTTTAATTTTTTAAAATTTTTTATTTTTAGGACCATAATTTTTTTTTTTTTAAGTTTCTTTATCTTTATTGCTGAGAATATTACAGATGTCCTCTTTTTAACCCCACTGGTCCCCTTCACCCCGCATCCATCTCACCCCCAGGCATTCCCTATACCAATGTCTGTGTCCATGGGTTATGCTTATAAACATATAAGTTATTTGATTAGTCTCTCTCCACCCAAAACCCCTCCCCACCTTCCCTCTGAGATCCCTCAGTCTGTTCCATGCTTCTATGTCTCTGGATCCACTTTGTTCATCAGTTTATTTTGTTTATTATATTCCACATATAAGCGAGATCATTTGGTACTTGTCTTTCTCTAACTGGCTAATTTCACTTACTATAATATTTTCTAGTTCCCTCCATGCTGTGCCAAAGGATAAAAGATCCTTCCTCTTTACAGCTGCATAGTATTTCACGGTGTAAATGTGCCACAGCTTTTTTATCCACTCATCTACTGATGGGCACTTTGGCTGTTTCCAGATCTTAGCTATTGTAAATTGTGCTGCTATGAACATAGGGGTGCATAATTTGATTGGTATTTCGGGTTCCTTAGGATATATTCCTAGAAGTGGGATCACTGGGTCAAATGGCAGGTCAATTTTTAATCTTTTGAGGAACCTCCATACTGCTTTCCATAGTGGCTGCACCAGTCTGCATTCCCACCAGCAGTGTACTAGGGTGCCCTTTTCTCCACACCCTCTCCAGCACTTGTAGTTCGTTGATTTGTTGATGGAGCCATTCTGCCAGGTGTGAAGTGATACCTCATTGTGGTTTTAATTTGCATCTCTTTGATGATTAGTGACATTGAGCATTTTTTCATATGTCTCTTAGCCATTTGTATGTCTTCTTTGGAGAAGTGTCTATAAAGGGTCTTTGTCCGTTTTTTAATTGGATTGTTTGTCTTCCTTTTGTTAAGTTGTATGAGTTCCTTATATATTTTGGATATTAACCCTTTATCCAATGTGTCCCATACAGTGGGCTCCCTTTTTGTTTTGTTGATGGTTTCTTTTGCTGTGCAGAAGCTTTTTATTTTGATGCAGTCCCATTTGTTTATTTTCTCCTTAGTTTCTCTTGCCCTAGGAGGTGTATCAGTAAACATATTGCTACAAGAGATGTCTGAGATTTTACTCCCTATGTTTTCCTCTAGGATTTTTATGGTTTCATGCCTTACATTTAAGTCTTTTATCCATTTTGAACTTATTTTTGTGTATGGTGTAAGTTGGTGGTCTAGTTTCATTTTTTTGCATGTATCTTTCCCAGCACCATTTACTGAAAAGACTGTCTTTACTCTATTGTATGTTCTTGCCTCCTTTGTCAAATAGTATTTGACCATAATGGCTTGGGTCAATTTCTGGGTTCTTTGTTCTGTTCCACTGATCGATATGTCTGTTCTTGTGCCAGTACCAGGCTGTTTTGATTACAGTGGCTTTGTAGTATAACTTGATATCTGGTATTGTAATCCTCCAACTTCTTCTTTCTCAAGATTGCGGTGGCTATTCGGGGTGTTTTTTGGTTCCATATAAATTTTCCAAGTGTTTGTTCTAGATCTGTGAAATATGCTGTTGGTATTTTAATAGGGATTGCATTGAATTTATAGATTGCTTGGGTAATATGGACATTTTTATTATGCTAATTCTTCCAATCCATGAACATGGTATATTTTCCCATATGTTCATATCTTCCTCTATTTCTTTTTTCAGCATCCTGTAGTTTTCCGAGTACGGTCTTTTACATCTTTGGTTAAGTTTATTCCTAGGTATCTTATTTTTTTAGTTGCAATGGTAAATGGGATGGGTTTTTTTAGTTTCTGTTTCTGAGAGTTCATTATTGGTGTATAAAAATGCCATTGATTTCTGCGTGTTAATTTTGTATCCTGCTACTTTGCTGAATTCATTTATTAAATCTAGTAGTTTTTTGGTGGGATCTTTAGGATTCTCTATGTACAATATCATGTCATCTGCAAATAATGACAGTTTTGTTTCCTCCTTTCCAATTTGGATGCCTTTAATGCTTTCTTCTTGTCTGATCGCTGTGGCTAGAACTTCCAGTACTATGTTGAATAAGAGTGGTGAAAGTAGACACCCCTGTCTTGTTCCTGTTCTTGGGGGAAATGGTTTTAGGTTTTGCCCACTGAGTATGATGTTGGCTGTAGGTTTGTCATATATGGCCTTTATTATGTTGAGGGATGATCCCTCTATTCCCACTTTGCTGAGAGTTTTTATCAAAAATGGGTGTTGGATTTTATTGAATGCCTTTTCTGCATCTATTGATATGACCATGTGATTTTGTCTTTCAGTTTGTTTATGTGGTGTATCACATTTATTGATTTGTGAATATTGTACCAGCCTTGCATCCCTGGAATAAATCCCACTTGGTCATGGTGCATGAACTTTTTAATATATTGCTGGATCCGATTTGCTAATATTTTGTTGAGGATCTTAGCATCTATGTTCATCAGGGCTATTGGCCTGTAATTCTCTTTCTTTGTAGTGTCTTTTTTCTGGTTTTGGAATTAGGCTAATGTTGGCCTTGTAAAAAGAGTTTGGAAGTGCTCCTTACTCTTGGATAGTTTGAGGAGGATAGTTGTTAGTTCTTCTTTGAATGTTTGGTAAAACTCCGCAGTGATGCCATCCAGCCAGGGCTTTTGTGTTCTGGGAGACCTTTGATTACAGCTTCACCTTCATCAGCAGTTATCGGACTATTTAGACTTTCTGACTCTTCCTGATTGAGTTTTGGAAGGTTGTATTTTTCTAGGAATTTATCCATTACATCCAGCTTGTCCAGCTTGGTGGCATATAGTTGTTCATAGTATTTTCTTACAATTTGTATTTCTGTTGGGTCAGTTGTTATTTCACCTCTTTCATTTCTGATTTTGTTTATTTGGGTCCTCTCTCTTTGTTTCTTGATGAGTCTAGCTAAAGTTTCATCAATCTTGTTTATCTTTTCAAAGACCCAGCTCTTGGTTTCATTGATCTTTTGTATTGTTTTTTAGTTTCTATGTCATTTATTTCTGCTCTGATCTTTATTATTTCTTTCCTTCTACTTACTCTGGGCTTTTCTTGTTCTCTTTCTAAGTTTCTAAGTTGTAGGGTTAGAGAATCTATTAGAAGTTTTTCTTGTTTTTTGAGGTAGGCTTGTAGTGCTATGAACTTCCCTCTGAGGACTGCTTTCATAGTGTCCCATAGATTTGGAGTTGTTGTGTGTTAATTTTCATTTGTTTCCAGGAAGTTTTCTATTTCTTTCTTGATATTTTTGGTAACCCATTCATTGTTTAAAAATATGCTTTTCAGCCTACAGGTGTTTAAACTTCTTTTAGTGTTTATATTGTAGTTGATTTCTAATTTCATGCCACTTTGATCTGAGAAGATGCTTGTTATGATTTCAATCTTCTTGGACTTGTAGAGACTTGTTTTGTGTCCTAACATGTGGTCTATCTTTGAGATTGTCCCATGTGCACTTGAGAAGAATGTATATTCTGCAGCTTTGGGGTAGAATGTTCTGTAAATGTCAATTAAATCTACCTGATCTAGTGTGTCATTTAGGGTCACTCTTTCCTTGTTGATTTCTTATCTGGAAGACCTATCCAGTGAAGTCAGTGGGGTGTTAAATTCCCTGAGTATGACTGTATTGCTGTCGATCTCTCCCTTAAAGTCCTCTAGAAGTTTTTTACAAATTTAGGTGCTCCTATATTGGGTGCATATATGTTTATCAAGGTTATGTCCTCTTGCTTAATTGATCCCTTTAGTATTATGTAATGACCTTTCTTGTCTCTCGTTATGGTCTTCATTTGAAGTCTATTTTGTCTGATGTGAGTATTGCCACCCAGTTTTTTTAAAATTTCCTTTTGCATGGAAAATTTGTTTCCATCCCTTCACTCTCATCCTGTATGAGTCTTTTGTTCAGAGGTGGGTCTCTTGTAGGCATTATATATTTGTGTCATGTTTTCTTATCCATTCAGCCACCCTATATCTTTTTATTGGGGCATTTAATCCATTTACATTTAAGGTTATTATTGAAAGATACTTATCTACTGCCATTTTATTTCTTTATACCTATGTTTCTCATTCTCATTATTTCTACTTTTAATTATAGCAGTCCCTTTAACATTTCCTGTAATGCTGGTTTTGTAGGGATAAAGTCTTTTGACCTTTATTTGTCTGGGAAGTTCTTTATTTCACCATCCAGCTTGATTGATAATCTTGCTGGATAAAGTAGTCTTGGTTTCAAATCCTTGTTTTACATTACCTTGAATATTACATGCCATTCCTTTCTGGCCTGTAGAGTTTCTGATGAGAAGTCAGATGACAGCCTTTTGGGGGCTCCTTTGTAGGTAGCAGATTGCTTTTCTCTAGCTTCCCTCAAGATTGTCTCTTTGTCTTAGATTCTTGGCATTTTAATTATGATGTGTCTGGGCATGGGCCTCTTTGGATTCTTCTTACTTGGGAATCTCTGTGCCTCCAGAACCTGTGTACCTTTTTCCCTGACCAGGTTAGGGAAGTTTTCTGCCATTATTTCATCAAATAGGTTCTCTAACCCCTGCCTACTTTTGACCGCCTCTGGAACTTTTATAATACAAATATTGTTACGTTCCATGCTGTCCCACAGCTTCCTTAGACTGTCCTCCTGTTTTTTAATTGTTTTTTGATTTTGGGTCTCTGATTGAGTCATTTTTTCTACCCTGTCTTCTAATTCACTGATCTGATCCTCAGCTTCTTCTAATCTGCTGTTTATTCCTTCTAATGTATTCTTTATTTCTGCTATGTCATTCTTCACTTCTGACTGGTCATTTTTCATAGTTTCCATATCCCTTTTCATGTTGCTGAGCATCCTTATAATCAGTATTCTGAATTCTGTATCTGAGAGATTGCTTTTCTCCATTTCATTTGGCTCTTTTTCTGGAGACTTCTCTTGTTGTTGTATTTGGGGCTTGTCTTTTGGTCTCCCCATTTTGTCTACTTTTTTGGGTTTGTTTTTAAGTGTTAGGTAGATCTGCTAGGACTCTCAGTCTTTTTGGAGGGTCTCTGGTACAGGCCAATGTCAGACGCAGTTTGTGACTGGCCCTGAGTACCCTGCTTGGAGCTATCAACAACCCTAGGCTTGAGGTCTCTACTGCTGGGGCTGGGTACATTTGGACAGGACCAAGATGCACACCAAAGTCTTCTATGGCTGGGGTCCCAAGACAGATCAGGCAAAGAGTCTAAGCACCCTGAGTTCTGCCTCTGCCTGATTGATCTGATTGATCTGATTCTCTTAATGAGCCTCAGGCTGTGGAAGCTCCACGGGCTGGGGCGTCTGGTTGTTACCAGTCTCTTAACAAGCCTCAGGCTGTAGAAAGTCTTCTGGGCAGGGCTAGAGGCTCTCCAGCAGGGTGGGGCAATTGCTTCCCCCCTCAGGCAAAAGCCGAAAATTCGCCTCCTAAGACATCTCCCACCATCTGGCGAAATGACTCTCCTCACACAGCTCCAGTTCATTCCACTCCCCCTCCGCCAGAGCCCAAGGTGAGTGGCTGCACAGGAAATGTGCGTTGTCTCTTTAAGAGGGTGCCTGCTGTTCCAGCTGTTTCTCCCTGGCAGACAGAAACCTGGCCCCTTTTCACAGCCAGTTGTAATGTGGGCACCTTTCTCAGTTCTGGTGCTCTGGGCTGGGAAGCCCAGCCTGGGGTTTAGGCCCCAGAGTCCTCAGTGGGAACCCCCACAGCTGAGATCTCCCCCCGGACCTTCAGCTGCTGCCTGTGGGAGCCCAGCCAGCCCTCTCGTGTCCACACTTCCTTCCAGTCTCTGTTACGTCTCCACTTTTCCTCCTTGGTTATTAGGGTGCTCTCCAGCTCATCTTCAGCTGTTTTTCAGGATGTTTTTTCTATGTTTTAGTTGTAAATCCAGATTGGTCCCGGGAGAGTGTCAGTGTAGCTTCCACTCAGTCTGCTGCCATCTTGGCTCTCTCCCCATACATTGTTTTTTAAAATAAAAATGTTTTTAAGGTATTTTTATTTTATTTTATTTTTTTATTGAATTTATTGGGCTTGCACTGGTTAACAAAATTATACAGGTTCAGGTGCACAGTTCTACAGCACATCATCTGTACACTGTGCTGTGTATTCACCACCCCAAGCCAAGCCTTCACCCATCACCATTTATCCCCCCTGTACCCTTCTCCTCTTGACTCCTCCCTCCCCCCACCACAATCACCACACTGTTACCCAAATCCTTGAGTTTTTCCTCTTTTTCTTTTTTGCTGTAACCCTCCACTTCCCCCTCCCAGCCCCACCCTGGGCAGCTGTCCGCCTGCTCTGTATGAGTCTGTCTCTATTTTGCTTGTTCATTTGTTCATTTGATTCCACACATGCGTGAAATCAAATGTTACTTGTCTTTTTAGTCTAAGGAGCAAAACTGGATAGATTGACTGGGTGGGTAGAAGATGTTAGTGAAAAGCAAGGCCTCACTAGTTCCCTTGCTTACACAATCATCTTCTGATTTCTGAAAGGTTGCTAGTGTCTATGCCAGGACCCCTTAGGGGATTCTTCTGTATCATAAGGAGCTAGAAGCTGGCTCAGAAGTGTTTGAGGTGCTGGGTATGAGTAGAAATACGTGGGCCAGACTTGAACCTTAAGTGAGAAGAAACTATGGAGGGAGCCTGAGTTCCTACTTCTTACCGAGAAATGTGAATTGTCACTTTGAAATTTTCAGTGCCACCCTTCATTCTCCAGAGACAGGAGAGGGGCTAGAAATGCACTTAATATTCCATCATGCCTATGTGATGAAGCCTCCATAAAAATTTCCATATTTCAGGTTTCAGGGAGCTTCAGGGTTGTCCAACACATTGCTACCTAGAAGGTGGTACATCTCAATTCCAGATCTCTCCCTATGTTTCTCTTTATCTGACTGCTCATCTGTTTCCTTTATCATATCCTTATTTTATAATAAACTGGTAGACGTAAATGTTTTCCTGAGTTCTGTGAGCTGTTCTAGCAAATGATTGAATTTAAGGAGGTAGAGGGGTCATGGGAATCTCCAGTTCGTAGCCAAGTTGAACAGAGCTGTGGATAAGCTGAGGACCTACTACTTCTAATTGGCATCTAAAGTTGGGGGCAGTATTGTAGAACTGAGCCCTTAACATGTGGAGTCTGCACTAACTCTGGTTAGTATCAGAATTGAATTGAACTGTAGGACACCCAGCTGAAAATTGTTTGGTGTGAGAAAGAAACACACCCACATCTGGTGTCAGAAGTGTGGTAGTGTGTGAGAATAAAGGAGAAACATACAGAATTAAGTTTTTCCTTACAAAGGGGCCATTATCTATAATCAAACTGCTGACAGAGGGGCAGAGAGCAGCTTGTGAGTTCTTTTGTGGCTCAGCCACAAAAACCATCTACAAAAATAGAATCATTGCTTTAGATGTGGGTAAAGGATCTTTGAAACCTTGACCTTGGAAAATGGAGAATGCTTTTTTTTATTTGTTTACTTATTTTTATATTAAACCAGAAGTTTCTCAGTATGATTCTCTGACTCATAATTTACCTACTACTTTATAACCATCCAATTGCATTTCAGGTAAGTTGTGACAAACTGAAGGAAATTTTTCTTGTTAAACCTGTAAAGTATCCATTATTAAGAAATACTATATTTTATAAAATAAAATAAATAATTATGAAGCACCTTTCTAAGATCATACACACATTTTTGTGTGTGTATGTCTGTGTCTATTTTATTGGTTTTCTCTGCATATCGATTTTTTTCTTTTTTATCTAAATAATCAACCCAAAGCCACTTAGTTTTTACCACCAACAGAGACAAACTAGAACTGCTTAATCCTAAGTACAACTTCCTGGAAAGATTGGGCAAGCTTTAGTTTAACATCCAAATCTAGCCCAGTTAATCCTGGCTTCTGGCACCAGGTCACCGAGTAACGCATAGGTACCATGACCAATCTCTGGGTGGGGTGGAATATTTATTCTCAGAAGGAGGCTAACAATCCAGAATGTGGATGCTGCACAAGGAAGCTGGAACACAGTTGGAAATCATTGCCCTAGTGTATTATTCGTACAATTAAATAGATTGTTAGTATACTCTCAAAGAGTTTGACTACCACAGTCAGTTTATAAAATTGTTCCTTTGAGCTGTCATAGCTGTTAAAGATACTTCTTTGTGGTTTGTATTTACATTAATAATATAACGGGAAAATATTGACATAATTTTGGGCGTGCCATTTTAACAATCAAGTGTAGTTTATAATAAACATAGTTACTTTGTATGTAATAATATATCAATAGATATATAACATGGAGATGGGAATGGGTATTGAGTAAAGTTTATAGAAAGTAATGAAATAATGATTTAAATATCACTAGAAGAGGTGTATTTTCTAAATCAAACAATTTACTTAAAATTTCAAATTCAAGGAGTAAAGGAATTGTTAAAGATTGGTAATAGGGCAGTGTTTTCTAAAGTGTCAGCTTTATAAGCTGCTCCTTCCAAAGGCTGCATGCTTTATATAAATACATTCACCTCTTGGAAATTCACATTTCACATTAGTATATCAAAGTATGGACAGTAGGGAAGAAAGTTGTTTAACTTTGTAACCCAAAATTATTTGAATGCAGGTTCATTATTACGATACTTTCACTTTTAGTGATTTAAAAATATTTTGAAAATAATAGTAGTATAACATTATTGCTAATAGTCTGATATTACTCATATTTTGAATATTTATATTTTATAAAAATATATTTTGCATAACTGTAGATACTAGAATGTCTCTTTATGTTATGTATACATGTTTGTACCAGTAATGTATGAAAATGCTTGCCTTCCTCACAGCCTCACCAATAGAATGCATTCTTATAATTTTAAATTTTTATTTTTCTGGATTGTGCAATTTTTAACTTAATTCTTTTAAATTTTACTGTTGATGTGGATTTAACACTTTGAGAATCTTCTTTATTTTTTAGCATCTATCAGATGATTTTTTTTTAGATCCTGTCAAGTTTAGTGATTATTTTTGGTCACAATCATAAAATTTTGTCTATCCATTCACTCACTACCTATTAAAAAATATCTTGAGTGACCTTTATTTCCCAGAAAATATGCTAAGACACAGTACCTGTCCTCAAGTTGCTTACTGATAGGAAGGATACGGTAAACAAATTAATGGACAATTACAATACAGTGTAATGAATACCTTATTATTGGGGATGGGGTAGGATGGTGGAAATAAGTACTAAGCATTAATGAGACAGTCCAATAAGCCAGGACAAGTGGAATAGGGAAGCTGAATAGGTAGCTGAACAAACAGACAGCAATTTAGAGCAGATACAGGTCACCTCCCTAGAACATGCCTCCCCCCATTCCCTTTCCCCTCTTCTTCCTTCACTTCCAGCACAGGCATGCATCTCCTAAGCTCTAAGGGATCCCATGAGACTTGCAACCAGGGCAGCAATGGGCAGAGGTGGCTCGTCGCAGGCAAGTCCCCTGAACTTGACTCCAAGGCCTCCTTTTCTCTGACTTCCCAGAGAACTAGGGCAGCCCAGCCTGGGCTCTCCTGTTGCTTCTCCTATGCTAAGCCCTTTCTAGTTTTACTGTCCCCAGCTTTAATAAATGTTCCCTCATAGTCATCTGGACTCGTGTTGTGAAACACAAAGTCAAGAACCCACACACTACGGGCTGCCTTTAGGCAGACCCGCTCAGGGCCAGGTCTCCTTTCCAGTGACATTAACAAAGCATTAAGGGAGAGCATTTCCTTCATATGTTCAAGGGGCTTCCTGGAGGAAGTGATTTCTTAACTGAGTGGGTCTTTAACAAGAGTAGGATTTAACCATTGTAAAGCAGAAGGAAGGAATGTTGGTGAGCTTTCCAGATTGACACAACTCTGCGTGGACGATACCTTCCAGTGAGGGAAGAGAGGGCCAAATATAGTCTATAATTGCAAGCAGTTTAATGCGATTGACATACAGAATTCATGTACACACTGTCAGGTGTGATGAGGTGAGAGAGGAGCAGAGAGAAGTTCAGACTTCATGCACAGGACAAAGGAGACTTACTAAAAAGTCTTGAACAGACTAGAGATATTATTAGGAGCTTTATTATGGAAATGACAGTGAGGTGTTTCCAAAGAACTTGAGGTTTATTCTCAAAGTTAAACTATGTTGTTTACATAGAAATATGCCAAGTCAGGTAAAATAAAGGAATGATCCAAGAACAGACAGTGATCTTAAAGAAGGCAGTGGCTTTTAAAAAAAAGAACGGACCAGTCTGAAGGTGGTCAGCAATGAAACAGGTAAAGGGAGGTGGTATCTGAGAGGAAGGCTTTGTCTGCTTTGGTGGCTTAACATGAGTCCTTTTCTAGAAAAGGAGCTGTTCTTGGTGTCTGGGCCTTTACAGTAGAATTTGAACAACAGCAGTAACAGTTTGTACTGAGAACCCAAACCCTCCATGCCTATACCTGCTTGTGACTTACAAGCAACATCACTGCTCTTCAGATGCTTCTTTAAGGCGATTTTATTATTCCACTGTCGTCATCAACCCGATTTGACTGTTTCAGAAAATTCTTGCCTAGAAAGATAAAGTTGCTAATAAGTTTATTGTTTATTTCAGAAGTTTCCTGAAAATCCATTCAAACCAGTAATAGACTATTCAAATCAAAGTAGCATCAAACAGCTGTTTACTCTTCAAAAATTGCTTTGAAATCCTGTATTCAAACCTTCCCTCATCCATGTCTATCAATACTAAACTGTTAGGTCACAGATTTTTCCCAGTCATGATCCAGCCCCCTTCTCACACCAAATGATTCACATTAAGCCAGCTCCCCCAAATCTTAAACATATCCTGTCTCTGCCTTTCCTCTTCTGAAACACCACCAAGATTCTTGCCGAGGTGGTAGCCTCGTTCACTGTGGTAAACAATAAACTCAAGTTTGCTTTATCCACAATCTATTTGGGTGGTGTTTTCAGGGAGTCAAGTATATATAAGATCAGTTTCTTATTCCACCTACAAATGATGCTTTTTGCATAAATGGTGACCCACAGTTCGGAACTTAGGCCTAATAATAGTCCTCCCCAAAATCTCAATTCACTTACTAATTTTTTCTTTTTCTTTCAACCTGGCACATGATATTTAGAGCCAGAGGGACCTCAAGAAATGCCACCGTGGCTCAGTCCTAATTATTGTTTTTCAAATTAGTGAATCTGGAAACGTATTATGGTTTCAGGAATAAGTAAGTAAACTATGTAGCCCAGCCAATCAGCCTATATCAACCAAGAAAGGTTTTTGAAAAAAGCTGTATAGATTTTATGTAAATTTGGTATTTATGAGCAGCAAACTTTTAGCGCTGACATCTGCCTGAGAAGAAACTTCATTTACAGCAGCGGCAGACGTGAAGTTCACTGTGAACTAGTTCTGGATACCATATGCTTCAGCATGCCGAAGGAGGGGGACAGGGGCATTTAAAAACAGACTCTCTCGCTCTCACTGTGAATGATGTTGCGTGACAACACTGTGACATCATCACCTGCTCTGCCTTATTTGCGGTTGCACCGAGAGCGTGCGGGCCTGCCGCAGCACCTGGGGGTGCGCTGCTTTCCTCTGCAGAAGGAACTGCAGGCTCTTCACAGCACTTCCTTTCCAGTCCTCACACCTCCCTAAGGTATTGCCAAACTGGAGACACATTTCACAGTTTAATCATGTGGAACACATTGGTAAATATAGATGTGCCTTTTAGAAAGTTGCTTCAAAGTGTACTTTGCAGCTCACACGCCGCCCCTCAGGGTGTGAACCAGTGGTGTAGCGTAGAGCTCTGGGCCCTCCCTGCGTGAGCTGGGAGGAGAGATGTGTCTGGCAGCCACGGTCGCCAGGAGGAAAGGAGGGTCATGGGGAAAAGGCAGGCTATTTATTACACGTTCTCTCCTTTTCTTTATCTCCCCACACAGGGGTGTCTCCTTTTCCTCAATCTCATTTTTTTTTTTTTTTCCCCAGCATCAAAAAGAACACTGAGTTATAAAGTTTAAGTTGTAATTAAGAGTCTGGTTAGACTTTCATGACAGAACACAAAAGTCCATTTAATGCCCAAGTCCTGCTGATTATAATCTGGCAATCTAACCAGTTCTTACAGCTGTAACGGAAAACGGGGTCTTCTGAAAGGCGAATGTGGCAACGTTGTAGGCGTGGCTATTTCTTGCTCTCATCTCTCCAACTCCACAGTGAAGGGTCTGGCGTTTTCTCAGAATACTTCTGACTCTCCCACCTCACCTTTTCCTTCCCAGACCCCACACCTCCCAGTTGCCTAGGAGAGATCTCTCGATCTGGAGCTGGTGTGATGCTCCTTGTGCCCGGGAGCAGCTGTGTGAGCCCTGGGCGGGTAAACCTCCCTGGGCCTGATTCCTCCCCCACCTGTGATCTGTGCACAGAGCCGGCTCCCGGAGTTGTCCTGAAGATCCAGTAAGACGCCGAGTGGGGAGGGGAGGAGCTGAGCTGCTGTCTAGCAGAGAAAAACGAGGCCTCCTGGGAAGGTTCTGACTGTCTCGTTCTCTAGGGCTGATTTGCTCTAGGCTTGGCACGATTCCTATAGGGAGCTTCCAGATGGGGAGTACCTGTGCTTACTTGTGCGTGGTATTGTAGGTAGAAATGCCCTCGCTGTATGAATATGAATATCACTTATTGCCCACATGCAAGCTGGACCTGCCTCACAGCCCTACATGGAGCTTGTAGCATTTCCCAAACTGTGCTACATGGACAACAGGTGGCACATGAGGCCATTTCAAGTGGTATACAGCAAACATTAATTTTTTTTTAAACTATCATGACATCTATAATTTTGGAAGTAAAAATTATTACTTTAAAATAAATTTATTTAGGCCAAATCATGAATCGACTTAGAGAAAACAATAGAGTAAAGCATACCACAGTTGGATTACAGATATAGGAAGGTGGACTTGGAATGACTGATAGGTGGGAAGCCCTCCTTGATAGGATAGAGTCAGTAGGATGAAAGAATAAACTACTCAGTATTTGAATAAACATAATATATCATCGTTCATTCCAGGAAAAGGCTTTGCAAGAGTTGGAGAAAAGATCAATACCCAATTGTGGCCCAGGTGAGGGGAATAGAAATGGAGTAATTGCAGCTGAAGATTAACTTTGGACACATTTCCTGGTAAGTCCTGAGCCTCACCACCATTTTTGTACATTATTAATGTAAATGATGTATGAAGAATTGATAAAACTTGGCAAAGTTTAATACATACACTGATTTAAAGTTTGTGGGGTTATTTGAAATTTAAGGTGAGACTTACTTGGTCTTGTCTTGAGAATTTCAGAAAGAAAGACTCCTCACATTCTGAGTAGTTTATTTAATTCCCTGGTATTAGAAAAGTCTTCCTGATATCTGGCCTGAATCCCTTCTAGCTTAAGTGCAGATGTCAAAGGAACAGAAAAATTGGGAAGCTGTTGTCATTCTGCCCCCTCATCCTCGTTACAAAGCCACTGACAGCAGTGGACTCCTGATCCTCACCTTACTTTGTTTTTATTCAGTTTTCTCTTTGTGACTTCTGTCAATGAAAACCATGAATGCTTCTTATTCTTTTTGTTTGTTTATTTAAAATGGAGACAATTTACATAATGTATCAAGACGCTTGGGTATGAACTAGTAGAGGTCAGCCATTCTCTTTCCTAAAATGCATCAACATATCTGAGAGATGGTCATTCACAGATTCTGTGTGTGCTCAAGCTCAGGGTCCGTAAAGTTGTACAAGTATTTATGTATGACTTTATGTGTATTTTCAGAGTTTTTTCTCTTGTGAAACTTTGAAAAAAATGAAGAGAATTAAGTTGTTTCTAAAAAGCCAAAGCAGCCTGCCATCTCTTTTTCTTTTCTGGGCTACGGTCCAATTTGCACAGCAGTTGCAAAGAAAAAGCAAACGCATCACTAGATTCAGCGAGAAATATTGTAACAGTATGTAATCTCTGTCAAGATAAAATTGCTTTGTGATTTACATTACAATAAATCCTGACCTTTAAGTGCTGCAGACTAAGCTAATCTGTGAAGTACTTTATTCCAACACTGAATCAGCGAGAGAAGCTCAACCAAATTGACTGTATTAGTCCCACCACGGTGTGGTTAAAGAGCCTATATATGTTGAAGCAGATTACAGAGCATTGTTCTGTGTGTACTGTAATAAGTAGAATAATTGAAATATTCAATCTGTCTCATCGTTGTGAAATAATGGAATTATTTTAACTTCCCTTCTGTTTACCCATTATGAGGATTACAAGTAGCCTCATTAAATATCATTAGGGCCTGATTTAGATCAATGAGAACAAGGAAATTCAGAATTAAGGCTGAAATACCACATGACATTTCAACCTAATTCACTCCTATGGCTGTTGTTTATTTTCATTCTCTCTCTCTCTCTCTCTCAAATTGTTAAGGTATTGTGTTGAATTTCTCAGGACCAGCTTTGAATGTTGGGTTATTTGCCTGCCTGAGTCAAATGTTTGGCTATTTGTCTGTCCAAGTAAATCATTGGAAAATGAAATTTTCTCAAAGATATGATTTTAAAAAAAATAGCTGGAATTTACCAAACTTGGTAAATTTTTGGCCATTTCCCCCCCCAAATATTTTTCTCTCCTCCTCTCTCTTGACTTTCCTCTGGATTTTGATTACACACATATCAGACAACTTTAGATTATCCCAGAGGTCACCGGTACTTTTTTTCAGTCTTTCTTTTCTCTCTATGATTCATTTTGAATAGTTTCTATTGCATGTCTTCAAATCCACTTAATTTTTCTTTCTGCAGTGCCTAATCTGCTATTAATTATATCCAGAATATATACAGATATATTTCAGGTACTAAATTTGTCCTCTCTAAAAGTTCTAATAAAAAATGCCTTCCATTTCTCTCCTCATCACACTCATGTCTGCTAATTCTATCTTCTCTCTCTAGAATGCCTCTTCTACTGCTTGGTGAAGGCTGACCAGATTCTGGATGCTGTGCTTTGTTTCTGGGTGCTGAATTTTTTGGTATTCCTTTAAATAATGTTGGATTTTATCCTGCCACACAATTAAGTGCTTAGGAATCAGATTTCTTTGAGACTGGGCTTCAAGCTTTGTTAGCCTAGGGCTAATTTGACCCTGAGGCTAAGGCAGTACTTCTGAAGACTCTTCCTCAGGCTTCCTGCCTTACCAGGCTTCCCACTCTGGCTGGTAGGAACTCCGTCCCGTCGGTGCTGTGGGAATTGCCCGGCTTCTTGCTTCCTCTTGCTTCTTTATTTGGTCAGAAGTACTGCCTTCTTTTGTATGTTCAGATCAGTACTCAACCCAAGATCTGCAGTAAATCTGCTGAGCTCTGAAAATCTTTATCTGTGTAGCTCCTTCCTCTCTGGTACTTTACCCCAGATATGCTATTAGTCTTGGGCCCCCTGTATTCCAATATCTGTCTCTTCAGCTTGGAGACCACAGGGCTCAGTTTGGGTTCCCCTGTCTTCTCTGGGAACTGGAAACTCTCTTCAGAGAGGCAGTCAGCAGGAGCAATGGCAGAGCTCATGTTGTTTCCCTTTTCTTAGGGACTGCTCATGTACCGCCTAGTATTCAAGGTCCGAAACAATTCTTTCTATTCTTTTGTCAAGTTTTTCATTGTTTGAGGTGGAGGGCTCCCTGTTACTCTATCATGGCCAGAAGCAGATGTCTCAAATAACTGATGTTTAAAAGGTAATTTATGATTTTTATTTAACCATTTGTTCAGAAGTTCTTGCCAGTACACATTTCTGGAAACATCAAAGTGATAAGAAGGTTTTTGAAACAAATTCTAGACACAGTAAACTATAACAATTGTTAATGCTCATTTTCCAACCACAAAGCAATGTAATAATTACAAAGCACACAGAACACCCTAATTACTTTAGCAACTAAAAATCAGGTTTTTTAAAAAATATATGTCTTTATTGATTTCAGAGAGAGGAAGGGAGGGGGAGAGAGAGAGAGAGTTGAACATGAATGATGAGAGAGTCATCATTGATCAGCTGCCTCCTGCACGTCCCCAACTGGAGATCAAGCCCGCAACCCGGGGATGTGCCCTGACCGGGAATTGAACCTCGATCTCCTGGATCCTTGGTTGATGCTCAACCACTGAGCCACTCCCAGCTGGGCTAAAAATCAGATTTTTTTTTTTTTACTTCTTTCAGAGTTATATATAAGAAAGTGTGAAGTGCTAGAGGCCTCTTCCATGGTTTCTGTTGCTCTGCTCTATTTTAAAGTTACATCGAGTTCAGGGGAATAATTTTCATTTTACTAAGGCAAACTTTTTTGTTATTTTGTGTTGTTTTTTTTTAGATTTTATAATAAATTTATAGGGTGCCTTGAGGGCAGCACAATTTGCATCACAGGGGGCCACCTAAGAAACTCACCTGGGACAGACCACTCTGTTCTGCCTTGGAGCACTATTACCTAGAACCAGAATTTTTCATGAGCTACTCCACATTATAAATAGAGACATCCTCAGGGCACCATATCAATGTATACTGGAGGTCTTCTCATGCATTTTGAGGGCAAAATAGCAGTTTTGATATCCCCAAGATAAGAGCAAGTATTCCTGATGCTAAAAGGATACTTGAACACTTAGCTGAGACAAGCATTTTTAAAGGTCAATTTTATAGTTCCCAAAACTTTTATTTATTATTTATTTATTTATATTGTTGACACTGTTACAGATGTCCCCATCCTTCCTTGTCCCCCTCCACCCAGCCCCTGTTCCCCTCCCCCCAGCCATCACCACACTGTTGTCTGTGTCTATGGATTATGCATATATGTTCTTTGGCTAATAGTTCCTAACAATTTTAAAATTAAAATGTAATGATTTTCTAGATTCATTTGCTGTAGCACCAAAAAAGAGGACAAAACTGATAGTTTGAAAGAAAGATTATATAAAAATATTAATAGATTGATATAGATAAGGTTACACACAGACACATGAATAGTCTCTCAGGCTACTATTTCTTTCTTTCTTTTTTTTTTTTTTTAAGAATTTATTTGAGCCAAACTGACAACCTACTGTTTATTTTCTTAACAATTAAAAAACCCTGCTAACAGACTGTTATAACCTGATGATTTACCAGTATTTAAATTTTCTGTGACCTAATCTGCACACTAGAGCATAAGAACAACTCACTGATCTTTCATGACATCAGCTAAATCAGGATATATCCTTAAGACAACGATATTTTATTAGGATGAGCCTCATGTATTTCCAGTGATTCAGGGGTTTCGTTGTCTTCAGGTCTGTCGGACACCTCTCCACCTTCCTGCATACGATACTGACTCCACACATTTTCTTGTTCCCACTTGTCTGACTTGGGAGTTCAATGGAATATCTTATCACTTACTTTGTTTTAGATGTTGGTCTGTGGGTTTTTGGTTTTGCTGTCATAGCTGTTTTCTGTTTTTATGACAGAATTTGGGGTGATTCATTACTACCCCTCTGCTACAACTGTCTTCCCAGAATTTCTTCCACCTTGGCTTCTTGAAGCTTTTGTTTCTACATCTGTTAAAATAAACAGAATGAAACAATCTCCTAATATCCCTTTCAACTCTAAGATCTGTGACTGTATAAGGTAACCTTATTTGGTGGAGCCAAACTTTTGGAGGCAAGGAGTATGTGAGGTACTGCTTTTCATGTTTTCAGACGCTGCATGTCTAACATTACGTTGCTGTGTGCTCTGATTATATTTTGTCCCCTGAGCCAATACGCATCCTATATCCATCCACCCTAATAACAAACGCTGAGCCCCTACTATGTACTACCTTTGATTCTCCAGGTACTTAGCACATTTGCGGTGCTATTTGAAGCTATAAATAACCACACTATAAATATCATCTCTCAGACACCCGATCACCTAAGTAGACCTGATTGTTACTTAGAGGTAAAATGTGGGCCTTACGATTTTTTTTGAGGGCACAGGGGAGGTGAGATAAACTATTCCAGCTTTATGACATAGAGGATTTCTTGGCTGCCACCAGTCTGCACTAGTCATTTTGTTAGGTACTTCCTTTACCTTTTATCTTAATGTAATTTTTCTTATTCAAGTCATACTTGCACATGCTTAAAAACAAACAAGCAATACTTTGGGACTTAAAAAAATAGCTGGCTTCTGTTTTATTTCTCTCCTCTTCTAATCCCCTTTCTCCAAAGGCAACTACTTAAATTATCTTAGCTGTTTATTTTAATATTTGCTTCCATATATCTAAATAACAGCATTCATTGCCATTTCTTGATTTGTCAGTTTTAAATATGATTTATCGACTTCCTGCTCTAGAGATTATTGTTTAGCTCTCTTATGCCGCCATCCATTCAACATAAATATTTCCCCTTTCTCATCCTTCCAGTAAAATTATATAATCATTTTTATTTAAGCCAATATTTGTTTACATTGTTATGATCATATAAATATTATACACACATAGTGAACCATATATTATACTATATGCAGTTTCCTTTCAGATATAACTAATGTTTTCTCTGAAATAAAAATATTCTCTTTTTTGTTTTCTACTTTTCCATGTAAATACCAGTAATTCATTCCCAATTCTCTGACAGAACTGAAATTCTGATACTTCAGGTACCTGTCATGTGCATTATGTGTTAGCGACATCTCTTCCGCAGGCCTCTCTTCCACCCTAATCTGCACTGGACGCTCAGGCTGCCACATAGCTGTCATCCCGGGATTTCACCTCTGCGCTGGTTCCCCCTGTATGTCTGTCACCCCACTTGCCTCTAATACTTATCTGAATTTGCCATTCTTTCATTCTCATTTTTTCTAATGAACTATTCCCTAATTCATTAATTCTCTTTTGCTTGTTTAATCTGTTGTTACCTCCATCTGTTGATTTCCTAAATGAGATATTTTACTTTTCAGTTCTAGAATTTCATTGGATTCTTTTTCATATAGACTGAGTTCTGATGAAATCCTTCATCTTGCCATTTATTTTCCTGCATATGTTATCATAGCTATTTTGAAGTTGTGATTAATAACCCAAATACCTGGACTGCCTGTTGGCCTGTTTCTTGTTTTTTCCTCTGTTTTCAGTTTTTTGTCGTCCTGGCATGGATGATGATTTTAACTCAATGCCAGGCATAGTAAATAAAAAATTATAGAGGCTCTGGATGATTTTTTCTTTTTCTAGAGAGAATTTTCTTTTCTCTGGCAGGTAGTTAGAGGAGGAATGGATCACCTTGGTACATTTGTGGTAGTCTATTTCCAGTCTGTTCTTACTCCTAGAGTATTTCCTTTGGAGGAATATCCGCTAAAACTCTGGAGCTGTTTATCAAGACCTTTAATTCTTGGCAGGCTTTGAACTTCAATTTTTGTCTTCTTGACACTGTGGTCAGTTCAAGACACTGCTTCACTTTTAGCTTCTAACTGCAGATTTCTTGGCTTCCAATCCTGCACAATTTAAGAATCTGTACATGACTTGATGAGAAAAAGTGCCAAGGAGTATAAAATTTACTTCTCTCAGTGGTCCCTTTTCTTTAGGATATTGGATCCTCATATTTTGGAAGCTATGTATTCCTCATCTTGAATTTGGGTCTCCCCAGACCACTGAAACTGACACAAACTCTAGGCCAACCCTTGTTGTTCAGCTTGTTCAATGCCCCACAGTGCAAATTAACAGGTGCTCTGAGGGAAAAAGCATCGGTGAATGTAAGGTTTACCTCAATGTGCTTCCCTTTTATCTGTGATTTTGGCTCTTCTAGTCCTGACTGCCTTAGTTGTTTCCAATGCCTAAAAGAACTGTTTTTTTTGTTGTTGTTTTTTTGTCTTTATTGTTGAAAGTATTAGAGATGCCCCCCTTTTTCCCCTCATTAACCCCTTCCACCTTGCTCCCACCCCCTCCCCAGGCCTTCAAGGTGCTATTGTCTGTCCATGGGTTATGCATATAAGTTCTTTGGTTAATTTCCCTGCCCTCCCAAAATTTATCAGTCTGTTGCATGCTTCAATGTCTCTGTATCTATTTTGTTTGCAGGTTTATTTTGTTCATTAGATTCCACATATTAGTGAGATCATGTGACACTTGTCTTTCTCTGAGTGGCTTATTTCATTTAGCATAATACTCTCCAGGTCCCTCTATGCTGTCTCAAAGGGTAAGAGATCCTTTTTTATAGCTGTGTAGTATTCCATGGTATAAATGCACCACAGGTTTTTTTATCCACTCATCTACTGTTGGACACTTGGGTTGTTTCCAGATCTTAGGTATTGTAATTTTACCCAGCTTTTAGTTTGAAAACTCATGACTTTCAGGATTTGAAACTTTTAAAATTGTGTTTTTTGGTTGTTTTTTTTTAAGTTTTAGTTCTGTAATAACTTATGTCCTTCTATTTTTCATTTTTTGTTTTTCCTTTCTGCAATTCCTGATATCTTGATATTAGACCTCCTGGGCGGATACCTTAATTTTTAACTTCTTTCTTTCTCATTTCCGTTTCTATGTCTTTTCCCTGGACCAATTTATTCAGAGAAGAACCTTTGATCTTATGACTTGGGGTATGAGGCAAGTATAGATGCTGGTGTTCTGAGAGCCAGCTAGGGAATGGGGTTGAGCAGGAAGGTTGTTCCAAATGTAAACTTTCACTCAGTGCCCCTGTTTCCAGCTGGTTACTCACCAATGCCTTCAGCTGCAACCTCTGTCCCTGAGTCCAGACCTTCCCTGATTCATCGTCTCCAGAGAGTAACCGTCAGTCTTCAGCACAGATGGGGAGGGAGATTTATCTAGTCTTTTGTTTTCAGTCCCGACTCCATAGGTAACTATGGAAGTACTTGGTGCTGCCAGTTCTTGAAACTTTCCAGGCTTTGTGGCACAGTGAGATGGCAGACTTAGGTTTCCACTTTCTCTGATATGTTAAGACACTTACCTTTTATCCACTCCTTCTCAACTTCTAAATTTATCTTGTCTCCTGCATTCTTTTCTCCCATTGTCATTGTCCTTGTGAATTTAGACTTAAAGGTTTATTTTTTCCTTTCTTGTTCTGTTTTTAATCTAGAGCTTTGGGAGGGACCAGAGAACAGGTGTGTTTAGGCCTCTAAACTTAAGAGGAAGTTTTAGGTGCTTTATATACATCACAACAAATTGCCACAGCAGGTAGTAATAGGTATGTATATGAAGAAAACGCAGAAGGAACACAGCAAATGACAAAGTTAGAATTAAAACCCCGTCTGTTATCAAAGCTCTTATTTGAAATGAGGTTTTTTAAAAAAACTTTGAAGTTTCTAGTTTTACTCACAAGTATGAAGAAATCCAATCCTTTTCGAAACCAAGTGATTCATGAAATAAGAAATTTTTCTATATGCCTTTACCTTCTTTATTTAGCAGTAAATTCTTATTTACTATATTATAAATTATACCATTTCAAAATCTAATGTGATTTTACTAATCAATTTCTCATTGTAGTTTTTATTTTGTGCTTGAAATTACTAAAACTACACTCTGGACAAATTATTCTCTGAGCCATTTCTCTGAGCCATGGTTCTTTCCCCCAATAGACTATATGGATTTTCTTTCATAAGGAATGAAGTTTGTTATTTACCCTTTTTGCTATGTTTTGAAAAAACATTTCTGAGAAGTTTCTTACTCTCTTCCCTGCTGGGCTACTCCACAAGTTTCTTTTGCTTCCTCTCAGCATATCTTTGACCCTTGGTAAAAGTTTCCCCACACGCTCAACCACAGAAGTGATTTACTCCCTCTTATGGGAAATAAGTAATATCTCTGTGGAACAACAAAGATATTTTTCAAGAGACAGCTTATACATTTTGTAATGAATGGAACATATAATGTTTGGAAAGTTTCTGTAAGTAATCTCCAGCTAAAAAATTGTACCAGCTTTTCTTTTATATTTCTACCAAAGAACGAAGAGGGCCTTGCCTATGGGACAGTTTCACATGAGGAAATGAAATTATGATGGGCTGTCATCACTTCCAAACACGTTCGTTCCCTGACAGTTATAAAGAAACATAGTTCCCTTTTGAAGCTGTCACCTAATGCCAGGCAAAACCTCTTTGTCTGCACTTCCCCATTTTCAAGAGGTAGGGCAGTTATATCAGCTAAACATTTGCAGGAAAAATATCCAGAGAATCAGAGAACTGAAACCAACGTGGAAGCACCTGATGTTGTATAATATTGTTTGAACTGAGAATAAAATGGTTCTCAGACTCTTTCATTGACCTCGAAGTTTCTTGGCATTCTGAAACCTCCTCATTGTTTCCTGTTTTGTAAGAATCAAAATTACTTTCTTTTGTTAAATGCTAACAGGGGTTTTCAAGTACTTTAAACATTTCTACTTCACCCTAATAGACGAGAAACACTCACTTGCTCGGTACCTCCTTTGATGTATATATTCACTTTATCCCCTTGTCCTACCAATTTGCACTATTTTTTTGCGGTGATTCCTGAACCATAGTGTTCTGTTTCCCAACTCAATTACACACTTTTACAGGTAACGAAGAAATGCCATGGCGACATTACATAAAAATACGCTCAATAAACGTTTCTCTAAATACAGGACATGTGCGTTGGTTTTAGTTCTGTGGCGTGTGCTCCTTAGGGAAGGAAGTGACGAGAGAGCTCCCCTTCCATGCACCCCCTGGGCGCGCTGCTGAGCAGGAGGCAACGGGAAGCTCTGGTAGGGTTTCAGCTAGGATGGTGACATCTAGGACATTCTCCCTGGCAGCCCACTGGCAAACACACAATGGAGGAAGGTAAAAATCAAATGAATAAAAGGGAACAGTGTCGAAGTAAAGCAGTCAAATCCTAGCTGAATAAGTGATCAATTAGGTGGATTGAAGAATATTCTAAAACAAGTAAGCAAAGAGAAGCCTAGAAACCACAAAACAGTGCATATCTGCATCTATTATGAATCATGGTTACTCTTCTGTAACAAGGGCAGTTTCCGACAGGCAACTCTGGGTAAGAATTTAAAAATTGGTGTTAAAGCCAAGTGGAGAAAAGTAAAAGTGTGAGCAAGGAGAGATTCAAAACGCCTTTGTTTCTAAGCCTTCTAATGACAACAAAATGGTATCAAAGAGGAATAAATTCTGGAGGGAAGAAAGATAAGAGTAAGGATTAAAATTACAAATGTTAGAAAAAGAGAATCACAAATTAATGATGCAGTTGCTCCCCAAGTGCAGCAGAAAGGAAGATTTAAACCATTTTGAGGAACTGACTCTCTCATGTATGCTTTTCTCTTTTAATACACAAGTTCTGCAAAAATATAGGTTCTTGGTTCAAGCTTGGGTTCTCCATACCTCGCCTCATGTCTTCTTCCTCATGACCTTTGATTTGGTCTGTCAAGAAGAAAGTTTCTATGACCCTCTGCTGACATACGTGGGAGGACTTCCTGATCTTTCAGCCCAGAGTGGAGGGTGAGACATCAAAGACTGCAGGGAACATAGAAAAAAATAGAGGAATAGCAACTAGTAACTCAGATGATTAGAGATGCAGAGATACGGTAGGAACAGATGGTTATCAGTATCTCCCACATAGCTGGGTCGAATAAATATTTGATCTAAGAATGAAAAAAGTAAATATAGTTATGAACATTGGAAGAAATTGTTCCATGCCAAAACATGTAATAAAAATAGCTACTATTTTCCACATGCCAAGCACTGTTCTAAATATTTTTGTATGTTATTTAATTTCTAAAACACCATTAGGAGCTAAATATTATCCTCAGTTTACTGATGAGGAAACCAAGGCTCAGGGTTGTTAAGTGTCAAGTCCAAGATCTCTTAGCCAGTAGCCACTGGAGCCAAAGACAGGAATTCAAGCCTGTTTACCTGTAGAGCTTGAGCTCTCAGATCCTGTGAATAATTATGCTTCCACAGCCCCCATGGCCAATTTAGTCACTAAGTCCTGGGCTATTATCTCTGCAATATCTGTGGGATCTGAACCCTCTTTCTGTGTCACTGCTGATGCCCTTGTCAGGTTCTCATTTTTCTTTCTTGTACGACTTCAAGAAGCTTTTGATTTGTTTCACTGTCTCCCATCATGACCATTTCAACTCAACCTCAGCAATGCAGCTGGAGTCATTGTCCCTGGTTAAAACTTCTGCCCTAGGGGTAAGAGAAATCTCTTTTGCTCCCATGACTTCATTCACCATCTATATGCGGATGAATCACAAATTTATATCTCTAACCTGGATTTCTCTTCAGAGCTTTCATACTAATATTTCTAACTCAGTAAGCAATGCCACCATCTACCCAATGCGTCTGACTTTCTCCCCACTGAAGCAGCCATGATAATAACCTTCTAACTAGTTGCTCTGTACCCCTGTACCTATGGCTTCCCACTTTTAATCCATTCTCCACACATATTATATTTCATAAACTGTAATATACACTTTTTTAATTTTACATTTTAACTTGGCTGATATCAGGATATGTCTCATTGATGTTCCAGCTATAGGTTAATTAGTAGCACTTGTTTTTCAATGTCACATATAAAAATGATGGTGCATTTTATATTCAGTGGCATCATAGAATTGATGAAATATGATAATAGGAAAAATAACTTTTCTAGATATGCTATTAATCTTGCATAGAACCTTCAGTGATTTTCCACTGTCCTTAGGATAAAATTTAAATTCTTAACAAGCCTATGAGGCTCTGCATGTCTGGCCCTTGTTTACCTCTGTAGAATCATTTGGTACTAATCTTTTCCTAGTTGCCTGTCTTTCAGCCACATTCTCCAGCAGGTGTTCATTGGGTGACTACTGTATGCTAGGCACTAGGATAATATACCAATGAACCAAAAAATAAGCATGGCTGCTGCCATCATAGTGCTGACTGTGCATTTGAAGCCTCCTGGCTTACCTTGAATTTGCCACGTTATTTCTTGCCTCAGGTCCCTGAGATATGCTATCCCTCTCTCAGGAAGGCCCTCCTCGCCATCCCCATCCCCATCCCCATCCCCATCCCCATCCCCATCCCCATCCCCATCCCCATCCCCATCCCCATCCCCATCCCCATCCCCATCCCCATCCCCATCCCCATCCCCATCCCCATCCCCATCCCCACCCCACCTCCATCCCCATCCCCATCCCCATCCCCATCCCCATCCCCATCCCCATCCCCATCCCCACCCCACCTCCATCCCCACCTCCATCCCCACCTCCATCCCCACCTCCATCCCCACCTCCATCCCCATCCCCATCCCCATCCCCATCCCCATCCCCATCCCCATCCCCATCCCCATCCCCACCCCACCTCCATCCCCACCTCCATCCCCACCTCCATCCCCACCTCCATCCCCACCTCCATCCCCACCTCCATCCCCATCCCCATCCCCATCCCCATCCCCATCCCCATCCCCACCCCACCTCCATCCCCACCTCCATCCCCACCTCCATCCCCACCTCCATCCCCACCTCCATCCCCACCTCCATCCCCATCCCCATCCCCATCCCCATCCCCATCCCCATCCCCATCCCCATCCCCATCCCCACCCCACCTCCATCCCCACCTCCATCCCCACCTCCATCCCCACCTCCATCCCCACCTCCATCCCCACCTCCATCCCCATCCCCATCCCCATCCCCATCCCCATCCCCATCCCCATCCCCATCCCCATCCCCACCTCCATGCCCATCCCCATCCCCACCCCCATCCCCACCCCACCTCCATCCCCATCCCCATCCCTACCCCCATCCCCATCCCCAATCCTTCACGCTTCTACTTAGCTTCTACCTCCTACTCATCCTCCAGGGTTTCTTTTACACAGCGCCCTACGCAGCCGTCCTGTTCAGCACTCTCCTAGCTCCTGCACCTCTTTTCCTGGCATTCACGGTGCTTTTGGGGGCTCTGTCTTCCCCTCTGGACTGTCCGGTCCGTGAAGGTAAGGGCTGAACCTGTCCCACTCACACCTTTCTCCCCAGCCCTTAGTTCAGTGCCCGGGTTGCGTTAGGGCATTTTAAAAATATTTATTGAATGAGTAAGTAATGGAATTGGAAACATGAATTCAATTTTGGACCACCCCGACACTCTGAATTTTTTACCACTTGAGTGTATTATTAAAACAAAACAAAAGCACAACCAAAATAGAACCATCAACATATGGGGTTACATAAGTTTCCGACTGAGGTGAGAAAGGAGAAAACACATGATCAGTTTCAAGCTGAGGTGCATGCAAGTTGATATTAAATGTCAGACAGATTTTCCCTTAAAACAAATGCTATAATCCTTTAACATCATTTTCATTACAAATCAATGTACGGACCAACATTAGTACAGTGATTTCGTGTCTGACAGATCAGGCCGTATTCTTCCCTGCTGGTTCAGAGGCCTCCTGCCCTGGGGGCCTCTGTACCGCGGGCCTGGGCTTGCTGTCTTGTGCTTAGGAACTGGTTGTGGATCCCCTTCCAAATGGCGAAGTGGCCGAGCGCTCTAGGCATATTCTGCTGTTTGGCAAACACGGGTCCGGCTGTACTCCTGAGAAAGCAAATAGAAAAGAAGCTCACTAGTGTCATTCTGTTTTTAAACATAGAATGCTTTCAGCAGAGTTTGAAGCAGTATTTAACGGCTTGTCTATCCTTTGCTCTAGGTGTATTTTCTTTGATATATATACTCTAGTTCATTATGCAATTGTATGTTTTTTGTAATTGCCTCTGCATTTATATTAGCATAATTTTCCTCCGTTTTACCAAAGAAAATTTTGAGAACTAGCCCCACAACTTTAGGTTTTCTAGTTAGTGAATTTTAGCTCTCCTATTTTTAGTAACATCTCCCCAAATCCTTAGATGAAGGACTAATAAAGTGTTTTTACCACAACTTACAGGAATAAACTACCTCAACATAGGTATAATCAAAAGGAAAAAGTTTATAACCACATTCACATTCAAAGATCTTGTGATACAAGCCAACCCCTGTGGGGGTATTATTTTCAAACATAACAGGTTGACATTATATAATTACACACTGCTGGATATTGAAATAGCAAAAAAGGAAAAAGTGCTTATAGTAGTACTCACCACACACTATTATGAATATTCACATTCATCCATATATCTAAAGTATTATTTCTAGTTACACATTACAGACTTTAGCAAAGATTTAGTGATTTATTTAATATCAATATTAGGTTTTGACATTAATGCCTTAACAAGCATAGGAAGGTGTGGTGCTAAGACTCACTTCCATTCAATAAAGGGGACCCAACGTAAACCTCTTTTTCATTGTTTTTCAGTCAGTTTTTAAAATAAACATTTTATATATGTATGTGTGTGCAAATATTCAAAATCCCTTTCAATACTTTTTTTTTTTTTTTAAATATATCTTTATTGATTTCAGAGAGAGGAAAGGAAAGGGAGAGACAGATAGAAACATCAATGATGAGAGAGTCATTGATCGAGCCCGCAACCCGGGCATGTGCCCTGACTGGGAATCGAACCCTGATCATCTGGATCCCAGGTCGATGCTCAACCGCTGAGCCACGCCCGGCCGGGCCATTTCAATTCTTATAATTTGCACTCCCAATCTACTTAACTTTTGCCACTTTTTATGACAACAGTTTTCTTTTGTAAGATAAATTACAGTGTTTGGTCCCACTTTGCCATCTGATTCTGCGTTATGCATTTTCTGTAATGGGAATTTGTCAGAATTTCTGATTTCCCAGATTCCTTTTTCACTATTCTCAATGCTACCTTCCTTCCATTTAATCTCTGGATTGTAACCAACTTTTACTTTTCTCCGTTTCATGTCAGGTTTCTAATCTTTCCATTATTTTCACTTAACATGAGCTTTTTGGCTTGTTTGGTGCACTGTGAAGTATAGTTTCACAAATATTTAGGCCCTAAATGCCATCATTCTTGGAACCTTACTAGTCTCTGTCTCAAGTTGATCATCTCGATAATCATACATCTGTTATTCCTATTCTGTAATGTAAGTAGAATCTATTGGCTGGTCTTGGATTTCTCTCCTATCCAGACTTTTAAAATAAAATTGGATGCATATAATTGTAGGGTGTATCATTTAATATTTAATGTTTTTAACAATATTTTTTCTACAATGACTTACCTGTGGAATGGAGGGGAGAGTAGAGTCAGAGAACTAGAGCATGAGACAGAGACACAAATATAATATGTTTTGTTGGGAGCATTTTAAGGTGGTATATGAGAACAGTCACTACTTAAGAGTAAATATTAGGAAAGCAACAAACTGGTAGTATGTGTAGTAGTCATCAATAAAAATCAGTTGCCTGGTAGGTGTGGCTCAGTGGTTGAGCATCAATCCATGATCTGGGAGATTGCAGTTTGATTTTTGGTTAGGGTGCATGCCTGTGTTACAGGTTTGGTCCCCAGTGGGAGTGTGCAGGAAGCAGCAGATCAATGACTCTGTCTCATCATAGATGTTTCTATCTCTCTCTCTCCCTTCCTCTCTCTGAAATCAATAAAAACATTAAAAATAAATAAATAAATAAAATAAGTAAATAAATCAGTTAACCAACCAAGCATGCAATAACAGATTAGGCTGTTCTAATTAACAATGCTTGGACTTAAGTGGATACATGCACAATAAAGGTGAACCAAGACCTCTCATGGTGGTTATAAGAAGCTCAAAGAGGCCTTGGTGTTTACTTAGCTAGCTTTAGTCACTAAGTCTGTTACCTGCCCTTAGATCTCTTGCACTTTCCTTATATTTGCACAAACCAAGGCTTCAGATGCTAGGATGGAATCCTCCACCCCTGACCCATACAAGGGCTGAATCATAAGAACAATAGGTTTTCAATAAATATTTATGGATAGGAATGGTAACTTGCAAAAGAAATTTAGTTAACCTAGTTTGTTTGTTTGTTTTTAATAAGTTTTATAGGGAGAAGCCTTATTAGGGAAATCTTTACTGGCCTTTAAAAACTTCAGTAGGTGTCATTATGAGGTATGCAGCTAAAATCATTATCTTTCAACTGAAATAAAATTGGAAAATCCCATTATCACTGGAAAACTAGAAATAAGTGAAAATAGGCATCAAGTAAAAACCAATGCAAATACTCTGGAGATATAGCGTGATTATTCTACTTTATCTCCCATGAAATCTGCTTTTCACACCCTTTATGGCCTCTTTGGGGTGTTGGTGTTCATGAATAAAAATATTACTTTAAAAAAACAAAACACATTTCTTTGCTCTAATTAGGCAAAATGAAAGCCTTCTGTTACAATTTATATTATTAAAATTTTGACATTTTCTAATGGCACAAAACAAGTTCTATTTTTAACAAAGGCCTATATTAGCACAGTGCTTTGAGGAGATTTCCAAGTTCTAGTGAAGCTTGTGTTTTTATAATTATTTGATACCAAAAATTATGGTGTAATAAAATAATTTTGGTAGTGTCTGGTTCATTTTAAATAGTGATTGCCCTCTAGAATTATATGCACACAGAATAATGTGACTAGTGATTAAAATTTAGAAAGATTAGTAATTATTAAAAGCTTCGTACATGACAGGAATTATTTCTGGATAACAAAATCTTTAGGGTAAAATAATCGAGTAGAATATACCTACATCAAAATGAATCAAAAGGAATCTTTAACCTGCACCTTTATGAAATACTACCAAACTGTTCAGAACAACTGAACTGTAAAACTATTTAAGAACAACAAATCATAAAGGACATAGAACCTATTTTGATCTTCATGTTCAGTTGTTTCTCATTAAGGAACTGGTGATAAACCTAGACAATATGGCTAAAGGCACCATCTCTGCTATAAGCCCAGATTCTTTTTTTCCTCCATAGTTATAAAATATAGCTTTTCCTTGCATCAGGGCCATTATTAAAATTTTTGAAATATGCAGTTACAAATGTTCCAAATTCCCTCCACAGAAAGTCATTTTGGGGGTATTTTGCTTTCTCCAAAATATTTTCTATTTAGTTTTCTAAAAAGAATGGCTACTTTATTCTTTACTCTGTTATTCTGTTCTATTTAAAGCATTGCATTCTGAGCTTGCGTTCATCCTGCAAACACTTGTTGAGCACCTATGATTAACAGGCATTGTGCTAGATACTGTGAATGCAGTAGTGAATTTGATACTGTCCAGGCCCAAGGGGAACTTGCATGTTAGAGGAGAATACAAGCAAACGGAAGGGTAACTGTCATATAATAGAGACCTGGGAGTGGGGTAAACAGAGAATGCTATGGGAACATATTTGAAGGGTAGTTACTCTAGTCTTCATGGATCAAAGGGCTTCCCAGGAGACAAGGCAGTGAAATTGAATGTGAAGAGTGAGCAGGACTCATTTAGATCAGGTGAGAGGAAGAGTGGAAAGACTCTTCCAGGAAGATAAGATAGCATGTGCACTCTTAAATTGACTAGGTTTGGTTTTTTTGTTTGTTTGTTTGGTTTTAATGAACATATTTTGTATACTGAGGTGATGGGAAAGTTGTTTTAAATTACTCTTAGCAGGGAAAAGTCCCTACTTGCTTTGTGTCAGTGCTAAAACCTATACCCTTATATGGAGATACATGAAGCCTTTTCACTGTTGACCTTGCCCCTACTAAGAGCAACTAGCTGGACTAATCGCTTGCACGCAGTACAGTGAATGCAAGCCTACATGTATGAGCTTACTTGCACCCACCTAACAGGTCTACTCACTAATAAGCTGCGCAAAATAAAAGAACACTTGGAAGGAATATGGCTGTAAATAGTTATGATGCGTTTGGCTGCAAGTAACAAAAAAACCCAACCTAAACTGATTGAACAATTATGAAATTTGTGTTATATAATTGGCAAGTAAGTGAGGAGTAAGGCAGGCTTCTTGACATACAGTTGCTGGTGTGAAGTCATTGAGTTTCTAGGTTCTTTCTGCCTTCCTGCTCTCACATATACAGCTATACAGCATCAACTTCATTCTGTTCCTGTTTCTCCTTAGTGGTTACCACCAGGGCATCAGTGCTATATAATTTCCTGTTCACATGCAACAAGAGGGAGTGACATCCTCTACCTCAAGTATGGGATCAAGTTGTTTCCTTCAGTCTGATAGGACATGTCCTATCCTGGACCAAAAGCAATGGTGAGCCTTAAACAATATTCTGTTTGCTCAGTGGAGAGGTACACGTAGGGAGGGCAAAGAGTCAGGATATCCTGCCCTGAGTCGTGGAGATGAGGCAGGACCCTAAGGAAGGAGGAAGAATGAATGTGGGATAGATGAACAGCAGTGCGCCCAACCAAGTTGTTTGCTGCTGCTGCTTATTTGTTCAATTCAAAGTCAGCCTCCTGACCAGAGAAAGAGCACTTCCTTATCATTGGGGGAAAAGGGCCTGATTCTAATGGATTCTAACTCTCTGAACTATGTGTGGATTGGTAATTAGGGAGAGGCGAAGTAAATGTTGAGTTGTGGAGACCGCTGTTTTATCTTTCCTTCCCTTTGCTTCCTGAATTGTACTTCTGAATTTCTACATTGGTTTTTGTGGTCCACATTTACCATAGAGTAGAAAGAAATTGCAGGCATTTATTTTGCTGTAAAAGTATTTTTAGATGTTTTGTGGGCTGTGTATCAATTACTATATAACATAGAGTTAGAAAGGAATGTGCAAGATATATTTAGCAACCTTTGATAATATTTTAAGAGCATTTGATTTTGACACATGCTATATAATTTATAGAGATGCAGGTTACATCATTATAAGGTTACATATTGAGAAATCTACCAAAAAAGCCCTGACAAAAATACCTTCTTGAAACACAGACTGAGGAATGTTCCCTCAAAGGATAAATATGTGATGATTGCTCAGGTTTTTCTTTTTCCTCTTTATTTTCTTTCTTTCTCTATTTTTATTTGTTGTATTTCCTATGCAAGTATAACTCTGTGGCTTCTCATCATTATAAATGAATGATCGAACCAGAAGTAGTTTATGTCAATTGAATAATAGACCCTTATTTTTTATTCAGGACTATTCTTTCCCTCTGGCTACACAGGGTTGTAGTCATGTGCTTGCCAGAGGCTGGACAAAATAAACATATCCTCCTATGGAAGTGGCAAACGCAAGAAGCTTCTTTTTGCAAGTTTGTTCAGGGCAACCTTTCATGGACAAAAAGGAGAATAAAATTAATAGTTTAAATGCTAAAAAAATAATAATTGCTACCTAACGTTTGCATTGTGACATATTTTTCAGTTTTTGTATTACACTGTCTCACATGATGGAGTAATCCTGTGATAAGGGAAAGATGGTGATATTTCAACCTTTTGGAGATTAGGAAAGCAACATATATGAAGGTTAAAGGAATTGTCTATGATCTTGAGTGGAAGAACAAGGTTTAAGACCCAAACTTTTTGTTTCCTTTTTGTGTGTGTACTTTCTAGTAAAGTATTTTACATCCCCCCCCCCCTTTAAAAAAACAAAAACAAAACAAAATATAAAGGAAAAAAGAAAAAATGAGTTGAACAAAAAAACCCTACTATGTTAAACACATATAATGCTCAATTTCTGAAGAATATACATTTGCTGGATTATGAGATCTTGCAAGGTATAAGTGTGAATTTGAAGAAATTGAATACTTTAAAAATACCCTTTAAATAGCATTTTCATTTTTGCTCTTCATTTTCTTATCAGGCATGGGTCTCACATATCCAGTTCAATCTCCTTCAAGTGCATTTCTTATGCTTATGCTTTTATCTTCATATTTCCTCTTTCCCCCAAACCTAAACTCGCCCCTCTCATGAGAATTTTTGGGCCTATTATAACTTGGAAAGCCTTCACTGAAGGCCTGGAGACTATTAGTGTGCCCATCAATTTAGGAAAACACATTAAGGGGAAGGGCATTGCTGAGAGCCTTTGAAATCATACATGTCACATAGTGGTTACCCATCCTGGGCATGCTCCTAAATACAATCTTAAGAATTTGATGATTGATGCATAGTTGGTCCTCAATAAACAGCTATAGATAACCATTGAGTTTGCCACTACTGGAGTGACTGTATTGCCTTATTTTGTGCTGTCTGAATACGAAATAGATTTTGAGTAAGGTATGCTTTTTAGCAGCTGCTGATAACATCTGATAGACTAATTTGCAACTAGAGCAGCAAAATAAAGAAAAAAAACAGGCTACATTACTACTCTGCATAATTGATGAATATCAATAAATATGGATGAAACACCTGAGGAAGCACACGCATGCCTAGTTAGCAAATTTGCCAAGTATGCAGACAATAGATGTACTGCATGATTATGTTTGTTGAAAATAAAAAAGAGAGACACATAAATAGGGCTAGTGAAATAAAGATTCAGTGACAGTATGGCATAGCTCTTATAACATATCTTTCATCTTAGGTAGTTGAAAGCATTTTAAAAGTGTCTTCATGACACCCTTCTGGTGCTAGTAGATGGTAAAGAAATATCAACTCCATTTAAATTAAAAAGGATACTGAAACGGGAGTTGAAAAGTTGAGACTGCTTAGTGTCTCGGTCTCAGAAACAGAGGCTGTTTTTATCTGTGGCAAGTGTATTGTTTCATTTGCCCCCAAGCAATCTTTTTCTAGCTCTGTATAAATTATCTACCTGGCAAAAGGCAGACTGAAGCTAGGAGCAAAAATATACTTCTGTGGGTGTAATTGTATTCGTGGCCAAACAGAATTTGGACTTCTTCCATTAGCAGGCTTGCCTGGTGGTAGTACTAACTTTGAAACCCTAAGTTGTCAACAAACAGAAGGAGCCTAGTTGAACAGGATTAGAGGAGAAATGGAGAGATGGGATAAATACCCAGGCACGTCCAAGGATTTAACCTGAAACTTCCTAGAGGGAGATGAATTTGTGGGAGGGACCTTTTCCTTGTGTCTGGGCTCCTTTCTTTCTTTTCCCTTCCCAGCTATTGTTTTTGCTCCCTTTTGCTCCCTGGTTTCCTCAGCAGCACCAGAAGTGAGAACTGGGAGGAGCCAGTGCCCAGGGCAGGTTTTCTCCTGGGAAGAAGGAGTAGCTCTACAGATGGTACTCCTGCCTTCTGCGGAGGACACTGAGCGTTTCCCTGAAGCACCTTCCTGGCTCACAGTTTCATTTCATCTTTTACTTCTCTTACGTGGTGCCCACACCAGCTGCAACCACGCTTGCCAGGCATGCCCCTGACTCAGCCTTGGCATTTCCTGCTTCCTCTACCTGAAATGTTCTTTTTACTCAAATAGTTTCTTCATAGTAGGCCTTCTCCGGCTGCTCAATCTCGGTTTAGAGTGACCAAGTATTCGGTTTTGCCTGGGACTGAGGATTCCTAGGACATGGGACTTTCAGTTTTCAAACCCAGTCAGTCCCAGGCAAACTAGGATGCCTTGGTTACCCTGTTTAAATCTCCGCCCTCCTTAACTGTTTGTTCTTAGCGTTGATCACCATTTAATATACTATACATTTTATTTTTTGGTTTTATTTATTGTTTGATCTCCAGTGTTCAGGCTGGCTCATCATAGGTGCTCAGTAACTGTTTTTGAATGGATAAATAAATGAGAAATTTAGAAAGTTTTTATCATATACAGAGAAACCAATAGAGCTATATTTCCTGAAGTGAATTATCAAGTTCATAAAGTTGTGGTCAAATGTAATTTGTCTCTCAAAATAAGTGCATTGTTTCCTAATGAGTGATAATTTGGGAGGGAGGGGTGAAATTTAAACAGTGTTCTTGTTTATAATTTAAAGTCAAAGTAATTTAATTCATTTTAAAAATAATTTTTATAAAAATAGACTATTAATACAATATAGTAATATATTTTAAATATAATGTTGGGGGATCATTTGTGTGGGTTTAGGTCAACTGATTTTAATCTATTGAAATGCAGTTGTAATGGAAATTCAGTTAGTTTTAATGCATGTAAGCCTCTTATTTGCCCGCATGAAAACTTAGGCATGTGTTTGATTAACAAATATAATACTTCTCTTAATATTTAGTTATTATTGACTGGATTAATGAATGGATGAATTTAAAAGCCAGTATACAGAAAATCATCTCTCTCGAGTGAATAAGAAATCAAAAGTCATGAGCTGCCATATATTTAGGGTGGCGTTCTTGTGTATCTGACATTGATTTGAGACCTGACCTGGAAATCCTGGACAAGTTTTCCCTTTATTATTTGCAGGCACTTGGGTTGTCTTTGTCTCTTACTTATCCATGTTGGTGAGGTGCTGTGGGAGAGCACCAGGTCTGGGGGCAGAGCACCAGATCCTTGTCACCATTTAACTTTCCATGTGGCCTTGCATGATCTCTTAACCTCTTGGAACCTACATCTCATAATCTGTGAAATTAGGATGATAAAGGCCTTTCTCAAAATAGGAGTGGAGCCCTGGCTGAGTTGCAGAGTTGGTTGGAGTGTCATCCTATACACCAAAAGATTGTGGGTTCAATTCCCAGTCAAGCCACATACCTAGGCTTCGGGTTCGATCCCTGGTCCGGGGCATACAGGAGGCAACCAATTGATGTTTCTCACATCAATGTTTCTCTCTCTCTCTTTCTCTCTCCCCCTTCCTCTCTCTCTAAAAATCAATAAGAACATATCCTTGGGAGAGGATTAAGAATTAGGAGTGGAGAGGCTGTGAAAATCCTAAGGTACAGCATAGCAATGTGAGGTGAAGTAAGATGAGGAGAGGTGAGGTGTTCTCCGGGTGCATATGTTGCATGTGACGGAGCAGTCACTGCTAGATGGTTCTGTGCTTGGTTCATACCCGTTCTCCACTTTGCCGGGGGTGCCTTGGAATGGAGTGTGCAATTTCCCCCTCAGATCTAGAGAGTCAGATTCTGTTCTCAAAGTGAGTTACTAGGGAAATATTCTCCTAGCAGCTTCTTACCAGTTTAAATCAAGTCACCTTTATAGAAGCAGGTTACCCACTGGCAGTAGACCTTTAAAATAGATATAGATCCTCCATTTTAAAACTAGATTTTTTTTCTTGATAAATTGATGAATAGCTATAGCGAGGCCAAATAATGTAGTGGTTAAAACAGACTCTGGAGCCAGACTGCTTATGATCAATTCCCATTTCTGCCATTTACAAGGTATTGGGCATCAAACAAATGACTTATTCCATGTGTTTCTTGGTCTTCCCTACCTCAAATGTGTATGAGAATTAAAAGAGTTAATAACACAAAGTTCTTAGAACAGTTCCTGATATGTAGAAAGTGCCATATAATTGTTATTATGTTACTATTATTTTAATAATCTAGTTGACCCCTCACTCAAATGGGGTGGCCTAGGTCTTATTCCAGGCCTAGTTTTTGATATTCTTTTGGTATGACCCACCAAGAGCACACTGATCTCCAGTGGGTGGTGCCCTCCTGCCAGTCTCTGCTTTCCCTCCCCTCCCCCCAATCCCCCCCCCCAGAATTTACCATCTACTTCAGGTATATTTTTTGATTGCTTAGGAGTAACAACATAGAGGATAGGCCAATCACAACTCTTACCAATGATTGTATCATCTAAGGGAGATTGCTCTCTTTACAGACAGCCCACTGTTGAGAGAAAAGCCATATGTGATTTCTTATCCACTGCTTGCTATGACGGCATCACCTCTGTCATCTTTATGTCACAGCAGGATGACCCGAGGAAATACAGTTGGCTCAGTGCAATAGTCTGTAAGTTGTCCAGTGATTGGCCTGGCTGCTGAGGTGACTTTGTATGAAAGTTCTGTCAGAACATGAATGATATTGATTATTTAGGCCAACTCAGATGTTCTGTTTGGGGATATCTTACTGAAGATATATGGAGAAAGCAATAGTTATTTTATTAGCATGAGTGGCGCTGGGTGAGCTGAAGGGACTCTTAGGCCATTGTCACTTAGAGATACGCTATCTAAGGGACTCTTAGGCCATTGTCACTTAGAGATACACTTGCTAGATACACTAGCAAGCAGAAGTCATGAACAAGCAGAAGCAACAGATGTATAGCGCAGGATGAGTTCGTGGACTTGGCAGTAGCTAGCTAGCTCCCATACCTGCTTTGAGGCCTTCAACTTTTGACTTGTTGCAAATTCTAGAGGTCTACCCCGTGCTGCTCCTGGGTTTCCTTCCAATTACATCAGTGTGCGTGCATGTTCATAATACATTCTTAGTTTTTGAAGTAATTTGAATGAGGCTCTGTTTCTTACCAGCCAAATAGCTTAAGGATCAGTCCAGAGGTTATAGTCTTTTCTTTTTTTATAAGAGGAAAAAATAATGAGTATAAAGATTCTTGATAGCAGGAAATATATTACATTTATAATTAGAAGTCCAAAATTTTATATCAAATATATAATTATACTAACTTCATTCAAGAAATATTTTTAAATAGGTAAATGAATAATGGCCATTGCTAGTTTCTCCTTTTTTATTGAGGTATATTTCTCATACAACAAAATGTACATTTTATTTTATTTATTTTTATTGATTTCAGAGAGAGGAATAGAGAGGGAGAGAGAGATAGAAACATCAATGATGAGAGGGTCATCAATCAGCTGCCTCCCATATGCCCCCACTGGGGATCCAGCCTGCAACCAGTCATGTGCCCTGACTGGGAATTGAACCATGACCTCCTGGTTCATAGGTTGACACTCAACCTATAAGCCACACTATGACACTCAACCTATGAGCAACCTATGACACTCAACTGAGCCACACTGTCTGGGCGAAAATGTACGTATTTTAATGTTGAGTTTGGTGAGTTTGATAATTGGGTTCACCACAATTAAGATAAAGAACATTTCCATCATCTCCAAAAGATCCCTATGCCCTTTTTAGTATTCTCCCAACCCTCAAGAGGTGATCACTTTCTGATATCTATCACCACAGTCACCATTCTTGGACTTCAGATGAAAGAAATCATATAATAGATATTCTTATGTATTCTGTTTCATTGCTCAAGATAATGTTTTTGACATTCACCGATGTTGTGTATGTTTCAGAAGTAATTCCTTTTTATTGCTGAATAGCATTCCATTGTATGAATACAACATAATTTATTTATTCTTTATCCTGTTGATGGATATTTGGATTATTTCCCAGTTTTTGGATATGAATATTTCTTTATAAGTCTTTTTGTGGGCATATGCTTTAATTTCTCTTGAGTAAATAACTAGAAGCAATGATATATGTTTACCTTCATAAGAAACTGTCAACCCATTTCTTAATATGGTTGTGCCATTATACCCCTATGAGCAAAGTGTGAGAGTTTCAGTTGCTTTACATCCTTGTGTACATTTTTCAGTCATGTATACGCTAATAAAGAGAGCTACAAGATCCATTTGTTAGACAAGGTTCTCATTTTTCTCCCCTCTATCCCCATATGTCTTTTATTTATTATTTCATTCATTTGCTCAATAGATACTGTCTTAACTAAGACAGAGTACTGTGCTGCTAGACTTCCTCTGTTTCTAGGAAGGTTAAAAATGTTGACAGGAAGAAAAGCCATTTAAAAACAAATACACATGCAACTTTGGGTAACACTAATAAGATACATGTTTAAAAGAAACTTGTCTTTTCCAGACTACCTTATGGTATTACTACACTGGAGATAGAACTTGATAGAACTCATTGCTTTAAGACGATACCCATATTCCACTGGATCCGAATAAACATACCAGATTTCTGTTTCTTCCTTTGACCACTCTTAGTAATTTCATTAGTATTAAAGCTTTTAAGCATTTCACATTTCATAACAGTTGAATTCCAAATTGTAAGAGTATATGTGTGTATAAGTAATTTGTGTGTGTGTGTGAGGAAATAAATTAGAACATGGTACATAGAAATGTGAAATATAATCTCTGGGTGGCAGCATGTATTCACCAGCAAATTCCTAAGTAATGCCATTTACGTTTATTTTTATGGATTGCTAAATTAATGGGTCAGCAATATTCCATGGTAAAGAGTGACTTGGTCATTTGACAATCCCTTTTCATCTACTTTTATTTTTTAAAAAATATGTTTTTATTGGTTTCAGAGAGAGGAAGGGAGAGGGCGAGAGAGAGGGAAAGATGAATGATAAGAGTCATTGATCAGCTGCCTCCTGCACTCCCCCTACTGGGGATGGACCCCACAACTGGGGCATGTGCCCTGATAGGGAATCAAACCATGACCTCTGGGTTCGTAGGTCGACACTCAATCGCTGAGCAATGTTGCCCCTCTTCAAGTACTTTTAGAACAGGTGATAAAATGTAGAATTGGCGATACACAGTTTACTGAAATTGTATCTGATTGTGCAACTAAATGTGAAGAAATTTGGTTAATTAATGCACCAATGTAAATTGTTAGGACTTTCTCTTGTGAAGGTCCATAATGCTCTAGTCTCCCTCCCTATTAAACATTATTTTTACTGCCTTGAAAATAGCTTATAAAAACTTATAAAAGCTTATAAAAACTGCAGTTAACATAAACTTTGAGGCATAGTGAATATATTGGATAACAGAATCAGTACTGATTGGAAACATCAACCAAGACCAATCAGATAAAATTTGGCAGATATTATTTATATATATATTATATTATTTATATTATTAAAATAATATAAAAATCAAAAAAGCATAATATTGAAAAGACCTTAGCTAAATGCAGTAGGAAATAAAAAAATGTGATGTGACTGTTGAGGCATTACAGTTGCCGGCTGCATCAGCTGAAACACGGTGTTATCCACATCAAGAGAGACACTGTCCTGGGCAATGTCTGCTGGTTGCACCAAACTTATATTCAGTTCTAGGTGTTACACTCAAAGAGGGACATTGATATACGAGAGTATCAAAGAGAAACAGGGAAGGTAGAAGGGGGAGAACCTGGAAAGTATGTTATAAGAAAACACTTGAATGACGTGGGGATGTTTGGTTTGGAACCACCATGAACCTGGGTACATGGGAGCAGTGTTTGGATATTTGAAAGGCTGCCACATTGAGGAAAAAACCTTTTTGTTGTTGTCTGCTTTGGGATAATTGGTATGGGGTGTGGGGGCTAGTACTTGGAATAGGAAAATCTTTCCAATAAGAATTAGAACTATTCAACAAGGAGCTGAGAGTGCACACTCGAATATCCAGCGTGAGTGAATACCTGTCAAGGACTGTTGAAGATGAAATCCCCTCTATTACTAAAAGCCTCCAAGAGCCTTCCAGTCCTTCAGTTTTTTTACTTCTACTTCCAGATAGTGACAAACCAGCAAAATGTCAAGATGAGTGATTACACTTCTACTTTTGCATTTGGATTTTTTATATTTTTGGTTACAGTGTAGCATACTTGAATTGTTATACAGTCTTTTATAATTTTTTTAAGTTGCAACTACTGATAGCAACTTAGGTATAAATTTTAATGATGTTAGACAAATGGAATAATGTCATCTGTGATATACTGTGGCTTGAATGCTAGGAACAATCACTGATGTAAAACCAAGTCAAAAATCATGTGTAGAAATGAAGCTTCTTATAAGAATTTGTTGAGACATGTTTTTCCCTTGTTTTTCACTACAGTTTTTCACACATATGATACCTCACAAACACTGAATTGAAATGACACTCATTTTTAAATCAAGTTTATGCTTCTGTGGGTTATTTGGAGAGACTCATCTTCCCAAGTGTATTTTCCCTGATTTTAAAAAGTGACTTCATTTCTAAATGAAAGATATTTATATGGATCACAATGTGGAATTATCACTATAGAAAAACATTATACCTATATTATGTTGATTTACATGGATAATTAATGCCCATAAATTAAGTAGCAAATATAATGATGTTAGCTGGTTTATCATTTATGTTCATTTCATTTTTATTTTAGTATAATATTGGCTTATTTCTCATTTAACCAACATTAAAAACCAGTGGACATTTTCTTAAAGAATTTTTTTTTTTTTTAGTAAGGAAAGAAAGTAAAATGAAGACAACAATAATACTTGATTTTTTTGTTTTGTTCTGTTGTATGTTATTACTTAAGAAGGACCCATATTGCCTTGACAGAGAACTTAATATAGTTTTTCTTTCCCCTACTATATGGGTGCTTATTTTCAAAACAATTGAGAAATAACAGAAAATAAAGGTACAACAAAAGGTCTTAAGAATTAGGTTAAAACTTTTAACAGCGGCCTTTAGGCATTCATTCTTTGACTGGATTGTATCCTCAACAATTTATTTTCACCAGGGGCAATGGGCAGAGCTGCCCTTTATCCCACACTTTTATTTTCTATGGTAATAGGGCCTTTGGGTGAGCCCATCTCTATATATTCCATAAATATAACTGTTATTGACATAAATGGAGTGGAGCATATAAACTAGCATTCATTGTTGAAGATCTCATAATGTTTGTCACTCACCTAGACTTCTTGTTTACAGTCTCGGTGGACACAATTGAGGTTTTAGCATTAGTCTGACTCTATGTATTTTTCTTCCTCTAAATTGTAGTCATTCCCTTGTGAATTCAGTTCTACCCCTGAGGTTACATCTTTCATTTTACATTAGCAACTCACCATTTCAAATATTTATATATTCAGGTTATCAGTTGTCTAGGGAAAAATAGTGTGTCGTATACTTACACTATCCTTTTTACCTGCTCCAGTTTTTAATTTATTTTTTTATTTTCTGAGGCAGGCAGGGCAGGCAGCATGGCCTTCCTCTTGCAATACCAGGAAGGAAGATGCAATTAAAAACAATCATCCTAAGGAAGAAATTTGGCCTGATGAATTGATTTTAAGTTTTAATAAAGGTTTAAAAGGAACTTAATTGAAGTATTTTTAATAGTCATATGATTCAAAATGAGGAACTATGATAAACAACACAGTGGAAAGTAGTCCTCCAATTCTGATCTTCCATTCTTCCCAGGTGGCCACAGTGAAGTATACCCTTATAGAATTTTGTTTTTGCATATACTTGCTACAAATATAGATATGTATCTTTTTATTATAAAACTGGCATTATATCATACACACTCTTCTGTATTTCTTAAACTTAGCCATGTGTTACTCAGATCTTTCCATAACTATGTGGAGTGCTTTTTCATTCTTTTTTACAGCTACATATTACTCCATTGTTTTGGTGTGCTATAAATGATACAACTAGTCCCCTATTAGTGGATATTTATATTGTTTCCAGTCTGTCACAATTACAGTACACAATGACTCACTTTATTTTTACACCCATTTTACACTTGAGCAATGATACCTGTAGGATAAATTCCAAATAAGATTTAAAATTTTTGATTTTCTTTTTAAGAAACAGGTACTATTATTACTTCTTAAAGATTCTACCAGATAGACACCAAACCCTCCCCCCTTTTTTAAACTTAAGCATGTGGAATCAAAAATTTTCTGTCCCTTTTATAAATGCCTGATCTAATCTTGCAAATGTTTCTTCTCTATCTGCCTTAGAGACTGTGGACCTCCCAAAGCATGGCCCTGGCTGGGTGCACTTGAGCTTCTACATTCTGAAACTACCTCTCTTGCTCAGAGAAGTACTTTTACAAACTGGTAGTCTGCTGCTACATGTCTCCTTGAATTACCATTTCATTGTTTAAGAACAGGTCTCTCCTAAGCATGAGAGGAAGAGTTCTTTATTCTTTTACTAAATTGGTCAGCCAAAGAACAGCTTTTGGTGAATAAAAGATATTCTCATTTTAGCAAATGAGGGGAAGTTCTATTCCCTCCAGTCCAAAGCAAAATGTTGTTATTCCTAAAAAATGTTCTAAGTGCTCAAAGTGCTGGAAACTGTTCAGAACATACCCCAGAACCCAGTTTCTCCCTACATTCAAAATGTTTACATTCTAAAAATGACAAGAGAGGGAAGGTTGGGAAGGTAGCTAGATCCGGAACAGATGGGCACATGTGCCCTCTCTCCTTACCAAATGCAGCCCCATGGATGGCTCCGCGGTGAATGCAGATTTCTCTTTACTAAGTTTTATAAGTAACTCTGCTGTGCACAGCCAAATGACTTGAAATGCGAGGATGTAATGCCTCTTTGCTGTGCCCTGCTGTTCAAATGTTCTCAGCTTTGACAATTTATCTTGCTGGAAAATGTCTTTAGAATGTCAGTCACTTCGGTTTCCATGCTTGCCATTTGCATGGAGCACACCTGCTGGTATCTCTGGTTGTGATCTATTGTTATTTTTCTGCGGGGGCGGGGAAGGTGCAATCTTGCATTTGCAGACTTGGAGCTCAGTTAAGTGTGCAGTTTGGAGATGATTCTTGTGAGCCTGGCTATTCTTCTTAGCATCGGTATCCCCTACAAACAAGTGTTTACTGAGCGCCTGGTGAAATTTTAGTGCTACATGTAGCTATTTGTGGAGATACTTATAGAAGAATGAAAAGACAAATTAATTGTCCCAAAAAGGATTAGGCTCCACGTGAGGATACACACAGATAGATACACAGGCTCACAAAAGAGTACTCATAAACAACATCACATGGGCAAACCTGGGTGCAGAAATTTTAATGACATTTAAATCAGAAGGTGTTAACAGTGGTTGCATCTGATCAGGAGTGTGAGGTGGGAGCATGCAGGGGAATAACTCTGTGCTCTCTACTCTTTTCTATTGTTGATTTTCAATGAGCATGTAATTACTTGGTTAATTGAAAAATAAATAATTTATAAAATAGCAATAAAATAATTTTGCATAACGTGTCAGGATAATTTTGGCTGCAAGTTATAGGAAACTCATCTTAAAGCTAGCTGAAATAATAAAGCATTTGTTATCTGACACAGTAACATCACAGAGAAGAACGGGTTCAGGGCTGGTTAATCCAGTGCTCAATGATGTCAGCAAGGGCTGAATTTCTCTTCCTTTCTCTGCTTTGCCAGAAAAGTTTGCTCTGTGAGGATCGTAGGAATGTACAGAAGCTGGAAATGGGAAGAGGGTGCATCTAGTCTTATGTCAGATTATTCCTGTGTCTCTAAAATCTTTCAGTTTTGGGAAATTTCAGGCTATGCCCTTCCCCCAGCTTCAAGAATGATCGACATATGTCAATCATTTATTCCTTAACTCCACTTTTTTTTTTTTGCTTGAATATATTAAAGCAAACATCACATTTTTTATACTATAAATATTTCAGCATGCATTTAGCAAATATGGACTTTAAAACTTAATCATAATACCTTTATCACCTATAAAAGTAATAATAATTCCTCAAAATCATTTATTTACACACTAATCTATATTCAATTTTCCCTAACTATTTAATGGGGGGAAAAAGATTCCAAATAAGGTCCATACACTGCATTTGGTTGTTATATTTCTCTAAGCATCTTTTAATCTATAATATTTCCTCTCCATTTATTTTGTTGAAGAAATTGGGTCATTTATCCTGTAGACTATCCACAGCCTGGATTTGTCTGATTGTGCTTCCTTGTTATACATTTAACTTGATCTTTTCCCTCATACTTCCAAACTAGAGATAGGGGCCTGAATAAATTCAGATAGACTTCTGTTTTGCAAGGATATTTCATGTGCGATCCTGTGACCTTCTTAAACTTTTAAATCAGAGAACAGTTAATGCTCTGGTTGTCCTACTTTTAGTGCTATTGAGATTTATCAGTGGATTTAGAAGTTGTCAGTAAGATTCATTTTTTATAAAGTTCCACATAAACCTTTGTATAATATTTTGACATCTATTGATGCTTGTTGTCAAGATTCCTTATTCTCTTTAGGGCTGCATTTATTAGTTGGAATTATTGAATAAAGAAGATTTTTTCCTCATCAACTATTTGACTACTCAAAATATAGGAAGGAGAGAATAAATGCTGGATACTTCCTTTCTTTTCTTTTTTATTTTCTCTGGATTTTTAAAAGGGTGATAAAATTTGCCCATCCATCCATCTTCAGAAGTTTCTCCTTATTTCTTACTGCAACACATGTTCATTCCCAAAGTAATCATTTACAGGGGCAATGGAATCGCCACAAGTGACTTGGACCAAACAAGCTCAACTTCTTGGTGTTGAGTAGAAGCCCAGTCTCTTGGGAAGAATATGGCTCACTTATATGTGAATGAATTGGGTGCCCTTTGCAGTGAACAGGCGGAGAAATTGCTGGTGGGTGGGCAACCACCATGCACGGTGGAGCATTAGCATCTATAAGCATGTGATTGCCACCTCCTTGCTTTGTGATCACTTACAAGTTAACTAAATGCACTAAAATAAACCTTACCTTTTCCTTGTGTACTCTAAGTACTTATTAGTTTCTCTGAATCTTTATTTTTACATCTTAACCAAATCCATTGCAACTTTTAATGGTAAATCTACCTCAATGTGTTACTTTCCTCTCCTCCAATGGCCTGCCATTGCTTTATGATCCCATGGCCTGACTATTCCCTGAAACCATTTTTAGTAACACAGAACTCTTGCTGCCCAAGGTACCTTATTAGCACGTATTTGAAGCCTCCACCTGAGGTTTAACCATAGAACAGCACTAGAAAGATAATGTTTAGCATAGATGAGTCAGATTTCCAGAATATAGGATTTTATCCCATGTTAGCTATATTTTAGTCTCCAAAGGCTGGTGGTTTCACTATCAAGCCATTGCCCTCCTCATTACTGTGATCTTCTTTTCTATAGAACATGAGGGTGAGGTCTCGAATACCTAGCATGAGATTTTTCATTGGTTTGCTCACGTATTTGAAGTCATAAGAAATAATAGTAAGAGATTGATTATGAAGGCAATAATGTGGACAGGAAGAAAATTAGGTCTAAACAAAAGGAATGTTTCATTTTGGTTTTCTGAGAGATAAGGCAAAAAAATATATAGTTTGGAGAAAAGCCAAGATTATAGTCCAGGGAGACTGGTATAAATACAAGCTGAAAGGTTAAGGGGTGACCATAATGGTAGAATTAATAACACTTGTATGCCAGGAGAGTTGGGAAAATAATATCCAATTATTTTTGTATTAAGCCTTATGATATCCCAAGCTGTGTTCTAAACACTCTACATATATTGACTTATGTAATAATATACAGCTCTATGAGGTAGGAATATTATTTCCATATTTGTTTAGAAAAGTTTTAGGACAAATACTGAAGATTTTAACTATATGCCTTTCTGAAAAAGACAAAATTATGGAGCCAGTAAAAAGATCACTGATTACTGGGGATTAGGTGGAGGGAAGGATGACTAGGTAAAACACAGAGGATTTTTAGGGCAGTGAAACTACTCTGTGTGGCACTATAGTGGTGGATACACATTTGTCAAAACCCATAGAATGTACACCACCAAGAGTGAACCCTAATGTAAGCTGTGGACTTTGCATGACAATGATGTGTCAGTGTAGCTTCATTGATTCTAACAAATGCACCACTCTGGTGAGGACATTGATAGTGTGGGAGGCTATGCATATGGAGGGGCAGGTGTTGTGGTAAATCTCTGAAACTTCTGCTCAATTTTGCTATGGACTTAAAACTTCCCTAAAAAATAAAGTCTGTTAATTTCTTTTAAAATTGAGCTTTATCATTCTTTGGAAGCTTCCTAAAGATTCTGAACATTATTTCTTGCTCATAATATCTTATCAGCAGCCTTTTATTTTTCCAAAAACCTGATCAGATTAAAGATTTTTTTATAAACTACTCTTTATCTTGCTTTAATTATTTTAATGCTTAAATTAACCAGAGTGGCTTATATTGCTTGCAACCAAAGAACTCTAAGTACATATCTACACATACACTCATTTATGTTTTAAAGTTCACTTTATGAAAAAGCATTTGGCTTACATTTTGGCCAAGTTCAAGGAAGCTTTAAGGCTGTTCAAAACCAATTGAAATTTCAACACACTTTGGACATGACTTTTCAATGTTACCAAAGTTAGGTTACTTCAACTTTTCACAAATGCAAAACAATAAGAGCATTAGAAGGTATTTATGATATTTGTAAGTAGACATACTGTTCTAAACATACTGTATATTTTGTATATGGAAATTTTGCCTACAAGGTGATGATTTCATGTGGTTCGATTTATTACATACATGAAAGAGAACCAATACTGTTTTTCTTATTTTCATTTCTGTGTTCTCAGGAGCTATCTGTGTTGACAGTAAGGTAGGTGGAAGGGGACTCATGAAAGTATTGGAAAAGAGGAAAGGGGGAAGGTAGGATTTAGGTAGGAAGGAGTCAAGAATGCTTGAAGGAAGAGCTAAGACAAGGAGAAGGGCGAGGTGTGAAATGGAGAGAAGGGCTATGCGGAGAGTTCGGTGTCGGCCAGGCTCACCCGGCTTCCCTGCATGGCCAGCACACCCGGTTGGTTAGTCTCTAGCGTAGGGACCCACTCTGATAATGCTCCGCTCTTAAAACTTGCCTCCATACTGATTTTTAAGAGAAAATGTATTTTCAAGCAGGAATAAACTACACTTTTTTTTCTTCTAAGTAATTATCAGTCACGATTTCAGAGCCTGTTATTGATAAGAGCATAGTTATATTACCTAGAGTCAGTGACAAGCTAAGAACTCAATCCTCCAACAATCCTCTGTGCCAGGTTTTATTACACTGATTTTCCAGCTATAAAATCTGAAATTTAAAAAGTTTAAATAACTTTCCCAAATCTTTCTGCTGGTTAGTAGCTGAGTAGAACTGGAACCCCAGTCTTTGCTTTCACTCCTACCTGTCTCACCAGCAGCTGCCCAAACAGCTTTTCTCTTGATTCCCTGTTTAAATCCCCTCCCTGAGTGGCTCCCTGCTGCCTCTGTGCTGTGTGTACAGGTTCTTTGCTTCTGCCTCTGTGCCCGATGGTCTCATGATCTACTGAGTAAATCTTACTTAACTTTCCAATGCAAGGCAGGGGATACCCAGGAAGCAATGCTAGAATGGTTGGAGTTAGTCAAAGAGGCTATACATTTTCATACATTAATGTTCCTGCTATGTTTACTTATGGACTTTTCATGATTTTAACCTTTACTGTTTTAAATCAATGACCTAATTAAACGCGTACTGGTTTATTATCTGTACCTCGTCTGTGTTTTCTATATATTTTCCTGCCTTAGTTTTCTAAAGTGGTAAAGAAATACATGCTTCTGTTCTGTACTTTCTCAACCTTTTGCTAATCTCATGAAGTCCTTCTGGTAAGAGGCCATCCTGGAATAAATCGAACTATCAAGTATTTATTAAGTGCAAATAATAATGTGCTCACTCTTGTAATAAGTGTTGTGGGGACAGAAGTTACAGAAGACTTGTTTCCTATCCTCAGTAGGCTTGTGAGCGAGCTAGGATTATAACATTAGCCAAGGGGAAACAATAACAAGCAGTATAGGAAAATATTTGCTGCAGTAGGAGGTGGAGATGATAAAAACTAGAAGTTTACAGAAATGGGACGGCATTGGGGTGTGGCATTGGCCTGGGGGGAGTGGGATTTCAGTTGGGTCTTTAAGAAGAGCATCCCTTGGACAGATGGAGAGGAGATAAAATATTCCAGGCCAGGGGAGCCTGAGTAAAGGCAAAGAAGCAGAAATGCATAATACTAGGGAATAATATTGAAGTGATAGATAGACACTTTCTGCTTCTATGCTTTAATATTGGTTTAGTATTTGATGTGTGCCAACTATTGCCTTTCTATGCCATGCACGTTTTGGAATCTGTCAGCCACAGTTCTGTTGCTTTTCAATATGATTCTTATTATTTTTGACTTATTTTATTGTTGTATGGGCTACATACTTTGGACTTTATCATTTTATTTAATGGCAATGAAATATTAAATCATATCATATTTTTTGGTTCATAAATTGTCTTACATGTATATCCCACCACTTAGCACAGTACCAGGCATAGGATTGGTGCTCAGTTTTAATGTTATTAGTTGGGTGATTGATTGCATGTGGTATATGAGACAATCAAGTTTAAAAGATATTCTCTGAAGTCACCTCTTTTACATAATCAGAGTGGTATAAGAAGGGACAGATTTAGGTATATGTCACCATCACAGAGATTTGTTAAGAGTGAGTTGAAACGTTTTCCTTTCTCCTGTGTCTGTGACGAATAGAGAAGGTGAGGGCAAGAAAACATCGTCATTGAGAGGAAACACCTGTAAGGCTCTAAGTGGACAAGCTTTCCCAGTGATAGGAGGCTGTTGGGCTTTGCTTCCCACTTGCTAACACTGCAGTATTGTGACAAGACCCTAGATACCAAGGCAGACCTGTGGGTGGCCTCACTTGCAAGCACCTCAGAGATGCTCTTCTTGTAACCAAGGCATGAAATCAAATTTTGTTTGGAAACTGACTGGCTTCTGTGGCTCTTTGAGAATAAGCATGTCACAGGTATTTATTTCCAGCACAACAGCTTCATTGGCCATAACGAATAAATTCTTTACACTGAGACCAACTCTACTAAAACTGGTGTGGTAGGAAGTGCTCCTGGGGTGAAGATATTTCAAAGACATTTTAATACAGTGGCCCCATGTGGAGGGCATTAATCTTTCTTGTGATTTCCTCTTATTGTAACAATGGAAAAGGCTTCTAATGCGCAAACCTCGTTAAATCAATCATCTTGGGAATTTAGATGCACAGTGTGATAAAGGCAACAACTTTCTCTACTGGAAGGCAGTTTCCCATATGTTCTGGATGTTGGGATTTAGGGAAAATAAGCTCTTTGATAGATTTATGATTCAGGTTCAAAGGTAATATTTAGATTACTCACTTTATTAGGCAAAAGAAATAGACAGTTCTAAAAAGCTAATAAAGTGCATTTTGTTTTCAGATATTTATTATTTACATGACTGCTTTTAAGCCATAATTACACTGATGGAATATAATAGGATGTTTATTAATTTGGAGCAAGGAGCTGTATATACTGTTTTTATTTACAGTCTTCTGCTATTTTTAAGAATTTAACTGATATTATTTGATAGAGCAGTTTTATAAAGATTAAAAAGTGTGAGGAAAATGCTTAAGACAAACTCTCCTAAGAGATACAGATTTGGCCTAGACATAACTTCTTCCTGTTTGTATATAGAAAAGTACATTGACTTCCAGAATATTTTAAATTTGGACCTAAACGCACATGGGTTATGCCTACACAACTACAACATTAGTACTGGCAGGTGGGAGTGACAAAGTGGTAGGAGGCACTGTTTTAATGCTAGAATGAGATCGGCCAGAGAGAATGCACAATTAAAGCATTTGCTTTAAATCTCTGCTGCTATATTAGGGAAAGAAATGGATTCAAAATGTTAACTTTGATTTGCTTTTATTAAATGCCATCCATTATTTACCTAACTGCTGGAGTATGTCTGGGCATTGCACAGCAAGATGGATAGTATGGGAAGGCCTGAGGGTTCACAGGAGCACATTGGCACCACTATTTGTGGACCTGTATCTAAAGCATTTTGGAATTAATTTGGTCAAAGATTATATTGCTAGATTTCTAGTGAGCTCTGCCTGAACAGTGGGTATTGGTTCCAGGAATACCTAAATTGGATCTGTAGACCAAGTGGGGAACTCTTGCTCTGAACTCAAGAATTCCACAAATCAATATTCTATTGAACCAGTCTTCTCACTGCTCTCCCATAGTCCCTGGTTTGGTATTTTTGGAAGTTATATTAACGCCTTCAGAGACATTGATGCTATATCTGTAAGAGACAAGTGTTTTCCAATTATATCATGCGGTATTATCTAGCTCTATTTCAGTTAGAATTGTGCTCATTATGTTTTAAAAACAGACAAAAATTTACTGAAACAAAAGGACAACTTGATATTAATCTATTTGAAAATTTAAAATATCAAGCAATTATAATTCAAAAGTTATATAATATGTTTATAGATAGGGTGTCCCCAAAATGAATACACACACTTTGAATAATTACAAAGGCAGTGTTTATTAAAATACACTTCATTTTCAAAATTGAGCTATTAGCTGTTAAAGTATATACATGTTTTGGGACACGTGGTACATACATATACTATAAACATCTTCCAGAACTGAGATTATATTCTTTGGTCTCAGAAAGAGGGATGCAGAGCCATTTAAAAAATCATAATTCTATCACTTCGCATCCTGAAGGATCATAGACTTTGTAATCTTTAAACATTTGTTAAACTCTGGTTTTTATCAGAAAACCACAGTTTGATTAAGTATTATATCCTTGAAAGAGAAGTAGAACATTGTTAAGTCTTGCTACATGGCTAAAAGCTTACATGACATCTAGGCAAACGTACACTATCTATTAATTGTCAACTTAGATCTGCCATGGCTCGGAGGAAAGTGACAGCTGTGGGGATGAAGTACTCCATTAAGATAAGTGGTTATCTGGAGTCTAACTGAGCAGTGGTCATTTTCCAAATATATTTATTTTGTAAATGTGGTTTACCTACAGGTGGTATTATATGTATTTGCAAATAAGTGACATTTTCTTCTTTCTTTTCCTCTTCTTTGCCCCTTTCTGTCCCTTACCACCTCCTCCATCTTCATACTTGTCTGTCTTTCACAGGGTTTGAACCTAAAGGAACCCTCAGTAGATTATTTTGTGCCATTGTTTGCCACCAATCCTTAAGAAAATTTCCTTCCATGATGATCTGTCTACCTACACACTTAATTGAAGTTGTTTTCAGTGCAGCCACTCTTTCTTCCATAGCTCTCTGGGAGAGCTGGAATGAGTAGGTTCCTATGCTCTGTTTACTTGGTCTTGGCATAATTTTTGATATTTGGAAATATGAACTGATGCTTACCTGGTCATATTCAGGAAGCTGTGCAATAGAAGATTTGGTTCTATGAGGAAAGCTTTGAGAGAAGGTGAGATAAATGAGCAAAATATGTCCCTGAACACTGATGTTTGGATAATAATGAGGCTAGAAAAGCAAAAAAGAGCATCAGTTCCCTCAGTGGCTCTAGTGAGGGCTTCTTTTCTCTGCAGCGAGAAGAGCTACCATGAAGCCAGAGCTCCATTGGGTGTACAAGAAAGTGCTCTTTCTATCCACTCACAGACAGGAGTGTGAGCAATCGGGGAGCTATCCAAAAGTAGAGAGAAGGTAGGTGCTTTGGTGGAAGGCTTAGAGACAAACAATATTTTATAGTATAGATTATTATATATTATATTATTATATTATATTATTATATTATATTTATTATATTATAATATTATACTTTATGTTAGTATTTGCTATTATACTATGTTATATAGTTTTTGTTATTGTATTATATAATAATAAAATACTATACATTATATGCTATTCATTATTATAAAATTAAGCATTTTTTTCAAAAAGTGTTATGATAAAATACTTTAAAGATATAATGGTGGTATGATTTTTGTACTCTGATGCCTTCCCCTTGCTGCCAAATATGCCAGGAAAATTTTCTATATAATATAGAACATACATGTCACATGCATGTAATTCTGAATTAAAATAGGATAAAAATGAATTGTGTAAAAGAATGTACCAATTTATAACAAAGGAACTCTAAGTCTATTTAAAAGAGGAGCACGCTTTGTTAATAATGTGGTCTTGTCCCTTTCCTCCCCTCTGCTGTGAGAGCAGAGCCTTGGCACTTGGTTTTCTGCCTAGTCAATGCCATCCATTCGATCCTTGTCATCACACCGCTTTGCTGTTGCCCACAGCTCAGCCCCACCTAAGGAAGGGCAGGCCTCCACTCCCCCTGTTGCCCCGGAATACACGTCCTGCTCACAGCTGCTTGTTTACTTGGATGCTTTTCCTAGTGACTGATGCTGGCTTTCACACTTTTTTAGATGAGTATTTAAAATGTTTTCCAGAATCTTCCTGAGCTCAATTTGATATCAGTAACCTTTTACCTCCTTTGATATTTCATACCCTTTCCTTTATTAGGTTCTTCCATCTATTTCAAAATAAAACCAATTTAGCCAGCAGATGGGGGCGCTTAGGTTTGCGGGCCACCTTGTTTCTGCCAAACTGGCAGGATCCTGCAAGTGGCCACAAGTGTTTGAGCTAAAGATGGACATTCCCAATGCAGGGCGTTTCCGAACTCAGCTCTTGAGAGAGTGGTCCTTGCTCCTGGGATGTTAAGAATGTAAGAGCCTTGATATTGTTGCATGACTTTGGACTGATGGATGGGGTAGGATGTCTATGGCAGACGAGGGTGGAGTGTTTGCTAGGGGTAGGAGGTGGGAAGAACACAGAGGGAAACATGATAAAATTAAGCCAGGAGAGCAAAAAGGACTATTAAACAGTGTTGAGGCTTGAATAAGGTTGAAAAGTGTTCAGAGCTGATCCTCACCTGGAAGGAGCACCTGGTGGATAATAACTTTTGGGTGGGTGATGGGGACAGGATACCTTTCAGTGGCTGCTATCGAATCTTTGTGTGTGGGAACCAAAGGTGACTAAGACCTGTCCTTAAAGAGTGGATAGTTCTGTATTTTTGTAATGAGCATCATCAAAAAGCAGAGCCAAGTATGAATAACTACATTTCAAAACCCGGTTCAAATCCAGCGGGCAGGCCAGAGAAGAGATCTGCACAAGGAGCCAAGGTTATTAATAAACATATCATCATGAAGGAGGCTGTGAGAAGGGTTGGAAAAAATGGGCAGGGAAGACTCCAGTGCTGACAGGTGGACAACTGTTGCTGTTTATTCATTGATGGCAGTTCTTGGAAGTTAAAGGCGGTTGGGGAAACACGTGGTGGGAGTTTGTAGAAGCCAGTCCTCTTGGCTATCTGACTTTTTTTTAGAAATGGTCTATAGTCTCAGGGCAGAAGAAATGGAAAAGAACAGTTCAGAACTGTAGGCTTTGGCGTTGGCCTGGCAGATAATTGGAAAGGTGTTGGAGGTGGAGTGATTAGAGAAATTAGTGGACTAGAAGGACCATGCATGATAAGATGAAGTTCTGACTTTCTAGGAGAGACTAATTGCTAGGAAATAATGATCATGAGGGGTATAATTGATGTATACAGGCTCTCATGGTATAAATTCTTAAATAAGTCATAATGAAATACTGAAATACTACCTCCCTCTCATTTGGAATCAGCTCTCCAAAAATCACATCCACAATAATTTGACCCTCCCCTGGCCAGGTGGCTCAGTTGGAGCATTGTCCCAAACACCAGAAAGGCTGCAGGTTTGATTCCCGGTCAGGGTGCATGCCTAGGTTTGGGTTTGATACCCAGTTGGGGAGCCTATGGGAGGCAACCAATCGATGTTCCTCTCTCACATTGATGTTTCTCACTCTGCCTCTCTCTCTCTTAAAAAAAAAAAAAAAAAAAAGAAAACATATTCTTGAATAAGAATTACAAAAACAATAATTTGGCCCTTCTCTCTGTTTATATTTCAAATTTTCATTTTTTTAATACTGTAAGAGAAGTTTGCAGCATTAATTTTTCATTTACCTTTACAATGTAATATGGCTCTGTGAGAGATTTAAAGGTATGATGCATGTGAGAAATGTAACCTTACATTATTCATGTAACAGTCATGAGCTAGAAGAAATCTTACATTCTTGATACACAGAGAGTGGTATGACCATAGCAAAAATGACTGGCCAGTCCAGTTTGATGTCTGCTCAGTGACATCCCTGGGGCAGTACATGAGCGAGAACCTGGAGCCCTAAATCTATCATCATTGTGATGTTAAGGTGAACTATATAGCAAATCATATTTTATTATTTCATGTTCAGTTCAACCATAGCATATAGACATGGGTTATTTTAAACATAGAGAAAATATGTGGAAACTTTCTAGTCTGTGTGCTCATTGTAACTAGCCCGTCAATATAATTCAGAAATAAAAATTTGGACTGAACTTGCTAGAAGTTGGCTTGTATCAACTGAGTCGTTTTCTGATCCCTTCCCCACTTATTCCTCATAATCTATACCATTTGACAAGTCGTACAATTTTGTTTGGATCAGAAAGCACGGTACTCTTTGTTTGTCACAAACTTTTACAGTGAAGTTTTGGGCTAGGACACTGTCTTTGTGTTGTTGTGAAAACAAGAGTGAGCCATAGATACACGGATAAACTTCATGTTTAAAACGCCATTTTATGAACAAGTTTTAGAATTTGTTGTCTACACCCTATCTGAAGGACAAATACTGCTTGCGAAAATAATCACTGATCTTTAGAGGTCATTTTCAGTCTCTCTATATTGTAGATAAAGTAATATCCCTTAGGTTAGAGAGTGATAAAGATGTTAACAGTTTATTATGGCCTTAAGTGCAAAGGACAACTTTGGACTAACATCTATTTATGACAGTTAATGAGCATGAGTTTTACCCGTCATCCACACAGCACACAGTGCTCCCCAAACAAGAACGACTCCTCTTGTGTAACCAGCTAAATTCCTCTGCCTGCTAGGCCTCTATTTTCTGCTTAATGCAGATAGCGGGTCATTCCTTCCCAGGTGCCTGCTCTTTGTGTTTTCTACAGACTTTTCATCCTCAGTGGCCACCTGGTTTATGCTCCTTTTGTTTGATTCTAGCTCCCATCTCCCTCAGTTCTGAATGGTTTTGCAGAGATCAGCATATTCTATTTCTTGCTGAATGTCTCCCTTTCTCTGAGTTACTTTTTGTTGTTTTTGTACTCTCATTTAATCTTTTTCTTGACTCTTTCCTAATTAACTCCATCGTTGCCTCCTTCATTATGCTTGTAATGAGGTCAAGGAGGTGTTCCGAAATTTCTGCTTTTCCCATCTGCTTCAGGGTTCCAATTAGCTTTCTTTGGAATTCTAAAATTTTATTTTGCTCAAGAAGCTTCCAATAAGGCTAACTCTAAGATGGCCTCTTTCCTTCATCAGTTCACATGAAAACTTTCAAGATTATTCAGGCTCTCAATGGTGTAAAAGGCATCATTTTCTCTAGCAGAGAAATGGAGTTAGAGACAACAACAGTTGAGCTGCACAGAAAATTTAAATATCTTTTGAAAGAGTGTGAAGTCTGTTCATCCAGATTGCAAGTAGATGCAGGTGAGAAATTTCAGAAAGACACTTTTATCCACACTTGGACGTGAAGGGTATGTAGCTAACACAACAAAATGAATTTTAAAGGAAATTTGCAAATAATATATTTTAAGGAAAAAGTTTCTTCCACTTCAGTATCTTGTTCCTAGAGCATTATTTTCATATAGAACTTTTCATTTGACTATTGTTTAACCATTGCTAAAGGCTGAATTGTGTTACTTCCCACTACCCAACACACACACACACACACACACACACACACACACACACACACACACACACATTTTATAGTTGAAGCTCTAATCCCCCAGTGTGACTGCATTGGAGACAGGTCCTATAAGGAGGTAATAAAGATTAAATGAGGTCATAAGGGTGGAGCCCTAATCTGATTGTATTTGTGTAGTTATAAGAAAAGGAAGAAAGACCAGATCTCTCTCCACAGGTGCTCTGAGGAAAGTTCACGTGAGGACATAGTGAAAAGGGGGCCATTTGCAAGCCAGGAAAAGAGTTCTTACCAGAAGTTGAACCCTGCCAGAACCTTAATCCTGGGCTTTTTAGCCACCATAACTGTGAGAAAATAAATTTATATTGTTTTAGCCACCCTATGGAAGCCTGAGCAGACTACTACAACCACTAAAAGTAATTCTTTTAAAGAGGGATGCACTCATGTAGTCTGTAAAGCAGACACAAAATTACATACACTAAAACCTTAATTTGAAAAGTATAGGAGAAATTGGAACCCTTCTTTATATGTTGCTAGTGGAAATATAAAATGATATAGCCACTTTGAAAACAGTTTAGCAGATGGTCAAAATGTTAAACATAGAGTTACCATATAACCCAGCAATCCTACTCCTCAATATACAGTTGACCCTGAACAATACAGTTTCGAACTTCATGGGTTCACTTATATGTGGATTTTTTTCAGTAAATACCTGTACTGTTTTTGATTTGTGGTCAGGTGTCCATGGATGCAGAGGGCTGGCTGCATGCATTGATCTATGCTACTTTATATCAGGGAATTTTGGCATCCGTGGGGGTCCTGGAACCAATCCCTGGTGGATACTGAAGGACAACTAAATTTTTGAGGAGTCAAAAGTTATATGTGGAATTTTGACTGTCTCTGTGTGGGGGGAAACCTCTACATTGTTCACAGGCCAACTGTATATATACCCAAGAGAAATGGAAACATACTTTGACATAAAACTTGTACATGAATGTTTCCAGCAGCGTTATTCCTAACAGTAAAAAAGTGGAAACAATCCAATGTCCATCAATTGATAAATGGGGAAATACAATATGGTATATCCATACAATGAAATATTATTCAGGTATAAAAGGTATGAAGCACTGACAAATGCTACATGGTGAACTTTGAAAACATTATACTAATTGAGAAGCAGATCACAAAACTACATAGTGTATGACTCCATTCATAAGAAATGCCCAGAACAGGCAAATCCATAGAGATAGAAAGTAGATTAGTGGTTGCCTGGAGCTGAGAGTTGGCCATTGGGAAGAATAGGGAGTGGTTGCTAATTAAATAAAAAGGGGTGTGTGTTTCTTTTGGGGATGATAAGAATGTTCTAAAATTAGAATGTGGGGGTGGTTGCCCTACCCTGTGAACATACTAAAAAACATGAATTGTACATTTTAAATGGGTGAATTCTATGGTATATGAATTATATTTCAATAAAGCAGTTAAAAAGTATATACACCCATACATAAACACTTATGCAGAAGCACACTGTAAGAAAATTCATCAAAATATTAAAAAAGGTTTCATATGTGTTTTCAGCTGATTTTCTACTCAATTCTTTTTAATATATTTTTAAAATATACTGAATATACTCTTTAATCACCAGAAAATAAGTATTATAAATAAAGTAAAATTTCTCAACTCTCATGCCCCAAGCAAGGTTGTTCTCAGAAGTTTCCTAATCAATAACAAATACACCTAAACTCTCCTCTCTACCCATTTGTTGTTTGCTATGTGCAGTGTTCTCTGCTACATGCTGGAAATACAAGCCGAGTGAAGTCTTTAAGCTTCTTGAGAACAGGGGCTTTGTTCACTACTGTAAATAAAGCCCTCAATTGGGTGTATGAATGAAAAAAGAAACAAATGAAGACATCATATTCCTTTGCTCTTGGGTGCCCCAATCTGGTTGGGGAGACAAACATTAAACAGGCAATGGGTATATCATGACAAGCATAGAAAAAGGGTGCTGTGGAACATTTAGGTGGGATGCAAAACTCAAGGCAAGGTGTTGTGGGAGGCAATATCTGATCTGAATCCCAAGGAACAAGTTGTGGGAGGGACAGAACAAATTCGAGGCAAAGAGAGTAGCACATGTGTACCACGGCCAAAGGTGAACTGGAGCATTGTTCATTCAGGAAACTTCAAAAGCTGTGGTTACAATTGTTTGGAGTGTTGAGTGAGTGGGACTTGTAATGAGAGGGTAAGTGGGAGGCGTGGAGAGTACAGATCGTAAAAGGCCTATATGGATTGCTGATTAGTTTCTCGTTTATCCTGAGGCAGTGGTGAGTCATTAGTAGGGTTGTAGATTGGGAGGGTGACTCCATTGTATTTGTACTCCTCTTGGTATTGGAGAATTCTTGGTTTAGGTTTGTTGTTATAGTAGATGTTGACCTAGAGGCCAGCCAAGGGTAAATGGAAATAAAAGGAGAAATGTGTTCTTCAGGCTGTAATTCTTATTGCTTCTCTCTCTCCTCCCATCCTCACCTCCTGCTGTTGAACAGAAAGTTGGAGTCCTGGGTCAGCAAGAAAGAGAGACCCTTGGTCTGGGGTTCTGGACTTGGCTGGCAGGAGCAGAGAGCTGTGACTCTCATGGAACTTCACTCGAGAGATTTTCCTGAAAGAGGGCCTTACTGTGAAGTGGCCAGAGGCTCTAGCTGGGGTTCCCAGGCCTCTCTAGATCTTCCACCCAACATGTGTGGTCTTGTCTTCTCTACTAGACACAGCCCCCCTATCTGATCTTTTGATATTTTGGAGCTCCTACCCGACAGCCGACTCAGTTAAAGTTATAATTGATCACTCTGGACAATATTTTAATTCCACCTTGTATGTAAAGCTTATAATATTTAAACCCTGTCTACCACTCTCTGAGGTAATAATGACACTGTATTTTCTATATAGTTTGACCAGTGTAAATAACTTCTGGCTTTTAATGTTATAATATCTTCACATATAATATGCCATATACCAAACCAACCTTATCCGCAACTAAGCGGAGGTGGGTCCCTAAATGCTTTCATGTGGGAAGGGGAGGATTCAGTGTGTGGAGAATGGATTTGAAGGACGCTATTGCAATGGCCTACCTGTGGGACAGTAGTGGCCTGGTCTGACCTGATGTAGCGGCAGAAAGGAGGAAACTAGTTAATACACAGGCAGTAGACATGGTGATACCAAATGATGACAATAATAATAGAGAACACTTACAGGCTGCTTTATTTTGTGCCAGGCATTGTACTATGTGCTTTACCAAGATTATCTCATTTGTCTTCTATAATCCTTACAACAGACTTTGTGCAGTAGAACTCTATCACTACTTCAAATACATTCGACCTTGACTCACAGCACACCCCAGCTCACCTTCTCAGCAGTTTTGGTCAGCATCATATTGGTTTCTATCAGTTACATTAACACGACTTGTTCTTCCTGACTCAAGGCCCCTGTGTATGCTGTTCTCTCTGTCAGGAATGTTCTGCACACCCATTCCCTTCTACCCCCAATTCAAAAGCACTTACTAGGTAACTGTTAGACCTCAGTCCAAATGCCCCTCCTCAGAGAAGCCATTTTTGATCCAAAATCCAGGTGAGATCCACTTATTTCATGAATTTGTAGCACTATAGACCCCTCTTTTCAACAATAATCTCGGTTATACATTTACGTGTACTTGTGTGTTCATTTGGCTCCTTGTTAATTCCTGCACTAGATTATAAATTTATGAGAATAGGAACCATGACTAGGTTTCAGTTTTATGTATTTATTTATTTTTTATCCCCATCATCTTTCCAGCACTTAGCACATTGCATGGCATATAGTAGCCATTCAATTAACATTGTTTGGATACTTTGTGAACGTGGAGACTTTTACTTCCCCTTGTTTACTTTTGAGAATCCATAAGTTTACTGTTCTTTTCTCATTACTACATCTATGTTATCCCTTCCCAGTATTTAGAGTGGCCATGGGCCCTCCAACAATTTACGGCACTCAGGGTTTCTCCTGAACAGTAACAGTCTAACAGTCATCATACTACTGTGACTTCCACCTTCCATCTGCCTGCTCACTGCTCTCTCTGTTACTAGCATTGCTCCAATAAGAACAAAGGATTTAATTTTGTAGATTCATGATCAGACACAGAAATGTGTGCCTTTGAGTTGACCACTATTCAAGCCAAAACCTGGAAGTTATTTTTGAGACAAAAGGATGGGAAATGATCAAAGGCTTGGAATTTTTAGTGCAAATGAAGGTTGGTTCATGCATTTTAAAGGCATGACATTCATAATATCAGAGGGCAGGATGAAATTGCTAATATAGAGATTGCAGTTCAAGAAGGTAGTAAAACTTTCAGCTTCAAAGGCAGGGGAGACTAGCTTCTCTCTGTCTGCTTGAGAGAAATTTAAAAAGGAGACATTTCTGAACTGGGTTTTCAAAAAGTCAAGAAATTACAAAATTGAATCTACTTTAGGATTTTTATTATGTAAACATATTCTATGTGTATAAAAGGGAAATGACAAGATAAAATTGGTTTTTTTGGAGATAAAAAGATTACAGGTGATTTTTTTCTCTTTATTTCATTTTGATTTACATTCATATTGTCATATGCAATATATAACATATTTTTCAAGGAACTCCAAATCTTCTATAAAGTTTCAAATTGTTATTACAGTGTATCTACTATGTGTTATGTTCCCTATTACATCATTTTAGTTATTCCCAATGACAACCCTGAGAGGAAGACAATGAACAGGCTAGAAAGAAAAGGAGGACATTTGCTCCAGGTCTTGTACCTTGTGAGACGTAGGGCTGGGATGTGAGCCCTGCTGGATCTGACTCCAATCTTAGTTTTGATCCATTGTCCTATTCTACCTCTTTTTACAGTCATTTGACACAATCTCCTCAAAGACTTTGCAAATTGCCTGACAACATTGAAAGCATTTCTTTTGCTGATACTTTGTTATAATTTACTAATTATTTCAATAAATATTAAACAGTTGCTATATGCCATTGACTGTTCTGGCTTCAGGATAAACAAAGGTAAACACAATGGACAAGGTCCTTACTCTCACGCTATTCTAGTAGAAAGAAGATAACCTCTTAAAATAGCAAAAAAGAAAGCTATGAGATCACAGTAAGTGATATGTAGAGGATGCATGTTGGTTATCTGATGGTAACTAATTATTGGACTCCAGAAGCTGTTTATTAAATAACATAATGTGAAAACCTCTCTGAGGTGGAACCATTGAAGCTGAGACCCAAATGTCAGGAACGATGTCAGCAGAGGGGCAAGCTTTTACAAAATGCCCTGTGCTAGAACCCAGCATGGTATATTCAAGTCATGGAGAGAGAAAACCAGTATCGCTAGGGCATAAAGGATGGAGAGAAATGTGGTTGGTGCAGGTTGTAGCTGAGTCGTGCACGAATTTGCAGGGCAGAGTAAGAAAATGAGTTTTTGTTTAATGGACTAGAAGGTTATTGGAAGATTTCAAATAGAAAATATTCCTGCTGCTGTGTGGAAAATGGATGATAGGAGAGCAAGAGTAGTAGGGAGATAAGTCAGAAGGCTGTTATGATATAGGTTTCCTCTGCTATCTGAAAGGAGATTGTTTCCAGTCTCTTAATGAAGGGGGAGACCTTTCATTAGCTGAAATGGCATAAAGTGAAAAAGCAATTACCATTAATGTATATGGAAAAAATTTTGAGCCCAATTGGTGTTGCTCAGTGGTTGAACATCGAACTATGAACCCGGAGGTCACTGTTTGATTCCCTGTCAGGGCACAAGCCTGGGTTTTGGGCTCGATCCCCAGTGGGCGGAGTGCAGGAGTCAGCCTATTAGTGATTCTCTCTCATCACTGATGTTCTATCTCTCTTTCTCTCTCCTTTCCTCTCTCTCCGAAATCAGTAACATTAAAAAAACTTTTTTGAACATTCCCAGGCCCCCCAAATGACCTACCAAATCATACCACATGTGTTTGATTATGCCCAGTTTTATGCTAAGTGAAACACCCTCATGAGCTCCCTTAGGCCTTCCTTGTACCATAGGTAGGACACATCTTGCTAACAGCTGCACAAAATAAATCGAGATAAAGTACAGGTGCTCACAGACACAGGGCAAAGCAACAGGCTTGATGCTGAGACACGGAGTGTAGTTGTCCAAGAAGGAGCTCTCAGATGCTCGGGATGCACGCTGCTTCTATAACGGCTCCCCGCAAAACCAACGCTGAAGGCTGTTCTTGCCTCTTTTTTGTAAAGGTGGAAAGCTTCTTTGGATATCTTTTTAAGCAAAAACAGGTACTAATGTAGGTCTTTTGTAAAAGTGGTGTAAAGTGAACTTTCGAAAAGCTGGGGATACCTATATTCCCATACACCGAGGCGGGGAGAGGACAGTGGTTTTGACAGAGCAGGTTTGCAGGCTGAAGCGTCCATCAGGAATCACCGGGAGGGCTTGGGAGACTGCAGCCTGCCGGCCCTTCCTCTGCTCCCCTCCGTCAGGGGTCTGAGACAGTTCACGTGGGGTGGGTCCTGAGGCCTAACAAGTTTCCAGGGGGTGCCGACGCTGGCTCTCCGGGGACAAAGGTATTAATCATGCAGATAAAAGGGGAAAGATTCAGAATGTATTTTAAAGTTGGAGTGACAGAACTTGCTGATGAATTGAATTCAGGGAGTGGAAACGGGGAAGAATGGACATGCAGGGGGATTTGGGGCACACAAGGGGAGGGCTCAGCACTAAGACGAGGGGGTCCCAGGAAAGAGCAGTTTTTGGTAGGACAGGAGTAAGGGGACAATCAAGGTTCAATTAAGGGAAGGGAAAGTTATGAGGACAATGCGTTTTATGCATTTAGACGGGATTGCAGTATCATTTTATATGATCCATTATGGTGATTGAAATGCTCTCACCGGGTGGAGAGCGGGGATGGTGGTGTTGGTCCGGGGGCCACAGCCAGCTTGGCCAGGTCCCAGCTAAGTGTCGGGGCCAGAATAGGGGCTGGAGCTAAAGAGGGCGCAGTAAGGCTGCTGGGAGCCAGAGGTATGATTCCAGTCAGGGGGAGCGACTGAACCACAGTGGCCTCGGCAGTCAGCGTGGGGGCTCCGCAGGTCGGGCTTGGCCCGTGTGTTTGTCTGGGGCAAATGGGCTGCGAAGAGCTTCGGTGAACCAGGGGAATTTACGGGATGAGTGGCAAGATGGGGACCTGTTTATTAATAAACATGAGATAAATATACGTGATAAGGACAACTAAGCCCTGCTGAGCGCATAGTATCTGATAGGCGCTGCTGCGTGCTTCATGTAGACTGTCAGCAGGGCCCGGTGCAGGAAGACTCCTTGTTTCCTCTACTCTCACAACACTTCTGACTCCAAATGTGTGGGTTTGTCCACACCAAGCAGTTCTTTTCTTGGAAGACACCAGCTGGGTGTCCTACAGTGTGACCCAGTTCTGACACTAACTGGAGTCAGTGCAGACCTCACCAGTGTAAGGGCTCGGTCCCACAAGTGTCCCCCACTTCAGACACAGTAGCAAGTTCCAGGTTGTCATATGTAGTTCTGACTGACCTGCTATCATTTGGGGGTTTCCACAACCTCCTGGAAGCTCTCTGAACTTTTTTGACATGCGTTTATGGAGGTTTCATTATATAGGTATGACTGATTAAATCACTGACCGTTATGGGCTAACTACACTCCCTTCCCTCTCTCCTCCACACCAGTGTTGGGTGTGGCCCGAAAGTCCAACCCTCTAATCAAGTTGTTGATTGCCCTGACAACAAGCCCTGCCATATTTAGGGGCTTTCCCAGACGCACCCCATTAACATAAACTCAGGTGTAGCTGAAAGAGACTTGTTATGAATATCAAAAGACACTCCTTTTACTTTTATCATTCTTGAGCTATTTTAGGAGCCAGGGCCCCAAACCAAATATTATAACAAAAGATACTCCTTTCATTTTATTCACTTAGGAACTTAACAGGGTTTTAGGAGCCACTGAAGCAGACCAAAATGGATATTGCTTATTATATCACAGTTTGCACCCTATTGGTATCAGACGAAGTGGGGGGCCCTCTTCCCCACTGGGTGCTGCAGGGGGTGGACTTCTTAAGCTACCCAGAGACAAGAAATTTTCTGAGACTTGCACGGGAGAATGAGTGATTTTTATTTGTGTGGAATTAAATCCCTGTGTTTGTAAAGTCCCACTTCCCTTAGTCTGGTCATAGAAGCGTAGCTGGGGTTTCAGTAATGCTAGAAGCAAAGCCAGTGTCCAGAGTTTCCGCTCCATGGTGAGACAGGTGCAATACAGCATCAGGCTAGCTGCAGTCCATTAGCCCATTGTGGGGGGTCCGCATGGCCGTGGGCCACATGGGGGAATGCCAGAGAGCCGAGTGTGAGCCGCGAGCCAAGGGCGCCGAGAGGAACCCAGAGAGCGAGCGTCTTTGTTCAGGGGATTATGTATCCCAAACCTTCCCGTGCCTGCAGCGGCCGTGCCCGTTCTGGCCAACCATCTCTGTCCCCAGGTGTGAGTGACAGGCATGCATCTGCTTTACCTATGTCACCCCAACTTTACTGAGCATGAGTCTATCTTCCCTTGGTCCAGTCTCCTTCCCCTAATGTTTTGCAGGGAACATGCCTATAATATCGGGCCTTCCCTTTGCTCCTTCCCTGTTACTGATAACTAGTTAATGACAGTGGTATCGCTATGAGAACAGGTATCATTATTTTCCCAATTTTATGGATGAGGAAACTGAATTTGAGGATAACTTTATGCCACAGAGCTAGAAATGTTAGAGCTGGGATTCATACTTGGGTGCTATTGAATTTCAATATATTTTAGAAGGCTTTAATCTGTACAGGTTTAAAACAAACATTTCATTGGGGTGATTAAATAGCTTTTGCTCCCTAGTCTATAAAATGTGGAATGTCAGGCTTTAGTCAGGGCGACACTTCCCCCCACCCCCTATGACGTTACTCCTGTTGAAAAATACGGATCCAGTTACATCATTTCAGCTGATAGCCCCTCTCCCAGGAATGCAATTCATTATAAGCTTGAGGACTGGCTGCATGATCTGTGCCTGAAAACAGTATCTTTAGCACAGAATTAGGCAGTTTATATCAGTATGTGTTTTTTTTGTTTTAATACATTAATCGTATATATGAAAGTGTTAAATTATCTTGCAAATACTTCCCCACCCTTCACATAAAAGGGAAAGTCCTCATCTTCTGAAATGCCAGGCTGCTGAATCTCCTCCCCTCCCCTCCCCTTCCTTTTCCTTTCAGCTCTTTGTTTCTCAGACCCTCACCTTCCAAAAGGATGGTTTTCTGGGAACACTGGGAGAGAACAAAGATGGCCCGAACATGTGGCCCCTGAGAGACAGGAGTGCCTTCATCTCCCGCTCTCTCCGAATGCCTCCCTCTGCTTATCACACACCCCGCCCTCCCTCACACGCCAGGCCGGAGCCCTTGGGCTAGCGCAGGGGGCCAGAGGGATGGGAAAGACATTCCCTTAACACATTAAATTTCATGGGACTTTTTTGTGCCTAGAGAAGCTTTCCAGGGCTGTTTGCTTGCTATTTCCCCCATGTCTCCGAATGAATTATTCAGTTGAAAATTTGAGAAACTGAGCAAGCATGGGAATACTGAGGAACCCATGGACTGAACAGAGGCTCTTTGAGGGCAGGGAGAGGGGTTTTATGAAAGAACTAGATTATTTTGCGGTACTATATTATTCGCCACTTAGTACATGTTCAGTTCTTTTTTAATTTCATGGAAACTGCTTTGCAGACTGTTAAAGACTGCAAATATATAACACATTTTATCGCCTGCTGGCTGGCCTATTTTTTCCTGTAGGAATGACTTTCAAATGCACCTTATATTTATAATTAAAAAAATGCTTTCAAAAATCAGACTTTATTGTATTTTGTGCTTTGAAATAGTGTCATGGAAATATAAACATAAAGCAAAACATAGTTCGGCTGGGTATTTATTTGAATTAAATGGAAAAACAGGAAAATCCTGAGCTGGTCAAGTAAACAGACAGAAGTGGGATGTGATTGGGGGCTGGAGAGGTGCTTGGCAGAAGTCTTTGTTCCTAAACATTTCTCTAACAGAATCAATAGGTTCCCAATATGTTGCTGTTAGCTGTGGGGAGTCCCTAATTTAAGTGTAATCTCCTATCTCCTGAGAGTAGCATCCAGTTGTCCTTAACAATTGATGTTGGAAATATTTGATATGTAATTAACAGTAAGAGTTAGTGAGAATGGGGCCCAGGTTAAGCTGGAGCAGCAGGAATGGAGTTAAAGCATTTTCACCCAGCTAGTTTTTTGTGGAGATGGACTGAAAGGAGTGAGAGGAAAATGCAAAAGAAAAGCCACCCCAGCTGAGCAAACCAGATCTCCCCAGCCTAGGGAGACTCCCTTGCCCTGCTGCCATGAAGGTGGTCCGGATCTTAACTGTACATATGACCCAGGCTTTCTTTTCTGGCTGAAACAGTTTTTCTCGGTTGGGGAGCTGGAAAGGGGGCAGTGAATCTGAAAAAGGGCAGCTATTCCCTAGAGGATCCAATGACCTGTGGCATGACTTAAGACAACAAGGGGAGTCGGACCAATTAGACTCTCCCTTTGGTTATTAGAACTAAATTAATGGGAAGAAGTGCAAGCTGAAAGGATGCTGTGGTGTGAAGTTGGCACCAGGGCAGGCCATAAGGAAATCAAAGTTTTTAGGAAGCTTACATTTTGAATAAGCAGAAGAAGGCAGTAATGAAGACCACCTAGGCCAGGGAGTAACTGGTTCTTTAAGCCATGGATACTCTCACAATAAACTTCTCTTCTAAGATGGCCTGTGTGGGGGCCTTTGTTATAGTCAAAGGAGCTTAATTAAAATACTGCCCGATTAATTTTAGTTGAGGTTGATCTTGACAGCAAATACTGAAGTATGTGACCATCATGCCACTAAACTTCTAGAAGTCAGAAATGTCTGGATATAAGAAGCCGGTCGCTTTTTAAGAGGAATGTGTTCAATTGATATGCTCACTGGCCATGGGATTTGAAAGCCTCTCAGCCCGTTTCAGTCTTCTCAGCGCACTTCCTTCTCGGGTCTAATCTTGTAGAAAGGGAGGTTCTGAGACTATGCATGGGCTAAAAAAAAGATGAAAACTTTTTACTTAGAGCAGCAGTTTTCAACCTGTTTCATCCCCTGGCACACATAAACTACTAAAATTCTGGTGAATACCCCCCCAAAAAATAAAATTATATTTTTTGCTGATCTGACAAAAAAAAAAAAAGGGTATAATTTTGATTCATTCATACTGAACAGATATTGTTGTGTTGGCTGCTGTTATTTTTTTAATTTGACAATCTAAGGGAAAAGAGGCCAGTGGCCCTGACCGAATAGTCAGGTGCGGCATATTTTAAAAATTCTTGTGGCTCACCAGTGCTCTGAGACACATCGGTTGAAAGTTGCTGACTTAGAGGATGTCAGTAAGCATAGGGAGACAACTGTGGAATTATTTTTAGTGCTTGAGCCCATCAAATAGGTGTGAGTGAAATTTCATTCACTAACTCCAGTCTTCCCAAATTGAGTTTATTAAGACATTTTCTTTTTGGATTAATCTGTTTCTAAAAGTATATCCTGCCCAGGCTGGTGTGGCTCTGCTGGTTGAGTGCCATTCCATGCACCAAAAGGTCGCCAGTTTGACTCCATCCCCAGTAGGCGGTGTACAGAGGCAGCCGATTGATGTTTCTCTCTTTCCATCTCCTTTCCTTTCTCTTTAAAATCAATTAAAAACAATATTTTAAAAAATGTATATCTTATAGAAAAGTCTGCTGTGGCGTTACTCCTAACATTTTGGTTCCCACAAATGATTAGCTGTACCATAAGATATGAAGCACAGATAAGAACAAAAGATCATAAAATGAGACCATATCATCCAATCATGCTATGCATGCCTTGGCAAAGAGAATGCACGTAATTAAGACAAATCATATCTAACTTCCCGGAGAAGTGGATTAAAGCTGGCACAAAAAAGACTCCTGTTGGACAGATCAGGCAGGGAAGCTTAACAATGGTCCCCTTGAAGTTAGGGAGACCTTATAATTTATCATCCCTCTGGGACACTTTAAAGAGTGGTAGGGACACTACTAATAATTACACTAGGCCAATAGATGTGAACTAGAAGTCTTCCATGAAACTGGATGTATAGTTGCCTTAAAAGAAAGCCAATTGGTGAATTGCTTTCTCTAAAATTTCTTTTCTCTAATGGCCCAAGAGCTAAAAGATGGAAAGGGAAGAACTTAAAAAGATGAATGTGCTAAGATCCAGGACTCTTGAGAATGCATAATATTAAAATGACTAATGAAAGTCAACATAGCGGGATGTTTATCTTTAGGGCCATAACTGCACATTTTAAGAGAGTTAACTTTGGCATGGAGGTGCTGCCCTGGAACTTTCCCTGACTTAAAAACAGTGCACCAGTACTGCTGTGAGGAGTCCTGGCTTCCAGGGTACCACGCAGACTTTCTGGGCCAGGTCATATGCACCGGAGTTAGATTTTTTTCTTTAAATTGAGCTAAATTTCACATAACATAAAATTCACCATTTACAATGTATTGGCTTTTAGTACACAATGTTTTGCATCAATCACTATTACCTAGTTAGAGAACACTTTCATTACCCCAAAAGGAAGCCTCATCACCATTAAGGAATCAATTGACCTTCCCCACTCTCCTCTGCCCTTGGCAACCACTAAACTGCTTTCTGTCTTTACATTTGTCTTTTCTAGATATTTCATAAAAATAAAGTCATACAATATATGGCTTTCTCGGTTTGACTTCTCTTGCTTAGCATAATGATTTAAAGGTTCATTCATGTGGTAGCCCGTGTCAGTTACTTTTAATGGGTGAGCAACACTCTATTGTGTGGCTATACCAGAGTTTGAGTATGCATTCAACTGCTGACATTTGGATTGTTTTCACCTTTCGGCTATTTTGAGTAGTGCCCTTACGAACATTCATGTACAAGTTTTTGTTTTAAAGCCCGTTTTTACTTTTTTTTGGAAGGGGGAGTATATATCTAGGAGTGATTTTCTGGATTATATGGTCATTTTATGTTAAACTTTTTGAAAAAAAGTGTAATTAATTTTATAGGTAGGATAGCTATATGAATATGCTCAAGGAGGTTACCCAGGAGAGGGAGTTGGGGGTAATCATCTACATATGGGACAGTTTCCTCAATGGAAGCCCAAAGGTGCATGTCACTCACTTAGTGGGAGTACATTTGCCTGGTTTTTCCTAAGCTAGGCAGACTCAAGAAGGACGACCTAATAACCAGGCCCTTACTGTATGTACACAATGGATTTATTTATTTAATAAAACAAAGTAGGACATTTGGCAGAAGTTTTTGATTAAGAAATTTCCCTGGGTCCTACACTTCTCTTGGTGATACTGAGTTCCTCTTATTTCTGAGATTTGTTTTGAGTTTACCAATCTCCAAAATTTATAATAGGAGGCATCACTATGTTAGTTATTTAGTATTTGTCTAAAGGATTTAGTATCCTTTACATGCTGAACTTTCAATATCTGAAGAACAGATTATTTCCTCGTTTGGGTAAGAAACTGACAAAGAAACTGCCAATATGAAAAGAAACTATCTTAAAATATGCAATATAAGCACACTGCTCTTTCCTTCTCTCCTTAGAAATATTATTCCTATCTTTGTGAAATAATTTTTATTGTTTTCCCCCCATGAAATGGTTTATTTACTAGAAATAAATACTTTGCCTAGGAACAGGAGAACCACATGTCTTTGGAAAGCTAACAGATAGGAGACTTTGATTGTGTCTATTTTACGAATATTATTTCAGAAGTTTAAACAGAGGGCTGACTAGCCTCCAAAGTGAAATTGGGAATACTGTCATTTACTTTGGTTCCTTTTGGATGGAGGGTCCAAGAAACAAGTTTTATTCTAGGTTTCCTTTTTCTTTTTTTCCAACTAATGGAATACCTAGAGGAGTTACCCATGCAGCCACCACCCATTCTGATTAGGTGGTGGTTTTAAATTACTTTCTAGCTTCTCAAAAGCTCTAACACTCTGCCTTTCAGAATGTTCACTCAACAGATTTATTATGTATCAACAAAAAAGATATTATGTAGATGTGAATACTTTCGAGCTCATTCGTAATAATTTCTTTGCTTTTAAAATAGCTTTTAGGGGGAGGTAGATACACATGAACTTTTTATAATTGTGATTATACAAGGGTCAATTAATTATATTTTTTTACTTCTTTATTCCAAGTATCAGGTCACAATATTCTCTGCTCTATCCTTTATCAAGAGAATTTTGAATATTTCTGACTTTACATTATTGTGACATTTATTTTGTAAAACAAATTAACTTTCCATTTATGCTCCTAAGCAACACACCTTTATTGATTAAATGACAATTACAATTTTGCTTTATTAAATTTCAAATGTTTGCTGTGTTATAAATCTAACAAGTCTATAAATAATAATAATAAATTCAAAATCATAATAAAATGACCAGAGGCTATGACAATGAGAGGAATGAACTAATGAGCAAGAATAGTTAATTTTTCATATAGACAGAAAATGTGTACCACACACTGAAACCTTGCAAAGATGTTGGAGGTCAGCACTTGGGTCAGATAATTACTTTTTATCATTTCAGAGATCCAGACTCTTCATATTGTGTGTGGGGCTGTATGTATGCATGTGTGTGTTTTTATATATAACATTTTAATTTTATTTTACAGGAATGCAGATTATAATTTGTTCAAGTTTTTTTTTTTCCTGTTTTGTTCAAAGACTACCATTGTCAACCTTGAAGTCTGAACATAATACTTTAGTGTTCAACGTTGGAAAGAGAATGGTTAGCAAAGGAAAATCACCCTGAAGTACCAGACTCTTTTGGTTAGGAAAGGAATAAAAATAATCAGGAAGAGCGAACAGCAGCAGAGGGGCAGCATCTGTTTTACTTTTTTAGGAGCCACATCTGATGGACCCACTCGTTACAATTCCAAGGTGCCTGTGCTTGATTTCTGCGAAGCTGCGTTTCACCCCATTAGACTTGGAGGGGCCTGAGGGGGGAGAGGAAGGGCCAGACGGAAGGAGGGCGTCCCCGTTATGTTTCACATCTACTACTTCAGATAATATCTACTATGGGGACTGTAAACTTTCAGGCACAGTGATATATTTTGAACATCTGAGATACTACACACTGAAAACACCGTGAAATAAAAATAATCTCTTCACACTTCCCAACTGGCTGTTTATCAACTTTTTCCTTTCCCACATTTATGCATGAAGTGTCCCTTCGCAGCCAGAAACCCCATGGTGTTTTTTTTGGCTCTGATTTGGACAGTAACTTGCTTATTTTCAGAGTTAACGGCAGAAAGCAAAGAAAGATGTAGTCCATTCGTATGTTGCATTCTGTAAAGCAAACAAGACTGCTAAATACTGCCATCGAGCATACTTCCCGAGCGTTTGGTTAACCCTTTTCATATCAAATCGAACATCAAACTGAGCAGCCCCCAGTTAATAGAGTTGAAAGAAGTTAAGCCTCTATGAACTAGAGAGACTGACCCACTTATTTAAACTTTGTGTAAACCCATCCTTTATCACGCACCTGCCCAGGGGAGGCGCACACACACGCACGCACACACTTAAATAACCACAGCAAATATTTAATATGGACTTTTCTGCTTTTTTTTTTCTATTCCCCCCTCTAAGGGAAAAACAGTGTAGGGTTTAACTGTCTCCATGGCTGTGTATATGAGTGTATGAGTGTGCGTGTGCATGCGTGTGAGTGTGCGTGTGTGTGTGTTGCAGATTTAACAAGCAATGACAGTAAATGATGAGTAGGGCGCGTTTCTGGACCAAAAAGGTATGCGATTTAGAAACTTGCTTTGAGGTTCATCAGGTGCAAGTTTTTTAGTGGATACTGAGTGTAAATAACATTGCGAGTTTATGGATGAGACTGAAGCTAATTGTATGCTGTTGGTCAGAGGGCTGTAAAGGACACGACAGGGCTACTGAAACAGATTTTTCTTTCTTAGCTTGGGGTCTCCTGCTAATATGCTAGTTCAAAGGCAAAATTCAGTGCTAGCTTTCAGGCCTATAGTTCCAAAGAAATGTTTTATTTTGTGTAGAACAATTAATCAAATTATACCATCCTAGAATTAAAAGGTATGTTCTCTCTGTTCATGTAAAATCAAGCAAGTAATATATCCTGATACACTCTATTATCTATCTATCTATCTATCTATCTATCTATCTATCTATCTATCTATCTATCATCTATCATCATCTATCTATCATCTATCATCTATCAATCATCTATCTATCAATCATCTATCTATCATCTGTCATCTATATCTATTATCTATGCACTTATTCTATACATCTTTATAAATGCACAGGAAATAGCCTAGCAGAATACCCTTGTAACTGGTGACACCGCCTACCTCTTGGGAGCTGGTTTGAATTGGGGTGATAAGTGAGGCTGTAGAGTTCTTTGTAATGTTTGCAATTTAATGCAAATGCATAAATGTGTCATTTGGGAAATTAAAATAATTTGAGAAGTTATCTTCTCTAGGTTCTTGCCCTTCAACAGACTAAGTTATTTAAGAAAGCCCATTATTTTTGTACTCAAAATTTTTGTTGATGGAGAACTTCATTCTTAGTCATGCCGGTGTTTTCTAAACCCTAGGGTTGAAATTTTTTTCCTTTTATCTCTAAGCGAAATTAAGAGAACATAACTATCTCTCAGCATTCTTTCAGTTCTGTTTTCTTTGTAAAATGTAAGTGTAGGTGAAGAATGCTGGGCAGCATGTCATGAAACAATAAGGAGTTGCTGAGAGTTTCTAAGAAGTAATGAAAGCATTCAGGACAATTTGACCATCAGCATCCCTGGTGTAAAATACTATAGGAGCAAGAGTAGGAACAGTACTAGGTTTTGTGTGTATAAAGGCATTAGTTGTAACTATCATAACCCAAAAGACTAAGTTTGCAGGTAAAAAATACAATACAGATCAAGAGTTGTGCAGTGAGGTTTTCCACTTCCATCTGCATGGCTAGCAGTTACCTTCAGTAGTGGTATTTTAAAAATAGAAGACAAGCACAATGCAGTACTTACGTAACTGCAATAATCCAATCCCCGGGCTCTTCATGCAAGGACAGTCACTTAGCTTGTCTCCTGATAGATGAATTAAGACTGTCTCAAGCCTCTGTGCGCCAGATTGACTAGAAGTACAGTAGTGCATACTTGGGGGAGGGCGGATGACCAGTTTCCAGGGTAGCCCAAGAATTTCAGAGATTGTGCAAACCAAAAGGAAGCCCTTCCCCAACATCATTCCCAGCTGCACATGATCCCTGCATCAGTTTTGTGCCCTTGACTGGTATCAGTTTGCCTTTTACCAACATGTTCTGCTGCTGTTGAGCTGGAGTCTTCCTCCATCCGCTAGTCCATGCAGCAGCCAACTTTGCTGGGGGTCACCCATGAGGTATTTCAAAGGAGGATGACTCTGGGCCCTCAGAGGCACGTGGCCCTTGGTGTTCCTCAGTGGGTTCTGAGTGCCCAGCCTTTTTAATCACAAACAGTTCTTCTCCTTTGAGGCCCTTTTGCTGGGCCCAGAGTTGTTTCAGTGTCTGCCCATTGTGAATCCCACAATTAACCTTCCCACTCCTCCCTGCCATTAGACAAGGGTGTTAACTTCTGCCCCAGGAGTTTAGTTTACTCTCCGGGCAAGGCCTTGCTTCGATCGTTTTTAGGGCCCTTTCATTTGTTAGGCTATATATGCTTCTGTTCTCTCTCTCTCTCTCTTTCTCTCTCTCTCTCTCTCTTTTTAATGTATCTTTATTGATTTCAGAGAGAGGAAGGGAGAGGGAGAGTGAGAAACATCAATGATGAGAGAGTCAATAATCGGCTGCCTCCCGCACACCCCCCACCTTGGATTGAGCCTGCAACCTGGGCATATGCCCTGACTGGGAATCAAACTATGATCTCCTGGATCCTAGGTCGGTGCTCAACTGCTGAGCCATGCCTGCCGGGTGCTTCTGTTCTCTTGATGAGTGGCTTGATTTCCCTTGTGCCCACTGACAGCTCTCAGTGCGCCCCTGATTCCTGTTGACTTGCTTGACTGCTTTACTTACTGTGCAGCCCCCCTGACTACCAGTGCCTGTGGTCAGGGAAAACACATCTTTCTACTCTATTAGCAAACTATTTAACAAGGGAACATCTTGAATTTCTAGTACTTGAGAATTCCAGGGGTTGTGTCTCATGGAACAAATAACCACTAAGAAGAATGAGAGCCATTATTATTTAAGTTGTATAACCAAATAGAGAAGAGTTCACATAGACCTTCTGTAACCATTTTATTTTGCTAATGAAAAGGGATTATGTATAAAAGCACAATTTAACTACCTTCAGCCTTTTTGGTTTTAAACTTCTGACTGTATCAGCATGAAAAAATCCCTTTTATTATAAGCCTGACTTGCCTCACGATCGTCACTAGTTGGGGTATTAATGTGGCTGCATAGTAGTATGAGCAGACCACCACTTCTTTAGAAAAAAGTACAATTACAAATACGCTGAAAAGCCAAGGCCATAGTTTCAGTTTACACACTCTAACAATTTAACACTGAAATGTCCATCTTATCTTAGAAACTCTAATATAACCTCACAATAACTGAACAGATTAAGGAGCAACAGCTTTACATATATATTTTGTAAATGACTTCATCCAAGACATACCAACAACATTGCTTCTCCTTTGCCTCTAACTGCTTAGCTCGCTGGGGTTTACCTGGACAGCAATTAAGTTTCTCAGTTCAGAAAGTGTGATACAGTTGCCAATATCCCTAATACGGGTTTTAAGTCGCTGTTTTTACCTACATTTAAACCTTCTTGTAAGGTTTAATGTTAATCTAGTCTTCCTTTTCTATAGGCTCTGGGTCATCTTAGCTTGAATTTAAACCATAATGCTTTATTCATGTCAAATATCCTGTGATCCAAATCTCTCTTGGAAAAGCTGCTAAAACCAAGAAATAAGGGGAAATGGCAATTATTAGCTGGCCATGGCACATATTTTCCCTTTCAGACCTTTGAATTATACTTTTCTAGCAGATCTATGATAACAGGGCACCGAGGCTTGCACAGCTGTGGTTTAAACTCAAGTACTTCTGTCAAATTTTATGAAATGTATTTCACTTCTGACATTTAAAAGACTGAAGCCTTGAAGATTTCACATAGACCTTCTGTAACCATTTTATTTTGCTAATGAACTAAATTGATCTCTGTAATTGAAAGGTAATAATACTATTTTATTGTAATGACTAAATACCAAATGAAATTCTGCACAAGTGAAATTCTGCATAATCCTGGATATAATATGACTGCTTTATCTTAGTTCTGAAATCACATTGTGTAGCTTCTTGAAATTGTTTAATTATTAAAGAAAAAATCAGATGGAATGAGCAGAGTGAAGGATGCTGGACTGAGTGAGCATCTGAAGTCTTGAGCTTCAAGCTGGACTCTTTGCAAAACCTTGGGCAAGTCACTTAATGTCCTTGGGACTCAGTTTTCCCCTATTGACCTGAGAGAATAAGGTTATTTAAGGTCTCTTTCAGCTCTTCCATCTCTAGAATCTGAATCCCACCAAAATGATTTTTCACAGTCAGTAAAACATCTGAACAAAGCTGAACTGTGAAATATTTGACAAGTATTAACAGGATTGAATATATTTTAGTCGTTCTGTATTCTGTAGGAGAAAAGAACATTAGGAACTACCCCACCCCTACTCTAACCCCACATAACTTGTATTTCTTTAAATTTGAAATCTTGTACAATTGCCAGTTACTCTAAACTGGTTTTATACTTCTCGTGATAGGACAGAGAGAGAATGCTCCAACTTACCATTTCAGAGGACACGTTGTGCTTTATAAACCCAGTAACTAACAGTGGGTTGGGCTGGAGACCTGGATCAGCTCTGGTGGTATATTGTCCAGACTATACTAGATTTATCCTTGATAAACAGGATCATGACTCTTACTGAGATTTTTTTCCCTTGGAGGTAGAAAGAAAAAGAGAGAGAGAGAAAACCAAAACCACCTGCAATACCAAAGCACCTGCTTTATTAAAACCCCCAGGAAGGTTCATTATTAAGCTCTGAAATACAGGATCTTACTATAAAGGAAAGCTAGGAAGCTGTAATCTCTTCATTTGCAACATGCTTACTTTACAAATAATCAGCTCACTCACAAAAATATACTTCTTTGTAGAATTTTATAGGTGGATACAGAATATTAAGTTGTACAGAGAATGTTCACATAGTCATTAATAAAGATTCCTCTGTGAGACAAAATGTATTCATTTTTATTGCCTTTTTGTTTCTAGAGTCTGTGTAAGATAACTGTCTTAAAAATATCAGAGAGAAGACTTTAGAAACAGGTAAAACTGATTTGCTCAATACACCAGAAAATATCTAGTTTTATTTTTACTGTGGGATAAAAATAGTATATGTGCATGTATTTTAAAATGAAAAGGTATAAGTAAAAATGCAGTTGTAGAACAGATAACCTGAATTAATAGACTACTATTTATCTGCCTTAGCATTCACATAAGGCTAGTTTTTAGCCATTTACATTAACAAACTTTTTTCCAAATGACCTCTGAGTTATAGTACTTGATCTCAATATACTTTTCTTAAAGAAAAAAATATTTTTTGAAAAAAATAGTCATTCTATTGTTTTATAAATACGAATCATGTTCTCATAGCCTTTCACTCTGAATAAACAAATTCTGCTTGCCACTCATGCTGTGTATTTTTTAATACTGATGATTGAAATGCTAAATCATTCAGTTTAATTTAGACAGAGGAAAATAAAACTTTTGCTACAATTCAGAAATTTCAAAGCATTCAAGGGTTGTGGTAGACAGAAAGCCTATTTTATCCAAACCTGAAGATGAAATAGGACAGGAAGCACCTAGAGTAGGAGAGATTTTGGAATTACATCTACTAATGAAAGGCTTTGGTGAAATGATGGTGAACACAGAGTTAATTTAGGCCTGTGATAAACCCAGTAACACCCTGTATGCACCTGCAATCCTGATAAACCTATGTTAATTTTTTTGTGATTGGTTGACTCACCGGAAAAATATGGACAATGGGAGAAAAGTAAATATAAGGCAGAAACACAGTGAAATCTACTTGGAAACCATTTATATTTGTAAATTATTTTGCAATGAAAAGGTTATTTTTTTCTGTAGTAGTTTAAGTAAAATACTAAAGCAGATTTTATTGTAATAACTTACTAGAGAACCCCAGAAATAAGAATGTTCTTTTTTGGGGGAAGGACTCTTAATATTCAGAAAAATGCTACTTTATTTATAGTGTATTGGAATTATTTATAGTGAATTGGAATCAAACCTATGCCATGAAATCAGATGTTTCTAGAAAACTGATAAAAAGCAATCTACTTAAATACTTTATGAAAAAAAGGTAATTATACCCTCCCAAAATGGGAGAAATAACACAAAAACATCAAGGTTTGTGATATATATATGTTATTGAAATATTTTTTCACCATCAGTCATTTTCATTTTCTAACCAACACTATTTTATAAACAACAAAAATAGCCCAGCCGGGTGTGGCTCAGCAGTTGAGCATCAACCTAGGATCCAGGAGATCACCTTTCGATTCCCGGTCAGGGCACATGCCTGGGTTCTGGGCTCGATCCCCAGTTGGGGGGTGCAGGAGGCAGCCGATCAATGACTCTCTCACCATTGATGTTTCTCTCTCTCTCCCCCTCTCCTTTCATCTCTCTGAAATCAATAAAGACATATTAAACACACACACACAATGAAAATAACATTTTATTTTGGTGATTGCCTTTATCACAGTCATTCTCTAAACCAGGAAAAAAGACAATAGTGTTACAACTATGGGGCCAGAGTACGGAACAGGTCTGTGAATTCTGTGCAGCAGGCTCAGGCGCAGGCAAGAGCTACGTGAAATTCCTCTTGAATATGCTCCCGTTCTAGTTCTTGTGACCTAAATTTGCTAATACTATATAGGCAATGATGAGTTGCACTTCAATTCATTAGGTGTGTGGACGCCGTTTCATTTTAGAGAGTGAAAAGACGGTAAACTTCTGTGTCGGTCTAAGTGTTGCTAGCTGGTGGGAGGCCATCTTCTCCATAGCTGCCTGCTAACTAGGTGCTGTTATGATTTTAGAAAACCGAAGCTCAGAGATTATTTGACACTCACACAATAGGCAAATGAGGTCATGTAAATGGGCAGCTTGGTGAAGATGTCTTTAGTACAACTTGATAGATACACTAGGAAAAGCTTAGGGTATAAGTGAAGTAGAGGCTTCTGAGGATGGAGAGCGAGGGAGAGGAAAAAGCAGAGGTGGGGGGGAGATGGGGGGGGAGAGAGAAACACACCTTAAGGCTTTGTTTGGCTCTTTTATACTGGGAATGATTTAATATTGCTGACAACTTGGGTTGGGATAGAGAGTCACCTCGGTGGCCATAATATTTTCAGTGCTTAGTGCCCCTAAATGGTTAATCTGGCTCTGGGTACCTTGCTTTTGTTTGTTTGTTTTTTTAAAAAAAATTTCAGTGTCCTAGACTTTTCATTCGGTAGGTATTACCTCAACCCTCGATTAGAGAGGTGACAGCAGAGTAATGTGGTATTAACTAGAGTTTGCTTTGCTCATCATGGTGAAAACAGTTATTAGAAATAAAATAACAGCCGTTTACAAAAATTGATTTAGAGACCAGTAGCTCTCAAAGTGTGGTCCCTGGACCTGGAAGAGCAGTATTACCTGGAACTTGCCAAAAATGAGAATTCTCCTCTCTTACTCCCCCACCCCTCATCCTGAGTCAGAAACTCTGGGAGCGGGCCCAGCAATCTGTTTTAACAAGCCCTGTAAGTGATTCTGTTGTGTGCTAAAGTTTGAGAAGGAGTCTAGGGACCAGGTTTTTTTCTTTTTCTTTCTTAGTTCTACCCTTTTGCAGTCATTAGATCTTGGTAAATTTGCTAAATTTTTCTGAGTCTCTGGTTCCCGTGTCTATAAAATGAAAGATGATCACCTATTGCCCTTCTAGCTCTAACATTCTGTGAATCTGGGATTCTCATTACTTGTTGAAAAAGAATGTATTAAGGAAAAGCAATGCCTAGACATCCAGCTACAGAGATCAATCTTATAGATTGCTCAGTTACATGCTCCTTCCATATGTCTAATGTACGGTGATCCTTCTCAATCTTCATGAGTTCTGTATGTTTCTTATAGCAATTCCTGCAGAATAAATGAGCTTGCTAAGTAACTCAAGACCAATTCCATTGTAACTAAGTAGAATACATTATAGTGACCTTACTTTTAATTGTTGAAGATGACACAAAGCATCAGTGATATTATAAAATGGAATTTAAAAGTACACAGATTTTAGTGGCATGGCTTTCCCCAAATTCACCATAAACCAAGCACTCAAAGTGCATAATTAAGTCTAGAAGTAATAATTGGGTGGCATAGCTCCTTTTTACATTATATTCAATATAAACTTATTCAAAGTTTAGAAAGTGATAAACATAATTTTCCATAAAGACCTGCTAAAGCACACTCTGTAGCCCAGTGGAGATTAGTTAGTTCAAATGGCCAAAGGTCATATCTTTTACTTGTGAATTTTTTATTCCCCTTAAAGAAATTTTCAAAAGGTAGTTGCTTTTCAGTTTATTCAAAGGCATATTACATGGTTTGGAAAGCTATTGCTTTTACAGAAGAATGCTAAAATGGATGTCTTTGTAAGTATTAGATATAAACATGAGTATTTATATCATATAAACTGGGATCTGGGTCTGCTCTAAGATACTGAGAAGTGCAGGTGTTGACATTTTGTATATTTGAGTTATGCTGATACTGAAGACAAAGTTAACCTCCTTCATACCATTATTGAGCTAATCTGAGTCATTATTTATAACATATAGACACAATGTGCCAATTTTTAAAAGGCACACCAGTGATAAATTTGCCTTGATTAACTTGAAATAATTGGGCAGAGGATTCCTTATGTTAAAAAAAATTAGCCCATCAGGCACATGAGGCATAGGTATGATTTCAGTTCCCTTGTATGTGTCTGTTCATAATGTCATTCAACCGAGTTGAACAATATATACTTGGTTGCTTTGTTTAAAAGGCTCTGTCTATGTATATGCATGCTTTTTTCCTTTATAAAATTGAATGCTAATAATTATAGCTGGTTTATGATACCATGGAAGCAATATAAATATTATAGTGTTTTATAATTGTTTTTCCTTACATTCTTGTTATGTATAAATCAGGAAATTATTTTTAAAAAGATTTATAAATGAGGTCTTTGATTAGCTTCATATAAATTTGTATAAGATCAACTTCAATTGAGGGTGACTTCTGCATTTTGTAGAAAATTGTCATATACTCTCATTTACAATGAATGATACCAATTATTTTCTTCTGGCTTTCGGTGAATACTGAAATTCTTTGCATCAAGACCTGTTGTTTAAAATGTGAAAAGGAAGACAATAAATGGTAGGGTTTTCTTTTAGCATGGCAGTGTCATTTGTCCAGGAGGGGGAGCTCTCAGTCCGCATGCAGCAGAGCAAAGCAGACAGTCTACTCTCTTATCTGCTGCTTGGAAATTGTCTGACAGGAAAATATCAACACAAACCATGCGATTTGCCGCTGGAGCACGCTGGACCTCATCTGCTTAAAAAGATGCACGGATATAGTCATCACAGTTCATAATTTAATAAACTGCTAAAAAACCCCACACATTTTCATTTTAGCGACTTTGGTCTCACAACTAAATTCACATTGCTACAAAGACATTTGAATTTTGCACGAATATGTCATGAGCACTGCACCCATTGCAAATTAATGAGTCTCTGAATAGCACTCTGTATTTGTCATCTGAATTTATGCTAATGCGACGGGTCTCCTGGTGATGCTGATAGTCCATAGCAGCTGCTCGAACCACAGAATGCATGGGCACTTCCCTTCGACTTTCTATTGCTACCTTCTTTCTTGGCTTTTCTGGCCTGTCACTTAGGCAGTAATCCTGCAGCTGGTTATTGATAGGGCTGCTAATTATCTTTGACTTTACACTATTGCCTGACCCCCAACCCTGAGCAGAAGTAATGCATCAGTGTTGAGAGAATTATGTACATCATATGGTGACAGCCTCAGACCAGGAGATCAGAAGGAGTTCGTTGAAGGACGAGTGGTATTTACAAAGGATGTTGGTATGGAAATTAGTAATATCTTTCAGTGATATTGTGTAAAGTATATCAATAGGTCAATCTAAAAAAGTGACTGTAATTTTTGTGATCATAATGAACAGCATTTTTATGTGTGTGCAAAAACAAGGTAGTACGTCCAGTATTTTCCTTTTCTCTTCAATCTGTTCTGCTACAATCTAAGAAAATGGTCATCATAATACTTCTGGGTCATCAGCGCATCTGAGTCTTCATTATGGTTGTACAAATTGCCTGTTGGTCAAAAATATGTGGTGACACAATCGGATCTAGTAGGGGGATTGTTGGCATAAGGGACATAAGTGTGGGGGGGAGATGCACAAACAATCATTTTCACGGGACACAAGTCAGTGACAAAGGGTCCCATGGTTCTGTTGTTATTTTCATTCCCCAAGTCTTAATTATAAAATTAATTTTTTTTTAGACTAGTGTTTCCATTTGACTTGCTTCTAGAACAAAGAATGAAAGTATATGGAGTTTATTCTAATAGATTCTGGAAATTAGATTTGGTGTTTAGAAATGACATGGAAAAATTAAGCTAAAAAAAAATACATTAGATTATGCACCTTTTGAAAATTGTTACTGAATTTAAGAAGTGTTCTTTCCCATCCCCCACCCCCACAACCCTCAGGGCCAAAGAAAAGCATGCAAACTTTTTCTTTCAAATAACCCCCCCGCCCTTTTTTTTTTTTTAAAAAAAAAGGGACAAACAAATGCACACTCTGGTTAAAATGTAGCATTGTTAGCATTCATCTCTTAGACTGTAAAAGAAGCCTACCTAAGTAGGAGTCAATTCCTGATTTATCTCCAGGGGAAAAAACAATCCGAGGCCGATAGATACAATTATTTGTTAAGTGATGTCAGGGGGTATGGAGCATAGAAGTAAAAGTAACCTATTAATCTCAAATAGTGCCCAAGAGCAAGTAGGCTCTTTTCTTATGAATCTCATAATAAGAAGGGGATTTTTATCCTGACTCCACAGCCTGGAAAGCTGCTCAGAGCACAAGCCCAGGAGCTGCACTGTTTCTCTCTACCTGGTGGCACCAACCTAAGGTGAAAGGGCCTCTCTGGGGAAAGGAACTTGCCTGAGGAGGCAGCGGGGGCTCCTCACCGGGCGCCTCCGTTTCCACCAAGGCTGGGGGACGTTTCTCACTCTTCTTGGAAAAACTTTGAAATGTAAACTGTTTCGATTGATGGCTCCTTCTGGCCCTGGCAACTCTTTTTGGTAGCTGGTGCTCTTTCTGTAATACTTGTTAAAAATGTCTCTGGAGCAAAGATGTTGTTTTTTCTGTGATTTTTTCAAGCCGGCGCGTGTGCGAGCACAGCCAGGCTCTCATCCTGCAGGCGGAGGCTGGCAGGTGAGCACGGCCCCGCTTGTCCGTTTTCATTTGCGATACTTCGTAGCATTGGTCTCTTTGAAAGCTGTTTTCAGTCTAAACTGTCTGTCAGTCCTTTCGAGTGTGGGCCCTCTCACTGGGAGTCACTTCTTAGAACTCGTGAGAAATGCTGTGGCCCGAAAGTCCCTTTCTTAGCCCAGGGATGCATCCAGCAGCCGCGGGTAACCTGCCCCGAACCTTCTACCACAGGGCCGCCCGTGGGCAGCTTGAGGAGACCGAACACACAGCTGAGTTCTCTACGTTTTAGATCGGTCTTTCCGCGCACCACTTCCACCATCCTTCACCATGCTGCGCTGGAAATCCCACTTCTGGCCAATCATTCATAAAGTGACTGCGTATGTGACTTTTTACATTCTTGTATTCTTAAACTACATCCATGTGGGAAGAATTTAGGTGGTCAAATTGATCAATTTGCTTAAACTGATTGACTTAGATAGTGAAATAGGTCAAACTGTACAGGCCATTTTAGTCTAAATGTTGACTGCTTATATTGATCTGATGGTTTAATTATTTCTTTTTCCTGTGCTGTATAGAATCAGGTTCATAAGTTACGTATCCTTATTTATTGGGGACTTATTTTTCTTTGATCATATTGGATACATTGTGGTATTTTTCTCTGTTCTGCTGCTGTTGCTTTTCTGAAAGATTGTACTCCCTTCAATGCATCGTGAAGAGGAAAGCCTGGCACCTGTTTCTGAGGGGAGCCACTCTCTCCCCCAGCGTTTTGCACTCTGAGTTCTCCCACTTGCCAGATATTCTACCCACCAGCAGCACATTCTGAGGCAGCCAGGCTGCAAATCAATAGCGAGTTGACTTGCTACTGTTAAGGCAAGCACTGATTAAGTGTGTGATCTCAAGGGCAGGAAGACATGCTAGGTGTAGTTTTCTTAAGCTAAGTGGCTACTCAAGTGCTCAGAAATGCTTCTTTCCCTCCATTCTCACTCTGTCTCTTTGTTTCTCTCTCTGTCTCTGTCTCTCTCACACACACATACACCCACTACCTCATTTGTACACACACAGAGTTAGACTGGAATGATCATCTCTGTTATTTTTAGTTTTTAAAATTACAGGTAAACAAGAAGCGTGTAAAGTTATCAAAAAATTCTCAAACATTTTTTTCGTAAAACATTTTTTTACATTCAATATTATTTGGTATTAGTTTCAGGTGTAGAGCACAGTGCTTGGACAATCATATACTTAACAAAGCGTTCCCTCTGATGTTTGCAGTACCCACCTGGCCCATACATAGTTATTACAATATTATTGACTGTATTCCTTATACTGTACTTTATATCCTGTGACTATTTTGTAACTACCATTTGTACTTTTTAATCACTTTACCTTTTCCACTCAGTCCCCCAATGTCCTCCCTTCGGCAACCACCAGTCTCAAACACATTTCTAAATCATTTACTGAAATACAGGTAAATTAATCCCTTCTAAATCAATATGAAATATTTAATTTTCTTCTTATGGTACTAGAATTTTAGATAACAATTGATTCTATTTCATTTCAGCATTCGAGTACTTATGTACTTGGTGCATTATGACTCCTAAGCAGTATCTGTAAGTCCTATGTAGAGGTTCCTGCCATCAAGATGATTATAATTTTGAGTGAAAACAAGATTAGAAACAATATAAACAATATAAGTAAACATAACAGGGGTAAACAACATAGTATTATTCTTTTGTGTTAAAGTGAAAAGTGCTAGATAGTATTTACTTTTCAGAACAATGTTCTTGATCTTACATATAATTCTTATATTCCTTGTTTTTTGGAATATGGGAGAAAAAGCGAATCAGAAACTAAATGACAGAATGGTCTGCAAGGTCAGCGCTTAGCTTGTTTTTCCTTCCTCTGCCCTCTCTTTTCTTTCTCCTTGGACCTATTAGGGCCCTCAGAGCTACACTGAGACCCTATCCCCATTGCCATGGCCAATATCTGAGCCACGTAGAAACCAAACAAAGGATGAGACCAAAGGGTGGGAGTCCTGGGATCATTGGCCTTTTCCAAAAAGGATATAGTTTTCAGTCAATTCCAACCCTTACAAAGTGTTCTTTCTTTATCGTGACAGCTTTTAAATTTACTGAAGAGAATAGTGGCAATTCACTTTCTGGGTGACCTTAATATTCCCATTTGTAAAGTGAAGATAAATTTGTAAAAATTTATGAACAATTAGATAATACCTAAGAAACTGTCTAAAAATTTTTTTCTTTTCTATGCTTCCAAATGACAGTGTCATAGTGTTCCAGTTTTGATTACTTTAGGGTCCTGGGGACTAATGCATAGTTAAAAAAATTCCAAGAAGTATTTAAATGGAAATATGTTTTGAGTTTGATCAAAAAAGTAGTGGAAAGAAAATAATTAATTCAACCTGGTAAGAATTTTACTTGAGGAATTGAAGATATAGGTAAGTAAAAACAATGAGAAAGAAGAGGGAGTGGAGGATATTGGGGGGCAGGGGAGAAAGAGGGAATAAGAAAGTTAAAAATTATTATTATTATTATAAGAACACTTAGCATGGGATCTACCCATTTAACATATCTTTCTGTGTACAACACAGTATTGTTACCTACAGGCAATATGTTCTACACCAGATCTCTAGAACTTATCTTTCTTTTTTTAACCCTCACCTGAGGATATTTTTCCCATTGCTTTTTCAGAGAGAGTGGAAGGGGGGGGGGGGAGAGAGAGAGAGAGAAACATTAGTGCGAGAGAGACACATCCATTGATTACCTCCAGCACATGCCCCAACTGGGGCCGAGCCTGCAACCGAGGTAAGTGCCCTTGGCTGGAATCGAACCTGGGACCCTTCAGTCTGTGGGCAGATGCTCTAACCACTGAGCAACCAGCTAGGGCTGGAACTTATTCATCTTGCATAACTGAAACTACATAGCAGTTGAACAACAACTCCCCATTCCCCCATCCCCCCAGCCCCTGGCAATCACCATCCCACTCTGCTTTTATTATTCAGCTTTAAAAAAGAAGGGAATCCTGCCATATGTGACAACATGGATGAACCTGGAGAACATTATGCCAAGTGAGATAAGCCAGTCACAGAAGGGCAAATCCAGCGTGATTCCACTTACACAGGTATGTAAAATAGTCAACCTCACAGAAGCAGAGACTGAGAAATATTTTAGGGAGTGAAGGAGCATGGAAGTGGAAAGAGGAATTGTGTATAAATCACTTCTCCTAAGTACCTCAATGAATCTCTACTATCGTCTTTCCAGTTCTTTAGCTAGGTTTTCTTTCATGGAATTACTCACCTTTCTGCTCCTTTCTGCTCCAGACACTGGGGTGTAAAAGGAAAGATTCTTGAACTCCAGAGGCACAGAATGAGCATGTGTCATCCCAGTTATGTATGCTAGACAAGGGGAGGGGCAAAGGTATTTTAAAACGTAGGAGTGCACTGATAAGGCAAAAATTATTGAAGTGAGGAAATGTGAGACTATCATCTAGTATTTATTTAAGGTCACTTGAGAGAGCTTGTTAAATCATAACTGAGAGAGGGAAATTAAAATGCTGAGAATATTATTTGAACAATGTCTGCATAGTATAGAGCATTTGCGGGGCCTGGTCCAATACATTAGGGGACATTAGAGTAAATTTTGACCCTCTTTTTAAAACCTGGGAACAGTGTTACATGTGAACCCAGGCCCTAAAAGGGTATGGAGCTGATTCTAAAGCTGTGATTTAAGGCCCTTAATTTTTGGTTGGGTGACTAGCAATCTTCAAATTTGCAAGCCTGCAGAGCCCATGTCACATTCCTTGACCTTTTTTGTTCCCTGCAGGGTCCAATTTAAAAGTATGGTCTCCCTAGGCCAGGCACGTAGAAAGTGCTTGCCAAGTGATTTATTTTACTAAAATATGATAATCGGCTTAGTAGGACATGGTAGCTTAAAAAAATCATAAACAGTGTTGAAAAGATGTTTATGTTTTGCATCTTAAAAAAAAAAAGATCCTTCAGAGTTCTTATCTGGCACTATGAAAACAGACTCTATGGAAGACTCTTCTCCTTCCTCCTCCCACTCCCCAATTTGCATCAACTAATTAAGAAAGACTGTAACTAGAAGGGAATGATTAACTCATTAATTTAATCATTGTCATACTTGTGAATATGGACTTGTACTAGAGTTATGAGGTTAATGAATTCAAATGTAATGTCAAAACTGCCTATGGTTTTCAAAGAGAGGATTTTTTGCTCTGTAGTTTATATGCTTAGAAGTTAGAACTCAGCTGGGATAAAGTTTGACATCAAAATAAGTTACCGAAATTGTGCAGAAAACGGTGATTAGGAGAACATAAGAACTTTTCTTTATCATTGTTGCCAACATCACTGCTACCTTCAACACCACTGCCACCAGTGCTGTCATAATCTTCTCATAAGTTTTTCATCCGGATGGCTGGGAATTGACTTGCTTGGCCATAAGGCTGTCCACACACGAGGATGCTTTAGATCCTTAGAACTCAGTCTTTGGCCACTTCTTTTTATTATGAATGTTTTGTAGCAATTTTATGTCTAATATGTGCTAAAAATTTCTAAAAATATATCTCCAGCCCAGCTCCCTCTTAACCCATTACCTGCTCTGTTACCCATCAAATATAACAGGCACTGAGCTAGGTGCAGCGGATCCAGTGGTCAACAGAACAGACCCAGCTCCTCTCCTGGCAGTGCTTACAACATGGAGGATGCAATCGATAAATCATACAAATAATATCTAATTACAGATTGTAATGAGTATTCAGTGAAGCACCAGAGATGATAAGAGATTGTCCTCTCTCCTGATGGGACCTGATTTAGATTAGGAAGCTTCTCTAAGGAAGCAGCAGTTATGTTGGAATCTGAAGAAGATATCAGAGTGGCCCAGTGAAAGGTTGGGAGGAAGAGAATTCCAGGGAAAGATAACACTTGCAAATGTCCTGAGGCAGGGAAGAGCTTGGCATTCTGAAAGAAGGCTCCTGTGCCTGCAGGACAGGATAGTAAGAGAGAATGGGTGATGTAAGGTGAGACTGGAGAGGAAGTCAGGAGAAGACCACGCAGAGACTTTGCTGACTGGGATTTAGGATTTCATTTTAACAGAAATAGAAAACCATTGAGAAGTTTTAGAAGGGTTGACATGATCAGAGTTTTGTTTAAGACGATAACTATGGTTATTTGTGAAAAATATACTGGAGGAGGGAACATAGCGGGAACATGAAAATAATGGTGTCGCTGAGAGAGGATGGTGCCTCAGAAAAGCAGAGAGGGACATGGATTCAAGATATAATTTGAATTCATTGACAGACTATAGATACTGAAGCGATATTGAATTGATAGGTAGAAGGTATAGATTGCATGATTACTGAACAATCTGTGGTAGAGAAGGGTTTGGGAGACGGTTTTATTTATCACATATTTCCCACCCCACTAACTACCCACAGAATGGTGTTATAATTACATCCTTGGAGAAGTGCTATACAGGACAGCCACATGGCACTGTCCTGTGGCTGTCCTGCATAGTGCAGGGGGACCATCCCAACCTTTCCATGTGCTTGGTGTCCCCTAGAGTTGTACAATAATGCAATGGCTCTGAGGTTGTAGAATACTGAATGTGCTTTGTTGCCTGTGAAGATTATAAAATAGGACATTATTTGAGTTAAGAGCTTTTATATATGGTTATGCTCTCCCGAGGGAGGCTGCCTAGGGACTGGAAAGTGCACCCTGGCATGGGACTGTATCAGGACACCTTTTGCTACTTGGTCTACCTCAAGCAGGGGTACATTTAATAATTCCCTGTTGAAAGTGTTGCTGTTATGTAATCTATATGCCCGAAAGAGTGATCTTCTGATTAGATAATAATAGTAGCCCTGTTTCCATTAGTCAGATATTATATGTGTACCGCAAAGTCCTCTTAAAGCCATACAAGATGATGGTAGACAGGGCACTAGGGAAAATGTTTATACGTTGAATGACATAGACATCAGAGGAAAATTATCTGTAGTACTGAAAAGGAGCCATCTGTCAAGGTAGGGAGGTTTGAAGTCCGAAGGTTCTGGCTATCATTTTCATATCTCAGTCATTCTCACTTAGCATGTAAAATCTTTAAGCAAACCTCCCCGACATTTATCACAGACTGCTTTCACCTCGGAATTCTAGGTCAAGTGTCCCTAGTGGTCACTCACATGTACACAAGACTAGATTATTCTTAGCAGTTTTAAGAGACTTCTTCCTTTGTTAATAGGAAATAAGCCAACAGAGAGTGTAAGCTCCGAGTATTCCTCTCCTCCCCTTTTCCTATACTCTCTGTGTCTAAAGGGGGCACAAGTGTACACATCCACAGGCTGCAGTTTTTAGTCTTGATTTCTGAGTTTATAGGCCTCTGAGTAAAAAGTGAAGGAATCTTGATTAGACCTTTAAAATTCAAAGTCATTCACATCTTCGACTTTAGGTCCCAACAATTCAAAGCAGAACAGAACACCTATTTTACCCCGTAGTTGTATCAAGTCTTTATTATTGCAGCAAACGCAGCGCCGTCCACCCGCTTGCTGTCAGAGCCGGGGCGCTTTCACAGTTCCTCTCTCCTTTGCCTTCTCGCCCTCGGCTGACCCCTGAGACCTGCCTCTTGGACACTCTCCTCCCTCCATATCCACTGCCCAGTGACAGCAGTTCGGGTAATTTTCTTAAATGTGTATTTGATCACTTTATTCTCTTGCTTAAAATTCTTCAGTGACATTTTATCTTCAAGTAAAATTTAAATTTATTGGCAAGTCAGACAAAGTCTTTAATAACAACCAATGCCTCTCAGCTACCTGTTTGTCTCTTTTCATCTCCTGCCATCCCCGATTCAACTACGCTGAAATGCAGATTCTCCCAAACACTTGCTCTTTTATAACTCTGTGACTTCAAGTTCTCTTTCTTCTCCCTGTCATCCTCAATTTTCTGGCTAACTCCAAAACATTCCTTGAAACTCGGATCAAATATTATCTCTGAAAATCACTCCAGTAACCTATGTCCCTGATGTAGGCACCCCCTTCCCAGCGGCTTTTTCTTGAATTCTGTGCTTGACGCTGCCATATGATTTTACTGTATTGTCTCTCGGTTCACCTGTGTGTGTGTGTGTGTGTGTGTGTGTGTGTGTGTGTGTGTGTGTGTAGCCCATGTATATAGAATAGTGGCTAGGAATATGGGCTTTGGAGTTATACAGACCTGCTTATCCAATGTGTGACAGGCAGCTTTGGTTTTTACATTTATTATGATGGATTATTGATTGAAAAAGATAGTGCAAATAAAATGCATAACTACGCATGGTGCGTGCTATGTGTGCAGTAAGTGTTGTTTGTTGCTATTATTGGTATCAGGAGCAGTAGTACCTTCTTATTTTTAGTTTCTAACATGGTGTGTACTAGTAGATACTCAGTAAATGCTGATTGATTGATTAAATAAATCTATACTAAGTAAACTTGGCTTATGAAATCTTGAGGATAACTTGAATTCCTTATAAGAAAACTATCTGTAGTTCAGAACAGTTTGGATTTCTAACCATTTTCATCTTGTCAAGGATATGAATATGGAAGACTCTAGATTTCATAACTGCCACTTGATTTGCAGGGTTAGGAAACAAAAGTGTAAGTATTCCTTTAATTAAAAGTGTTGGTGTCACCTGGCAGAATTCTAACACACCATATAATGATGAGTGACACAAAGAAGACTTCTGAGAAACATTTTTTGAGGTGCGTGGTACAAGGATGTTTTCACTAGGTTGAAGGTTCCTTACCCTGAATTCCAAAATACACAATTTCTGTACAGAGCTTATTATTTACTTTTCTGTGTGAATCAGCTGATACATGGATATTTAAAGGCTGTCCTTCTTAAAACTTTATATGCATAATTAATGATCATTAGCATACCTAATTAGATAAGACTGTATTTAGAACAAAATTATTTCTTATTTATAGTTATTATTCATAATAATCTATATAACTTAGTCTTGGTTATATACACCAATAAAGCATATTAGAGGCAATATTAACAAATAGCAAAACACTATTTTCTTGTAACTTCTATCTATTTGTCTTACTTGTTCTCTGTGAATGTGTTCTAAGTATTGTTTTTACTTGATGAAAAGTCACTTAAAACAATTCTTCATATCAATGATGGTGACTTTATAGGATAGAATAAAAGATTTCTACTAGAAATTCTGGAATTTCTAAGATAAAAATCAAGACTTCTGTGATTGGAGAAAAATTAGGTTATTTTAAACGTTTTAATCACATTCTTCTTTGGGAGAGAACTTTTTTCCTTTTCTTCTTTTAGCAAAGCAAATAATTGGGCCATTTGAGTGTGAAAAGATAGTTCCCAGGATGTGGCCTGGAAGGAGAGGGCTCACTTGGTCTGCAGGAGAAAATGTGTTTCCAAGGGCTTCAAAGAGCAAGGGTAATGGGCAAACGCTAGGGGAGGAACCCGTAGCTATAAGGCAAGCGGGGAGAGGGTGACATGAGATTGCTAGAGGCCAGGCCTGAAGGAAAATATAGCCTGTGGGGGGAAAATGGGTGTGGTGGAGATAGCAAAAGCACTTAGGAAGTAGGGGTGGTCTGGAATGCATTTTTAATTTTTTTGTTTGCATGATGCTTTCATGTATTATTACCTTCTATCTTCAGACACATTACACATGACCTGTAGTTAAAATCTACTTCACACACTGTTTTTTATTCACTAGTGCCATTTAGTATTGGTACTCAGGGAGAATTGATGAAAAAAAGGGCCATACAGTTGGCTCCCGGTGGCCACTGGCTCTGTCTCTGCAGATTCAACCAATCGCAGATGCTGAGGACCTACTATACGCAATGTGCTACACCATTTTATATAAGGGACTTGAGCATCTGTGGATTTTGGTATCTGTGGGAATCGTAGAACTAATCTTCTACAGATAACAAGGAACAACTGTAATTCAGTTGGGTGAGCAGGAGTAACAATGCAGCAGAGATCCTTGGGGATATTTGGGGAGCGGGGTTGGCACTGAATTTTCTATTCACTATATTGTGAATTGAGATTTTTAAAAATATTAAATGTAGCAGAGATTGACCCAAGAAAGTTGGAAGAGTCAAGGATACACAGCCTATTAACACAGGGTTTTGCTTAAAAAAACTGAAATCTTATGGTTGCAGTGGGCTATTCTGAATATGTTTGACTATATTTGGGTGTGAAGTGAAGGTATTATATGACCCTCCTTTTCTGTTAATATTTTTGGCATCATTCAAGTAAAAGTACTGCTTATATTCTGTCAACATAACTCTTGAAAATTGGTCTCTAGACCTGAATGTAACACCTTCAATTTTTTTTTTAGCATAGTAGATGATTGTCTCACTATTTTAGACTTCCACATTTTAAAATAATATGAAATCATATTATTTCAAGATAGAAGATCTAAGTATTGCACTTCTTCTTTATCATGGCCTTATTTCTCCCATGGTTGCAGAATTATTTGGCCAAATTTTGATACCCCCGAGTTGATGGTTCTAACTAAAGTCCCCTGGTGTAGGGAAATACACTAAACTTGCAGTTGGAAGATCCTGCCTTGAATACCAGCTTTGCCAATTATAGCTATATGAATGGTAGGAATAGTACAAATTCGGAGTCTGAATTTCCTTATCTACAGAATTTAAATAAACAATAACTTTCCTATCTCCATTACAGAATTGTGTCAATTGCCAAATTCCATGATATAAAAGCATGTTATAAATCCAAATACCCTATACAAATATAAAATGATATAAATTAAATTTTTTATAAATATTCTTTCAAGAAGGACAAAAGCACATTAGAGATGCGTATGAATTATCTTGTTTAAAAGAAAACCAATTGGGAGAAATAAAGATAATATCCTTGGCTATCAATGAAATCATTATTTTGCCTCTATAACTTTATAACTAACTCTGATTGAGTGAACCAACCAAGTGACTAATTTTCTATTGGTTAATTCACTTCTTCAATCAACTGACTTCTTAAAATAAATTGCATGTCCTTTTAAAAAATTGGTAACTGTGCCATACAGTGTATTGCTTTAGCAAAGTAGCTCCTCAAAGTGGTGGGTAACTTTTTCTATGGAGGGCCAATAATCATTAGCCAAAAAAGAAAGAAAACCCCCCAAACCTCTAAACCCAAGCAGTTTAATCTATTTTCTCATGGGAGTCATAAATATAAGTTGCATAACTCATACAAAAATGTAGTTTTATATTATGGTCAGTTAAGGAATGAGAGACACTGAGGGGAAAGAGAAAAGGGAAGAATGACAGAATCATTCTTGTATTTTGAATATCTATATTTCTTTGTTCTAATCTACTGTAAGCTCTGGCTTTCCTTTCCAAAGTTTGGAAAAACATCTCTGTCCTACCAAACAGCTATTGAAATCCACAACTGTTGCCTGGCCTCCGATATTTCTCTCTTGGCCACTCTGCTATTGTTACAACCCGTGCCTCTGCCTCTCTCCCAGCCCACCTTTATCTGAAGGCAAGACCTTCCCAGTGCCTGTAGTGGGAACATGGGATCCAGCACCTCCTTAAACCATCTCCCTCCTGGTGACTTAAGTCCTGTTGCTTCTGCAGAGTTCGTGTTTCCTTCTTACATCCGATCTTAAGTGCTGAAACCAGCTACTTGGGATGTACCTGCCCCTTTTCTGAGAATCTCAGAGAGATGTATTGAACATGACATAGGGACCTCAACCAGACAACTAGAATCCTAGTTTGGATATTTGCACAACTGGATGAGCTTATCATTCAAGAAAGGGATGTTGGGTTGGCAATGAATAAGGCAGCTTGCCGGGGGCTCAGTGAAATGAGGTTCATGACTGGTTTCAGTTTATTGTCTGGTTCCCCCTCACCAGTCTAATTAAAGCACAGATTGGAGAGCAAGTGTGGGGGGGAGGGGGAGTTGAATATTATCTGAATTAATTTTAATGCTAGTAAGACAAACTGTCTTTCTTACCTTCTCTGGGCTTTAAAGTGCATAGTAATTTGGCATGCACAGAACAACTGCCTAAATGATGCACCATTCTCCCGAGGAAATGAAAGCTTCTAGAAAGCCCAGTGGATGGCTTTTCAGCCTGGAGTGAACTTTAAATGATGCCATTAAACTGAAGGGCTTACTTGTGCCTTAGTTGGACCCAAACCCCAATGAATGCCAAGGGCCAGCACAATGTCTACTAGTGACTGTTGCCAACTATGCCACCCAGGCTGCTGGTGTTGAAGCAAATTCCATTAGAAATAGGCCAGTTTCTTCTGTGTCTCCTGAGGGACTCTAGAATTTTATAGTATATATTTATATTTGTATAATCAGCGCATTTTCTAATTAAGTGGCAGTTAGTGTATTTTACTAAGTATAGTTGAAATTATGGCCTTTAAAAACTAAATTAGACTGTAAAATATAACTTCCAAAATGGAGTGTAATAATAATATATTATATAGAGCTTACTATGTGTAAACACTGTTTTTAATTGCTTAACCTATATTTGTTCATTTAATCTTCACAACTCGATGAGATTAATTTTCTCTTATTAACCTCAATTTACATATCAAGATATTAAGGCAAAAAGAGGTTAAGTGATTTGCCTAAATTACACAAAAACTCAAGGTTATACAAAAACCTTTTTTTTTTTTCCTTTCTTGGAAGAGTCTGACATAAAATCCAACAGAATGCAATGTAGGCTGATATTTACAGGTCTTTGTGTTAGAAGAGACAAAAAAGTCAGGAGACGGGTGCCTGGTTTAGGCACTCACTGAGTTGGGGTATAGTGACCAGGACAGGAGATTGGAAGACCCAGTTTGCCGTGTAGAGGGCAGTAAAGAAAGTGTAGGAGTGTCAGGAGATGCAAGGTACAGGGAACATATCTTTTGAAATTTTATGGGCCTAATCAACAGTTAAAGCAGTGAGTAAAGATGGAAAATGCAATTACTTGAGGAAAAGCAAGAAAGGTTAATTTGGGGAACTTGTGTGGACAGAGTATGGTCCTAATGTTGATGCATGCTTGAGTTGCTCAACGTTGGACAAATATAGGTTAAGCAGTTTCGATGTTCAACTAAAGAATCTATTGAAACCCCGGCTGAAAATGATTGGGTTATACTAGTGTCCAAAGAGATCTTATACAAGTGATTCTGTTCCTGGTTTGGGGTGGTGGCGGATAGGGACAGACTTTTGAGGAATTCCCCCAAGCTATGAGACACATGTATGCATCGAGACTGGCTGCAAACATTGCACATTTTAACTCATCTCAGTTTAAAGGAATGCTCTCAAAAATGAGGAAATGATCGATTGTATGCAAAGATAATATCTTTTATAATGTCAACATTTCAAAATGCTTACAAGAATTTGATGGGCTATGGTGGATACATTCCTTCAAGAACTCAATCCTCTCTGAGCCAGAGTTCTCTTTCTACAATATATATTCAATAATGTCACCTCTACTTTCCTGAAATAGATTCCCCAGATAATATAAGATCAATAATGCTATAGCTTTTATATAAAAAAATAAATTAAAAGATTAATATTAAAATGGTATTTCCAGATGTTAATATTCTGGCAAAGCAATGTTAGACGCATTGTGAGGTAGTTGGATGTGTGCCCCTGTTTGAAAAATTCCTGTGGATTTGATAGTACAAATGTAAACTGATGGTTGTGTTATACCAGCAACCCAAATACCATGAGTGGTATTTCTATCAGTGATGTGATTTTCCAAAATGATGAACAGCTACAGGTACACTTTCAAAAAAAATAAAATACCATCATCTCTCACTTTCCATAGTAGTTACACTTCTCAAATATTGTGGATATCAAAACTGTATAAAGCATACTCCATATTTATATGTAAAAGGAACTTAAGCTTAGGTTTTTCACCTAATCGAATATATGGCATGATAGTCTCAACTTAAAAGACATGCCAAATAATTTTTTGTATAGTATCCTTGGGCCCCATTCACTAAATGCTAAGAGTGCCCTCCATCATTGTGGGAAAGTAGTAATTAAAAGCCTGATCCAATTTTTCGCAGACTAAACTGTGAAAGCATAAAAAATCAGGCTCTGATGTTATGTCAGTGTTGTCTCAGGATGGTCAGAAGACCTTTTTTTTCTGAGCTCATTAGCATCTTTCCGAGGCCATTTGAAAGCAGAACAACAAAATGTCCTGATGGCTTACAACAACAGTATGTTATTTCTCACAATTCAGTCAGTTGGGAAGTTAATTTCTGTGAACGCCAGTTGAGATTCTCTAGTCATGGTGGCATTTTAAAATTTTTACCTGGCTAACTTTTACTTACTCTGCAAATCTCAGTTTAGGTATCACTTTGTCGGGGACACATTTTCTGATTTCACATACTAGATTGAACTCCCCTTATAGTACTCCCGTCAGCATTCACTTCCTAACACTCACCATATTTTTCACAGCTTGGATATTTTTACTGTCAGCCTGTGAGTTCTATGAGGGCAAGTCCTATGTTTTGTACATCATTGTATCCTGGTTACCTTGTCCCAGATAGTTAAAAAAATTGTTTTTGCATTATATTGCATTGAGTTGATGTGAAATTTAATTTGTGGATCAATTTGCCCCCGCCCCCCCATGTAACCTAATAGTTTTAGAAAATGATTGTGGCTCACGAAGATGGCCGTGAAAGCAAAGAAGGAAGCCCTTGCTCCTCCCAAAGCCAAAGCAAAGGCTTTGAAGGCAAAGAAAGCAGTGCTGAGAGGCGTCCACAGCCACAGGAAAAAGATCTGCACGAGGCCCAGCTCCCTAGGGCTGAGGACACTGTGGGTCCAAGGCAGCCTAAAGAGCGCCCCCAGGGGAAACAGGCTCGCCCACTGCGCCGTCATCAAGTGCCCCCCGACTACCGAGTCAGCCATGGAGACAGAAGACAGCGACACACTGTGTTCATCGTGCACGCCAAGGCCAACAAGCAGCACATCGAACAGGCTGTGAAGAAGCTCTGCGACTTTGTCGTGGCCGAGGTCAACACCCTGATTCTGCCTGATGGAGAGAAGGCATATGTCCGACCGACTCCTAACCGTGATGCTTTGGGTGTTGCCAACAAAATTGGGATCATCTAAACGGAGTCCAGCAGGCTAATTCTAAATATAAAAATTTTACACAGTAAAAAAAAAAATGATTGTGGATTATTTAAAATGTTATCGTATCAACTACATTAAAAAATTTCCTCTTGGAGATTAAATGAAAGAACAATTTTGATCAGTAGAAAGCTTTCCATACAACATAATGTGCATTCACCTTCCACGGAGCATCACGTCATTACATGCTTCACTAACCTGCTGGCGGTGCTTACAATCTTCTTTGAAGATACGTTTTTACCCAGATGGATTTCTAACCATTCCCTGTCCTATACTTCTTGAGTACACACTCTAGATCTTGAACTTGGTTTGCATCTTTAGCTATTTGCCCTAAAACCCTGGATATCTTTTTCAACTAGAGATTATCTTCAGTTTTGAATGACCCTTTATTCTCATTACAGCATGCTCCTTCCTTAATGGTGGATCCTCGGCCTTCCTCTCATCTTGTCACTCATAGTCCATGCCTGATCTGCATAGATGTGAGTCTCAGTCTTCATCTGTGCATCTAACCTGTATTTTGTCCTGAGACCTGGGAGGACCCATGGCACCCACAAAATTGGTTGAAGGAATGAATCTAGAATATAACTTCATATTTCCACTTTCCTCATATGGGCTCTCCAGCCAAATGATGTTGCTTTATTCACATTAATAGTTGTTTAAAATACTTTCCTATCACCAATTTCTATGCCTCTCATGTTCTAAAATTACAGCTTTGGGGAAAAAACAACTCTAGTTAATATAAAGTCATTTTTGGCCATTTTCCCCCCTCAATTTCTTAGGATTCAGATCACAGGGGCTTTATTGTACTATGAATGTTAGCTTAACCAGTGCAATATACTTGAACTAAGAGCGGAAGTTTCCCTCGGAAAAAACAGGGTTTGGTTAGATTATTTCTAGAGCCCCACACACACAGTATCAGGAATTCTGAAATTCCTCTTACATTACTTCGTTGTGTGTACCCCATGAAAACTCCATGAATTGCTGTTTTCTCTCTGCCTCTAGTTGATACTATATCAATTCTATGATAAGAAACTGGAATCTGGGAGAGTAAGGTGGGATGTGAGCAGGTAATTTTTTTATTTGCATGCCTGCCTTACACATATGCTTAATCAGCCTTGTAGTTTGAATAAGTAGTAGAAGCAATGCTATGTATTTGAGCTATTTTGAGATATTTAAAACATTGTGTCTTTTTCAAAATTGGCCACGTCTTTTTTGATTTTCTTCCCACTCTGAACATAAAACAGGTGCACCAGCAACAGTTGGCACAAAGTGAAAAAGTTTTTGCATTGGGGACTGATCATTTCTTATAGTTCCCTTTATCTTAGCCATCAGTGTTGACTCAGAGATATTAAGTATGGTAATAACTTGAAGCCAAATTTGTCAAGACTTGGCCAGCACTAACCAGGATTTGCTTTAACTGTGGGAGGAACTTGCAAAAGGCAATATTGATTATATCTGGGATATGCCAATTATAATGTGACATTCTGATTTCTGCTTTTTGTTTAACTTAGAAACAGATTCTGCTTTGCTCTGTTTGTGAAAGACAACTGGATGAGTGAAGATTACTACTTGCAATAAGACTAGCAATTTATCTGAAATTAGAGGCAGAGAGAAAACAATATCTACTCTGCTCATTCTGACTCAAAATGGGTGGAGGTGAGGAATATTCCTAGACAATATTATCTAGATAAAAAGAGAAAGATGAAAAGAGTGGGAAAACCAGGAATGCCACTTGAGATGAAAATGAAAACATATTTAATGAAGTACTTGGAAGATTTAAAATATGATTTATAGAGTGATAAAAAATAAAGAAATTATGTCACTATGAAAAAAATAATTGGGTACTGAAAGAATGCTGTGTAAATTGATATATAGAAAATGGATATTTTAGAGAAATAAGTGGCCACTTTGTGAGTGATAGTCTATAACCCATGACAGAGGTTATATTTTGAGGCAGTTGCACTTTAAAACGGGACTTTTACCCGGCCGGGCGCGGCTCAGCGGTTGAGCGTTGACCTAGGATCCAGGAGATCGAGGTTCGATTCCCCGTCGGGGCACATGCCCGGTTGCGGGCTCCATCCCCAGTCAGGAGCGTGCAGGAGGCAGCCGATCAATGACTCTCTCATCATTGATGTTTCTCTCTCTCTCCCTCTTCCTTCCTCTCTCTGAAATCAATAAAGATATATTTAAAAAATAAAAAAATAAAATGCGACTTTTCCTCTCTTCGTTTTGGCTGAGGCATGAAGATGTTGGGGGCTACATTCAAGAATGAATTATGAGAGCGACCTCTTATCTGAGAACCAGAGAGATGACTGAAACCCACGCCGAAGAACAAGAAAGCAGACTTCGGTGAGGGAAGTTTTTAGGGAGACCTCTAAGTGCTGTGGGCATCACCCCTCCTCAACTCAGAAGTGACTGGAGTCTTGCGAGAGAGGTTCAACTTAGAGAACCTGATGTGCGTTCCTCACAGCTGGGAACAGAGCGGACTGATATCTGATCCACCCCTGGGGAAACTAAACCATCCTGTAAGGGAAAAGAATTGCATCTGCAAAGTTTCTACATGTGCCTCTTCGGGGCCAAAGGAGCATGAATTGTAGCCATGTGGACAATTCAGTAGGAACATTAGCCTGAAGTCTTGTAAACATGGGACTCTGCAAAAGAAGCCTGTGTATCAGGGCGAGGGCACCGCCGAATAAGAGCTGGGGGTATGTCACTGAGGTCAGAAGCCACAGGAAGATTAGGAGCAGCCAGCCAGAGGTAAGACATGGCTGTGGACAAGGGAGTCGCATTTGCAGATGCCCAGCATGAGGTCTCCAAAGAACCTATAAGGCACCCGTGGGAGCAGGCCTGAAGAACATGTCTCTTTTCATGACAGTCAAGTAAAAACTTTCCTGTCTTTTTTACCTCTCCTCCCTTCCACCACACATTTGATCCTGGAAGGTCAAGAAACAGCAGCTATTGAGAAAGGGAGAAAGAAAAAAAGTGAGGGAAAGAGAGCAGAGACAGACCATATTTCATCCCTGAAGATCGGTGGCTCATCTGCTGCCAGCCTTAGGTGAAGAGCCGGAGGGAGAGTCTGACTTATGAATGAAGTTTAAAGGATTAATTAATATATTAGATTAAATATTATAATTTCCGAATGATGGGGTAAAATGACCATAGTAATTTCTATTACCAACAAGAGACTAGAAAATCATGGGCCTGCCTTCCTTTAATTCAATGACAGGGTAAAAACTCCGTGATCATGTTTAACAGGACAGAGGAAGACTGAAATCATAGAGATAACTTTTCATTATGTGCTGTGAGCACTTTTTTCAAAGTACTGGCTCTAGAGGACAAAGCATAGATTCTTTCTTGAAGGGGATAGACCTTTGAACTAAAAGGTCATGAACTTTAGAATTTGTTTTGTTTTAAAATCTCTGATGTGTCATTAATTAGTTATAACTTAGAACAATTTACTTAACTTCTCTGAACTTTGTCTGTAAAATGGAACTAATAATACTTAACCCTGAAGTTTTGTGAAGACCCAGAGTCATGCTGAGGAAATATTATTTTTCTCTACTTTTTTACTTCCCTTTCTAGATAAAATCCAAATCTGTTATTTTTAAAAATAATCTTCATGAAAGATATTATGTAGATGGTTATGGGATATACAAAAAAACCTCCCACAGGTCTTGGCTACTGTTTATGGATATATAATTTTCTCTAAAAGAGAGATTGTAAATTTCTTGAATGTGAGGAGTTAGGATGAACATCATAAAACACAACAGTCAGTGGGGACTATCCTTGGAGAGATCACTGATGTGGGTTATTAAAGATAGTTATGGTATGTATTGGTTAAGTTCAGCTCTATGGATAAAATTAGACTTAAACTGGATTTGATAGGATTATAACAACATTCAAGTACAGTAGTCCCTGCCCATCCTTGGTGTCAATTACCAGCAGTCCACCTTCCTCTGAAAATATGACATTTCCCCAACCACAGGCATCTTCAGCTCCTGACATTCAGTCGACATCATCATGACTCAATGATCTAGGATAGGGATTTTCAACCTTTTTCATCTCATGGCACACATAAACTACTAAAATTCTTCAGCACACCAAAAAATATATTTTTTACCCATCTGACAGAAAAATAGGTATAATTTTGATTCATTCACACTAGATGGCTATAGTTGTGTTGACTGTTGTCATTTTTAAAATTTGACAACCCAAAGGAAAAGAGGTCAGTTCCCCTGACTAAATAGTCAGGTATTGCATGCTTTAGAAATTCTGTGGCACACCAGTGTGCCATGGCAGACCAGTTGAAAATCGCTGATCTAGAATCATCTGATGCAGATGATCCTCATTCTGACATATTGCCAGAGGCAATAAAAACCTAACGATATGTCAAAATGTGTCATTCACCTTGCATCATCCCGTCACGTAGGCATTTACTCATCTCACGTGACAAAGAAGGGTGAGTACAGTGCAATATTTTGAAAGAGAGACCACATTCACACAACTTTTATTACAGTATTTGTTATGCTTGTTCTATTTTATTATTAGTTATTGTAAATCTCTTACTGTGCCTAATGTATAAACTTTATCATAAGCACTTATATATAGGAAAAAACATTGTCTATATAGGGCTTGGTATGATCTGCAGTTTCAGGCATCCACTAGGGATCTTGGAACGTATCTCCTGTGGATAAGGGGGGGCCTGCTATATGGGAAATAGAATCTATTAATATTTCCAGATAGAAAGAAAAATAGCTTGAGCAAAAGTGGAAATAGGCAAAGCATAACTAGGGGACAATGAACTGCTATTTGTGGTGGAGCAGAGGACTTGCATAGCTTTGGGAATCCCATTGTAAAAGAAGGAAAGAAGCCAATTCATGAAAGATACATACCAACCTAACACTTTTGCTTGGTATGTATACCATAATCAAGGTGAAGGCTCTTAAAGTTTTGGTGGGGAAAAAGACATTGCTTGATAAAATTAATCATGTATGTTTTAAAATATAGCCCAGGCGGGCGTGGCTCAGTGGTTGAACATCAACCTAAGATCTAGGAAATCGAGGTTCAATTCCCGGTCAGGGCACATGCCCGGCTTGTGGGCTCAATCCCCAGCTGGTGGCCTGCAGGAGGCAGTCGATCAATGACGACTCTCTCATCATTGATGTTTCTCTCTCTCTCCTCTCCCTGAAGTGAATAAAGATATATTTTTTAAAAAACTGAATTAACTAGGGAAGAGACTAGAAACAGTGAGACCATTTACAGATTATTGTAATAGCTTAGTCATGAAGATGCTAAACTTGGAAAGTAATGGCTGTAAGACTGGAAAGAAAGAGATGAAATGTAATGAGTAAAGACAGAATTCAGATAATATTTTTATTTTCAAACATTTCACATAGAAAAGTCTCTAGACCAGCTGTATCCAATTGAATTTTCTGTGGTGTTGGAAATGTTCTTTACGCTGTATAATACGCTAACCATTAGCCATGTATGAATATGGCTAGTGAGACTGAGGAATTTAAAATTTTATTTGATGTTAATTATTTTAATAGTCCCATGTGGCTAATGGTTACATTATGAGACAGTGTGGCATCCCTTCCACAGTGAAGAGCAGCATCAGCACCGAGATGATAACTGGATATTTGGAGGGTTACGTTGGCAGTGGTGCCTCCTCATCGGCGATTTGAGTTAGGCACTGTTGCTCACTTTGGCAATTAGTGTGAGGATTTGAATATTTTATTACATTTTTCTCTGACTGCTTTATGGAAATAGAAAAATGAAAATGCTATTACTAGTCTTAATAAATGTGGGTCTCATAAATTAGGTACAATTAAGGCATAGGTGGAAATCATTAAGTATCCTGAAAGTGGTAAAAATTCTGTCTCCATCTGTGAAGTAAATTGTGGAGAAAATAAAGATAAAGATCATATATAAGAATGAGAATATACTGCAAAGCATAATTCTGGACTTTATTAATAACTATAATAATTTAATAATGATAATAATTTTACAATAGTAATGTCAGTATTATTATCACCAGGATCATCATTACTATTTAACAACAGCTCTTGTAGATGCAATGACATGGAACATTACCACACTTGTCTCACATTCCATTTCTGTTTACAATTTCAACAATGTATCGTATGTGAATGCAGATATTTTTCTGTGCAGAAACTTTTTAGTTTGATGTAGTCCCCCACAATCAAAAATAGAACTACCCTATGATCTAGCAAGTCCACTTCTGGGTATATATCCAAAGTAATTGGAATTAATCTCTTAAGGAGATATCTGCTCTTCCGTGTTCATTGCAGCATTATGAACAATAGCTAAAGTGAGGAAACTATCTGATGTCCATTGACAGGTGAGTGGATAAAGAAAATATGGTATATGCACTTAGTAGAATATCATTCAGCTTTCAAAAGAAGGAAATCCTACCATTTGTGACAACATGGATGGACGTGGAAGACATTATGCTAAGTAAAATGAGTCAGTCACAAAAGGAAAAATACTGTGTGATTTCACTTACCCAAGGAATCTAAAATAGTCCAACATATAGAAACAAAACTTAGAATGGCAGTTGCCAGGGGAGTGGGAAATAGGGAATTCTTGTTCAATGGGTATAAAGTTCAAGTTATCCAAGATTCATGAGTACTGGAGATCTGATATTCAACATAGTGCTTATAGTTGAAAATACAGTATTGTGCACTTAAAAATTTGTTAAGAAGATAGCTCTCATGGTAAGTGTTAGCATCACAAAAAACAATCCCCCCCCCACCAAAAACACACAACAAAGGGACACAAGGAAAGTCTTGGCAGCGATGGATAGGTTTATTAACTTGATTGGAGTGATAATATCGTGGTTGTATACATATGTCCAAACTCATCGAATTGTATACATCAAATATGAGTAGTTTTTTGTACATCAATTATACCTCACTAAAGCTGTGAAAAAAAGTGAAAAGTCTAATGACTACATCTTGATCAATTCATTCTTTCAACTGCCTCTCCTAGAATCTTGGTAACTTACAAAAATGAGAAAATCTGGGTCTTTGAGCAAACACTACTTCAAGTAATTGCAAAAAACCAACAAATTTTCAGCAGAGATGACCTCTACTTTTTGCAGGTTAATCTCCTAGAAAGGGTTTATAGGGCTGTACTAGTATCATATAAAAAATAAGTACCTAACGATTGCCTTCTTTGTGTCCTGTGTGATCTCTGGCAATTATGGAGCAGGATTCAGTTCAGCTAAACAGCAACAAGTGAGAGAAAAATGTTCCTTAGTACTCTGTAGAAGCGGATTTCTGACATTGCAATGGGGCTGGCAGGTGTAGGGAAGAGATCTGCAACACTTTTGAAGATTCATCTCTACAGAAAGAAACATGGTTGGTTGCTTATTGATATTAAACAAAGTTAAATGACCATTTGGATGCATGGGGTTCGATTTTTAAGGCACTTTTCTTTCTCTTTTTGGTTTATTGCTATATTCCAAGAAATTATTTGAAGTAAGATCTAATTCCCCCTTTTAGTTTTTCTTGCTAATATATCCCATTGTTTCCCATCTCTGGCTGCACAATTAGCATTTCTCATGGAGATTAAAAAATAAAAATCCTGATGCCTGACCCTTATCCTGGAATGATTAGATTTGAGAGCATTGCTCTGGAATACCATTTTTTAATGGGGGTCAAGAAAACTTTTATTGTGTTCCATCATTCAGGAGTTAATTAATTTCTAAGTTGATTGTCTAGCTATCACACTTTCATATTGTTCTTTTACTTTTTTTGCGTGTACATGAAATATTTTTGATCAGATGACACCTGCTGGGTAAGCCACTATTCTGTCCAGGACATAATAGCCATAAATCTGATAAGCAGTTTGTACGTGCTTTGTTTTCCTTGATATAAAAAATAACCTATTGAGACATCAGCACATCTGGGGGAAAACATGCTTTTAATACTTAGGTTGTTATTATTCCCTTAGAATAAAAAGCTATCAAACTTGACATGTATCTTTAAAAAAGGCAATGAATCGTTGTGGGTAATGATGAAGCTGATTTGGAGAAGAAAGCCAGGTAGGCAGGAGCCTTAAGGAGTTATCCTCATTGCCATTTATCACAGCAAAGGACCTGTGAGAACGTTAAAATCTGACTCTCCTCTGCTGACCTCATAAGAGGCACAGCTCTTGTTAAACGGGGTTGCATTGCTTTTTGCTTTTGTTCTGCTGGCTTATGCAGCAGTTTGTTGATTAAAAAAAAAAAATCCTCAAGACATGAAGTCAAATGAATGCCACGTTCTGGTGACTGGTATATACCAAACTGGAGGCCAATTCACATGAGAAAAGTGCTCGACAAAAATATTTCATCTAAGATATTTTCCAGCTGAGTCGCCTCGCATTCTGTTCCCACCGCATTCTCTGAATTGCACGGTGGAAAAGCTGAGACTTTTAACTTATGCTCTGCAAAGTACTGGGAACTTGGGCACAGAAAACCAGGTCACTTTTTTTTATTGCTGCCTTTCTGCAAGGGTTTAATCCTTTTTATATATTGCTTATGTAAGAGAAGAGCAAACTTAGGAAGAGTTTACTTTCTTTAAGGACTGTCCACGGCCTCGGTTACATATTCCCGAGCTTGTTGTTATTGACAAATCGTATCGATCTAATGACAGCTGCCGTTGTGGCCCTAATTTGGGTTACACACGCTGCAAGCGTAACAGTAAGGAAGCCTAACCCTGCATGTGAGAAAATGTTTGCTAATCGCATATGTGCCAGTCAACAGAGGCCAGTATATTTTGTTGAGAGCACATCGCCTAAATTGTGGCTGTTACCAATAGTGCTTATTGATTTCATGCCAACAAGGTGCTTGGGTCTTTACAGTAAACATAAAGTTTCTTCCTCGGGTGCTCGCCATCAAGATTACGTGTGATGCAGCAGGACCACCAGGCATAAAGCGAGCACGCTACCTGATTCTCCTCTGCAGTCTCTTCCCTGCTAACGTGGATCACAAACCATTTGGAAAGGACCACACTTACTCCTGCGGCATCTGTAGAACAGTAAGGGACGCCGGTCCCTGCCTGCTTACTGAAGAGTGTTATTAGGGGGCACAAAACAGCTTTACTAGAGACTACAGAAGACTTGAGGAAATCTGGGGGGTTTGGAAAATGGCTGATGTTCTTTCATACGATGTTTATTGACCACCAGTTTTATAAAAGGTACCATAATAGACCATATATATCCTTCCTTCCTTCCTCCCTCCCTCCCTCCCTCCCTCCCTCCCTCCCTCCCTCCCTCCCTCTCTCTTTCTCTCTCTCTTTCTCTCTCTCTTTCCCTCTCTCTCTCTCTCTCTCTCTCTCTTTCTCTTTCTTTCTTTCTTTCTTTCTTTCTTTCTTTCTTTCTTTCTTTCTTTCTTTCTTTCTTTCTTTCTTTCTTTCTTTCTTTCTTTCTTTCCTCTCTCTCTCTCTCTCTCTCTCTCTCTCTCTCTCTCTCTCTCTCTCTCTCTCTCTCTCCCTCCCTCCCTCCCTCCCCCCTCCCTCTTTCTTTCTCTTTTTACTCCTAAGGAACTCAGAGTCTTGTTGAGGAAATGATATGAATACAAATAACTATAAGGCAAGATAGATTGTGAAAAGTGTCAGACTAAGATTTATATTTACTCCTAGTTCTACTCTTAGCTAGTTACGTGACAGTGGGCAGAACCTGTAGCCTTTCTGAGATTTAGTTTTCCCATTTGTAAAATGAGAGTATAAACTACTTTGTCTCCAAAATCCTTTTTTATATTATGTAGATTTTAATGCACTGAAAGAAGTCATTCTTTAATAAGAAATTGTCATAAAAATCCTGATAAAAATTGAGTGCATTGGTAAGAGTTAGAGGAGGCTGGCACGTGAATCGGATCATGTGAGTGATCAGGAGAAAATTCCTACCATGCTTCTCTTCATTCGCTCTCCTGAAACGACCTTCCCCTGTACTCTCCTCTGGCTCTTTCCTCATCTCCCAGGTCTCTCCACAAACAGATTACCTCTTCTGAGAAGCCTTCCATGACTAACCTATTCACAAAAGTCTTCCCACCCACATCTCTCTATCCCCAAGCTTGCACTTTTTTTCTCATAGCTCTTATTACTACCTACCATTGCAGCATATGTATTGGTTTAAATAATTATCTGCCTCTCCCACTAGGATATAAGCTCTGTTATGAGATACATTTTATTTATGTGGTTTGTTGGTGTTTCACTAGCATCTAGGATAGTATCTGTCACATTGAAGGCAATTTATCAGTATTTATTGACAAAAAGTAAACTTTCTTATAATGACACCAATTTTGAACAATAGCCCTCTGTCTTTTTCAATAATAGCTATTTACTCTCAGAAGCATTGCTGTAATTTGTGCTAGCCTTTGTTCATGAGATTTCATTATTGTTTCCCCCCCTTCCTCCCTCCCTCCCTCCCTCCCTCCCTCCCTCCCTCCCTCCCTCCCTCCCTCCCTCCCTCCCTCCCTCCCTCCCTCCCTCCCTTTTGTTCTTTTAAATTGTGGAAAGGTATTTCAAGTTAAGTAGTAAAGAATGTGGAGCCTTTACTTACTTTTTGCCTAAATATCAAACTAGAAACCTTATGAGATTGGACGCTCTCATGAGTTTTCTGTTATTTCCAAGCTTTATCAAAACAGATCTAAGAAACAATTCTTGCAGATCGTTTTTCACCCTATTTTTTTTTTTTAAAGGAAAACCTGAATGTACATGAAGACTAAATATGTATATTTATTTTTAATAATAAAATTAGCATTTTGAACCTTATAGATTATTTGTGTCTGCTCAGGTCAGAACAACAGATTGCACTTTTATTTTTGCTTAATTCAAAATAGAGTGTCAGTGCAGTGAAAAGCGAACTGTGGCTAAATTTGGTTCCCATCATGAATCATTAGAATACTTAGACAGTCACATTGTCACCGGCTACAAAGTCGATGGGAACAGTTACATAGGATGAGTTAACTCTATAAGGACAATCTCCTTGGAATTCTGGAGGTAAAAAATGGCTTGTGTTTTTTTTTTTTGGGGGGGGGCGGTGGAATGGAGTTAAATTGCTTACATAAAACTTCTCTTCCTTCTAAACAAAGTCTATAGAAGTCCAAACAAAATAAAGGAAGTTGGTTGGTTGCTAATATGAATCTAAATTTTAAATTTATAGCAAACTCTTAAATTATTTGAATGAAGCAAGAAAAAAGGAAAGCAATCATAGCTGTTCCATAAAGCCTGTGTTTCCAGCATAACTGACATTGATTTATAGTTTATATCTTCTTATTACATTCAATCATATTTATGAATGCTTGCTTTTTGGTATCACTAGGATGCCAAATTTACTTCCAACTACATAGATCTAGTTATAGATATAAATTTGGGTGTTTGCCTTTTGATTTCATGAATTAATATAATCATATAAGAATATACTTTAAGCAGATTGGAGTCTCAGTTTTAATCTTTGGATGTAGGCTAGTCTAACCTCTGATATACTACATATGTATTGCTGATCCCTGCTCAAGAAAGAGGCCATGGACAAAGGCACTTTGTGTAACTTGGTGCTATTTGCTGCTTGACCTGCTATTGTTTTAACGTCACTCCTGGCAATGGAAGGCCTTGATGGACTATGTTCATGCTACAACTGTCTGCTGTTAACTTGAGAGAAAATGAAGGACTCTGGTTTCAAATAATATGGGCTCCTTAATCATCACAAGCACAAAAAGTCCATCAGAATATAACACTTGTTCACCATCATTGTTAAGCTTGGATTTCTGTCCTTTCTGAAGCTGAGCAAATTGGGTATAAATTTAGAGAGTTAGATTTATACAACCAAGGCAATCATGTTTGTGCCGGGTGGTGATTGCATTTGTAGCTCTGTTCATTTTAAAACTGACTCATGGCTGAATTATGAATAGAACATCGGCCTAGAATTTACAAAAGGAAAATTTTGGACCATTGCCTCCTGGTTGAAGCGAAGGCAGGTTTTATCAGTTTTTTTGTTTTTGTTTTTGTTTTTGGTAGGCACAGCAGGACTAGAATATTATAAACCATTTATTTTACTAGTTAACAACACTGAGAACTTGTTCTTGAGGTGACTGAGACCAACACAGCCAGACTTTGCTGGCTATAGCTCGAGCCTTGGTTACCATTTGGCATGGCTACAAATTCCTACATCTGGGCTAGATTCATAACTATCCCTTCTCAAGACATTTTGGTAGCTGCTGCTACACCCACCTTCTCAAATACCAAAACATTATACTTTTCAAAAGTGAAGTGCACAGTGGCAATTTGATACAAATCCAAATTATGCAAATTCATGCTTGGGGTCTATAAAAAGATATCTGGCTTATTGAAGAGTTTCAACCAAATGGATTATTAACATTTTAAGATCTGCCTTCAAGCATACTGTGGAGAATCGTCTGGGTTGTAGAGCCCATAAACACATCCTAGGCAAATTGCTTCACTTTTTGGGCTGATGCAGTTTAGCTCAGTTAAAACCTTTAACTCATTGTGCAAGTTGAGCAGGACTGGCCAGAAGTGAGGAAAGGGGTGAGGTCTGTTCTTTCATCCCTGCTCACTCCAGCGCCTTGGAAGGAACATCACACACCCTCTGTCCGGGGTGCCTTACCTTCCTCCTGGTGCTGGACCGACCTCCCCTGGCACTGTGGGAGGGAGAGTGTCTCATGACCCGTGTCACTTAGTTATCGCTGCCCTGGCTTCCACGCCACGGGCCCCACCGTGGCAGGCATCTGAAGGCCGTCCCTCCGGGGGCGCCTGTGACCTCTCCAAAGCCCCCGGGGGGGAGGGCTGCCCCTCTGCCCCTCTGCCTTCCCCGCTGTGCGGGTTCAGGTTGGGGGTGGCCTTCCTCCGGGGGAATCCAGGCGGGCAGCTTCGCCGGCTGTGCTCCTCAGAGGTCACTTGCATGGTGGAGACGGCCGTGAGCCTGCCAGCCGCCCGCACCCTCCCACCTGCCGCCCCAGGGCTCATGTTCCTCCTGAAATAAGGACCGAGGCAGGCCGCAGGTCCGCTCCCTCGGGAGCCCTCACGCCGGAGAAAGGCACGCTCGTCTGTGCACGTGGCCTCCCCGGAACCCCACAAGTGTTCTCTTGGATTCCCCCCGTTTGTTTGGTTGGCGGAAGGCACCGTCCCCCCCCCCCCCCCATGAGAAGGCACGAGAATTTCTTCTCACCGAGTGAACCGGGCTCCTCCGGCTCCTTTCCCGGCGGCTGCCGCAGTGCCGGTGGGACGGCAGTCGCTGCCTGGGGGCGTCCTCACGCTGACTCTCAGTGAGCCTTGGGGAAGGTGTCCGGCTCCAACCTTTGGTAAATCTCTTTGAAATTTGGAGGTATTAGGCTTTTGCTTTTCCTTAGCTCTGAGTTCTAGTTGCTCATTTGGGGATTAGTGGAAAATCCAACAGCTGTTAAAAACATATCAAGAAATTCTCACTTTATGTTCAAAATTTGAAGCAGTGATTTTTCCTGAATAATAATAATAATAAGTTTTTTGCTAACAATGCTACAATTCAAATCTGGTGGGCCAGGTAGACCAAATATTGAATGTATATTTTCCTTATTTCTGCCTGGAGGCGGCCACATTTAGGCTTTAAATAGTAATACTTCTATCCTTTGTAATATGTGAATTATGTGAGTGTTGAACTATGCAAATTTTCACTCATCTTGTATGTTACCAATGTATATTTCTGAAGCACCATAAAAAATAGGGTATAATAGAAACAAGTTCTCTGCAATATTTTATATAGCTAGATTCCAGTGAAATAAGCGTTTCAAATAGAGTAATTCCCAATTTGTGTGGCCTTAGTGAGTCTCTGGCTCTAGCTTCAGAATTAATACCATGACTGCTATGAATGGCAATTATTATCCACATATTGATTTAAATATTAATTTAGAAGAAAATTTATTAGTTATACTTGCTTACATTTAGTCTCTGTCCATGTCATTTTAGGGCTCTACATAAAAACATAGAAGTAATTTGACAAAGCAAATTTGATGTACTTGCATGAGATTTATAAGGCAAAATTATATCAGGATTATTTCTTACCCATGAGTAGAACATTTAAAGAAAATGGTAAAGCATTGGTGTGTAAGGAGGCTAGGGAGCTGGTTCAAGGGGAAGGCAAGTCAGTGATGCTTTGCCAGTGACAAAAAGAAGACTATAAGAGACAGAATACAGCAGGCAGCCAAGACCTGTGACCTGGCTGTGGGTGGCAGGTAGGAAGGGAACAGAACTCGCGTCAGTTATGAGAGCTGTCACGGAGCTTAGAGGAGGCTACTGTATATGTGTTGTTGAGCTGTAGAAAACATGAGCATGTCTTCAGTGATAAGAGAGGTTCCAGTGGGTACTGTGAGAAATCTAATTCATCACAATTATATGTATGTGTGATATAATATACGTACATATATTTGCATATATTCATATATGTGTTTCTATATTTTATGTTCTTGATAATATTATGATTACATAAAATGATGAAATAACAAATGTGTTTGCTTAAAAACCAGTGTGTAGATTGTATTTTCTTGCTCTATCGGTGTGGGAATGTGGCTCCTTAACAAGCTATGTGTGAGACAGAGGGGGCTTGGAGTCTCACTTACTGCTGTTTACCAGACCCTTACCCATTCCTGTCTCTCAGGCAGTGTTCATTCTTTCGTCTTAACTCTCTGTGATGTTAAAATGGAGTTGATGCTAAAACGGTCAGTACAGTATCAGCAGCTACCTCATCATAATTCCCCCTCTGTTATAAAAGGCTATTCTGGTTACAACTTCAATTTCCCCCACCTCACACCTATTCGGGACCACAGAGATTGCTACAGACTCTTTTGTTCCTTTGCACAATCATCTCTGACTTTTGTGCCACTTGAAGCCCGGAGTCTAGCTCAGAAGCACGTGGCATCTCTGGAGGAGAGTGAGAGGGCTGGTTGGGTAGGACTGGGCTTTCAGCGGTCTAGTACCTGGTTGTAGGGCCAACCTAAGTGAAGGTGTGCAGGAGTCCCGTCAGTGTCTGAGGGACTGTGCCTGCTGGGCCTGCTCTGGGCTGGGATCAGTGTTTCAAATGTGTACAATATCCTTTGTCACATAGTGGGGGCACTCTGTTTCCAAGGTCTGACCCGATTAAAGCAGGAGTCTGGTCAATACTGAGAAGGGAAACTGACGAGAGATACAATATAGTCAGGGTCCCAATCCAACGGGACTGAAATGGCCCCAGGAAGCCAAGGATGGCCCTCTTCATGAGAAAGGAAGGGGAAATATGGTCAGTATTGGGGCACTGTAGTTCAAAGGAAATACGAATGTTTGGGACCTCTCTCAGGAGTCCCTCATACCCAATTTAGGTCAGAAGGACTAGTGTCTCTAGACTCAACCTCCTGGTTGAGGAAATGACACCCAAAACACCACCAGGCTTTGCAGAAACGGACATAGGGCCTGCGGGTGTGATGGTCATCAGTACATTGCTGGGCAAGGCTAGGGAAGGCGGGGACCAACTTTGCCCTTTGTTTTAGGTCAATTCAGGCCAGAGACTTCTTTAGAGGGTGCAGTCGAGTTGTGTGTGTTCTCATTCTTTACATCTAACTGAAAGGCAAAGTTTTTAAGGTTTGTATGTGGGTTTTCTAACAAGATGTACAGTGTTTCCAAGTAGGAGGTTGGGATACGTGGGGCGGGCCTATGGCACAGACTCTAGCAGAGATAAGAGATTTAACTTCTTTAAGACTGGGGTCTGCGTGTCTTTAAACAAAAAGTGGGAGGGGATTTAGAAGCATCCACTAGTGGTTTCTTTTTTCTTTTTTAAGGATGGTTTATTCTTGCCTGAAAAAATTTTAAAAAGTTCCAGAGGTTAGGTTTCTGTATTTTATTTATAGTCAATATCTGGACTTTTATTCTAAAATGCTCTGGCTCAGAGCTTGGAAGGAGGAGGGTTTGCAATAAAAAATGCACAGAAGGGAAAGTTATAAAGAAAACTGATGATAAAGGCACAAACATTTGCATTTCATGTTAGTAAATGACTCATAAACTAATGAAACCCTTCATGATATTTCCCTAAATGAAATTGAAGTCAACACTTCTCTAATCAAGTCTCCTTAACTGTATCCTCCAAAAACTTCGTAAGGAATTTTTGATGTTCTCTAAAAAAGAGATGGGAATATCTATTTGGGTCAATTAATTGTACTGGGCGGAAAAATTCGTTAATTCTCCCTATAGTGGGTGAAACTGGAGGTTGCTGTAAGGACAAATGCACAGGAGTGGAATGGCAGGGCTGCTTGCAGAGAAACTCATATGCTTGGGTTCAGTGTTTGGCCTCAGGCCAAAGGCTGCAACTAACAGGAAAGTGTCAGCATCTCAATATAATTGCATGTCCCGGAGCCTATTATTGCACTAATAAAAATGCTTTTCAATAAATCTCAGAAAGGAAGAGGAGGGAAAAAAAAACAGGAAGAAAGGAATTGCCTGAAATATTTTATTATATTTAATAAAATTCTCATTAATAGAAAGAGTAGCTTTCTGCTAAATAAACGTGCTTTAATTTTATTTTCTGATTAATTTGATTTGGGAGAAAATGCAAGAAATCCTTGTTTTTTCAGTGTAGTCTCTTAAGAGAAGAGTAAAAGGCAAGTAGGCATCACTGGAGGCAAATGTTCTCTCAAGGAGCGGGAAGAGGCAGGAGGACCATGGCACTGGAAGCCTAACAGGAATCCTGTCACTGATGTACTGAGTGACCTTGGGCAAATGATTTAACCTCTCCATCCCCATACTTTAACTGTTAATGTTTCATGCTTACGAAACTCTTTGAAAGAATAAGAATGTCAAAGGTATTTAACATGTGTACTATTATTTATAATGGGTGCAATAGAGAGCATATATGCCCACTAACAATGATCTTAATCACACACAGCAGCATATCTGAGATACTTTCCTCTTTTGGCATATTTCATATGAATAATTAATATTTGAAACACTCATAAAAAAACCACCTGGGTATCCTTATAGGAAAAAGCCCTAACATTGCTAGTACATGAATGTAATCTATAAGGATTTTTCTTTCATGCCTCCTATAAAACAAAGAAACACAAATAAGAGGAATAATGATAACTAAATTTTATTGCTCACTTACTATGGGCAATGTTCACAATCATTAAGGAAAGGAAATTCATTTATTTTAAGCTTCTACCATGATGAATACACAAGCTTGCCCTCAGATATTTATATACATTACCTTTCCTGTTAATGTTTAGCAAGATTTCTGGCACATAGTAGGTGGTTAAAAAATATTTATTGGGTGAATAAATGCTTCTTTAAAAAAATTCTCAAAATAACAGTATGAAATAAATGTCATTTCCATTTTATAGAAGAGAGTAAGGTTAAAAAAACTCTAACTGTTTGATTCAGAACACACAATTAGCAGATGGCAGACCCAGAACTTGAGCACTGGTTTGTCTGACACCAAAACAGATGTTCTGAGTAACAGGACTTTGGCAGTATTTTTATTAATAGAGGTTACCGTTCCAAAGTTTATCAATAATTATAATGGATTTATTGAGTGAGAAAGAAGTTGATATGGTGAGATCACCTACTCACTTTGGACTCAGAGGATCTGGTTAGCACCTTACAGGCAAGAAAGTGTGAGAGAAAGAGAGGTGCTGAATGCCTCTCCCTGGTAGAGAAGTTCATTAGTTGAAATGGCCTGTGTGGGATCTTTTGGACCAGACTGAGCCACAAGAGCATTTCTCATACACAGTAATGGATATGAGGAGCTGAGGAGTGGAAAATCTAAGTCATGAAAGCAAGAAAAGCTCAGGTATTACTGTGAGCTGGGAAACAGAGGTAAAGGGAAAGAACAGCAGGTGAGTGGGAATTGGTTTGGGCAGATCCTGGAAGGAAACTGCTGCTCATGGCTGAGCTTTTCTGTCCTGACTACTTTGATAAATGGCCAGGGGGAAAGAACACATATTACCCATTATTGGTAGAATACTGTTTTTGCTCTGTTGTGCTGGTTGTCACTTATTGTCTCTCTGGTCTCAATCCACCCTTCTTTTTCGTGCTTTGTACTGCTGGTGTTGGAACCTGTAAACATTTTCCTTAGCTGGCTGCCACAGTGTTAACCTTTGTTGGTAGAAAGAACTGAAAGGACTCTGAAGGAGGAAGGAGTTTCTCTTGTCTTCTCAGTGTATCTATTTCTTCTTGCTCCCTGTCAACATCACTATCCTGCTAGTTTTGCTAACACCCCAGGGGACGGTTTCCCAGTGAGTTTTAACAACACTTTGAAGGGTGGCTTCCTGGCCAGTTTTGCCAGCAGCCTCCTGGATGGTCTCACCAGATCCCACGAGACAGCTTCCAAGAGTCTCCCTGATTCCCAGAGGATGGCTTCTTCTTTGGCACCCCAAAGGCAGTTTCCTGCTGGGCAGCGCTGGCTAATGGGAGTCCAGCTAATTTATCAGCCATACAAGGGCGGCAGCCACATCCTCTCTAATGAGGTTTGACTCAGCCTTGGGAAGAGCCCTCTTGCAAACTTATTCCTTCTTTGAATACCTTTTCTTAGCCCTAGAAGTAGTGACTGCTTCTTTTATCTGCTCTTCTCATGTTCTTTTTCATTTTTTTTTTATGCCTTTGCAATTAGTTCCTCTGTTACAAGTTAATAATTCTTTAAATTACATTTTCTCTGTTCAAATTTCTGGTGCGCTTTCTATTTCTCAAATGGGTCATGGTGAATACACCAGCTTGCTCTCAAAAGCAGGGCCTGAGGCAGAGGCCTGTGTGAGAAGTTGTTTATTTGTGAGTGTAATGTTAGGAAGCCGAAGACAAGGACAGGGCAGTGAGACAGGAAGGAGGAAGAGCCAGCCAACAATGTGTTACCAAGTTGGTCATGCCAGTGGGCAACTGGGTTTTCAGTCCCTTGGTACCTTCTGTGAAGCCATGTGAAATGTATCTCAGAACCAGTGAGGGGGAGAATGGAGGTAGCATTTATCCACTGGCTCCTCTTCCCCATTGTCAGATTGATTCAGCTTGAAAGGGTTGAAGCCTGCATAGAACTGGTTGCTACAGCAGAGGTTGGAATAAAGAGTTGAAGCCGACAGAATGTGCAAACTCGTGCATAAAAGGTGTGTGGTGTAATGACCAAAATAATAATGGATATTTAAAAATCTTTTCTCCAGCGTGCCCAGCGTGGCTCAGTGGTTGGACATCAACCTGTGATCCAGGAGGCTGAGGTTCGATTCCTGGTCAGGGCAGGCCCCTGAGTTGCGGGCTCGATCCCCTGCAGGGGCCGTGCAGGAGGCAGCTGATCAATGACTCTCATCACTGATGCTTCTTTCTCTCTCTTCCTCTCCCTTTCTCTCTCTGAAATCAATAAAAATATATTTTAAAAAACCTTTTCTTCAATGTCTTATAAAAATTTAGTTAAAATTTCAGGGTGAGAAAATTAAGTTAGTAATTAAAAAATGTATAAACTACAACTTAGTTCCTTCATTCAGGGTATCTAGATTAAGTAGGTGAAGGTGGGTGGTAGATCAGCCCTGTATAAAATAAGCACTGAGCAGAGCAGTATGCAGTTGATATTAAATTATGGCACGTTGCTATAGGAACTTACTAGGAGACATTGCATCTTACTGGGGCAAGAGGCCCACTAATTCAAGAAATGACATTTTCTCGGCCAAAGCCAAGGAAGAGGAGACATTTTCAGAAATTCAGGAAATATCAAGAGACAGGTCAAGTTGCTAACAATTTAGTAAGCAACTTAAAGCAAAGGCTAGAAACTGAGTATCTTAGGATGTTGATGTTCCTGGGGCTGTGGATGTGATTAGAGAAAATTGTGACTACAGGTGAATTCTGATATTGAATGTGGAAAGCTCTGCAGGAACAGGGATGCCCTATATCCTGTTGCCCTGGTCTCCTCCTGTAAGTCACTGTCTGCCTTCTATCTCGACTCAGTAAGAGAGGGAAAGTCAATGCCTTTCTTGCTCTTCCTTCAGGATACTTCCTGACCTTATGCCCGTAATTTTCTCTCATCATCATCACCTAAGACCCATGGCATTTTTTTTTTTTCTATAACTGGTTTTAACTTATCATTTCCATTTTCTAATCTGGGAGCAAAAGTTACAAGGTTTAACAGGTATTTTGAAAATATTTATACTTTTAAAAAATATTTTGCTTGTTAGTTTATTGTATTCATTAGATTCCACATAAAAGTGAAATCATATGGTATTTATTTGTCTTTCTCTGACTGGCTTATTTCAGTTAGCATAACACTCTACCAGTCCATCCATGCCATTGCAAATTTGATTTAGGTGCCTTCAAAAATATTTTTGAATTTTTATTTTAGAGAAATATTTTGAAAAGATTTAACATTTTGGAATACCAGGATGCTAGAAGTATATGTTACTCATGGAGAAAGGATATATAATTTTCTGCAAAATAGTTAATTTTTCCAAATAATGTGAAGGTTGAGGGTGGAAGGAAATTGGAAATAAATGTTGGAGATGGCAGTAAGAACCAACATTGATTGAGTTGTCAGGCTTTGTGTAAATGCCTTTATTTGATTTGCTTAAAAATGCTACCAGAAATACATTATCTTAGGTTTATGGCTGAAGAAACTAAGTGCAGAGGGATGTGAGTAACATGCTCCAGGTTATACAGATTAGTCCTTCTAGGCCTCCTATGGTCACAATCATTTCTTCCTTCTCTGTAATCCTGTTGCATATTTTATTGTAGTATGTGAGCTTTTTGGCCTTTCTGATATCCAGACCTATACTGTCAAAATGTTTTTAAGCTCAGTCTCTTCAGTTAGATTAAAGACAAGGAATATTTCTTTAATATTACTAGTGCCTAATGATGCAAAAAGGATGATGAACTCTGTGTGGTACAGGGAACAGATGATAGATTTGGTGGATTGATGCCAATTCTGTCACTTACCAGCTGGTGACTATAGGAAAGTCACTTGAACTTTCTGTGTCTCAGTTTTACTATTTTATAAAATAGGCATAATACAACTTCTCTGCCGGGGTTTTTAGGATGCTTAAACTAGATGCTATAGTTCAGAAGTTCCCAAAGTGTGTTCTTTGGAATACCAGTTCCAAAAGGTTCTCTTCTGCAAGAAAACTCCTTGCACACATTACTTTGTGAAATGTAGTGCACTGCATCCACCTTTTAATCAGTCACAAATGCAAATGACCATGTTCAGGAATCTGAAAAGATCAACAAGAAAGAAGGCTCTTTATCTTTTTTAACCAAGTGCTCCTCATACATATCTGACTAACCATTCTTTCATTTAACATAGATTGAATAGGTAGAAGATGCCCTGAGAAACATAAATAACATGTGCCTATGTTATGGCATTCAGGTTTCAGGATTTGACCATGAGATGGAAAAGAGTATGTGGCCACAAGGATCAGGTGGGAATATGTAAAAAAATGTTAGTAAGTAAAAAAAGCAAAGTGCAGCGGATAATCCCCTTTGTGTTAATAAAAGGATATATATTTCTATATTGTAGTGAAATTTTGAGAAGAATGCAATGAACTATTAGCAATAGTTTCCTCTGTGGTGGTGTCTATGGTGGGAGGGAGTCATATATATGGATATATTTACCCTTCTGTGCCGGTTCATTATTTTACTATAAGCAAATATTACTTGGCTAAAATAATGGTTGAATGTGATAAAGAGGACGTACTAAAATGTACCTTAATTCTGATGATTTTTGATAGATTAAAACTTTAAGAAAACTTTCATAGTGTTAAATCAGTTGTTAATCATTATTTTTGTAAAAAGGAATTTTGGGATTCGCAGGAGTTTACCAGTTTGGTAATGTAAGTATATAACTTTTTTTTTTTTACCTTGTTATGTAAAAGTTTCAACAGAGATGCTAATCTCCCCACTTGGAAGCCACCTTCCAGATCCCTACACCACAGGAGCCAATACCAGAGATCCTCTGTAATATTGACCTGTAAAATTAAGTTTCCATTTGATTCTTTAACCCAGGTCGAACTTACTCTGTTATCTTTGAGAATTTCAGAATAATTTCTAAAAATGTTAGTAGTTATATGAGATTTTATATTTCCTGGCTTAAGAATTTGAAACTTTATTTAGGCCAATAGAGTTGTTCACAAAGGTCACACTGTGTGACATCTTATGGCTTCAAATCCAAAAGGTACAAAGTGTTATAAAGCACATCCTATATAACAATTTCTTACAGGCAGAAGAGGTAGATTTGAATATGTGGTGATCGATAATGTAAACAGGAAAGAAACAAAAAGCTTCTGTTTCTATTCACAACATAAGGAAGGTAATTTGCAGTGTATTTCCAGTACATGAGGTACTTAAAGCACATTTGGCAACACTTAACAATAAGTGGCAAATCATTGCTCTGTCTCTCAGTACCCTGAACACACTCATCCATCCGGTGCTGGGGCATTAGATCAGTTCTGTGGCTATATCTGGTCTGCAGGTCTTGCCAGCCCTTTGATTTTTGGATTTTGTCTTAAATCAACTGGTGTGTTATTTAAACGTTGTTCCTTAGGCGTAAATGGAAGCTACTGGTTCATTCCTAGTAGGGGAAAAAAGAAATAGACATAGCCTCTTGTTTTACCAGCATCCATCCTTCCTTCCCCTGCCCACCCCCTGGTCCATTCTCCATTACTGATTTCCCAATGGGCCCCGCCCTCTGATCTCTAGTTAGAAAATTCACCATTTCTTAGTGGAGTGGAATTTCCTGTTTGATATCTATCTAAAAATAAATTCAGAGGGAAAGAAAGGAGAGGAAGTTAGAAAGGTCAAAAAGAATGCTCTGGGGGACATTTCTGGTTCTCAGAAGTGGCAGACTAGCATTTATTTATTATTTATTTATTTATTTATTTATTTATTTATTTATTTATTTATTTATTTATATTGTTGACACTATCCCAGATTTCCCCCCTCTTTGCCCACCTCCCCCCAGCCTCCCCCCACCTCTGGCCTTCACCACACTGTTGTCTGTATCCGTGAGCTATGCATACATGTTCTTTGGCTAATCTCTTCACCTTCTTTCATCCAGTACTCCCTGTCCCCGTCCCCTCTGACAGCAGTCGCTCTGTTCCATGTATCTGTGCCACTGGTTCTATTTTGTTTGTCAGTTTATTTTGTTCATGGGATTCCACATGTAAGTGAGATCTTATGGTATTTGTCTATCTCTGACTGTCTTGTGTTGCTTATCATAATAACCTCCAGGTCCATTCACGCTGTCGCAAAGGTAAGAGTTCCTTCTTTTTTATAGCCATGTAATATTTCATTATTTACACGCACCACAGCTTTTTTATCCACATATAAATCAATAAAAGAGAAAACAATAGAAATTCCTTTAGGTACCTTTTCAGTCTTCTTTCTTGTTCCTTTCCCAGTGCCAACAATTTGAGAACTGGTAGGCAACAAAGAATGTTTTTACCAATCCCAAACCATCACCACCTAAGAACAAGGTGCTAAAAGCACTAGTGAGCCTATTAGTGATCAGTTAGAGAAAGTTTGTAGTGTTGGGAATAATCTGATCTTTATTACCCATAGTTGTGAACATTTGTTGAACAATTATACATCTGTACCAACATTAGGATGGCTCCTGATTCGTATTTAAACATTTTAGAATATTGTAAAGGTGAGATCTGATAAAGATCACCCTTGTTAATTTGTTTTACCACGTGTTAGGCACAATTTGAGGTACTTTACATACAATAATTAATTTAATCATCATGTCAACCCAATGAGGTAGGTACTATGAATATTATTTTCAACTTAGATAAGGAAAATGAGGCATAGGAAGGTTTGATAACATGCCCACAGTCTCACAACTGGTGAGTGATCAGTACTGAGCCCCAGCCAGTCTGGTTCTGGAACTAGTGCTCTTAGACATTATATAGTATGATATAATTTCTTGATGGATATAAAGAATTATAGATGTAAGGAAATATGATTTTACATGATATATGTATATTTCACTTTCTTGGTTTATGTATTGCATCACAGAGTCTTAGAGAAGAAAGAATTTAGTAGGAGCGTGGTACCGAGAAATATTGTTAATTGAGTAGCTGGTAGGTGCCAGGCCATTTACATGCATGAAAAGGTAGAGAAAGCATATGGATGTTCCCAGTGGCAAGGGGTCGGCAAACTTTGCGGCAAAGGGCTAGGTGGTATTTTAGGCCTGTGGGCCACTATGTCTCTATTTCTCCATCTCTTCCCCTTCTCCCTCTTCTCTTCCTGCACCTTTTTAAACTATAAATATCATTCTTAGTTGGGAGAAGTACAAACCAGATTTGGCTCTTAGGTCATGGTTTTCCCACTCAGCCTCATAAAGTAAGCTGAATTTGCTTATATGTTAAAAAGGTAGGATGAGCTTCAGAAGACAGTTCATCAGAGTTTTGGTTCCACTCCACTGAGACTCACTGAGACCCTCTTTGCACTGGGTTTGTCCTCAGGCTTCTTCCTTCATTATTATAAGATGCCTGTGCAAAACAAGTAGAGTTCTGTGCTTTCTTATTCATATTTGAGGGATGGTGGGTGGGGAATAGAGGGCCTGTGATAACAAACACAAGCACAGATCCTGCATCACCCTGGGTCAGACAATCTTAGCCTTATCCAAATCCTAAACTGATTCCAGAGAACAGGTATTTATGGCACTGATTGGTTTAGGCATGAGCTGCATGAACTCTCAAGGATTGTATGGTAAGAGAGATGAAGTGCTCTGTGGCTCCAGCTCATTAGTATGAAATGGGTCCTGAGATTTTGCATTTTTAATGAGTTTCCAGATTATGTTGACAGTTTTTGATCCCTGGACCAGACTTTGAGTAACACAATTTATCTTAAACAGCATAACTACTAAATAATGGGGGATTGATAGAATAAATCTTGGGAACATAATTACAATGCCTAGACATTTTTGGAATTATATTTTCTGTAACTGTTGAAAATAACACATGTACAATGTGTGAGCTAGAAACGTATGATATAAATAATAGCTATTGCCAAGATTTTACAGTAAGCAAGATGTTTTTCATAATAGAGAGAGGACAAGTTAGAGCCCCCAGGTCAATCCTGGGGAGGCATGGAAAGGTGGAGAGAGATGTGGGATAGGAAGCCAAGAAGACAGAGAAATATATGAACCACCTTATATGATCACACTTTTACTTAAGAATGATGGTGAAAACTGAAATGAGACTGATTTTCCTGTGGAGTAAGGCAGAGGACACCAGAGTCTGAAAGGCAAAGGATGCCAATGCGTGTAATTATGCACAAGATTATGAGACTCCTTAAAGGTACCAGCTCAAAGGATTGGGGAGTTCTCATAGCTGGTGGAAAGCCACCCAATTTTTTTAATATCCCAGTTATATGTAGTATTTTGTGAATCACCCCAGTAGCTTTGTGGATTGGGTATTATTAGATTCAGGGTTAAAATGAGGAAACTGAGGCTCTGAGACATTAAAGAACCTGCCCAGGGTTTCACAGAAAGCAGATAAGAAATTTGAGTCCCAATAGTCCAACTATATGACAAATAATCATTTTATTGCACTAGTCATTAGAGGAAAGAAACCCAAAATAACCTTTTGAAAAATGACATAGTGTGTCCAGTGGTGGGTTGAGAATTTCTATATGGAAAAGCTTTGGGGGCAACAGCCTGTTTGCAGGTATGTTGTGGCTAGAGGCTTGTCTTGAGGCCATGTTTACATAGCCAGAATACTATTTTTACTTAGATCATACATTTATTCGAGGTGGTTTTTTGGGAGTTAGCTAAATCCCCTCCAACCCACTTTTTCATGGTGTTCCTGTGAGGGACCTCATACATAACAGAGACAAAATTGAGCTTTTCTCATGCTGTTTCCAAAGCATCTCTAAGGAACCTTAAAGTGAAAGCCACTGAAGTATATACTTCCTGTTCCTCCTAATTTTATAAATGAGGAAACCAAAATCTAGAGATTTAAAGTGAATTCTCTAGGATAACATATTAAGTTAGCAACAGAGTGACTCCAAGGACTGCTAAACCCAAGTGCTTAGAGAAAGATCCATTTCCTCAATTTGAGTTTAAAGCACAAATAAAAATTAAGACAATTGCCTCAAGGCTTGTGGAAGATACAATAGTTTAGATTTAGAATTTTCTTTCTCCACAGAAGCAGTGTCAGATGAGGCATAATGGCTCTCAGAGCTTCTCTTAGTATAGTATAGTTTTATTATTTATTTTTGTTTTATAATGTTTTTGTTATATTATGAGAATTTGGTTAATGTTTTACCAGAACAATGTTACTTTTCTTTAAAATATTTGATTTTATGTGAGCAACCACATTCTTAGTTATAACTAATACCACATATGGAGGCCAAATTTTTGCCAACAAAATGTGTTCCTGAATTTAGGTTAAAACCCATAACAGGTTAAAAGAAATTCACTGTACATAAGAATTTTTTCTTTTAATGCATTACTTAAATTAAATGACACATGTGTCTATGTTATTGTGATTTTATAACTGTCAATTATATTGCTGTTAATTGCCAGTAGGGCCTTGCTATAAAAGAGTCTTTTAAAAAATATTGAAGAATAAATTCATCTGAATTCAGTATTGACTCTGCCTTCTATTAGGCTTTTAGCCAAAATGTGACTCAATAGGGTGAATACAGTAGCTGGAGCAATATAATAGCTTCACCCTTGGAAATCCTTTGGAATAAAATGGCAACCACAAGGGCAAAGGGGCATGTCTTCACAACAGTGCCTTTCACTGGTGCAGACGGTCAACTAAAGGACAGCACGCAGTATTACAGCCTAGATCTATAATTCTAATGGCTCAACTATTTGGCAGGAAGCATCATATACATAAAAGGTCCTGAGACTAAAATAAAAAATATTCGTGTTACCGAAATCTTAGTTCCCTAGATAGAAAAAAATATACTAAAGACAGATTGCAATAAGAGAGAGAGGTGGGGGGAGAGGCGAGGAGAGGGGAAGGCGCTGGAGGTTGCAGCGGTTGATTTAGACTTCTGTAAGGTTGCTCAAAATGACCTTCCTCGCAGTTTATTGTCCTTTTGAGTTCTGTTACTCTCACCAGAGGAAGCACAGTACTGATTCTAGTGCCTCGCCTCTAATATGGCCTCTGAAAAACATGCTTTCCCCCCGCATTCTTGAATTAGGGATTCTTGCTTTTCATAATTAGGAAAAACCTACCCATTTATTTTCCCCCAGATATATTCAAAGCTATAATAATTGAGAGGACTACCTTGCCAGTAATAGAGTATTTACTTACAGGGCATAAACATTTTTTTGTTTGAAGGTTTCAGGTCCCAAATATTCATTTGTATAACTCCCTAGTAAGATAGGAAGATAAATATAGTATATTGGTCAGTCATGCTCTGGATAGACAATTTAGGGATTATTCATGTTTTTTTAATCTGTTGACTTAGTTCCAAGCCTTCTTATTTTCAATAGAATCAAATATAATTCATATGATATGAATCAAGCATCAGCTTCATGAACTGAAATAAAGAGCCATCATTTTAAAAGACTTTCCCCTTAGGTCCAAGTCTAGATGCTTTCACGTTCCTACGGTTCCTAATGCACATGGCTGTTCTTTTCTTTCCATTTTATGCTAAAGGGGATCAAAACATGCCACTTTGGCCTAAGGGTTATTTTGAATTGAAGGCAATTAAGAAACAACAGACACAGGAGGAGTTCTCTGCACTGCCCCTTTCTTCCTGAAAGCAGGGCATACGTTTTCCTTTGTGAAGGTGCGTCCCCTTCCCTCTCCTCCCGGGAGGAAGGAAGCCTGATCACAGGAGGCGGAGAGCCAGCACCTACTGGCATAACTCTCCCATTAGTTTCCCCTCATATATTTACCTTCTAACCATCGACTTCACGTAAAAGCCTAAATTCCTTTGTCTTGTTACTTTTCTACAATTTATGGCCCTTTGTTAGGATCGTATATAAGGCCCCAATTCTAACCATTCCTGTGAATTACTGATCACTGAGTTTACCTGTATGAATGCTCATTTTACTTATATATAAACTTGTATTTTCCTCCTGTTAATATGTCTTATGTGAGTTCAGTTTGCAGGCCCTGATAGTAACCTAAGAAGGTAGAGGAAAAGTTTTTTTCCTTCTACAATGCCTACCTAGAAAACTCAAATTTCTATTAAACAAATGTTTGTCATTTATTTGTATTGAATAGCTCTATGTGATTCGCCTGGCCAATGCAAAACTCAAGTTATGATATATTGGTCACTAATTATGTAGTTTTTAATTAAAAACTAAAATAAAAACTTAATACTATATTTGGTTAATTCAAAGACCATATATAGGGAAATAATATATTTTTCTATGTTAAACTCTCCCCTTGCCCTAACTGGGACCTTACCATCTTAATTATACTTTTCAATAAGATAAATTAGAATATTTACTGAAGAGACAGTGAGTCAGTGAATGTAATGTGAATAATGATGTGTGGATTAGTAGTTTGGAGATCTGGGTTCTGTTTGATTTTTTCTGGAGCATCCACGGAACTGGGCAGTATGTGGATCTGGAGGTCAGGGACAGGATTTGCATCCAGGAATAGGGTAGTAGCCGTAGGGGCTGAAGTTCAAGGGGAAGAAGCCGTACACAACCAGGACCTACTCAGGCAAGCAAGATAGGTTGAAAAAGAGGGAGTAGACTGAGAAATGAGGAGTTAGGAGAGTGCAGAAAAGTGGAGTGGATCAGTGGGAGGTGGGCTTAGAGAATGATGGAGGGAAAAGGTATGTCTGTGGCTCGGACCAGTGTGCTAAGTTAATGCAATGGGCTATGAGCAGGAGGACACATGTTAGTTAGTACTGGTCTTATGTCCTGTGTGTTTTTGGCCATATTTCCTTTTTCATGGGCATTTATCATTTTAACTAAGTTTTCATCTCTATAAAAATCAGATTACTAAATCTTTTTACAATTTCATTCAGCCATTCAAGTTGATTTTTGGTAGGACTTCTTTTTCTTTCAAAATTCAACTTGAATCATTAAGATACACTAGAAATATAGAAGATATTCTGAGCAGACAGAAATCTTGAAGGCAAATACCAGGTCTAATACATATTAAAGGAATATTCACGTCAACTTTAATTGTTTAGGGCAGTATTTCCCAAAGTATACAAAGTATACACTTGTATACAATAAAAAGCACTCATTGAGAATATATAGAGTTCTTTAACTCAGGACTCCTCAGAACTATTATTATGCTAAGTAATATCATGTTCAGGACCGAAACAATTTATTTCTTGAGGTCATTCTCATCTCGAAGTTTAAGAGATCTATTAGAATCATGTTAACTCAATATGGGATCAAGAGAAGATAAATTATTTTCCAAGTAATTCACCCCCTCTCCCCTGTCCCAGAAAATTATGTCCGGGAGAAAGCATCAGGAGGATAATTCCAAGTGCTCAGTGGTCAACTACCTGGCTTCTAGTGAGGTGTAATAGTCATCTCAGGTCACCCCGAGGAGGAGACAGTATTCTATTCTGATTGGACATCTGTAGAGCTTCAAAGGCTGTTTCAGCCAGAAAGGTCTTAGACATTCTGACTCCTGAGATTCTCCAGGTCCCACCTTCTTGGGTCAGCTCATTTCCTTTCATTTTGGTCAGTCACTGGAGGTACTGGAAATTAGCACCTTTCCTCAGGTGCAGACCTCCTTTTCCATTCTGCTGCAGAAAGGGTCTTTGATTTTTAACTTGAGGGGTGAAATGGTTTTCTAACCCGGGAACAAATTGATACTAAAGCAGGAATGAGAAAGGAATCACTTTCTCTCCGCACTTGCACTGCTAGTTGCCTGACAAATAAGTCTCTCTCTGCTTGGGCATTTTCTCCAGAAGGGACAAACCACTGAGAATTCTACATACATTTTGCTCTGTGAAGTAACACTGTTAACAAGAAGCACTTGAAAGGTTTGGCTTTTCTTCTTGGCCCCTGATAACAACAAAGTAACACATACTGACTGAATAAGTTGGACAGTTTTGTATTTAAAATATGATAAAATAAATTCTGTTTTATGCCTAATTTAGCAGAGGTCTAACTATTGTTTATTGGTAAAAATTTAATCTACAAATTATAAACATGTGTTTATTGACATGTCCAAGGAAACATAATCATATACTACTTAAAAAAAAATCACATTTACTAGGAATCCCTCCACTTTCCCTTATTCCTTTAAAAAGTAAAGAATGCCTTTAAAACCCTCTAACAGCTTTTCTTTTATTAGTAGCTGAAAGAAATCTCAAGAAGAGGTGGATACTTAAAAATAAAAGGAGCACCATGAAAAGGTGCTCATCTTTCTGAAACCTCTATTGTTCCGGAATGCCTAATGTTAGACATTAAAGGTTTGCGTGTTCATCATCATATTTTATTGAAGTTGGTAATAATTTACCTATTATCTGCAATGGGTTTCTGAAAAATATTTTTCTTTCCATTAAGGATTTCATTTTTAGCATTTGCTTGTCAGTTAAATCCTCACATCATTAATGTAACTTCTCATCATAGGGAAAATTGAATATTCATGCCTAGCTCAAATCACTGTTATTTTGGCCTCTTACTTTTTTTTTTCCTCCCTGAAAGTGTAGATTGTTAACCCATCACTTTACAGCTAAAATTGTTAAATTTTATGAGACTGCTTTGGTTTGTCAATATAACTTGAAGTTTTAGTCATTTTTCCACGGGTAGTAATTTCTGCTTTTAACCTTGACCAGGTTCAGGCCATTTAGCCGTTTGCTTTTTGCTAGCTACTTTATTAACTCTTGGTTGATGTTCCAGGTCCCAGAGCCATGCTATTTTAACCCTTTATACTGTTCCTGGCCTGCTTGTATGCTTGGCAGATATAACCCTTTATTGATGATCAGCCTCTCAAATGCCTGACCTTCACAAAGGAATGAATTTTCTTGGCTTAAGGACACTTGAAGGGTATTTTTTGGATGGTTAACCTGTGGTTAGATAACCTCTCAAGCTCCTTTCAATCATAAGATTCTAGTATTCTATTTGTTGATTTATCTCACTTTAGGTGAATCAACAATGATGTGGCTAATCTTCAAATACAGTTTTTGAAGTCAAGGGCTACATTTTTCTTTCCTTTTTAAAACATTTTATTTTATTGGTTCCAGAGAGGGAGGAAGGGGGGCAGAAAGAGAGAGAAACATCGATGTGAGAGAGACACACCAAACCATTGCTTTCTATCTGCACCTCAGCTGGGGATCAAACCCACAACCTAGGCATGTGCCCTGACCTTCCGGTGCATGGGATGCTGCTCCAACCAACTGAGCCACACTGGCCAGGGCAGGACTACATTTTTCTCAATCTGTATTGTGGCAGGATAGAGTGTGCCCCTTCTCCCCCCATTACTGGCTCCATACCCATCTGCCTTCTGAGGCCAGGTTCAAATTGAGCTAAAACAGCAGTAAGAGGCCTTTAGCAGTGCACCACGAGGGAAGAGACAGAGACTTTTTTGCATAACAACTCACAGGCACTATGATATTCTGAGAACTGATGACCCTTGGCATTTAAAAAAAGTCTCATTGTTTTGTAGCTGCTTAATTCTAAATCATAATCATTGAATGAAGTTTTTCTCCTTCAGAAAAAACAAACAAACAACCCTAAGGGACAAACAAATAAGAAAAACTTTCTTAAACTGGATGAAACATAGGCAGCTAGTGCGAAGGTGAACAGGAGGAGATCTGAAGGTAGTCTGGGGAGGAGGGCGGATGTTGTTGGGAAGCAGAGAGGTAGGTGTTCAGGAACTGCAAGACCTTACATGTCATGAGGAGATAATAGAGAAATAAAAAGACAGAGAGAGTGCAAACCTTCTGTGGAGCAGATACTGTGTAGATTATAGTATATGACTTGAGCCTGAATATGCTTGGGGATTTTATATTTGTTACTGCTTAGTTAACAATAAGATATTTTGGTAATGGCTTGTATAGCGTTGGCTTTCTATGAGGACATAATAAGGGGGTTACATGGTTAATATGCAATTTATATTCATTTAGGAGATATTTGTGCTAAATCATATGTGATGTTGATGATGAATGTCAAGCTTCAGAATATAAGCTTCTAAAGTGTAAACATCCTACAGAATATGTGATATGAGACCCAGTTAATCCAGTTATCCCTTTGTATACTCTCCGATGGCACACATCTTGTTTCAGGTCAGACTTAGCCATTAATGGTTGGCTTACTATCAGAGAATTATTTGAGGAAGCCACAGGGCAAGAAAAAACCTAATTAATATTAAACATCAACAATAATTTGGGCTTGTTTTCATGAGTTGCCTGGTAAAGGAACATGCCAGCCCTGGGTTATCAGTATGAATTAATGATAGCTTCTTGTTCTGCTGGCCAGAATCATTATACACTGTTTAGCATACAAATTATTATGGATAATATATTTGATATAGTAAAATTTGACTCATTCATATCACTAATCTGAAGATCCAATAATTCTCAAACCAAGTTCAGCTGTGTCTCTCTCCTCTCACTAAAGTTTATTAATAGCAGAGAGCTGTCATGAAATCTCATATTACAAAGAATTCATTACTTCTACAAAAGATGCTAGAGTACATTTATTGGTCTATTACTAAATAATCTAATAAAAAATTAAGATGCAAGTCTATTTATCAGGTAGGAAGAGCAGCACACTTTTTTGTGATATGACATCATAGCCCTTCATTCTGTCTGTATGCATAGGAAATACTTTCGCTGATTAAATTGCTTTGGTCTTTAATAAGGTTCTTGATTAGTATGACAGTAAAACTCTAGAAGAACACTTAAATAGTAGAAGAATTCTGTTACACTACTAGGAACATTCAGCAAAAGTAGAGAGAATGTTAAATGTCCCAATGGTTGAAACAAATATAAGATTATTACTTATGTGTCTAATTTTTGTGTCCTCACTCTCCATAACAATCCAATGTAATTTCTTACCAAATTTACAGTTCATAAAACAGAACAGACTGAAAGAGAGTCTATAAATGGCAAACTCTAATAAATTTGCCATAGAAATGATGAGTTAACTATCCGGGGGGAAAAAAAGAAAAGAAAAGCAACCGGCCAGAATAACAGTGATTTGAGTTAGGCATGAATATTCAGTTCTGCCGATGATGAGAAGTTACATTAGTGATGTGCGGATTTAACTGACAAGCAAATGCTGAAAATGAAATTCCAGTGGAAAGAGAAATATTTTTCAGAAACCCATTGCAGAAAATAAGTAAATTATCACTAATTTCAATAACACATGATTACTGCATGCCTGCTAATTCATTATATGCTACTTGAGCTTTGGTTGAACAATAGTATTTCTGTGTAACTCAATTCCACAATTCACAATTTGAATGCTAATGTGCATCCTGTGTATACACACACTTTATAAATGCTTCCTCAAGTTGAAGGGACACAGTAGGCTAGCCTTACTTACACCTGAGAAAAATTTCCCATGTCTGTGCTCCCCAATTTGCTTTATCATGTGGACTGTGCCTATCATGTGAGTAGGGAACTGCATTAAATTATCTTGAGGACTTTCAAGGTTTGTTTTTTTATGAACCCATCTTGCGTCATCTGGCATCTCTCATTCATCGTTCATTGAAATTCAATAAACATTAGTTAATTGCTTCTGCATAAGAATTACGTTGGGGACAAGAGATGCACAAATAAGCGAGGCATGGCTGTTGTCCTTACTTACCTCAAAATATATGACATGCATTTTATATTTGTGGTCAGATGGGGAAAACAGGACAAGACTCTCCTGAGTAAATTAGCAACCTAATAACCTTGTGTTAGCATTCAGATGTGCCCTGGAGAAGTGCTGTTTTGCTGAGTCATGCTGTGGGAGAAATCCTGTTGGTGCAGAGGTTTCCTGTGGTCAGCACGAGCATTCCACTTGCATCTTTCTAAATGTATGGAGCCATAGACTTTAGAGTCAGTTTAGACCAGTTAATTCATCCTGAGCATTTTAGCAGTAAGATTCACTGCAGTAGGCATTTGAAAATCTAAACTTCCTCAGTGGAACTGTCCACAACATAGTAAAAAAAGCTTTCTGAAGAGTGAGAAGGATTTATGGCAGTTGGTGAAGTCAGAACTTAAAACATTTTGTCATTAGAGAATCACACTGCTAGCTTTCTACCATCATCCCCCCTTTTCCCATTTTGATTCTAAGCATTCCTCTGTTTTTGTTGTTGTTGTTGTTACTTTGGTTGTGATTAGGAAATGTTATAGTAAAATGTTGTAGGAACCATAGAACACTGAAAGAGCTTGGTATAATGTCTGGTTCTTTGTAATATTAAACAATCAGTGTAGAGAAACCAAAAAGGTGTCTTTGCAATTTTGTTTGATATCAAAAGAACCCTTAGAAGACAAATTCGAGAAGCAATGCTGCCTCTCTTTTTATAATATGACAAAGAGCGAATTCAGCTTCTTTAACAGTAACTCAAGCCCAACCCTTTCAAAAAGCCTTTATATTCAATGTAAAGGAAAATGTGTCTTCAAATCCTAAGAGTTCAGCTTCCACTGGTTTCAATGGGAGCTGTACATTCAGAGCCAAGGGCTAATTTTGGTCTATGTGTTTCCCCAATAAGTTCTCTTGGGTGATCATTTTAGCTTCAGCAAAGTGTTTCCTCTAGCTATAAGAGCCAGTGTTTAAAAGTTTAAAGCAATGCGAATAGGCCAAAATCTAAATCAATATTCTGTAGAACAAATAAAGAGAAAAGAGATTTAGGCGGCGGGCACGTGGTATGTGCTACAATTCCCTGGTAGGCAGATCAAAGAGGTTTCAACAAGAACTTAAAAATAAAAGAGCCAAAAAAACAGATGTTAACAAAACAATTCTCTTCCTCTCAGTGAGAAATGACTGCTTAGGTTTTCAGATCAAGACACTGGGGTCATGAAGGGAAATACCATTGTGTAGTGTCAAGTGAGATTTAAAGGGCAAAAGGATTCGGATCAATAGGTAGTAGCTTATTTATCTTCCTCAATGCCAATTATTTTAACAGAGTTTGTCCAGACTTTGTTTAGCTTTTAGGTATGTTACTTTGGCTCATGTAGTAGTTTATATGGAAATTACATGGTATGAATGCAGCGTTTTCTCCCCTTCTCCATCTCCCCTTTCTTCTTTCAAGCCTCCCCTAGAAGTCCCTTACTAATAACATTTGTGGGGAGGGCAGCTTGCCTGCAGACCTCTAGGGCTCTGAAGATTAGTTATTATCTTTTGTCCTTTGAGAACCTTGAGTGATTCTAGCTTCAAACTGATGACTGGAAGGAAATACTACATTGAAAAAACATCCAAAAGCAAGTTCATCACAGCCCCAGTTTATCATAACATTTGACTTCACTGGAGCAGCAATTTGAGATGTCAACGTAGGAAAACAAACCACAGGAATGCATAGGACCTTCAATATCCTTTAAAAAAGGATTTCGTATAAAATGGTTTAATTGCTGAGATGTTAGTGCATTTTATTATGAGGAAAATTTTTACCGTTTAAGAATGTTTTGTAACTATAGCCATAAGAAAAACAAATGGAATTGGTAGAGTGACATGTTCCAGAGCATATTTTTACACCTATGATTTCATGAACCGCTAACGCACTTTTAAAAGGCATTTCCCAGTTTTTTCCAAGATGCGCTCCTAATTGGTAGGTACAAAAGTCCAAACAATTTTTTTTAAGTGAAAAAGGATTACCCAGTGAGGAGAAACTGGGGGGATCTGAATTATGAATTTACAGAATATGCAGTGATTTATATATATTTGTCTCATTTTTTTTTAAAAAAAGAAAGGAAAAACAGCAATTAAGAAAACATACTATGGCAGTATCTCAGGTGGCGGATCCTCCTTGAATAAGTAAGGGTTGCTGAGTCCTTGGAAAGGTGTCATATTTACCCACCTTCTGATGCCACTATCTTTTCTATTTTCTTCTCCTGTGGAAACTGTGAGAGTTTCCTGGCTCCATTTTGAGATACTAATACATTACTCAATAAGAAAATGCATGTGAAAGTGCTTAAAAATGCGAGTTATTTTTCATCCTAGGTGGCATCACGTACCATTTTCAGAGTATAATTCTAGTCGTTTTTGAAGCCTTTTACTTTCTTCCCTTTTTTCACCTCTTGATTTGTATACTGCATTTTAAGTTATGGAAACTGTACATAAGTTAAGGTTGTATCCTATTCTGGTGGATTTCTCATTAGGAAGAAGAAGCATATACACATGAAAGGCTAAATTATAAGGTAGTGTATATCTGGAACAGTAAAAACTTACTCAGAAAATCAGAGGAATTCTTCATGTGGGACTAGAGGATTTTGATAGGGGGAATGGAGAAAGCACTGATGCGGGGGTGGGTTGGGGGTAGACGTGAGAGTGACAGAAAGGAGGAGGCAAACACCGCCACTAAGACATGGAGGCAGTAGTAATGAACGTGTGCATGAGAGACAGAGGCTGGTTAACCTGCTGGTTAGCTTGACAGGAGAGGAGGGTTTGTGTTAAGGAGCTAGTGACAACCTTGGTTGAAAAGAAGGTTGGGGCCCCCCTCTGGAAAACAAAACATTAAGTTATAGAGTTTGAAAATTCTTTGGCAAGATGAGCAACTAAGGTTTCTGAGAAGGGACATGACTTGGTGAAAGAAGTATTTTAAACAAATAAATCTGGCAGGAATGTTCAGAAAGGGGTTAAGACTAGTATTTGGAGAGAACAATTAGGAGCTGGCCCCAGGAAGCCAGGCATCAGGTGATAAAGGTCTAGACTTATTCTAGCCATGAACAAAACCCACATATTTCTGTGTTTTGGAAACACAGAATTCCCTAATGTTCCCCAAGAGTCCATCAATCTCAGTAGCTTTAAACCAAATGGGACACTTAACAACTTGCCGTAGGGATTATGGATGTATCTACATTGTTAACTAAATAAATGTACTGTTATGGAGGCCAGCTTCACTGAAATGTAGAATTGCGCAGTCTAGGAATAGCATACCTTCATTTATATAATGGTCGAAGACTGTCAGTAAAAATTAGTACCTTGTCTAGGAGGGAAAGGGGTTTTGGAGACTGACCAAACCTGCCGTGGCCCGGCCCTCTTTACTCTCCCCCGGGCCTTGGCTTAGGACAGCCTGTATCGCCCACCCCGAGTCACTGGCCGGGGGCTTGCCAATGAATAGGCTTCGTTACCTTCCTTGAGAAAATGGGGGGCAGCCAGTCGGGGTGCTGGTTTACAGCTTGGTTCACTGGCAGCACATGGCTTCTAGTTTACTTTTCCGGGGCTGGTGGGTTTTTTAGCCCTCACCCGAGGCTGTGTTTCCATTGGTTTTTAGAGAGAGAGGAAGGGGGGAGAGAGAAAGAGGAACATCGACGTGAGAGAGAAACGCGCATCGGTGGCCTGCTGCGCACCCCCTCCTGGGGACCGAACCCCGCGCCTCGGTGCGCGTCCCTGCTGCGCACACCCCCCTGGGGACCGAACCCCGCGCCTCGGTGTGTGTCCCTGCCGCGCACACCCCCCTGGGGACCGAACCCCGCGCCTCGGTGTGTGTCCCTGCCGCGCACACCCCCCTGGGGACCGAACCCCGCGCCTCGGTGTGCGTCCCTGCCGCGCACCCCCCCTGGGGACCGAACCCCGCGCCTCGGTGCGCGTCCCTGCCGCGCACACCCCCCTGGGGACCGAACCCCGCGCCTCGGTGTGCGTCCCTGCCGCGCACCGAAACCACCGCCTTTGCGGCGCCCTGGTGGCTTCGGCCCACGCAGCCGCCCGCTGGAGCTCGGGCTGTTTTTATTCCAAGGAATTACTACAGAGCAGTTGAAACGTTAGCTGTGACCCTCCTAAATACAGTGCACCTGGCTTTCCCAGGGTCCCCTGCTCCGGGAGCCCGCTCGAGTCTGAAACGCTGGAGACCGAGGGATGCGGCCGCCAGGGGCCTCGGGCCTGCCCTCGGCCGGAGCCCGGGCCATTCCACTTCCCGCGCGGGCTCCAACCGAAGCCTTTCCTTCTGGGCTTTCGGTGCTCGGAAACCGAAATGCTCATCAACAGAGACGTTCAGAAACCGAGCCACCAGTGTACTGGGGAAGCCTGAGCTTGGGGATGAGGAGCGATCTGGGTGCATTTTCCCTTTGGTACCTCTAGACTCCCCGGCTCTGTCTTCTGTAGCCTTCGTTGTTTCTGGATGTCTCCTTAAGGTAAGATGTTGTTTAGGAGTTGGGGAGCTGGCGGACTGACATTCCGTGCTGTATTATTCATTGTTTGGTGACTAGACTTCTATCTGTGGTAAAAATAAACATGATGCCTCTCAGCCTACTTCAGTCCATTCAGTACGCTCGTGAATGGGTTCCTGTAACTGTGTGACTCTTTTAAAGTATGTATGATGAAGAAGGGGGGGAGGAAGAGGAGGAGGGGGAGGGAGGAGGAGGGGGAGGATCAGTCTTAACCATGAACTACATGACATAATTTTTAAAAAGCAGGCTGAATGGCAACTTCACTTTACAGAGAAGGTAGCAGTAGCCCAGTGGCACTCTAAATGTAAAGAGTTTTTGTTTGTTTTGTTTTGTTTCCTGACACCTATAGTTTTCCTTACTATTGTCTCCTTTGGAAGCAGTCATTTATGTGTTTAGACATCACGAGTGAAAACCAGGTAGTAATTTTTCTCAATAAGATGGAAGAACCGATTTCTGGCCATGTTGGTTCCACTTTACTTCCCAAATGTACCAGTAGGTGTTGCTATGCTAGCACTAATGTGGGCTCTAGAAAAAACGAACTGGTCACTTTGTGGTGAGTGGGTCCCTAAGTAATTCCAAATTTTTGTATTCCTTCTCCAAGATCAAAACACTGCCACCAAATACTGAAGACCGATGGGATGATTTTGCCTGCAAAATAAGTTTCAAAATAAAGACCTATTCTGCCACAAAACGCACAAGACTGGAAAAGAATTTCATTGACTTTCCAGTAGTTAAAGTATTTTGGCCTTTGGGGGAGCACCCGATTTGTGTAACTAGAGAAAAAGATTATTTTGCTCCTTCACACTTCCTTATTTCTGTACTTCATTCATAGTACATGTTATTATCACTCCAGTGTCCCAAACCCACATTTTTTTGCAAAAAGGGGGGTGTCCTTTCTGCCTGGCATAAGCTTCCAGACATAGATAACCTTTGAAACATGCTCTTGTTTGTCAGACAAACAAGTGAGTTTACACAAGACCCACAGTTAAGTCTTCACGATACACCTCAGCTTCTCCAGTATATTTATGTTGAAAAGTGTTTTCATATTCCTATGTGTAGGCAGAACAAGTGATTTCCTTGTGTTAACCTCTGTAACTCTGCTGCCTGTATTAATTATTGGGCAGAAACAACAGACGCTACTACTTCTGTTTTTGACTTAAATTTGCTAAGCAAAAACTAAAAACTTAGAAAAGAAAAATAATTGCAATTTCTATATTCAAAGATTAGGTTCTTAAAATTAAAAAAAAATCTGATAATTGATTCTTAGGCAATAAGCCAACCATTTCAATGTGTGCTTTGATGAAAAAATAAAAAAAGAGTCTGTGTACATTATACTGCTTTTGCATCTGAAGTTTCATCAGTTGTACCACATATGTGAAACCGAACAGGGAAAATCTGTCAGAGCTGCTTTTTTCTTTTTTAATTGTTAAACACAGCAGAAACCTATACACTTCAGATGAAAACTTGCGCTTTGATCTGAAAACACAGTTCAAAGAATGTGAATGTATATTCTGATACACAGTGAAAGAAAAAAACAATAACCTAGAAGGAGATAAAAGAGTAGGCTGGGGGAAATGTGAAGAATGAGTAGAAATGTGAAGCTGTTATATTTCTGTTTTCATAGTTGCCACTATTCAATAATATGAAGCAATAACAGTTTATTGAGCCTTTAACAGGTAGGGTGGAATCACATGAGCCAAAGTGAACATGGATTTTTCTATAAATTGCTCAGTGCTCATTTTAAAATAATCTTTAATAAAACAGTAAAGTACTTCTGTTGTAGAAATCTCTTAGCACTTTCTAAATAGCAAAACAATAAAGCATCTTGAAGAGTTGGGTCAGAGCAAAGTAAATAAATCTAAATGTTTTTCTGTATTATTTTATAATGAAATTTTATTGATTTTTATAGTCAGATGATTTGCAATTTGTGATCTGTTCCCATGCCTCCTTTCCTCTCTCACTTCTTTCCTTCATGGTATTTTTCCCCCCATCTTTCTCAGTGGTATCATTTGGCAGCAACTTTAGTATATGTGAGATAGCTGGTGAGATTCACAAGGTGCAGGAAAAACACTCAAACAGTTTTTCTCCCTGTAGAGTTTCATTATAGAAATGCTCTGAAGTCATGGGTGGTGAGTGTGAAAATGTAGAGATGTAGATTGGTTGGCAATCAGCTCAATGTTTGGAGTAACCGGAGACGTAGCATTCTAATCATTCTTTGTACCATCCCATGGAAGCTGGGTTTAATTCAGCTAAATGGCCCATGATACTGACTTCACTCCCCTTCAATTTGGTTTCTCCCCTCTGGCGAGAGTTCTTAATCAGAATTTCCGACTATTTAGTAACTAAATTAAAATCTGCAAATTGTAGGCAATTGCATATAATGCAATGATATATCCATAAGAATTGAAATGACTCAGAGCATTCCATGTAGTGGAAATCTTAATAATAACACAGTTAAACATTGATATGAAACAATAATCTGGTTAGATATAGCAATAAAACATAAAGGATCACTTGCCTTTATTTCTGAAGGTTTAAAAGGCACATGCTTTTCCTTAAGAAAGTGCTGCTTTAAAAAGGAGTTAGGTGTGAGATTTTTTCACTCAAATGATAATTATATTTATGAGCTGATTGCGTAATATGTGCCAGATGTTTTGCTAAGCATTTTACACACCTTATTTCATTTAATATTCACGACAATTTAATGAGGTACATACTGCCATTACTATTATTTTTGCATATCAGAAAACAGACTCAGAAAGGTTAGGTAACTTGCCCAGGGTCACACAACTGCTTAGTGCTGGAGGCAGGATTCAAATTCAGGCATACCTGACTCTAGACTTTGGGCTCTTAACACTGTGTTATGTAAATATAATCACAATATACTTATATATCTAGTTTTATTATTTTTATTTATTTTGTATGAAGTGCCTATCTTAAAATGTGATCACATCAAAGAGATAATTGAAAGTGTGGCATATTATGTTTGCTGGACTTCCTGCCTGGAAGGTCAAGCACTAATACATGAGATTATGGAAGACTAGAGTAGATAGGGATAGTGGGAGAAGGCTTTCTGAAGAAGGTGAGACTTTTAACCGAATTTATACAAATACAGAGGTGTTTGATTGGTAGAAGAAAATGAAAATATTACTAAAAGTGAATGAATTGCTATCAGGAAAAAGTGTGGCAATACACTAGCTCAACAATTCTCACCTATGGTTGCACATTATAATCATGTAGAGTGCTTTTTAAAAATATAGATTCTTAGCCCCACCCTTGACTGATTTTAAAACCTTTGGCAGAGAGACTTGGGCAATGGTATTTCTTAAAAGCTCTGAAGGGGATTATCATGTGCGGCTGGTGCTAAGAATCACTGATAAAGCTGTATTGCTGTATTGGTGTCAGGGTCAAATAGGAAATAAAATTGGGTGGGCATGACACAGCAACAAAAGATGACAAAATTCTGATGTTAGACTTGATGGCATAGACTCATGGGTGTAACTGGAGATTTCCGAGCAAGAGAGGTCAATTCAATTCGATTCAGCTAATGAGAACCAAAAGCTTATGTGCTAAGGTACTGTAGAGGGGCATGACAGGATGTACCAAATCTGATCTCTGCTTTTTAAAGTTTCATATATATAGTAGGAGGTATACTGGGAGCTGTATTAAAGCATGCACATATTAAAGGTTATAATAGAAATACAGAAGTGCTCTGAGATTATTTAGGAATACTCTATTTATGGCTGGGACTATCTGAAGATTTAAAAAGGGAGATAACTGTAATTTGAATTCTGACCTAAAAGTAAAATGGGATTTTTGAGAGATATGAGGAGAAAAGCATTCTTGGTATAAAGAGCAATGAAACTCAGAGGCCCAGAGCTTATGTGAGTGAGAGCAGGAGGGTGGAAGTGGAAAGGAACTGGATGAGAAGAGGAGAGAACACAAAGAGGAGGAAAGGCTGTGAGGCCACAGTGCCAAAATGTTCACCTGAAGGTCAAAGGGTGGGCCCCTGACGCTCTGTCAGGAATTCCATGTTTGTCCTCAAAAAGAGTGCATATGAAGCTCATGATGGAAATGCAGTGGAGCTTAAGGTCAGGTGGTGGAGAAAAAGAGAAGGAAGCGCCTGGCACTGCAGGATGTTAAATGTGCTGAAAGGGATTTTGTGTAACTGGCCATGTATTCTTATGACTAAGTAACTTGCTCAAGGTCATATATCAATTACCTGCCTCCAAAGTCTTGGCTAGACCCAATAAACTATACAGCAGTAGTTCTTAGTCTCAGCAAGCATCAGAATCATGTGGAGAACCCTGTCTTATTCCGTATTATGGGGTGAGACCCAAGAAGTTACTTTCTAGCAAGTTCCCAGGGGACAATGATACTGCTAGTCTGGGGACCACATTTTGAGAACTATTACCCAGAGAGTCTGGTTTGAGATGATGTCCAGAAATCATGTATTTTTTCAAAGTATCCCTCATGATACTCATGAGAACTTGTAGTGAGAACCACTGATCTTGACTGTGAAGAGCCTGAACACTAATTTGACTTTATCATAGCATCAGTTTACAAGTGAGAGGAGTACAGTGATGGCTACGCTTTATGATCATGAGGGAAAAATGAATTGGTAGATACACCAGGTCAGAGGTATTAGACTAAGGGAAACACCGAAAATTGAGTCTTTCCATCCTCTCTTCATCTTGCACCGTAGGGTCAACCAGATCTTCATAAAACATTGCTTTCATCCAGGTATTATTCAGGTATCTACAAAAGCCCCCAACAAACTGCTGCTCTCAACCTGGTCTCCCCTTCCTTTCAAACTGTGTTTTCTGGTAACACTTCAAGACCAACGCAGGGCCTGTGCTTCTTCGGTTCCCCTTGATGATTCTGATGTGTGCTCTCAACCCCTTAGTTCTGCCCAAAAAATCAAAACAAAATAAAATTTAAAATACAGAATTAACACTCACATGGAATAAAAGCTAATAGCAGGTAAAGGCTGATAAAGAAAACTTGACTCTCCCCTGCTCCCTAAACCCCCAGTCGTACCCCCCAGAGGAAAGAATCTATAACCCTTTTAGCCATTTCTCTCTCTATACTGTTATTTTGTGATGAGCAATTACAGAAACTACTTCCTGCCCGTAGGACATAGGCCTCATACACTCCTCATTTGCCCTCTCTATCCTTTCTATATAGTAATATATTTAACCTGATTTGATTAAATAAATTTCATTAAATTATTTTATTAAATGGTTTCCAGTTTTCATTATTATGACTATATGAATATTGTTCTCTCAAGGTCTAAGTAAATCACCCTTCTTATTTTATTTTCTTCTGCAGATTTTTGTTTTCTCTGACGTTTTGAATGATTTCTTTTTTTCTTGCCATGGCTTCCCTCTAATAACTCTTCCTTATTTTTCAAACACCTTATCATATCAGGCATTTTTTCAAGTTTTTAAATGTTTTTAAAATGTCCTCATTACTCTATCTTTTTGTTCCTATGTGAGATGGTTATCACAAAGCTGCTATAAAGTGGTAACACTAGGACTTCTCCTAATACCTTCCTGGTTTGAATTAAGTTTTTCTTTTTGGGTTTACTTTTTTGGCTCATATCTCTTGGTTTACTCCCTCCTTTTACTGGAGCACATTCCCAAATAACTTCCCAAGAAAGAGTGTGTGAGAGGACAATCGTATGAGTTCTTGCATATCTGATAATATCTTTATACTTAGACATTTTATTGATAGTTTGCTAAATTCTACAGAAATAAATGTTGAAAATTAGTTTCCATCAGAAATTCAAAGGCATTGCTCCATTGCCCTCATCTTCCTTCCCCAATGTTGAGTGTTATTGAGAAGTGACATTCTAAATTCAAACTTCTCTGTAAGAGAATACATTTCCTTTTTCAGGAAAATTTTAGAATCCACTCTTTCATAGTGTTCTAAAATATCAGTAGGACCCCTTTTGGTGTAACAATTTTCATGTATTTATAAAATTTCTGTTTTTCTAGTAGGGTATTTGAAGCTGGAACTCAATCTCCTAAACTTTGGAAATTTTATTTTATACTTTTCTTTGATAATTTTCTTCTCTCCTTATGTTCAGTTTTTTGTATTGTCACATGTTGAATACATAGACCACTACCTTATATTTTGCATAGTTTCTGTCAAACTTTCCATCTTTTTTTCTTAATCATATATATATATGTACTTATCTTTGAATCCATCATTTAAGTTTTTAATTCATTAATATTTTTAATTTGCAAGAGCTCTTTCTTGTTCTCTGACTATAGCTTTTTTTATAGCACCTTGTTTATTTGTTATAGACACAATATAGCGATAAAGGGGTTTAAAATATTTTCAGTATTTTTCTCCTCTGTGGTCATATATTTGGGTTGAGTTTTGCTTCTTTCTTGCATCTTGAATGTTTTCTTCAAGACTGATGATGTGGGAAATCTGTGGGATGTGCTTCATGAATGGGAAGGGATTACAGTTGTTGTTTGGAGAGCTGATGCTTATGCTGGAGAAGCGCTATGTATCAGAATGTGGTGGTCTTTCTGTAAGCTCATTCCACTTCCCAGAAGGAAAACATTCATTCCCCTTCAAAGGGCATAGAGACTTATTTACTACTGTTTTCTGTGGTACGTTGCATATGAGTCTAGTTTGTGGAGACTGATATATCTCTTTATTAACTGCATCCTCTGTGAAAGCTTATTAAATCTATGGTTTTGTCCACATCAGTTATTCATCTATCTGCTTAACATCTTCCATAATATTATTGAAGTCTCTTGTCTGTCAGTGGACCGTCTCTGGATTCTACGCTGGTTGGCCTGGGCAGTGTTGGTGGGATTTTTGTTGGGCATTCTCTCAGTGTGGTTTGGCTATTGTTCCTGAGTGAGTAGTAGTTATTATAGGTTCATAACTTTCTGTTTCTTTGCTACTATTTTAGTGAATTCTTGGGAAGAAAGCAGTAAATTCATGTGTATAATCTCTGTCTGCAGACCAAACTTAAGGCCCAGTTGAGTGTTAAATTCTATAAAATCTTCCTTTCTTGATGTCCTTATGCATTCTGATAGATCTCTCTTCATAATTCCTATTGTAATAAAATCAAATTTTTTATTATATCACCTATAATTCTTTCATGTTTTTCTGCATGGTATTCCAAATTTTTGGCCAAACTATGGCTTATACTCCTTTTGAATCTCCCCAGAACCAATACTTATAGTGGACAAGTAGTGGACAACTTGAAAATAATTGTTGATTGATAGGATCCAGCAAACGAAGGAGAAAAAAAGACACATGATTGATAGTGGAAGCCTTGATTATTTGGTAAAATAAAAGCAATATTGACAAAGATAGAGAAGTTGGGAAGGGAAGCCAGTGAGTAAATATAGTGAGCACTTGTCAGGCCTTTTTGTTTGCACAGAGTCCTTGAATATCCTTTCTAGTTTGAGAATATTACCTGTGCTTACCTTATTAGTCCCTTTCCAAAGCTGAGGGAAATAATTCACTTTCTCAGCTTCCCTTGCAGATATGATCCAGTCACATCACTGAGGTATCATCAGCCAGTGTTATTGAGACCCTCAGTAAGACTTCAATTCAGAAGTGAGCAATGGAAAAAAGTCGGCACAATGAGTAAGTCATTTCAAGTGAAGGTGGTGGCAAAGACACCTGGCCTTCCAGGGCAGCAGTTGAAGAATTTCTGGTGTCCTGTCTTGGGTGCCTTGGGCTACGTAGGTGGGGTCTTTGCTGGGTAGTTTCTCAATTTCGTTTGGGCATTGTTCCTGACTCAGTAGTCTTCAAGCCTGACCTGACCCTTCGGTAATCTTGGACAATGTATATGCATTCTTTAAGAATCCTTTTGTGTCTGTTTGCATCTAAGAACTATGAATGATAAAACAAACAAGAAAAATTATGTGTGAAATGAGATATACAGTAAAACAGAGTGGTATTGTAGTTTTTTTTTTGAAGCATATAAACATATGTCAAAAGTAATCCAAGAAAACAGGTCTCTGACAAAAAGTTTAACCAAAAATAAGAGGACAATAGACAGGTAAGTTTACATTAACTGTAGTCAAGGAAAGGAAGGGAAACATGTAGCTTCCCATTCTAGAATAATATGAAAATGGAAAGAACTGGGAGAACCGGTCGAATTTGGTTGTGGAGTAAAATGCTTTTATAAATATGTTTTCATCTAAGCCTGAATATTTGAGAACTCTTTGGGGATTGAGTGTGTTCTCCCTTTAGTTTTTGTCAGGTAAATGTTTGTAGTAAATTATGTAATTGATTATTGAAATTCCTTTATTTTTTTCTCCCAGCTACTTGGCACAACATGGAAGAATCCATGCTTTGAGAAAAGGTATATGCTCGCTCTCCTGTTACCATGAATGAGTTGGGCTGAATTAAAGCAGCCAAGGAAATATGTTGCTTTGGTTGGAACTCCAGTTCCTACTATTTTCTAGGAAGGCTTAGCTAACTTGTAAAGGGAAAGAGAAAGATGAGAAAGATTAGGTAGTGGAATATAATAGGGGGATATGTTAGGTAGAGTGTGGGGATGGATGTAAGTATAAGGAAAATAAATTTAGTTTAGTTTTGAATATGTTGGGATTTCAAGTGCAGTGTGGTAATAAGGTATCATTGGGAATAGGAAACTGAAGCTTGGGTGGAAATTTATTCCTACAGACAGATGAGAATCATTCGCTAGAGATGATAATTGAAGCCAGGAGAACTGAATCTATTTCCAAAGAAAGAAAGTAGAGAGTCAGAAGAGAGAACCTGGTACTGAGCTTGGGAGAAAACCCTATTAAGTGGTGCTGGAAGAAGAATAGCCAAGGAAGAGAATGGAATAATCAGATCAGTGAGAAGAGAAGCAGAATGGTGTTTCCATGGAAATCAAGGCAAGTTTAGGAGATACTTTAAAACAGCCCAATGGTACAAAAGGGTGAGATCTCCAAGCACTGTGCTTTGTATATACTAACCCATTTATTTAATAACCTATGGGAGAGGCTAAATAATTGTATGTTGGATTTATAAATAAATAGTCCAGGAATGTAAGAATTGGGAAAATAGAGTAGTTATCTTTTAAATATTTAGTAGCTTGGGACAAGGCAGACGTAGATTTTAAGCATTTAAGAATGAGAATGTGGGCTTAGAGGCAGCTGATCTATTACCAGAAAATGTAATATATAAAATAAGATACTTATCATAGTGGCAGCAGAATCTAATGAAAGTATTTTGTAAATTGGAATAGACCTTTGTGTGACTAAGGGTACGAAGAAGGAGATGGTAGAAAGAAAGGAATTAAAAATATTGTAGAGGAAGTATTCAATGAAGGAAATGCATGTATTTAAAGTCCCCTTATATGGGAAACTTAGAACAGAATTTACAGATGTATCTCTTTTGATATAATGCCATAAAAACAATTCAGCTGTAGTGTACTTCAAGTCGCAGTACAGTGTAGAATCTCAGACCACAGGCTTTGAAACTCCACCAGTCCTCATTCTCCTCATTTTACGGAACAGATCCCAGAACCGTTCCATCTTAAAAACTGGTATAGATTCAAGTGGCAAGAATGGGGATTAGCCCAAGGTCACTTTCTCTTTGGTTTATCAATAAACTGAGCAATTAAACATATGTACATAAAATCAAGGCACAATGAGTAGATATAACTTCTTGATGTTCCCTTTGGATCAGTTGAGATGCAAGCTAAGCTGCTACAGCAAAGTGGACCTAATCTATAGTGTTTTAAGAGTGATAGAAGTTTCTCTCTCATGGAAAAGTATAAGGATGAATGGTACAGGGCTGCACGGTTGCTCTGTCGCTCAAGGTTTCTCTACTTGTCATCATTTCACAGCCAGTGATGGGGACAAAGAAAATTAATTCAAGCCAACCATCTGTACCGATGTGACTCAAAAGTTGTAGAAATCCCTTCTATTCACCTCCTAGAGGCCTAAATTTAGTCATATGACCACACTTAGCTACAAAAGAGGCTAGGAAATACTGTTGGTAGCTGGGTATTCATTGCCGTTACTGCATTTTATGTATTTATTTTTTTAATAAGTTCTTTTCTTTTCTCTTTATTTTATTTTATATTTTTATCAACTTTAGAGAGAGAAAGGGGAAGGAAGAGAGAGAAAGAGAGAGAGAAACATCAATTTGATGTTCCACACATTTATGCATTCATTGGTTGATTCTTGTATGTACCCTGACCGGGGATCGAACCCCGAACCTTGGAATGACACTCTAACCAACTGAGCTACCTTGCCAGGGCCTGCTGTTACTGCATTTTAAATTCTTCTGAGTCTTGGATAAACATTCTCCGCATAGCATCAGTTAGGTGTTTCAGATGGGAGAACTGAGGCAATGAAACAGACAAGCAAAATGAATACTTAATGAAACATCACAACATATTGAATAAATATGAGAGAGATTAAATACAAATTTACAGAGGCATCTATTTAAAATGACAATTCTATTTGGGTGCCTGTTGGAGTTTCTACCATGTGGCATTTTCAGCCAATGTCTATGTGTTGTCTCTGGGCAATTAAAATTATTCAGCATCAAAATCTTAGCTCTGGGACTAGAAAAAAGAATCTAAGAAGCATTTGCTGATAGTCTGATTCAGAACAAGTGCTTTTCCCTTTGGTCTATTCATGCATATTTCAATCGGCATTAATGTAAAGTACCTCGTGGGCTCCCTTCGACATGAAATCCTTGTTCTCAACTTGGCAGCGATCCTGGCGCTAGGTTCTAAATGGTCATTCTGGGATGGTAAATCAGCTGTCCTCAGCTGATGGGTCTAACAATGAGGAGATTGCTGGAGGCAGGTGGTGTTGTGAGGCCTAATTCTGTTGGCATTAAGTGACAATTCATATTTGCTACAGGAGCAGTAAATTGCACTGTTTTAAAACAGGAAGTCTGAGTTAAAAGCTGTGTAAAACCATTATACTGCAGCCAGCTCTCCAGGCTTTTCTAATTAGGTCATTTGGAAAAAGATGACCTTTTAGTTTCTGTGCCTCTTTGCTGGGGACACATGTTTCTAATTATCATTTGTATTTTACTTTGCCAAAGCTGTTGACAAGCTGAGCTTTTTTGGTGTGTGTGTGCATGAGCGCGTGTGTGTGTGTGTCCATGTGCGCTCCATGAAGTTAATAACATTTCTGTCTTCTGCATTGGGCAAACAGAAGATGGAAAGAATGTGTAGAGTAATTTTAATGTCAGAGCAACCAAAAATCATATGGATTTGAGTGAAGAACACATTTCTGATGTCCCCAGTGTTTTAAGGCAACTTGACTGTAACTCTGTCTGAAGTCACTGTGTCAATATTTCTTCTGTTTTGGGCTGACCAGTATGAACACACTGTAAAATACAAGGGAGAAATGAACTTTGGTCCACATTGTTACTGGAAACATAACTACTGGTCATGTTTGAAATTTTGTGTATGGACCAAGACCAGAAATCTCATGATTATCTTTTAAGGCTCACTTGTCCTTCTGTATGCTGTTTTTGGAATGTTTACAAATGCAAACAAATACCATCCTCTAATGACCACGTCTTCCAAAAGAAGTTCTGAATAAAGGGACAACATGCTTATCTATGCTTCAAAAAAATATTCTATGTTTTAGGAGGTAGCCCAAGAAAGGAGGTATTCCCTAAGGCTGGCTTTTCCGCTGACTTCCTTTTCTCTTTGCAGAAAGTTTCTCAATGTGCTATCAGGTTCTTCATCTGAAATCATAAAATCACAGAGCTGGCAAGACTTTGAGAAGTCTTCTAGCTCACAGTCTGCCTTGAGGCCTTTCTTAAACTCTCCTGGAATATAACGGTCTCTTCTGTACTAAATCTCTCACGGGGGGACTTGACAAGGAAGAATGGTACTATCTAAATGTTTAATATATAAATTACTCTGGCAGTTTGAGGAAAATGTATGGAAGATGATTTGAAGTTTATTATGAAATTGCTAATAATTTATTCGATTCAATTTTCTCTGAGAAGTTCTATAGTGTGTAATGATGGGTCTCTAATGGAGCAGTTTCAAGTTTGCAAAGGGAGCTGGCAGTCATTGTAGGACAGGGGTTGGTGACCTGCTGAGGTGCCCTGGGCTGGAGTTCTGAGCAGCGAGCCCGGCCATTTCCAGGTGAAGGTATCATATAGGTGAAGGGGTCTCTTGATCTGGGCACTCTCTCCAGTCTGCTACTTTCTTCTATTGCTCTGGTGATCCTAGGAGATTTGACTTTCCTTTTCTTTAACTCTCAATTGGCAGCTATTTACTATTTAGATGTTTATCAATAATTAAAACATGAATTGCAAATGGTTAAAAGGAGGCATTTGAATGGATGGTAGGGTTGAATGTTGGTGTCCCGCAGGCACTCTTACTAGTCAAATAGCTGGTTATGGTCATATTTGAGAGATGGTCATGAGAATGGATCTAGCAGACTGTAATTGGCCAAATTTCCTCAGCTGTTGTATTCTGAAATATTGCCAGGTTTGCACTAGAAGACCACACTACCCAGCCAGCAACTGAGCCAGGCAGGGATACTAAGGCAGATTCATTCCTGGCAGACACACGACAAATCTGACAGCAGCTTTGGCTAGTGGACTTCCCCACGGCCTTGAGGAACTTCCCTTAGGCTGCTGAGTAGTCTAGGAGGCTTCTTCCCCTCTTTGCCTCATGCAGGGGTTGGCTTGCATGTGGATCTCACCACTCTCCCAGTCTCCCCTGGCTCTCTCCCACGATTACTTGTACTTGCCATAGTAAAACCCTCAGATGGGTAATCCTTATGCCCTAAACACAACAGACACTAGACTTCGGTGCTTTACAAAACTTCTTTTGAGGGCTTGGGGGTATTTATAAGAGAATAACCATGTGAAAAAGGAAAATTTACCTCTGCTTCAAATCTCGCCAATTCTAAATGCCATCTGCCATGTACATCACAGGGAGCATCCTTCTGACTAGTTCTTCTTACTCCCTTGCCTATTGTGACATTGTTGGGGTCATTTTATCTCCCTTACAAGGGAATCCCCTCAAATCATTCCTTCGTGGAATTCTGGACCATTTGTTCTCATCTCCTTCCTCATTTCTCACCGTAGCCAAGGAACTTAAGTGGAAGTTAACACCATACTGGTTTCTCCAGAGATGCTGTTTGCAAAGCCATCTTGCGGCCTTAGATTCTGAAATTCCCTATTTCAGAGTATGACTTTGACTTTGGCCATTAAAAGTAATTTTCCGCAAACATGAAGCACTCTGTCCCTAAAACTGTATATTGTATATTGCTTTCACCCTCAGAACAGGGTTTCTTATAGTTGACGCTACTGACAGTTTGGATCTAATAATGCTTTGTTGTGGGAGATTGTCCTGTGCGTTGTAGGAAGGTTAGCAGCATGCCAGTAGCGCCACTACCCCAGTCATGGTAACTCAACATGCCTCCAGGTATCGCCAAATGCCCCCTGGGAGACAGAATCACCCCTGTTGAGAACTGCTGCCCTTGAACAATAGGCACAAGCAACAGGCACAATTTTTCAAATAATTTTTTTACATCTATCTGAATGACCACCTGCACTGCACACTAACTGTAATGTTAAGCTAAAAAAAGTAAGGTCCAAGAAAGACCGTGTGCATGTGTCGTGTGTGTGTGTGTAGCAGTTTACCTCTAATATGCTAATATGCTGGGAAGAAAACTGATTCATCATCTGCACAATATTATTGACTAATGCAGAACAAACACTGAAAATTCCACAGTCTACTAAATGCACCACACAACCAACACATTAAAATATGTATAGAAGTATATTTTGTCTTTCAAAGGTAATAGAAATCTACTTTTATCTCACTTCTGTTTACAGTGAGAAACTTGCTTGTATGATATAGGTGCACGCATTTTCAAAATCTCATCTCCTGGATGTGTGAAGGATGCCTGCGCTCTGCGGCCATCCTTGTGATGTATGCTGTTCCTGGAGGTGGACTATACCTGAGGGAATGAGGCAGAGTCTGCTGCTGAAAGTGGCTGGATGTCGAGTTCCTTTCATTATGACGCATCACTACTGTCTGCTGTGTTGCAAAATTCCCACCACTTGGTTTTGGCTGATGCTTCAGCCCTGCTGGTGAAGTAGCCTGTTCGCTAGAGTGGCTCACTGGGGTCATCTGAGTTTTGGCTTTCAATTTTGTTCAACTCCAAATGGCAAATAATTTTGGGGGTGGCTATTGTGATAACTGGGTAGAGGTGAAGCTCTGTCTACCTCCTTGGGTCTTTGTATATTAGACCTGGAACATTTCTGAAAGTGGATGATCTAAGAATTGGACAAGACATGAAGTTTTTATTTGCTATGTAGGCTTTTCCTGATGTATTTCACTCTTTGATTTATATCAAATATTTTTTCCCTTCCATGATCTTTTTTTTAGAAAAGTTTCATTTTAATTTCTATTTTTCAATTACAGTTTATTTTCCATATTGTATTGGTTTCAGGTATACAGCCTAATGGCTAGACAATCATGTACTTTACATAATGTTCCCACCCCACCTCGATATTTCCAATACCAAACTGGCACCATACATAGTTATCACAATATTATGGACTATATTCTCTGTGCTGTACTTTATGTCTCTGTGGTTATTTTGTAGCTACCAATTTGCACATCTTAATCCCTTCGCTTCTTTCTTCCGGTCCTCCAACCCTTCTCCCCTCTGGCAACCACCAGCCTGTTCTCTGTATCTAAGTCTGTTTCAGTTTTGTTTGTTTGTTTTGTTCTTTAGATTCCACATATAAGTAAAATCATACAGTATTTGTCTTTCTCTGACTGACTTATTTCACTGAGCATAATATCCTCTAGGTCTGTCCATGCTGTCACAAATGGTAAGATTTCAGCCTTTTTTATGGCTGAATATTATTTTATGGTTGAATATTGTATATATGTACCCAAGTGTCCATCAACAGGCCAGTGGATACCCATCTTCCAAACCCAGGCTTCCAAAATTCTTTGATGCTTCCTATTTTATCTTAAAAATTTATGGATACCCACTGGCTTATTGATGTGCACTAGGGTTGCTTCCATATCTTGTCTATTGTAAATAATGCTGCAGTGAACATAGGGGTGCATGTATTCTTTTAAATTAGGGTTTTGGGTTTCTTCAGATATATCTTCAGAAGTGGAATCACTGGGTCCTCTCAGTGATCTTTTGTTGAAATCATATGCAATGAAGCAATTACATGATGATATTAAGCAAAAATAAGACTAAATATCAAAATGAATGGTAAGCACAGCAATTGGTGTCTGAATTTACAGAATTGGATTATTGTGGAGGGTAAATTTAATATAGAAAGTGCTCCAGGAGGCTTTGGAACTTGGATAAGGCTTTGAAGTTTGGACAGGGCATAGACGGGCAGAGAGAAGAGTTTTTGTAATACATACACTGGGTGTGTGCATGTGTTAAAATAGCATGAGTGAAAGCTTGAAAATAGAATCAAATGCTGCTGGGGGGTGGTCCTTACAGAGAAGATTTTGGCAGGGAGGAGTAGAGGACAAATTTGGACAGGTAGGATGGGGACCATCCTTTGGTATTTAGCTTGGGAGTTTTTGGAATTTCTTACAGGCTTTCCTTCTGCAGCCACAATGACAGTAGAATAACTGAAATCTGACTTGGGGTGGTACTCATTGTTTTAAAAACCAGTTTCATCTAAAGAGCATCACAGGAAAATTTTGTTTTACTGAGAAAGACTACATGGAAACAAAAGTTGATTTGTTAAGGATTTGCTCTCTAAAAATGAGCGGGGACATGGGCAAAAGCATAAGAAATTCCTCTTTTGTGAGTGATATGCATTAAAAACAACAACACGTGAGCAAGAACCCAGGTCAATGCTTGTGGACCTTGGAGAGCATGGCTCAGAGCATCTTATAATGCCAAATATTCAATAATGTCTGTAGTAGAAATTGGTCCCACTTACAAGAGGTAGAACTTGAGTATTGACATTTATAAGCTCTTGATCTTAAATTGTCAAGGCTGATTTTATAGACACAGTGGATGTTGGCTAGCTTGTTTCTAGAGTTTTAGATCAAGTTATCTTAAATATGTATTATTAGCACTGAAAGACGGGGTGTGATGGTGGGTTATGATTTTTAGTCTTTTTCTTTATTTCCTTATTTTAAAAAGTCTGTTGCTTTGAATTTTTCCACTTGAGAATTTGGGTTCATAAAGTGACAAAAGAGTTTGAAAAAAACACTAAGCTCTAACTTAAAAAAAGAAAACATAAATGTTACTTCCAAACCTTACCTAAGATAATGCTTCAAGAATGATCTGATACTAAGCTGACTGCAGGTTATTTATTTAAGCACTGCCTTGTTCCAAAAACAGCTATTAAAAGAGGTTGTTTAGCACTGGGGAACCTTCTTTGAGGCACGTTTTTTTTTCAATAGCTCATTATATTTAATGACTTCACAGTGGAGACAATAATTTAGATTGTAAAGGTCAAAAGCTGGAAAATTTTGGAGGCATATGGGGGGTGAGGCAATTTTTTGTCTATTTTTTATATTTCCACCTAGGTAAGGTGAAGAGTTGGGAAAGAAAGGGAAACAGAACATTAGATATCTCTATGAACAAGTGAAGGTTTGTGAGTGGAGTTGATCTGCCTCACTGCCACAAACTGAGGAATCATTCCAAGTGAATGCCAAAGACAAGATGCCTTCTTGCATGAGGCTCTCTCTCTTCCCTTGTGCTGTTGAGAACACTAGGAAAATCATTATCCTACAAACTCAAGGTGTGGCAGAAAGAGTTCTGGAACTGGAGTCAGCCAACCTGGATTGCATTCAGTAGCTGGGGACACTGGATGGGTCATGGAGATTCTCTGCACCACTGTTTCCTCTTCTGTTCATTGATGCTGCTCCTCTCAAGGTCCCTTTTCTGCTCTAATTCCTTGTTTCATCTTCTAAACCTAGGCTTCCAAAATTCTTTAATGCTTCCTATTTTATCTCAAAAATTTATGACAGTTTGCACCCATCTGTGTACATTTGTCCTTATAAAAATGTTTTATTTTTTTCCTCAAGAGACTCACTTTATGTTTTCCAGCTTTATTGAAATATAACTGACATGTAACATTGTGTAAGTTTAAGGTGTATGATGTATTGATTTGATGCGCTTATATATTGCAAAATAATTACCACCATAATACTAGTTAACACCTCTATCCTGTGGTATAATTACCATTTCTTTTTTGTAGTGAGAACATTTAAGATTTACTTGCTTCGCAACCTTCAAGTATAAAATTAACATTTAAGATTAACGAATCCAGTGGTTGCTGTGACACTATGCGCCTCTCTCATCCTGCAGCTTCTACAATCCCTTGGCATATAACACTGTAGCCCCAAAGGTACTTTAGTTTGAGGGCAGGGGATTAAACATTGTGAGCTTTTCCCTGCTCTTATCAACCAGAATAGGGTAGGCTATATTGTATTAAGGCATAATGCCAAGATTTCAGTGGCTTAAAATAATAAAGGCTTATTTCTTGCTCATGGCAAATAGCCCCCACTGGTCAGCTGAGGAGCTCTGATCATTCTCACTCAGGGCCCAGACAGAGGGAGGCTCCATCTCTGTGTTTCATGACCCACGATGGGAAAGGCTCTCCTATCACCCACATTTCATTGGCCAGAACAAGTCACAAGCCCATCCCTAACTGCAAAGACGAATGAAGGAATGCCATTCTTCATCGTTCCAGAAGGCAGAGAGCAGAAAGATTTGGCGAACAGGACTGGTGCTTACCACGTTAGCTACAATCCAGGATGGGGCAGAAAAAGGTGCCTAAGAGACAAGGGCAGTTTGTCGCCTAGTTATCACCAGAGGATTACGAGCTGCCCCGCGTCTCTTCGTAAAATGAACTCACACAGTGAGCTCACGACTAATTTGTGTTTCCCCTTACTATTCACAAGCTGCTTCACGCTGTCTTGCTCCGAAGAGTATATGAGATCTCGAAGACTATAATCACATGCTGGCCCTGCTTCCCTGAGGCTGCTTCTAGAGACTGCCTCGATTGGAGTTCTGGGGTTTTTATTTTTTTTTACTTTTTTATTTTTATTTTAATCCTCACCTGAGGATATGTGTTCCATGGCTTTTCAGAGAGAGAGCGGAAGGGAGACAGAGAGAGAGAGGAGCACCAATGTGAGAGAGACACATCGATTAGTTGCCTCTGGCCCCGGGCCGGGGATCAAGCCTGCAACTAAAGCCCGTGCGTTGGCCAAAAGCGAACCCCAGGACCCTTCAGTCCGCAGGCCGATGCTCTAGCCACTGAGCCAGAATGGCTAGGGCTGGAGTTTTGGGGTTTTTAGATCCCTTAGGTCATGCGTGAGGGTTTGCTGCATGGCTTTCTCTGCAGCTGGTAGGCATAGCCACTGACTCTGGATTTTACTAGTGTAAAAGGGCCACCTTACCTCCAAGTTCTTAAAGAGTACCTCATTATTAAAAGGATAATACATTCCCCTCCTTTAAATACTAATGTTTTGCTCTATATACAAGGAGGGAGGACACATCACCTTGGAGGTTGGCTCTCGCCAGTCAACCGAGGGTCCTTTTCAGTTGCCTTGGGTCTCTGACTTCTGGTTGGGTCAAAGTGAAGTGCTATCCAATTTTGAACTTCTTTCTTCCACCTACAGAATGTCTGTTGACCACCAGGAAATATTTTCTGAACATATCCTTTGTAACATGCTATCAGGCATTACAGAAAATTTGAGGTAAACTGAGCTACTTCTTTTTTTTTTTAGACTCCTAGGATATTAAAAAATTAAGTAATGCCAAGAAAGGATCATAGAAACTGTGAAGAATTTTAAATTTGGGGGGTGAAATGCTTCTTTTTAAAACTCTTGCCAGTACAGCTATGGAAATCTAGGTATAATCTTATTTGGATATATCATCAAAAATCTAAATTTGGCTCTTGTTTTTAACATGAGAATTATGCCAAATGGTTCTCTTGGATCCCCCATTCCCAATATCCCCATGATAGGTTCTGAGAGTAGGTGTAAGACATTCCCTCTGCCCTTGAGAATCAAAATCAATTTGAGAAGTCAGTATTAAAAATATAATACAGAGACTAATGCAAGTGGGTATCTAATACAAGTACTTAGTTTTCAGCAGATACTATATGTATTTTTAAGAGTCCAGAGAATGGAGGGATCATCGTGTGTGTATAGACTAGTCAGGAGTGGTTTCACGGAAGAGTTGGGATAAAGGATAAAAGGTTTATAGGAGCAACAACAACAACGCAACAACAACAAAAAGATACTGACTTCCTCCTATAAGTTTACATTCAAATAAAACTGACTCTCCTGTGCCAGTTTCATTTGTTGGTCCACCCTTAGCCAGAAACTCCCTGGATCTGGGCTCTTCTGAAATCCTGTATAATTTAAGCCCTGTGTTGCTGTCCCTTTGAAGTAGGATAATATGCGAACCAACAGCCACTAGGGATGCAGACTTGAGAGCAAACAACGGACTCTGCTCACTCTTCTCTTTGAGTCCAGGAGGGAGCTAATAACTTTCTTTCCTGGGCATGCAAAACCTAGCAGGAGATGAGCAGTATGGTTGGCAGAATTGACGCAGGGAAGCCTTCTGGAGGGCCTTCTGAAGCTCTCGTGTCTTTGATGAGAGTCAGGATACCTCATGTGGAGCTATCCCAAGCGTGGTGGGACCAGATCCACAAAACATTCTCCCTGTAGTGAGGCTGTGAGCATCCCCTACGTCTTCCCTTTTGGACAGCAGGAGCCAGGGGAGCACACCCCATGGAGCCACCAAGTCTGCAAGAGCAGGGGAGACCACTTACCACCCATTGAATCCTGCTCCCGCTGTGGTGCTGACTGGAGGCAGGCTCATCAGACTGAATTTTCTTCCCTTCTAAGAGGATTCTTTTTTTCTTCTTCTCAAAACTAGAGTTAGAATTTTTGTTTGAAAATGAATTCTTAGACTCTGGTTTTAGTTAGAAATTTCCATAGGGAACAATAGAACTATAGTGCATTTCTAATTGAAAACTTTGCATTGCTGATGAAGTCTTGAATATAACAAGACTAGGCAACCCAAACATCTGTTACTTTCAATCTTTTCTCCCTCAACTTGCAGCAAACTTGTGGCACTACTCTTAGAATGTGGGTACTGTCTCTGATCAGTATTGGTGGGGCTGGAATGCACACAAAAATATAGATAAGATTCTCTGCTCAGAGTTTGTAATGTGTTGCAGATTGTACTGTGGGTTTCTGAAACAACGAAAAATTGTGGTGGGTTTTAGAGCAGTTTAGAACAGCCTGGCTGCCTGACACAGGGTATTTAAATTAATGTTAGTCACAACATAAAGCTCAAGTTTAAAATTTGTGTCTCTCTCCGATTACCACACATCAAACTACTTGACATGGAGACAAAATTGCATTTCTCTGGGGGGAAATGCAATGCTATTTTGATGATCAAATGTGCTGGAAACAAAGGTCCTTGTTGGCCATATTGGGTGTGGTGTCAGGAAGTTTCAGTCAACTTGGCTGTGGACCAGCCGTGGTGGTCGAGCAGGGTGGCTGTTGCTATTAGCAGCCTCTGATGGGGAAGGTGGGGTCTGGGCCTGGTGGAGGCGAGGGCCAAAGGCCTGGCACTTACTGAGCTGGGGCATGGCATGCACTAGCTGCCTGGGCCATGGCTACTGAGTCCCGGAGGACTGGCAGCTCACCCTGCATAGGCTCAGAAAGCTGTAGAGACACAGCTTACCTCTGTTGTCGGTAAAGGATACACATCCTGGAAGAAAATCCCTGTAGGCCATTATTATTATTATTATTATTATCATTATTACTTTCTGGCAGGGACATCTTAAAATTAATATGACATTGAGATGCTTACTATTTAATAAAAGTGCTATTGCACTGTCACCTTTCAAGAAGTTATCACCTTGCTCAATACATTAAAGGCCATTTTCTCCCTCCTCTAATATTTGCCCTTACACAGCTGTGTCGGGCAGCCTGCAGCTGCAGCCTGGCGGGGACGCGGTGGTGCTGGGGGAGGCTGCAGGAGAGGAAGGATGCACCTCTGACCTCCTGCATCTCATAGCTGTGTCTACGAAACAAATTGACAATAGGCAGATTAATAAGAAAACTAGACAAATTTATTAATTTTAAATATTATGTGCAAGGGGGATCACAGAGGAAAAAAGTAAACACCTCCCCGAATGGTGAGATCTGAGAGCTCATATACCATCTTAATAGGAAAAGGGGAGGGAGAATGTAGAAAACTTCAGGGGAAGTAAGTGGTTTTTAGGAAAGACGAATGGGACTGTAGAAAAATAGATGGGAGGTACAGTTTGTGAGTTTGTCTGGGTGTGGTATGGACTTCTAGTTTTCTCTCCTGTGGTAAGTCAGTCTCCCCTGGTTGATGAAATTCCTGGGAAAGGGATTTATTACAATTCAGTTTCTTTTGGAAGATCTTTCTGTAGGCAGATAAGGGGAGTTCAGAGAAAGCCTCTCTCGGCTCTTGCTGTATTTCAAGGGCTTCAGCTCAAAATAGCCAGTATACCAAAGAGGCATATTTTGGGGTGGCAAGTCCTAGACTTTTTTAGCACCCAAAGGGTAGTCTTATCTGTCCATCTGCAATGAGGTCCTGAGTGGGAATGAAGGCTGCCAGGTGAGCAGGATGACCTGGCACTGTATTTAAAGGACAGGATATAGAGAGATCTTGGTGTTTGAAATCAGATGCTCCAGGGAAAGTTGAAGTTAAGGGTGGTAAAGCAATTGCTTTCAAGCCTGCGTGCCCAGCTGGAAGCTTTTCTAGACTGACCAGGTTCCCTTATTTTCAGTGCTCTGACCCTGGAGAAACCTTTCCGTCTTAAGTAGTCAGGTCTGCTTGGTCCTCCAGCTTCACAGTGGGCTCTGTTTGTTTTTTTTGTTTGTTTGTTTGTTTTTTACAGTGGGCCATTTCCTCTTGTTAAGGGGAGTGTTGATCTCACTGAGGCAACAATGGAAGGAATGTTCTGATTTTCTTTTTCCCCCTTGCATTCTATGTATCATTCTTGCCACTGTAAAAAATAAACTGTTTTTTCTTGATTCCTAGGGCCAAGAGTTTTTTCCTACTTCTCTTATCAAATGATAAACTTCTAATATATGCACATATTTCTAACCAGAATAAAAAACTAATCTCTATTAGTTTGGAGATCTAGGGCCTGACTTTTGTAATGACTAAGTTGTTTTCATCTCTGCAGAAATGACTGCTTAGTATTCTACCGTGTGGGACTTTCCTCCATTGTGTTCTTATGACGACTGCGTCCACTTGCTAACTGGAACAACGTGACGGCCAGCGAGACTCAGGCTTGCTGTGCTGGTATCAGAGCAGTCCTACCTCGTGTCGATGTGAACTGTTTCCCAAATGACCAGCGTCTCATATCTAGTACACTATTTTGGCACCTTGTTTCATGAATATGAAAGACAATTGAAATATGGCTTTGCAAGAGATTAAGGAGAGAAGTGAAAGGCCAGCCCAACTTTCTTACTTTTAGAAGTGAAAATAGTGGTTTGGTCCCATTGTTAATTGCAACGCAAACAACCACAAATTTAAGCAGTCTTTGAGGCAACTTCAGAAATATTTTAAAATAATTTCATTTCAAAATGTTGAATTGAAAGGTGTAGAGAAGAAGTCCTCACCTTAGTAACACTATGTATCTTTTCTCCCATCTCCTCCATGTCCTCTACCAAGAGCAGGTGTCCCTCCATCTCTTCATCTTTACCCGCCAATGACATTTTCTGCACTCCAGAAGGATACCTTTGAGGTAATTCTGTTCTTACTTCCATTACCATTATAACTTTAACAACATTTATAGCATGTGTGTGTTAACCTGCTCCAGAGGGTAATTTCTGGTGCCCTCGCCTACATATTTCCTCTTTGCCCTTAGGACTTTCTCCTGGCATTGCTCTCACAGATATGTTCACACACACACACACAGTTACCCTTGAACAATGTAAGGGTTAGGGGTTTTGACTCCCATGCAGTCAAAAATCTGTGTATAACATTTGACTCCCCCAAATCTTAGTTGTCCCTTGGTATCCACAGGTGATTGGTTCCAGGGACCCCACAGGTACCAATATCCAAGGATGCTCAAGTCCCCTGTTTAGATCAATGCATACAGTCAGCCCTCTGTATCTGTGGACTCCCAGCCATGGATTGGAAATAGTGTAGGCTATTTATTGAAAAAAATCTGTGTATAAGTGGACCTGCACAGTTCAAAACCATGTTGTTTAAGGGTCAGTATATATACATGTTCATGCATGTAATTAATACACAAACTAATGTACATGGCACTCAATAAAATTTCGTTGAACCAATTAATAAACATAAACATACACTATAGAGAGTGTGTATACCCCCCCACACAGAGGGGGTGGTTTGTTTTGTCTGTGCTGTGTCGACGCAGGCACTAAGAGGAGTTCTCCTCTTTCCTAAAGTTTTATTGTGTAGCTTCAGAGGTTTTCCTTTCTGGATAATTCCTTTTTAAAATGTTTAAAGAAAATTGCACGCAATTTTGACTTACCTGCAGGTGGAAAAAGAATAATTTTTACACTTTCCAGCAATTTTGGATTTTTCATATGTGGCTAATTCTATGAATTTTTGAAGCAAACACTTCAAAATTTCCTATTCTTTAGGTTAAAATGGTTGAAAGTGTTACTATAATGTTTGTGGTTTATGTTTTATAATAATTACTATATATACACATTTTTTTATATTTATATAATCAACATTTCTATGATTTTCTAGTTGATTAGTTACTTACCTTATCAGTGCATTTAAAAATCTCTGAAATTTACTTGTATCTTAGTCACAAAGGGAATATTCTTTTTTGTTTTGAATCTCTGGAAAATCCACTTATTTGCTTGTAGTACTGAAAAATTTTTATTTTATTTTTTGTAAAGTAGGCATTTATTTTAAGTTGAAAAATAAAGCATACTTTGTTTCCAAAATTCTACTTTTTAATATCATTTTCAACTATGTGCAATGGGGACTGGGTCACTGTCCTCCTCACCCTATCCACTTTAACCCAGAGTGCTTAGGATTTAGGTGGCATTGGTCCTTTACACATGTAGGTGACAGCATGTCATGATAGTTTGTGATACTGTAAAGCCCTATGAAAGGGGTAAGAAGGTATCTTTCTTTGAAAGTGAAATGTCTTCTACTAACTGGTAAATGGAAGCCTTTTTTTGTTTATCCAGTCATCATCTGTCAGTGGATATTTAGGACACACACACACACACAGAGGAATATTTTTCATCCTTAATAAAGAAGGAAATCCTGCCATTTGTGACAGTATGGATTAACCTGGAGAACACTAGTCCAAGTGAAATAAGCCAGACACAGAAAGACATATATATTCCATAATCTCATTCATATGTGGAATCTAAAAGTAAAACTCATAGAAACAGAGCAGAACTGTGGCTACTAGGGGCTGGAGGGTGGAGGAAATGGGGAGATTTGGTCAAAGGGCACTAATTTTCAGATATGAGATGAATAAGTTCTGGAAATGTAATGTACAGCGTAATGACTATAGTTAATAATATTGTACTGTATACTTGAAACTTGCTGAAAGAGTAGATCTTAAGTGTTTTCAACACACACAAGAGAAGGAAAAAAGTAACTATATGAGACAATGGATATTTAATTAGCTTCATTAATCATTTCAAATGTAATCACTTCAAAATGAATACGTATATGAAAACATCACATTTGTACACCTTAAATTCATACATTTTTATTTGTCAATAAAACCGAGCAAAAAGAAAGATGAGGTTAGAGATCAGTTCTTGGAATTGATCGATGATCAATGATGTCTCAGATATTTTTTTTCTTCTTCTTCAGTTTCAGTTAGGATAGCTGGTAGTACTTTGGAAGCAAATCTGGATGTGTATACTTTTCACTAAAAGGTGGACATTACTAAAACTATTCATTGTGGTACCTTAAGGACCCTGGAGGGGCTCCTTTGATTTAGCTCTTCCTTTGGGCAAGGGGTGAGAGGGAAACTCTTCATTTCTATTCTTGCTGCAGTACTTAAAATATGATTATTGGAGAAGAAATTGACCCCTTTATGGTCAAGTTCATCTTTTTGGATTTTTCTTCACTACATTTACTTCCTCTGTGATCTCTCCGAGGAACTGACAAAATGATTTACTCGTGGCTCTAAAACCTCTCTCTTCCTCAATTTGTAAGTCAATTTGTAAGTTACATCGTGCTTCCTCCCTTCCACACCATGGAGCTCTTCAAAGCAAGCATCTTTCAAAAAAGTGACAAGCAAAATACAGCTGCAGGATCAGTCACTCCCTGCTAAGCAGCTTTGCCTGCTGTTGACTGCCAGAGGTGGTGATTCATGTCAGTCACGCAAGCAACACCTTGGCATGAATGCAGTCTGCTTCAGAGTTTCTGTTTGTGGGGACACTTTTAGATAATGAGATTTTTATATATTTTCAACACCTCACACAGTGCCTGGAACATGGTAGGTAACCAGTAAATATTTCTTAATATGAATTATAAAAACATATTTTGAAAGCTTTGCTAACATGTGGTAGGTAGATTTGTTTCAGAATGGAGCACTGCAAGAATTTCCTCATCAATCCTGGATAAAATTTATTAATACTAGAATAAATAACTCTTCAAGCAGGTTGAGACTTTTAGCAAGGCTCAATTGGTTGATATAAACTTATATTTTTAAGCCTTCAAACTAAGAAGAGGTTAAGCCTAACGTTTACTTATTAAGATAATTTCCTAATCATTCTTATAAGAACTTAATGAGTGACAAACTGATGCTGGATATAAATTTATGATTTCCCAAAATAACATTTGATTGGTTTGAGTGATGTCTTACATCAAGTAATCATAGTTAATTTTTGCTTCTGGAGAGATTTGACTTACCAGTCTATCATGTCATCAGATGTATTTCAAGAATGATTTCTTTGTCTGTTGATAGAGTTAAAGAATTCCTATGGAAATGCTTGAATCTATAACTTGTATTTTTATCAGGGCAGATGGGACAAGTTCAGAATAGTGGCAAAACAACATCTTCAACTGAAATATACTGCAAACACATAAGTAATTATTTGACTTTGAAAAATATTTTTAGTCATATAAATCAAGGGCAAAATTAGGATTTTTCTCATATGTGAGGTTATTTTTTATTATATTTATTTTGTTAATATTCAGTATCTACAATCAACACTGATGTCTGATTTTTAACTCACAAAATAATTCAGGTCTAAAATATTTTAGAGAGTAGAAAAATTTATATATATATATAATCTAGGGATAAAATTGTTACGCTTTACATTTCCAGATTCTTTTCTGAAGGATAAATTTTGAATGATTTCCTTTCAAATGTGTGTGTGTGTGTGTGTGATGAACCAATTACCCTAACAAACCAACAAAGCCCTAACAACATTAACACCATACTCACAGAAGGCACAATAAAAATTGGGAATAGAGTAATCTTTACTGTCTAGAAACAACTTGGGAAACACACAGGAATGGAGAGCTTAACCTGGGAGAAGTAAGGAATGTTCCCTGTATTACTCTAGTCTAGCACTTGCTGCCAGGGATGAAATGAGGAGCCTTGACCTGGCTGCTCTTGACCCAGATTCCAGTTTTTCCACTTGACCCTGCATAGCACAATTCTTTCTCTTACCCTTGACCTTGAGGTGTGGCAGTGAGTGCACTGCACTGGCTCTCAAACCCCACCTGCTCAGTGGAAACACCTAACACCCATAAACTAGTGCCCGTATCCTGGGCCCTCCTCCAGAGATTCTGATTTAAGGGGCCTATGTGGGGCTCAGATTTTGGAATTTTTGGAAAGCTCCTCAGGTATTTCTAAGGTGCAAATAGAGTGGAGAGTTTTACTGATCTAGTGAAGTTTGGGAGAAGGAAGGGAGCACAGTCTGTGCAGTGCTGCATTTGCTCTCATCCTTGATTCTGTTTTCTCACAGGTCCTTCAGAGCTCAGAAGACCCAATGAAGCCAACCTTAGGTGGCCCACTGATGGTGACTCATGGTTTCTGTCTCTTTCCCAAACTGGATTCTCTGTGCCCATAATCTTTCCCAGGAGGGAAACTTGAAAGAGGTCAGAACTGAAGGGTATGAATTGGCAAACCAAAATGTACATACAGCAAAATTAATCAAAGCAAACATTTAATTTGAACCAACAGTATCAGAGTAAGCAAGCATTGGTATAGGATTTAGAAAGGCTTAGATTGAAGTGCTGGTTTCACCATTATCAGCTGTGTGACTTGTACAATTTACCTACCCTCTCGAGATTGAGTTTTCCTATCTATAACATAGAAACAATATTTGGTGTACTTTCCTTATATGGTTGTCATGATGATTAAATTACAAAAGTTAAATAACATTTTATATTATTAGATGATATATATATATGTTATTACTATGAATTGAGCTGCTTTAATATGTATTTCTGTGAACACATTTCATGGTTCACTTTTTCAATAAGGGAATAATTCTGGGGAACAATGATTATAAAACTATAATTAAATCAATGTGTCATAGTCTTCAACTAATCTGCTTGGGTGGCAAGTTTATATAAAATGAAGAATGCATTTTTTATAAGCCTGATGTTTCAACTGTACATAGGATACAATCGAGTTTTGGTTTTGTTAAACAAAGTTCCATATCATTTTCTCATAATTTAAGTGTTTTTATCCCCAATGGCTATTGAGCCCATAGTAACCATTAAAAGGAAAGCAAAAACTATAGGGTCAGAAACAATTGTGATTCTGTTAGGTTGTGGAAGAAGTCTTAGTTTTGTTTTAAATTAAGTAGTAGTGTCTCAGTGAATTTGGGTTTCTATAACAAATTACCCAAAACTGGGTGGCTTAAACAACCCACATTTATTTCTCACAGTTCTAGAGACTGGGAAGCTTGAGATTGGAGTGTCAGCATGGTTGGGTTTTAGCAAGAGACTTCTTCTAGATTGTAGACTGCTGACTTGTATTCTTATGTAGTGGAAAGAGGGTGAGCTAGCTCTCTGGGCACTAATTCCAGTCATGAGGGCTCCACCTCATGACCTAATTATCTCCTAGAGGCCCTACCTCTAAATATCATCACATTGGGAGTTAGACTTCAAAATGTTAATATTGGGAGCACACAAGCAAGCAATTCATAACCTGTGGCTACCAGATGTGGAGTGAAAGCTAATGTCTACTACCACCATTTATTGAGCCAATTCTATGTGCTAGGCACCATGCTAAGTGTTTCAGATACTTCATCTTACTTAGGTTCCCATAACTTCTGTGTAAATTAGGTTCTATTATTATATCAGTTTTATGCTGAAAAATAAAGCAAAAAACTGAGGCACAGAGCCACTGTAATTTCCCCATTAAACCCAAGTCGTCTGACTCAGCTCCCTTGCTTGTAACCACTGAGCTATACTGTCTTCTATTAATCACTGTTACAAGAGTTTATTACCATGCTGATTTGGGGGGAGTTGTTGAAAGGAGCTTGGAATGGGGGAGTGGGGATGAAGGAGACCCTGCAGTTTCTTTCACAAATAATTACCTTGGCTTAGTGCATGAACCTATAATTGAACTGTAAGTCAGAGAGGACTCCACAAACTAGCTGAATAAATTGTTTTCACAGAAACTGTGAATGTCTGGTACTCAGTCACCCTGCTCCAGGTGGTGGAGCTTCAGTGCATTGGGGCTTTGGAAATATCATACATGAGCATTCTCACCAATGGTCTCCTCAAGCCATGGACCTTGGATATAACTCAGGCAGCGGACAGGAGAGGAAGAATGTGATGGATGCCACACTGCAGTAGCCTTCACTCGATTATGAGTACAGGCAACATTTCCTTGGGAATTCTCAGAGGAAAACTTTGAAACATTTTGCATTATCAAGGGGAGACATATCCCAGTAAAACACAGGTGATTTTTATGGATGTGACCTCACAGTACCTGTAGGATGAGGTGGCCTGTATAAAATAGCAACAAGAATAATAACAAATAACTTACCATGTGCTCTTCTAAATGTTTTGCATACCATTATCTCTATTGCCAGAGCAGTTCAATGAACTAGAGAGCTAGGTAATATTAACACCTCCATTTTACAGATAAGGATCTTGGAGATAAATAAGTTGCTTAAATTCACACAAGTTAATCAACGGAAAGTGAGATTAAATCACATCTTTCTGATTCCAGAACCTATATGATATATTGCCCTTTGTTTTCTTATAAAAAGGCTAGTTGGAGAGGATGTTGTACATGTTTTGATTAGAATTGCCTTGAGTATTGGAAGTGGCTGAATGTTAACCAGGCTAATCTACAAGAGCATGAATAGCAGGGTTGGATTCATTAATTAACAGGACTCAGTGGGGCTTTTTGCTTGATATTGCTCATAGCTCCTTCAACTGATCTTATGACCTGTACAAACTGCTAGTGATTTAGGAGCAACAAGTGGAATTAATTTCCTTCTAAATGCAGATTAAGTCAGAAAAGTGCTTTGGTTAAAGGGTTTTGTTTGTTTTGCACTTGAAAGGCCAGCATTGATCAGTGATTTCAAATTACAATCACAAACTTGTATTGATCTGAAATATCAAAAAAGTGGGTCTCTAATTTTGCTAGAGGACACCTCCATTTGAAATTTAGATCTGGTTAGGAATATGAACAGGTTCTACCTAATTATAAAGGAGATGAATGTTGAAATATTGAGAGCTATATATCTACAAGCACTGAGAATGATAATAGGGCAAAAGGGATTTAATGACTATTAGAATACTAAGTTATAACATAACCTAGCACACTACATCCTATTATCTATTCCCAGGATATATGGTCCTTTTTGATTTATCAGCCTCAAAACTGTCTTCTTTCATCATCAGAATCCAACCGACTCCTAGACACAGACCTGACCCAACATTTTGGCACTCAGTATGAGGTCACTTGTGCTGCTACATTATCTCTGACCTTAAGATCTAGTTATCACTTAAGTTTTTTTCTCATTCTTGTGACTTTGTCCTGCTCTGTCTTCTAACTCTGGTCTCTGAATGCTCACACTTTATTCTGTGGTAGAATCCCGGGTTGGTCCAGAACCACAGCCTTTTTTCCTGCTTAACTCAAATCTCTTCTAAAAGTACAACCTGGTGACTGGGAACCCACTCAAGGTTCTCTGTTGCTGACTATCTTCCTGTACGCACTTGTAACCATCTTTAACTCCTAGACATTAGCAGCCAAGCTGCTAGTTATTGCAGAGATTCTCAAACTTCAACTTTTATAAAAATAAAAAAGTTGAAGTTTTTAAAATTCAGAACTCGTACTACCCTACCAAGAAACTCAGATTGTTAGGCCGGGGTGGATCCTAGAAATCTGCATATTTAGCAGCTCTCTTAGGTGGGATTCTGCAGGTGGGTAGGGTACCGGACCTAGATAGAGAAACACCACTCCATTGTTTGTTGTTACATCACTGCTGGCCAACATTGGACTTCCTGCTCTACCAGAGGGGTCACTTGTCCTTAGAGTCTTATCACTTTATCCTACTTTAGTTTTCCTTCAGGCATGATCTTAGTTGTTATCTCCTTTTGCTTCTGAAGACTGTTAGGTGCCTCTCATATGTACTATAATACATCCTGCCCTTATCTGTCCTTGGCACATATATCATTGTTTGAATTTCCCTGTTCAATTCTCTGTATGAATTGCTAAAGTATAAACTCTGAGAGGAGGGTTATGTCATGTTCACTGAATCCTCAATGTCTAGCACAGTACCAAGGCACAGAGGAGGAGAACAATAGGTAGTTATTGAGTAGTCAGGTCTAAATGGTTCTAAGTCATGACTATTCCTAGTCAACCTTGTACAGCTGAGTCAACTGGACTATTTGAAGGTCTCAATTTGGATTGCTTTAGTGATGCTGGTCTAGACATGTGTCTTGGATGTGAGAGAACTGAGGTTAAGAACACAATCTAGCCCAGCCTATGTTGTTGATTGCTAGACGACGATGTCAGGACTTCCAACCCTGGTTCTCATGTAAGGTTTCACCTCAAGTAAAGGTATGAAACCGAGCTGATGTGATTTCTTAAAATTAAAAAAAAATTCTAATTTTCAGTGCAAAATAACACATTCTAGATATTTAAACAGAGAAAATGGGAGGCCTTCATTTTGATTCTGGGATGGATCTAGTGAGATGGTTGATGATAAATTTCGGAAAGCAGCAGCTTCTTAATATTGTCCCCCCTTATAATTGTAGTTAGTCTCTGATTCTATGCCAGTGAAACCTAAAATCTTAGAATCACTGCATGCTGGTCCTAGAGAAAACTCTTGAGATGATCATTTTTACAGAGGCAGAAAGTTGGGTCAAATATTTATTCAGTGTCTATGGTATGCAAGGAAACCAAACCAAACCAAACCAAACCAAAAACTTATACTGGAGATCATCAAATGTTTAGGATCACATAGCTACTTAGTTTTTACATTTCAGCTAGATCCCTGATCTCCATGACAACCCCTGCTCTGTCCAGAAATTTCCATGCTGAAATGGTATCATGGAGACCACAATACAAATCGTCTGATTCAGTCTTGCCCTGCAACCAGCTTATTTCACTTTCTACAGAGTTTTCATAATTTCTTTTTATAATGCAATATTTTCCCAAAGATCTTGTATTATTTTAATAGTTGGCCTGTTGAGTGTGTACACTTCAGGGCTAATTATCTTATTACTTATTTAAGACACATATCTGGAATTGGCAATGAGGGAACATTTAAGTGGCGCTTAAGAAGGAAATGGAGGGCAGTTGAGAATGGCCATACTTAGACAGTTATTAGTTTTTGGCTCATGTTTTATGAGCAGAGATTTTAAGTTTTTGTATATCTCCTAAAATATAATTAAACTATTGAAAACTGATTATTTCCTTTAATGGAAGAAAGCCGAGGTTGGGGTAATATAAAATGGAGGATAGTCCAAAAATATTAATATTTGATATTAGATTGCTTTTCTTCTCAATTTTTTTTTCTTCAGGAAAACTTTGTTGATCATCTTTGTGTGTCAGGCACTGTGCTGGACACTGGAGACACATTTTCGTTTAGCTGAGTGGAAGTCAATTTAGAATTTCATCTTAGATAAACTGTTAGAGGTACAATTAATTAAAAACAGTAGAGAGGCTATTTCACTTCTCCCAGATGTCTGCTCTTGGTGGGAACTTGATTTCCTTTCTCTCAAGTTGACCCTGGAGGAATCCTCCTGGATTAGCTAGTACCTTTGTATGCAAATTGCATGGAGAGACTTGGAATGTCACAGAGCTGCCATTATATAGAGTAAATATTAGCTGCTAATGTAATTCCTGAGATATAATCTAAATAAGGATTTAGATGGAATGAGTATTCCTAATACTCTAGGAAGCAGGTTCTGCTGTTCACAAACCATAGTGTCTGGTCAGGTGGTTAAAATGGATTTGTACCATTGAGGAAAAATCTCAGCATGAAAAAGTAAGTATGAAAAATGTTTAATGATGCTGAATAGAAGGTATTGGGTAGCTATCTTTCACCTGTGGAAGCTAGTATTTCTATATTGTTACAGTAAGGCACAATAATATTTCTGGTGCCGTTAGTCATTCCAGATGTGCTGTGGGTTAGTAAGTTTCCTTAAAAATGGAAGCACAGAACATCAAGTATCCATCCACAAATTAATAAATTGAACATCTGAAATGCATACTAATATCCAAAATGTAAAAGTAAAGGAAAACATAGAGGGCCTATATATTGAAGTTTAGAGTGGGAAAATAGAGACCTACAAAGTATGTCTTAAATGAAAAGATACACACACACATACATGCGGACACAGATGCATGTATAAATCGTTCCAGATGCTCAAGAAGACTGAGAGCTAGTTAAGCTTCATTCTAGTCTACCTGGTTTACCTTTTCACCAGGCATGCCCGATGATTAGGTAATGCCAATGGTGGTCTAATGTTATTTAAGGGGCATTCACCAGATCCTTCTGCTAAAGTATTATTCCTTTCATTTTATTTGTATTAAGATGTCATCTTTATAAGGTCTCTCTCAAAATATAAATAGAAGGGTGACATGTAGGGCATTCTGACTGTGTAACACAAAGGCATTTCTTGAATTAGCTCAGTGTTGCTCAGCATATAGGCAAAGACATATGGTTCTAGAAAGATGAACAAGTTTGGGTGGGGGTGAGGGATGATGGAGAAGCTCCTGTGGATGAGATGCAGCCCTAAAAGAGATAACTAAGGGTCTGGGAAGATGGGAAAGGACGGGCAGACTGGGTAGATGCTCCTCCCTGGACGGTGGCCTGACTGTCAGGAGCCAGGCTGGCAGTGCTGTCACGGCACACTCTCCCACTCGTATTAAGTGGGGCATTTAAAATTGCAAGCAAATAATTCTATACCTGCCTTATGTAGCTGCTTTGAAGATTAATGAGGTAATGCTTAAAAAGTGCTGGGGCTGAAAGGTTCGATATAAATGTTTGTGTACCTTGCCAAGAAGAGCTCTCTTTCAGAGCTGGTGCTTTTAAAATAAATATAAACACCTAGTGTTCCTGGTGCCTTCATCCTATTATTAAGAAGCTACCACATCGGTAGCTGGAGAAAATGTTGAATGTTGATATTTGATCCTTTCTGATGTTTTTCTCACAGTTTCCCTGGGACATTCTCCACAGGGATGAGCCATGTCAGGTTGGGTCAGTCATTTCATACAGATGTAAAGTCTGGAGGACAAGCATCCAATCTGGGAGCCTCAGGCAGGACTAGATTACACATTGATGCTCAAGGCCCCAGTGCTTAAGCTCCCAGCAAAGCAAACACAGACATCCATGCACACATTAGTAGATCTACCTCATTAGTAGACAGACCTCATTTCACTTTTGCATGTGTATATATTTGATGCAATTTTGAAAGCCATAAAACAATCAGTCATAGTTTGGTATTGGTTTTGCTTCTAATGATGTACTAAGGTTAGGAATAGGGGTTCTGTAGAGTACTTAGGGCATCTAAAGGTCATAATCCAGCCCTGGCCAGGAGAAAGTGCAACAGAAGAGCCATGAGTGGCCCATCTCGTGGCTGCAGGAAGAGGTCAGTGATTCCAAGTAGGGAAGATCTCCTGAGTATAATCTGTAATTTGTGTTGTGTTTTTTTTTTAATTTCCATGTCAGAGACCTATGCTTGATTTATACTTGGATGACCAAAGAGTGAAACCTCCCTCAGATCATCTACTTATAGCTTATTCTGCAGCATGGCCTGAGGGAACAGAGGTGGTGTGATTGGGAAATTGCAAAGGGAGTAGCAATTTACCAGGGAGAATATAACATGAGAAAGGCCTGGAGCATCTTCTTATGTTATTGAGCTCCATTTAGTAGAGAAGTGGAGATTAAGGGGAGGAATGAGGGTCTCCATTGTTGGAAAGCTGGGAAATAAGGTGCAGATATTATATGGGGGAAAACCAGGGCTTCTACACAGAATAGTAAAAGTTAGCAAATCTGTTTCTTCTTTTCACCTCAGGGTAGGATCTGTTTTCTTAACCCTTTGTATTTTTTTCTCCCAAATATTGGACTTTGCATTTAAAATAGAATTTCTAGAAATAATATACCAGAAAATTCTCCAGCAGGAAATTTCTGTACCTGTCTTGCCTGTGCAGAAATGTAGATAATAACTATGTTTAAATACATTACTAATGATACTATAATTCCGAGCACTTGGGTTTCAGAATGGGATGAAGTGTTTTTCAGAGAATTAGGGAAAATAGAGGGAAAGTAAACATGTTAAAGGTCTTCTAATACTGGGGTAGTTTGGAGGAGGGAAAGTGGGTCTCTGGCTCATCCAGGGGACAAACCAGAAGGCCTGAACCACCTTCCCTTTTGTTCTTGCCAGTCTGCAAGGACCTCTGCTTGCCCACAGAAGGAAACTTGACAACATTTTGGCCTATAAACACCAGCATACCAACTGTACTAAATCTCTGCCCAGCTATTTTGGGTAAGCTGGAGGAAAAATAGCAGACTGCATAGGAGGAAGCTTGGGGGCCCGCCAAGGCCATGACGTGCAGGTTTCTAAGCAAAGCTATGGATGAATCAGAAAAAGCGTGTCTGAGTCAGGCTCAGATAGATATAAAGCATCCTGTTCTTGAGTTTCTCAGCTTATATCACAAGAAGAAGAGGCAGGGATTTACAGTGACTCTCCACCTCTCAGGGGCCATCCAGCCGGCCATCAGACCATATTTTGTTGAAATTTCTTGAAACCTACAAGGGATGTTGGAGGGAGGTACTCTCTGTATTCCTTTTACTTTGCCATTTTGCCGTTAAACAACTCATATACCTTTTTCAATGAAGCCAAAGCTTCCCAGTGGAGAAATAATTAAAACCACTGGTATTTTCCTAAAGCTGTTTCATGTTTCAACAGCTCCAGCGAGTGGTTGCACAGCAGTAGCACTCATACTGCTGTTAGCTTGGAAAATAGAGACTTTGAAAAAGAATATTTTTCTTGTGTTAGGTTGTTCCTAGTTTTGACCTGATAGCTGGATGAGTGGTTTATTTTTCTTTTATCAGATGTGGATGGAATTGGTAGCAGGGTCAGCTACTGGATATTGAATAAAAGAACTCGGAAAAAAATGTCACCAAATTGCAAACCCACACATAAATAAATCTAGGGGCCTCTCTCCTTTCTTCTTCACAGGAATGATCCAGGTTACATCTGTCAAAATCTCTTAGCTTTTCAGGAAAATGGTTTTCTATCCTAAATCGCCAGGTAAATCTTGGATGCGATTTAAACAGTGGACCTTTTAAATACAAACATTTTAGGAACATGTTTCTTCTTTGTTCAGGGAACTAAGGTTCAATATGTTCAAAATTGTTGAGTAATGAGGTGGATGCCATCTTAAAATTCTTGGGGAGAAAATATTTCTCCTTCTACCCTTCTAAGTTCTTTGGCTGGCCTAATAATCAAATTAATAGAAGACATATTAATAGGACTAAAAAAACCCCTTAATTTCATATCTATGGGGGCTCCATAAGAGTATGGGAGCCCACAGGCAGTCAGGTGATTGGAGCTTATGTCCCATTCTGAACTAAGGAGAAGGGGTAGGAGTCTGGGACTTCAAAGGGGAGGAAGGCAATCCACATGGAGATGGAAAAACAAATGTTTACTGTGACATGCAGACAATGGGACACAGAGAGGACTTTGATCTCTAAGCCCTGAGGAATGCCCCCTACCACATGAAGCCCATCCTCTTCATGGTTATCTCTAGTGCTCTTCCTGGAGCTGGCCCTTTGTCTAAAATCTTTTAGGCATTTAAGGCGGAGGTAAAAAGTGCTGCCTGAGTTTTTCGGGCCTCAATTATCTTCACTTCAAAATAATCTGTGTGCCAGGGTAGCACATTTTAGGAAGACTTGTTCTGAACCCCTACAAAAATTACACAACTATCATGTTAAAGTATGAAAGTTTCAATAAATAAGGCCCTATTTTTAAGAGCAATTCTATTAGTCAGCTTGGGCAGCCATAACAACTACCATAGATAGGGTAGCTTAAAGAACAGAAATTTATTTCTCACAGTTCTGGAGGCTGAGAAGTTTAAGATCAAGGTACCAGCTGACTCAGTTACTAATGAGAGCTCTCTCCCTGGCTTGCAGGCAGCCAGCTTCTCCCTGTGTCCTCATATGATGGAGAGAGAGATCTTTGGTATATCTACTTTTATAAAGATACCAGTTCTATGGGATCAGGGCTTCACCCTTATGACCTTCTTTAACCTTAATCACCTATTTAAAAGGCCCTATTTCCCATACAGTCACATGTGGGTTAGTGCTTCAACATATGCATTTTGGGAAGGACACAGTTCAAGCCACAGCACCAATTGTGGGCAGTGTGAAATCTTTGAACATAAGTGAGCGAAAACAGATCGTTCAAGGGCCACATGGAGACTTAGATAGGTAAAAGGGTACCTACCTTCATTTCTCATACTGCCAGTGCACTTCAAGTTAAAAACAGGAAATATAAAATAGTTGTATTTTAAGGACTTATTTGAACTAATTTGAACTAATGAAGGAGAAGAGGGAGGGGAGAAAGAGGAGGAGAGAAAAGAGAAATGTTGAAAAAGGGGGAGAAATAAATGGAGACGAAATTGGTCTCAGAGAAGGAAAGACACTCAGGAGAGAAGGGACGCCCATGTGAAAGAGCAGATGATGGAGGCTCATGGAAGGATCGTTCCATGAGGGGAGCTGAAGGATGACCCGAGGCTCTCTAGCACAGGGGTTAATAGAAGCTCTGTTGTCAAGTACCTGGGTTCAAAACCTGCCCAAGCTCACCAATTATTCACTGTGTGGCCTTGAGCAAATTATCTCTCTGAGCTCCATTTCCCAATTATAATACTTATCATATTATTATAAGGATTATGAGATAATAGTTTGTGCCTGACAAATAGTAAGAGCTTAATAAAAGGTAGCTATTTGTATTAACACTTGTCTCCCTTTGACATAGGATCTGTAGCTGCTGTTGATAGCTCCTTACATGGGGGTCACACTCAGGTTATTTTTGCTCTGTCATCAGGAATCTGCTCCCTGTGCTGGTTATGGGCTCTGAGTTATCTCGCATATTATCATTACATTACATCACAACAGGTATCTTGATTTAATGTGGACCTCGTCCAAACTCTCCCCACCCCTGGGATTATAGTTACTAATGATGGTGCCCATGATGGCAAGATTTTGACTTATTGAGGCTCATTATATTTGAGGCTCAATAAAGATCTCTTAGTGGATAAATATCACTTGACATATCCATTCATATATTTAAAAGAATGAAAAATAAATAAATGAAAAATAAAAGAATGATTTAGCTGTTGGATTTAAAGTACTTTGAATCTGTGTTAAAAATGATTTGGACAGATTACAAATTTTCTTTATCTTAATTGTCCCCTTTATTAATAAAAGGGATATTCAAGATGTTTGTGAAATCTGACTCACCAAATGAGTAGAAGCTCTAAATGGGTCCTTGTTAGTCTTCTTTGCTTGCATTTTTAAATCCCAAGTTCCTGTGTTTAGAGAGAGGACTTCCTTTGGGGACTTCATCCTTTGACTGGAAGCAGAAAGTCTCAGGGACCTGCTTTTGAGATACTTGCAGTTCGGTTTAACATGGTGTTGCTGGGGAGAGGGTCAGCCGAGGGACTTGAGAGAGGCCTGTTCCTCTGCCTGGCATTGCCTGGACTGCAGTCCTGATTAGTGCGGCCCTGTGTGTTTTAGAATTTGTGAAAGGAATATATATATGCGACTGGAGGCATGGCAAAGAAACTGAGGTTCTTTTATTTGCCATCATTCCTCCTTATTTCCTGTTCTCATTTTTATTTTGTCATATTTTTTCTTTCTCTTGGCCTTTCTTCTCCCACTTACTGCTATATTTCAAAGAACATGGCCTGTTTGGGTTGTAACATTAGTTCTGAGGAGAGACTCATAAGGCAGGAGGAGAGAAGGTATGCAGACGGACAGAGTAATAAAAAGAAGGTAATTCAAGTGCATATGAAACTAAAACTATGCCTCTGCTCATTTTCTGCCTCTGTTGATATTTTGCCTTTATTGATAAAACTACAGCAGATACTTTGTAGTTTTATTTTAGAGTGATCTTTCTCTTCGACTTTTAAATTCTCCCTTTCTCTGCTATTGGCCATGCTCAAGATTATATATTCATACACTATTACCATGCCTGTATGAATACATTACTCCAAACATCTGTCCTCCGATACATTACACCAGTAATCTCATCATCTGAATCTTATCTGGAGGGCATGGTGGTGGCAGGATAGGGGACTTGGGGGTATACTTTGTAAAAGTTATGGGAGGGCAGGGAGGAGAGCCTGGATTATAGTGCACCGTAGTCCCTTGAGAACTAGTTAGCCGCATTATGACCGTTTGCACCCCCCGCGGAGCTTCCGTTTCTGCTTCCTGCCTCTCATTTTCTCAGCCACTCCTCTGCTAGGCCGGGCCTGGTGCGCTTTCCGGGGGTGGTAGTTCTGTGCCCCTGTGCTTCTTGCAGGAGCAGCTCCCCGGACTGGCCTGGCGGCTCTGCACTCGGGTGTGGCCGGCACCCTTCTCTCCAGTCAGTATCCCGCTCGCCTAGAGTTGCATGGCAGGCCGAGGGAGTGTCTACAGTCTTACTGGGCACCCATAGCAGAAACCTGCTGTTTGTCTGGTGAGCCTACTGGGGCTTCTCCATCAGGATTTGAATCTCGGGTGCACAACTCCCTGCATCTCATTCTCTGCTAATTTGCATCTTAAGCGAAGCATCTTACTTTCTAGTCATCCATATTTATGAACCATCATAGTCCACGGGTGACTCCTTTCAGTGCAGTTTCCCAGTGCCATCAGTCTCTGTATTCCAAATTAGGGCCACCCTGATAAATAGGCAAATCGTTTAGCAGATTTCAAAGAGGGATTAGATAAACAAGGGTAAATAAGAATAAAATGACACTCGTAGTGATGCCAATTTAGAGGGGAAAAATGCACATTTTATGTCAACATCTGGTCACCTTAAATGATGTATTAATAGTAGTAATAAAAAGTGCCTTAATATGTATATAGTATTTCAAAGTATAGCAAGCACTTTCAACATGCATTTTTTCATGTGTTCCCTCTAAAACACTGTGAAGTTCGGCAGAATGGGAATGCAGATGAGAGAATTATCAGAGATGAAAGACATTGAAAAGTTCCAGAGCAAATCAGACCTGAAACCCTAACCTTCTGTGTCCTAGTCTTGTACTCTTGTCACTATAACATGTTGTTTGATAGAGTAATTTTAGACTTTGTCCATGTTTAGAAAATTCTGTTCAATCTCACAAACAATAATTGAAGCTCCATACTAGGTATTGTGTTAGGTTCCAGGTACACAAAGTTGAAAAGGAACTGCACCTTCACATTTGTCCTGCTTATTAGTTTTGACATCAGTGTTTATTCTTAGAGATTAGCCTGGGTAGTATGGGCTGGAAGCATGATTTAGCATCATCTGTCTTTGACAGCCCCGTGCTAGAAATGGGGTTTGTGTTTTATACTAAACCAAGAAGGACTGGCATCCTACATAGCTTCTGTTCTTAGATGAACAGGGACGACTCTTTTCATATGTTCATGAAGATGAATCCTAAGGAGGCCTGGGTGGCAGTTGGCCACCTTGATGTCCTGTGACAGGCGTGTGAGGATATACTTCACCTGGTAAACTTTGTCTTGCCCCCTCTCGAAATGTGTGGTTCTGTGGGGCTGAGGGTGCGTGTAAGAGAGTTTGAAAGGAGGGGGAGAGGTTGAAGAAATCTATGGTTTAGACTGGTCTTAAGAGATACTGTATGATTTTTTTTTTCTTTTAATTCTCACCCAAGGATATTTTTTTCCATTGCTTTTCAGAGAGAGTGGAAAGGAGAGAGAGAGAGAGAGATATCGATGTGAGAGACACATCGATGGGTTGCCTGTCGCATGTGCTCCTACAGAGGTTGGAGATCAATCCTGCAACCCAGGTATGTGCCCTTGACCAGAATCGAACATGAGACCTTTCAGTCTATAGGCCAACGCTCTAACCATTGAGCACACTGGCAAGATACTGTGTGATTCTTGATCATCCCTTATTGGAGGTTCTCCCCGATCTGGAAAAATATATTTCTTACCTTGTTGCTGGGAAACATCTGGTTTCTCTTCTTTCTTGTTTGGATGATTGGTCTATAGTTCTAACTCCTTTTTTTTAACATGTTACTTTTTGTTAGTATAAAACATGACTTTCCTCTGTTGATTTCTTACCTTCTCAAAGGTACAAGTGACCTAATTGCTAAAATAAATACCAGTATTTTTTCTGTTGTCATTTTCTTTGACCTGGACATAGTAGGACTAAGCCCTCTTTCTTAAAACTATTCTTTCGAATCACAAGTTTCTTATCCCACAAGTTTTTCTTTTCTGCAACTCATCATTCTTATCCCTGCTGTAAGTTTAAATGTGGACACCCCTCAATTCAATTCTCTCTCTATACCGTCTATACTCTCACTGGGTATTTCATTGATATCCTCTCATGGAGTAATTACCCATGACAATGACTTACAGATCAGTAGAGCCTGCTGTATTACTTTAGATAGATGATCTGCTACTTCCTCCAAAATACCCATATTTTAAAAGCCCCCCTGGTCCTCATATTAAAAATAAAACAGAGAACAACAAAGTAAAAAAAAAAAGTGTTATCTGTTCCAAACTAAGCCTTTTCTTGTTCCTGTATTTGCTATCTTGTTAATATTGTCACCATCTACCCCAACTTAGAATCCAGACAACTTTGACTCCTCTCTCATACTCCAAATGCAGTTATTTGCTAAGACTAATCTAGTTCTTGGGTATATCTCAAAGCTCCCGTCATCATTCCCAGTTTACTACCCTGGCCTTTTATTACTTTTCCCTTAGACAATTGCAACAGCTTTCTAACTTTCCTGTACTTTACTTGTAACTTTTCATGTGGCTTTGACTTTGTTTCCAAGGAGATAGAACTCCTGTAGAAACATATTTGTTGTAGTAACCAGGACAGTTCCCTATACATACTAGAAACCTAGAAAATATTTGTGAATACTTAAAAAAATTTTTTTCAATTTTTCAATTACAATTAATGTACCGGTTGTTATTTGGTGTTTTCTGCTTTCTCGTCTTCTGAATTGCTAATTTGACCCTCTGTTTCACTTGCTCCACTATTGATTCTCTGTGATGTATTCCTCATTTCAGTTAAGGTATGCTTCATTTCTGACCGGTTCTTTTTTATGTTTCTAACTCTCTTTTTGTTTCCTATCTCTTTGTTCTTACTAAGTTCATCTACTTTTCCCCTGAGTTCATTGAGCATTCTTATAATCACTGTTTTGAACCCTGCATCTGGTAGATTGCTTGTTTCCATTTTGTTTATTTCTTTTTCTGGAGTTTTGTTCTGTTCTTTCATTTGGGACACATTTCTTTGGCTCTTCACTTTGGCTGCCTCCTCGTATTTGTTTCTGTGCATTAGGCAGAGCTAATACGGCTCTGGGCTTGGTAGAATGGCCTTATATAGTAGGTTTCCTTCAGGGTCCACTGGCACAGCTTCCCTGAGCGCCCCCTCACCCGTGTGGGCTGTATACATCCTCTTGTTGTAGTTGAGCTTCTATTGCTATTGGCATGTCAGTGGGAAAGACCCTCCCTCAGATCAGCTGTGAGAATTAGCTGTGACCACAGTGGAGTATGAACTGTGCTGGGGCTGACCCCATGGAGCAGGACTTACTTCAGTGAAGTTCTGGTGCTTGTTGAGTTGCCCCTTGAGTGTGTTGCTTGTGGAGGTGGCTGGGTGGTGCCTCATCGTCTGAAGCTGTCCACTGGGTGTGCTGGCTCTGGAACCTCCAGGGAGGTGCTGGCCAAGGTCAGCCACTAACTGTGTTCTGCCCAGGGCCACCCAGCACAAGCTACAAAGCAACCTGCAAATGGCTGCTACTTGTGCTGGGCTTGGAGGTGCCAAGAGAGGCCAAGCTGTGACCCAAGCCCTGCTCCTGTTAGTGCCAGGCCTAGGGCCACTTAGCAAGTGATACAAGGCACACCAAGGCCAGATGATGCTTGTTTGAGAGATTTTAGGAAAGCCCAAGGCATGAGCCACTGGAAACCGCTTGGGTGGGCCCTGAAGTTGGGTGGGGCAGGACCTCAGAAGATCACCAGGTGGGGCAAACAGTGTGAGCCAGGTTGATGGAGACTCAGACATGGCACCTGCCTGCTGGTCCTGTACAGAGAGGACCCAGAAAAGGAACAATGACCTCTGCCAGCACTTCTGTTTGGGAAAAAGGTGCCTCTCCAACTCTCACCCTGATGGCAGACAACTCAGTTCCTCCCCACATGTCCATCTTACTTAACCATAACCCCTGCTGGTTTTTACAGCCTAAAGTTATGGGGACTTCTCTTCTTGACACTGGAACCCTGTGCTGTGGGGCTGGGATCCCTCTCTCCTCAGGGGGACCCTCTACAGCCAAGATAACCCTCCAGTTTTTATCTGCCACATGTGAGTATGGCGCCCACTTGCTCTGAGTCTCCACCCCCTCTTACCAGTCTTGATGTGGCTTCTGTATACCCTTGTTGTAGGGCTTTTGTTCAGCTAGATATTAGGTGGTTCTGAATGATGAATGTTCTGTAGTTTAGTTGTAACTTTGATGTGATTGTGGGAAGGTTCAAGTATCGCATTTACCTATGCCAGCATCTTGAACAGAACCCCCAATTTTTAAAAAAATTACAGTTGGGTTTCATTTGAGTTAAGAATGGCCTAGAGGCAAGCTGGGCCTTTCCAGAAAGAATTGTTATTGAGTTTTCCTCTGTCTTCCATCTTTGAAAACCTTTTGGCATAAAGTGCTACTCAGGCCTGACCTTCTCAGATTTTTTAGTGTGATGGGGAAAGGCTTGTTCACTGGACATCTCCAGTTGATAGCATCAACTTTTTGGGTTGTGCCATAATATTAAGCAGGTATCAAGTTGCATTATGTATATGCTCTATTTCTGTATGAAATCTTCTTTGAGATATAAATATTCATATTTATCATTTACATATTTAAATCAAGTTGCATTATGAGTACTACACAATGCATTTTGTATATGCGATGCTTCCCTGCGAGATCTAACTATGCAAATATAATCTACTCTGCACTGAGTTAAAATGTTTCTTGGCACTACTGAGAAAATTTGGGCATCCATGTTATAGTAGATGGCTGACATGAATTTAGGTATAGTAGATTCTTTTACATGTACATCAGGTTTTCAAATGAACAAAAGGGGCAAAAATTGCATAGATTCAAAATAAAACTAAAATTATCTTAAGAAGTTGTTCATGAGAGTTGGACATAACCTGTTGCCTCACTGAGTCCTAAATATTGAGTCCTAAATATCTGCATTTTCCTCCAGTGTTTTAAAAATTGTTCTTTTTTTTAGTTGAGAAACAGATGACTAGTTAACTTTTCTTTACAGGACACACTACAATGAAAATACATATTGTTAAACCCCAGAATCCTACTCAGCAAGATAGGATGCTTTGATGCCTAGAGGCATACATGAAGTGTGACAGCTCAGGGGGCCTGGAGCATCATCTCCCATTTCTAGCACCCTAGCTCATGCTCTCACTGAGTGGAAAGTGGGGAAAATGACCTGCCCTCTATTTTTTAAATTGTTGAATGCATATAATTAGTTTTTTGCAAGTTGAATGAGCTTGAGCTATGACACATTGAACATACAATCACTTATGCATAGAATAGATCTTGGAAATCCTGATGATTTTTAAATGAAGTAATTAAATGCTATTTACTGCTTGATTTGTGTTCAGAACACTTCTAATATCTGAAACAACTTTTAACTTTCCATCATTAGCAATGAGTCTTGAAGTGAGACCTAAAGTTTAGATACTCTCAGAAATTAAAGATCACATGGTCTTCATTATAATTTTTTTAAAATAAAAAGGGATGTGTCGTATCACCCCTACAGGACCCTGTCCACTCTAACACAGGCATATGATATTATACTCTAAAATATTTCAGCTTCATAAATTATACCTTTGAAATGGTATAACAATTGAATTTACTTTCATTATGTAGCTCAGTTTCTTCTATAGTATTGTAATTTACTGTTAAATAATGGTTATATTTTACCTCAAATTTCTGAATATGTTTAAATAAGTATTTGGGACTCCTAGGGATGCAACATTCTATGCTAAGGAATTGCTAATACAAGATGAATTGTAATTATCTAAGTAACTTTTTAACCTGGTCAAACTTTTAAAAAATAAGTGGGTGTAAGATTCGGCAGGATCAAAGGTAATTAATGTTTTCCAGCAGTAAGTGTGATAGATACTTGCTTGTTAAGTCAATTACATCAAGACAAAACTTGAATGTGAAGGGTGTACTGTAAGTAAATTGCAAATAGCATTCATGTGACAGATCCACTAATTTGCCACTTGTTATTCCAGTAAGATTTGAAAAATGAGATAGCTGAAGTTGCTGTAAGGAACATAGTTTACTGTAGAGATGCCCCAAGAGAAAACTTTAAATCTCAGCTTTGCCTGTTGATTTTTGCCAACTAGTCACCTGGGGTCTGTTTCAAAACAATCTGTGATCATTCACACTAAAGCAATAATTGTACAGAAAAATTAGAAACAATTAAACGCTCTGCTTCCGGATAATATAATGCTATTTGCTTAAGATCTGCAAGTACTTGCGGCAGAGTATCGGTGATATTGGCCTAAAATATGAGTATAATAGGAAAATCCATGGAAGCAATGACAGCATTCCCCGTTGAACTGAAATTTAATGAGGACGGTGGAGAGATGTAATTGTGTGTTCTACCTGACTCAACTTTTAATTTAGCTGAAATCTGTAGTATGTGTTCTAAAGTTATTGGTACTTAGTAAAATAGGTTACAATTTTTACTTGGGGTTAAAAAAAAAAGAATCGAACCAAAGTTGGAAAAATGAAAACTTTACTATATGGTTCATGCTTTTATATTCACATTGTCAGGAATTTGGAAGGTGAGAAATTTAATTCATTTAAGTTATTGTTGATTTAATAATACCTAAAGATAAATATTCACATGATTTAGTATTTCATTGATTGTGGGCCCTCTTGACTAATATACTCTTGTTTAGCATTCAGATACTACGGATTTCTCAGATGTGGGTGTTTTTAACCTTTGACATTTATTGGTGAAGAAATTGAAAATGTCTCTGAAAGATGAGAAAGTATTTCATGATTATAAGTAGTTGAGTTTGTATAAAGTTTGATTTCCTGTCACAAATAATTAATTTATTCATATATATTCATATATATACATATACATATATATATATGAATATATATATCCTTACAATCTTACTTATTTTATTTACTTACTTGATTTTGGTGACTAGACTTAATTTTTCAGTTAACCAAGTTCCCTTTTCACCTGGGAATTGCTTAGAGCAGGCTCTGTGAAAGATTAGTAGACTCCCAGCAATAGTAGAATAATTTTCACCATTGAGCTTCCCCCCAAAATATTCTAAAACAGTGCATAATATTAATGATAAAAACTGAACACATTTCTGGAGGAATGGGTCCTTCTGTAATGGGAAAATGAATGCTTGGACAGTTCTGTCTTTAAAGTTAAAAACACTGCCTCACAGACACCTCTTCTCCCTCGTCTCCCCGTGTCGCTCAGGCCCCTCCTTCACAGTTCCCATTGTCACACTGCTGGAAGAACCTGAACGAGCACCAGGTAGACGTACGTTCAGGTCCTGACTCTGCTCCCTGCTAGCCATGAGACTCCGATCGGAGTCTAGCTAAATGTACCTTGATACAAGGATGCTGACAGTAGCTCCTATTTTGCAGGGCGGTTGTGAGCATGACAAGAGCAAATGTTTGTAAACACTTAGCGCAACGCTTGGTGCACATAGGAAAAGCATACTAGAAATTTCTCCTGGGATCAAGAGCAAGATCCTGCTGCCTGAGCTTCATCAGCCGCCCAGCCTTCATCTGTATCCCAGTAAGAGTCAAGTCCACATCTCCCGGTTGGCATTGTAGGCAGAGAAAGATATGTCCTCCACACATTTTTTTTTTTTTTTGCCGCCTCAGTATCATATCCTTTATCTGAGTGCTGATTTTTTCTTGCCTAATTGATAATATTAAGTAACTCAAATGATGATGATGATATCAACAACTCAATTTTAAGCATTTATTATGTGCCAGGAACTTTGTTAAGCATTTTTTGCATGATATTATATAATTCTCAGTCTTCATCAAAAAAATTAATATACTTATTTTATAAGTGAATCATATATTTAGAGGGGTAAAGAAGTAATCATTTTTTACTTTTTATGAATAACTTACCAATATCGGGTACTACATACCACAAAGTTGGGAAATAGGATTGGAATTCACATTTTTTCAAGGCTTCCCTGGAAATCCATTTCTAAATAACAGTAACAACAATATGAACAATGAACTTTATTCGGTGCTTGTGGCACAGATCGTATTACAAACTTCCCATGTGTTATCTCTTAATTTTTATGCCAAGCCTATGAAGTAGGCATTACTATTATCCCCATTTTACATAGGAAGAAGCTGAGGGTAAATACCTCGCCAAAGCTTATGAAGCTGGTGTATGGGAGAGCCAGGTTTTAACCCCCCACCCCCCCGATAGTCACATTCCCCTCTTAGCCACTCATGCTTCCCTGCCCCCAGTGCATGGGAGGAGATGGGTATATAATGGATTGCATATGAGCTGTATATCTTTTCAGCACCAAGCAAAATTTAAACAACTGTCAGAGAACTCTTTTTTCTGTTCCTTTCCTTCTGCGTTTTTGTGATCACTCTTCTATGATGAGTATAATTCCAAAGTCTTCTCTGCCAGCCACACCTCTTTCATTTTTCCCTGCACAATCTTAATCTTTTCTCCAGATAGTCTTTCTGGACAAGCCAGAAAAAGAATGGTATGGCTCCTAACTCTTGTTAACAGTTGCCCTTTGCCAAAATTCATGAACTTAAGCCTGCATGTTTGTTTGTTTTTGCCTATTTTCTATACAGCATCAGGTACATAGTTGTTTCTTTGTCTGCGTTACAATTTTTATAAATCCTGAGTTCAACAAGAGGTAGGAAACAGGTTACCTCTTGGTGTCTTCTTGAAGTATGTTGCATGCAGTAGGAGCTCAGTAAGTAGTTTTTGATAATTCTATAAACCTAAGATAAACATAGACAGAAACGGAAACTGCCTTAATGATTTAAACCTGTGCGGGCCTTCTGCATACTATCTGTATACAATTCTGCTAACAAAGTGTTAACTTTGAGATTTCTTCTTACTCTGGAGGCATAGTAGAAATGATTAGGTTGAGAATCACAACCCTGATAATTAGCTTAGAGATTCTGAATCAGGATGTGTGCTGCAAAAAAAGTGATTTTTTGGAGCATTTGGCCCTGAGGGGTTGGATCACCAGCTGTCTCAGATTTCATACCTGCTAACATCTGGCTCAGTCAGTAGGTACTAGGAAATGTAACAGAGCAGGAGGGAGTTCTTCTCCTAACTCTATCTTGACCTCTGGAGAGTAGGACAAGGCCCTGATTCTCTTTTGGGAACAGTTGGAAAAATACAGAATTATTTATATTATATAACATTTGCAAAGTGCTTTGCAAGAATTTTTTTTAAGTTTTTGCTCTCAACTTTCTTTGAAGTAAATGCGTATGTTATCCCCATTTTATAGAGCTTAGTGAGGTGCAGAAAGATGTAATTTCTTTGCTTTGGTACCCAAATGAGTTAACAGCAGGCCAGAACAAATACTCATATACTTTCAAGGGCCATTCTGTCTTTTCAGTTACCATGTTATCTTATTTCAAAGGAAAACAGAACCAAGAGGCAAGGAGAATGGAAAAGAAAAATAGTAGAGTGACCAAGGAGGAAAGGTTAAAAAAAGGAGAGGATTATTTATGTACTTCTCATCTTTTTGAATCTCAAATGTGTGTTGATTCTGTAGTGGTTTAAAAATCTATTCATATTCTATGAGCTGTCCAAAGATAACATTACTTCTTTATTTTTACAGCTCCTATAATCTTGCTCACTGGTATCTCCCCCAACTGACCCCAACTGTGCTGTGTGGTGGAGGGAAAAAAAACACACCTAACCTATAACTTTAAACTCATAAGTTTTGTGGTAGTTCAGACTTTTCCAGTTTAACTGATCTTTTGATTAGTCCACAGACCTTGTCCCTTCCTTTTCCCCAATATAGCACTTGGGTTCAGGAGAAATACAATCTCAAGGCTCTGGGGTGTGAGGGGGGGGGGCAGTGATCTTGTGCTGGTCTTGGCTGCAGGGTAGCTGTGTTGCCCCTGGGTGAGGACTGGCTGGTCTCTGCTGAGGTGTGACTGATGATAGTGTACTGGGTAGCCTGGTTTCCTGTTGCTGTAGTTCACAACTGGTATACCTCCTGTCTTTTGGGTTTTTTTTTCATGGCCTGATTTTTTCATTCCTGAGCGTCCCTCGCCCCTTTCTGGTGGCTCCCCTCTCAGCATCTACTGCTCTGGAGAATGCCTAGGGTGGGGCCGACTACCTGCCTTTTCCATGTGATCAGCTCGTTCCTCGACAGGCTCTCAGCTACCTTCTATTTCCATCTCAGGGAACAAGGGGACTTCAAGTCCCTTCTATACTACATAGGAAAGGGCAGCTGGAGCCTCTTAACTCAGGTTTTCCTCCTCCCGTTGCCATCATTCTTCTTTGCCAGTTCTTAAGTTGATGGTCATGGTGGAATTGCTACAAAACTATTTCTTCCTAGTTTCCCAAAGGAGAACGTGCTTTTACCATGCCCCCCAAGTACCTCACAAACCTCCCTGCTCCTGGACTTGTACCTAGAGTGCTGTAGTTGGGACGTAAGAATCTCATTTCGTCCTTTTATCTACTTTTTCTTCACACAACTGAACACCCAGTTCCCCAGTGTACTTGTTATTTGTGTTTTATTTGAGAAGATACACATTTTGTTGAGGAATCCACACATTGTTAGAGGCAGTTGTCCTTGGTGTGTCCATAGGAATAGCACAGTCTTGTAGTTGGACCCATGGATTTTAATCTTGATCCTATGACTTTAGCAATTTTAATTAACCTGACAGAATTATGTTTTATCCATCTCTAAAACAGAATAATCATTCTTTGTATGTTGTACAATTGCTCTGAAAATTAAAATATACCAAAATATATATAAAAATGCTCTGGGCGGAAATAGTTCTGGTGGTGGTGATGTGATTACTTACTAGCACTTGGGCAAGCTCAGGGAATGGAATTTGACAAGGTTCTCTTTTTTCTTCTCATGAATTGTGAATTAATGTTTGAATCTGTCCAAGATTGTATCTTCATGATTTATTTATTTACATTTATAATTAATTTTTATTTTTGAATAGGAAGATAGTAATTTTTAAAAAAATTTAATATAAAAATTTAACCCCATATATTCCCTGCTGGACATTAGAAGATATTGCAGAGTTCTAGAACACATAATCCAAGAATTGTAACACATTGTTAGTGTCATAAGTGAGTTAATGGGTAATATGCTATGAAAACTTTGATGATTTCTAATGTGTATCTTATAATGGCATGTGTATATATATATCCATAAAGTATATTTATTTATATTTAGTAGCACCATAACTATATTTATATATGTATATAATTTAATATGTATTCATAAAACACATACATATATACACATTTAAAATGTATATAGCAAATAAACACACTCACATATGTACATACAATTTAGAAAAGCTGGTAAAATAAAGAAATTCAAGCTCATAAGTGGCTAAATTGTCTGCCTTCCTAAGTAAGTGAAGTAGATTATATATATATATTTCTCTTTGGTAAGACATTATATTTTCTATGTCATTAAGGGGTCTTCTCCATACTTACTCTCTAAATCAGTTTGGATTTGGAGGTTGACCAAAATAAAGACTAGCCACAAGGAAACATTGTACTTAGCTGATCTCTGTAATACTAGCTTTTGGAGACTCTTAATTCCAACACAGAATATTTTGCCTAACCTTTTACAGATAAAATCAGTTTAGTTCGTGTAACGGAGAAGGAGAAATCAAAGAGAAAGATAGTTACAGCTAGATTGCTATGATGATCTATATGATATGTTGCATAAACATTTTTTCTTTTTTAATGTTAATGTCTGTTTCCACAAATCCCTGAAGATTATATGTTGGTCAAAAGTAATGGTCTGGGGGAAATATTTTTTAAATATCTGTTATAAAACCTACAGAATACTTCTGAGTAGACTTATTTTCAATGGATAAAAATGGTGCTAAAAATGAAAATTCTCTAAGATTCGTTTATACTCATTGGCATGCCTTTGAAATGAAGCTTTTAATCTGTGTATTAATTTTAGAATTGTATCGAATAATGTTGTTAGAAGTAAGATTAAAAACAGTAAACAAAAAACAAGATGCATTTTGCAAATATTAAGCAAATTATACATATATTCTATTGTTAAAAAAATAAATCACAATTGTGGACATCAGACTTAGGATTCTGTACATATATTCTTTTGAATTTCTAGCAATTTTGCGTTATATTGTAATGTAGGGGATTTAGTGTCAACTGACCTGAAGGCCTCTTCCAAAGACGGGCATTTCTGAGCAGGAAAGAGCTTCACCTAATTTTGGAAGCATCATAGAAGATGCAAAGACAACATAATACCCAAAATGAGTTACCAGGTTTCAAACTCAGAGTTTTCTTCTGAAACTGAATGCCAAAGGATGTTATACATTGGCTGTATAATTTTTACCTAGAGGATGCCTTTAAAATTCCTAAACAAGCAAAATTCCAAGGTCTAATGAGATTAATAGTAAAAATAAATATTTCCTGAGTGTCAGCAATGAGGGAGATGTTGAAATCTAGTATGTCTTAATATTTAGTTAAAGGGAATTCTTTTTCATAGTGGTAAGTGAACCCTATTTCCTATTACTGAATAAGAAATACAGCAGCCTCATGGGTTGAACTGGGAAAAATGCCAGTTAGACACACATGTACAACTAACCTTTGGGGCATCTTACACATTTGCAATCCTTTTGGGTTTCTATCAAGCAGTTTCTCTCTTTGGTAACCCAACTTCTTCCTTGATAATTTCTAACCTAAAAGAAGAAGCCTGTTATCCTTAAACACTGGCCTAATTTTGAAGCTATGTGAAATACTCAGTTTTATAGCAGGATAGTTCCTTTGGCAAAGATTCCTTTTTTCTTTTCCTCCCTCTTCTCCTCTATCCCCCCTCCCCTTCTTTTTCTTTCTTTTTTTCCTCATTTATTGCTCTTTTTCCCCCCCATCTGGACTCACCCCCATATCAAAGGTAGTAAAACATGTATTGTATTATTTAAACATTCATGAGTTGTGTACTTTAAAATTTGTCAAAACATTTGAGAGCTTTTTTCTATTAATAAGTGGAAAATGGAATATTAAAAGCATATTGTGTACTTATAAAAAGTAAAATACGTAAAAAAATAACTTTGAACATTCTTTTGGATATTTTCTAGAGCACTGTCAAATCTTCTTCAAATATTGCTCTGCTCTGGGCAGAGGTGGATATTGTTTCCATCAGATGCCTGAGACTTGTCAGCTCAGAAAGCAGTTAGGTCAAGTTGACACACTATGACTTTCTATAGTTTATTCTTAGCAAAAATCTTAGTCTTTAACCTTGATGATTTCTGAATGACTTATTGAGAAAACTACACTGAGAATAAAAATTGAATTCAGTGCATTTTTAAAATGTTATTTTATAGGATAGTCTAGTTGTATATATAGTTTCTACATTGATGTGGCCGGTCAACTTTCCCCGATACTTCCGCACCAGTCCCTTCATATTTAATTTAAACAAATAGGTAATCACTTTGAAGAACTGCTAGCCCAGGAAAATGATGAAATCTGTAAAATTTCTCCTTTCTTCTACCTTTTATCAAACTTCTCAGGAAATGTTCATTTTCAAGGAAATTTGATTTTTTAAAACACTGATAAAACTTTAAAATAGAAGTATGACAGGACATGAGACATTTGAGAATTCACTATTAATGTGTTTTAATTGAAGCATAGGGTTCAGAGGAGGAAAAAGAAGTTATAGAGTCTGGGAACATTATCATAAAATCCCATCTTGTGCCATGTGAAGGCATTCAGACTTTCTTCTGAAAGCAGTGGAAATCTACAGGAGGATTTTAAATGGGGTGGGGATAGGGATCATGATCCAACTAGATTTGCATTTTAGGAAGGTCCTTTTTGGCTACACCATGAATGTGGCAGAGAGATGGCTTAGAGAGAGGCGGTAGTGTCGGCAGGTTAGATAGCAGCGTTGATGGCCTGATCCAGGCTGTGGCTGTGGGGCGGAGAAGGGAAGCTACAGTAAAAGGGCCAAGTCTCTAGGCTTAGAGTGTGGTCCAATACTTGAGACTGAAAGTCAACTCACTTTTGCTATTAGTTTAAGTGTAGTTGCATTCTTCAGCCTAGCATCGGGTTTCTAACGTTTCTGAAACCTACTCTCTATCTTGTGCTCCAATTCTAGTTTTCTAGCATTAATGCATTTGTTTATATGAAAGTTTTAGCTGTGTTAGAGAACAGTGTTAAAGAAATAAGGGGAACATTTTACTCTTTGTAAGAACAAGCTAGTTTTCCATGACCTAAATAGTTTTGTAGCTGTAGACTAGGCTTCTAATTCTTAGAAGGTATCTCACACAAACCTGACCCTCTATGGGCTATAGATCGGGCTGCCAACAATGTTATGATGGTTTGTTTCCAATATATCAGCATCATAGAAATAAATGAACTATACTAAACTATGTATTTCCAAAGTAGCAGGGGCTGCTGAGTAGTACCAGCGTTCACTGCCAAAAACAGGACTTTGACGTACTTTCTGTAGTCAGAGTTCTACCCCCAAACAGACTTCTATACAAATTAAACTAAATTGGAAAAGGAAAGTCAAAGTACCCTACACTTTTTTTAGACTTTGCCTAATTTCTTGAGTCAGAGACATTAGCCAGGATTTACTATGGAAGAAATTCTTGTTTGCCCTGCTTCTCATTGAAAAGGGACTGCAGAAAAACTTTCCTAAGCTGATTTGTTATTATTATTATACTTAGTTCCACTGATTGAGCCGACAATGTCCCTAGGATAAGACTTTAACTTAGTTAGGCTTCTCTCTCAGCTTTCTTCTGATGTGCCACAGATATTGTAGCAGCTTTCTAAAAGGGAATGAAAAAGTCCAGATCTTGTTTGCCTAGCTCCTTGAAATAAGTCATGAGAATTGGTATGGCAAAATAACATCAAAATTGGTTGGCCAAGAAAACAATGGTAGAATTGGTGTTATTTTGGGATGGGGAGCATTGAGCAAGGTGGTGTCAATGGAGTAGAATTAGTAAAGGAGAAAGTGACTGTGTTGGCAGAAACAGCAAAATAACCTTGGAGGAGTTTGAGCTCAAGAAAGTCTACGTATGATGATAGCTATAGTTTGAATGTTTGCATCCTCCCAGAAGTCATATGCTTAAACTTAACCCCTGATGTAAGGGTATTTGGAGGTTGAGCCTTTGGGAAGTGATTAGGTTATGAGGGTAGAGCCCTCACGAGTGGGGTTAGTTCCCTTATAAAAGAGACTTCAGAGAGCTCTCTCCCTTCTTCTACCATGTGAGGGCATAGCAAGAAGACCAGTCTGTGAACCAGGAAACGGGCTCTCACCAGTCACTGAATATGCCAGCACCTGATCTTGGACTTCCCAGCCTCTAGAACTGTGAGAAATGAATTTACATTATTTATAAGCCACCCAGTCAATGATATTTTGTTATAGCAACTCAAATAGACTAAGACAGTGTAGGGAGCAGCATCTGAGATGGTGAGGGAACAAAAAGTATGTGGTAGGTGGCTGGGGTGCCTTTAACTGGAATATTATGGGGTTCTCTGTCATGAGCAGTTTTAGGCATTTGAGCATCAACGGAGAGAATGAGAGCAGAAAAGGGAGGTAATTACATGAGTTAGTATATTAGCTCAAGTTGCTCCAGGATTTTTTTTTACTACCATAATTTGTGGTGTACCTTTAAATCTAGGTGTAAGCATTGGGCAGTGCTCATTGTTATGGTTTAGTTATATTTATGAAATGTCCACAAAGTTCTTAAAGTTGGCTTTACTTTATGTGCAGAGCAGTAGGTAGATGCAGGCTTTAAGCAAATCACTGGAAATTTCAGAAAATATCACAATATGTTAAGTGATTTAAGTTGTCAGGAAGGATCAGAGATTAGTTACTGAGTTTCATGTTTAGTTTCCTTTTTTTTTTGCCAAATAATACTGGAAAGCAGAGGTTAGCTATTACTCTTACTTGAATACTTCTCTTTGTGATTGAAATTGACATTTTTATGTGGGCCACAAAGCATATAAAATACAGTTGTATTCTTCTTTCCCTAAAAACAGGAAATTTTATTACATGAAATAAAATTCAGATCATACACATTATTTTTTCCATTCTGGTACTAGCAGCGAATGATCTGTACTGATTTCTTATAGAAGATAGTCTTATGAGTCCTTTATTGTTTTATGACTTCTTTATATATTTTGGATATTAACTCCATGTTGGACCTGTTGTTTGCAAATATCTTGTCCCATTTGATTGGCTGCCTTTTTGTTTCGTCATTGGTTACTTTTGCTGTGCAAGAAGCTTTTTAGTTTGATATAGTCCCATTTATTTTTGCCTTTACTTCTCTTTCTTTCATGGTCAAATTCATAAAGTCTTCTTTAAGACTAAGTTCCGTAAGTTTACTACCTGTTTTCTTCTATGTAATTTATTGTTTCAGATCTTATATTTAGGTCTTTGATCCATTTGAATTAATTTTTGTACATGGGGACAAACTGTAGTCTAGTTTCATCCTTACAACTCAACACCAAACAATCCAATTGAAAAATGGGCATAAAACCTGAACAGACATTTCTCCCAAGAAGACATTCAAATGGCCAACGGATATATAAAAAGATGCTCAACTTTGCTAGCTATTATGGAAATGCAAATCTAAACCACAATGAGGTACCACCTTGCTCCTGTTGGAATGGCTATTATCAACAAGATAAGGAATAACAAGTGTTGGAGAGACTGTAGAGAAAGAAGAACCCTCATTCACTGCTGGTGGGAATGTAAACTGAGACAGCCACTATGGAAAACAGTTTGGAGGTTCCTCAAAAAATTAAGAATAAAGTTACCATATGAACCAGTGATCCTTCTTTTGGATATCTACCTGACAAATTTGAAAACACTTATTCACAAAAATATATGCACCGCTATGTTCATTGCAGCATTATTCACAATGGCCAAGACATGGAGACAACCAAAGTGCCTATCCTTCAATAGATGGTTAAATAAAGAAGATGTGGTACATATATACAATAGAATACTACTCAGCCATAAGAAAAAATGAAATTCTGCCACTTGTGACAACATGGTAGACCTTGAGAGGATCATGCTAAGTGAAATAAGTCAGACAGGAAAAGCTAAGAACTATATGATTTCACTCATATGTGAGATATAAAATTGAAATTCATAGGCACAGACAGCTATATGGTGGTTATTGGAGGGAAGGGTTGTGTGGTGGTAAAGGGGACCAAATACATAGTGATGGAAGATAATTTGACTTTGGGTGGTATGCACACAATGTAATATACAGGTCATGTATCATAGAAATGTATACTTGAAACTTATATAATCTATTTAACCAGTGTCACCCTCAATAAATTTAATAAGAAAAGATAGTTTTAATAATGCTGGAATACACTCATTTAATATTTTTAAAAAGTCTACTACATGTTAGGCACTGTGTTGGTGGTTGGGATACATTACTGAATAAAAAAGTCATGGATTTCTGTCTGAGAACTGATATTTTTAGTAGAAGGCAGAAAATAGTCAAATAGTAACTAAATCATTAGTGATAGGTGCTATGGATAAAATAAAAAGCAGAGCAGGGTCAGGAGGATGGGGGTGATCATTTTAAGCTCAGATTCATCCTCATTGTGATGATATTGGAACAAAAAGTTGAAGAAGGTAAGGATAGCCATGAAGATACCTGGGGTAAGAATGTCTGAGAAAGAGAGAGTAGCCCATGAAATGTGTCCTGGAGGGGCAGCAGGGATCAGAGTGCTTCGCCATGCCCAGCCTGCCTGTGACAGCCACCTGGGAGGGAGGGAAGTCAGGGTTCTCCTTCATGCAATGAACACATAGATGCCTGCTCAGCACCAAGCACTCTGCTAGGCTTTTGGGAAGATTGACATATTTCCTGGGCTCTCAGAGCTTACAGTCTATTAGAGAAAGTATACATTAAACATATGAGACCTTAATAATAAAGTGAAAAGTTTTCCAAAGTATAAGGATGCCACAGAGGACTGTAACAGGAGAATTTAACTTAACTTGGAGCTGTGTTGATTTTCCTGAGCAAACAACTTGCAGGTGAGACACGGAGAGTAAGGAAGAGTGAGCAGAACAGGAGTGACTGTTGTCATCTAGAGACATTTTTAAAAAGTCTACTAGAGAGGGGAGTTAGCATGCGCAGGAGGGACGACAGCAGGAAGGAGGGCAGCAAGTTTATGGAATTAGAAAAAGGCCAGTGTGACTTGAGATGGAGAATAGGAAACGTGGCTTGAGTTGAGGCTGTGGCCCAATGATGCAGGTCCTTAGACCGTACTAAAGAGTTGGATTATATCCACAGGGCCAAATGAAACCACTGAATGGGCTGCTGGCAATCTAGAAAGGACAGCTAAGTAGGAGTCAGCAGACCTGGGTTCTAGTGCTGGCTATGGTACTAACTAGCAGTGTGACTTGAGTAAGTGAAAAAACCCTCTGGGTCTCAGTTATTTTATATATATATTTATTTATACCCATATCTTCAGTTACTTTCTAGATTACTTTGTCTCCAAGATACTGTAATAGATTGAATTACATTCCAACAAAAGATATGTGTAAGTCATAACCCACGGTACCTCTCAATGGGATCTTGTTCGGAAATAAGGTCATTGCAGGTATAATTAGTTAAGATTAGGTCATACTAGAGTAGGGTGGGCCCTTAATCCAATATGACTGATGTTGTTAGATGGAGGGAGAGATTTGTAGGCTCACAGAGGGAAGACAGACATTTAAAGAAAGAAACAGAGTTTGGAATGATGGAGCTGTATACAGGCCAAGGAGTGCCAAATCTTGCCAGTTTAACTAATATCTACAAAGATCCTATTTTCAAATAAGGTCACATGCACAGGTACTGTGGGACTTGAACATATCTTTTTAGGGGAAAAAATTCTACCCACTATGTCATTTATTGTTCTTATTCTCTAAAGAATGATCAATACTCATGGTTTTGAATTTCCTACCATCCTATACAATCCTGGATAATTTAGTTCCGATTTCCATCACTATAAACTAGTCACCAATGATGCTCTAATTGACAAATTCTTTACATAATTTTTTATTAAATTTATTGGGGTGACATTGGTTAATAAGATTACATGGGTTTCAAGTGTAGATCTCTATGCTACATGATCAATATATTGTATTGTGTGCCCATAATTTTTAATTCTCATCATACTTGACTAAGGTGATGTATGTGTTGACTTTTGAATGTTTTGGCCACTTCTATTTTATTTTTTAATTCATTTTAGAGAGAGAGGAAGGGAGAGAGTGTGAGAAACATAGATGTGAGAGAGAAACACTGACTGGGTGCCTCCCATACACACCCTGACCAGGGACTGAATGCACAATCTAGGTACGTGCCCCGACCAGAAATCGAACCTGCAACCTTTTGGTATATGGGGTAACACTGCAACCAACTGAGCCACTCAGCCAGGGCAGCCACTTTTATCTTCTTAAGCATACCTCAGCCCTTAGTTTAGACCCATATTTATAACTTTTCTGTACTTCTCTAAATTTTTAATGTTTGTCATTCTTCCCTCTCCCTGCCCTTGTGAGCACTGGTTTCCTGAGAGTCTTAGGCACTTCTTCTGGTTCGGTCACCATCCCTGTCTCACTCACCGAGCGAAGGGGATGCCTCTCAGATATGCGCCTTTAACCAAGCCCCGCTTGAGCTCCAGGTTACAGTGTTGAAACGAGGACTGGAATCTCCGCGTAACAGATCCCAAACTGAACTTGCTGTCTTGGCTCCTAACCTAGTCCGCTTACTCTGCCCTTTATCTGATGAACAGCATCACCTCTACCCATTCATCTAATCAGACACCTGCGAGTTTAATGAGACCCTTCTGCCACTCTCCTTCCTCTCAATCATTTAGTTACCAGTCCTTTTTACTCCTTTCATCTCCACTGCAGTGGCACTGGTTCTTGGAACAGAGCTGCCCCCCCCCCCCAGCTTTGTACTTTTTCAGTCTACTCTCTGCTTCACCATCAAGGGAACTTTCTTAACAAGAACTTTAGGATATAAATCTGCACGACCCCTTGAGTTATCTCTTCCTGCCCCACTTGAGGTCCAGATTACAGATTAAAGTTCAAACTCCTTAACATGGTGTCTGCAGTCAGCCTTCTGCCTATTGCCTGTTTTTTCCCATGCCAGCATCTAGATGATGCTTTACCCACACTCAGATGACTACATTTCTCCAAATATGCCGAGCGCTTTTCACAGCATCGTTTTCCTCACCCTCATGCCTGTTAATAAAGCCCCCCTCAATCTACCTTGATGAACACCCTTTATCTTCCTTCAAACCTAACCTCTAGCATTATATTTTCTCTGAACTTTCTCGGATTCTTCCCATTCCCCACCCAAACAAATTTCCCTCTCTTTTGAGATGTACTGCATATCATCTGTGACACTTTATGGGTTTAATGTGTATGCATCTTTCCCCCTTCCACACTGGGAATACCTTGAGGGCAGGGACTCGAATTACTTACGTTTTTATTCCCAGGACCTAGAAGGGTGCTTACAAAAACTAGTGCTCAATGGGTGCTTTTTAAAGGCATAGTGTATGGCAGTTTCCTTGTATGCCATTTTTAAAAGGAGCACAGTGATTTTAGGATTTTGATTTCTCTATGTACCAAATTATTTCTCTGAGTTATCTCAAAAAAGGTGAATCTTGAAGAGCATCCATGAAAGAAAAACAAAATCCAGCTGAATATAAAGTTACTTCATAGAATAATAGATAACAAAATATTATTCATTAAAAATTTGCCATGTTCTCCCTTCCAGTATTCTCTGTGGTTAATCACTTTTGATTTAAAAGTTCTAAATTGATCAAAAGATCATCACTCAACTCTCAGTAGACACTTTAGGAGGGAAAGTATTTCTTTAAGTCAGCAATGGCTAATGAATTAGTATTTACTGTCTCCAGTTGAATAGAGTTAGCCAACTTTTCCATGTTGTGATCCTGGAGGACAGAGGGAGGTAGTGACTGTAACCAGTAAGAGGTAAGTCTTGCGTGAAGTGTGCGTGTCAGTAAAGGTTTCCTCACAGTGAGGAAGCTGCTCCCAGCTCATTTGAGTGCTTAGTGCTTGATGGTGATGTTTCTGAATGGCTTTCCTTCTTCTTTTCTCCCCACTTGGACCCCTCCCCTAGGGCTCAGTAACACTGTAGAGATGCTTTTTGACAGACAAGAGATAATCTTACACTTGACTTCCAATATCAAGGCATTTTAACCGGCACACTTTATATTGAATAATTCATGGGTATTCAAGCTTTACTTCACTCCACAAAGAAAGTGCTTTCTCTTAGCAGCCACAGTAGATATGAGCAGCTAATTCATTATTTAAAGAGATTAAGTATTAGCAACTGGTACTGGCTCTTCAGAGCTCTTTTTATTCCCTTTGCTCATGTTATCCCCAGCCTCTCAGCTGCCTAGAACAGTTTTTAGATTGATTTTAGCATATTTCAGTCTTTTAAAAAACAGATCTACCCCCAAACCTCACTATTTTCAGACTACTTCGTCCTATTTTAAAAACGTAAAGCAATGTCTCTTAGAACTCTGTGAATCTCTGCAGGCTCATGGGAATACTTGCAATTCCAACACTTTTGATTTCAGTTAAGAAAATGTGGCAGGTGGGAGGAATGTAAGAAACCCGTGTTTGCTCAGATTTACAGACCACTTGCTGCAATAGGCCAAGGCAGGCTTGGGTGTTTTAAACAGGTGCTGAAAGGGGATGAATCCTCAACTTTCAAGCATTGTTACTCTGAAAGGAAAAGTCCCTATGGAGAACTGTTCTCTTTATATTTTCTGAGAAAAAGAGAGGAGGAAGGACTTGAAATATCTGTTTCTCTTTTGTAGACAGGTCCTCAGGTTGGATCTCATTCAGCACAGATTTTCATTCTTTCATTTCCAGTTGAGAGAGAGGAAAATTTGTCAAGAGGTTATGAGGTTTCACTCTCCGTAGACCTTGACAGAGGGTAACATAACGTAATCGGGTCTGGAATGGTGAAATAGTGAGAAAAAAGAAAAAAAAATATATATATATATATATGAAACTTCTTTTAAAAAGTGACTGATTCTAAGGAAATATATTTCTAGGATATGAAATAAAAGAAAGCATTGGACATTATGTTGCTTAAAGCAGTAATAAATGCTTTTCTTAATTTTACACTTTAGATTAGGGTTAGCCTATTCCATGAGTGTCTTAAAGTAAATATTCCACAAGGATGATAAAATAAATTAATGTTTTTATTTTTACTCTATATGGCCTGAAAAACTGGGTGCCTCTAAAAGTGAAGAACTATTAACTTACATAGCTTTCTTTTTCCATTTTAATTATTAAAGGTTATGGGTTACAATTGAACTCCATTTACCTCTAGAATGCTCTTGAATTTTGAGTATCTTTTACTTACTGCATAGGGAATATATTATGTGCATACTCCATCCATTCAAAAATTTATTGAATAAGAAAAATGAAAAATGTATATTAGATGATCAATAAAAATACATTTCTTGAATGAATAAACCTTAAATAAGCCCAGATCTGGACCATATTGTGAAAAGTGTTGCTTTGAAATGTAGAAAAAAAGTCTTCAAGAAAGAGTAATTGATCTTTTATTGTGTTATAGGCAAAGTTCTGTGTACTAACAAATTACCGACAGAAGTAAGACACTATCTTCACTTCATAGCACTTAGTGTCTACACTAGCCTTAGAGCCATGAGAGGACAGAGAGAAAACTCACAAGAAACTAGGAGACCACCAAAGGTTTTTCTAAAGCTGATATTCTACAAGCTCTTCCTTGTTTAATATGCAACAAGGAGCCCACATTGTAGAGTTTTCATGCAGTAGAGTGCACAATGACACATAGCTTGGCTTTTGAAGTTAAAATGACCTGTGTCTAAAACATAGTTCTACCATGTAATAGCTGTTGCAACCTTGTGCAAATGGTGTAATCTCCCCAAGACTCCTTTTACCATGTGTGAAATGAGGATTTTAATGGTATCTATCTCATAGGTATGAGAATTAATGAGATAATGCCTAAAAATTGCTTAGCGTAGTGCTCAGCACATAAGAAACATTTAAGAAACCTCTTTTCAAAACGTGTTTTGGAAAATTAATGTGGCACTGACACAGAAATTTAATTTGCCATTGGCATTGTAGAAGTGTAGGAAATTGCCATATTGTACAAATTTGGGAGTTTTATGAAATGCTACTGGTATTTTGATCTAATTTAAGTAGGCATTCCATATTAGTTGTGCCAAAAAAAAAAAAGGGAAAATATTTTTATACTATTCTTGGACATAATTATCTATAGGTATCAAAAGAGACCTGCTTAATATGATTAGTACCTATTGCTTCCATTGGGGTGCTTTTATATATCTTCATTGAGGTAAAATGTTTTTAAAAGAAAAAAAGTAGTTTTATTCATTTTGCAAAATTTTGTAAACATTTTTAAGTTTTTGTAAAAGTTTGATATTATTTATTATGTTATGTATTGATTATTTTTAGCATTATGCTGAGATAGAGATGGGAATTAAAAGTTTTGTTTCTTGAATGGGCAAAAGGATTAGAGAATGAGGGCCCTTCTATTATATCATTCCATAGTCTTAGAAAGTTATGAGAAGTTGGGACAGCCTGGTTAGAAACAATGTTTCATCTCTAAGTCTCAGAATTTAAATTGTGAATCCCAGGATTTAAGATTTACCTATCTACTGGATTTCTTCCAGAGATATTTTTAGACAAATTACTTTATTCTAACACACACATATAGTAAACACACATTTATAAACATAAAACTTTAAATGTAGGCAGCCACCTCACTTCCTCTGCATTGATGCAATCTCAATAAAGAGGAGACAAAATGGGGAAGACTAAAATATATATTTATAAAAAATTTATAAATCATTCTAAAACTTTACAAAAGTAAGCTATTTTTTTTTTCCTTTGTAAGCATACTTCCTTTAATATGGATTAAAAGTGCTGACAGCCAGTCTGTAGGAATAAATTGTGTTTGGCAGTTCTCATTTGCAATTAGCGAAGGGAGACCATTCCTCAATGGTAGGGCCACCTAATGGATGCTGCATTGAGTTCTACCCACAATTATTGAATATTGACAATGTGGCCTCCTTATGCCATGTGCTGGGGACTTAAATAGGAACCAATGTTGAAAACTCAAGGAGCTCACAGTCCCATGAGGCTGCTTTCAATTGAAGGTAGATACTAGAATATTTGTATTATTTTGAGGTATGTAGGAAATATTCTATTGCTAATAATAGTCAAAGATTTAAAGTTTGGGAAGGATGTTAAGTTTTCATCTGTCCAAAAGGATTTAAGGCTACTCCTATAATGATATCACTTGCATTCAAATGGATTCTGATATGATTTTGAGAAGACTGAGAGAAATCACAGATTTATTAACCTCTAGTGACCAGCCATTACTGCTCTACAGCTAACAGTGGTGTGTTAGAACATTTTATAGAATTTGTGAATTGTGATATTACAGTTACTTCCAATGTCATTTTCATTTTACCCATGAATACACCTTTAATTAAAAGAAGGTAAGACTAGATAAAACAAGGGTGCTTAGTGTTTTACATATGTCTTATTGAGAATGTTGTTCTTTATATAAAAACATGTTACAGCCTGTACAGTCTATATATTATAATAAAAATGAGTTGGATTTATTTGTGAATACCCCTAGTATTACATACTTGCTTAAATTATTATTATTTTTAGTAGAATTTTAGAAAGTTCAAATTCATATTTAAGAAATGCAGTTTAATATCAAAGAATATTATTCACATTTTTTTCTCTAAAAAACCATTTTTTTAGGTCTTTAAAAGTATGATTTAATTCTCATACTTTAAAATACTTTTTTGGATGTTATACCAGTGAAAATGAGACATAAGTATTATTGGGTTGTTTTTCTGATTTTATTTTCTCTTTTACCTTTTTCAAAATGTAGTTTTGCCACTGAATTGCATGTCTCTTGTAAGTATCATCAGACATGTGGAATACAATGGGAAGAGGAAAAGTTGGGACACAGTGGCCTAGTAGATTTCAGTTGCAGCTTTTCTCTATACTGTGTGATTGTCCTATAAACACTGTTTAAAATATATATATTTTTATTGACTTTAGACAAAGAAGAAGGGGGAGAGAGAGAGAGAGAGAGAGAGAGAGGTGAGAGAGAAACACTGATTGGTTGTCCCCTGCATGCAACCTGACTGGAGATTGAACCCATGCATGGGCATGTGCCATGACCAGGAATCGAACCAGCAGCCTTTTCGGTGCATGGGACAGTGCTCAACCAACTGATCCACACCAGCCGGGGCTAAACACTATTTAAACAATGCCTGTGATTCATTCAACTTTTAGTAGTTGGCAAGCTAAGTATTTTAGCTCTGATGCTGTCAACTTGTCCATTTTCCAAACCTCAAATTTCCTGATTTTCGTTGTATCTTAAGGAGGGTTAAAATTGTCCACTTCTCTGAGATACTAATATTAGGGTTGAGAAACTCTTTCCAATTATTGACCCGTACTGTCTAGATACGGTAAATGAGGACCCTTTTCAGATGTTCTTTGGAAAGAAAGAATCCTACTTAATGCTTAAGATTTGAATTATCAATCTTATTTCAGTTAATTGTCTTACTGTCTAAATTCTACATTTACAAGAAACTAAAATTAGCATATAGGGGGTGATTTAAGAGTAGTAAGATATTCCAAATTTTTTTACAAAGAGCAGGTGTGTTTTAAAATAATGTGAGCGTAACAAGGCTGAAAAAGCTGAATGTATCTAGTACTAAACAGACTCATAAGAAAATAAAGATACATTGTTGGCCAACTTTGGTGCCAAGATTGTGAGTTTTAAAAGTTAAGTAATCAAGGTAGATGTGTTAAAACCTTAGAGATTTTGTTATCAAGAGAGGAAAAGTGAGAGAAGTACACAAATCATTTAAATAATTTCAGTAATTTTTAATGTATTGCACTAATTCTCTCTAAAGATAAAAGTAATGAATTAACTCATCAAATAACAATTGACCATAGAATTCTAGTGCCTTTAGGGTGACTCATCTTTATGATTAATGATATTCCAGCATCGGCCCATAAATATTTAGATTTGAGTTTGAAATTTTTCTCTTTCTCTTTAACAACTTACAAATTTTTGCCACCTCAACGGTAGACAATTTTCTAAAAATGTATACCATTTTTGTTTACCATCCTCTGGGTATTATCTTTTAACTTCAAATCATGGATTCTAGAGCACTTGGATCAAAACAGAGCAGATATGGCATACTCAACTTTCACCTCCAAAGGCTATGTTATTACCCATTAATTCAAGTTAATGTAGACAAGTTTTAGACATTTTATCACTGATAAGCATTATTTAACACAGTTAAAATGTCTAAGAAAACTAGATTAGAATTACTGCAGAGTTTCTTTTGATGGGTTGTTTTTATGTTAGCCAACTGTATTTTTTAAAAGTTAAATTAACTCTATTATTCATATTCTTGTCAGTGACAAATAGATAATATAAAATACAAGTATGCAAAATATAGTTTCAGTATGATTTGGGAAATATCATATGGGTTTCTGTTGTTTATTGATCTATCTTTCTATCTATCTATGTAGATTATCTATCAGCTATTTATAAAATTTAACATAAAACTTAACATAAAAAGCAGATAAAGAGCAATAACAGGCCAAGATCAAATTTCGCCACGTAGAAGCCACAAGATAAATCATTGTGCACGTGGGAAATCCATGGGAAAGTGATTTCTCGTGTGACTTTGACATACATATAGGGAGAATTTTGTCAGATGCTAGACTGACATTCTGTTAAAGTCCCTGGACTCAGATTATAAGAGAAGAAACACTGTGCCTTCCAGAAACATTTATATATAAGGAATACAGCAGATGAAGACAGACGTAAGAAACTGAAGTGCTTAATACTTGAATTTTTCCTCTTTAGTTTGTTTCAGTTTCTGAGAATAACTAAATAAATCTTGAAATTTGTCTATTCATGAAAGCCTATCTATATTGTCTATCATCTCTGTGCATATCTACCACAGAAACTTTAAATACAAATACAAATTAATTGATATTGTCAGGACATACTATATTTCATATAAATATATAGATGACTTTGGTACATAACTGAGGCATAATTTTATGAAAACTACATTTAAAATATCAACAATTTGAGGAAAGAATATCTTCAATGTAGCAAATGCTTTTGGAGCTTTTTAAAAAGAACACACAGATCATAACTGTTTCCAGCTAACTCAGAGCTGGAAAATATTTTGGCTTCTGACACACCAAAGTTTGCAAGAGCTCCAGAAGTATTTTGCCTCCTCCCTGAAGAGTTCATAGAGATGTGCTCTGGAGCATCGGTATGTCTACTTTTATATTTTATTCTGTTTCAGCCACACCCCATGTCCATTGCTGTCCATGAGCCTCCTTTTCAAATGGCTCTTCTATTGATCTCCTAGCTTCTCTCTACCATTATTTGCATATTCTGAACCTTATGCTTCGAATCTTCACGTAATAAAATTTCTCTTAATACTGGTTTAACTAAGCTCCAAGGAAGCTCCTGGGGAGCTATTCCATGACTATAATATAGGATATTGCATTGAGAGAATTGTTGGAGCAATATTATTATTTGCACTTCTATATCCCCTGAAAGAAGTAGCTGATAATTGATTAAAACACGTGCCATGTATTGGGTCGCATTTACAAGTAGGGAGTGTTACTATACCTCTAATGATATGACCCATCCATGTCCATATCCTCCTGTCTCTAGCACTTTTGACTGCCTTGTATTGAACTGATCAAATAGGGTTTACTTCGTAGACACAGATCAAGCTCATTTTCTCTTTCTGTTTTAGCACTTCTGTCTCTGTGACTGGGTAGGTAATCCATGTGTGGTCTTTCTTGAGGTCCCCTAAGTCAGTTTTTTGAGAAGAGCAGAAACCCTTGCTTAGGCCTCATGTCTAGACTTTGCTCTTAATGAGAAAAATTGTGTAGGTAAGTGATGGTTGGGGTAGTGAATGAAGAGGGAACAGGGAAGCCTTTTCAAACTAGTAAAGTATTCATTTTCCCCCCTTAGCTGTTGTTTGCCTCATGTATAGTTTTTTGGCCAGAAAAATTAGATGGAAAGAGTATAAACTTTTCCCTGACCCCTGATATATTAAACATATGTTTTTTTGTTTTTTTGTTTGTCAATTTGTAACATCTCTCTTGGCTACTTGGAGATTTCTGGGACTCTTGTTTTGTGTTCTTGATAGGTGAGGCTTCTCTATAGTTGAGTTATAGATATATGATGTGTTATTCTGATTATTTTAAGAGAATAAATGATACTTTAAAATTTAGAGACTTGGGCTTTATTTAAAAATCTGTAGAGGGAATGAGTGTTAAATAAAGTTAACTTTGTTAAAGAGCTTTCCCTACTCAAGTAAAATTTGGAGTTAGAGAATGAGTTGCAGACTTTCCAAGAAAGCTTAAACCAAATAATTTTCATTGAAATTTCAGGAAAATAACTATTAGTTCTTAGATCTAGAAAAAGGAAAAATACCTGAGGTCAAAACTAAAGCCTAATTCAGATCACTTGTATTAAATTCTATTTAAGAGGTTCTTTTTTATTATTAAAGGCCCCCCCCCTTTTTTTTCCATTTCATTCTACAAAGTAATCTCCTTGTTATGGAGATTTTGGTCTTTGGTCTAATTCGTGTAGCTGGAGCCAAATTGAATTGCCATTTTTGAGCCAAATTTGTGATTGACCAATTCAGACCATTATTACTGGAAAGAGCAAAGAATGTTTAGCTGAAGCTTTTGAGGTGTTGAAAACATGTCTGCAGGCAAAACAACAAAAACAACTATTTTTATGTATAATGAGATGACTGGACACTTATTAAAACTTTTGATCAGAGCCCAAAGAAACAAACACATATAAGTGATATTTGAGACTTCCATGACAAAATAGGCAAATAGCTCACACTTTGCATTGTTAATGTTGGTGGAAAAAACCTTACTCTGGGCTGGGGCAAGCAGGGCAGGGTTTGAGCTGCTAAAACTATGGAGATCTACTTAGCTGACAGACTCTTATGAGAGACACCGAGGTTCTGTTTTGAATTACTAAGCTATTACTTTTGAATTTTGTATAGTCAGATATCACAGGGTTTTCATTTAGCATTTACTAAACCACTTACAGGATTTCCTTCTGGAACCAGCAGAACTCAGCTCTGGCAGGGACCTGATAAAGTTCTAGCCCTGGATGAGAGTAAGAAATAAAATCTCCTTGCAATCCTCTCTTCCAGGGAGGATAGATAAACAAGTCCCATAAAAAATGCATGTCTATTGTTACTCTCCTTAGGAGGTCGGTTTTGTGCGTGTTTTTTTCCTCACTGCAGTGCATTTTGATAACCTAATACCAGCTACTAAAAAATTATGCTGTACTAAAAATAGAAGACATTTGAAAATTCACACAGTAGCTAGCATTAAAAATGTTAGATTAATATGAAATTAATTTCTATCACATAAATATCTAAAGAACTCTTGAACAACTGGCTTGTATTATTTCCATTAGACAATGTGTAAGTTGTAGGAAGGCAGACACTCAGCGATGTGCAGTTATGCCTTTAAAATACTTTCGGCTTGAAAGTGTTAGCCTATATGGCTGATTCAAATAGATGTCAAGACGTCTCTTGTACAATAGCATTTACTTTATTTTAGCTTCACAGAATGCAATTATTAATATTAGAAATATCCAGAGCTAGTGTCTAATATATTTCTATTATATATTTGTTTAGTTTTTAATAAGCATATAGAATTACAGAATTTTAGATTTGCAAAGAACTTCAAAATTTACCTGTTGAAGTAAATAAGACAGTACTTCAGTCATTTGGGAAAACTGTTTACCCTTTTTTTCTGAGAAATGAACTTTGTTTGAGTAGTTTCCAACCGACACATCAAGTTGTACTAGCAATAGGTTCCACACATGCAATAGCTTGTTGCCATTACAATTCCTTAGATTGTAAGCAGAAGTTTAGGAGGGGATCCGGGAGTGTGTTTGGGAAAAATGCCTATTGCACTTTTGGCAGTACTTTTCCCAGCCTAGCCTGATAAAACTTTGGGGAAATGAGAAGGTTTTTTTCTCTTAAAATATAAAATAATTAAAAATTGGGAGGACCGCTGCTTTACATTTCCACTGGGCGATTTCACTTTCTCATAACTTTTACCCTCTATGTACTTACACAAATCCATTCTAAATTCTTTTCGCTCCAACTGAGTCCTTTCTGGTCCTCAGAAGAAACCGGGAAAGCTGTTCCTGATCCTTGATAGCGCAGCTCTCCCTATACTTGATGACTTTTGGCTCCAGACTGATCTGCTGTGACAGAAGCAACGTGTGACTCATCAGGGGCTCTTGAGTCAGCCAGTGATAAGACGACTGGCTGTATCTCTAAAAGATTCTTCCAGTCTGACACTCACACTCACTGGCTTGAGATTAAAGTACAAGACTGAACAACAGAGGATGATTTCAGGAGAGGATTTCTGTCCTCATCTGAGCTTTCAGATTATTTTCATTTAGACACCCAAACTTCAAGTTTGTAAGAGTTTGAATCACTTGCTTCCTGATACATGAAGGTGAAGGTGACTTCTAAGTAGTACTGCTATAGACGGAGGGGCAGTACCCCTGATAAGGGACAAAAAGGACACCAGGAGGTCCTCCTATCAATATTGAGTCATCAGAACCAGAAATTCCTTGGGAAGGAGCAGAGATTAGTAAAAAGAGCTTTGGAGACAGACAGCCCTGTACTTGAATCTCTGCTCTTCCACTTAATAGCTGATGGGAAAGTGGGAAGGAAAAGGTTGGAGATAACAGAGCTGAGGTGCTAAGGACTTGGTTGAGGTAACATGAGAGAGTCATAGAAAAGGTGAGGTGAATCAGAGAAATACTAATACTTTTATAATGATAATCATAACATAGGAAGTTAGAGTAAACGATAGCTAAGCCTATCGATGCTCAAATGCAGTTACTAGATTCATTCTCTTTCTTTTCCTCCCTCCCTCCCTCCCTCGCGCCCTCCTCCCCTCCCCCTCCTGCATACCAAGTATTGTGATAGCCATTGGGAAAGCAAAGGAAAATAAGCCATAGTCTTAGTGCCTTAAGTTTGCACACCCCTTTGTATCACTGAGAGTAGTTTTGCATAGATTCATTCTATGTCCTCAGCAGGTTCTGACAGAGAGAGTTTGTCTTGCCAGAGTATGCATGTATATAGGATCATAAGATGTTTTAAGGAGATGTCCTATATTTTGCTCTGGGACCTTCCCATTATGACTTTGCAAAAGTGTAGAGAAATCATGACTACCTCAGCTGAAGATTTTCAGGTACCAGAAGATATAAATTATGCAGCCTCATGAGTGTTGAAGAAGAGAATGTCTCCCTTGATCCCTTTTCTGAAATGTCCTGTGCCCTGGAAAGAGTCTTGTTCCCTTGAGGAAGTGCCAGGATACCTATGGACCCACTTTCAGAATCACATTAGTTCCATGTGTCCCCACTTGGGGGTTTTATAGAGAACTTTCCTGAACAATTGTGTGGCCCATTCTCCTTCTAGGTGGTAAAATCAGGAATGTTTTAAAGCACTTCTGTGCGCTGATGATAATATGCAAGCTATAGGGTGAATGAGCATTTACATTCTCAAAACAAGTTATATATACAGACACTTAGGAAGGCATTTTTCCAGTTGAAGGGGAAATGAAGAAACAGATTTTCAAAAAATGTCACCAGGGATATTATCCATTATCATTAAATATAGATACACAATATAGAATGCAATTAATGTTATTTTTGATTCCTGGCAGAGTTGGAGATAGTGGTTTGCCTGACTGCTACAGGACATCAGTGAGTGCGACTGGGCCTCATTAGGGAGGTGAAAGGAAGAACAAAAACTGCCAACACAACAAATGCAGCCCCTTGCTGCAGACGGTTAATGCACTTTGTCATATTACAGTGGGAACTGTAGATCTCTGTGGTCATGAACAGCGTAGGGAGAGAGCAGGGCTCCTAGCTGGGATGTTTAAGGACATAAGTGGTTGTGAGTTATATGACAGTTTAGTGGGGAGTGATCTTCGGAAACCAGCCATTAAAACTGAGTTTCATTTTAGCATTAACAGGTTCAAACAATAAAGGTTGGTGAAACCTTTATTTTCAAATGGAAAATTTCAGAGCAAATCAAATTTAAGTTAGCAGTATTTATTTAATTTAGTTTAGGAAATCAAATTTAAGTTAGCAGTATTTATTTAATTTAGTTTATGAACTAAGAAAAAAATATATAAGTAGGCCATATAAATCCTCTCTCTAGCCCCTCACCCCCACCCCCTTCAACCGCTTCTCAAAGCTCTTAGGGAGAAACCCTAGCTCTTTACCGGGGCCTTTTTACCAGGTCTCATAATCCTTGTTTTGTTTCAACTCCTTAACAGGGCAAGCTCCTTCCTGCTCGGGAGGATTGTCTTCTGCAGTCTCCTTAAATTCTAAGGGCTGCTTAATTCTTCAAATTTTACCTTAAACGTCACCTGTTTGGGAAGCCTTTCCTGATTAAACAACCCCCACTTCACCTTCCCTGCCTCTTCTGTTATTCTTATTTCAGCCCCATGTTTTTTTCTAATACTTTCTACAATTTTCCTTATTCTGTTAATTTTGTGGCTTTTTGTTGGCCTGTCTTCCATCCACAGGATATGATCCATGAGAGCTTATGTTTGTTTTCCTCACCACTGTATTTCCAGTGCCTAGTAGAGTAACTGATAAGAGTACATATTCAATACAAGTTTCATAAAGAACAAAATGAAAAATGGTAGTTATGTATATTTAAATTTTCAACATTCCAAGAATTCAGAGGACCCAGCTCCTGAATTTTTTTGTATTGGGTGTATTCTGAGCAGACATAGGGTTTGAGGAGGCAGGCTGGACCAAAACTAATGGTGTGTGTATATGGCAATTAGTATGGTGCTGGTTGAAATGTCTAATAAAGCTATTGTCATAAAAACTCTGGGGAAGTCTTGTGAGCTGATTAAAAACAACAACAACAACATGTTATGCTACTTTAGAATCATAGGACCTGTTACAATAAATTACTTCAGGTCCAGAAAGGAACTGTGTTTACTTGCTTCCAGCATCATATCTCCTTAGTTCACTGGAATACTGAGAGAACGAGAAGACTTAATAGTGTGTAGGAAGCACCCACTTCAGGTCCCAATTTTGTTTCAATCTTTGCTCCACATGACAGGCATTAGCAATACAGTGATGAAGAAAAACAGTATTTTTGGCCTCACAGTGTATAGTCTCAATTTTTATTAGGATTTTTGTTTTTAAACCTTTGGCATTTGCCAGAGGACATCAACCTGAGACATAAAATTCACTGTGAATGTCTGTGGTCATTTCCCAGTGAATGTCTTGAAACATTTCTAGTCTATCTCTTGAGATTTTTTCCTCAGTGTTTATCTTTGTCATGTTGTTTCAATGTTTAGTAAAATTTTAATGGAAAGAAGGATTTTGAAATAATAAAATTCTTGTTACCAGCACTGTTTTGTTTGTTTTTTAATTGGAGAACTAGAAAAACTAGTTGTGTGATATGTTTTGGGAAAAGTATGAATCTGGTACAATTTTCTTGCATATATGTGGCCCCCACCCCCCACATTGGTGTGAAGCACCCAACTTTTATTTTTTATTTATTTTTTATTTTATTTTAAAAAATATATCTTTATTGATTTTAGAGAGAGGAAGGGAGAGGGAGAGAGAGATAGAAACATCAATGATGAGAGTCATTGACCGGCTGCCTCCTGCACGCCCCCGACTGGGGATGGAGCCCACAACCCGGGCATGTGCCCTGACCGGGAATCGAACCCCGATCACCTGGATCCTAGGTTGATGCTCAATCGCTGAGCCATGCCCGGCCGGACAGCACCCAACTTTTAAATAACAGCAAAAATAAAACAAAAACAAACAACAACAAAAATACTTTATTTTTTGTATTCTCAAATTCAGTGTATAGCCTATAAATTAAACCTGTCAATACCAGAACATAAAAATCACTCAGTATGAATTAATTTTCATTTCTTGTATTTAAAATGAAATCCAGAACATATCATTATAAGCATCAGTTATCACAATGTTTTGAATCCAGCATAGCCTCAAAGAATTTCAAGATATGAAAGGCACTTGTATTTCTTAACAATATATTCATTATTTACTATTTATTTGTAATATTATTGTGTCTGATTTTCATAGTTTTCCTGCATCTTTTCACATGTAACCTCTTTTATTAAATCTTTTTTTTATTGAATGTATTGGTGTGACATTGGTTAATAAAATTATACACCTTTCAGGTATACAGTTCTACAATACATCATCTGTATATCCTATTGTGTGTTTACCATCTCAAGTCAAGCCTCCTTCCATCACCATTTATCGCCCCTTTCCCTTCTTCTACCCTCCACCCCGTTCCCTCTGGCAATCACCATGCTGTTGTCTGAGTCCATGAGTCTTTCTTTTTTTCTTTGCTTAATCTTTTCACTTATCTCACCCAGTCCCCAAACCCCTTCCCTCTGACAGCTGTCAGTGTTTTCTGTCTCCACTTTGTTTGGTCGTTTATTTTGTTAACTAGATGTCACCTATAAGTGAAATCATATGGTGCTTGTCCTTCTCTGACTGGCTTATTTCACTTAGCATAATGCTCTCCAAGTCCATCCATGGGGTCGCAAAAGGCAAGATTTCCTCCTTTTCTGTGGCTGAGCAGTGCTCCATCGTGTACATGTACGACAGTTTTTTTATGCACTCATGGGCACTTGGGCTGATTCCAAATCTTGGCTTTTGTAAATAATGCTGCAATGAACATAGGGGAGCATATATTTTTCTGAATTAGTACTTTGGGTTTCTTTGGATATATTGCCAATATTGCCTACAAGTGTTCTTCTTTTTACTTCATATTTTTCTATTTCTAATCTGTGGTGATTTTTAGATATTGGGTAGCCAAGTATGTTACATTGCTCTTAAAGCAAGAATAAACTCTTGAATGAAGACATAATATTCTTTTGTGCCTGAAGTACACAAAATTTAAGTCATGGATTTCAAGACACTAATTTTGCTTCCTCAGAGACATTTCCTTACTTTTTCTGGAAAAGCTGTATTTAGGAAAATGGAGTTCATCATATAGACAAGTTCTATACAGGAGGCCCATAACTGTATTCTAGCTTGCTACTTTTTTTGCTTGTTTTTTCCCTAACCATTTGAGCTCAAAATTAGCTCTAATACTTTTATTCATGTCTCATGTGAATAATTTTAAATAACATCTGAAAAAAGGGTACATGAAGTCAAGAATGCATTCTTCTTAATAGTCCTTTAAAACTAAGCAAATCATCTTTGCATTGAGTTTTTTGGATGCATGAATAAAAGTAAAGAAGAATCAACCTGAGAACTTTTTTAAAACAATGTGAATATACTTAACACTATTGAATTGTATACTTAAAAATGGTAAATTTTATCTTATGTGTATTTTACCACAATCAATTTTAAAGGAAGTAAAGAAAATCTCTTGAAAGTTGCAATGATCCCACTCTATGAAGCACTAAAATAATCAAAACAAAACAAAAAAAACACCCAGCACATTCCAGAGATACGTCAGTATTGCCTCAGGAAGAAAAACAACAGAATTAATAATAAAAGTAACATGCAAGCAACACAACTCTAATTAATTATAGAATTAAGAATAATGCTTTAACTTTATTATTCTGAGTAGCTACCAAGACAGTGGCAGTTATTAACCACAGTGTCCTGAATCACATTTGTATACTATTTCAATGACATTGGAAGTTTATACATTGCTCTACAATATATAAAATGTTAGAAATATAAAAAAGAACTTTCTCCTATAGGTTTGATGAGAGACTAACATGATTCAAATTTAAAAGGAGGGAATAAAGCTATTGGAAGAAGAAAGGGTGAGATTTTATTGCATAACACTTACTTCTTGATTCTTCTTGCTGCTAATAGGGCATCAATGTTATAATAATGTTATAAGATGTATATAATGCATTAATGTGTATAATAATGTGTAGTATAAAGGAAAGTCTTTAAAAAGATAAAATGACTATTAAATATAGAATTAGGAACAACTTCTGGAAGAGAGTTTGGATGATATCAAAATTAAAAATTTACTGTGTGCTACATTAAACCCTTTAATAAAAGTTTTACTTTTCAAATACATCCAAAAGAAAAAGGAAAAAAAAAAAAAACACTCTTGCAAAAATGATATAAAGAGTTTCTTCAAACTTATACAGCTCAACACCAAGACGACAAGCAATTTAATTTAAAAATGGGCAAAGGACCTTAATAGACACTTCTCCAAGCAGGACACACAGATGACCAAGAGACACATGAAAAAATGCTCAATATCACTAATCATCAGAGAGATGCCAATTAAAATTACAATGAGATATTACCTCACACCTGTCAGAATGGATACCATCAATAAATCAACAAATAACAAGAGTTGACGAGTATGTGGAGAAAAGGGAACCCTCGTGCACTGTTGGTGGGAATGCACACTGGTGCAGCCACTGTGGAAAGCAGTATGGAGTTATCTAAAAAAATTAAAAATAAAACTGCCCTATGACCCAGCAATTTCACTTCTGGGAATATATCTGAAGAAACTCAAATCACTGCTTTGAAAGAATATATGTACCCCTATGTTCAATAGCCAAGATTTGGAAGCTGCCCAAGTGCCCATCTGTAGATGAGTGGATAAAAAAGCTGTGGTACATGTACACCATGAAATACTACTTGGCCATGAAAAAGAAGGAAATCTTACCTTTTGCAACAGCATTAGAAATTATTATGCTAAGTGAAATAAGCCAGTCAGAGACAAATACCATATGATTTCACTTATACATGGAATCTAATGAACAAAATAAACTAACAAACAAAATAGAAACAGATTCATAGATACAGAGAACAGAGGACAGAGAACAGCAGTCAGAGGATAGGGGTGTTGGGGGGACTGGGTGAAAAAGATGAAAGGATTAAGAAAAAAACAACAACAAAACACAGGCTACATTATGGTGATTGCCAGAGGGAAAGGGGGTAAGGGATGTGAAAGAGGTCAAAGGGGGGATAAATGGTGGCAGAAGGAGACTTGGCCTTGGGTGGTGAGAGTAAGATGCAGTCTGCAGATAATGTGTTAGAGTTGCACACTTGAAACCTGCATGGTTTTATTAACAAACATCACTCAATAAATTCAGTAAAAAAGAGTTTCTTCATCTATCTACACCATATATTTAGATCTTACATAGCCATAGTACAAAAATCAAAACCTGGGAATTAACATTGATCTATTACTACTAACCAATCTGTAGCCCTTATTCAGATTTCTTCAATTCTTCTTCTAATGTTCTTTATCTGGTCTAAGACCCAATCCTGAATTTTCAAGCCGCATTTAGTTTTCATGTCTCCTTAGTCCCTTCTAATTAGGGCATTCCCTCAGTCTTAATTTTTCACTTATGACCTTGACAGTCTGGGAGAGGGCTAGCCAGTGCTTTGTTGTGGCTGGCACTTCCATAGCTGTAAGACAGGCTAGACCGGGAAGGCCTTGGATCTACAGAGTGGGAGTGGTTCAGAGTTTAGTGAAAACTGGCAGTCAAAACTCAAGAGCAAGACCAGAGCTCTGTTTCTTATTTTGGAAAAATGGATGTGGATTATAAACCCAGGATATATTTCAAAAATTAAAATACAAGCAATTGGAAGAAGGAACTATTAACTGAGGACTAAAGAGAGCTCCAGATGTGGCATGCAGAAACAAGACGGGAAGAATAGATAATGATGGTGATCTAAGCATTAAAAATGCTAGATTAATAGGGTATTAAGACAAATGTCAGCAGTGCAGTTAGTGGGATATTAGGAATCAGGGTCAGAAAATCCAATGATTTGTGGAATGTGGTACAGATTGGAAAGAGTTATCCAATTCTGGAATATGTAGGTCAGACTAGAATTAGAAGTAAGAATGGTTCTCAGTTCTGATCCAACACATTACTACAATAAAGCTTTTTATTGCCTCCCCTCATAGGACCAAAGTCTGACTTCCATGATTAGAGAGGCATGGGAAAGAAAATCATTGAGAAGGACATTGGCTTGGGATATTTGTCTAAATTTTGTTTCAGATGTATAACACTAATCACATAAGTTGTTAAATCAGCCAAATAGCACCTTTTCTTCTTTAATCACTTCTCTCCACCTTTCCCCCCATGTCAAGTAAGAACAGTCAATCATTTTATTTCTATTGTGGCCAGTATTTCTGTTTATATTGAAATATGGCCATTTTCCTACATGACTTGTTTAAACTACTGGACTCTTTATTCCTTGAGGCCAGGGGTTTTATTTATTTTACTTCCCCATTGTATAACAGAGCACCTTGAACAGGAGAAATATTTAACAAATGCCTTATGAATATGTGAAAGAAGAGATTGGTTAATTTATGTAAGGAAACTTAAAGCGTTTGAGACTAAGATCTCAAAAGATTCATGACTTAAAAGGAAGATTCTCAAAATGTATGAAGCATTATTTGGCTATTCTCTGTAGTGACACACCTATTCAAGCCTTTTGCCTATTTTTAAATTTAATTTTCTATCTTTTTTCATTGATATGTGTTTATATATCCTGGTACAAGTCCTTTGTCAGATAGATGCATTGCCAATATACTCTCTCACCCTTGTTTTATTTTTTTATCCCTAAACATAAAAGAATATATATTGTATGATTCTGCTTTTTGACATTCAAAAAGGAGGCAAAACTTACCTATTGTAATAGAAGTAAGAATAGGGCTTACCTCTGGTGGTGGTGTGGGGGGGTGTTAATGACTGGAAAGGTGCAATGAGAGGCTTCTGTGGTGTTAATGATATTCTACATTTTGATCTGTATCAAGGTGACATAGGCATATGTTTTTCTAAAATTAATAAAGCTGTACACTTAAGATCTGTGCACTTTATGTTGTATCTTGTTAAAAACTAAAAGTAAAAAAAGAAATGCATGAAAGGGCCTTTTAAAATGACATTTGCTTTAGTCATTGTCAAAGGAGGGAAGCTCAAGTCATTAAAATGAGGGAAAAAGCATAATTCTCCCCTTTGTCAGTGTGATTCAGACCAGCCCGTGTACACTTGGATATTTATTTCACAAGTACTCCCTAGCAAGGGAGTACACTGGCATCAGTGTGGCCGCAAATTAACCAGCCTTTTGGGATAACTCAGGTATATTAACCATCGTTATCTCTCAACCGGTCAAATTTACCACGCGGGGAAATCTAAATAGTCTGTTGAGGGGATCATATCAGCCAAAAGGACTGTGCTTGTTGAATTCTGGTTCATGTGGCCTCTTGAGGCAAATCATAAATCATGTGGTATAAGCAAATTTTCAGTCATTAAACTACTTCCAGTTAGCACTCTGCAGGGAAATATTTTTATTTTCCTCTTACTTAAAATCGGGTTTAAAGCTCTCTAGTATTTATTACATCCAGCTTGTGGTCCCAAATGGAAATGTTCTTTAGCTTTTACTACAACAATCTATAGAGCTCTTTGCCTAAATGGAGGATCTGGTTAGACTGCCCTTTTGTTTATTTAAAGGGAGGAAGATGCATAAAGTTGTCAAGTGATCATCATTTTTTTCTTGTGTGGTCCCTAGATCTACCCTCATACAATGTTACACTGCCGTCTAAAATTTTTCATTCTAATTTTAAAGAGTTGCAAAGGATATCATTTCCAGTTTATTGTAAATGTAACATTGTAAGCTGAAGCTACAGCATCACTCTTTTAAAAGTATCCAATGGATCTAAACACTACAGTGATATCACACCAACATCATCCATTTTGAAAAATGAACTAAATGCCTTAAAAGTTGGAGAGTTTCCTCCTTGAACTCATACTGCCATCCCATTCTCCCCAAAGGATTTCACCTAATAATACATTTTTATGCTTAAAAATATTTTATTGTATACCTTGTCTTAATTCATGGCAACAAATATTTATATTAAGTGAAATTAAAACCCTTGTTTCCTCTAACCATAAGCTATAAATGTTAAAATTTTCTTCAGGATTGAGTTACAATTACAATTATTATTAGTGAATAATTGATCAAAACAATATGTAAATTAACAAATCTTAAAAGTTATTAAAATTTAAAGGTTCTTTTTTTGGTTTGAAAGGCATCATGTATTCATGGTTGTATAACACTTATTACTAGAATGAGACAAGCTTCATATTTATTTTGTTCTTATTTTTTCTTGTAGTTGAAAACATTAATAAATATTTTCACATAAATAAGTAGATGGAAATGAAGTTATCTTTATAGGAATGTCACTATTTTTAGTTCTTTATCATTCATGTCAAAAGTCATATCATGATGTATTATTAAAATTATATTTCTGTTGCCAACTTGATCATGGCCTCCTTCAATTACATTGTAAGCAAAGAATTAGAAGTCATTTGACTTGCAAAGGATTTATTACCCAGTCAATAGTCATTTACTTTGTCAACAACATAAAGGCTTTCCCAAGGCTTTTCAAGTGACAGTCATTCCTGTTACTTTTTCACATAAAGGCACCTTGTTTAATTCAATATACTCAATGGGTTTGTGAAATAAATATCATTTATTTCAATACATGTATGCCAATACATATTTTTTGAAGAAGCACTTCTTATAAATTATTTTGTATGTATCTTCATCAAAACTTTTAACTGTAGACTTAAGTCTTTCAGTTCATGGAAAATGTTCACCTTTATAACCTAATTGGAAAGTTCAGTTTTCATTGTTAAATAAATCAGCCAAGACAGACTTACTTTGTCACAAAATGTCTGCCTTTGTTTTTCAACTTAAAAACATTGATATGTTTTCTGATGATCACCACATCACTTCTGATTTCCAGAAGTGGTTCTGATGGAGAAATCAGGGATTGAGTCTTAAGATGAATTTGCCACTTGGATCTAGCAAGGTGGCTGCACCTTGACTATTTTGTGTCTAAGTGCTCCCAGGACTCTCCCTCAGGAGCAATGTCAATAGGCGGGGGAGAGACCACATGGAGTAGGTAAAAAACTATCTTCACTCCTGCTTTCCTACTTTACGCTATATTTAAGCTCAAATCAATCCAATGAGGGCCAAATTTTACTGTTTTTCATTTCAGTCTTAGCCCTTAATGGAAATAGGTCTAATAAATATAAGGACAGGCACAAAGTCAACTCATGTATTTATTTTTCCTTTATTTAAGAAGTCTTCACAGACATCAGTATTTCAAATTGTTCTTTTGTTGGACACCAGAGAAATTTAGACTCCAAGGCAATGCACTGTGGTGAGAGTCTGGATGAGTAAAGACAAATATGCTTTTTCTTTTCAGAGTGAGAGAAAAGTGATTATCAAGGGGCAGGTGGGAAAGGAGAATAGGTTTGACTTTTGGACTGATTTTGCTAATAATAGACTATTTTCTGTTTTAAAATAATGTATGTATCCTAAGTATACATATATATATATAATATGTATGGAAACAAATTAGCTGAAATGATTTTAAATGGTGGCCTATTATTTTCAGTATTTAAATTTAGCAGATGAAACACAAAGCTTTGTTATTTTATTATTCTTTTAGTGAACAAGGAGGCATGCATTTACTTGTATTTCCTTTTTTTCCTTTTACCCATCTTTTTAATTTTTAAGAAGACTTTGTATTTTTAGAGTGGTTTTAGGTTCACATCAAAATTGAGAGATTTTTTCATGTACCCCTGGCCCCCGCCTGCATAGCCTCCCCCATTAACAACATCCCCCACCATTATGTTATGGTTTAGTTGGTGGTACTCTCTATGAGCTTGGACGAAAGTATAATGACATGTGTTCATCGTTATAATATCATACAGACTATTTTCACTTCCTTAAAAATCCACTGTGCTCCCTCTGTTCACCCCACCCCACCCCACCCACCCCACCCCTTACGCACACATACATCCACTTATCTTTTTGCTGGGTCCACAGTGTTGTCCCTCCTTTCAATTTTGCCTATGCTGGAAAATCATAGGATGCTATAGTATTTCAACAGATTTGAAAGTTAAGAAAATGACATGCAGAGTTAAAATTTTAAAGCCTGTCTTTTCTGAAAAGGTTACCTACTGTCTAGCTAGAGAATTCGGTAGGAGAATTCATGGAAAACAGAATTTGTCTGAACTTAAGGAAATCCAAAATGGCATTGGATTTAGTACTTTGAAGAATTTAGGTTATGGATAAAAGAAAAAAGAGCATCAGTGTAACTTCTGCTCTTTATTCATTTAAGTTTTTTGATTTCTAAAACGAAGTCTTGCCTGGCCTGGTGTGGCTCAGCGGTTGAGCATCGACCTAGGATCCAGGAGACCAGGGTTCGATTCCCGGTCAGGGCACGTGCCGGGGTTGGGGGCTCGATCCCCAGCAGGGGGCAACCAGTCAATGACTCGCATCATTGATGTTTCTGTCTCTCTCCCTCTCCCTTCCTCTCTCTCAAACCAATAAAGATGTATTTAAAAACAAACAAACAAACAAACAAACAAAAAACCTCCACAAGAACAAAGTCTTAATTCCAAGTAGTTAGCCCATGACTGATGGGGAAGAAGATGAAAGTATCAGAAAGAGATAATAAAATATCTGTATAAAATCATGGCTTATAATTCAAATGCATAGTATCATTTTTATAAGTATGTTCTAAAGTAAAAGTTATACAAGTCTATGTAAAACTTAGAAAAGAAATAGATATCACTCATAACTACAGCACTTAGAAACAGTCACATAATACTTTATTCCAGTCATTTTTCATGCAGATGTATTTTCATATAGTTTAAATTATATTGGATATACAGAGTGCCCCCCCCCCCAAATGTATACATACTTTAACAGCTGATAGTTCAATTTTGAAAATAAAATCTATTTAATAAACACCCTATATAATGTGGCTGGTAACAGCTTTCATTTATCATAATATTCTAATAAAAATGTTAGAAACCTAATTTTAAAGGCTGTATAGTATTTCACAATATAGATGTATCACAGTTTGTCATTTTCAATTTTCACTCTTATAACTCCTGTGATGAATATCTTTTTGTATAAATCATTTCCTACATTTCTGGGCTTTTTTGTTTGTTTTTGGTTAGGATAGAATTTTAGAAATGGAGTTTTTAGAGCAAAAGGACAGGAGTTTTTGAAAGCTTATATTGATAAATTGTTTTATAAAAAGATTGCTCAAATTGATGGTATCACCATCAGCATGAGAGAGCGATCATTTCTTTGTAGAGTATTAGCTTTAAAAATTCTCCGCTAACTGTGTGGGTGAAAGGGGACACCTCATATTAAATGCACATTATTTCTAAGTCACTCACTAATTCTCTCTCTGTTAATTGGTTAGGTTTTTAAAACATTGACGGATATTACCTATAAAAGTATGGAGGCTGAATAAGTAGAACAGCTTACTTAAAACCTCTCAGATTTTAATAGAGCTATAATGCAGCTTTAATAATTTTAAAATGTGATTCTGAGGTATTATTAACTTCAATAAGGTTCAACGTTGATATTTCTTCACAGTGTCTTTCTTTTTTAATTTTAATTTGTCCTTCACTGGATGCCATAGTTTGTCTAAATGTCTTCCCAGCGCCCTGATTGTTTACACCGCAGGAAGCAGAACAATCACCTCCGGAGAGGCCCATCCTTGGGGCGCTGCCTTATGTCCCAGTATCATTAATGCTTTCTCTGACCGTCCTATTTAACGGCGATCGTCTTACACGTCAGGATGGCCTAGCCCTCCGAGCATGCTTTATTTTTCTGCCACCCTGCGTTTTACTTTTACTCACGTATTTTACTGTATTCCCTGTGGCATGTTATGCATTTTATCAATTCTCTTTCTGCCTCCGGTAGGAGGTAAGCTCCAAGAAGGCTTTTAGTGAATGTGGTCACTCCTGTATTTCCCTGTGTAGCATGGTACTTGGCACACAGTAGGTGCTCAGATACGATTTGTTGAATTAATGACCGAATGAATGGAATCTGATTTAGCCTCAGAATTTCAGAAAAATTTTCCTGTGGAAGTTAGCTGTGAAACTAGTTTTGAAAAATGACTCAGAGTGACTCCGAAGGGGGATGAAAGGATTTTCCCGGCAGAAGAAAAGGCTAGCAGCAAGATAAGAGGCTAGGAGGCTTCCACTGTCACGGTGTAATTATCTTCCAAAGTGATTAGACTCTAAATGGATTAAAGTTATTATATCAAGGATATTGAGCCTCCCCTCCAAGAGAACTGGTAAGTTGTCTCATGTGCTTCTCTTATCTTCTCAACTCAGAAAGGAAATGCTTTCCATCACTAGTGGAAAGAAGATGAACACTGAATGTGAAGTGACAACTGCCCCTCCAAGACAATGGAAGTGCAAGGGTGTTTTATAGGATGAATGAGAGCCCTGACCGTGGCCATGCATGTTTCTAGTATTATGGTTTTGGTATGTAAGGACCTTAGAGGGATGGAGACTCTAACTTGGGAAAAGCTTTCCTATTATTTGGGCAAAATGTTTGTTTTGCTTCTGGCTCAGTGTTTCTGTTTTCAAATTTCAAAGGGAATTTTCATGACAGCTGTGCTTTAAGGTGACTTTCCTTCTAAATTTTGTAGCCATTCAAATCTAGGGACTGATAGAATATGTTGATAATTCATGAAGTGGGTAAGGGAGAAGGAATCTTTGAAAAGCAGACACTCAAGGAGTGATGGGTACAGTGTTAGATGGTATACAGAAAGACAGAAACATAGTATGGCATAGCCATTGCCATAAAGATACTTATAATTTAGTTAGAGGAGTAAAAGTAACAGTAAAGTTGTAATAATCAAAGCCAGCCTTTGTTGAGGGTATACCATACCCAGGCACAATGATAAGTGTTTTTATAGTGTAATTATTTCGTATTCATAGCAACCGTATGGGACAATTACTATTATATTTATTTTACAGATGAAGAAAGTGAGGCTTGGAGAGACTAACTTGCTGAAAGTCACAGAATTAGAAAGTAGTAAAGCCAATACTTGAACTCAGATCTGCTGACCTCCAAGCTTATACACCATATTTACCTGAAAACACAAAATTACATATTTAGAAGTAATATATAAATAGAATTTCATATGGGGATACATAAATACAAACAACAATACAAAGAATACAATAAAAAAATAATATAAGCAACTGGATATATTTATATACATATGTATACTCAGTTGCTTGTATTATTTGAGCAATTAAAAACAAGCAAGTCAGTCTTTGTTCTTGTGCACTTGGCTAAATTTAAATACCAAAATGCAGAAATTACTAACATTCCTCTGTACTTAATTATATTTGAGAGGGTTGGTGGAAAGTTTTAATGCTTTTATCAAACTTTTATTTTTTCCTGAGAAGTCAGAAAAATCAAAACTTGTTTTCCAAAGTGTATTTACTTTTCTTTGTTACTTTTATATTGTTAAGTAACATCTGTTATTAAGGAATCTAATGTGTATAATACTCTGAGTTTTTAAATAAGCCACTCTGTAAAAATTTGGCATTTAGTGAGGCGCTTTAACTTCGCAGGCCCCTGTTCAGTGCAGTGCTGGAGTCGCTCACTGGTCTGTTACACATCCTGGAGTCCTTCGCTGGCACAGGGAAGGATGTCATCTGTTAAAGCTCCAGAGAATATGCTGGCTCCTGCAGAAGCATAATGAGTTATTAAGAAAACAACAACATACTCTGGAGATGCCGCTGAAGTTCTTGCAAATAATCCTCGGTGCCTCTGTAAAAATCACCATGTTTCTGAAATTCCTAGGTACTCAGTACAATCTCATTATTTTGATATTGGTGTTTTAAAACCAGTTCTAATTTGCATTAGAATTTCGTCACTTAAATTACATTATCTGTACGAATACAAAAGTTGAAAATTGGGCCCTAGTGCAATGTGCCTCTAGAAACAATTACTATCGAGCAATTGTTTTAAAACTCTGCAAATAGAGTTTACTCACAATTTGTAAAGCACCTAGCAAAAAGCAGAAAGAAAGATGCTTAAGACACGTCTTATATTTTATTTTTTCCTTTGGACTCTTTTTTTCTAATCCCTTGTCAAGCGCTAATTTGTGTCAATAGCAAGGGGTTTGCCTGAAGGAGCAAGCTCTTTATGTGCTTGCCTCGCTCACTTAAAATCAAATAATGTTGAATTTATGTATCTTTAATTCAAAGGTGTTTTTCTCCTTGGGCTCTGTTATTCTAAATTATTAAACTTTACTTTCCTAAGATTAAAAGAACAGAAATGTACATGGATGGAAAACAAACCACAGCTTTATTCCAAAAAATCAAGCTTTTTTATTTTTTATTTTTTAAACTGGGATCTTCTGTTCCTCTTGATTTCTCTGGATAGCGCCTGAATGAGCCAATGAATTAGAATCAAGGAACCTCAGTCTTCACTAAATCTTACTATGTCTTTCCTTTCTGTTTCTATCAAATGAGTGGTCAAATCTGACTTTTCCTTTGCAACACTTTCACTGTTTTTTATTTTTACATGGCTATTGCTGCAAAGTCCAAGTTCAGTCCCTTACTATCTAATACCTGGAAACTGAGGTACAGAGAGAGTAAATAACTTGCTTATGGTCATACCATCAGAAAGTAGTAGAACCAAACTGTAGTAGAAGTCAAACTCAATCAGTCTGATTCCAGGCAACCCCTTTCAGCCACCACTTCATCCACTAAGCATATAGTCCCTTTATAGCTAATATAAATACTTACTTCTTGGATTAGTTTACTTTAACTGCCATAAAATACCACAGACTAGGTGACTTAATCAACAACAATAAATTTTCTTATGGTTCTGGAGGCTTGGAGTTCAAGACCAAGAACCTGAGGGTTGGTTTCTCCTGAGGCCCTTTTCTTTGACTTGCGGGTAGATGGCCGCCTTCCTGCTATGTCTGCATGTGGTCTTTCCTCTGCTGGTGCGTCCTGGGTGTATTCTGTGTGTTCAAATTTCCTCCTCTTATGGGTATACCAGTCAGATTGGATTAGGGCCACCTATGGGCCTTATTTTAACATAATGACCTATTTAAAGGCCTTACCTGTAAATACAGTCACATTCTGAATACTGGGAGTTAGGGTTTCAACATATGAATTAATATGAATTTTGAAAGCACCTCTGTAATCTGTGACTCCAGAAATCCATTCCTGGAGTGTGTTGCATTAAAAAATCCTTCAGTAAAAACTTCATTTTTTATTCATACATTTCTCAATTAATGTGCATCTGATGATTTTGTCAACATCTTCATTCCTATTTTTAAACATTCCCAGCTTTCCTATCTTTAAACATTCCCAACTCTTGGGAATCTCTCACTCTTTTATGCCATCATAGCACAAATGTCCTCACAAATGTCCACTAGCTCCTGCTATTTTGCTCCCTAGATGCCATCTTCTCTCAGAATGGAGGCCCTGGGAGAGAAGTTCTTTGTTTGATTTCATGGATCTCTTATGAGAATCTGCATATATTAACTTAGTTTTCTTTTCTCATATAGTTCTCTAGATGACTAGCAAAGGGAGTGGGGGAAGGGTGTGGACCTTCTCATGTTCACAGCCTCTATCCCACCACATTAATTCCCATCGAACACTTACTCTGAACCAAGTGCTGTGAAAAAGCATTTTACAGCAATCATTTCCTTTTCATTTTCACCTTTGTTATATTTTAGCTAACATTATTATTCCTATTTACAGATGAGAAACTGGTGTTTAAGGAGATCATATTATTTAGTAGGTGTCACAGAGCTAGTAAATGGAAGAGCTGGAATTCACACTTTGGAGCTTTGGTTCCTAACCCTGGTGATATATAGTGGCCTGGCTTTGGGTTTTATTTTAATATGAAGTTATTTTCAATTTTATGCATTAAAAAATTATTGGGGGAAAAGTAATACATGTTCCCCTCTAAAATTCTAAAACTTGTATAATTTCAAAAAGTAGTATCCCACCTTTAGGTGACTAAAACAGGTATGTCAATTGTGAATCTTCTGATGATGTGTCTAGATTTAGAGGTGTTTCAGGTACTAGTTTTTTCTTTTCCAGAGGTCACAGTTTCATGATCTGCATAATTCTTTAGAGGCTCTGGTGCTGGCTTATTTCAGTGCACGTTGGAGACGGTGCTCAGGAGTCACACTAGAGTGAGCCAGCTGGTCCGCCTCCTTGTCTGCCTGCTTGGCAGCAGGATAGCACCATGTTTTGAGAAAAAGTCTTCGTTTTATTCAGGTAAGAGGTAGTACTTTGCTAAGCATTTGTTATTGTTGTTAGCCAGTATGTAGGTTGGAGTGTTTCCTTGGTAGACACCCTCCTATTAGTTCGAACAATGTATTTTTAGAGTAGTAAATGTCCCAAATATGTTTGAGATGTCCCTGTTTCAGCCTCTGGGAGCTGCATGAACATTCTGGGCTGGAAGGTCAGGTAAATGATATGGTTTCCATCCTGGCTTTGATTATTTATATATTTTTATCATCGTATATGACATTGCTGAGCAATTTCTCCCTATTTATGATAGTGAAGATGTGTAAAAACTCATTTAAGGGGATTATTACAATTATGTAAGGGTAATAGTTTGATCCTCATGATTGGCAGATATTAAAGAATATGGAGATTATAAAAATAAATACATTTAAGTTACAAAATGACTATAAGGTTAAGCAACTCATACCCATGTATAGAAAGTCCTTCTTAGAGCCCCTGGGCTGCATGGAGGTGCTAAACATAAACGGAACCCCTGATAGGATCTGAGAAAAAGAATCCCGTGTTCCAAGTACAAATAGGAAAGCCAAATATTGCACTTATTCTGGCTCTGGGAAAAGTACATACTGTTATATTCCGGCACATCAGAATTTTCCAGGGATGTGCCTGGTGACTTGGAATAAAGCCAATGTGATTTTCCTGCCATCTAAGTCTTGCTTCTTTATAGGTCTCTTTGCCATGTTCATTATGTAAATCATAGCTTCCTGTCCCCGAATTGTGAGACTTTCCTCTTTCTCTATACAAATGGAAACACCCTCATCATTTTCCAGACTCTTGCAGATATAATCATATGTTCCTTTGTAGCTACAGGCTTGACTTCATACAAATGTATGAAAGATAGAGCTGAAGAAGGGAAGTCAGTCATAATCACCCATACTATTCAATAATTACTGTTACTTTTATTTATTAATATTAATATATGAATAACAACCCCTAAGTGTTTATTTTTGGCAGAGAGAGGAGGATTTTACTTTTCTGTTGTTCTGCTTACTCTTGGAAACTTAGACCCAGGCTTTAAAAAAAAAACTATGGTGTTATAATATTCAATTTCAAATACATTTTACTGGTCCTAAATCTTAGTTTGGCCTGAAAAATCCTTTTAGGATCTTTGGAGACATATTGTAAGTTTTCTATCAATTTAGAAAAATCAAAAACCCAACACCAAGAACTTAATGAAAATAGAAATTGATGCCATTTAGAATCACTGAAGGCTATCTACCTATGATTTTAAAAACATCATTTAATTAGAATAAATGATTAGTACCAGTTTATTTTCAATGAGACTGAAGGCCAGCTTTTAGTGTGAAGGATTCATTTAACTGAGTCTAAATAAAGTAATACATGAATTTCTAACATTTATAAATAAAATTAAAAGAGCAAATGGGTAATGTTGTTTCTAAGAAGCATGCATCCAATCGAAATAAAGTCAGTCAGAAAAATCCCATTATTGCTTAAATAGCATAACTGAATGATGACTGACTCTCAACTTCTGAGGGAGAGAATCATTTTTTTAAGTCAATGATAAGGAGCAGATTCTTTAATACTAGCTATACTGAAGGTTTTGGGCTGGGTTTATAGATCTTGAAATTCCCAAATCTTGTTCTCCATAAATTTATGTCATCTTATTTGTAATTACTCCTGAATCAGTTTCTGAAAACACAAACTGGTTCCTGTTTTGTTTCTGTTTTTTGATGAGAGACCATCCATTATACCAGCCAGTTTGGCAATCCAGCCACTCTGCATAGTGCAGAACACGGCAGGAAGGGGGATAGGGCCCTGTCAGCAGGCTTGGGGCGCCTTCAGAGACGCTTGCAAAGTGGCTGGGTGGTCCCCACATCCTGGTTAGGAGTCCCAGTGCAGATTAAGGGGGACCTGACTGAAGGTATACATTTCTTTCTTTTGAAAACTGGCATTAGGTTTTGTGTCATGGGTCCCCAAGACCACCCTCAGGCTTGAGGGTTGAAGGACTCACAGGGCTCAGAAAAGCTGTTATAGTCACGGTTTTGGTTTATTACAGCGAAAGGATACAGATTAAAAACAGCAAGGTGAAAAAAGCTTGTGGGGCAAAATCCAGGGGAAACCACTGGCAGCTGCTAGGTGTTCTGTCCCAGCGGAGTTGCCTGGAGAGGTGCTTAATTCTCCTGAAATGATGTGTGACAAAATATGTGAAGTGTTGCCAACCAGGGAAGCTCACCCAGGTCTTGATGACTAGGGTTTTTAGTGGGGATACGCCATATAGGCCATCCCCATGATTGGCCTCCGCTACTCAGACTCCAGCATCCTCAATCCCCCAAGTCAAAGTGATAGAGACTCAAAGCTTCAGGATAAAAATATTCTTATCGTACAAAATATACCCAGGGCTCAGAGGTCATGTCCCAGGAGTCAGGCCAAGGGCCAGTCTGAAGCCAGGCCTTTCTTTGGAATGTACAGGGTTTGAAAAGCCCAAGTCTGATAAGTTAACCCTTTCCTGAACAAATTTATAGCACATAATGATAGATGAATAGTTATTTCCTTAAAATTGTACTCAAGTACATTTTTCAAAGTAATTAAGCAAGTCACCTGTCATTAAGAGTTCTACCTGTGGGAGAAACTATTGTTCTGAATCTTTTATTAGTGGAGCATTTAGTAAATAATATAGAGTTCCAGAAGGAAACCCATGTAACTTCGTTTTCTTTAATAAAGGAAAAAGAGTACATTTTCCCTTAAATCAAATATTTGTATCTTTTCCCCTCATGGGAATATGTTTTTCTTTGGAGGAGCCAGAAGAACAAGGTATAGAACCCCAATACTTTCAAATGGGAGAGTAAAATTTTTACAACAAGCATTGATTTATAAATCCAGGCCCCAGAAGTGAAGGCAGGTTTATCGCCAGCTATAAATGTCTACATGCATAATGGAATGCAAGGCCTAATTTTTAAAATGTATTCGGATGATGCATTACTCATTGATAACTGCAGCTGAAGGTAAAGAATTCAACTATTTTCTTAAAGATTGGTCATAGAACACATTATTAAAGCTCTCAGATAAAAGGAAAAACATCTAATCTAGTATTAGAGAGAAAGATGAAGGAACATTTGACAATTTTTATTGGTTTGTTTGCTTTCTTGGTGTTTAAAAGTCTAACTATCCCTTTGGATTTTTGAGCAAACACATATCTAGTGGTGACAGAGGACAAGTGGTTAATATTAGAATCAGCTTATCATGAGAAATGTATATTATAGTAAGGGTACCTTTTGCTAACTGTTCATGCTGATACTAATTAGCTCTAATGTAAAAATAATAGAAGCCATGCATACCTCTTAATTTTATGCATACTTGGAGGTTCTACTTTCCCATGAAAATAATTCCTTCAGTTAAATCTCAATAGTGATGGACCATCCTTTATAAATTAAGAGAAGTATTTATATATGTTAATATATTATATATGTTAAAACATGTTAGTATATCATTATCATAAAATATATAATATGTTATAACATGTAAACTATATAAATACATTAATATATAATGTAAAATATATTAAAATAGCCAAATTACATTGTTTCATAAAACAGTAGAACTTGAATAGACACAAAATAATATGACTGGTTTTTAATTAAATCATAGCTGGAAGAGAAAGTGTGAAATGGATTTTAACAAAGAACAGAGAAGTTACATGTAAGGATAGTACTAGATTCAGTTCTTCATTATAGGCTATCATGGTGGGTATGCAATTGCCACAATTGTCACATTTCTTCAGATACAACTTTTATAAGAAAAGATCAAGAAGTTCTGACCTCACAGCTTCAGATTCAAGAGAAAGGTCTTTAAATTTTAGTTTCAGGAAAGGAAATACAAATAGGCATCAGAAGTGCCCTATGGAACATTTCTTAAGGACTTCATTTTCAATGGGTCAATTTAGTAGTTGCCCTCATGGTTCCATTAATTCTCTTTCTTTTTGCAGGTTTTTTTTTTCTTTTTTCTATCAGACTTGACAATTCTAGGTAGATGAATGATGACAACTTGTTTGGCAGTTTGACATAGCTCAATAAAATAATTCACTTTTGGAATAAATTCAATGTCCAGTGACTTAGAAGGCTGCAGATTACACATGTCAGAAATTTGTTATTATTTTCAATAAATGCTTCTATTTGTTTCATTAACAATAACTTAGAGAGCTAAAATTGGTGAGAATTTTATGATAACTAATTGTTTATAACTTCCTTAAATTTGGATACTTTTAAAATCCAGGGTGAGTGAGAACTCTCCATTCTTTTGTGTGTTTTTGTTTTTATTGATTTCAGAGAGAGAAAGGGAGAGGGAGAGAGAAATAGAAACATCAATGATGAGAGAGAGTCACCAATCAGCTGCCTCCTGCACACCCCCTGCTAGGGACTGAGCCTGCAACCTGGGCATGTGCCCTGACCGTGAATTGAATCGTGACCTCCCAGCTCATAGGTCCATGCTCAGTCACTGAGCCACGCAGGCTAGGCCTCTTTCTTAAGTACCACCTTCTGAAGTGATTTTCACTGGAAGACATCCCAATCTGCTTTTTCTTTAATTAAAAATTTTAATGTTGACACTATTGCAGATATCCCTCATTGCCCCTCCCTTTGCCCACCTCCGCCCACCCCTGCCTCTTCCTCCCTTGTCCATGTCCAAGGGGTATGCACATGTGTTCTTTAGCTAATCCCTTCACTTTCTTTATCCAGCCACCCCATCCCCTCCCCTCTGGTTCCCACCAGTTGCTCCATGTATCCATGCTTTCGGTTCAATTTTGTTTGTCAGTTTATTTTGTTCATTAGATTCCACATATTAGTGAGATTATATGGTATTTGTCTTTCTCTGACTGGTTTATTTCACTTAGCATAATACTCTCTAGGCCTATCCATGCTGTTGCAAAGGGTAGGAGTTCCTTCTTTTTTATGACCACTTAGTATTCCATGGTGTAAATGTCCCACAGCTTTTTAATCCACTCATCTGCTGATGGGGATTTGGGCTGTTTCCAGATCTCGGCTATTGTAAATAATGTTGCTACGAACATAGGCTGCATATATTCTTTTGAATTAGTGTTCTAGGTTTTTTCGAATATATCCCCAGAAGTGGAATTGCTGTTCCATTTTTAGTCTTTTGAGGAACCTGCCTACTGCTTTCCACAGAGGCTGCACCAGCCTGATTCCCACCGGAGTGCACCAGGGCTCCCTTTTCTCCGCACCCTCGCCAGCGCGATTATGTATTTGGGTGAAGCACACTTTCAGGGAAGCAGATTTGAGGTTGGTAAGTAGAGTTTCTAATTATTGATTTTTTTCTATTATTTTGAGGGAGAAAGAGGAGTGGAGTGCTAAGATTTTCCTCATAACCCACATTTTTTTGTACCCTTTTCACCTTACCAAAGATTATTTTTTGTTTCCACAGACTGTAAAAGAAAACTGCTTCAAACCTAACGCACTAAAACATAGTGACCTAAAGTAAAGAGGCAGAATGAAGCTGAGGCTAGCAATTACTGAATGCGTGTCCCCTTGACAAGTGACTTTGGATACTAGTGCAAAGTGAGTGGTGTAGGGGACAGGCGTGGGGTGGGATGTTCAGAGAGGGAAGCAGGGAGTATTTTATTTGAATCACCAAAAAGTGGGTTCAAAGTAGCCAATACCTCATTAGATCTTTTCCACCCGGTCGATACTCTGCTCCTTCTATATTATTATATTCTCTTCCCAGAAGATGAGCACCCTTAACACGGTAGATTCAGATGTCCTGCAATGGCCAGGAGGTAGGGTGCGGCAGGTTTGCGTTTTGCAAAGGCGGTTTGCACCAGTGCGTAGGCCAGGCGCGGGCACTGCCAGCAACGCAGCATGGACCCTTCTCCACCGAGAGGCGGGGTCTCTGCCCGCCCCCCTTCAGCGCGGGCTGCTCAGCATAACCTACAGCCACCGCCTCGTCAGGGGAACACAGCAGCGGCGCAGTGGCACCCTGGGGGCTGAGTCATGGACGGTCAAGTGACTGTCCGTTTCTCTCTCTCGGGGTATTTCACAAAGGAAGCCAGAGGTGCTATGTGGGAAGTGTGGCTGCCTTGAAGCCACCGTAAGGACAGGATCTCCAGCTGTTGCAGCCCCGGCTGTTCGAGTCTCAGCCCAGGCACCAGGCATGTGAGTGAGTGAGCCTCCGGACAATTCCAGGGCTCAGACACCGAGCGGCACTAGCCAACCTGGATTTCACAGAAAGCCCTGACAAGGCTGCAGAGACCCGAGGAACAGAAATGGTAATGCGGTTTAAGTCAAGTTTTTAAAAATTACTTTTTATTGAAATATTTGATTATGTTATATTATTTAAGATATAGTTCACATCCCATAAATGTCATCATTTTAATGTGTACAATTCAGTCATTTTTAGAATATTCACAAGGGATGTTCCAGCTAGCTCCCCATGGCTTTTGGATTATATGTAGCTCCATTCAGTTCTGGATTAGCTGAGTTACCTGTAGCCAGAGCATCGGCTCTATTTATTTATTTATTTATTTACTTGCTTGTTTATTTATTTGTTTTCCAGATTACATGGTATGTTCATTGTACTTCCAAGTATAAAAGAAGATTTAAAACTAACTGTTAAGAATTTACCCTCTTTCAACTTCAGAAAGATTCAAAATAGAATACACCTGCAGGGGAATGTAACTGAATTCTATTAAGCAATCACCTGCCAATATTTGAATTTTGAGAGGATGCTATTAAATATCTTGTTAATTTAACTATGCTCATAATGCCAAGTTCTGAAATTCTGTTGAAATAATATTAAAATAAATATGAAATAACTCAAACTAGCATCAGCGACACATTAAAACATAAATGAAAACCAGCATACAAATCTACGTAGCCCGTTTATATCACCCCAGAGATTTAGATAAAGAAAAACAAACATAACCTTTTCAGTTGTTTCTCACAAGGGAAGGAGAAATGAAACATTTGATTATAATTGTTTTAATGAGCTGTGATTCAAGATGATGAAGTTATAATGGTCTTGGTAAAAAATATTCTGTTAATGAGCTTTTATTTCTATCAAAATCTACAAGATATAAAACTCTCAAAGGATAAAGTTTAGTAGCAAAGCAGTGTTTGCTTTCTGAAAATTAAAATCCCTAATATTTATCTGTTTTATTTTCAACAAACATACTTATTAATTATTATTAAGTAATACCACAGAAAAGAGATGTTTTCAAAGGATACAAACGAAACTGTACAATAGACGTAGAAGACGTCACTAGTTTTCACACTGAACTTTGACTATAAAATAAGCTTCTTTGATTTTTGGGAGTCTCTGAAATTTTTAAAATAATTTATATATCCTACTCTAGTTACAGGCACAAGCAGAGTAGCCAAAAAAGTTACAAGAAACAGCAAACACACCATGTCCATTTAAAGTAGGACATTATAAACTGATGTTTGTTTTGGACATCCACTATGACTTCCTTGTTACTATAACGCTTGTTCTCCAAATGAACACTCTATCTAAAGGAAAGTTAAATATCTGCTGAGCAGACTTTCTACCATTGAATGCAACCTTTTTACTTGACTCAAGATAGAACAAAGCAATGTGGGAATTAATATTCAATCTTATTACAAATTACAAAAGATTAAATCTGGCCAATTTAATTTATCTGTATATTAGAATTCTAAGTAGTTGTTAATGAGAAACAGAAAGGAAATAATATATAAGTTTGAAGGGTTAATGAAAGAGATTCCATTCAGATGATCAGAAGTTTGGTAAGACTGCCACTGAGGGGCATTGATTTGTAAAGGTGTCACTCAGTGCATTCCCAAACTAAAGTTCATTCTCATCAGTGGAGAAAATAGCTTTGGATTTTGAACTTCTACACAGTCAATTAAATTTAACCTCTAAATTTCAGCTGGCTAATGACAATATTTTATTTGGTATAACACACATACAAAAAATCATTTTTTTATCCAGCTTTGTAATGTAAAATAGAACAATTTGAAAAACTATTAAGAAGAACGGGAAGTTAATGTCTCAAAACCTCTCCTTAGCCTAGTTTCATTTCCCTTTGTGTCTCAGTTTCACAAGTTTTGACATACTATTGGACTCTTTGTTATCAAAAATGTTTAGATATTGAAACAATTTACTTATGAACCTAACATATTGCCAAGAAGTTGGCAAATATAAGTGAAAATTTAATTTGTTAATTTTTGTAGATATATACATTATCATATTAAAAAAATTTAGAAAATAGACTTATCTTCTCTTTAAAGGTCAGCTAAGGACTAATGGCAACAACAATGATAATAGTAATAATAATAATAATAATAGCACCTAGTAGTTGTTAATTGCTGACATCATGATACACACTATTCTAAGCACTTTGTATATATTACCTAATTTCATCATCACAAAAATATTAAGTAGGTACTATTTTACTAGTGAGGAGACAATGGCACTGAAGAATTAAGTAGCTTGCCCAATGTCAACAGTAAATGCCAAATCAGAATGTTCTAATAGAGGGAAAGATTAATTTGGTGGTTACAAGGAAATTAAGTTAATCTTATTGCTACTTTATTGAGCTGAAAATGAGCTAACAAGTGACGTTCCAGTTCATATTTTAAACTGTTTATTACATATATGAATCCCTAGATACTATGTAGTATGTAATGTATCTCTAAATTTTCCAAAATAATATTTATTTATTTATTTAGCAAATATTTATTGAGTCATTACTGTCACCTACCATGAGGTTCTAAGCACTGGGAATAAGAGAGTAAACTAATTTAGTTTATATTCTAGAATTATCATATCATACATTACACTCAGCAATTTGCTTCTCTCAAAATTGTATTTTGGAGATTAATCCATTCATACATAAATTAAGTTCTTTTATGTTTTTAGTTAGTATACCACTGTATAAATATACCACAACCAATCGATCTCACCACACATAAACATTGAGATATTTATCAATTTTGTATTATTTCAAAGGATACATCTGTGAACATGTCTCCTTGTATATATAAGAAAATTTTTGTCTGATATATATATTTTTGTATTAGGGTAACCTATTTGTGCTGCTACAAGAAGCTACCTCCAAATCTCAGTGGCTCAACACAAAAGAAGTTTGTTTGTTGCTCAAATAAAATCTGTAACAGATTCAGGAGACTCTCTAGGGCAGTTCTTTGTCCTGTGTTTGGCTCAGCATTCCCTAGGCTGCCTTAATCTTTTATTCCTTACACATTTGTATATGCTTCTAAGATGATCTTGGCAAAGCAAACAGAATCTTGAGGGTCTTACACTGGCAATTATTTATCTAGCAGCATGTGACATCATTATTTCTGTCTCCCAAACATTGGCCAGAACTAACCCCACCCAAAGACAAGTGGATTTGGAGTATGATTTTTCTATATGCCCAGAAGGAGAAAAGAATAGTTTTTTTTCACAACATAGCAATAGAATTGCCCTGACATGGAATAAACACATTTTAAATTTATAAGATATTGTCAAATTTCTCCACAAAGTGATAGCTTCAAGTTTACATTCCCATCAGACGTATAACAGAATCCTTGTTTCCGCATAGACATCAGGGTTTGATTTTGTCAGACTTTATAATTTCTGGACAATCTGATGTATGTAAATTGTTATCTGATGATTTTAATTTCCACTCATCTGGTTACTGGTGAGGTTGAATAATCACTAAAGGTTTCTGGAATAGAAAATCCATCTGTAGTGTGTGCCTTTAGGGAGGGAAAGTGTGAAATGGGAGTAGGGGTGGATATAGAGGACTTTAAGTTTATCTGCATTGCTTTATTACTTAAAAATGTGACTTGAAAAATAAAAATGTGAGCAATTGTTAAATTCATATAAAAATACGTCAATAGAAGCATTGCTTTTTTTGGTTTCTATATGAAAGGAAGCTTAATATTTTATATATATGCTTTTTATATATATAAAATCCTTACCTGAAGATAGGTTGTTTTCATTGATTTTAGAGAGAGAGGAAAAGAGAGAGAGAGAAAGAGAGGAACATTGATGTGAGAGAGAAACACCGATCTGTTGCCTCCTGTATATGCCTCAACAAGGGATCAAACCCACAACCTGACTGGGAATCAAACCTTCAGCCTTTTAGTGTATGGCATGACACTCCAACCAAATGAACCACCTGGCCAGGGCTCAAGTTTAACATTTTTAATTAATTTTTTGACTCACTGTCTCTTACCTCCATGGACGGTGCTTGTGTTTTACTGTAAACCTGGTAACAAGACATGCCTAGATTCCCAATAAGTGCTCCTGAGACTTGGTACCTCTGTCCAGCTTCAATTTAACTAAACCTCTAGAGATTTGACCCTTTGGAGAAAGAAAATACTTGCTTTAATTTGAGTGAAAGTGAAATTGTACTTGAGAACCCATAGATGTGAGATTCTATGAGAATGAATATAGTGGATCTTTCTAAAATTATACATCTTAATGGTGGAAAACTGGTAACTTTTTCTCAAAGGTCAGAAACAAGACAAGGATGCCCACTCTGACCACTGTTCTTCTGTCTTTTTTTTAATTTTATTTTTCAATTATGGTTTACATTCAATATTATTTTGTATTAGTTTCAGGTGTACAGAATAGTGATTAGACAATAATATACTTTACAAAGTGTTCTTCCTCCCCAATATTTCCAGAACCAACCTGGCACCATATATTACACAATATTATACAATAATATTACAATATTATTGACTATATTCCCTTTGTTGTACTTTGTATCCCTGTGACTATTTTCTAACTACCAATTTTTACTTCTTAATACCTTCACCTTATTCACCCAGACCCCCAACACCAGTTCCTCTCACCTCTGTAATTCAATTTAGTACTGGAAGTCCTAGACAGAGCAATCAGGCAAGAGGAAGAAATAAAGGGCATCTACATTGGGAATGAAGAAGTAAAACTATTACTTTTTAAAGATGACATGATTCTTTATATAGAAAACCCTAAACACTCCACCAAAAAAGCCCCAAAACTTTAGAAACAATAAACAAATACAATAGAGGCGCAGGATATAAAATCAATGTATAAAAATCTATTGCACACAGCTGGCGTGGCTCAGCAGTTGAGCATCGACCTATGATCCAGGAGATGGCAGTTTGATCCCTGGTCAGGGCACATGCCTGGGTTGCCGGCTCGATCCCCAGTACAGGGTGTGCAGGAGGCAGCCAGTCAGTGACTCTCTCTCATCATTGATGTTTCTGTCTCTCTCTGCTTCTCCCTTCCTCTCTCTGAAATCAATAAAAATATTTAAAAATAAATAAGTAAATAAATAATCTATTGCATTCCTATATATTAACAATGACATTTCAAAAAAATAATAAAAAAAAGCAATTCCACTTGCAATTGCAACAACAACAAAAAATGCCTAAAAATAAATTTAACAAAGAATGTGAAGGGCTTATACACTGAAAACTAGAAGGCATTATTAAAAGAAATTGAAGACACAAAGAAATGGAAAGATATTCCATGTTCATGGATTGGAATAATCAACATAATTAAAATGGCCATATTACCAAAGCAGTGTACAGATTTAGTGCAATCCCCATCAAAATGTCCTTTTGATTTACATGTGTGTTTTCAGAAGGAAAATATAACCACTTCATTTTGAATATTACAGGTTAATTCAGCTAATTGGGCTTCTTCCCAAGTAAATATAGTCTTTAGTGTTAGTCTCTTGGTCATTGAGTTTGGAACCAAACTTTATCTGCTTCTTATTTTCTCTGGAAAAGTTTTGTTTCAGTAGTAGATTTCTTGTGAAACATAGAGTCATACTGGCTCATTTTGAAAGTTTTCTTCTTGTTTTTCAGTAAGCAATATACTCTGAATTCTGGCCAAAACGTTTTATTTTGTTGTTTTCCTGGTTTTCTCTTTCTAGGGTTTCAGTGTGTGTTGCTCACATCTGACCTGAAGAATTTAATTGGCTTCACATCTCAGAGTTTTAAATAAAGGCACTGTGTTTTGCAATTCTTCTTTATTTTTTCTTATCTGTGAGCATTCTCAGAGTTTAATTCTTGGCCATTTCTCTTTCCTTTCTGTATGCTTTCCCTGGATCAACTATGACTCATGGTTTTGAATTTCACTTCCATGTCTATGGCCCTCCTTTCGACAGAACTTCTTCCATTTATAATTTGGTTAGGTTCCAAAAGGTTGGTTTGAGTCTGTGTGCCAAGTGACACTTAGGATGAGTAACTGCTAACACCCTCTGATGGTACTAGGCAGACTTGATTATGTTTTTCTTTTCCTCTGGCTCATAGCTTTTTGTTTGAGTCATAAGAGAAACTTTTCATTTACCCCGGCTTTAGAGGTCTGTATCTAAATTGCTTTTGGGACTTGCACACTTGGTGGATTATCTCCTTAAACTCAACATATTCAACTTTCAGATCATTTTCTTTCTAAACAAATTATGTGTTTCTCCTTAAAAGAAAAAAAGAAAAAAGATACCATTAAAGTCACTGGAACCAAGTTTCTGAAACGCTTATATCCTCCAGTTAATTTGATCTTATACATTCACTTTTATCAAATCCTATTTATTCTTTCTCTAAACCTTCTCTGAGGTCTGTGCGTTTCTTGCCATTACCACTATGAATGGACTAGTTTCAAAACGAATCATCCACGTGCTCTGAAGGTTCTAGCAGAATGCCCTGCTTTCAGTCTTCTGGAGCTCTTGTGCCATCTCTGTCCTACCCCCACACTCACCTTCCTAGGGGCCGGTTTTACACTCCAGCCCTCAGCTCAGTAAACTTTATTGATCAACAATTTTTTATGATGTAATATTCAGCCTCCTCAAGATGGCATCAAATGGCACAATAATCTGCTTTCACAGAATAGCGAAAAATGTATTTTCTTTTTTTCCAAGCTGAATCCTGCATTTCATCAAATTAAGACATTTCCAGCCTGGCTGGTATGGCTCAGTGGTTGAGCATCAACCTATATGATGCAGGAGATTGAAGTTGGATTCCTGGTCAGGGCACATGCCAGTTGAGGACCCAATCCTCCGTAGGGGGCGTGCAGGAGGCAGCTACATTTCCTTTTAAAAAAATATATCTTTATTGATTTCAGAGAGAGGAAGAGAGAGAAACATCAGTGATGAGAGAGTCATTGATCGGCTGCCTCCTGCGCGCCCCCGACCGGGGCTCGAGCCCGCAACCCGGGCACGTGCCCTGACCGGGAATCGAACCCCGATCTCCTGGATCCTAGGTCGATGCTCAACCGCTGAGCCACGCCCGGGGGCCAGATGTTGCCTTATAGAGGGCAGCCTGCACATTCTCTGCTCCAAGCTTCGACTCCTTCAGGTGCTGGCCCTATATTGCCCTTTCCTCTTCCTTCATTTAAATCTCACTGATAGTTTAAGATCCAAGTTAAGTCTCACTGCCTCTTGAAATCCTTCGACATCTTTAATTTTAATGACCCGCTCTATTTAAAAATATTTTTATTGTAAACATAAACTCAAAATAGAGGATTTCAAAAGTCCACAAAAGCTTCAAAAAGTTTGAAAAATAATAGACCCCAAGCTCATCTAGTGCTGTCGTGTTCACTTTCACTTTCGTCATTATTTTGATGATTCTTCTTTGAGCTTCAAAAATGTCTTATTGCCCAGTTTCAGTCTCGTAACTTTAATTGCATATAGAACCTTAAGCCCCTGGGTGGCCATAATCTCAAATAACTATTACAATTTTTAATATTTCTTCCAGTCTTTTTAAAAATGCATTTTATGTGTTTAATATTTTTATTTCATAATGTTAGGTGAAACTTTAAACAAAACTTTTAATGGCTGCATGTACATTTGCCTCACATTCTACTATAATTATATATACTTAATTTAAAACATTTGTTATTTCTTATTATAAATGCTACTGGAAGCATTTTTAGATATAAATATCCAGTTTCAGATTATTTATTTAGGTTAATCTGGAAATGGAATTATTGGATTAAAAGTATGAAAATTTTATAGCAAGAAAATTCATAGTGTCAAATTGCTTTCAAGGGAGGTCTTATTATTTCAGAATGCAAAATTAAGAGTGTCCATATTTACTGTTACAAAATAGTGACTTAACAATGTTTGTGGGGTTTTTTTCTAAAGAGATTTTAAATGGCTACAAGTGGTGTAACTTTAGAAAAGTTATTTAATTTCTCTAATTTCCAGGATCCTCTGTAAAATGTAGATAATAATGTTTACCTCACAGGTTTGTTATGAGGGTTTAATGTACATAAAATTTTTTTTTTTTGCATACTTCCAAACACTGTACATAGTCAATAAGTGGTAGTTATTAGGGTTATAATTGCTTATATATTACACAAATTACAGTAGACTTCATACATTTGCTAGCAAAAGAGAATTTCAAAAACGGTTTCTTTAAATTAATGCTAAGAAATTTTACATATTGAAACAACTTTAAATATAGGTGCCCCAAACAGTAAAATGGAGATTTCTTTAAATTATTACAGGATTCATTGCTATATTGCCCAGGCCACGTTTCTTCTTTCCCTTGAAGTCTCCAAACATCTAGCATTGTCAGTCAGTTCCTCACTACTCTTGCAATAGCTCCACACAGAAAAGTACACATTTTAAGATGCTTCCATTAAGCTTCAGTATGTCTAGGTTTTGTGGAGCCTAAAGCTCATACACTTTTAGAAGAATTTTAAAGGAAAATAAAAAGAATTATGAATTTAAAAATTGCCAGTGTCCCTGCCAGCTCCTTGCAAGGGGGTGGGAGGAGCCCTAAAGTTATATTAGCTTCATGGAAAATCAACTAGTGCCCCCTTCGCATGCCCCACCACACTTTGCAAAATACCTTTAACACAATAGGTGTGCAGTACACATTTGTTGACTTGTATGGTAATTGAAACTTGAATAAGAATTACAGAATTATCACAGGTGCTTCAATGTTGTATGTAGATCAAAATGTTAGCTGCATTCATAGTGATCCCCCCACAGCAGTGATTTAGAAAGATACATTTGCTGACAGCATGTTAAATATAACGGACAAAGTCCTCCGTTGAGTTTTCTTCTGATGCCGGTTACAACCCCTTGATGAAGAAAGTACAGAGAGAACACACCCAGCTCCAGCAGGGCTTACCCCACCCCTGCCAGCCTCACGATGGAGGTAACCACTCACTAAGTCCTCTTTTCATGTTCTTACTCTCTAAAATTATTTTAATAAAAATGGGAAAGTTGGCTATTGCTTTCATTGATAGAATTAAAGCTGATCACAGATTTTAATCATGACTGAGGGCAATTCAATGGTTAAAGAAAAAAGACTTGGTCTGTTTAATAAGGGACAGCTTTTCAAAGTCTGCTGCTTTTGGACACTTGGTGATTAGGAGCCTATGAAGTTATTCCTAGCCAGTGTAAGCCCTGCCATTAGAAATTGGGGGGGAAAAAATTGTTTCCTTGTATTATGAAGTCCAGAGAGGTGGAGTCCTGTTTTAAGTTTTGATTGCCAAGGGACAACAACAAAAAGGGAAGTGAGAAGTATTTGCTAGTATATACTAAACGTGTGAAGACCAAATTACTTTAAATTGAGGAGGGCCTCTTTCTACGCGAGGCTGCTGCTGCTCTCTCACCATCAAAGCTCTTACTTTGAAAACTAAGATTTAAGCAAGCTTACCCTGCTCCTGTCATCATGGCTTTAATTAGTGCCCCTTCAGAAAGTCCATTTCTTGTTTATTTCTTAACAGAAAGCAGGCGCTTTAGGTGAGAGTATGAATCTGCATCTTTCACAGCTACTGAACCTCTTTTTCACCTGAACACCTTGTTGAGAACTATTTAGAACCCTGGCTTCATACTTCCTTTACAATAAAGAACAAAATGCTCCCGGCACGATAATTCTACTTAGGAATGGATAGATTCTCACATACTTAAATTCTGAAAGGTACATGAGATGTCTGTTCTAAACGACAGGTTGCCATGGTTACATTCTTCTGTGGCTCAGATGGGGATAGGGGCCAATTATCAAGTTTTGTTTGGTTGATTTTAAGTAGTTTGTTACCTGGATACTCAACAAATAAGAAAACTGAAGAGAAAAGACTTGTTTTCTTCTTGCCTAGAAAGGAAACAGTCATCATGGAAAAAAAAACAAACCCTCAAATTCCCAACAACATAGTAAATTATTTAGTTCAGATACAGTTTCTAAACTGTTAACTTTATTTAGAGACTAGCAAGGCCTGTGAACCAAGATAGCTTTAATGCTACGAATTGGGTTTTTTGTTAACTCCGTTGATTCTATAATGCCAGCTTTAAATAATTCTCCTTTCCAAATTTGTCTGGTGCTTTTCAAATTTGTATGTGTGTGTCTTCGAATAGTTACTCCTTTTGTCAGTTTTGCTGCTTGGCCTCCCTCCTCCCATGGAGGAAGTGGGGTTGTTAATTAATGATCTTCCAGAGGCGATTTCTGGAGTGACTATTGGAAAACCCTTCTTAATTAACAAAATGATAAATTCCCCACTGCAGCAGTGCTGCAGTGAAGTTCATCTCTGTCATTCAAAATCCGTGACGCTAAAATGTCCTCCGACATTTGCGTGAGGATGTTGGGCACTTAAATTCTGGATCTTTTATCAAAGGTTCCGCAGGAAGCCCGGGAAGGAGAAATGAGGAGTGCAAAGGAGCAAGGAGAACCGGAGGAAATTAAAACGCTCTTCTGTCACTGTAATAGTTCACATGGGCACTGTCAGGGGAGCATTTTAATTTTGTCAAGTGTGTCTGCTACTCATTTATTCCATCTCTGCTTGTTATCGAAGTTTCAGATTAAATGTAAAGATACGAATGTATTGCCATAATAAATTTATAAGTGGATATTTAAAGAGCAAAGATTTGAATGACACAAATGAACCTCAATGTAGCAGTAAAGCGGGTAGGATTTTCAGAAAGATGCCACAGGAGTCAGAAATGACTGCTGGAACCGCCTTAATTAAAAAGAAAGAAAGAGAGAAAAACTTGAGCTGGATGAGCCACCATAGGAGGTATCTAATATGAAATTAGGCTTACTTTACATTATTTATGCCACTTTAAAATAATCTAATAAAAGCTTTAGAAAATCTGTATTATTCAAATGTTAGGCGAATACTTAGACAATGGAAAGCTACGCTGTTAAATTTGGGGACAGAAGGTAAGATTCCAGACGAAGTTAAAGCAGCGTTATTAAAAATATGGATTTATTTGTAAGATACCTATAAAATACAATTCATTTTTTGAAATTATGTTTTGTTAAGTGAATAGCAATCCCAATGTAATAAGCTGTAGAGATAATCCTTTCTAAGGATGCCTTATTTCACTCCCATTAGGGGCCCGGTATTTGTTTAGATGTCATAACAAAACCACATAACCTGAGACACTCTTCTGGGGTTTGCATAACACGGATATTCACAGTAAGAGAGAAACTGATGCCAGGCAGCATCCGGCTGGCGTTACGCGGCGCGGGGTTAGGACTCAAGCGCGCAGGGCTGGGAGAAGCAATCGGGAGTTAGGATAAGGGCACAGGGAAAAACTGACGTGATCCTGAGCAGACCCGACTTTTGTAATGACAATCAAACAGCCGATAACCCCGAAGGCAATCTGCAGAGGAAGGGTAAGGTGGTCACGCCGGCAGATATGAAAGGAGACGAGTAAGCTTTTCTGAAATGACGGGACTCCTACTGAAAAGCATGCCCCTCAATTGTGACCAACGCTTCTCTTTTCTTCTCGTGCCTGCTGCCTTCCGGCTAATATAAGGACTCACTTTTGCTTATCTGCTTTAACACAGGAGAACCCCAGTGAGGATGAAGTTCTAAGGATTGTTAGGAAGAGGGAAAGAAAAATGCATACAAAAATAACAATGGAAATTTCAGAATAATAACACGAGGAGGACCTCGTTTAGGCTGGTTTTCTGATTTTACGCAAATGTTACTTCCAAAATAATATCTGACTTATTATTAACATCTGGGCTTATACGGGGGAGAAAATGAAAAGTTCCTCACTTAGCCTTAGGTCCAGTGCTTTTTTTCAGTTCATTATGGATGCTAAATTTTAGGAGCAGTGTAGTCAGATAGTTTATTGCTTAACAAACAACTTACTGGACTAATAAAGGCCATGCTTTTAGTAGACCCACTCAGTAAGTTGGGGTTAGGGGAGAATGTTAGGCAGCTTAGCAAATGACCAATGGCAACAGATTTTGCCTAATAAGTGGTTTGTATGTGGTGGTTTGCTCTATCACACTTTCAAACAATTAAATTAGATTTTATTATAAAGTCAAGCTAATATTAAGCATCGTTACATTTTAAACCAGACATTATTGGTTTCATAACTGTTCATACAAGTGGGAAAACTTATTTTAATGTATGGCACAGATCTTTGATAAACGATATATGAAATTAAATTTCCAAAATGTGGGTATGTGGCAGGGTCACAATTTATAAGTCACAACTGAAGTGTGTAGTCCATACCTAACTAATCTCTCTCATGCCCTCCCCCGTCACTGAGGAGCGTGTAGGGAGGGGTGGTGGGAAGAAACCTCAGCAATCAGTGATCTCAGTCTCTTCATATTTAAGACAGTCTCTTATATAAAAATGCTCGTCTTTTAGCTTTCCTCCACCTCCAGCTAGCATCTGGGTAGACTGGTGACTAGTCCATCTGGCCTCTATGGTTGTCATGAAGGCAAATACTACTGGAGTTCATGGTCCAGCTATTTGCATGCAAGCTACTAAAAGCTCACCAGCAGTTCTTGATCTTGATCCCAGGCCTCTGCTTTTTCACCAGTGCCCTCAGAACCTCCGTAACCCCCTTCTGAGTCATGCACAGACATCTAAGCCCCTACACACAGCCCGTGGAGAGCTGTTTCAGGCTCATGTCTCTAGCCACCTCCCTGTACCAGTACCATACTCCCTCCGTCCTCGATTCCCACCCCTCTCCCAAGACTATTCCTTGAATCTTATAACTTCTCTTAGGCTTTGGAGAAATAGGTTCCTTGCTGTAATGTTCCCAAATTTTCTCATAGCTATTCAGAGTTTCTATAGCCTTCTCCTTGTTTGGTCCCTCTTTGCTTTATCTCTGGCTCCCATCTTGATTCTGACTCCACTAGGGTTGCAAGGGGAGGGTTTTCTACTTTCTCTTCATAAGTGGAAAGAATTTACTATAAGTCATTCTATTAGTCAGGGTTCTCTGGAGAAAAAGAACCGATAGTCAGTCTCTCTCCGCACCCCCCCCCCCAACGTCTGTATCTATCATCTATCTATATCTAGGAAAGAGTTTTATTATAATTGACAAACTAGAGTATGGAGGCTGAGAAGTCCCACCATCTGCCATCTGCAAACTATAAACACAGGGAAGCTGGTGATGCGGTACCAGTTCTAATCCAAAGGCCTGAGAACCAGGAGAACTGATGGTACAAGTCCCCATCCAAGAGCAGAAGACCAATATCCCAGGTTAGGAGTCAGGCTGAGAGAATGAATTCTCCCGTCCTTTGCCTTGGTGTTATCTTCAGGCCCTCAGTGGATTAGGTGATCTTTAACCACTTTGGGGAGGGTAATCTGCTTTACTAAATTTAGCAGATTCAAATGTTAATTTCTTCCAGAAATACTCTCACAGACACATTTAGAAATAATGTATAACCAAGTATCTGGGGACCCCGTGATTCAGTTACGTTGACACATAAAGTTAATAATCATAGTCATGTACTCCTTTTCAGTTTTGTTGCATTCTTTCTATTTTGTCTAACTCAAAATGCAACCCCAATTCTTAAATCCCATAAAGCCCATGTGAACTCATCTCTCAGTACCCCTCTGAGAGGGGTCTCCTACTAATTTTCCTCTTGCTCCTTCTGTTTCAGGTGTATGGACTTCCCCATTGTTCTTTGAAAATATTTCACTTATTGTTCTCTGTGCGTGAAACTTCACACATACCAGGTATCAGCATTGCTTACTCCGTCATTTTCACTTTGGTCTCTGCTCAAATATTTTCTTGTCATACACACTTTTCTTTTCCACATTAGGCAAAATGGGAACCCTCCGCCAACATCCCAACTCTCTGTTCCCTTTATCCATCTTTGTTATTTGTTCATAGTACCCCCCATTTGAATATGTTTTACTTCTATACATATTTCTATTATCAGCCTCTTTCTACTAGAATACAAACTATATGAGAGTAGAGAGTTTGTTTTATTGAGTGCTATATTCCCAGTAGTAGTGTTCTATTGTCACACATACATACGAATTCAACATGCATACATGTATTTTTTAGATGAATGGATGATAATGTAGGATGATATGTAGGATGCCAAACTGGGGGTACAATGTTATGTTATTTTTAAGTTGAATTTTCCTGAGTGAAGTGGGTGAGGTTGGCAATGTGTTCATGTATTTATTAGATATTGGGCTTTCCCCATCTGTGAATGTTCATTTTTTTTGCTCATTTTTCTGTTGGGTAATTGTAGTTTTATTATTTGTCTTATTTTTTTGTATTCTGGATACTTTCTCCGTATCTGTTATACATTATACAATTGTCTTTACAAGGATATGTCTTGAAGTTAAATGAATGTGTCGTTTAGCTAGGTTTATGGACTCTGTCATCATAGCATAGTTTTAAATAATAATATAGTCAATTTACTCCCCCCCATGGTTGTTATTTAGGACATATTTTTTACTATGACCATAAAATATCTAATTTTTTTCCTAAAAGTTTTAAAGTTTTATCTTTTATACAATAGTTTCTTAAGCTGTCTAGAATTGATTTAGTAAGTGGTGCAGAGAGGAATCTAATTTTCTTGTACTACTTGATGTTTCTATCTATAGACAAACAAGAAATTATTTTCCATATAGGTAGCAAAGTGAACTAGCACTTCACATTAAGTAATCTGTTCTTTACTCATCGAAGTGCAAATACTTAGCTGTATATGAAATTGCCATTTATCAATAGGTACATTTCCCGGCTCTTCATTATGTTCCATTGTCCAGTAAGTCCCTCCTCTTCCTCTTCTTTTTCTTTTTCTCAAACTGATCATAGTTATTTTGTGCTCTTTACTCTTACGTATAAATTTTTGTATCTATTTTTCAAGTTTCATTAACAGTCTTGTCTGGCTTGAGAATCATACTTGTGCCAACTCGTGGAATGAGCTGAGTAGCTTTTTCTCTTTTCAAGTCTCTTGAATAGATTGCATAACATGGGAATTTTCTCTTTACTGAAGGTTTGTAGAATCATTTCTAAAATTTTATCTGGTTCATACCTTTTTCATAGGAACTGGTTTTGAATTAATGATTTATATTTTTGTATATTGATGACCCCTTTAATTTTCCACTTATTCCTTAGTTATTTTTGATAATGTATATTTTTTCTAGAAAAGTAAATGCTTCTTTAAAAATATTGTCACTAAAATTTTCTTACTACTTTGATTTAAAAAATCTCTTTCAGTCACCATATTCTTCTTTTAAAAAATACTGCTAATACTTTTAATTTGTCCTCTCTCTTTTCTGTATTGATCAGTTTTCTAACTGTTTTTATACTAGTTTTTCTAATGTACCAACTTTCATTTATAACTTCTATAATTTTTTTATTTTATTAACTTTATTTCTTGCTTATTTTCATCTTTGATTTTACTCTGCTGTTTTGCTGGTTTACTGAGTTTACACCAGTTATATTGAGTCATTTTTATTTTTTAACAAATATATTTCAGATTATAAACTTACATCTTAATATCACACTAGATGCATTTCACAATATTTTTAAAATACAATTTTTTCATTGCTAGTCAGTTCTAAATATTTCATAATTTCTCCTTTACTCTTTAACCAATACATTATTTAATGATTTAGCCTTTATTGCATGTTTTATTTAGAGATTTATTCTTTAACCTAAAAGCCATTTAAAACTGTACTTTCAGTTTCCAAAGATACCTTGTATTGTATTTTTATTATTTGTTTTTACTTAGTATGGTCAGAGAATATGACCTGTGTGGTAGTGATATTTTTATATTTGTTGAGATTTTTTTGTGACCTAACACTAGGTCAATGTATATAAAAGTTTCTATATGTGCTTAAAAAGAATATATGTTTTATATTTTGGGGAGCACACTGTTCTAAATGTATCTAATAAGGAGAGCTATTTAAATGTGTTGTTTAAAATTTATATATCTTTTAACTTTATTTGGCTGTTTTGTTGTTTTCAGAAAGAGGAATGCTAAAATATCCCATTTTGATTGAGACTTCATTAGTATTTTTCTTTTAATTCTTTTATCTATTCAAAGTTATCTTTTTAGGTATATGTAAGGTCAATTATAACATCTTGTTGGTGGATTGTTTTAATAATATGTATTCTCCCTTTTTATCTCTAGTAATGCTATTTGCACTCAGTTTTATTTTGTCTGCTATTGATCTTGCTACATCAGCTTTGTTTTGTTTAATATTTATTATGAATTAAACGTATACCCTCTCACTGAGAAATTGGCACACTATCACATTTATTTAGCCACTGACTGGGGTCCTAATTCAAACTAAGATATCGCTCAATACCAGAATATTGTCAACTACAAGATTTCAAATATTTTCTGATTTCATGATTTCACTAGGGATGTGACTTTTGGGTTGTTTCATTCAGGGTTAAGTTTTACATTTAGATTTTTCCTAGGTTAGACCTAGATTATTCTGTGACTCACTGTGAAGGATCCTGGATGGCTTGTAGTTGAGTCAGCTAGGATGACACACAAGACTTTTAAACATCCTACAACCAATACCCACTTTTTCTCATTTGTAATAGGTTCCTAAGAAACTGAGAACAATGTGTAAGAGAACATGAAGATTGATTACATGAGGTGTTATGGTAAAGTTTCCCTGAATAATTTGGAAACGAGGGAAATGAGATTGTCCCTAGAGAGTGAATTAAACTAAAATTTTTACATACCTATATCAGTGCTGGGAAATGTTAAGTTGCTTCAAAGAGACACCATAGCAAACTGTATCCTGAATAAAGATGTTAAAGAATTTGTCCATCCATAAGGGGAATAGTGAGCCATGAAGTCTGGAGAGAGGAATGTCACAGAGATAAACTTTGGATGTATCCATGCAGCTCTCCCAAGGGAAGAAACTTTCCTTACCTAAAAGGCTTTTCAGCTGTGTGGTCCCATTTACTAAACCATGATTTCTGAGGAAAAAACTACAGCAGGTTGTAGCCAACAGCCTGCAAGTACTCCAAGCCTCATAAAAATGCCATCTCCATGGTCTACAAATGGAGACACAGATTTTCTTATCCTGCAGCCATTAAACATTGATTTAGCTAGCTGAATCCACTTGTTCTAATTTCATGCTCACTGAGCAAGCTCTTGGATATTATTTAGTTTCTCATATGTGTCTGCATTTAGAGGAAAAATGACTGGTCACCTGGATATGAGTATTCTGATTGCTGAAGTAAAAGTATTTCTCACTGTAAATTTATAGCTTAAAGTATTCTGATTATGATTTTACTTCCATGTGTCCTTTTTTAAAAGTGATACTGGAAATAGTTTAAAAAGGCAAAGATTTTTGATTTGGAACATATAGACTCATTTCTTAATTGCTTTTACGGTTTTCCATTTTACTATACTTTAATAAGCATGTCATTAATTTCAGTTGTTCGCTATGTTTTGCTATACAAACAATGCTATAAGTGGCTCTTTTGCATACTTTGTGAATATTTGCAATGATGTCAGTAAGATAAATTAAATAAGTTGCATACAATGTTTCTTTTTTATTTATTTATCTTTATTGTTGAAAATATTACAGATGTCCCCTTTTTCCCCCATTGATCCCTTCTACCCCACACCCACTCCCCACCCCAGTCCCTCATCACACTATTGTCTGTGTCCATGGGTTGTGCATATATGCATATAGATTCTTTGGTTAATCTCTCCCCACCCACCCCCACCTTCCCTCTGAGATTCGTCAGTCAGTTCTGTGCTTCTATGTCACTGAATCTATTTTGTTCATCAGTTTATTATGTTCTTTAGATTCCACACGTAAGTGAGATCATGTGATGTTTGTCTTTCTCTGCCTGGCTTATTTTGCTTAGCATAATATTCTCTAGGTCCTTCCATGCTGTCCCAAAGGGTACGAGACCCTTATTCTTTATAGCTGCGTAGTATTCCACGGTGTAAATGTCCCACAGCTTTTTTATTCACTCAGCTACTGATGGGCACTTGGGCTGTTTGCAGATCTTAGCTATTGTAAATTGTGCTGCTATGAACATAGGGGTGCCTATGTTCTTTCTGATTAGTGTTTCAAGATTCTTAGGATATGTTTTCAAGAAATAATACATCTATCATGTTCATGTGAATATTCGGGAACATGTGAAGCTGTGTTGCATTGGGGTTTATATTACACAGTATATCTATCCGTATCTATATCTGTGTGATGATGTATTGCTGGAGCTTATATAACAGTTTTATGACTGATTCAGTGAGGGAGTTAACATGATTCTGCCTTGGAGAAATGAATTTTCTTACTGGCCCTGAAAAAGTTAAGCATTTGAGCCTGCAAGTGTAAGGAGCAGGGCCTTGATTAAGGAAAATTCTCAAAGATAATGTATGTGACCCTGAGGCTTCCTATGAGAACTTTCCCAGGTGATATTCTGATATCACAATATATTTTGAAATGTGTACTATACCTTTTATCATTTGTTTAAGTAGGTTACAGAAAAAATTGTAAAACCACCTAATTTTTCCACCGTAGTTTGTCTCCTAGGACTCTGATTCCAGCACAGCTTTCTGACTCTCTGCTTCATCCAGAGCTGAAAGAACTGGTCACATAACTGCCCCTGTCACTTACTGTGATTGCTCCCTGGCTTTACATTTCTCTCACATAGTCTTTGAAATCTGCCTGATGCCCAAGGACTGTGGTTGAACTTACAGCCTGCCAACTACAGTTTTCTGAAGGCTACAGTTCTACCTAGTAACAACAGAGGTGACCCTTTTCCTGTAATGTGCATTTGCCTTGCCACAGTTGATCGGTCCAAAGTTAGATATCTTACCCAAGGTAGGCAATCAGAGTGTTTAACTGAGAATATGGACTTATCCATATATGTACATTCTATATAAGTTTTCTAAATAATTTTAATTTTAAACAACTTAGGAGCAGAGAGAGTTGGTTTGGACAGATATCCTGACAAGAATGGACATGAGTAAAAAGAGATGTGGTCGTAAGAGACTGGGAGAGAAGACTTCCCAAAGTCCATATGATCCTTTAGTCCTTGGTCCCAGCGTTTTCCTTCCTGAAGCTCAGCTGTGTTTTTGTTCTTGAGTTCCTTTTTCCTCATACTAAAGTTTGCCTTCTTTTCATAAAGCTAGCTTCCCCAGCTTCTCTTAGGGCTCTACGAGGAATCGCACGCTCCATTCTATCCTGTTTCTATGGCTTTGTCTTGAATACAAAGCCGTGACCCTGAGTCAGAATTTTCTCCAAAGTCTTCTAACTCATGTACCAAATTCAAAGTGATTTATCAGATGTAAAACTACTCCTACTGTTTGTGAAGTTGCTTATTTCATGAAATGAACACTTGCTCACTATCACTGAAAATTAATTTCCACGTAAAATATTCTGATTCGTTTTATACTCATGGATTTTTTTTTTTAAAGTAAAAATGATACAATAAATAATTTGGAACATTACATATTTATCTCTGTCTCTAATATGTAGGCATATGCATACAAACATGCATGTACATATGCACACACACACACATATGCACACATACATTATTTTCTTCTAGCGTAGAATTTCAAACAATTTTGTGTGAATTTTAATGTTCATATCAAAAACAAAGCTTTTTTCCACTTAAGGAGTTACATTCTTACCTTTTAAATTTTTCCAGAGGAGTTTCACAGAATAAAAATGATTCTTTTATAGAAGGAAAATCTCTTCTTTCATTTTTGTCTGTACTATAGATGTCTATTTGGTTCCCATGTAAACTCCAGTTTAAAATATCCATGTGTACGTGCTTGTATATGTGTAGGAAGAAAAGCACACTTGAGTCAAACCCCTGGTCATGCAGCCTAATACGCTGTTTCTCACGAGTTCAAATGTGTATGACAAGAAGACCCTTTTCTCCTCTGTGGAGTGAGCTCACAGGGCTATGGATGTTGGAGTTGAAGGAGGGTAAGGAAGGTTGTCCAGAAAACATGTTTTATTTGAATTATTTTAATGTGATTTCTGAACTTTTCACTCTGTGAAAATTTATATATGATTTCTTTCATTAAAACTAAAAAATAAAAACACAAGTAGAACAAAGGCAGAGCCAAGCAGATGCCTGGGTGTAGATCTTCAAACAGACTCAAGCCAAGCCATGGACACTGCACAAATACAAGACCTCTCACTTAAGGATGGTGTCCCAGCCCCTAGACTCACTCTAATTGTCTGCAACCTTAAAGACCTCGGAGGGTGGGGGGCACGGCCATAGAATCCTGTTCTGATTCCCTACCAGAACTCTAACAGCTAAAGAGTGTTCTCAGATAAAGCTCTGTTACTTCTTTGACTTCTTTTGGGGATGGGTAGCACAGCTAAATTTAGACGAGCTCCAGCCCCGTTCAAAGAGCAATTCATGTTATCAAGTAAAAACACTGTGTATGTTGATACTGATGAGGATGCCACTTAGTATCTTGTTTTTACATTACTTATATTCATTAAAATTCATAGGCATTAAGTTTGTAAGAACTTTCAAGGAAGAAAACATTCCAAGACTAATGTACTTGTTCCTGATACTTTCATTTTATATTTGAGAGAACAGATGGTGCTACCCAGAAAATTTTAAAGACCAAAAAGGTGATTGCTATAGGAATTTCTTTTGTTTAAACCATATTTTATAGAAATATAAATCTATATATTTTTTAGAGATGGCAGGTGATATAATCCAAATAACCTTTCTGAAATGGAGATCTATATCAACTTCCCTAATTAATGTCAGTGAACTTTGGCTATCCTAGCTTTAATATCAGGGAACTTATCAAGTTAGAAGGCAGTCTGTTCTATGGATGGCTTAGCAGACTTTCTTTCTTAGAGTGAGCTATTCTTATTTTCTGCATAGTCAGGTATGTGTTACTTTCACATGACTATTATCACAAACTGTTACAGCACCATTGATGAACCTGTTCAACCTAGGTGCTTAAAATCATGTAGGCACTGTATTTTCAAACAGAGAAATTAAGAAAAATCACCTTCTTTCTTTTGGTTAAGATCCTTGTAGATTTATACTTTGAGCACCAACACATCTGAACAGAGAGCAATGATAGACAAAAATCGATTAGACAAAGTTTAGAAGACCTTGCCTTTCTCAAATGTAAGCATCCCCAGAAGCAATGTGACACAGAGTGCTGAAACTGTAAGCTTATTGAGTTCATTGCCACACCAGACAGATGGAAACAAATAAACAAACAAACAAATGAAATAAGACTAATTCTGCTCCCATGCAAGGGAGGAACAGGAATCAAAGTGACTGAGTAAAATTTGAGGCTGGTACAGACACCTTTGACCAGTTCTGCCCTAGTGCATGAAAGACAAGTAAGAAAAATGAAGAACACTCTCTATTTCCTTTAAGATTTATCAAAATGTAGTTCTTCTTTGCCTTTATATATGCCTTTTTTACTCTACAGAACTCTCTTTTTAAAAAAAATTATTTTACTATTGTATTATATATATATATATATATATATAATTGATTTCAGAGAGAGGAAGAGAGGGAGAAACATCAATGATAAGAGAGAGTCATTGATTGGCTGCCTTCTGCACACCCCCCACTGGAGATTGAGCCTGAAATCTTGGCATGGGCCCTGACCTCCTGGTTCATAGGTTGACGCTCAACCACTGAGCCATGCCGGCTGGGCTCACTCTTTTTGTGTCTAACTGTATCCTGCACAAATGTCTAGCACAGTACCTACAACAAGATTGCCAACAGGTTTAGCAATGTCAACCAGATTGTAAAAGCTCCTTGATGGCAGACAGATGTCTTATTCAACTTGTAGCCTAGTTTCTGACACTGAGAAGATAATTTATATTTATTGGATGAAGGAAAGAAAGAATAGAGAACATTATCTTTTTTTTTTTCATGGTGCTTATTTTTATTTAGCCTGTGAAGATTGCCACAACAAGGTTTTTATATAAATTGAAAGTTCTAGAAGATTGAGAGTTTAATCTCATTAAACATCAAGACATTAACTTAAGCTGCTTTAAAAAACATTTTTGAATTATAGTTTACATTCAATATTATTTTGTATTAGTTTCAGGTGTACAGCATAGTGGTTCAAAGTATTCTCCTGCTTTACAAAGTATTCTCCTGATATTTCCAGTACCCACCTGGCACCATACATAATTATTACAATATTACTGACTAAATTTACTATGCTGTACTTTACATTCCCATGACTATTTTGTAATTACCGATCTGTACTTCTCAATTCCTTTACTTTTTTCACCCAGTCCCCCAACACCCCTCTTCTCTGGCAACCATCAGTCTGTTCTCTGTGTCTATGAGTCTATTTCTGTTTTATTTGTTTATATTATTCTTTAGATTCCACCTATAAGTGAAATTATATGGTATTTGTCTTTCTCTGATGGGCTTATTTCACTTAACATAATACCATCTAGGTCTATCCATGCTGTTTTCCACAGTGGCTGCACCAACATGCATCCTCACCAACACTTGTTGTTTGTTGATTTATTGATGCTAGCCATTCTGACAGGTGTGAAGTAATATCTCCTTGTGGTTTTGATTTGCATTCCTCTGATGATTAGTGATGCTCAGCATTTTTCATATGTCTGTTGGCCATCTGTATGTCCTCTTTGGGATCATGCAGGTTGCCTTCCATTTTTTAATTGGCTTGTTTGTGTGGTGTTTTTGTTTGTTTGTTTGTTTTTTGGTGTTGTGTAACTTCTTTATAAATTTTGGATGAGCTCATTCTCTTACTGAAAGTCACTTAATCTTCTTTCTGAGCAACAGCTTTCTCTCAGATGTAATTCACTGTGGTTGATGTGAACTCTGCAGTTCTTTCTGCCCTGCTATTATTGAAATCTTGTCTGCCCTGGCTGGGTGGCTCAGCTGGTTGGAAAGTTGTCCCATCACCAAAAGTTTGTGAGTTCGAATGCTGGTCAGGGCACATACCTAGATTGTGGGTTCAATCCCTGGGAGGCAACTGATCAATGTTTCTCTCTTATATCGATGTGTTTCTCTCTCTCTGGCTCTTTCTCTCTTTCTCTAAAAATCAATGAAAACATATCCTCAGGTGAGGATTAAAAAAATCTTCTCTCTAAAAGCCCAAAACATAGGGGTATGAAATGTGAACCAAATTCAGCAAGTAGGTGGATCCTATATTTAAGGAGAAATGCTTCATAATACTTGTTTTGTGACTCTGCTTTATTGTGGCAAAAAAGGGAAAGAATGATACAACACATGGTATATAGGCATTACTACTGAAGCAATTTGTATTGCTTTCTGTGAGCACACTGTCACTGATCTAATTTTTACTAAATGTTAAGCAATTTTCTGTGCTAAAAATATATTGAGCTGAAACAATGGATTAAGAAAGATGCTGTTCTAAATCCTATCTTGTAATTTTAATTTAATGGGTCTAAATTCCTTGAAGTATCAGCCTTTAAAATTGACTTGCAGGGATCTTAAGTTATGGCTCTGAATCTCTTTGGAGGGGGTGCTTATGAATATTAACTGTACCTTAGGATGCACTGTGTTGGTACAAGACTCATTTGAGCACAGTATTAGTGAGAGGTGAATGACGAATAATGGGCTCAGTGTGTGGAGTTTAAATATTCGGAAGAACAGACTCTGTATGGTATTGTAAAATGTCTTGTAGCTTCTTTTCTGATTTTAAAATGTTACAGGGCTTGCTTATTGTCACAGCATGATCTTCAGCACAGTTGGGTAGTGCTTTTTTAAAGTAATGCAAATGCATGAATGTCAGAAATACCTTCAAATATCAGGGACTGCATCTTTAAGGAGTACATTTGGCATTAAGCAGCCTTTTCCAGCTAATGAATTTCTCAAGTTACAAGAATAATGGCCTTTTTAATCTTAGCAAGAGTAATTAAACAGACATTTGTTATTAATGATGTTGTTAATGGCAGAAGATATTGAATTCTCACTTTAGATATTCTATTGCCTGAGAGTGATTATTTTGAATATCAGGCATATGATTGTATGGTGGTTTTAAAAGTACATCTCCTTAAGAGAGTTGTAAAGTAGTAGTTATTTAAAATAGAGAAAACTGCCTTAACTTTTACTAATAATAATGAAACTAAATATTTCCACACTATGGCAGAACTGGCTCTTAGGGACCAAGACTTGTTTGATTAGGTCTACTCATCATTTCCAATAACGTTTTTCTTCTGTTAAGATAGATATGTGGCAGCCTGCAGAGTGAGAAAAAGTACTTACTCGAAGTCTTCTTCAAGATAGAAAGGTGGATGATATTGGCTGGCTATCCTATGTCTATTTCCCTTTCCTAAAAGTTTCCTCAATTCTCTTCAGAAATCCAACCTATTCCCAGCTTTGGAAAGGCATCCTAATTAATCAATTCGTTCATTCATTTAACAAATATTTACTGAGTGCCAGTATCACCTCCAGGAGGGATGGCAAAGATTAGAATCACTCTTGAGGATTTTAAGGATGTAGGGGTGTTATTCTCTATCACATCTCATTTTAATTCTTGTCTGGTTCCTCAGAAATTGAATAGATCTTTGAGTCTATAGACTGCTACAGGCTCAACCAAGTGATAGGCCTGATTTTCAGCTGCTATGCTGGATGTGGTATCTTTGCTTGAGTAAATTAATAAATTCTTGGATCTATGGCATGAAGCTTGAAATAGCACTTTTAAAAAATTTTTCTATTGTAATCAGAAAAGAGTATCTGAAATAGTTTTCATTTACATGGAAAAAACAAGAATATACATTTAAAGTTTTGTTCCAGGTATACAGGAGTGGGCAAAAGTAGGCTTTCATTTGTAATACAAATAAATAATACAATAATTAAGAAATAATAATAAAAGAATAAACTGTGTTTTGCTTACAACTGTAAATTTACTTTCGCTCACCCCTATATATTAACTCTCACACTCTCTGCCATAATATAGGCAGAAGATATCTGGACCATCCAGACATCCCACAGAGCATCACACTGATTGATGATATCATGCTGATGAGGAAGAATGAGAGAGAGGTAATTAGCAGCTGAAGACCTTAGTTAGACACATGTACCCCAGAGAGTGAAAGATAAATGCATTGAAGATTCAGAGATCTAATATTTTTATAGTTTTTATGGGTCCAGTGGTCAAGGACATGCTGGGAATTTCATCTAAAATAAGAGACAAATTGCTGCTTGTGTGCCCTACCACAAAGAAGACGTAACATCTGGTATGCCGTTTTGTGTTCTGGAAGCAATATATTCCATACTTAGAAATATTGTTCTAGATGATATACTAAATGATACAAAAGACTGTTAGCTTGTGTGGAATCTGGAGCAGGAAAGGTCTTTGTAGCAGATTAAGGCTATAATGCAAGCAAGCATTCCATTAGGTATACTGTCTAGGCCCTATGATGTTGGAGGTGTCAGTGGTGGGAAAAGATGAAGTGTGCATCTCATGTCAAGCCCATTGGGGAATCATATTCAAGGGCCTACAGTTGCAGAATAAGGCCATGCCATCTGAGATGGAGAAACAGCCCCTGACATGTTATTGGATCTTGGTAGATACCCATATTAGCTGGGTTCTGTTCCAGGCTCCAAGGCATTTAAATTGGGCAGAACCAGTAGCAGTTCATCATGATAAATGATAAATCTACATTGAGCCTGAGCAGACAAGAAAGAACAAGAAAACTGTATAAATAGGGAGCTTAGTTAGACCTCTCCACTTTCTATGTCAACCACAGTGGTTGTACTAACACCCTTTCTCAGCTCTTGTCTATGGCCATATGGGGATGTCTTTTATGACTACAGGAGGAGAAAAAAGCTGAAGCTTGGTTTATGATGGGCCAAATAATCAATAGACTTCTAATCAAGTACCTTGGTTATTATTTGAGTCAAACAAAAAATGAATGTGGTTGTATTACAAGTGATACTCAGACAGTGGTCAGACACAACTTTTCTAATGTCAGTTTCAAGTGGTGTACCTGGTTACCACTTTATGTGAAAGAAGTGTTTTGAGGTGAGAATATGTAGAGTCATGAGTAATTCAAATGACCTGGATGTCATCTTAGGGGCCTGATTGCAGATAGGAATGCCTGAGGTAGGAGTTGTGGCTGAGTACAAGGGAGCAGGCATAAAGACCTTTGTATGGCTTGAGAATACTTATCAGAAAGCATCGTTGTGGAAGAATCATGGAACAAATTAGGTGAGAATGACTTAGTTGCCTCTGTCATTGACCTCCACAGAACTGGTGAATGGACACGTGACTAGAGAGGACCCAGCAGCAGAGATGGAAGCTTGCTATATTCTCAATAGAGTGACTTTCTCTTACCAAGGCTAATCTAGATATCACCAAGACTGAATCTCTGATATGTCTCCATTCTTTAAAAAGACCAACCAACTACTGGTAAGTTGACTACATTGAGTCTCTTCTATTCTGGAAGGCCTAGGGGTTTGTTCTCACAGAAATAGATGACTATTCTGAATATGTTTATTGCTCTCCTAGTCACCACCATCCAGAGACTTTCAGGGTGTTTTATCCACCTACGTGAAATCCCATAGTACATAGAATCCCACCAGTAAACCCATTTTACAAAGAGGGCAAGACCATGACTATGGGATCTATGTGTTGCATCAAACACTACAACACCCAGAAGCTACCAGGTGGAAAGAGTGTTAGAATGGCCTGGTGAATGCAGAGCTGAATCACCTGCTCAGAGGCAATACTCTGGAAGTGTGCAGTGCTATGTTCCAGGTGTATCAGAGGCTTCTATATGGCATTATGACTGATAGAGAAATTCATGGGTCTGGGAATTTGGTCTCCATTGAGGTTAGGAAGCAGGCATGGTACTTATCATCATTCACATTGATCTACTGGGGAACTTTGTGGTTCCCATTCTTGCAGCTCTGGGCTCTCTGAGGTAGAGATTCTGGCTCCTAAATGGAACATATTCTTCCCAGGGATGCACTCAAGCATTGAATGAGAAAAGCCACCCATATTCCCATTTTTCTTTTCCCATTTTTTTTCTGTGGGATTAGACAAAAATCCAAAACTGCCTGGCTAAACATTCAGTCTTAGCAATAGTTATATCTTCTCCTGTGACACCTTAAAAGTCTCTTCCATGAATTAATTTTTTGCATTAGGAACTATGGGGCAATAGTTAGCTGTAAGGAATAAGGGGGGATACTGACTTTATCTACCTTCCCTGCTCCATGTCATGTCTCTGGATTGTCTCTCTGGCCCTAGAAAGTTCCAAGTAAGGAGCTGTGGATTCAACAACTCTGCTTGTGTGTACAAGTGGCCCAACTCCTTGAGCAGAAGGCTTGTGGCTTATACTTTTTCAGCTGAAAGAACAGTGCTGGCCACAGAGAAGGTACCAAACATACATCTGCTGTATTGCCTGAACTAAACTGTATAAGGCAGTGTTGCCAAGAAGAGATTGCCTTCAACATTTCAATAAATGACTCTGAGCCATTGTTTAGTCATTCTTGTTACAAATATGAATTAAATTGTGGAATGATGTGTCATTTGCAACGAAATTTCTTTTAAACCAAAGATTCAATGGGAAATTATTTTTCAGTGGAAAGAAAGCATGTTAGTCGAGCTTGGGGGCAGCTCCCATAGTGACATGTGATAGTATGCATTTCCTTTCACTTTTAAATGTTTCTTCTGAGAAAAATATAACAAGTAAAGCTTTAAAAATCCACCAAGCTCCAGAGAATAGTTTACAGACAGCTGAATTATGTGCATCTTTGAAACCATGAGTTCAAGCTCTCCTGACTTTGTGGCTTCCAGTTGACACCTTCCGTGAAACACTGGTGTGCACTGTGTTTTCTCATCAGGAAACTCAGCCATCTTAGTTTCAGGGTCATTTGAATCACATGGTTAACCTGATTCTTTATTCATTTTCCAAAATATCAAAATTAGGGTTTATTTTTTAAGAAGGGGAAAAAAAAAATCTGGCTTCAGTTGTCAATTTCCTCTGTTCTGTCAAGATTAGACTAGTAGTTCTGAATAATTCTGGCTCATTTTCTCAAGGGACTAGGCCTGAAATAATCCAGTGTTTATTTTTATACAAATTCTCACAGTACTACAACATTTCAGTAACTTCCTGGGATGTTTCTAGTTTTTCACAGGCCAAAAGGCCATTCTCAGAGGTAGCTCCTTCATGTAAACCTAAAAATGGCACTTTCCCACATTATAGTTTATCAGGAAGTTTAAAGTTCAGTAGCCCTCCTCTCTTTTCTTTCTCGTCACAGAGAAAGGAAAAAATAAGGGGCAGTTCCAGCATGTTTGCTTGTTTGAGCACGGTCATTCCGTTTCAGTATTTTGGAACCTGGGAAAGAGGCAGGGAGAGTGTAGTGTATCTTGGCTGCGACATGGCTGGACTGGGAAACAGGACTCTCTGTCATTCCCTGTGTCACTCTCTGTGTGACCCTGACCTCTTCCCAGCATTCCTGACCCCACCTCTAAGTTGGGGAAAATGATGCTGGTCATGTAACCCTCTCAGCATTCTCACAAAGACTTTCTGGATTTGCCCTCTACCACGTATTCCCAAGGACCCTTGCTTTGGGCCCTGCCTGGTTGTGGACTTGCTGTCTCGCTGCATAATGCATGCAGTTCTCTACCTCTGTACCTTTCCTCAGTGTCTGCTGCTGCTTTCTCTGCCTTTTTAAAGCTGAGTTCAAACCCAGTTCTTCAGTTCAGCCTCACTCTTTTCCTTCCTCAAAAATCATATGGCTTTTTTTCATTTGCTATTTGCCGTGCATATAAATTTCTTGCTGCTGTATCTGTAGAACATATTATACAAATCTTTTGGTATCCTTTATCTCTTCTAATACAAGTTATGTGCTAGAGACACTCAAATAAATATCTGTTCAGTTGACCAAACAATCTTTACCTCACTCAGCTCCTTAGCATTTCAAATTGGGTTTTAACAGCATTATGTCTTTCTGTGGACACACGCACATTGTTGGTTATACACCAAGATGTGGCCATGGCATGTATATTCAGGCTTACAAAGTGGTAGAAAAATCTGTTTAAAATTTTTAGCATAGAGTATTAAATTCAATCCTAGAAGGCAAAAATCAGTTAGCTGTGCCAGGTCCAGAGCTATATTTAAGTTTATTGTTTCATAAGTCTGGTCTATTTTAGTGTATTGTTCTCTGTACAAGGTCTCTCTGTAACCGTGCATTATAATAGACTGTTGCCAGCATTCTCAAAGTTTCAGAGATGGATTCTTGATTACTTGCTTCCTGCCCCAGGGATTCTTGCTGCTAGGATTGTCATTAAACAAAGCAAGCCTCCCTGGCATTGTATTCTGACAAACAATTTGCACCTTTGTAAACTGATTAACGGAATTAGTTTGTTTTGATAATTGATCCTTGACTTTGATTTTAAAGGACAGCAAAATTTTAGAGGATTTCTATATTTGTTACAAATGCTTTTCTTGGAATTTTAAAAATAATTTAGAAACTCTAACGAAAAAAGAACATTAATAAACAAATTAAGATTGGAGAACTTTATTTCAGTTATTGTGGATGTGAATTAACAAAGTGACAGCCCAGGTCCAGACTATCTCCCTTACTATCCAAGGGTAGTTGATTTCACTTTGATATATATAAAATAGTGAACATAGTTGTGATAAAAAGTGTAGAATTTAATATTCTTAAAATACTAATAATTATACCAACTGAAAAACATTTAAACTGTCACCCCCCCCCCCCCCAACTCAAAGTGAATGATGGGATTTTTGGCACAGAGGCAATAGCCCATATGCAGTAAAGCACACAGAGCAAAATTTTATAGTCTCAAGTATTATTATTGTGAACTATTCTGTATGAAGACCAACATAGGAATCTTTGTTGATTAACTGGGGTAAAAACATGCTCCATATTGACAACTGTTCTTCATTTCATGCTCCAAGTCAATAATTCTGTCAGTCATGCAGCTTTTCACAAGTAAGAAGGAAAGACTCTCCCAATAACTCTGTTGTAATCACGGCATAATTTGACAGCCATTCCCGTTTTCTAGTATTTAATTGCATTTTGTTTGTTAAGTTTTTTAAAGAGCTTAGGGAAAATTCATACAAATATCAACAGATGTCAAAGAGTTTGAAATAAAGAGAAGCTAAAATAAGAGGAAGGATTAGAGATAGTAACTGATACACTTAGCTCAGGTGGAGAATTTGGGTGACTGGTCATTTTGGTGGTCAAATGAAATATAGTGTTCAGTTGTTATTGGTAAAGAATATTAAATATATATAATCACATGAGAGGAAGATTTTTAAAGTCATCAAGAGTTAACCGTGTGACACTAGCCTTTCTATTATAAAAGACTGTTTTTTCCACTCTCATATGATTCTAGGATTAGAATCCTACTCAACAGTATGAGGGAAACAACTAAATATTGTTGTCAACAGACTTAAAATGACAAACACTGTACTACACAAAAATTTCATTTCCAGTATCTCTTGAGGTAACAAAAAGAGGAAAAGAGTAGGTTTTCACTCTGTACAGTGTAACATTTTTATAAGGGCTGGAAAATACATGATTCTGACACCTTGAACTCTTATATTTCCCCTAGGAAATGGCCAGAGATGGATTTTGATAGAAACAAATTCCCATTTAAACTCTTTATAAGCATTTTTCTTATTATTGAGGTAGTAGCCCTTTAGGCATTGCTGCAGAAAGCAGAGTGAAAATAGTATATGTTCTTAACTGGTTAATGAAAAATTGAGATAAACAGAAGAGTTGCTTAAATATAGATTTTTCTCCTCACATAATTTGTCTCATTAAAATGCTTTTAATATTCTGTATTCTGATTTTCCTTGAAGGAAATATTGTTCTACAAAATTCCAATGAGACATGCTAAAAATAATGTCTGTGACAGAAATGTTAATTTCCTATCTAAATAATTAAATTTAAAACTATTGCATTTTATATTTCAAAAAAGATCATTAGAGCCTTTCCCTTAAGGGAAAACTGAGACCCAGAGAGCATAAAAAACTTGCCCAAAGTCACAGAGCTAATGATTGATAGTCAGGGTTGGGTGGAACGCAAGTTACTAATCTCTACTCTAGTTCTCTCTCCATTTTGCTGAGCCATCACTGCTTACTTGAAAATCTGCCTTCTTTCCCTCCACCTCACAAGGGGAGTCTTGTTGAAGCCTGCAACAGGACATGCAGTACAGTGACGTGGTGGAATGTTAGCTGCCACATAGGAATACAGCAGGCTAGATTTAGGTTGTGGGACAATTCTGATTTCTATTCAGTAGAAATGTATTCCATGTAGGTTACAATATTGTGTATGAGCTGAAAAATACATTATTAGAGTGTTGTGGTGTTGTTCTAGGGAATCCCAAAACATGACTGGCTTTATATAAATTATGAAATAAAAGTTTTCTGTTGAACCTTCAACTTTCCAACTCAGTGTCATTTATTTCACCATCTCTATAGTGTCTTTTATGTGAGACCTACTACTCTGTTATTTCCATTTGATTATGTCATTTTAAAATCTAGATAATCTCAATCATTTTTAATTTATTGTGAATTTGAATGAATATTCTACCTCTCCTTAGAGTATTTATATTTTGACATTTCACTGTAGAATAAAAGGCCATGTTTCCCATTATAAAAATGAATTCAGGCACTAGTTATGAGGTTAAAAATAAAGTTTTATTTATGGGCAGATTTTATTCTATTCCCTTGAAATCATGCAGCCTATGTAGTCATCTACTCTATTTTCCTATCACCTTAAGACCTCTTTTTTTTTTTTTTTTGGCATTTGCTTCCTAGAACAATAGCCATTGACCCTCTACCTTGTGTCAGAACTCATAAAAAGAGTCATTAGTATAATTTTTTATTAGATTCAGTTAAATTCCTGAACATTTATTAATCTACTCTGTATAGGTATTAGGCTTAACACTGTGAGGAAGAGGAAGATGAAAAGACATTAGACTATTCTGAGAGATCTGGAATATTCCACAGAGTATTTTTGGGTAAAACTGTGGCTTTAACAACAAATTTTCTAATTTCCTGTTTTCATAGCACAAAACATGGATGTTAGGTTCTTTTCTACCAATTCCATTACCAACTGATACAAGTTTGTATTCTATTTGAAACCCATTTGTCATATCTATTGAGCAGCACAGTGGAGCAGTCCTCAAACTTTTGGGATTCAGGAGCTGTTTTTAGTCTTAAAAATTATTGAGGACCAAAAAAAACCTTTTGTTTTTGTGAATAACATATATCAGTATATGCTATGTTAGAAATTAAAGCTCAGAAAGCTTAAAACTATTTATTAATTCATTTGAAAAATAACATTAATGCCATTACTTTATATAAATATAAAGTAATAACATATTTTTTATGAAAAAATACTTACACTTTTCAACACACATATTTAATGAGAAGATAACATTACTTTGTATATTTGTAAAAATCTTTAATGTTTGGTTTAATAAATTCATACCTACTTCTGCATTCAATCCATTATTATATGTTGTTATAGTTAAATAATATTAAGGAAACTTAGTCTCAGGCACATATATGGTTAGAAAAAGGGTGATATTTTAATAGCATTTAAAGATAATTATGAATATTATGAATTCTTCTTTGCTACTACACCAAAACTCAACAAGCGGTAATAATTTCTTAAAGGTTATTTGCAATGTATACTCAGAGACAATGCCATTGTTATCCATTAAAATCAATTCATCTATCTTATATTCGAAATTTATCTTTTACTCATGCATGATTTTGTAACATCATTATTTATGATTTAGAGAATATTGAATATTGTTTTACTAGGTTATGCATATCTACCAAAGGTTGACACATTTATTAAATAATATCAATAAAACACAATTCATTAATGTTACTAACATTTGATCAGAAAAGTCTATAAGTCATGATGAGACTGTTACAAAACTGTCATAATGAGAGATACTAATTTTCCAAAATTCTAAGTTGTGCTTGAAAGCTTAAATTTTACCTTTGGCAAAAAAATACTGTCCAGATAGCTTTTCCTGAGGTGATGGAGTCATTTTTGTCATTTGCAAGACAATGTCCACAAATTAAGCAAATATGAATGAGCAAAGCTGAGTGGAAACATGAACTATCACACAGTGCTTTGCCTGGAGACAGACTTTATCCTTCAACATGCAGAAGAGCTTAAGGTGTGCTTTCTACTTTGCCATACAGAATATTGAAAAGATGTGTACTCAACACTTGAAAATGAATGAAACTGGCTTTTTAATTTTCTTTATCTTTTATAGTGAATGTGACAGTGAGGAATATATCACGACTACTTGTGCAGTTTGGTGCCATTGCCTTGGTTCACTAGCAGGTGCCAGCAGTTTTACCCACGATTTCTTTTGAACCATTAGTGCAAATGTCTAATAGAGTTAATAAGACACACATACATACACACACACATACAACCTTAAGATCATTAGGAAACTAGTTTCAGCTTATGGACCCCAACAAAGATGGGATCCCCTGAGCTCCTTGGGCCATACTCTGGTAACTGTTGCTAAAATGGACAGAATACTATGTTAGAATACAACCCAGTCTGATATTTATTAGCTGTTGTGATGATAAAATATTTCCTTTCTTGGCCTCAGTTATTTACAAAATGAAAGGGAAGTGGAAATCTTGAGCTCTTACGTTCTTTTCTGATTTTCTTTGCATCTATATTGCTACCACATGGCAGAGCAGAACCATTCTAAGTCCTGAAAATAGTCATTTGCCCACTGATCAAGCTGTATGTTGTGTCAAGTAAGGAACTAAGAATGTTAAATTTAAATATTTTCTTACTGGTGTACCATTTGGGGATAGGAAGGTCATTTCTCTATAATTATTCTTTTAAATTTTGAAATAATTCTCAAACTCTTTACTTTTGTGTGATTATAACTTTATGCTTTTATATTGTTGTATTATTTTAATTTTTGTACAAGAATCTCAGGCCTGGTAACAGTAATCATAGTTACTATTTATTGAGCAATGTGTTAGGCACTAAGCTGGCTACTTTACTGTCATTATTTTACTTAATATTCTGAAGCAATCAATAAAATAATACCACAAGTTTCTCCCTGAAACTAAGAAAAGTGAATTACTAATGATGGGAAGAAATATGAATATTTTTAAAACTATAAAACACAAACCCTTTACATGTATAATTCTAACTGCAATAGGTGATATATTGCAAGATAATTTTTCTTATCTATCTTTTGTGACTTGAATATTTAAAAATATTTGTGATACATATACAAATATATATGTAACACAAATGAACACATAAATATGCTTTATCTAAGAAAATGTCACCAGACATTTGCAAGATAAACAGTAGTAAGTGGGTATAGTACAAGGAAGATAAAAGTCAAGATATTGTTCACAAAGGATCATTATAAACATATTTGGAAGTAACTGCAAAAACAGAAGTGTGCTACACTTTCAGTGCATGCAGTTGTGTTTATTGTAGGGCATGTTCTTTTTCTTAGTCCCCGAGGAAACTGACATCTGTATTTGATTTAATGAACTTCTGTTTGTTCATAACCCATGCAAGAGGAAAGAACCTAGTGCATCCATGAGCATACTCAGCTTTTCAACATCGGTTCCCAGAACTCAAAGCAGCCACTCTGGGAAAAAACTCGTAAGTTTTTACATGTTTTCACAGACCACGTCACTTCGGGTTTGCTCCCCTTTGAATTTACACTTATCCTTAGATTGATAAAAATCAGTTTTTGTTATATTTTATTATTATTTTAAGCAAAAATCAGAATCTTAGCATGATCTCACATTAAAATGTCATTCAAACCCGTTAAGTCCTGTTCCCCTGTTTTTTGGCCCGAGTTCTGAATAAAAGGTTTTAGAAAGAACATTATAACTCCAGTGGTGTGTCAGGGAGTGGAATAAGGTGTGATTAGATCAAAATCAATCTCATGCAAATACCTGCTGTTGCCTTTTACCCTTTTACCTGTAAGGGATAGCTAATGTACTGCGAAAAAGCTCTTTAGTGGGAACATTTAAAAATGTGGTTTTGTGCTCGTGCTAAACTTCAATAACTAAGGCTTTTTTTCTATGTTTTTAAAAAGCCTGACAATAATGGTGCAGTAATTACTGAACTAATGTTATCAATTCCAACAGATATCACATTTATTAAACAGAAAATGCGATGTTGCTCTTCATCAGTTAGAAATGTGTGTAATTGAAATATGAAAATGAAGTCTGTTGGAGTATGTGATTCATCATGAATTCTGCAAGCCCTACACTAACTCTCCTTTTCCTAATTAAACTGTCAAATTGAAATCTTATAATTAATGCAACCACATGCCTTACACTAGGTTTTCCACCCTCATGTAAAGCTTAATTCAGCAGAAACTTTGCAAGAGCCTTCTCTAGGAAGAAGACAATTCTTTCCTCTTCTGATCTCTTGAGCAGAAATCCTGGGCCATCCTCTCCCCCCCCCCCCCCCAGAATATTGTGTGGCATGAGATTTCTGTTCTTTGCATGATTAGCAGTGGGGTGGGCTGGTGCTTATGTCAGGGAACTGATAATCCCTGCTTTGAGTTTGTCCTTGTGAGTCAGTAGAGAGGAAGTTGAGAACTGGAATGAGATCTTCTGTATTCCTTCCAGCATTGTGCATTTCTACACCATAATGAGGCTGTTTTCTTTTGTTGCTGAAATTTAAAGACTGAGGTGGATTCTTTCCTGGTTGGAGTTTTGAGGATACAGATTTTTACCTTTGTTCAGTAACACTTGGTGGCAGAAAGTGATTGACAGGAATTTATTTTATACTCAGGGTATAAACTTTATAGACAAGTAGCCCTCACCCTGGCTGGAGTATAAATACTGAATTTTGCTTTGGCAAAGAGATATGGTGGAGATATCTTACTAAGAGAGAACTTATTTCTGCATATTTCTGTCCTATCACTTGGGTGGTAAAAAGATTTCATCTCTTGCATTAACTTTGATCCAAGGGTAGTTGCTTCTTGGGCTGTTATCTGAAGGACTGCGAATTTATTTCTGGCTCAGCTGAGCACAATAGTGCTGGGATCAATCTGTGATGTCTGATATGGTGAGGCAATGGGTGAGGGCAACAGAGTGACTTAATTTTATCCCTGGGGTTTTCAGGTCCTTATAGATGCCTTTGTAAATGCCGTTTCATCATTTGTGATGTCTCTAGCCTCTCAGGTTTTTATTAGATTCTGTCTCAGGTCAAACTTGAGCTTGTCTTAATTTTCCTTAGAAACAGGTTTTCTACTTGGTGCTCGAATTTCATAGTCACATACTTCTGGTTATCTGGATTCTTTTTATCATTTTTAACACAACAATATTTTCAGTAATGTCAGCTTCTACATAGATGCAGTGCTCCTCATTCTCTGGTTCGGTTGGATCCATGAGTCTAATTACATTTTTAAAATATCTAGTTCTTTAATTTGGTCAGTTAATATGTACAGTTATACTTATTTTATCTACCTAAATATAGATATAGCTAGTATGCTGCTTGTTGGTATATCTAAGGCAGGCAGGAGGGGTGGGCCAGTTTCTGAAGAGTCACAAAACATCTATATTAATAATAGCAGCTCACCTCAGTCCTCTATGGATCAATCACCCTGTGAGTGTCTGGAACTCTGCAATATGCTAGTGAGTGGGACGGACCAGGGGAAAGCCAGCAAAAAGAGGCTTTCCCTTTTTATTCTATGATTTTTTTACACCAATCCATATTCCTTTTGTAATTTTTTTTACAAAGAATTTTGTAAACATTATGCCATTGCATTTACAAGTGTATGTAACCTGCATGCCAGCCAGGACATCTGGACTCTTGAACCCCTGTTATTTGGTCTAGAGAGAGGACATGTCGCCTCTAAGATTTCTGAGAATTATCGATAGGGGTACATTTTCATGGCTATGGCTTCCTTGCTTCTGTTGATTTCTCCCCTTGTGTCTCTGTATTTTCTAGCTGTTTCTCTCTTCCCTGGCTCCAACCGAAGCATGGAACTCAGACGCTTTACTTAATTTGTGCGCACACACAGATCCCTGTGCACACGCACACAACGTTTTTGTGTAGAGCAGATGTTTCTGAAAGTTTGAGATGATGGAGAATTTGACACCACAGCAGCATAAGCAATTTGAGATGAAATTACTTGTTCTAATTACTATGAGTTCTTTGGCCATTTTACCATGTCACTGTGCTCTTTTATTTTTTCTCTCTCCCTATAGTAAAAATTTTGCTCTCAGGAGGGGGAAAAACCCCTCTGATTTTATTACATAGAAACAAACTGAGAACTGAGTTTTTCTTTGCATGTCAGTAATGCACTTTGCTGCCCAGGCCTCTTATGAGCAATGGGATTCCTACTCGGGTTCATCCTGTGTTTCTCTCACAGTGTAGAGATTATGCTTACTTAGACCCAGGCTTTGGTTTGGAGTTTTATATTTGTATTTATTAGTGTGCTCACATATATTTGTAAAACATATACCAATACATGCAGGTTTTTTGTGTGTATGTGGGGGTGTATTTTCTTTAACATTTTCCTTGTTCACTAACATGTAGTTTCACTACTAGCAACAATGATGTTTACATATATTACTGTGAGGTTTTCTTGGGGATAGATGCCTGAAAGTATAGTTAACTTTTTGATAGATAAGATTCTGATTTTCAAAACAGATGTTTCAAGTTATAATCTAATATCTAGTGTATGAAATTTTCCATTTTATCACAGCATTGCCAACTGTCAATATTTTCAAAATGAAACAATTTTTGTTAACCCACTGGGGGAGAAATGGTGTTATTATTGTCTAATTTTCATTCACTCAGTTACTAGTGATGCTGAACATTTTTTTTTTTTATTCTTCCATTAGTGATTTATATTACGTCTTCGGTTACCTATTCATATCTTTTGCTTATTTTTCTACGGGTTTTTCTTACTGTTTTGTGAAAGCTTAGTTATATGCTAAGAATGTAAGCTGATTTTTATGCATTAAACATTGCAAATACCTTCTCCAAAAAATGTCACATCATTTATATTGTTTAAAGTGTATTTTATATCCCAGAAATTTTAGGTTATATTTAGGAACAAGGAGAAATAGTCTATCACTAATTTTCTTGGAGATTTCAGATATGCCTTCAAAAGCTCTTTTCACTTTTCACTACTTTTTTCAAATTCTTTTACAGATTGGTTTTATATGTGTCAATCTTTAATCTTTATCAAATTTACTTATGTAAGAGGTGTGAGATAGGGCTCTAACTTTTTTCCTAACTAAATGGTCAATTATTTGAACACCATTTATTAAAGAACCCAACATTTAAAGCTGATTTTAAATGCCACTTTTTCCATATATTGAATAACCCTGTGTGTGTGTGTGTGTATACACACACATACATGGATTAATTTCTTTATTCTGTAGCTTTTAAAATAATTTGATATTCTGCATGGTTGATGCTTCTTATTATGTTTCATTTTCAATTAATTTCTGGCTATTTTCCAGGTCACTAACATGCATTCAGTGATTTTCTTCTTGAGCATCTTGGCTGTTTTCCTCTGCCCCATTCTCTGCCACAAAGGGATTGCTCAGGTGCTGTTTATGTCTGCAAATATTGAATACTGTATTTCTCCCCAAATTTCATGAAGAAATGAAAATAAGAAATTTCCATCATTTTATTTTATTTATTTATTTATTTTAATATATCTTTATTGTTGAAAGTATTACAAATGTCCCATTTCCCCCCCCATTGACTCCCTCCACCTCACTCCCACCCCTACCCCAGGCCTTCACCCCATCATTGACTGTGTCCATGGGTTATGTTTATATGCATATAACTTCTTTGGTTAATATCTTCCCACCCTCCACCCCCCTTCCCTCTTTCCTCTGAAATATGATCATCTGCTGCATGCGTCAATGTCTCTGGATCTATTTAGTTCCTCAGATTCTTTTGTTCATTAGCTTCTTCTTAAAGAAGACCCTTCAACATTTCCTGTAATACTGGTCTGGTGGTTATGAACTCCTTTAGTTTTTCCTTGTCTGAGAAGCTCTTTATCTGACCTTCAATTCTAAATGATAGCTTTGCGGGGTAGAGCAATCTTGGTTGTAGTTCCATGTTTTTCATCACTTTGAATATTTCTTGCCACTCCCTTCTGGCCTGTAAGGTTTCTGTTGAGAAATCAGCTCACAGTCGTACGGATGCTCCCTTGTAGGTAACTAATTGCTTCTCTCTTGCTGCTTTTAAAATTCTCTCTTTGTCTTTAACCTTTGGCATTTTAATTATGATGTGTCTTGCTGTGGGCCTCTTTGGGTTCTGCTTGTTTGAGACCCTCTGTGCTTCCTGGATTGTAAGCCTATTTCTTTCCCCAGGTAGGGGAAGTTTTCTGTAATTACTTTTTCAAATAGGTTTTCAATTTCTTGGTCTGTTTCTTCCCCTTCTGGCACCCCAATAATACAAATGTTGGGCCTCTTGAAGTTGTCCCAGAGGCTCCTTATGCTATCTTCATATTTCTGGATTCTTTTTTCTTTTTGCTCTTCTGGTTGGGTGTTTTTGTTTCCTCGTGTTCCAGATTGCTGATTTGATTCTCAGCGTCCTCTACTCTGCTGTTGATTCCATGTAAATTATTCTTCATTTCAGTTTGTGTAGCCTTCATTTCAAATTGGTACTTTATTATGTTATTGATTTTCTCAGTTATTTCCCTAATAGTATGCTTAAACATCCTTATAAACAAAATTCTGAACTCTTTATCTATTAGCTTGCTTGGATCTATTTCATTTAGTTCCTCTTCTAGAGATTTCTTCTGTTCTTTCCTTTGTGACATATTTCTTTGCCTCTGCATTTTGTCTGCTTCCTGTTGTTTGTTTCTATGTATTAGGTAGAGCTGCTATGTCTCCTGGAATTTGTAGAGTGTCTTTGTGTAGTAGGTGTCCTGTAGGGTCCCGTGGCTCAGCCTCCCCAGTCACCTGAGCTGGGCCTTCTAGGGGCTCCCCTGTGTGGGCTGTGTGCACTGTCCTGTTGTAGTTGAGCCTTGGTTGCTGTTGGCGACCCTGGGAGGAATTGACCCCCCTGCCAATCAGCTGTGAGAACCAGCTGCAACTACAGCCACAGAGCTGCTGTGCTGGAGACACCCCCATGAAGCAGGATTTACTTCAGTGGAGCTTTAGTGTTGACCAAGTGCGCCCCTTGAGTGTATCACTCGTGGACGTGGTAGGGTTGTAATCCAGCGTGGTCGAGTCTGACCACCAGGTGCACTGTCTCTGGGGCCTCCCTGGAGGTGCAAAGTCAGCCTGTGCCAGTGCCTTGCCCAGGGCCACCCAGCATGAGCTACACAGCAAACCGTAGTTGGCTGCTACTTGTGCTGGGCTTGGAGGTGCCCAGGAGAGGCCAAGCTATGAGCCAGTGCAGCTGCCGCTAGTGCCAGGCCTGGGGCCGCTTATCAAGCTGTATGGGGCCCGCTGTTGCTTGTTTGAGAGATTTTAGGAAAGTCCTAAGCATGAGGCTGGAGAGGCCATTTGCACAGAAAAGCCCCTGGCAATGGCCTGGATGAGCTGCAGGTGGGGAGGGCGGGGCCTCCGGGAATCACGGGGCGGGGCCAAAGGCGTGAGTCAGGTGCTGGCGATTCAAACATGGCGCCTGCCTGCCGGCTGTGTGCGGGGAGGACTCGCCACAGGAGCCATGGCCTCCGCCAGCCCTTCTGCCTGGGAGGAAGCCGCCCTCCGCCTCGCCCGGATCTCAGGCAGGTTAGTTCCTCCCCGAGTGTCCCGGGTCCTTTCAGGCTGCTGCCCGGCGCTGGGCTCAGAGGGAGCGTCCGAGTGAGTCTGTGCCGGGCCCTTTAGAGGAGCTGCTGGGGCTCCCGCAGCCTCCGCGACCCTCAGGGACAGTCCCCGCTGGTTTCACAGCCGGAAGTTGTGGGGATGTTTCTTCCTGGCCCTGGCGCCCTGGGCTGGGGGCCTGCTGTGGGGCTGGGACCCCTCCCTGTTCTGGGAAACCTCTGTCCCTGAGATGTCCTCCCGGGTTTACCCCGTGGCACCAGGTGTGGGCCCGCGGCCGCGTCTCCAGGATTCAGCCTCGATCCGCCGGCGTCGCAGCCCCTTCTGCCGGTCTTGGTGCTCCTTCAGTCCCCTGGTTGTGGGGCTTCTGTGCAGCCGGATCTCAGGAGGCTCTGAGTGACGGTGGTTCTGTATTTTAGTTGTGATTTTGATGTGGCTGCGGGAGGCGGCGGGTGCAGCTGTTCCCTACGCGCCATCTTGTTTCTCTCCTTAGCATACATTTTCATTAAAAACATTTCCAGCAATAATATTCTTGTTAAAGAAAGGAGTTTACCCCCTTTACACAAGAAAATTATGGCAGCCTGTTTTTTCTTTCTTTCAATTTTCTTATAATGAAAGTAATACAAGTCAATTTTAGAAAGCACGTATTTTGAAAAATGAAATTAATATACAATTCCATCATATAGTGATGGCTATCACAAACTTTTTGATACAGACTTTCTCTTTTTTTATATATTTATACATATTTTACTATTGTTTTGCAAAAATGGGCCCATTTGTACATATTGTTTATTTACTACGTTTTCACTTATGAAACATATTTTGGAAATTAACGATTCTTTTCAAACATTACATGAATGCCCTTGTATTGATATGTCATGACTGATTTAACCATTGAGTATGTGGATATTTGTAGTTTGTTTCATTTATTTTTAATACTATAAAAATCACTGCAGTGAACAACTTTTTAACCAAAATGTTTTGTGTATTTATGATTATGTCTTTTGTGAATTCATTAGCAGAATTGTTAGAGCAAATATGTGCATTCATATAAATTGGCATACCTTGCCATTTTACTCTCAAGAAAGCCCATCTAAGGTGGCATTTGTGTCTCTACACAGAATAACAATGTTCTTTAGTCCATGTATGTGCATGAAGTTAGACTTCATTTTACTATAATCCCAGTTGGGCATCTCAGAGACAGTACAGCTAGGGGATGCTGAAAACAGAGCTGGAGACTGCGGGCATTTCTCCAGTTCACACTCTTGGAACCGTTCTGTGTCTCAGCATGGTAGTCTGTCCAATATTTAAGTGGAGTGACTTAAAAATACTTGCTGGTTAGTGGCCAGTTTTGGATAATGTTAGATGGGAAGTGATTCTCAAAGGAGAGATTATGGGAGGAAAAAAAGAATAATCGTTTTCTCATGGGACTCAGGAAAATGCTAATGCTCTCTGATAAATGAAAATACTTCCCGTGCCTAATGAATTATTGTCTGTTTTTGGCCTATTCCCACTTGTTCCAGCAGTGGTTCTGAATGTAGCCAGTGTAGTCAGAGAGGGCAGGTTCTAAGCTGAGCTCTACCATTTACTGTCTGTATCAACTTGAACAAATGATTTTCACCTTTCTGAGTCTCAGTTTCTTCAACTGGTTGTCAGGTTTAAGTGCAGTAATTCATGTAAGCCCTTTGGATAGTGCTTGGAAAATAATAAATGTTCAGTAACTGTTAATTATACTATTACTAGCTAATGATAAAGTAGAAAAACAGACTTTCTGGTGTCACAAAGTAGATAGGAGCAGTACCCCTTGTACAACTAGTAGTTTTAAATTTGACTGGATGCTTTTCTCCTATTCTTCATTCAGCATCTGCTGAGTTAACCAAAAGGAGAGGAGGGTGAAAGAGGTTCGCTGATAGAATTAGGGTGTGCTCAGTTTCAATTTGGAAGGTAAGCTGCTTATTTGGACAGGCAGGTAGAGACTATTAGCTGGATGCAGACTGCTAGAAAAGAGTGAAGCATGTATTTATATACATTTGTATTAATTTGAACTATTTTCTGTAAACCTCTCAATTCATGTTAACCTTTCTTTGTTCAACATTCCTTGGCCAAATGAGTCTACCTGGAAGTCCAACTATATTCACTTCTTATACAAGTTGTCCATGTATTCAAAATTGAAGTTTCAACACTCTCCCATCAGAGTTTTGGCCCTTATATTCCAAAATCATTTTTAGTGGCCCATTCTATTGTGGCCAAGAGAGTCTTAGGTTCATTCTAATTATCTCCAGCTTTAATTTAAATCTTTTTCTTTCCTCTTCATAGACAGATAAAAGCTTGACATTTTCATGATAAAAATGTCTTCACATATGTGAAGACAATAATTAACTAATCTCTTAGGTCTCTATTTGGTATACTAAAAAACTCCATTCCTTTAACCTTTCCTTTCCGGCATTTGTGAAAGAATTGGCTTAAAGTGGTTTCAGACTTTGAGTCTTCTCCTTACTTGAACTTTCACCTCTTGAACTTAGCATTTCAGTTGAAAAGGGTATGATTTTCTTTTCTAGGCCACAATATGATTTAATAATGATGGTTCACAATAATATAATGATTACATTAACATAAACTCAAGGATATCTCTCTAACATTAATAGCTGTTCATTCATTTAATACACATTTATTTTTTACTATGTACCTGGCTAGGTGCTAGGGAAACAATGTTAACTATGACATAAATAGTCCCTACCCTCATGAAGTTTACATTCTAGTGAGGGAAAAAGACAGTAAACAGAAGCAAGTAAGGTAAATAATATGACTTCAGATAGTGATAAGTGACAAAAATAAAAAATAAAGCAGTATATGATGATAAAAATTAGAAGGAGGAAGTTCAAGGGGTATTTTTTAAAAAGTGGTCACATAAGAAATTACACATTATAGACAGCAAAATTATGTTAAGGAGCTGGCTGTGTAAAGATCTGAGAAAGAGCGTTTCATGCAGAAAAAGGAGTGGAGTGGTGTTCAGAGGTGGAAGAGCTTTGCATATTGCAGACCAATGGGACTCATTCGATGGGGATGAGGGGACGGTGATGCCCCCGAGTTCAGATAGGTGACTGGCCAGGTCAGATGGCATTTGGAAGGTGATGATACTGAGCTTGGATTTTACCCTCAGTATGATCAGAAGCCACTGGATACATAAAAGCTGGACAGAGTTGTGACACAGTGTTTTATAAAATCCCCATGGTTTGCATGGGAGTAGACTATTGGAAGAAACAGCACAAGTAGGAAAACATGTCAACAACATAGTGTCTCATATGGTCCATAAACATATTTTAAGTCAGTATGTCTTTTTCACTTTCACTGTGGAACGTAAGAGTCCAAAAGAGGGCTCCTTTGGAATGCTGTGTTGTGGCAGATCTTGAATAAAAGCAATAAAGTTTCTCAACATAGAGCATTCTCATGGGTTAGGTATCAGTTTCAGTGCAAGGTCTAGGAAAGCTTAGCTTCAGATATAAGCTCCAAAGTGGTGATAGAACTCATTTATTTTATCTGAGAGATAATTTCATTCATCCTGTGCTCAAAGAGGATTGGAAACTATAATAGGTATGGAGATTGAAACAAAATCATTGGAAGATGTGGTCCAACCTCTTTGATGAAGGAAGAAGATATAAGTAAAATGATTACATGTGTTGATGATGCAATTTGCAATTTATCAAAATATGATTGGTTAAAGTTTTATACTTTTGTTCTTTGCAGTATCAAAACCTAACTCTTAAATTTAAGTTCATTCTTATATAGAGGAAATGATTCTTGGGTACTCAAATCTAGTATTCTTTAATCTTTTATGTTTAGCTTTCCACTTTGAAAAAAACCAAAGCAACAGTTTAAATGTTTTTCAGTCGGTATAATTATTAGTATTTTAAGAATATTGAATTCTACACTTTTTATCACAAATATAATCACTGTTTTATATACAACAAAGTGGAATTAACTACCCTTAGATAGCTTAGAAATCTAACCCCACATATGATATTTTCCCCTATGGTAAGACACATTCTAAGCTAAAAAACAGATTTGCAAATGTGTTTTTGGATTTCAAGCTATTTGCAGAGATGGGGACTGACTGTATTCTGTGCACTACATAGAGGAAACTTGAAGTACAGACAAAGAGCTGAGTGGGCTTGATTAGGAGCAATGAAGTATATAATCTATGTTTTTAGTAAGAAATGGTTAATGTTTCTTCTGCCTTCACTTGAACCTGACTCATCTGCTGCATGATATTTACTGAGACTAGAGGAGTTTTTTTCTTTTTTAACCTTTTGAGCAAGTTGGCTCTGTGTGCAATTATGCCCTAAAATGGAGCCCTTAAGCTGTGTTTTGAGGGGTAAAAATAATCACAGCAGAACAAAAGTGATTCACCTCTCACTTTGCCAGAGAAAAGCAGGCGAAAAGAGCAAGAGAGTGAGAACGTATTCTGACCACTGAGAGAGAGACAGGCTTGTTGGCAACAACACGCTTGTCTTGGGATTTTTTGTGTCTCTGCTTCTTCACTAAACCATCAGTCTCGTTAGCGTGTATACAGGAACCTTGCCTAAGTATTTGCTTACAATGATTTACTTCCTTGTCATCTGTTAAGAAAAAGAAACCCATATTTTCCTCAGTTCTGGACATTGGTGGAAGTGACCTCACCAGCCCGAGCCATGGAAGTTTCTTTCTCAGCAGCGTAGGGTCAGATTGAACAGGCTCTTGCCTCCCTGGAAAGAGGGGCGCTGCTGCTGAGTAGGCCCTACTGCATGCATCGGCACAATTCTTCTGGGTTAAATGGCAGTGTAGTCGCATAATAAGTTTACTTGAATCAGGAGGAAAATACAACTTACAGAGAACTGTGATTTCCCAAAAGGCTAACAAAGCAGAGGCAGTGCTTGAATGGTGGAAGCAGAAAGGAGTGTTTTATTCCACAATCCTTGGAATAGTTATCACTCGCTGATAAGTAAGAGCATTTTGATTTATACTTTTCATCAAGATGCTGCTACCAGTTTTGAAGTTTAAGTTATTCTTTCATTTGTCAGTAAATGGTAATAGACCAACTTCTTATTACTATAGCTTTTAAAAATAAATATCCTCTCCAGGCCTCATGTCGTTTTCTCCTTTTACAGCAATCAAAGTGCCTGCACACATTGAATATATTTCATAAAGTAATGTTACTTACTCCCCAAAGATACCAACTAGAGTTATGCTCCCTTTGGGGTTGTTATTTCAGAAAACAACTGTGCACACATACTTTGTCGCTCTCCCCTGTGGAGTGGGCAATAAGCAATGTGCTTACTGCACAAAACACCTCAATGCAAATTGCTAATACCACAAGTGCACACCAAAAAACTTGAGGGGTACAGCGTGGCATCAAGGAGATACAAAAATCTTTATCCAATATATATTTTGTTTAAATAGATGATTTCTCCCCCCGAAATTGTGATGAATAATATTTTAGAGTAGGAGTCTTATTTTTCATTGTTGGATTGCTAGATTCAGGAGCTATGGTGAAGAAGCTCTGAAAAAAGCCAGAGATGAGATTTTTAACTTTGATTTCTGGCAATAGTTAACCATGAGGAAATGTTTTCAATTTATATGGTCTTACCACTCTATTTTCTTTTCCATGGCTTAGGAGAAATGCAGATCTTATTTCTTTAATATTAACTGCATTAATTCTGATTATCATGATCTGAAATCAGTATCTTTTGCTTAAATAAAAATCTGCTGTTTCATAGAGAAATATTTCTGCATTAGAAATTATACTAACTTTAAATATGATCCTATAGAAACTTGAAAAATCAGCTTGCTATAGCAGGTTTTTTTGATAGATATGTTTTGATGATTCTTGTCCAAATATCTGTTTTATTAGGAAGAAAGTTTCTAAGGAAAAGTGTTGATAGCTTCTCTTCAAAAGTTTTCCTTGCTAATAAAAGAACTTCTACTTTCTTTGAAATTCCATGCTTTTACACAATTAGCAGTTTCAGAATTAATCTGTTTTTCATTTTCTGTAAGTCAAAACACCGCAGAAGGTGGGCTTTTGCAGGAAAAGAAAAGGAAGGAAACAAAAAGACAATAATTTCCTCCAGCGCATTCTCTTTTTACTTAAACATTTGTGGAAGTGAGAAAGTATCTGTGTTTTTAGCATTAAGCTCCAGTCATGATGGCTTCGTGCTATAAGAACCTGCTCCAAAACCTGCTCTCTGGGTAGCTTCTCAGATGGAAAGTCCAAACATGTGTAATTGGGCTGGCTCAGCTGCAGGGCTACCGCACTCAACACCTCATGCTGAGCAAGACTTCAAACCAAGAGTTTTAATGCCAACCTCAGGGATCAGCAGGGTTCCAAAGGCCAGTTGCTATGATTCCATGCTAGAATTTAAATAATATTTTGGATGTGTCACAAAATGTCTCCTCTCTCTGCTTCTTTTCCTTCTTCCCTCTTTTTTTCTCTCTTGCACACACACACACACACACACACACACACACACACTTTACACCTTTCTTATGAAGCATTATCTTCTAAAAAGAAAGTAGGAAATCATTCAAGATACATTTCCACACTCTATGAACAGCAATTTGGAGTTATATTAAAGGATATTCACCTTACTGATTTTGTAATTCATGGGTCAGACCTAGATAAGTGACAAAGACGTCTCTGTTTATGTGTTTATAGACAAATTTCAATCAACTGGAGTTCTCTTTGCCTGACATATAATAGGCAAACTTTTTTCCTCCAGTAAATATATTTGACACTTTAATTTAGAGAGTTTTATGTAGAAGAGACTTGTTGCTGTTATATCAGGTCACCACAGGGTATTTTTGGCTACATTAAGACTGACTTCTCAGCCCAGCAGCGTGGCTCAGTGGCTGAGAGTCGACTTATGAACCAGGAGGTCATGGTTTGATTCCCGGTCAGGGCAGCAGAGGGCTTGATCCCCAGTAGGGGGCATGCAGGAGGGAGCTGATCAATGACTCTCTCATCATTGATGTTTCTATCTCTCTCCCTTCCTTTCTCTGAAATAAAAAAAAAAAAAAAAACACCAAAAATTAAACACACACACACACACACACACACAACAAAACACTGACTCAAGTGCCAGTATGGTGACAGCCTTAAGATCTATAAGAGCTCAGCTCTGACTACATCCATATGCATGATCCTCACAGACATAACATGTCCAAAAGAAAGCTCCTGATTTGCCACCCTCACACCTCAGTAAAACAGTTTTCTCCACTTTATCCTATCTCCGCAAAGGCATCACTGTTTGCCATCTTTGATTCTTGCCTTTTCCTCAACACTCATATACACACACTACATCAGCATGTCTTTTGATTCTATCTACAAAGGGTATTTAAATAGGACGGCCTCTCTTTGTCTTCATTGTTTCCATTACCACTGCCCTGGTCAAGCCTCTGCTGTCTCTCTCCTGGACAAGGAGAAGCCTTTTACCAGGAATCCCCATTGTTTTTCTTGCAGTTCTCTTATTTAACTTTCTTCAAAGACAAATCAGGCCATTTCCTCTCCAGTGGTCTCCCATTGCTCCTAAGATAAAACCAACTTCTCTCCATGGCCTTCCAAGTCCTGCGTCATCTCGCTGTTTCCTGTCTTTCCTACTCATGTTCCTCTAACATACCAAGGCCATTTCAATGTTTGACAGCATTACCTTCTCTTGCAGTGTTCCTTCTCAGCTCTCCATGTGGCTGGCTCCTTCTCTTGCCATTTCTGAATTACTTCAAATGTCACTCCTTAGAGATCATTTCATGCCCACCTATCTAAAGCCCCATCCACAGGTCTCCACCAAAACCCCTTCTCCCAGTGTTAGTCTCTATCACTTCCCTTCGCTGTTTTCCCCTCTATCTCCCTTCTACAATGTATTATTATGTATTACTTACTGTTGATCTTCCCAATGATGTAAGCTTCATAAGAACAAGGGCTTTGCCTTTTCACCATTGAATATCCAATACCATGAACAATGCCTGGCACAAAGCAGATGCTCAATAAATATTTGTTGAATTAATGCTGCTATAATGAATAAAGTTTCATATTTTAGGATATAGCAATGATATTCATGAAAATTTGTTCTCTTAGAGTTTTTAAAAAAAACCTACAAAACTGAAAACAAATATAATACTTAATAAAAACAAATATAATAATTCATCTCTGTATAAATATAGTAATATTTGCCTCTAAAAGCAAGTAAAATAGGAAAACTCATCATACTTGATCACTTATTTAATTCTGGAATTTAAGAACAAAAATTAATTTTTACTTTAAAAAAACATAATTAGTATATAAGTAAGTGTATTAAGCTCCAAGTATTCAAGAAGTAAGCCAATAATTAAAAAATGTCAACAAAACCAAACGAAGTATGTGAACCCAAAGTTCATTAATCATATTAGTAAGAGCTAATATTCTTTGAATCCTTTCTGTAGCAAATGTTTAACATCTATTGTTTTATTTGAATTTCACAACAATGCTGTGAATTATTATTTCCATTCCACAGATGAGAAAGCTGAGGCTCAATGAGGTTAGGAAATCTACCAAAGACGCCTCTGCACATGAGTAGTAGGAACTTGAAAAGATTGAAAATCCAGCATTCTCATTAAAATGTTTGAGCTCTCCATCTGTCCCTTTGTAATCTTTTTTTCCTTCACATCTTTATAATGTGATAAAATGAAGCTTGAACACAACTTTTTAAAAACCGTATTAAAGTGTGCTTAAGTTTGTACTTAAGAGGCAGGAAACGAACTTTGGGAGCAAATCAGAATATACTCCTACCTCATTCCTAGCTGTGGCTTGTTCCTTCTATCTTGGATACTGGAATTTTGATCAAACTGGATGATAGGAAAAACATATATCCTTCAATAACTGGTCAGAATAATAAATGTCCAGAGCTGGCATGGGACACTGTGGAGGAAGTACCATAAATTTCATGCCGAATCAGCTTAAGAAGGCAAGCTAAGGCCAAAGAATCACAGCTGTCATTTGGCTGTGGGAAAGAGTTCAGAGGTCCCTTCTACTGCTCATTCCCATGAACTTGAGGTTCTCAGAGGGGCACTCCGGGAGGTGATGCTCCATTTTCTGTAGTAAAGTGACCCAGAATATGACAGATTGCTAGTAGTTAATCAACAGGTTATGATAAAAGTCCAAACCTGATTTATTTCTTTTGCCCAAGATTGGCTGTATTTTTACATATGTACAATCACACAGATCTAACAGAAGCTAGTCCAAACTATCAAATTGACATTTCCCACTAATATTTTATTCCCTAGAAAATTCATAGATATTATGAAACATAATTAAATATTTCAAGTTCCCAAATAGGAGTGATCTCTACGCACAAATGTAATGTTTGTTTATGTGGTGTAAAACTCATGTTAAGATTTCAAAAATTAATTCAATTAGGGAGAAATTCCTTTTGTCATGGAAGAATATGACTTAATCCAAATATGGAACATTAAAGATCACCATGAGAATGGAACTCTGCCATATGCTGGGATCCAGTATTACTGTCAAGATCTTTTGAGACTCCATGTTCTTAAAATATTTGATTAGTTTAGGAATGTCATGACTGGCAATTTGTTAAAAAAAAACCTTTGTAGTGGTATGAAATTTGATGATGATAAAAGAATAATAATGATAATAAAAATAAAACAATAACTAACAGCTATTAAGTTTTAATGCATGCTAGGTATTGTTCTGAATGTTTTGTATTTATTAATTACAAAAAAATCTTATGACAATTCTATAGCATAGGAACTATTCTCATTGCCATTTTATAGGTGGTAAATTGAGGTTAAGTAATTTGCCCAAGGCCAAAAAGCTATGTTGTGATTACAAAAGCTATTCAGTGATAGTTATGATAAAGGAAATGAGTTTTGCTCGTGTTCCATTAGGGAAAGAACATGTGACAGGACACAGTTAATGAAGAAAGTTAAGAATGCTAGTTTTGCCACTGGATTTGCTGAATAGTTGATATCCATTAGGCCAGATGACATAGTTGACAAGTAACAAATACTTTTTCACATTTTTTATTGCATTTTTGTTAAATCCTTTAGGTCTTGATATAGTATATCAGATATACAAATATACCCCTATTTACATCCTGTTTTTTGGCCCATTTTGCCATTTGATATACCATTTTTAAAAAGCCAGTGGATCTAGTAGAACCAGGAATTTCTTGATTTGGGGAGGAATAGAAACCAGAAAGGTGACAAATTCTCCAGGGCAATGGTTGTTTTATTTTGACTCTTGTCTTCCTATCAGCATACTTTTTTGGTACCATCTCAGAATTGGAACATTAGAAAGTGTTGACTTTTTAATGCTACTCAAATGGAAGAGCATGTAACAGCAGAAATTAGAGTACAATTTCTAGCAAATAGTTTGAAAATCTGAAACAGTGTCAAATGAAAACAAACTTATTGGTCTTTAAATCAGAATACTACTCAGAGAATCAGTAACAGCTGTGGTACTTCAGGAAGAAGAGAAATAATTGTTAGTTGTGATGTGCAGGGTCGGTGTTGAACTGTTAAAAAAATGGTCTGAGTTTTATTACATGCTAGCTAATTAATGATAATGAATCTTATTTATTCTTTGTACATTTTAAACGTATTGCAAGATGAATAGGCAGATTACTTTGTGGGTTTATCTGTGTTACCCTTGGCATCTGAAGTAGTTCCTCTCTTATTCTCTAAAACCCAGTGTAGGAGATGCTCTCTTCTCTTTAAGCCAATAACTGGGTTGATTCAGATGCTGGCTCTCATCATCATTATTTAATTCCTCCATCATATGAAACTTTTTCTTCTCCCCCATAACCATCAATAATGCCTACATTAACTCAGCGTTGCGAGACCGAAAAATTAAAGTCAAGAAGCTTCTATACTCCCTTACTGGATAATTATTTTAGAATTTAAATAAATCTTGGCTACATTGTTTCAACCGCACATGGTGAACATTATTATTCTCTCTACAGAGTTAAGAAGCTACTTTCTGTATTTTATTTGCTTGTTTATTTGTATTTTTATATTTATGTCTCTTGTGAAACAGGCCTTGGAACAGCAAATAGTCAATTGGTATTTTGGGAAAGTGTTTATTGAAAATGTCATGGGGCTGTTTTTGCTGTCTTTCTGTACACACATTGTATATATGGTTGGGAATATATGTGGCTTTCTAATTTCAAAAACCACCTGTGGGGGTGTGGGTACCATGGTTGGAGTTTTGGGATCTAGATGAGTAGATAGACAACCAAAATCATCAATTCTGTACTTTTTCTCCAGTGTCAGGGCCGTACACATATTTATGGTAGAGATGACATGACTACATTTATTAAGATACAGAAAGCTTTTATTTTCCTGGACTTCTCCAGCAAAACCACAATGATATGTTAGAAGGAGTCAGCCCCCTCGCCCTCACCTCAGCTGCTCTTTTATTCACCACAGTCTAGGGACACCCTTGATCCCTTCTGCTCATTAAGAAAAAGGTATAATTGTTCTTGTTTACTTATCTTTTGAAAAAACATTAAAGAACTTTGCTAAAATAAACAAACCCCAAAGCTAGTCAGTCTATAAACACCTCAAAAACATTATGGACCCTTTTGGTAAAACAGGTTAAACCAGAACTATATTTGGTGTTGAGACTGATACTGTGACATAGAAAAAGCATTTCAATATTTTGAGGTTGTTGTATAATAAGGCATTAAAGGAAAGAAGGAAAGAGTCACCAAAGTTAGCCAGAAGCCAGAGAAAAACAGTTCAGACAGTAATTGTCAAGTGGTTCCTTTTCCTTTCAACTAGCAAGGACATTACAATTTCAAATGGACCCAAAGAACTTTCCTATCCTTCTGCCCCTCAGCTTCTGAGGCCGAACACTTCTGAATCTTTACAAGTCACAAACTGCACACAACTGTTAGTCTCTGAAATAGGCTGGTTATTTATTTATTTATTTGTTTGTTTATTTATTTATTTATTTATTTATTACAATTCTGCATCAATCCTGTATCCATGAAGGTAAATCACGATCATCCTCATAATTGATAAAGATTTTAAAATAGAAGCTAAGATCAATTATTGACAAATATGGCACATTAAAGGGAATAATATGTTGGCTAGACATAAGTGTCATGACTTAATTAAAACTAATAGAATTAAACTGGAAAATTAAGGACATTGCCAAGAAAAATAAACATCTAGTGAAAAATGTAGCAATAACTATGATGGTGTCAATAATTAAAACCTACTAATAAGTCTTTGCAGATCTGGACATTGGGATCAGTTGGGTTGAGACTACATGATCTCTACTCTTGCTTGGCAAGAGGGAGTGGGAGCTAATAGTATTTACAAATTTTGGAGGTGGATATAAAGTTCTTATTGAGTGGAAATAAAGTGTTTTCAAGCATACTTGTGCATTTAGTAGCATCTTTTAACATGAAAAAGCATTTGATGACGTTAATTATAACAGTTCTATCCATTTGTTTAAACAAATCACTAAGGAAGCTGAGTAGGTATTTGTTAAAACAAGAAATGTGTATTCATATTTAGATTTTACTGCACAGAGTAATCATTTAGTTGCTAGGGAAAGATTAGACGTTTATTAAAAATAATTTTGATAATTCTGTAGAAAAGGTACTTAATCCAAATGCCGTGAATTTTAGATGAAAAGCTATCTGAAACATGAGTATTATAACCAACACAAGGACCTACACTTATGTTATCATCTTTTACAAAGCTTACCTTACTATTTCACGTTTGTTTAAATGTGAAAAAATTTTCTATATGTGTGTGTGTGTGTCTACATAGTCCACTCTCGTGTATGAAAGCTGTTCTTTTAAGTTATAAAGCATTCTCAGACATTTCTTACCTTTTCTTGTCTTAATAAATAAAATCTAGTAAGAACAGTTTAAAAATAATGGTTTGCACAAGCAAAAGATCACCTGTTACTTTTAGGTGGAATGGTAGGTAGCACTGTAGACAAGTCAAGGTGGCTAATCTGAAATTCTCCTTCAGTAGCCTAACCGCAGAGACCATCACCCAATACAACTGAGGAGCTGGAAAGGCTTATATTTTTAAGTCGACCTGCTTGAACTGTATGTTGTGTCGGACTGTTTTGTCATCCTCGCACACTATTAATAAGGTGTTTCTTCTTCCTTCTTCCTGTGGTTGGTGCCATTTACATCTTTGCGTCTCTAATCATAGGAGACTCTTGGGGTTATAATAAGAGTGAGTTGCAGAGGATGGAGCTAAGAACAAACAAGTGTAAGACTGATTCCATAAAGTAACAGAGGTCCTGCTAATAGGTGTAGTCAGTGCAGTAATTATAGCTCATGCTTTTGACCCAGTTACTATTTTTCACCTTTGTCTCTTTTTATTAGCATAAATCATTGCTTATGAAAATGAAGTTTTCTATCATCAGTACTAGTACTACTTCATAAATTATGGCAAAAAAAATGTGCACAGTGAGTTTCCCAGTATTTTCTGTGTATGTGTATAGGGATCTGAAAGAAAGTCTGGAATATGTCGATTAAGAGGGACAAGAAAGCTACACTCACGTATTAAATCCACCCTGAAAACAAGGTTAGAAATCCGAGGTTGAAGAGAAGGAAAGCTTGTTTCTCATTCCCACAAAGACTGATGCAGTTCAGAGGAAACTTCATGCTATGACTCAGGGATGCAGGCTGTTTATGACTATGGCTTTATTATTTTAACATGTGGCCTCCAAGGTTGCCATAGAAGGAGGAGGGACAGAGGAGGCACACTTTTATTTTAGCTTTTCCAGCCTGACAGTGACACACACCCGTTCTCACCTCTTAGCCCATTTGCCGGACTAGTCACATAGCTTCAACTTAATTGCAAGAGAGGTTAGGAGATTTTGCAAGGTATATCAGACAGGATTCTACTAGAGAAGCAGAACCAGTAGGAAATATACATGTTAAGAGAATTATTACAAGGAGTTGTTTCACACAATTGTCTGGCTGGATGGGCAAGTCTGAAATCCAGAGGGGGCCCGCGAGGAAGGGGAAATCATGAGTCGGCTGGAACTCACTCACAGGCAGAGGCTGAAGCTATTATCCCCAGGAAAACGCTCTTTTCTGTCTCGGGGAAGGCTTAGCTCTGCTTTTAAGACCTGTCAACTGACTGAGTCAGGTCCACCCAAATTATCCAGGATAATCTCCCTTACTTAAAATCAACTGATTATGGCCTTAATTTAATAACGTCTGCACGCTCCCTTCACAGCAATACCTAGCTTAGTCTTAGATTGAATTACTGTCGCTAGCCAAGTTGACACATGAGAAAAAACATTTCAAGGGAGCATGTGGAATGATAGGTGAGCTCTATTGGTCTCTGCCAGAATATGAGATCATTATACTAGGTCTCAGGCATTCGTCATTAACAACTGCAACCAAAAAGAGCTGTGAGAGAAATCATCAGATCAATGGCCCTGTGAGTTGATGTGTGAGAAGGAAGAGAACCATCATTTATAATTATAGAATATTTACATTTCATCATCCAGGCTGAGTTAAAATATTATTGAAGACATTTAATCTAGAAAAATTTTATCCAATTCTTAGAAACTTGTCAAGAACCAGCAACCCCCCCCCCCCCGTCATACTAATTTATCCTAGCAGAGGTTGTTTTGATATTTTAAGTGTGATATTCACATTTTTATGCATGTTGTCTTTGTTTTTTCACTCCAACTACGTTGGTACGCTATGCTATTGTTATCACCTGAACATCTCTGTATATTTGTTAAATTATTATTAGTCAGTCCAAACTGGTCTGTATCTTTAATCCTAATGCTACAGAACTTAGATTTTCCTTGAAGTTTAAATGCTGTCTCTTAATTATCTTCCTTCCTTTTTTTATGCCTCCTGGCATCGCCTTTATATTCTTTTGCTTCTCATTAGCAGCCCACTGAGCTACATCATCCTCTCACAGTGGCAACGGCAGGGCAAGATAGCTTCAGCTTAGTGACTTCGCATTACTGCCAGTCAGTGGGTCCTCCCCTCTGCCCGAGTCACAGCTTCCATCACTGCTGTCAGTGCCACCTGGTAATGGCCGATGATGTTTCACCTGTCTGCCTACGCTCTGAAAATAATATTTGCCAAGAGTTGGCCAGACACTAAAGTGGACGGAATCAAGCAAGTCTTCCATCTGCTGCCTGCATTTGCTGTCTGTTTTCACCCTGTGTTACCTGAGCAGACAAAGAGACTTGCTTCCACAGACATGAGTTCCACCAGGTGAGGAGCCAAAAGCAAGCCCTTTTTGGCTAGGTTGTGCTAACTTTTCTCTGTTGGAAGTTACTCTTTGCCAATTAGGCAATACGTCAGAGCTAAAAGCTGCAGGAGACAGACAGAGCGATGCAGAATTAATGAACTCTTTTGTGCCAAGGTACAAAAATAATATTTGGGTAGTAAACATTTTTGTTTTAAGGTCAAAGTTATTCCACCTTGGAACCACTATTACATTAGCAAGTGATTTATCAGTCACAGAGAGAGTTGCTTTAGGGGGTCCTAAAGTGAAGTGATTGTGCTCACTAACCCAAAGTTATACTTTTCCTTTCTTATCTACTGGGTCAGGATCTCACCTTATTGTAATGCACCTGAATATGGATTTTCATTGCAGGATATCATTAAAGCATGGTCTATTGAGTAAGCAGTATGCGTTTTTAAAATTGTCTAAACACTTCTTTACATGCCAACTCTGGCGATAATTACCAAATGTCTATATCAAGAAAAACAGGCAATTCAGAAATATTAACTTGTGCTATTATTTATGATACACATGTGCTAGTTTTTCCTAAATATAGGCATTTGGTAATTATCACTGGGGCTATTTGTTGCAATTCCAAAGTAGATACCAATGAAATAGAAATATAATTTTTTTGGTGAAAATTTAAATGCTGAAAAATTCTCATTATCTTTTTGCAGAGTACAGTTCTTAGTTTCCTATTCATATTTCATGTAATAATTTGGATTAGCCATCTGGTTTGTTGACGGTTGAAAATCTGTTTAACACCAACGCAGAATTTTTGTTAAAAAATATAACAAGTCACAAAGAAATCACAAATGTTTTTCAGGTATTTCACAATGCTAATAATGAATAACTTTTAGAATATGGGAGGTAAATTTGCACTTTTATCTTTAGCACCTTCCTTTTATTTCATTTGTTTTATTTCATCAATTTAGATTGACCTGCAGCATGCATTTGAAACCTATTTTTCAGATATATGTCAATCTGAATGGTTGAAATATAACATTTCTTACAAAAATTTATGTTGGCTCATCCACATTATTCTAGTACCACTTTTCCCCTTGTCCAAATGATTGTTCACTCAATAAATTAGCTAGAGCATTTTCTCAATGACTCCAAATCTATATCCCTGAGATTGAATTACCTCCTCTCTACCCCATGTCTGCAATAGAGTCCAACCCTCTGTTACTCGTCCTGGATTGATGAGTTTCATCCACACCAGAAGACCAAGAAGCACAGTGTGGATTTATCAATGCAGGTATATCACTTTATGAGTGTAAAAAGTGTGTGTTACATAAAAAAGTGAGTCTGTACTGTTATTCTTATATTAGGTGGAACATTCTCACTATTCAGCTCCCTTCATCTATGACAGGAAACAGGCTGCTACCTGTGGATGTGGGTGTCTGTGACTCAGCCCAAATCATTGACTCACACAGAGCAAAAATGTATTCTGAAGTATCTTGCTGAATAGTTTTTGCAGTCATGCATTGCACCCAAGGTGCTGAAACATCTGGATAAAGCATTCTACCATCCATGTATCAATCAGGTGAATGTGGGTTGACATATCTCTGGTATTGGGCCCTGAAGGCTAAACTTTGGCTCCCACAGCTCATCCAAATATGCTGTTAAAAAATGTTCTTTGAAAGGAAAGACTATGCAGTCCCATTTAACACAGATGTGGTGTTCTGTTAGCTATTCCTTCAAACACCACTTGATAGAAGTGGAGCTTTGAAGGGAAACCCTTAATGGAATTGGAAAAGGATCTTCCCTGTTCCTGTCAGGACTGGGTCCAAAGCTGAGTAAGATAAACACAATGAGCATGTTTTAATGCCCAGAGAAACAACTGGGAGGGAGCAGCAGGTTTGCTTTCCATGTTTCATTTTGATAGGGAGGAGAATGGTCTGTTTTTCTACATGGTCTCTCATTCAATCATCTAACCTCTGGCAAGGAGAAGGCCAGGAACTGCTCCTTCCCTTACAGGAGTACTCTAAGTTGTAAGGGTGCACGTTTTTAAAAAATGTGTATATAGGTATGCATTGCATTCAAAAAGAGATTCAGAATACAAACCTAGGTACCTGTCAGCCTTCTGAATTCTTTTCTTTTCTCCTTAAACTTTTTAATCTGGAAAGGAATGAAAAATTATCCATACATTACTCACAGAACAACCCTTATTGTGCTCTCAGTATCAATTCATTTTTTGTTGTTTTTGCTGTTAATTTGGCTAAGGTGGAAATAAAGACTATAAATGAGTTAAAAGGCTAATAACACCATATATGTGCAGACTAAGCATTTCTACCCAAAAGCTACACATAGGTACTGAGGTGTTGTAGACAACACTGACTGTTTGATGACAACACCGAGCAATTAGCACTAAATTAGTCTCTCACTGTAGGTAAAGACACATCAAGTTTTATAGGCATATCAAACTCACACAGTCCAGTGTAGCAGAAAAATACCATGGGACAGCCTTGGTCATATCAGAGAGGAATATTCTACTCAAAGACATATAGAATTTTCATACTCAAATATCTTTTCACAAGAAAAATAATTCCTATTCATTGAGTTTTTGGAGGTAATTATCATCACTAATTGATTAGGGATAGGAAATAAAAGTAGTTATGAATGATATGATCGAGGCTTATAAGATCTCAAGTAGTGCTTAAATATTTGGCAATGGATCTGAAATGAATTCTGCCCTTCATTCTTCTCTATTTTTTCCCCAAGGGATTTGGTGTGAATAACATAAATGTTTGTATCTGCTTCTGGCATTCTCTTAACTAAATGATGAAAGAAATACAGTAGAAGGAGATGGAAATGTGTGGGTGAGAAGCAGATAGCATGTGTGTTCTCAGGTGAAGATAACTGTGGTTTGGAACAGTGTAATGGAATTTTCATGGGCCCAATCAAATGTCTATTTTCTACCCCTCTTATTTGCTCTTCTTAAAAGTGTAGTGCTCCATATACAGAACATACTCTGTACACATTGGTTTATATTGATGCAGGAGGCAGCAGGGTGGGAGTGGGGTAAAAAGGGGGTCAATGGGGGGAAAAAGGGAACATCTGTAATATTTTCAGCAATAAAGATAAACTTTTAAAAATATCTATTGTTTTAAGATTTAAACTTTAGGCCACTCTGTTATCAAATCCAGGGTGCTTAATTTTGTGTACTCCTCCAGTGTGAGTCCAGTGGATATCGTTTTTCTGCTTTTTGATGCCTACATTCAATTGGTTCTCCAGGGGCAGGAGACCCTCAGCTAAGTAGCCGCCTTCCAGGTCCTGCCAGGTTACGTACAGGCAGTCAGCTATTGAGATTCCAGCAGGGAGAAACTCCTAGAAGGATCTGTATGACAAAATATACTTTTAAAACTCATTCTATTTATAATCTATAATCCTTCCTCTCAGGGTTGCTAGACACTGCCCTTTTTTTTTTTTTGAAAGCTGTCCTTTTGAGTGCTGGTGTTAGAAGCAAAGTCTCAGAGCATCACAGAAGCCACTCTGTTCCCCAGCTGCAGGCTTTAGGGTTAGTTTTAATAGCATGCCACTTGCAAAGCTGCACTGGCTACTGCAGGCTATGGCTAACTCAAAACACTGAATAGGACTGGGAATCCCATTTGGTGTGATTATACCATTAAGCCACAATTGTCTAGCTTCACGCACTCCTGTGTTTAGTGTTGGTGTTGACAATAATAAAAATCATAATGCTTTTTTCACTAGAAATGCGAAACTCTTTAAAATGGCCTCATTACAGGTCTCTGTGAAGTATTCCTAGAAAATACCTTTACCTGATTTTCCCCAGTTGACGACAGTGTTCTTCACAGAATCAAAACGTGAAACAAATTCCCACAGGCAGAGTTTTAACTCTGGGTTAAGGGTTCATTCCTCTTAGAGCAACTAAGGGAAAACTAGATAAAAACACAATTGTATAATCCTATTATTCTAATATTATTATAACTTTTATACTTCCTTTTCTCAAAAGAAATACTGTCTCTTTTACTTAAGGCTATTTGAGTGTTAAACATGAAATCTAAGCATCTTCTTTAAGCAATAGCTAAACTTAACCTAACCTTGGATAATACCAATGTATCGTTTTACTCAGGTATAAATGTTTTTCAACTTTATCCCACTCCTCTCTATTTTAGAGATTGAGCTCTACATACTCATGATTGAAATGATCAGTTGTTAGAGCTGCTTAGGCAAGTTATAATGCAACATAAAGAAGACTCCTCTGAAGAGTGGCCATGTCTGTCCACATTATCAGAATGCTCTTTATCCGCAATTGCATCTTTAAATTCAGTGCCGTTAATGCCTAGAATTAGGAACCTCAAGAGGCAGCCAGCACTAGACAGGGATCCTGCTCCCAAGGTACTGCATGATTATGTTGTGAGATATTTGCAGAGAGGTTTATTTTGGGCTGGGTGAAATTAGCTTATTGTTTACAAGAATGCCATCTCACTGATCAAGTTAAAGTACGTGCCTAATAACCAGCATTTCTTAGGTTTTTATGTTGCCCTTAATTAGACTCTTCAAAGTTAATTAGGGGAACAAATGGTATTTTTTGTTCTTTTAAGTCCCCTTTAACAGCTTTCTCACACTTAAAATGTTCCCACATTTATAGGTAGCTTGGCTTCTGCTTTAAGCCTACTGGTTAACTGCTCATTGGTTAACTTCATTCACAGAGTCTAATCGACTGTTTTCTTGGGTGTCTTTGATTCTCCCTTCCCTCCAATTTTCAATGGTTAATATGGTTTATTTTTAGATGCAAAATTATTCATTAACTTTTTTTTTGTTCCTGTTTGGGAACAGTGTTTTTTGCTTAAGGCTTAGCAACTGGCAAAACTAAATTTGTGGAGCAGAGCACATGCAGGGAGACTAGGACCGTTTTGCCTTAGAAAATTGCACAGAAAAATTGAGTTTCTGTACTCCTACCCTTGGGTGTGGGTTAGTGCTGGCAGTGTGAGCTATAACACTGTTTTCATCGGAATTAAAATAAAAAATGATTGGCCTCATTTTCATACCTATCATACGTTTGAATATTTTTCTAAAAAATATTTTTCTTTATTTTTAATAAAGGGCTTATTGAATATAGAAAGCTGGCACTCAACATAATAAACTAATCCCAAGGTTGTGAGATTTTTTTCAGCCATGATGTCTGTCTGCTTTGTGCCACTAATGGTTATATAAGACTATTAGGAATGAACCGAGTAAATGAGAAATAGTCTTTGCATTAGAGCAGGAGTCTGTCACTCTTCTGGCAACCCTGCCGAGAGCTACACATCAAAGCCACCACACTGTGCTAATAGTGTCACTTATCCCACAGCCTTTACACTGTCCCATATGCAGTTACTATGCAGGGGGTGTGCACATGAGGGTGAGAGGGGAGTTGACAATGTGCTAGAAGAAACCGTAGGAGATAAACTGAATGTGATTTATCACCTCTAATCCTTGCAATGGAAAACATTTTGGAAGAGCAAATAATTGAGATCTTTCAGAAATATGTTTTTATTGAAAAAAAACCCACGCACCCTTGAATTACTTATAAACCTTAAAATGGAGGAATGAAAATCATTTTTTAAAAAGTCATGAGAAAATTCTTAATATGTTTATTGAATTGGAGGAAACAATCCTTTAAAACTCTTAAGTTCTGATTATATGCCTGAAAGAATATTTTTTAAAAAGCCTTCATTATTGTTTTTGAATATGGCAATCACAATCACAGATATCTACATAACTCAAGTTGCTAAAACAAAGATATTTTTATCAAACTGAAAGCAATCAGTGATAACATATCTGAATTCCACTTATTGCCATCTTCCTCTTGGGGCTAATATTGTTTTTGTTATATTTTATTTTTTGTGATTGTGTATTTAGTAGTCACTGGCTAGTACCAAATTGACAGGTTGAGAGGGTGAGAAGCATGCAGACAGCCCTAGGGGAGTCAGAGAAAGCCCCTTCCAGCCCCACAAGCTGTGCCTCTCCTGCCCCTTAGGCCATCTCCACAGAGCATGGCTGCTACCTGTCCAGGATCTCTCCCACACCTTGGCAAATATGCCAGCCCTATTTCTAGGTCAGTCTACTCAATTGTTCTCTTAGGAACTGAGCTAGCTGTAAATGCTTCTTTGGTGTCCTTAAACTATCCAAAGGGTGTGGGAGAAATTGAAATGGCTGAGTTGAAGTTTGCCTTTATATTTCAAACAGACTGAGAGTAGATAAAAAAGATTTTCCAACAATGTTTCTATGATCTGGGAGAATAAAAAAATAAGCATTGCACGGAAGAGAAAAAAGGCAGAAGGATTTAAAACAAACAAATACCTCTATGTCTTCAGATTACCTTGAGGCCTGTTTTGCAGATTTTGGCAATTATACCTTTTATTTGAAGGTCAGATCTTATAATTTCATCTCATAGGGATAGAACTTTTAAACAACCAAAGAAGAAATCATAGCAGAGAGGCCCTGATGTTTCCACATTTTACTCTAGAGGAGTCTTATGGCCCTAGTTTAATCTTACACTTATAACATATAGATCGATTTGATTTACAGTCTGTGTTGGGGCTTGAGAATATAAAGATACCATGAGTGACAATCTCTTAACAAGGAAAAGAAAGAGAAGCTTTAAAAATCAGAAAGGGGAAAACTGCAAAAAAAGCGTGGTTTTCCTGCAAAAGAGGGAAATGTAGCATCTTTCAGTGTAGGCCAGGAGCTCTGTGGTATGACATGTGCCCCCATGGAGGACAACATAGTAGAAATACAGTGAATTCTGTCAACTCCAGAAAAGCTGTTCCCCTTCTCACAGTCTCATCTCATTTGTAGCATCACAATCTGCTGAGGCTAGAAACCTCGGAGTCATCTTCAGACCTTCCTTTGCTCTTACCCTTCCCTCCTTACCCAGTTAGCCAAGCCTTACTGATTCTTCCATATTTGGGGACTCTGTCCTCATTGCCACTGCATTATTTTTGGGGTGACTCTGCATTTGAGACCTTATTTTTCCTTCTTCATATTCCTTGTCCAATACTATAAGTCAGGGGCAAGAAATAATGTTCACGTGTAGGTTATCAGTGCTTGATGACAGGGGCCTTATGCCTTATTATTTTCTGGGTACAAATGCCTCTCAGTTGATCTCCCCAGTTCTAGTTTGTCCACACTGCCAGATGTCCTCTCTGGAATCACAAGCCTGGTGCTGGAGTGTGCTCTGCTATCATTACATAATATCCACTGTCTTCTGGGAGAGCGGCGTTCATCATGATCAAAGCCTCCCCAGTTGTTTCCTCCATAAACCCTGCCACCTTTATCTCTTCTCATCTCCCACATGCCCCTATGCTGCAGTTCTAAGGAACTTCTCACCATTCTCTGAATATGCCACTCTCAAACTGTGTTTTCCCATATGCTATATCTTTTCTTGGAGTGCCCTTCCTTCCTTTCTCTGCATGGTAAACTCCCACTCATGCTGTAAGACCCAACTCAAATGCCATCTCCTCTCTGAAAACTTCCTCACTCCTGCAAAGAAGAATGCCATTCAGGAATCCACTGGTCTTTTGTGAACACCTCTTTTAAGAAAACTGTAGCTAGTGCCACCCCCAGAACTGGGCAAGAGGGGGCCTGATTTAAAAGTCTCTGACCCTCCTCCAGCTGGGGCGAGGTCCATGTGGTCAAAGAGATGTGCTACCTGAAGTCCTACCCTCCTCCTTTCTAAGTTTTGCTTTGTATACCTGGTACCATTGAGACTCCTTACTCAAATGATCATGATTCTATCCCAGAAATGACTAAGGTTACTTTCCCTGGTCCATGTGTGTGAACACCACTTGGTCTGAGGGATGGGGGAATGTGGTTGGGGCTTAGACTTATTGTCTACAGAGTCCACACATATGTACCCAGTGCATCTCATGGTAAAATAGACAGCTGAGTGTGGGCTCATGAAAGAAGGGAGGAGGGTTACAGGACTGGGGCCAGAGGGCATCCTCTTTGATGACATTAATTTTCAGCCTAGAACTGAGAAATCCAGGAATTCTAAACTTGAACCTAGAAGTTCATGTGTTTAGAAGATATGTTTGTCCAGGTAGAAAAACAAAGCATTTCATTCAACTGTTTGTAGCTTCATTCCATTCAAATATTTGTAGCTTATTATACATGTATATATACATATATAATTATATACATATGTACACACACATATATATGTAGACTTTTTAATATTTAGACATTTGGTATGTGGGCCTCCATTTGCACTCTCGCTCAGGTCTAGCAAGTGTTAAGAATGTGTCTGCTTATACTATAATTATCTCTTGACACCCTTATCTCCCTAACTGGGTGATGAGTTCAGGAAGGATGGAACTCTTTTTTTGTTGTTGTTTTCTTAATATTTTTATTTCAATATTTCATCATCTTGCTTTACAATATATTTATTGATATGAAAAATTACTTTCATAATACTTGCTCTGTGAAGGCAGGAACATGTATAACAAATCATGTATTAATCCTGCACTGTCAGAGAACAACTCTTCCATTCATAATTTTGCAAATTGTTATAGTTGATTGTTTTCTTTTTGTATGTGTTTCCTTTAACTTTATTGAGGTATAATTGACAAATAAAATTGTAATATATTTAAAATGTACAATGTGATGATTTGATATATATATACATTATGAAAGGTTTCCCACTATCAAGTTAATTAACATATCCATTACCTCACATAATTTACCTTTCTCCCCCCCTCTTTTGGTGAGATTACTTAAATTCTACTCTATTAACAAATTTCAGTTACACAGTACAGTATTATTAACTAGTTACCATGTTAAACATTACATTCTCAGATGTTATTTGTTTTATAACTGAAAGTTGTACCCTATTTCCTCCATCCCCCTGCTTCTGGCAACATCATTCTACTTTCTGTTTCTGAGTTCCACTATTTATTTTTTTATAGCACATATAAGTGACACCAGCAGTATTTGTCTTTTTTAATCTTACATTTCATTTAGTATAATGCCCTCTGGTTTCATCCATGTAGTTGCAAATGGCAGAATTTCCCTCTTTTCCCCCCCTATTTTTTAAATAAAATAAGTCAGACTGAGATTAACAAGGAGAACATCCCTGCACACCAGAGGGTCAAGGGTTTGATTCCCAGTCAAGAGCACCAAGGGTTGCAGGTTCAATCCCTGCCCCTCGGGGCGCATGTGTGAGACAACCAATCAATATGTCTCTCTCACATCAATGTTTCTCTCTCCTCCCTTCCCCACTCCCTTCCACTCTTTCTAAAAATTAATGGAAAAAATATCCTTATTCCTCAGGTGAGGATTAAAAATAAAGAACAATTCTAGGGAACATGGAATCAGACAGGGTAGTTTGAGAATTATTTGAGAACCATCTGCCCAATTATTCAATTTTCCAAAAGCCTTTATATATGTGACTATTTCTATTTCATGCATGGTTAAAGATTAAATATTAATTCTGACAAATATATGCCATTTGTCACAGGGTGGGAAAGGGTTAGGGAAAGCTTCTGCATCACTTCTTAGATTAGCACTTATCCTTTGCTAAGTCCAATGTCTCTGTACCTAATTTCTATCACTCCTTAGCTGGAAGGAAACTAAGTCTTTTGACATTTCTCTCTTGGGTGCAGGACAAAACATATTGAAGGGCAAGAGTATAAAATGGAGGAGCCCTTGCAGTGTCATCCTCTTGAAGTCTCTTCTCAACTTCCTCTTGTTCCCTTCACCCATATCTTTTTTAAAAGATCTCATGGAATTTGTAAAAGGCCTCTCAATTTCACTCTCTCAAAGAAAAAACAATGGTCTCTGAGTTTAAATTAATTTAATAGATGACCTTTCTGATGCAATGGCTCATTGAACAACATGACAATGAGTGTGTCTTAGTCAGCTTGGGCTGCTGTAACAAAGTACCATAGACTGAGTGGTTTAAACAACAGACATTTATTTTTCTTTCTAACAATTCTGGAGGCTGAGATGTCCAATGTCAAGGTGTGACGATTTGGGTTTTGGTGAGGGCCTTCTTCCTGGCATGCAAACAGCTGCCTTCTCATTGTATCCTCACATGTAAGAGAGAAAGCTATGATGTCTCTTTCTCTTCTTATGAGGGTACTGAACCCATTACCAAGGCTCCACCCTCATGACATCATTTAAACCTAATTACTTCCCAAAGGCCCCTGAGAAATGTGTCTCATTTCACATTACTTTTGCTGTTATTAACAGGACTTCTTTGTCTCCCAAGTGTGTTGAACTATACAGACCTTCTCTCTTCTGTTCTCAGCACCCAGTTGGTGGTTTGGGTCTCTACAGAATTATATCATGCTATGGATTTTTTTTTTGCTTCATTTTCCTAGCCTTCTTTATTTTTTCTTTTCAAAATATCTTTCTATTTTTCTGTTCCCTTTTTAATTTATTCCTACATTAATATGTCTTCCATATGGAACACTTGTGAGTTTTGACCAGTATTCTGTTTGATGTAGTGTGACCTAAGGACAGTAAGTCAAGGATATTGATTTATTATCCAGTAATCTATCTCAAGTCTTCTTTGAATCTAAAGTTTAACAATACAATTTGAAATCTTAAATGGTTTTTAGAAATCATGAATGTAAGATACTCATCTTGTACAGATGAAGATACTGAGATTCAGAGAAATAAAATAACTTTCCAATCATCATATGCTAGGACTAGAATTCAGTTCTGGTTTCGGGGCAATATTCTTTGCCTAGTCATTATTGCAGTATTTTCTTTCTCTAAAACTATTGTCTTTCCCAAAATTGGCTCCCACTTCCATTAGGAAGCATTGAATTAAGTCTGAGGTTTAGGTGCAATTCTGCCTCGGTAGATCAGGTTGGACTACATTAGTGATGAAAATTAGCACTTGTGTGTGCTGTGAGCTTAAAATAAGTCAAGGCTAATGGAAATCATCCAATGTACCTAAAAGCAATTTAGCATTCCTTTCTGTTTTTGCTTTGGTTTTAAAAAGAATCTGCATATGTGGGGAGTTCTGAGTGGATCTAAAACAGGCAGGTGCTTATATTTTGTGAAGCCACATTTTAAATATCAAACATGGCTGATAAAATGCAGTGTCTTGTTTTCCATGAGGTATGGGGCATACACACACATATTTCTATTTATGTAGATAGATATCTATTTGTATACATATATATTATATATATATCATGTAATATTTTATATACATATATATAGTATGTAATACATAAACACAAAGATATATATGCGTGTGTGTATGCATATATATATATTTAATGTCCTGGGCTATGTGTGAATCAACTTGACTTTAATCCATGGGATACAACAGAAATAAAAGTTGAGGAGATAGATATGTGGCTCATGAAACTTCACTTAGCTATGTTAAATTTGGGTGGGCCAATTATTATCAGTACATAGGAGTTAACAATCTGGATTAGGTTTAGGTCTCAGTCTCATCCTCCCTCTTACCCTCAATCCAAATTATTTCCTCATCTTTGAATTAGACTAGCTTCAATTTGGTGATAATGGAAGTGCAAACTGTGGAGCATAGATAAAAAAGCATTATATTTCAGAATTAAATGCATAGGAAATTTTAATACAGCAATTGTTTAGAACCTGATAGATCCAGTGACTATTATAGAATGCTTATGCATATACATAACTCTCCCATGGTAGGAGGTGAGAGTAAAAGTGGTTCAGTTAATTATTTTTTTCTCTTATTTATTTCTGACCTCATTTTTTCCCATGCTTTTTTTGCATACTGCATTCCAGATATATCAGCCTTCTTACTGCCATGTGTTCCCTTGTCTGGGGGACACTGTTCCCCCCCCCCAAAGTCACATGGTTTACAGTCTCACTTCCTCAGGTGTCTACTCAAGAGTCACTTCCCTAGAGAAGCCTTTGTTGACCAAACTCTCTGAAGCAGCAGCCAAACACTCTACTTTCTTCCCCATGCTTTGTGCTTTTCATAGCATTTTTCACTAACAAGTTTTAATCTATTGGTTTATTCATTTGTTTTTGTGTGTCTTTTCCATATACTGTAAGTTCCATGAGAATGGGGAATTTGTTTTGTTCCCTGCTTGTCTCCAGGGCCCAGAATATTGCCTGTACTAAGACAGTCCTCCAGAAGACATTTTTAATCAGAAGAATGATTTCATGCATTTTTCTCATCCATTTTACCTTCATAGAGCACCTGCCCCCTGCGGGGACATGTGCCTTTGAAGGAGTGCTGGTTATAAGCTGAGATATCCATTCTTTCCCCAAACTTCTTTTTCTTTCAAAGAAGTTAAATCTGAAGAATTTTGTAACTTTGGATTCAGTTTTTTACTATCAAATTAAAGCTAAAAATGCTGCCAGGAAGGAGGGAAAGCCAGATTGGAGGGGGAGGAGGCGAGAGGTAGGAGAAGGGGAAGCAGAGAGTTGGGGGAGGAGACGGCTGAAAGATCCAGGAAACCTGAGGAGAGGCAACAAAAACCAATTAAAGTTAATGAACTACAGCTAAGCTTTTTATTTTAGTTGTTTTTTTCCCCCCTCACAGTATACCAGCCTCAATTTGGAACTATTTTTCTTGGAGAGACACTTTCAAAAAGTAGATTATTTCCTCCCTACCCCCACACTCAGGGGGAAAAATGACACTTTAATCAACAAAAGCACGAGTGTATATTTTGTGCAGCTAGCTAGTGGATTTGTCACTTGGCCTTCGGCTTTGGTTTTACCACCCACTGAATTCTGGCAAAATCCCAGAATATCACAAGTTTTGCTATCCTCTATCTTCACATAAGCCGAGAGAAAGTCAGTCCTACTGAGTAGTTATCTGGAGACAGGAGGCGGAGGTCCAATTGTAGTATCTAATATTAGAAATAGAGACGCCTCCAATGGTTTTTGGCAGACTGAGCCTAGAAAGAGTGGCTCTGGCTCTCCCACTCAAACGTCTTAAATAGTTTACATATCTGTTTGATTAATCTGGCTGGAAACGTGATTGCAGTTAATGTATTAGGTACAAAAGTTTAGAGGAAGATTTTTATCTCAATTATACCCATTCTCTAGAATAACTTATTCTATCAAGACAGTTAAGTTTAAATGATGAGTGCTAATAATAATGAACCACTATCATATTTATTGAGTGTTCTTTATAACATGCAACTCCCCCAAATTTGAATATGAAGGAAATATACTTCACTAACATTTTCTATTCATTCAAAAATTTAGCCAAAGATCACATTCAAATTTATGATTCTATTCTAAAATGCAAAAAGCAGTATAAACTGATCTGAGTTACTTCAAAAGACATTTAAAATCCGAACTCCTGACACTCAGGTTTTTCATTTGTAGTGTGTTTTTAAATACTCTGCTTTTCAATGATTCCTTTTTCAACCTATTGCCTTCACTGCAGGCTTAAAATCGGAATTTTTGTCTGTTTTTTTTCTTCGCTCCCATTTCATTTCATTTCATTTCATTTCATTTCATTTCATTTCATTTCATTTCATTTCATTTCATTCATTCCTTTTTGAATTCCTAAATAATATATAATATTTATCTTCTTTCACAGAATTTAAGAGTCATAGAAATAAGAGTGGCCTTATTGAATATTTGGCTGGATGCTAACTCTTCTCTTTCTAACCCCAATTCCTACTCTGTGCTTGAAAAATCCTCGGATTGCTTGAGGCAACCTATACATTATTGGGAAAACTTAATGATTATAAAGATAATCCTTATATTGACTAAAACACATATGTATATTGAAACTTCTACTCATTGATCTTGGCTCATTTGGCGATTGATTCATTTATTCACACACTCACTCTTACATGCAGTCAATATTTTTTGTTAAGATTCCACCATGTATAGAGGCTATACTAGCTTAGGAGCCTAGAGCACCACAAAATCACTCTATTCTTGTACACACTATCTTTCTTTTTTACAGTTGGAAAGACAAACTACAGTTGTAAATATAAATATCCTCACTTCTACTTTTTATTGACACAATATATTTTTAAACTCTATTCTGTTTCAGGTCACTCTCTTTGGAAAGCCTTTGTATGTGAATATGCCTTTTAAAACGTGCACACAAATATGAGGGGGTGTTTTCACAATTTTCTCTAGTCAAAACCAACCACAAACAAACACACAAAACAAGCAAAGAGCAAACAGGGAAACCATTACCTTCCACATTTGAACACATACTTTCTCTTAATATATCTTTTTTATTCATATATTTCAGTGTTGGTCATTGTGTACTCATATTATCTGAAAACTTTCTATTTTGAAATCAAGATGAAGTACAATTACTTCATCTTGAGGTCAGGGATTCTCCATCTTGTGCTGGTGTGTGTGTGTGTGAGAGAGAGAGAGAGAGAGAAACTGAACTTTCCTTTTTACATTTTTCCATATTAAAGTTTATGTTGCCAAAGAATTATTCTCCTTATCTATATAAAAAATGTTTGCAAATAATTAAACAAGATGAACATTCTACTTATCAATATTAAAAAAGGATAAGATAGATAATTCACCCAAAAAGGGGAATGAAAATGTCTAATAAACATATTCAGCCCTCACTTGTTATCAAAATAGAAATTTGAAACCTCAATAAAATATACTTTGATCCATCAAATTGCCAAATTTTAGTTAGTTTGTTTTCAAATTTTAATTCAATACTCATGTTCAGGAAGCTTTATGCATTCATTTATGACATACTTGGGTATAAATAGTTCAAATCTTTGCAGAAGTCAATTGGATAATATGGAGGAAGAGTTGAACATTAATAACATTTTTGAAATTTATCTTTATTGAAAGTATTACAGATATCCCCCTTTTTCCCCCATTGAACCCCTTCATCCCACTCCCACCCCCTACCCAGGTCTTCCCACACTATTGTCTATGGATTATACACATATGCATATAAATTCATTGGTTAGTCTCTTCCCCCTCCGCCCTTTCCCTCTTATTCTTGATTATATTATAAGGAAATAGGACATTTGATTAATGATTTATGCATAAAACTGTTCAGTATTTTTATGGCAACAAAATTTGAAATTAGACATCCAAGAATAAATGGTTAAATGACTTATAATACAATTAATAAAGTATCGCCCATTTGCTATCATTTTCAAAAAATATTTAATGATGTAAAAGACCCTTCAATGTAATTTTCAATGAAAAAAATAAAGTATTCAATTATATCTAAACTGTAACTTTCATGAGTTCAAGAGTTTCTATTTTAATTATAGCTGACTGGCCCCAATGCCTAGATCAGTGCCAGACACTAGAAGACATGCTGTACATATTTGCTAAATAATGAACTAATATGTGTATGTTTCCACTTAAAAATACACACACACACACACACACACACACACACCCCCCAAAATACTAACAATGTCAATCTCTGTGTATTGGTCATTACAACACATGTTTTTCCAATAGCTTTCAAATTGCCTATATTTTATAATCAAACAATATTTACAGAACCAATGGCCTTACTATCCTCAACCAATCATTCCAATTTGTGTAAATGTTCTTTATTTCTGCTTCTGTACTTCTATTCTGAAGCCACACCCAATAAATTTGGCATATTTGCCTTTCAAGCGTATACTTTCTGAGCAGGATGAAATCCTTTACAGTACAAGATCACTCTCTCCAACTTAAACACTCTTGTTTGTTTCCTTTTGATCGAATTTATTGGGGGTGATACTGGTTAACAAAATAAGCACACTTTGAATTAATGATGGAAATGATTTTAAACCCACTTCCTATCAACTGTATGAGAATGTGGTATCAGCTCAGATCCCTTCTTCTATTCTGATCATAATGATTTTTTTGTAAAATGTCACCAGTGGCTTCTTGGTAAAAAAGTACAACATAGATTCATCCTGACCTGCATGAGTACTGACCTCAGAAAAAGAACTGAGGTTAGTTTGGTTGTTTTGATCTTAGAGATCTTTGCAGTAATTGTGTCTTCCTTGTTCTCATGACCCAAATCTTTAAAAATCATTTCCAAAGTTTTGTCTGTATAATCTCAAAATTAACTTTCTCATCTCTCTAAGGTCTACATTTTAAAAAATTTATCTTTATTGTTGAAAGTATTACAGATGTCCCCCTTTCCCCCTCATTGATCCCCTCCCCCCTGCACTGTCCCCCCACCCCAAGACTACATTTTTGAAGACAAAACATCTGCTTGTCTCCTGGGCAGCACCTGGGTACCTCTCCCTGATGCTGTGGTCTCCCAAATTCACCAGATTGACTTTCACATCTGCAATTGTTGACTAAGTTGCTTTTACCAGAAAACTTAAAAAATGCCTTTCAGTTTGCCATGAAGTTGTTCTTTTAGATTTAGATATTTAAATACATTTGACATGGCAAGATACTTTCTTACTGTGCCTTTACACTTATCATTTTTGAAAGCAGTACCTATTTTACATGCCCTGGTGGAAGAGCATTCTCCTCGATTGTGAGGATTAAGGCCCTTCTCTGCCATGCTTCCCTATGGAAACTGATAATAACACAGTTATCTCCTGAAATCATTCTTTTACCTCCCAGCTGAATTTTTTATACCATCTTCTACATTTCCACCAAATTGGAGGAATATGTTTTCTTTTAACTTTCTATTCTAAAATAATTTAAGAATTTCAGATATGTTAAAAAATAGCACAGGTAATTAACCTTTATCAGATTCTCTGATGGTCATCCTCTCCCACCCCCTTCTTCAACTGTTTGAAAGTACAGTTAGGACACCCCAGAGTATATTTATATAAGTCAGGAAATTGGCATTGCTACTGATGGGGTTCAGGGCACACTACCTGCAAATATGGCACTTTGGCATGTTATCTTAAGCTGACGGAGTCTGAGAAAACTGTAGAAGCAGGAAGTTTACTTTGATCCATCAGTCCCCTCTCCCTTTCTCCCCCCGAAAGCAAACTATGAATGAAATATACTTCACTGTTCTATTCTCCCTGTACCAGGAAGAAGGAAAATATTCTTATCTCCAAAGACAGGGAATTTGGGGCCCAGAAATCTCTACAGACAAATACAAAAAACAGCTAACCCTTATCTTCCCACCATTTGCTACCCCAGCCCCAAAGCTTTGGTTTTGTCAGTTCTTCACAAATGTATTGTTTGTCTGAAAGATATAAAAGCTTCCTACCTTGTCACTTCATTTCTTCAGGTCTTCATTCTCTTGAGAAGGCTCCCTGTGTATGTAAAAATTAAATAAAATTTGTATGTTTTTCTCCTGTTAATCTGTCTTTGTCATTTTAATTTTCAGACTCAGCAAGGGACCCTATGAGAATGGAGAAAAAATTATTTCCTTTCCTACAATATAATACAATACAATATTATTACAGTAAAAATATATAAGAACATATTCAAATGTTGCCAGTAATTCTAATAATTCATTTATAGCCAAATATACATATTTTCTGGACTGGGATCATATGTTGCATTTAATTGCCATATCTCTTTGGTCTCCTATGTTCTGGAACAGTTTCCAATATTTTTTGTCTTTCATGACCTTGACATTTTTTAAGAGTACAGACTAATTATTATGTAGTATGTCTCTCAGTTTTGGTTTGTCTGCTATTTCTTCATGATTGGGTTCAGGTTCTGAATTTTTAGCAGGAATACCACAGATGTGACATTGTGTTCTTCTCAAAGGGTACATGTTATTCATTTGTGAATTAACTTTGATCACTTGGTTAAGGTGGTGTCTGCCAGGTCTCTCCCATAAACTTACTATTTCCTCCTTCATAATTAATAAATACCTTGTGGAGACATACTTTGAGACTTTGTAAATATCCTGTCTCATCAAATATTCACCCTCTAGGTTAATAGCCATAGATGATTTGTGCCTGAATCAAATATCACCATGATTATTTCCATAAATGAATTTCTAATTTTATCATTTTTCTACATTTGTTAGCTGTAATATTTTCCTGCAAGGATAAGTTTTTTCTTTCCCCCTTTTAATTAATTAATTAATTATATTAGAATGGCCTCATGGATTCTTATAGTCATTTAATTCAATAATATATAAGCTGTTAATATTGTCATTATTTATTTTGATACACAATTTGCCCCATTTTGGCCAATGGGGGCCCTTTCAAACTGATTTTGATTATTTTGACATATCCTCAACTGAAATGGGGGGTGGATATTTCTTTCTGGACTCAAAGATATTCCAAGAACAGTTTGTATTTTTCCAGCCCTAACCCTGGCATTAGCCAATTTTCCCTCAATTATAGAATGATGTTTAGGAATCAAGGTATGAATGCTAGGTGAGACCATTGCTACTTGAGGATGATTGCTTCTAGGTTGTTTCAGAAAACACACACATACACTACATTAGATAGATAGATGATAGATAGATAGATAGATAGATAGATAGATAGATAGATAGATAGATAGAGATAGATATGTATATATATCTATATATACATGTTGATATAGATATAATTACATTTACATTTATATATATAGCTATTTCATTATATCTATCATCTATCTATCATCTATCATCTATCATCATCTGTCTATCTATCATCTATCATCATTTATCTAGTTCATACTGATACCTACAGTTGAAATTCAGTGTCAGAATTTCTTCCTTTCCATAGCTGCCACTTCTCAGACAGTGGGAAATCTGTCTGCCTGTCTATATTTTGATGTGTCAGAGAAAGCCTGCTTTTCTACTTAAAACACTGACAAGGGTTTTCAATTACAACTTAAATCATTGAGAACAGGCAAAATAAAGAAGTAGTAGACAATTGTAGACAAATATAGAGAATACTGAATTCCCTGCATGTTTTCCCCACTTTCTTTTTATATATTGCCCCCCACTGCCATACTCTTCAACCATGGAATTTTTAAACATCCACATACTTGGATTATCTTAAAGATTATCTTCAGATGGTGGTTTTACTTACCATGAGGGGTCTTAAAGATTAACTTAGGATGGTAGTCTTACTTTACCACTGAAGGTCTGCCTACTGAATACCTGGTTTGAGTCATTGCATTGAGTATACTGTGAAGTCAGCAGTGATGTACCTCAGGCAGGCCAGTCAGAGCAATCAGCCAAGGCACAAGTAATAAGGGAGATATGTCTGTAAAGAATTTAAAAACAAAAATGAAACCAAATAAAGTCAGCCTGATTTACATTGTAACCATGCTTCAGTAAATTAAACATATTTAGTGATAAAAATACTCTTCCCCGCTGAGATGAAATGCTCTTATCTTGTCCTATTGGTGTATCACTGAGGTTAGTCAAATGATTCAGTAGATCACACTGCATGGAAATGTAGCTGGACTGTGCCATTGTCACTATGTTCTTCTGTGTGTTTTCAAATTTGTTTCATACTTACTTGAACTTCCAAGTGAAGAATTTGTGTTTTATGGTCAGATTGACAAGATTTAAGACAGTAAATACATTGCTACAATTATTATTTCTCAAATGTAGATGATGATCAGACCCGTTTAAAACAAAAAGACATTCTCGTAACTCATTCAAGGGCACACATCCCTGAACCTTAGTTTGAGGAGGAATGACTTAAGAAACATGTTTAATTTTTGAATAGTTTATTTATTAGATTGTAATGATCCCTTCAGGAAGTTTCTTTATAACTAATAAAGTATTTTTCAGTTTACCATCAAAATGACAAAGAATATACAAAAAAATTTTCTGCAGACTTTCTAATTCTCCAGAATACATTTTCAAACCCCAGCTTGAGACATCCTGGGCTAGATTTTGAAGTTGTTCTGTGTCATTCAAAGAAACATCTCATACATATTTGTTTTTCTAGAGATGCTATTAGATACGGCAACATCTGCAACAGCCTGAAACATGTTTCCCCCAGCATTTTGCAGTAATCTTTCTATAGATATCAGACATTCTCACAGATTCTGTGATATATTAGTTTTAGTGAACAAACACCATTTATGCCTATGTCTTGGGGTAGCGTCAACCTGAATTGAAAGCATGTCAACTTTGTTAACATCTTTAAATTCTTCTTTCAAAATTATGAGATGTCCATAAAAAGAAATTGGGTCATAATAGAAATCATTTTAGAGGACATGGCTGTGAGTATTAAAGTTTTGGAAGAGATACACCCAGCTGATGGTTAGAGGAAGGTCCATGAATAATAATAAAGGTCCAAAAGTACTACATGAATAATATGTAGACTCTACACTCCAGATAGGAAACAGACATTTCAGATAGAAGATTTCTTACTCCCTCTACTATATAATTGAGAATTAATATTAAAAAATGACTGAATTCTTAAAAATTTAAGTTTTTTCTTTATGCTTTTAATGAAAATGGAATTATCTGAGGCCATGTGGAACCTTTAATTGTTTTTTTCCAACAAGAGCAAAAATGAATGATTGTTTTATTTATTGGTAAAAACGTTATCAACTAGAACTATGCTAGTTTTAGAATTTACTTAATTTGATGTTGGTCAGAGATAGAACTTTAATCTATTTAAAATGAATGCATATAGTATAAACTCTATAGATTTTTAGCATATTTTAACATATTTGAAATTAATTAAAAAATTTTAAAGACTTTACAACATTGTTTGGATGCCAGTGGGTATTGTTAAACAATCTCTACTAATTCTGATGAATTCTTTCTTTACGTAATAGCATCATACATGTTCTGCTGCCTGAAAATCAGGGTTCTAATCTAATTATTCTATTAACTAGCTTTGTGAAGCTGAGGAATTTACTTAAGCTCTCTCAAACTCAATTTAATCTTGGAAAATAAAAAAATATATAAGTGCCCCCAGTCCATCTCACAATTATATTGAGAGATCAAATAAGATTAATGCATTTGAAAGTGCTTTTTAATTTTCAAAGCACTATGTAAATTTAAATATTTTTATTATTGAATGCATAAAATATTTTTTGTATCTTTCTATACTTGAATTTACTGCATCCTAAAAATGATTATCTACAACAGTGTTTCTCAAACTTGAGTGTGCATCAGAATCACCTGGTGTCTTGTTGAACAGCTGCTGGGCCCTCTCCCAGTTTCTGATTCCAGAGATCTGGGTAGGGCCTGAGAATTTGCATTTCCAATAGGTTCCCAGGAGATGTTGCAATTGCTGGTCCAGAAACCACACTTTAAGTATCATTAATCTAGAATTCAGGGCTTTATTTTCCCATATATAACAAACACCTAGTAAATAATACTATATAAAATATTGAAGGGGTAGGGCAGTGGGGATAAACGGGGTCTTAATATATGGTGATGGGAGAAGATATGACTTTGGGTGGTGGGCACACAGAGCAATATACAGATCTTGTAACATAGAAACCCACACCTGAAACTTATATGTTCATATTAACCACTGTCAACCCAATAAATTTAATAAAGAGTAAAAAATAAAAAATAGTAAAATAAATGACATTTACTGCTGTAAGTACTTTTCTTATGCTTTTCTTCTCAAGTTTTATCTCCATTTCTAGTAAAATAATAGCCCCATTGAATCAGCTTCAACTGTTAATAATGTGTGATAATCTGCAGCATATTTTATGCTGTAGCTTCTTCATTCTGAGGATGAGACCATTTCAGTTGAGCAGATTCCATGGCTGAGTGTTTGTCTCAATGGTTATGGCCATCTGAACAGAGTAGTGAGTCTGTAAATATGTACTTTTCTTTGTGTGTATACACATTTTTAAATTAAAAAGAAATTATAAACATTGAATCTTTTCCTAAAATTTAAATACTTTCCAAATTAGGTCATTTAAATCAGTAGAGGAGAATAAAAGAGTTTTGTAACTCATACAGTATATAGTTTTCTACCTATGTTTAAGAAACATATGTTCTAAGTTATTTTCTGAATATCTTGCCTTCTCACACTTTGGGGAAGGCATATATACTTTAATAAATCTCTGGAAAAATTATGGTTAATGTTTCTGAAAATAAAACTACCGTTGGAATAGAAATTATTAATAAAGGAACATTTTGATGACAAAGGAAAATGATGTATACCTGAGGCTATGCAGGCTATACAAGGTGAAATAGGAGCATATAGAAAGGATCTTAGAGTGTGTAAGTTTCATTGACCTTAAAATTAATTTAAATGAATTGAGTGTATTTTCCATAAAATGATCCCAAATGTACAGAGAGCAAAATGACTTGGATAGTAACTTTTGTTTAAATTTTCTATTTTAAAACCAAATTCTCAGATCAAAGCTCTAAGGAAGTTGGCTAAATTAGATGATTTCTTTTTTGTATGTATTGTTTTACCAGGGACAGATTCCTTCTTAAATTAGACTAGTTCTTTTCATACAGTGTCTTCAGGAAGTATAGCTGGACCAAATGGCAAGAAGTATCAGCCAGAGGGTTTATGCGTGCTGAAATGTATGGCTAAAAGAAAAATACATTTTGGCTATTTTTATGGCTCTAAAGGAAAATCTCTCTTCCGGTTCTCTACCTTTAGCATGAATCATCAAAAGGAACTGAAAAAAGTAATGGCTGTAAATATTACAAATGTTCACAGAGTATGTAACTGTCTCGTGAAGGTTATATCAAGGTTGTCTGGCACCTCCAGAGTGCATGACCAGCTCACACAGACATTATATAAAACACCTGGTACATAAAAAGTACATTTTCAAAGATTGGAGGCATTTGAAGTGATTTTGACCTCATTTCAGGAATTATATTTCTTAGACAAGAGGTTATATTATTGTAATGTGGCCCATTCGGAGACCCAACTTTGTTTTTGGGAAATCTCAGAGTGTGAAGATTAAAATCTGGTAATTCCCCTTTGTTAAACCATTTTTGAAATGATGTCAATTAAGTACTGTAACTATACTACTTTAATCTAGGGAGCAGTCACTATATGTAGCAATACATTACAATTTGAATTGCAAATGATAAAATTCATTCCTTAGAGATTATCCCTTCCCCCTCCAATTTATGAAATGGAAATTTAGTTATAGCTGCAAACCCATAAAATTCCTAGGTTTCTCTTGCTGATAAAAGTACCCCTTATTCCAAAACACGCAACTTAGTGGAGATCTGCAGGTGAAAGTCAAGAAATACACTGAAACCCAGGCAAATAAGCCATATTTAGAATGCCAAGCAGAATCACACAAAAGGTACAAACTGAAGGATCCCTGCAGAGTCACAGAGGAGGAGAATCTGGCCTGTGGCTCAGGTTAGAAAGCAAAAAATGAAACAGAAAAACAAATATCATCTGCTGTGTGATAATGAAGAGAAAAGTTATGTAAAAGCGGTTGAAGTCTGTTTTTATTGTTCTCACTTAGACATTAGGTCCAAGATTTCCAATCTGTCCTTGAATGTTTTTCAAAATCAGGTAGTTACTAGGACTTGTGACCCCCATTAAAGTGGCAAGATCTACCAGATACCAGTCTCCTGGCGGATTCTTGTTTGAATAAAAAATCCTGACTCGAAGTCGACTTCTACTTAATTCTTTACATGACTTGGTAAAACATTTGTAACATCTGTAGGCACTAATTTGGTGCTTAAATATCTTTGTTTTTTTTGTTCCACAAAGAAATGGTTTCATTATATATGTGTGATTAGTTATTATATCTTGTGGCATATCATTTGAAATCTCACAGTTTGAGCATATGTCTGGTATTCCTCTGCTTGTGGTCTCCTTCTTTCCCAATTATTTCCTTTTTTAGTTTGAATTAAATGTGCTATTGCCTGGTTAACAAACCAGACAACTTAGAAAGGCATCTTTCTTTACTACACTAAGATGGATAAAAGTAACTGTTTCATGCATTTGTAGTCTCCTTTTAATAATATCAATGACTCATTTTTTTGCTTCCCTTTTCTTGTACTAATGATGATCACCATTAACTTTCTGTGCTTATAATGACCCTCCAGGGCAATTCATTAGGGGAATCACACCTACCCATTACTGAGGCACTATTGACTAAGTCACAACCAAATTGGTTTAGGACCTTAAGTTCAGTAACTTGATTGGTAAAATTTTGGTTTAACTCCTTCATGGTTACATATATTTATCATTTAGTAGATACCTGTGAAAAATAAAGGAAGTTGAAAAGTTGGTTTAATACTCCATTTGTCTGTAGCCCCAAATTTTGCCCTGTGGGTCATTAATATTCTAAACATTTATTACATCAAATGTAAATGGGCTTCATTATGTCTATTCTGAACTGACTGTAATTTTCATTTCTGTCTATTTTTCTATCTCTACTAAATTAGGTTGATGTATACACCTCTGTTCTCCCTCACATTTAAATTAAATCCCCTAATTGCAAAATTTAAAATTAGGCCTGCCTTATTTTTTATTTTAAATGTCAGGTTCTTGGGAAGATGCTGGCCTAATGGGCCTCTTAGTAATCACTCAATCAATCAATGCAGGCTTTCCCTTGTTTTTATCGTGTCAGGTTAGTTCAGAATATTAGAACTTCTCCCCTTCTTTGAGGTTCGATAGTCCTTGCAGGGTGTTCAGTATTGATCTATGCTTCACTCACCTTCTTCCTGTGGCATTTGAGAGGGACCACCAACTAGCAATTATATTGCAATCCCTCAATTGTGGTAAGAATGGATTAGATGTTCGCCAATTACTGTTCTCCTGATAATAATTCTCAGAGGGTGGGGCTCATCTTGTGAGGTTTTCTCAGATCCTGCCAATCATTGTCAGGAGCTTTTAAATAGAAACACTTTTCAATACTTCAGAAGCTCTTGAAAAAGACTTATACATTTCTCTTTTGTTGCCTCTTTAGGTTTCTCACTGCTAATGACTGCTGCCAAGACATATAAATGGAATGGTTCAGCTAAGAGAAGAATCTGAGATTTGAAAAGTTCCTTTCCTCATGACAATTTTTCTCTCATTTTGTGATTGAGTTGGGACAGAAAATACAAGGGAAGGAAGCAGAGGATCTTTTTCAGCTAATACAGTTGAACCACCAGAGAGCAGTTGATTCCTTAGGACAACTTCCCTGACTGTCTTAGGACTTGAGACCCAGAAACTCAAGCACTTTGGGGAAGGGGAATTAGACCTGCTGAGACTGAATGTAAATGTCTGGAATTCTTAAGAACAGATCATATCTGGCCTCCATAATTTATGAAAATGAAAAGCAAGATGAATTCTAGAATAAGTACCTGTATTTTGAATTTTGCAAAGAACTAAGGTTATATCAATATCTGTGAAGAGTAAGATAAAGAACTAGTCCTAGTTTGGAGGGATTTTCCTGGTTAAGCACTGAAAGTCCCTATCCTGGGAACCCAAGTTCAGGTCAAACCAGAGCAGTTGGTGACCCAAGAAAGAGATATGAGACTAATAGAGACAGTTTTTATTCTCTTGCTTTTATTGGGCTTCCTTTGATTTATATGTTCAGATATGTACTGTAAGCATTTTGTTATCATATGTTTATAAGTACAGCTATGCATGTTTTATTTTTTATTCAGTGAATTTTAGAAATAATTTGATAGATATATCACTGCAGAGGAGAGGAGGTATACAATATTCAAAACTGTGGACTCCAACAGCCACTTTCATAGGTGAAATGGAATAGTTCCTGTGCATAGGAGATTTTTGAAATGAAGGTCAAGGCATATTTAAACAGAGGATCACTGATATTACCACACTCATGCTTAGGCACATAGTTATTCTCTTAAAATCAGTGTTGTATCATTTAACCTGTTCATGGGCAAAGGCAGGTGTGACTTGTCTTGAGAAATCCACAGAGTGAATGATCCACCTTGAGAATTCATTTCATATCTCTGTTGACATGGATGATATGTAGCTATGTTTACAAAAGTTGGCGTATATGCAGAAACCAAGATGGGAATTTGAATCTCTCTGGAATTTTGCTCAGATCAATTTAATAAAATATTTATGAAGATTTTTCTGTGGAGCTCCTGATTGGGATGAATTGCATTGATGCTATGTCCTGTTACAATGCCAGAGGAATTGAGCAATCAATCGTGGGGAAGTATGGGAGCACTGATAGTCAGGGTCCAAATGGCTAGGACTCAGAAGTACAACTTGCTTAGGATGGTGTTTTATGTAAGGCTGTCAGCATAAGAATTGTGGGGGTGGTAGGCCTCTGAAATCATATGAATTACCGTGTTCCTAGCAGGAGGGGAACTTTCAAATATTTGCTTTGAAGGTAGAGAAGAAAGAAATGGAGAGGGTTGGAGGACAAAGATCCTTCAGCAGAGGAGACTGATTATGCTATTTCCATATACCAGTTCATTTCATCTTTGTAACTTTTATTTTGTTACCTGTTGCCATCAGATAACATAAGTTAGTAATAACTCAAATAATGCAAAGATATAACAAAAGAAACATTTTAACTAGTGCCATAATAAAAATCAAAATTTGATTAGTGCTATAAAAGAGGCTTTAATACCAGTTGGTGGGATTAGGAAAGATTTTGCTGAAGATGGAACTGATGGGGTAGACCTTAGAGGGTGGGTAGACTATCAGTGGAAACATGTGGAGAATATTCTGGCCAAAAGGACTGGTATTAGTAAAACCTCTCGTTTGGAGGAACATGAGGAAGAGTAAGCAATCCAATTTTCTGAAGTGTAGGATAGAATTAGCAGAGAAATGAGTTACAAAATTAGAAAGATAGGACCGGATTATAGTCAGGAAGGTTTTAGGTGACAGAATGAAGGTGTGGTACAGTAAGAAATGAGGGAAATCTGACAGATTTTTAAGAAAGGAGATAGCATAATTAGCATCTTGATTAAAAAATGCCACTAATTTCATGGAGGTATTAAGACTCCATTGAGTAAGGAAAGACTATGCTGGGAAATTAGTTCAGCAGCTCTTATGAAGGTAAAAACAAAAAAACACCCAGCTATGAAGAGCTGATTGAAACTAGAGAAAAAGAATTAGATCAGAAGGTCATTAATGGAAGTTAGACTTTATAGCACTTGGTACCTTATGGCTTGTATGGTGGGGAGAGAAGAGTAGAAAGATAATTCTGAATTTTGCACGTGGATGAATGGAAGATGGATTGCTGGTTCAGATGAGTAGAAATAAAAGGAGAAAGAATAGATTTTTAGAAGGAGACAGGTGGTGAACAAGTTGAATTTGAAAGCACAGTGGGATAGCCATGGGTAGCTCCCTGAAAGTAGCTGAGGAGTCTACTGTGCAATTTTTTTCTGAACAAAGATCAATTCAGGAAAATAATAAAATGATTTTGTGAGGGAATATATACATATACATATACATATATGAAAACATATTTGCAACCGAATTATACTTAAACATTCTTTTGTTGTTTATTATGGCTGGAAGGGTTTTGTTTGTTTTTTGACAATTTATTTTCATTACCTAAACTAGACCACATTTTTTTTTATAGATGATGAGAACTGATAGTATAGGGACAAGGGATTTGGAAAATTTGGAAGTGTAAATTTAATTTGGCATGAATGTTTAGCCTCAACCTAAAACCCAAAATATCAGCCCCACTTGAAGAAACCAAGGTGCTGGTTAAAGTACAGAGGAGCAGTGCCATTAAGGCTGCTGGCTGAGAAAGGGAGGCGCTTTGTGACTGCAGAAAACGTGATGCATGAAAGGAGCTCATGGATTTAAAATACTATGGAAAAGACAGAGTTTACTTTCCAGCTGCTAATGAATGTGTTACCAGGAAGGAACATACATGCTGTACCATTTTTCAGAGAGGGAACAAATGTGGGGTTCCCTTGAAATCTTTACTCCAGGGTCTGTTCCTCCTTCATGTCTTTGCAACATACTAATGGTTTTTAAACAAAACCCTAAATACATTCTCACCAGCAGTCAGCTCTGTTTGTAGCTAAGCCATATAGCAGTGGTGTATTTCCTAGCTGTCAGTGGTTGTGATGATGGTGGAACCCTTGGCTAGAGAACAGTACTAGGAAAGATAGGATGTCCATGCTGCAGTAACAAATAGACTCTGTAATCTCAGTGCTTTAACATAACAAATTCTGGTGAAGGGCAGGAGACTCTTGCCTAGACAGTGATCAGTGATCCAGGTTCACTCCATTTTGTGCCTCCACCATCTCAACACATAGCTTCCAAGGGATCCACCAAAGGAAAAAAGAGACTCAAAAAAAAAGAGACTCGAAGGAGGCACTGTCCTCTAAACTGCCACTACCTTGAAGTGATTTGTGTCATTTCTGCTTATAGTCCTGTGGGGACCAGAACTAGCCCTGTAATTTTAATCTAACTGTAAAAAAGTCTGGGAAATGTGAGAGCCATATAGGTATTTGATAAGTGTTTCTGCCACAATCCAACTTTCCAGTCACACAAAATATCCCCTTGCTCCTTTCATCCCACTCATAGAACAAACTCAACCCTTCCCCAAGGAGATGATCTAAAACTTGTTCAATCACTGAATCCAACTCAAAATACAGGAACTCTGTACTCATGATAGCTTCTGAATTAGATCTAATTGTGTCTTTTTCCAGAATCCCCTGAACTTTAAAGACAAATGATATTAGCCACCCACCCCAAACACAGCATGAATACTTTAATTAGAAAAAGGGAAGGATTGGAAACAGTCCATAGTCCTTGGTTCACAGCAAATCTGAAATCCCACTGCACAGATAAGGTGAAGGCCCTTACCTTGAGGGGGTGAGGGTGATCAGGGAATGGGTGGGAATTTCCTTAATTAGGTCATGATTCTGCTCTATTCTTTTGTCTATTGTTCTCAGTGGTCCCAGGTGAAGTGGATGCTAAGGAATGTGCCCTCTTTAACTTTAGCACCTTTTTCTCAGCTGATTTCCTGCTCTCTGAAGGCTGGGGGCCAAAGAATTGTTTTAAGTCTTGAGCAGACACTTGATTTTAAACCAGTCATGTGGTTTCTTTGGCAATGCAGTTGCTTTAAGAACTAAAAGTTTTCAAATTTATTTGTTTCCAGTAAGTTTCATGTTCCAGGTGCACACCCAAAGTTCTTTTTTTAGATAGTGTCCTTTAGCCTTCTATATGTCCTTGCTCCTATTATCTTTCTCTCTCAATTTTATAGGGGCTACCTTGAGGCCATTAGGCTTGAATTTAAAGGCCATGTCCTTAATTTGATCTTTGCAACGAATCCCTCTATTAATTCAGACTGCAGTATCATGAATTATAGGCTGTACATGTGTCCTGACACAGGTTTTAGAAGAGACAATGCATTAACATCATCTATATCCATGGTTCTCAATGCTGTCTAGGGGAGATTTCCAATACCTGGATACATTTTTATTTTTTATTTTTATAGGGGCATGCATGGTGCTACTGGTATCTAGTGGGCAGAGGCCAAGGATGCTCCTAAACATTCCACAATGTGCAGGGCAGCCCCCATAACAAAAGATTATCTGACCCAAAATGCCAAAAATATCAAGGTTGAGAACCCAACCTCCCGACACACACAGACATATTCCAGCACCTCCCATGCTTTGTTATACTAGAAGTTTTCAACAGTTTTTAGATAAATTGAAAGAGCTATTCACCTCTTTCAGATGTCTTTGGAATATCTAGGATTGATATTCTGGGATATAAAGCTAATATCCAGTGATAGTTCGTTATCTTGGAGGAAACCAGCTATGCTTGCTTTACATATTTTGATATAGCTACATGATCTGTGTCAACATAATTCTAAGCTGATAGCAGCTCTCTAACAATATTTCAGATAAGGTATTCCTGGTGTTTCTTGCCATAAAAGGTGGCTTCTGCAGTATGTAGATGGTAAGCTTATCTTTAGAAAAAGTAAGAAGCCTAAAAAACGTGGTCAAATATTACTTTTCTGGGGGAAGAAAAACTTAATTTAAAATTATAGAAATATAATTGACCAAATGCAGTCATGATTATATTTTGTTTTATAAATAACAAAACAAAATAATTCTATAGTTTTCACATGAGGTAATCTTAAAATTGTATTCCTGGGAAGTTACATGTTTTTTGATGTGTTTTTTTCACCTGCTTTTCCCCCCCTATATATATTTGAAGTGGTTTAGAGCAACTGATAATTAGCACTTACTTTAAGAGCTAATATTGTTATGGAAGGTTAACTTGATTTTAGAGTGTACTGCTTAGTGAAAAAAACCAGAAAAGGGCTATAAAATGAACTTTTTTCTACAAATAAGTTATTGCTTAAAATTACTAGTCTTCTCTGCAAAAAAAAAAAAAATGCATTTTGAGTTAGAGGATTTATATCATCTTGGTATTCTAATACATTATCAATACTTTTTCCATTTTTATCACTGTTTTCTTCTGGCATTTATCTTAGCTGTAAAGAGGAGGAATGCTTGAAGAAAATGCCCCTTGGGTAATGTATTGCTCCCCAAAGCACATGTCTTCATAATAAACACACACTTACACTGCTCAATAACTGTAAGGGGAGTTTCCTACAATCTGCTACATTACTTGTGCTCCCTACCTTATTTCCACTTTTGTCTTTTTTGACAGTTTTAGATTTGAGGCACGTGGATTATCACTTGTTTTAAATGACATACTTACTTTTGCAGAGAAAGAAAAGGAGCCAAAAATGAGAGAAACTGTCCAATTTCTTATACATTACAAGTAAAACGGAGCTTGCTCACCTTGTCCTTGGCCCTAACATCAAACTCTTCTATGCTATGTCTTTTTTGTAGTCATGAGTAATACCCCAAATATTTTATAGCACAGTCATGAGTCACAAAGCAGAGGAGCTATAAATACTCTTGTTCTCGAGAAACAATGACGCTATCTATTCTTTCGCATTCTCGCGCCTCATATGCTGTTTTATTTAAGGTTAAGCTTTTTTAAAAAACAACTTTTTCCCACTTTAAGCATTTAACCTCCAGTAGAAGTTGCATTTTCTAGTAAACTGTTTCTTTGATCCGATGCCTCATAAATGCACCTAACTCTAGCTCGTCATACATGGCTAGCTACACCTAATCATACGCACAAGTCTGAATTACTCCACTCCTATTAAAGAAAAAGAACAAAAAATAAGAATGGTAGATGTGTTGATCATTACCATCCTGCTGGGTTGATCAGCAGCTCCCTCGGAATGCTATGAGACTTCTGAGGTATTCAGAAAATTGCTGCCCTGACCTATAGGCCGCTCTCTAAATACACAAGCACCCTACAACTGTTACAGTTTATGGAAATGTGACCCTTGCAAATAAAGTAGTAAATAACATTAACTTATAAACTTGTCTCTTTGAGTAACCTAATTCCATGCTTAATTTTGAATCTTTCAGTGAGGCATTTATGTTTAAAATTTATAGCCAACATTATACATCTATTCTAAAGCTAACTATAAACAAGATAAGCTTTTTTATGAAATGTGTATTTCCAAATTGTTGAATTGTTGAGTACTTGCGAATGTGAGAACATAAGAGTCATAGTAATTCATTGAAGGAGAGGAAGAAGGGGAAAGGGTGATTTACAGGGAAAACTTAGGCTTTAGAGTGAGACAACCTGAGTTGAAAGCTGAGCCTCCAGGTGTGCAACTCTCTCAATTACTCAAGAGCTCTGATCTTTAGTTCCCTTGCCTAGAAATGCGAAATAAAATTACCTCCTTCTTAATGTTTTAGGTTTTAAAGAAGGTGGAACAGTGCTTGGGACATTAAAAAACTACTAAATTTAAAAGTTCAGTTTCATGGGGACTATGGAACTCTACTTGTAAAAACACTGCTCTGTATAAAAAGCTAAGATTTAGTTCTATCATGGTTTGCATTTCCATTTTGTAGCTAATGTATTCAGGTATGTCTCTGGCACATGGTGGGTACTCAATAAATGCTGAATGAGAAAATGCTGGCTTAAGCAGAAATCTTGGACCTTAACTAGGAATTTAGTAAAAGAAAAAGAAAAAAACAAACAAAACCAGAATAGAATAGGTTCATCATTTCTTTCTTGATTACCTTTAGATACAGGGTTGAGGCAGTATTTCCTATAAGCAGAAGGATATGCTATGTGATCATTACAGGTTTATTATTCCTTGTTGATTATGTTCCAAGTACTTTTGCTTTGTATTTGATTAATCAAGGCATTACCTTCTCCACAACCTAGTTTTTCCATTGAAAATGAAAATATTACCATTTTCTCTGAGTCAGAAAATTTCCTTCATCTCTGTCTGTGAGGGGGGTCAGAAGTGTGGGAAGGTGAGAGGGTGGGTGCTTGCACCTTGCCATGCTTTGATGTGGGACATGGTGCTGGGTGTCCCTATGTGCTTGCCTAGTAAGTATCCCTGTGCCAGAGGAGTGAAATATCAAACAGCAAATAAAAAACACCATGACAGTTGGAAAGAGAGACTGAGGAGGAAATTTAATGGGTTATATTTTAGTACTTTATACTGCATTTCCCCCCAGTTTTCTTAAAGATGGGCTCCACTTCTTCATTTTGCATTGGGCCTCACAGATTATGCAGCTCATGCAGATACATGTGGCTGAATCTTCAGATGCCTGGTGACCCTGCCTGACCTCCCTACACCTTCCTCTTTGGCTGCACCTGGTGGAATGTGTCTCCCTCACACTGCTTTGCAGCTTTACTGACCTTCTGTCTGTTTCTTCTACATCAACGATTTTCAATTTTTTTCATCTCGTGGCGTACAAAAAATAATTACTAAGATTCTGCGGCACACCAAAAAAATATACTTTTGCTGATCTGACAAAAAAATAGGTATTATTTTGATTTATTCACACTGGATGGCTATTGTTGTGTTGGCTGCTGTCATTTTTTATTTGACAACCTAAGGGAAACATAAGTGCCCTGACTAAAGAGTCAGGTATTACGTGTTTTAAAAATTTTTGCAGCACACTAGTTGAAAATCGCTGGTGTATGTTTCTTTCCGTTTCCTGCCTCAGAAAGCTCATACTTGCTGTTGTTTTCTCCCAGTAAACCCTTTCTCCCTTATGTCCTTTGTTTCTCAGCCTAAGTACCACTTCTTTACACAATACCCTCTAAGGACCCTAATGAAAGAAACTCTTTTCCATATCAGGCAGCTTTTTATCACACCTCCCTTTTTTATTTCTTTTATAAAACTTAACCACTGTCTTCTTATTTATTTATTGACCATTTTTGTTGGATCAAATGTAAAATTCCTTGAAAAGATATCATGATTGTATCACTCAAAGTTATATATGTATACCAGTGAGTAGAAAGGTTTCCAGTTTATAGGAAGTGTACAGTAATTTCTTGTTAAATAAATACATGCTATTTATTCATCCTCAAAAATATGAAATATCTAGTGTGACAAAAACACTAGGATTTGAAGGGAACATTAATGTGGCTCTTCTAGGAGCCTTTAACTCAGTTGGGAAGATGGAAGCAGATACACAGGAATAGTGTATAATAACTTGAATGGTCAAAATTAATGCTACAAAATACCATTATTTTTATGTATGGCAACAGAATAGAGTGGTTTGGAAAAGTTTAGGGCATACAAGTCTACAGGAAATCCAGTTTCTGTATTCACAGCAAGGAGGTCAGATACTCAGAAAGAATAGGTTATGAGAGCCTTAGTGGGGGCACTAATCACATGTTTAAAAGTAACAAAATGATTAGGAAAGGCATTCTGGGAATCAGAAAAGAAAAAGTAAATTAATCTCCAAGAAAGTGGACAGGGTTTCAGCTTCCTGTGGTGTGAAAAATAGCTCAGTTGTAAAAGGTCACTATTCCCAGGTCATGGGTGTATGTCAATGCTCCCTGGAACTGCACCAAGCTCAGCCTTGAATTCACCCTCCTAAAACTCCACGATCCATCTCTTGATCCTATTGTAAACTTTCTGCTTTGAAATTTATGGTTTCATTTCTGGAGTTGGCTTATTTAGATGTATTGTTGTCTCTGGTGCTGAGCTGTCTTCCCATCAAAGATGTTCCTTTCAGTAACCCATAGATCCATAGCACCCATAAGTCCAGAAGTCATGAGGCCCTGAATCTCCACCCTAGTGACACCACCAGCTTTCCTTTCTTGCTAAGAAAGCAGCAGATGTACCTAAAATCTTGGTCAAGACATGAAAGGGTGGACAGGCAATGATTTTTAATTACCAGGCTGGATTTTAATATTCATTTTTAGTTCCAGTTTGATGCAGCCAGCAAATGACAGATTTTAGGAGGAAGATCCAACAATCCAGAATTTGGGAGTCACACAACCAGTAAACTTGGTTATGACCACTGAGTCCAGAAAAAAAAGCCACAAACACTCTGTTTTGGTTTTAGGCATTTTCTTAGATTAGTTTCCTTACAAGTAGAGTGTCCGCTAAGATAATGCTTAAAATTAGGAGAGTGTATGTTCCGGAAAAATCTCTTCGTGAATGAGAAAAGAGGATAGGAAAAGGGAAAAAGCTAAGCAAAGGCTTGGTTTCAGGTGTCCAACTTTAGCTAGATCCCATAGGGAAGCACTGGAGCTTAAATTGTATTAGAGTCTGTCCAGGAAGTAGGACTTGAGGAGTAGGGCTTTTGTATTCTTACTCATTGGCTCAGGGTCACCCAAGGAGGGGGTGTTTCTCTTAGGTACCTAAAGTTAGGTGATTCCAAGACACTGTGTGGCTATCTGTCTAAGGAGGTAGAAGATACAAACTGTTAGCAGGAGCAGCAACAGCAGCAGGTAAAAGAGATCCCTATATATCTGAAGGGGCCACCAATAATGTCTGCAATGGCATCCAGTTGGTAGAAGTAGATAAAATGCAGGTAAGTGATTACAGCTGGAGAGCAGAGTCTTTGTAACCTCTGGTAGTTGTTCATTTCAGAAGAACCAGAGCACAAGGCAGAAATAGAGCAGGGAACACACAATTATTAAATTTTATAGAGATGCCAAGGAAAACAAACTGATTGGGCTTGGGTAGGTAGAATTGGAAACCTTGCAGACCCACAAATATATTATATTTGTAAGCACTAACTGCAGTGCCTTAAAGAGGAAAAGGGTAGTGAGAAAATTGAGGCAGGGGGGTAAGACGTTCACAAGAATAGTCCTCAATTGTTCACTAATATATTGGGACACAAATTTATTATAGAGTTAAACATATTTGAAATTGCTGTGATCCCACAACATCACATGGTGTATTACTATGAGCAAGACATTTAGGTTTGATTTTCATGTTACCGCATTCACTATTCATCACTTTCATGTATGTCACAAAATTGCAAAATCTCTTTGAATGGACGACTGTGGGAAGATGCGCACAGAGTAAGTCTACTCAGGAGAAGAACAAATGGAGTTCATTTCAAGAAACTCTGGCCGTAAGTGAGCTGTGTAAAATATTTAATATTAAAAATGTCAACACTCATCTGGGGAGGAAAAAGATGTTTCTTTGTGGCAGCTATTCAAATGAACCGTGTAAGAAACAGCCACATGGAAACTTCCTGAAAAGAAAGTTTGATCATCAGAGACAAAGGGACAAGTTTAAAAGATGGACCATAAGAACATACATCATTTGATCATTTGATAAGAGCCTTGACCAGTATTTGTAATACTGAACACACTGAGGGATAAACTTTGGATTAAGACAGAGTTGGTTTTAAGTTGTAGCTTGACTACTTGTGTGCTTTATGACCTCGAGTAAGTTATTTAAACTCTGAGTTCATTTTCCTTATCTTCTCAATTGCCCTTGACAAGTTTTTATGAGGATAGAGTAGCACATAAATAGTAACTAACATATAGTCAGCAATTGTTAGAACTCTTCCTCCCACTCCCCAGTACTTGAGGTCTTCTCTCTTTGGTCCACAAGGTATATGGCATCTTTGCTTTAAATTCCACCTTTGTTGGTGGCAGAAGGAATTGGTGGCTGTGTGGATTCCGAAGCAGATCTGGATGGTTTGTAATTGAGTGAGCAAAGGAGAGAGCAAGTGGATCAAGGACATTCAAAAGTTAAAGATATAGTAAAAAGCTCTATGATTCCTAGTGAAAGAGCCCACCGACCGTGCATGGATTCATACATAATACATTCCTTAAACACATAATAGAGTCATAATGTTAAAGTAGAAAAAATAGACTCACATGGTATACAGAGTTCTTTTTCCCTTGAGATCTAAAATATATGATATAATGTCTAATTATATCTTGCCATTTACACACAATCTTCAACAATTTATTTCCAGCATTTTGTACAGGGTCCTTAATTTTATATTTTTCCTTCATAATTGGGCTTAAATCTAATAAGAGTCTGATTGGGGTTAAGATGTTCCATAATAGGAGTGCCTAATGATTTCATCTTTGTTTCAACTGTATTAAGCTTTACAGACCTATGATTTTTATCACTATTATCAGCATTTTCAATGTTCATTTTCTATTCATTTTGGCAAAATAATAAGGGCAAAGAGCAAAAAATATTCAAATAATTGCGTAAAGCCTGCTCTTACAGACAAAGATGGCATGACTGCCCAAACAGAACTCTTGGCTGTCAGGCGGTGCCACCACACATTAGTGCAAAATGTTCGTTGATCTGCTGATGTATGAAAGTCTGGATTTGGCATACAAAAGGCACTTTGGAATGTCGATGTATAATGCATGAAAGTGTTGGCTGTTCTGAAGCTGAAAATATGAAAGTCAGGGACAGCCTGTATGTATATGAACAAAGAAAAGGAGACAGATATAGTAAACCATGTCTGACTTTGTCCTGTAGGTGTTAAGGAAGACTTCCAAGTGGAGGTGGCTTTGACTGTAGTCCTTAGAGGTAAGTGGACTTGGATCAGGGATTAGTTCACAATCTAAATGTGAACCCATCTTGGAGTTGTCAAAGAAGATGGCATGTACAGGAAAGATGGGGGCAAAACATAGAGTGTAGGGAGAGACATGAGGAAGTTAGTTTGGAAACAGAGTGTGAAGAGCCCTGCCTGCCATGTCAAGGAGTTTGTACTCTATGTTGTAGGTCAGTCAGCAGGTCCTTTTATGGTTATAAAAATGAATAAAAAAGTTAGGTGATTTCAATTAAACAATCATATTTCATGCTTTTTTTAGGGAAGTACAACACTGAGCCTCAGTTCTCTGAGGAATATTGGCTGGAACAGATTTGCTGCTGTCTTTTTTACATAGGGCTTCTGCTCTCAATTCTCTTTTCTTCTCCTTGGCAGGTTTCACTCATCTAAATGACCTGCCTGGACCTGGCAGGCAGCTAACTCTATGGGCTCTGAATGTGGTAGGGACTATTAGAGACTTACAAGGAAAAGAAAGATCAGATAAATTTATTTCAAAATTTTCTCTTGAGTTCGGTACTGTGTTAGTCTCTGTACAGTAGAAATACAGGTCTGGGAGCCAGAAGGAAGATGGTTGGAGTGGGTTTGCTTGAGAGAGATAAAGAGAGAGAGAGAGACAGAAAGACACAGAAAGACAGAGAGACTAGGAGATTAGAAATTCAAAGTGAGAGGAGGCGATCTGAGTGTCTCCTGTATTTTTGTGAATTACAAAACACTAGACATATTGCCTTATATATAATAGGTACTCAATAAACATTTGTTGAATTAACATATGTGCTGATAAACATTTAATCATTATGTGGAATTTTTCATGCAGTCTTTGGGCCCTAGTTTATCACTTACTAAGAGTAAGTAAAGAAGTAGAATTTGGGACAGCTCCAAGTAGAGACTGACACTAGAGATTTTGTTTAAATTGTTTTCAGTGTTTGACATGGTACAGACTATGCAATGTTGAATCTTCTCCAATTTCAAATTCTATGTTGATTTTGAAAAAGATTACCTTCAAAGTCAATTGTATTGAATATGTGAGGGTTAATGAATCTATTCACTTTATATTAATACTTTTAATTGTTTTATAAAATATTGAGTAGATTCCAATACATATTTATAACATATAGGTAATGTACAAATAATAATTATTCAAAAAATGCTATGTACAGATCACAAAATTACAAAATAAAATGTTATCATTCCTTTGAAATCTTTTTTCCTTTTTCTGAATCCATTCTATTCTCATGTAACTCAGAGAAAATCACTACTCTGAATTTATCATTTTCTTGCCTTTCTTTATATTTTTAACCATATGTGTCTAATACTAAGCCATATATTGCTTACTTTTGCACGTTGTCTAACTTTTCTTAAATGGAGTAATACTGTATATATTCAGAGGCTTACTTTTTTCACTCAGTATTAGGTTTCAGAGATTTAGACATTGATGCAGGTAAAAGTAATTAATAGACTTTCTGTTTTTTGATCATGACTTGATTTATTTATCTATTGTATTTTCAATGGGCATTTTTCTATTATAAATAATGCTAATATGAGTGTTCTCCTGGTATGAATATATGTGTTTCTTTAGGGTTTAAACCTAGAAATGGAATTTATTGGTCAAAAGGAATGTGTATCTTCAAATTTGTTATATAACCTCAAACTGTTTTCCAAAGTAGTTCACCGATTTACACGTTGACCAATAATGTATACATGTGTAAATCAGTAAGTAATTGTTTGCATCACATGCTTGTCAGCACTTGGTGTTGTCAGACTTAAAATTTTTGCCCATCTAGTGAGTATGTAATGCCACCTTACTGTAGTTTTAATTTACATTTCTTTGAAAAATATTCCAGTTTATCGCTTTTTTGTTTATTACCTGTTTGGATTTCCTCTTTTGTGAAGTATGTTCAATTCTTTGCCCACTTCCTCTTCTGTGTTTTCTTATTTATTAGCAGACATTCTTTAGAAATTCTGGATCCTATTCCTTTGTTACATATGTTAAAAACATTTTCTCTTTTTTTCTTAATGGTGTCTTTTGTTTAATAGAACTGCTTAATTTGAGTGTGGTTTAATTTTTAATTCTACCTTGTATGGTTTCACTTTTTGTATAGGGGTCAAAAAGTTCTTTTATTAAAGTGAGTTTATAAAACAGTCCACTATATTATCTTATAAAAGTTTTACAGTTTTGCTATTCATACTCAGGACTCTATCACCACTAGATTGACTTTTGTGAGGTATGGGGTAAAAATCCAGTTCTACTTATTTTTTCCATATGGATAATCAATTGCCCCAGCACCATTTATGATAAAGTCCATATTTTTTCCATTGATCTGAAATGTCAACTTTGTTAAAAATCGTTTCCATGAATGTGTGGGTCTATTTCTGGTGTATTTTGTTTGACTGGACTATTTTTCAATCTCTGTGGCAATACCAGTGTCTTAATTTCAATAATTAAAAAAAAATTCTTGATATCTAATAAGAGATACTTGTTATTCAGGAGAATCTTAGCAATTCTTAGCCCTTTGCTCATCCGATTTTAATCAGTTTGACAAGTTCTGCTTAAAAATTTTTACTTAGAGATTGTTTAAAATTTTCTTGATAAATTTGGGAGATTTGACATCTTTATGATAAGAAATCATCCGATCTAAGAACATATCTCCATTTATATGTTTTCTTTAAATTTTAATAAATTTTATAATGTTCTCTATAACATTTTTATAGATCTTTGTTATATTAATTCTTCAGACTTAATATATTTTTATAAAACATTAAACAACATTTAAAAATATTGTACATTCTAAATTTATGGTTGGGGTTTAAAAAGTAAAATTAAATTTTGTATGCTATTTTATATCATGCATGCTTACTAAACTGCCTTCTAATTAATTCTAATTACATATATATATATATATATATATATTTTTTTTTTTTTTTTTTTTTCCCTTAGGCTTTGTAAATAGAAAATAATATATCTAAAATTATGAAACTATCATTTTTATTTTCAATGCATATACTTTTTTTTCTTGCCTTACTTGTCCTGGCCATGATAACTACTACAATTGTGAGTAGAAATGATGACAACAAACAGCATTGTATTATTCCTGATGCTGTAGGGACAGTTTTCATTATTTTACTATTAAGAATGATATTTATATAGGTTTTTTCCAAACTACCTTTACTAGTCAAGGAAGTTCCTTTCTATTTCTTGTGTGCTCAGAGGTGTTATTTTGCTTTTTAAAAAATCATCTGTAATTCCTGAATTATCAGATTTTCTAAATTTTCTAGACCAATAGACATGACCATATAATTTCTCTCTTTATTCTTGTAATGAATTATAATAATTTGTTTTCAAATGTTAAGACAACCACATATTTCCAGGATAACCTAACTCAGTCATGATTTTTCCCACATTTCTAGGTTTAATTTGCTTATATATGTTTAGATTCATGCATCTGTGATTATGAGATTCCCTTTCTCATATTGTTCTTGTCTGGATCTGTATCTAAGATATTCTACTTTATAATCTAAGTTGGGGAGTATTCCTGTTTTTGATGATACCCTATGATAGATTTTGCTGATTTTACTTACAGTGGTGCCTGGGTTTTCGAATGTGATCTGTTCCGGGAGCCCGCTCGAGTCTGAAACGTTTGGAAACCGAGGGATCCACAGCCGCCGGCGGGGCCTCCGGGTCCTGCCCTCAGCGGAAGCCCTGCGGCGTGTTCCAGTCCCCAGGCGGTTCGAAAACCGAAGCCTTTCCTTCTGGGGTCCGGCGTTCAGAAACCGAAATGCTCGTCGACGGACATGTTCGAGAACCGAGGTACCAATGTATTTGGTTTTTAACTGCTTTGCAGGATTCACTGGTAAACTGTCCCTCCATGAAATTTTCAGTATAGGAGAATTTTTTATATTCTTCATGAAGTCTATAGTAATGTAGCTCTGCCTTATTTTCATTCCTACTTTTTTGAATCTTTATCTACTTTTTAAAATTATTTGTTCCAGATGATTGGCAATTTTATTATTGTTTTTAAAAAATTAGAAATTTGCTTTATTGATTCATTCTACACAATGTGCTTTTTCTTTCACTAACTACTGTCTTTATAATAACTTTTTTTTGTTTTCTTATGGTTTATTCTTATTCTATTTTATTTTATTTGATCATCTGACTTCTTTACTAAAGTAGACATATAATGATAAATTCCTTTCTAAATTCTGTTTTAATTGCACCCCACAAAAATGAGAAATAATATTCTATTATTTATATTTAAATATGTTATTATTTTTATTATGTTTCCTTTTTTAATCATGATTGCTTAGAAGTGTGCTTTTTAAAATTTTAAATATGTGGCTATTCTAGTTATCTTTTTATTATTTCTAATTTAATTACACTGTGATCAGCAACATGGTTCCATTATAATATTTATAGTGAATAACTTAGATATTTTAACATGTGTATTTAACATGTATCCATCTAATATTAAGCAATATATTTATCTTTTCTTCTACACTATGAGAACCTTGGTATGATTTAATTCTAACATCTTGTATTTCATAGTATTTGATTTTGGTATTGGGATTTTTGGTCTACATTTTCTAACTCCACAATAAATTATTACTACTACTATTATAAAAACTATAACATTAAATTCATAGAATTCAGTTGTTCACAATTATTTTTCTCATCACATTGCATATATAATTCCATTAAATTTTAGCTTTGATTAAGTCACCTATCAGCCTATTCTTAACTCTAGAAAATAATTTGACTTTGTAAGTCTCATAATACTTTTCTCTAATTTTGGTGTTTTGCAATTTCACTGTGGTGAACCTAGTAAGGATTTCTTTGGATGTTTTGAACATGTGGATTGATGTCTTTCATTGATATTGGATAATTCTCAGAAGTTTCATTTTCAAATACCACCTTTTTCTTAGTTTTTTTCCTTTTCTTCAGTATATATTTCTGTAAACTCAAATTTTAGCTTGTTTTTTTTCTTTTTTAATTTATCTTTATTGTTGAAAGTATTACAGATGCTCCCCTTTATTCCCCATTCAAATTGTGTAAATTAAAGCTGGCTATAAAATTATGTGAAAGCGCTTTTGGTTTACTTATGTTTTTAACTTTGACTTTACTATTAAGATTGGAACTTTGGGTGTCACAGATTTTTAGGGTATTTTTAAAGATTCTTCATCATTTTATTGATATACCCCGAATCTATTATTAAACCTATCTGCTGAAATTATAATTTTAATTACGTTTTTATTTCCATAAGTTCTCTGCTTCCTTTTCAAATCTGTTTGGTTATTTCCTTTAATACTCTATTGATTTTCTACTCATCTTTTAATACTCATTTCATTTTAAAAATATGTTGGGCATATTTATTTAATATTTTATATTTATAAATTCATTCCTTCTGTTTTCATGCTTGTTTTCTCTTTTGACATCTTTGGCAAGTTGGGTGCATTATTTGAAACTGTGGCCTTAATGTTTCTTAGAATCTCATCTGTGGGAAAAATTTTAGTCTAGAATGAAAGTAGGTTCTCGAGAGAATTTCTCTTTGCCTCTGTGTGACATCTATGTGTATTACATTGTTTGGGACCAATGTAAATTTAATTTTTTACTTGAAATTACCAGAGTACCTATGGATTTGAATTTAAACTAAAAACCCATGTGAAAACTATCTTTTGTTTATTTAACCTCACTTCTGCTATGAAGGCTGGACCTCTGGGGTCACAGCTATTTAAGAATTTTCACATAGATTCCCTACTCTGTGCAAGCCCTGAATTTGGTCTCTTGTCCCCTTGAGTCCCTGAAGCCATGAAAAGGAAACTTTAAGTTTACTTTGTTTAGTAAATCCTTCGGGATAAAACCTACTTTCAGCAATCCTTTTAACACTATTTTCCACCTTCACTTAGATTTTTGTCTGAATAGTTGTTATTTACCTATGAATTGATCAAAGCATTTAAGAAGATACCTTTTTTTTACAAATTCTTCAGTGGGAGGGTGGATATACTATATTGCCAGAAATGGAAATCTGACTATTTTTTGATTGGCAAATATCAATGTAAAATTTAGAGGAGAAAGAAAAAGTTATCATTAGTTTTAATAATTTTCCTATCCTAGGGTGGTCTCAACACAGACAAGCCAGGTAGGAGAGTCATTCTGACTGTGCAGAGTAGTACAGGACACAGACCAAAGAGAGCTGCTTCTGTGGAAAAGGTTGTTCTCAGGAGGGCTAGTAGGAGTCTCATTGTGAAAAATGGGAGGGACGGAGTGAATATGTGTATCTCAGATGGGGTTGCCAGGTCAAATAAGGACATCTAGTTAAATTTGATTTTCATATATACAACGAATATTTTTAGCATATGTACCAAATATTTTCTTTCATCCAGTCATCTCTCACCCCACATATCCAAGGTGTTTAGATATAGTGGAGTATATGACTTATGAGTGCTCTATTGTTACTAACTGATAGCATTTGGAAAGCATTTTGCAAACGTTACTGTGTTATACACCTCACCATGAGGAGGACCTCATCAAGCTGTAGATTCTGATTTTGTAGGTCTGAGGCACGGTGTGAGATTCTACATTTCTTACGTGGATGGGTTCTGCTTTAAGTATAAATGTGGAACCTCCTCTTCAAATAAGAGAAATTTTAAACAATAATCTGTTCTCAACACACAAGAACTTCCTGCTACTTCCTCCTGGAACCTCCAAGGCAGAAATATTTTTCTCAGCTTTTGAACTTTGTTGTTAAGCATGCTTAAATATAATTGTTAAATTTTGGCTATGTGTTTAGCAGGCCCAATTCTTATAGCTAGCCCTTCCTGAAACATATTCTCAAAATGCCACCTTAGTATTAAAATGCTGAGATATTGGACCCCACTGCTGTTCCCTTCCCCACTTTGTATGGACATATGTAGCTCAGAATGCTTCACAGACAACCAAAGAAACATCAGTTGGCCATATGTGGCATTCCTTGGAAAAATTCAATAGAAACCCAAGGGGAGGAGCTATTTTGGATAACAGATTTCCAAATAGATCACAGCTTTTTCCTTTATGTCTCCTTATATTTGAGGCAGAGTCCCCTTATAAATCCTATCTAGTGCTGGGAAACAACGTAGCTTTTATTGAGGGGAGTTTTTATACCTGCTGAATTTTTGTATGAACTGCATGTAGCTATAAATGGGGAGATAGTAGAGTAACAGAGATAGAATTACAGAAACATGCTAGAATACTTTATGTATATATATCCCTTTTCTCCCCTTACTTCTGGCCAGTTCCAGACTTAACTTCCAAAGGCAGGTGGGAATGCTTGGTATAAGCAGAGCAACTCTCTGAAGTTCGATTTTTCAACATTTTGTTAGAGGTTAAAAATGTTCTCTCTCCCCTTGGAAAGCCTGTTCTCAGGTTTTTCATGAGACGAGAGGATCATTCAAATTCACGAGAAGTTCAGAAAGTTCAAGATAGTACAACATAACATTACTAATGAGTGTGATTTCCATATCACCTTATATCTTGGGCTCTTTTTATCTGTATCTAAATTTGTATAAAATTTAAAATTTGCTTCAATTCCATGGCAGTGCAGCACTGGTCATTGTTTGGCATTATTCTAAAATTTTGTTTCATTTATTCTTCCTAGAATTACATGAAAATAAATACAGATCATGGTATATTTAAAAAGCAACAATGAAAAAAACACATTTTTTTCTCTCCTAATTCATCAAATAGTCATTGCTTTTACATGTGAATGGTTATATCTCATTAATGGCTCTGTGATGTAACTATAATTAATATTTATATCTTAGCTATAGTTTCTGTTCTTATGGAAAAAAGAATTATACAGTATAAAATTGAATGTTTTAAAGCATTCAAGTAAACCAAAAATATTTCCTCAAAAATGTGTTGAAAGGATGTAACAATCCAGCATGTGATTTTAATTAATGTCCAAGTAACTAAAAATGCATTTAGTTCATAAAGAAAACATATTGACATCTAATTATGGATCATAGAGTTTGGTGCAGTGAAACCGTAGTGCATCTGTTCAGCGAAAACATAATCATGGAGAATACTAAATGGCACAATATATAATGAAAAATTAAAATAATGCACAAATAAGACCATTAAAAAATCACAGTGTGAAACTAAATAGAGTTGGAATTTAGCAAGAGCGGTCTGGTAGATGTATTGATAAGAGAGATTGTCAAATTCATACAAAACTTACTATGCTAATTTTAATGGTCTTGCAGCAGAATAGTCTCTCTTTTCTCCTTTAATGGAATTAAATTTTTTAAAGTAGAGAGGGAAAATGCTATTAGTCCACTTTCACATTTTCAGACTTATAATGTGTAAAGATTGAACTAAGGGTTATCTTTTTGATAAATCATTTTAAAAATTAATAATGGCAGAGACTAACAAATGTTAGGAATGTTGACTTTATTTTTATAATATCGTTGGCTCAACTCCCTTTTCTCTGTTTCCACTGATTTAGTTCAGGCCCTCACTTCCTCTCACGTGAGATTTCAATAGCCTCCTCAATAGTCTGCTAACTGGTTCAATTGGTCCATGGTGAATCCCAGACCTCCTGATCTCTTCCCCTTCCGAACCATTCTGTATCTTATAGCAGTGGTTCTCAGATTTGAGCGTGCATCTGAGTCACTAGGAGGACTTGTTAAAACACACACTATTGGGCTGCATCTCCAGAGGTTCCAATTCAGTTGGTCTGGGAACAGGTCCCAGAATTTGCACTTCTAATAATTCCGAAGTGATGCTGATGTTATGGGTCCAGAGACCACATTTTGAGAACTACTGCCTTGGAGTCTTGCTAATCACCTCAAAGCCAGTCTTGCCCCATTACTCCCATTTTAAAACCCTTTATTGGCTTCTCATGGTCATTTGAATCAAACTCAAACTTAGCAAGGTATTTGGGATTTCTCCCATACAGCGCCTCCCCTCCCTTCCCCCCCATTTACCTTTTCTGCTCATCTCCAAGTTGTCTTTCCCTGGGTACTTGATCCTTTAGCACACAGAATAATTCACTGTTATCAAACATGCCCAAATACTTTCTGCCTTTGTACTTTTGTATTGTTATTCCAATCTGCCCAGAAACCCCTTCTCTTTGTCTCCATATTTCAGTCATTCAAGACTCAACACAAATGCCTCCTCTGCCATGAAGCCCCTCTGATTTTCTCTCACTTACATAGCTCACAAATAATGTCACCTTCTATGTACTCTCCCCACATTTCATTTTTCCTAATTTTTATTGTATTTACCTGAATACATATAGAAATTCTATTAGATTGTAATGTATTTTGGAGTAGAGCTTGCGTTTTGTCATCTTTTCTAGCACAATGTCTCATAAGTGGGAGTTACCAATAAGTATTTGTGGATTTTATTTATATAATGATTTATATAAAATAGCAATGATAAAGGTGATGATAACAATAATCTAAAGTCTCTGTACTGCATTTCATTCTTTTTCCCTTTGTCTGGCTTTAGCATCAGAGGAACAGATGGCCATCATTTGTCAGTACTTGAATTCTGTTTCTAAGAAACATTAAGTCTGCATCAGGCCTCACTTGTTAGGCAAAGCTCCTATTAAGAATAGAAGCTAGGACAATCTTTGAATTCTCAGGTGTGTCTTGATGCCTGTTTCCCCTTTTCCTCACTTTCAATCACTTAATAGCTTCTTTTTCTTCTTTTCTCATTCCTATTTTAAACTTATTCACACTGAGGTGTAAAAGACTGCTAAAGTATAAAATGTAAGCCATTGGGAGAGGATGTCTTAATTTTAACAGAAAACTTTTTCTTCTTAGATTGAGGTTTTAATCACAGGTTTACAGTATATATAAATTGGATGAAGGAAGGTGGACGATCCCTGTGGACATCACTAAAATTATTCTGTACAAATCAGTTAACATGCTCCCCATGTGAGCAGTAGCTCTCTTCATTCATGATTCACTCAGCAAGTATTCACTGAGCATCTAGTCTGGGGCACTAGGAATCCAGCATAAGTTAGATAATATCTTATAGTACTTTTATTCTTTTAGGGGTAGAAAAGCAATAAATACAACAACAAAAACAAGAAAATGTCAGGTATGAGTCATGCTAGGCAGAGAGTTAGAATTGGGCAGGGGAAGGTGAATAGAGAGTGACTGGCTACTTTAAAATTTGGAATCAGGAAAGGCATTTCCTGGGGGAGGTGACACCTAAATTGAGATCTGAATGCAGGACAGGACCAGTCTAGGCAAGGAGGAAGAATAGCTTCAGGGAGAGGGTAAAAGCAAGTGCAAGGACTTTACAGATGGGTCGAACCTAGCATTTTATGCCTGGCTCTCCCTGGAAAAGGAGTCTAGAGAATGAGGTTGGAGAGAGAGGGAAAGACCAGGCCATGTAGGCCTCGGATATGCCAGTATAGAAACTTAAGATTTTATTCTAAGCAGAGCGGGAAGCCTTTTGAGCTGAATCTGATTTACGGTTTTAAATATTACCAACTCTGTTGTGTGTTATAGTAGAATAGAAGCAGGACAACTAGTTAAGAGATTGAGTTTTCCAGGTGGTAGAAAATGGTGATTCAAGGTATGATGGTGAAGATGGAAACACCAGAGAAACATTTAAGAGGGCTATTGACAGGGCTTGCTTATGCTTTCACTGTGGAGTGTGAGTAAGAAAAGTGGGTCAAGAGTAATACTTAGGCTTCAGGCTTAACTAACTCAGGGGTGATGGTTTCTTTATTATTATGGGGAAAACTTAGGGAGAAATAGGTCTAGAGGTAAAATCAAAACTTCATAGTGTAATGTGCTATGTAGTAATTAGCATCACAGACTTTGAAGTTAGGCATATATGAATCCAAATCTTAGTTTAGGTACTTTCCAGCTCTATATTCTTGAGCATAAACTGAGGTCAATATTAATATAAGATAGTGAAAATGAAAAAAATAGACAATCCATAGAAAGTATTAAGTACATCAGAATTATTACTAAATTCGAGATTAGAATTTGAAATATATATTTTTCTATTGTCCAAATTTTAATATTTTTGGTGAGTATTTTGTGCCATGACTCCAAGATATTATCCCAAGTTGCACAGTTTAAACATTAAAAACCATACATTTACTGCCTGACAAATTCTTTAACTAAAATGTTTAAATTCTTTTAAGTACACCACAGTGTTGTTTTAACCATAATAATATGTTGCTTCCTAATGATCAATTTGTCTACTAAGACCTATAGACATTTAGACCATTGTCGAGTATGAACATTGGTCATTTTTACATCTTTCATTATCCTATATAGTTTCCTTTATAAGGATTCTGAACCAGCATTATCAATTTATTCATGTACTTTTAACCTTTAATTTAAAAATGTTGTACTACATTCTGGCCAACAAATACTACTCTTCTCTTTTTGATGTCTTCATCAAACATAATTCACGAGTATCTGTTACATTTTTCAGGGTTCTAATGAAAATGGAGGCCTGGATTTTGGACTTATATTATCATGATCAATTTTTTGAGGGGAGTCTACTAGGAGGTATTAGAGAGTAATTTTTTCCATATTTCTCTTCTTTAATTTTTTTATCCTTATAACTTTTTTATTATTAAATCTTTTGGGATGACAATTTTTTACCACACCTCGAACCTATATGTTCGTATTTCTCTGTTTTAAAGCCCTGCCTTATAAAAAGTAACTGTAATCAGTTGGGAGAGGAAGGGACAGAGATTGAGATAGTACTAAGGTCATTTTTAAATCATCGCTTGTGCAACATCTTTGCACAGAGGAAACCTATTTACGTTTAGAATGCCTAAAATTGGTATATGCTATTGGTTGGCCAATATTCTGTGGCCTCACCTTAGCAACCATGGACTTTCTCAGCAGACGAAGGAGAGATCTTTTCACTATCAAGAGGATGAAAGCCTTTGCGTAGAAACAGATGATGATCTAGTATTTTGTGTATCAAAGTAATCTTTTAAAAAAAGTTTATTAATGAAAATGCTGATGAGAGAAGAATCAACAAAGAAAGATAAATTGCATGTATCTCTTTCTTTCAAATAATAACGCTCTTAGACATGGCCCATTAATTTCTCGCCGGGCAGTAGTATTGATGATGTAATAGTCCTATGAGAGTAGCCTTTGCACTCAACTGATTTTACTCATTCACGTTTAACTCATTCAATATGATCAATTTATCAATATGAATGAGACCATCAGAGAGCCTATTATGGAAATATGCATTACTTGATATGTAATGCATATGCCTCTTTGTTGAGGTAGAAAATTATTTTGGTGGGCTAATTTGAGAATCTGAATAAAGGTGCAAAATGAAAATTCCCCAAATAAGCAAGAGGTACTTGGGGTTGAAAATATTATAGGGTCCAAAATTTTGAGGAAAAAAAGATTTATTTTTGCTTCAGAGAGACACTATTTATCTCTGTTGGCCAACATACTTTGAAACAACTATTTTGTTTTAATGGATATATATCTTGCCACCCTGCCATCAGTAATTTGAACAGCTTGAAATACTATATGTCATCTTACATTGCTTTCTCTTCGAAGCAAACACAATCACTGGATTGTTTTTCATTGATTTAAAAACACTGACTTGTTAAAGGATGAGCCTGTGTGCAGTCATAATTCTTGTCTTTTCTTCCTCGGCAAAGCCTGTGATAATTCTGTGAGTTTCAAGCAGGTGTCATGTATCAGATCCAAGTGCTTAATAAATGCACCAGAAGTATATTTTCCTTAAGGCCTTGTGTTTATCCCATTTCCATTTATCTTGTGAAATATCTTCAAATGCTTTTCTAAAATCCTGGGAAAGAGCAGGTTAGCATTTCCACTTGGCAAGCAGAGCTAGTAAGCGTAAGGCTCCCCTGTCTATTTTGACCTTAACCAACATTGGTGATTCCCAGCCTATGTGCCAAGGAATGGTGAGGAGTGACAGAGTTATTGGATGGGGCCCACCAATCGATATGTGTAGCAAGCATTTTTTTTTTTAATCTGAATAAATATCCCTAACATGAAAATTGTGTTTTGTTCTTTTTTTTTCTAAATGCATGTGAATGCAATGATCAATAAGGTACATATGTATGTTTAAAAGTGATCCTGAATTCATGGTAGGTCTTTGTCATTTTATATATTTTCAATTAATGAACAGTATTGGGTTACTAATATTTTTACATTATAATTGATAGTGCTCAATGTATTAAATTTTAAGAAAAGATGACATTATTGACCATATATACCATACTGACACCAAATTAGGTGATTTTTTATTATATCCATACTACGAGCTGGTCATCGGTAATTTTACGTTCATTTTGATCCACAGCATACTAATAAATTAATAATAATACAACAAACAACAACTACAGTAACTATTGTGTTGGGTGCGGGCAGTCATTTAGTTTTTACACCAACCCTGTGAGGAAATTATTATAATTCCCATTATACTAAGACAAAACCAAAACTCAGAGAACTCAAGGCTATTGCCTTAAGGCCCACAGCAAACCAGTAGGTAATGTGGCCTTTAAATTGGCCACCTTATTCTAAGCTCCTTGCTCTTTTGACTCCATCACATTGCAGAAGAGTATGACATGTGAGACATGCATATCAGAGTTGTGCTTGATTCTAGAAGGCAGAGAGTCATGGAAAGGATATCCCTGGACCTGCCCTAAATTCTGTTGAATGTAATCAATTATGATTTTTTTTTCCTTTATTTTTTTTATTTTTTATTTAAATATATCTTTATTGATTTCAGAGAGAGGAAAGGAGAGGCAGAGAGAGAGATAGAAACATCAATGATGAGAGAGTCATTGATCGAGCCTGCAACCGGGCATGTGCCCTGACCAGGAATTGAACCCTGATCGTCTGGATCCTAGGTTGATGCTCAACCGCTGAGCCACGCCCAGCTGGGCCCTTTTTTTTTTTTTAATGTTTCTTTATTTTTATTGTTGAGATTATTACCGATGTCCCCTTTTAACTCCACTGATCCCCTCCACCCCACATTCATCCCACCGTCAGGCCCTCCCCACACCAATGTCCATGTCCATGGGCCATGCCCATAAACATACAAATTCCCTGATTAATCTCTCCCCACCCACACCCGCCTCCCTGCCTTTCCTCTAAAATCCCTCAGTTTGGTCCAAGCTTCTATGTCTCTGGATCCACTTCGTTCATCAGTTTACTTTGTTTACTATATTCCACATATAAGTGAGATCACGTGGTACTTGTCCTTCTCCGACTGGCTCATTTCACTTAGCATAATACTCTCTAGTTCCCTCCATGCTGTGCCAAAGGCCAAAATGTCCTTCCTCTTTACAGCTGCATGGTATTCCATGGTGTAAATGTGCCACAGCTTTTTTATCCACTCATCTACTGATGGGCACTTGGGCTGTTTCCAAATCTTAGCTATTGTGAATTGCGCTGCTATGAACGTAGGGGTGCATAAGTTCTTTGTGATTGGTGTTTGGGGTTCCTTAGGATATATTCCTAGAAGTGGGATCACTGGGTCAAATGGCAGGTCAATTTTAATCTTTTGAGGAACCTCCATACTGCTTTCCATAGTGGCTGCAGCAGTCTGCATTCCCACCAGCAGTGTACCAGGGTGACCGTTTCTCCACACCCTCGCCAGCACTTGTAGTTTGTTGATTTATTTATGGCAGCCATTGTGACAGGTGTGAAGTGACACCTCATTGTGGTTTTAATTTGCATCTCTCTGATGATTAGCGACATTGAGCATTTTTTCATATGTCTCTTAGACATCTGCATGTCCTCTTTGGAGAAGTGTCTATTTAGGTCCTTTGCCCATTTTTTAATTGGATTGCTTGTCTTCCTTTTGTTAAGTTGTATAAGTTCCTTATATATTTTGGATATTAACCCTTTATTGGATGTGTCATTGGCAAATATGTTCTCCCACACAGAGCTACCTTTTCATTTTGTTGATGGTTTCTTTTGCTGTGCAGAAGCTTTTTATTTTGATGCAGTCCCATTTGCTTATTTTCTCCTTAGTTTCTCTTGCCCTAGGAGATGTATCAGCAAACATATTGCTATGAGACATGTCTGAGACTTTACTGCTTATGTTTTTCTCTAGGATTTTTATGGTTTCATGCCTTACATCTAAGTCTTTTATACATTTTGAATTTACTTTTGTGTATGGTGTAAGTTGGTGGTCCAATTTCATTTTTTTGCATTTATCCGTCCAATTTTTCCAACACTATTTATTGAAAAGACTGTCTTTACTCCATTTTATGTTCTTACTTCCTTTACCAAATATTAATTGACCATAACGACATGGGTCAATTTCTGGATTCTCTGTTCTATTCCACTGATCAATATGTCTGTTCTTGTGCCAATACCAGGCTGTTTTGATTACAGTGGCTTTGTAGTATAACTTGATATCTGGTATTGTGATCCTTTCAACTTTGTTCTTCTTTCTCAGGATTGCTGTGGCTATTCGGGGTGTTTTTTGTTTCCATATAAATTTTTGAACTGTTTTTTCTAGGTCTGTTTTTCTAGGTATGCTGTTGGTATTTTAATAGGGATTGCTTTGAATTTATAGATTGCTTGGGTAATATGGACATTTTAATGATGTTAATTCTTCCAATCCATGAGCATGGTATATTTTTCCAATTGTTTATATCTTTCTCTATTTCTTTTTTCAGTGTCCTGTAGATTTCCAAGTAAGGTCTTTTATATCTTTGGTTAAGTTTATTCCTACGTATCTTATTTTTTTAGTTGCAATGGTAAATGGGATTATTTTTTTAGTTTTTGTTTCTGAGAGTTCATTATTAGTGTATAAAATGCCATCGATTTCTGCATGTTAATTTTGTATCCTGCTACCTTGCTGAATTCATTTATTAAATCTAGTAGTTTTTGGTGGAGTCTTTAGGATTCTCTATATACAATATCATGTCATCTGCAAATAATGACAGTTTTGTTTCCTCCTTTCCAATTTGGATGCCTTTTATGTTTTCTTCTTGTCTGATCACTGTGGCTAGGACTTCCAGTACTAAGTTGAATAAGATTGGTGAAAGTGGACATCCCTGTCTTCTTCTTATTCTTAGGGGAAATGGTTTTAGGTTTTGCCCATTGAGTATGATGTTGGCTGTAGGTTTGTCATATATGGCCTTTGTTATTTTGAAGTATGATCCCTCTATTCCCACTTTGCTGAGAGTTTTTATCAAAAATGGGTGTTGGATTTTATCGAATGCTTTTTCTGCATCTATTGATATGATCATGTGATTTTTACCTTTCAATTTGTTTATGTGATGCATCATGTTTATTGATTTGAGAATATTGTACCAGCTTTGCATCCCTGGAATAAATCCCACTTGGTCATGGTGTATGATCTTTTTAATATATTGCTGGATCTGATTTGCTAATATTTTGTTGAGGATTTTAGTATCTATGTTCATCAGGGATATTGGTCTGTAATTCTCTCTCTTTGTAGTATCTTTATCTGGTTTTGGAATTAGGCTAATGCTGGCCTTGTAAAAAGAGTTTGGAAGTGTTCCTTCCTCTTGGATTTTTCAAAATAATTTGAGGAGGATAGGTGTTAATTCTTTGAATGTTTGGTAAAACTCCCCTGTGAAACCATCCGGGCCAGGGCTTTTGTGTGCTGGGAGCCCTTTGATTACTGTTTCAACTTTATTAGCAGTTATTGGCCTATTCAGACTTTCTGACTCTTCCTGATTGAGTTTTGAAAGGTTGTGTTTTTCTAGGAATTCATTCATTTCATCCAGGTTGTCCAGCTTGGTTGTTCATAGTATTTTCTTACAATCCTTTGTATTTCTGTTGGGTCAGTTGTTATTTCACCTCTTTCATCTCTGATTTTGTTTATTTGGGTCCTCTCTCTTTGTTTCTTGATGAGTCTGGCTAAAGGTTCATCAAACTTGTTTATCTTTTCAAAGAACCAGCTCTTGGTTTCATTGATCTTTTGTATTGTTCCTTTAGTCTCTATGTCATTTATTTCTGCTCTAATCTTTACTATTTCTTTCCTTCTAGTTACTCTGGGCTTTTCTTGTTGTTCTCTTTCTAAGTTTTTAAGTTGTAGGGTTAAAGAGTTTATTAGAAGTTTTTCTTGTTTTCTGAAGTAGGCTTGTAGTGCTATGAACCTCCCTCTCAAGACTGCTTTCATTGTGTCCCATAGATTTGGAGTCGTTTTGTGTTCATTTACATTTGTTTCCAGGAAGTTTTTTATTTCTTTCTTAATCTCTTTGGTAACTCATTCATTGTTTAAAAACATGGTTTTCAGTCTCTATGTGTTTAAATGTCTTTTAGTGTTTTTATTGTAGTTGATATCCAGTTTCATGCCATCATGATCTGAGAAGATGCTTCATATGATTTCTATCTTCTTGAACTTATAGAGACTTGTTTTGTGTCCTGACATGTGGTCTGTCTTTGAGAATGCCCTGTGTGCACTTGAGAAGAATGTATATTCTGTAGTTTTGGGGTAGAATGTTCTGTAAATGTCAATTAAATCCATCTGATCTAGTGTGTCATTTATGGTCACTGTTTCTTTGTTGATTTTTTGTCTGGAAGACCTATCCAGTGAAGTCAATGGGGTGTTAAAGTCCCCGAATATGACTGTATTGCTGTTGATTTCTCCTTTAAAGTCCTCTAGAAGTTTTATTTATAAATTTAGGTGCTTCTATATTGGGTGCATATGTTTATCAGGGTTATATCCTCTTGCTGGATTGATCCCTTTAGTATTATGTAATGACCTTTCTTGTCTCTCCTTATGGTCTTCATTTTGAAGTCTATTTTGTCTAGTATGAGTATTGCTACACCAGCTTCTTTTTCATTTCCATTTGCATGGAAAATTTTTTTCATCCCTTCACTCTCATTCTTTTTTCTTTTTTAATTTTTTTTTTTTTTTAATATATCTTTATTGATTTCAGAGGGAGGAAAGGAGAGGGAGAGAGAGATAGAAACATCAGTGATGAGAGAGTCATTGATCTAGCCCACAGCGTGGGCATGTGCCCTGATGGGGAATCAAACCCCGATCGCCTGGATCCTAGGTCGACGCTCAACCGCTGAGCCACGCCTGGCCGGGCTCACTCTCATTTTTTATGAGTCTTTTGTTATGAGGTGGGTCTCATGTAGACAGCATATAGTTGGGTCATATTTGTTTATCCATTCAATCACCCTATATCTTTTTATTGGGACATTTAATCCATTTACATTTAAGGTTATTATTGAAAGATGCTTATCTACTGACATTTTGTTTCTTTATAGCTGTTTCTCATTCTCTTTATTTCTACTTCTAATTATAGCAGCCCCTTTAACATTTTCTGTAATGCTGGTTTTGTAGTGATAAAGTCTTTTAACCTTTTTTTGTCTCAGAAACTCTTTATTTCACCATCCAGCTTGATTGATAATCTTGCTGAATAGAGTAGTCTTGGTTTCAGATCCTTCTTTTGCATTACCTTTAATATTTCATGCCATTCCCTTCTGGCCTGTAGAGTTTCTGATGAGAAGTCAGACAACAGCTTTATGGAGGCTCCTTTGTAGGTAACAGATTGCTTTTCTCTAGCTTCCTTTAAGATTCTCTCTTTTTCTTGGATTTTTGACATTTTAATTATGCTGTGTCTGGGCATGGACCTCTTTGGATTCTTCTTGCTTGGGACTCTCTGTGCCTCCAGAACCTGTGTGCCCTTTTCCCTGACCAGGTTAGGGAAGTTTTCTGCCATTATTTCATCAAACATGTTCTCTAAACCCTCCTTACTTTCAACCTCCTCTGGCACTCCTATTTTACAAATATTGTTATGTTTTATGCTGTCCCACAGCTCCCTTAGACTGTCCTCCTGTTTTTCAATTGTTTTTTTGTTTTTGGGTCTCTGACTGAGTGACTTTTTCTACCCTGTCTTGTAATTCACTAATCTGATCCTCAGCTTCTTCTAATCTGCTGTTTATTCCTTCTAATGTATTCTTTATTTCTACTTTGTCATTCTTCATTTCTGACTGGTCATTTTTCATAGTTTCCAAATCGTTTTTTATGCTGTTGAGCATCTTTACAATCAGTATTTGAACTCTATATCTGAGAAGGTGCTTATCTCTGTTTCATTTGGCTCTTTTTCTGGACACTTCTCTTGTTCTTTCATTTGGGGCTTGTTTTTTCGTCTCCCCATTTCGGCCAAATATTAGGTAGATCTGCTAGAATTCTCAGTCTTTTTGGAGGGCCTCTGGTACAGGCTAATGTCAGATGTAGTTTGTGACTGACCCTCAGTACCCTGTTTGGGGCTATCAACAACCCCAGGCTTGAAGTCTCCACTGCTGGGGCTGGATGTGTTTGGACAGGACCAAGATGAACGCAAAAGTCTGTTTTCCTAAGGCCTGGGTCCCAAAACAGATCAAGCAAAAACTCAAAGCACCCTGAGGTCTGCCTCAGTCTGCAGACTTGTTAATCTGATTCTCTTTTGAGCCTCAGGCTGTAGAAGCTCCACAGGGTGGGGCGGCTGGTTGTTATCAGTCTCTTAACAAGCCTCAGGCTGTAGAAACTCCTCTGGGCAGGGCAAGAGGCTTTCCAGCAGGGTGGGGCAATTGCTTCCCCCCTCAGGCAAAAGCCAAAAGTTCGCCTCCCAAGAAAGATGTCCCCCACAGTCTGGGGGAATGACTCTCCCCAGACTCTCCCCACACAGCTCCAGTCCACTGCACTCCCCTTCCGCTGGAGCTCAAAGTGAGTGGCTGCATATGAAACTTTGTGAAATGGCTCTTTAGGAGGGTGCCTGCATTTCCAGCCATCTCTCCCTGGCAGACAGAAACTGGGCTGCTTTTCACAGCCAGATGTTATGTGGGCACCTTTCTCGGTTCTGGTGCTCTTGGCTGGGAGGCCCAGCCTGGGGTTTATGCCCCAGAGTCCTCAGTGGGACCCTCCCCCCAGCTGAGATGTCCCTCTGGACCTGCAGCTGCTGCCTGTGGGAGCCCAGCCAGCCCTCTCGTGTCCGCACTTCCTACCTGTCTCTGTGGTCTCCCCTTTACCTCCTTGGTTGTGAGGGTGCTCTCCAGCTTGTCTTCAGTTGGTTTTCAGGTTGGTTTTCAGGATAGTCTTTCTATGATTTTGTTGTAAATCCACATTAGTCCCAAAAGAGTGTCAGTGTAGCTTCCACTCGGTCTGCCGCCATCTTGATTTTTTTTTAAAGAACAGAAAGATTTGTGAAATCCATGGAATCATAGGAATGCTCTTCAACCAGGTAATTGCAGCAACTAATGAACCAGCAACCACCTTCTAGACATGTCCAATTTTGACTTACTATTTCAACTGCCAAGATAGGTTAACCAAAGAAGGGATATAAACCAAGCAATGAAGTGGAAATTTAAACACATAGGGAAGAAAGGGAGGCAAGAAATATATGCAGTTCATGGACTTTAGAAACTAAAAGATCTGGGCGTCAGCGGTAGAATCCCTGAAGGTTCCCAGGCCATTCTGATCTCTAATTGCTCTGCTGAACTAGGAGCTAGCCTCCTACCCACCCTCTGCTGTACTCTTTGTCTCATTATTTCCCCTTCGACTGTGGAAAATCCTACTGTTTGTTTACAATCCAGAGTTTTAAAGAGGCTGAACTAAAACTGGCGGCTTCTGGGACATCCCCGCTAATGGATAGGATCCAAATTGGCTCTGCCATGAGGAGGCAGCTATGCCCACATAAGGATATTTTGGCTTAGTGCTTCTGCTGTCTTGTTGACAGGCAGACAATCATCCAGGAGTGGGAAAATACAGCTGGGGCAAATGTTCCTAGCTAGAGTGGTCAGCTGGTGGGAGCGCCAGTCTGAAGGAAAGGCTATCTGATGTCATGTTTGACTCCTCATGGGAAGCACTTAATAATGTTGGACAAATCACTTGGCCTGCTAGTCCCCATTCTCATGGACAAGGACCACGGTACATATACTATCTACCCGGGGATATTTAAAAAAGGACTCAGTTTATTTCTTCTAGTCTTGACTATACAGGGGATAACTTTCTTTTCTGATATGAGAGCAAGGAAATAACTCTCGAGTGCTAGAGTTAAGTTTAGGAGAAAGGACATTTCTCCCAGCCCTGGAAGAAAAGCTTCCCTTTAAATGTTTCTCATGGGCTCATATGTTACCTGAAGATGGGGACACAGGGTGTGTGTACAAAAATACATGCAGAAAGCGTATGTGTAAAACATAGATATATAGAGAGTATTTATGTAAAGATGCCTTTATCTAGACATTCCAGTATAGCTCCTAGTTAAGCCACAACTTTTATAATAGGAAAGCAAGTCAGGTTTGACTACGTTGTCTGTTTAACTGAAGGAGCTACACAGATGGGAAAGAAGCACAGACAAATTGCTTTTGGCTCTGCTTTCCTTTATAACAACATCAGATATTTTTAGTTCCTTTTTGTTTCTGCATTGTGCATGCTTCTGCCTCATATAGAGTCACTGCACATTGTCTTCATCAGTTTTGCCATTTAACTTTTAAATTTCTGAGATCTGAAGATACCATGGGAAAGTCCCTTTTTCGTATGTAGATGATGGGCAGGAGAAATAATTTAATGTTACGGGGGTGGGGGGGAATCTTATTAGTAGACAAGAGAATCTATATTTTTTACCTCATGGTGTATGCATATTTCTGGTTAGTGCAAAATACATTTCCAACATGGATATACCTATACACACCTTAGTTCCAATAATTAGAATACTTTTTGCCTATGGCAGACACTGTATTCATATGATAAATTGTGATATTCATTAAAAATGATTAATTAGATAATGTCCACATGAGCCTTTCATACATTGGCCACTTTGTTCTCACTCTCTTGAACTTTCTTTTCTGTAAATGGCAATAGTTGCTATTTTCACATCCAAGTTCATTATGATGTTATAGTGTCAGATTGGAAAGACATTAATATGGTAGAAATTCCATGAAGTATTCCACTAGGCTCTCTTATAATTGTTATTATCCTAAAAATCTGGTCTATGAGCAAGGAATTAAAAACATATGACCCAAACAATGTGGCAACTTCTTAAAAAATTAATCATAGAGTTACCACATGATCAAGCAATTCTACTCCTAGGTATCTACCCCAAACTTGTGTTCATATAAGCACTTGTCCATCAGTGTTTTTAGCAGCATTATGCATAATAGCCCCAAATTAGAAATAATCCAAATGTCTATCAAGTGGTAAATGAATAAAGAATGTGCTATATCCACACAATGAAATACAGTTTAGAAACTGAAGTAACAAACTACTACTGATACATGAAATGGCAGAGGAACCTCAAACACATTATGCTAAGTAAAGAAGTGAAACACAAAGATTACATGATTATGTAGTATGTTCATTATGCACTTTACAGTGTGTAGTATAATTAAATCTATATGAAATTTCTAGAAACAGAAAATCTATGAAGAAAAAATTCAGATCACTAGTTGGGTGGGGCTGGAGATAGGAGTGGAGATTAACTGCTAAGGACATGAGGCAACTTTTTGGGGTGGTGAAAAGTTTTAAAATGGTTGGTGGTGATGGTTGCACAATTGGATATATTTATTAAAAATCATTGAACTGATATTTATAATTGGTGAATTTTATGGTACACAAACTCAATAAGGCTATAATTCTGAATGGTTCAGTTTCTATAGCTCTATATCCACCTCATTCCAATTTGGCATGCTGCATAGTCCAGGGCAATTGAGTGTGTGTGTGTGTGTGTGTGTGTGTGTGTGTGTGTGACAGGTACTCCTCTACCCAATATATTCCAGCTATGATAGAATTCTGTGTTTCTAGAATGTGCCAAATTTTAGTCTGCTTCAGGAAATTCTTCTGACCATGGTATGACATGCTCTTCTTGGAACTTTCTTTCCCACCATGCTTCTCAACACTGGTTCCTCTTCTTTCAGGTTGTTGCTAAGATTACCTCCTCAGAGAGGGCTTCCCTGGCTTTATAAAAGAGACTCCAACCCCAATAACTTTTTTTTTACTTCTTGTGAATTTTTTTTATAGTATTTTACCCAGCCTTGAGTTAGTTTTATTTATGAATGTATACAAGCATATTTATATATGCATGTATATATATATTCTCTCCCCTAATAAAATATAAGGCCCGTAAGTGGAGCTATATCCCAGGGCATTCTACAGTGTGTGTATTTAATGTTTTGGTAGGAATGAATGAATGAATGAATGAATGAATGAATGAATAAGAGTATCCCTTGTATTATGACACGAAAGGTTAGAAAAAACTTGAGTATCTTAGTGGGTCTTATCTTCCCATTTTCTTCAAGGATTTCCATTGCCATGAATGGACTTGGTTTATCCAGCAATACTGGCATTCCTGGAAATGTTCTAGAATAGATCTAATATTCTGAGGATCTCTGAATGGATGTAAGCCTTGACTGGCAGAGGATTCCCATATCTGTGATGGACACTAACTTTTTCAGGTCTATCTCCTAAAACCCTCACATGACTTGAGAGGCATAGAAGCCTCAAATTTATTCTGTAACCTGGAATTATCAGTTGCTAAATATTGTCTTGTGACACCTCATCAAGCTCTTTTAAAAACCTATTTTTAAAAGTGAATCAGATCTGCCCTGGCCAGTGTGGCTCCATTGGTTGAGCATCACCCCATGCACCAAAGGTCACCAGTTTGATTCTTGGTTAGGGCACATGCCCGGGTAGTGGGTTCAATCCCCAGTAGGGGCATACAGGAGGCAAACAATCAATGTTTCTCTCTCACATGGATATTTCTCTCTCTTTCTCCCTCTCCCTTCCTCTCTCTCTAAAATCAATAAAAACATATTTTTTTAAAAAGTGAATCAAATCTCCCAGGGTGCAAACCATAATATAAAACTAATATAGGTTAACTGTGGCCTAAATAATGAGGCTTCCCAAAAATCTAATCTCCCTCCCAGGAAGTAGTTTATACTCTGAAAAAAAATCTCACTCATTACATAATCTGACAAAATAATATAATATAGTTTTAATAGCTACAGCTAATACATTAAACATATGGTTTCTTCAATAATCACTAATTTTTACATTTCTCACGACTAATTACGGTATTAAATCGCTCACTCCTTAATTTGTTCTGTCATAGTTTTATTTATTCCAGACTGAGTGGTGATAGAGTTGAGACTTTTACACTTCTATTAACTCAGCATCATTTATATAAAGCCGCTGTGTGTTGTGATGGTTTATTATCATATTATTTTTGGTGACTTAATTTTCCTGTGATGATCATCTATTCCAGATATGAAATAGTCTCAAAGGGTATTTCAAAAACTTACAAGACTATTGTTATTTGTAGCTCTATATAATTTTAATATCATTTTGATAACTTCCAGTTCTAATTGTCAACCTTTTCTAGCTGCCTGCTTGCTACAGGATAACTTCACTACTGTAGCAGGCAAACTGGGCCGTTGGCTTGAAAGAATTGAAAGACCCACAGGAAAGACTTTTTGGACTGAAATGAATTGAAATCAGTAACTGCTTGTTACTTTAAAGTGTGTATATGAGGCCCGGCCAGCATGGCTCAGCGGTTGAGCATTGACCTAGGATCCAGGAGATCGTGGTTCAATTCCTGGTCAGGGCACATACCTGGGTTGCTGGCTTCATCCCCAGGAGGGAGCGTGCAGGAGGCAGATGATCAATGACTCTTTCATCATTGATGTTTCTATCTCTCTCCCTTCATCTCTCTGAAATCAATATAAATATATATATTTTTTTAATAAAATAAAGTGTGTATATAAGTATTAGGTGTCTGTTTGTATATAAAGTGAAGCAGGCTTTGTGAGGAGTGTGGGAGCAGACATATGGTAATCTTTGCTCTCAGAGGCCTTTGACAAACTAGGGCTAGGAAGATGAGTGATATACCTGCCCCTGGCACAAAATTTTAGGGAACATCAAAAACTCAGTAATCAAGTTAATCATATTTTAATGCAATATTTTAAAAAATCGAATTGTCAAATTGTGACCTGTGGGCCAGTGCCTGTTTTTGTAAATAAAATTTTATTGGAATCAGGACTGGGATTGGGGTGAAGCCAGTAAAGCAGGAACATGCAAGTGGAGGTTCATGCCTTGTCTTTAAACTTGTGATACCTTGTAATGGATTGTTTGCATCAATTCTGATTTTTAAAAATTATAATTCATTATTTCTTAGTTTTTCTGAGATCTTCGCAAGAAGTGGTAGCTAGAGGCATGCTTAATAACTCACACTAATTTTGGATGAGATATGAAATTAGAGTATTTTGAGGTGTACACTGTATTCTCAAAATTCCAATTTTATTTAAAATGCCTTTAGTAGAGGGGCCACTTGTAAAGGCCAATGCAGTACCCACATATAGATATGCTGCTCTTTACCTAGTGTTGCAAATACTTAGGATATTATAAAATTTAACTCTGACCATGATGTACTGAGAACAGTTGCATCTTAAGGCAATCATGTCTATATAAAAATAAATGCCCCATCCTTTACATTTTGTTCAAATATTTATCTTTCTTTTTGATTCATATAGATTTTTTTTTTTTGCATTCAAAAATAAGATATTAAGGGAATATATATATATATATATATATATATATATATATTCCTATAAATATATATTTCACATATTATATCACAGAGAAAATCTGTTTTTCTTGAATGATTCCTACATCAATATAAGAAATTGGAAGACTCAAGAATATATAAAATTATATTTAAAAGCAAATAGTGATTTGTATTTATCTCACCATTGATATTACCGTTGATGCTTACTTTTTAGCTGTGTTCTTAGTTGACTGCACTGAATATTTTTCTGAGGCACTCCTATTGCCATATCTGCCTTTTTTTTGTGTTGATACTTTGCTACAGTCTCTCCTAAGACTGCAGTGTAATATAGATTATGCAGGGCAGTTTCCTAGCAGAGTTGAGCCGCTAGCTTATAACCTTGGAACATGACTTTTGAGTCTTAGGAATGTGGGCAAAAAAGGGGCCAAATACTAAACCTGAGAAGCTCAGGGGAGGCCCTGCATGGTGGGCCTTGCAAGCTCAGAGACCTAAAGTAACCAAATATGATTACCTGAAATGAAAACTTATTAACTAAAAGCAAGTCATGGTGGGTAGCCATGTCCTAGGCCGGGTCTCTTCCTTGACAAAGGTCAATCTTGACCTTAACTGAACCTATTTCTTTTTGCATCAAAGATAACAAACCTTTGGAACGTCAGCGTAATTCCCTTTTTCCAGACCTCTCAGGGCACAACCTCCCACTAAAACACAAGACCATGGGACCCCTCACGGTTATCTTGTTTTCCAGCATACCATCTCTATGTGTTGTAAATGTTCATAGATTTCCTCACTTTGCTTTCTCCCACCTCCCTAGTCTATCATCAATGAATTTTACATAACCCCCTTGTATATTCCCCTTAGATTTTGATGTATAAAATAAATGGTAAAACTGCCATTTTTTAGAGCATTTTCTCAATCTTTTGAGATTTTGCTTCCCAACAATTGTCATCAGTTTGGCTCAAAAAAGCTCATAAAAATTATCTACAAGTTTGGACATTTCTTATGTCAACAGGAAGCTAGATGGGGCCAATTTTTTCCTCCCACAACTCTTTGTACTACTAGGCTTCTGGGTAAGGTAGCTTATTCCTTCCTTTCTAAGTTCCTAGGTCTTCCTTAGCCCCTCCTTGCCTTTGAAGTGCATGCCAGGAGAGTATCCACATTTCCCTCTTAGTCTCAGTCATTCACAGGATCCTCCCATTCCTGGATGTTTTAGCTTCTGCTTCATTGTCATTCTTATCAGCTTTACTTTCTTTCATTATTCTCAGTGATTTAATTATCGGCAGAGATGCTGTGCAGGCATTCAGCTTCTCCACCTCTTCTTCATGAATCTATTTCTCTACGTTACATTAGATACCTACTTCCAAGGTCATATTCTTTACTGCATTCTTACCGTAATCTTAGTTTTAAGCATTCTTGCTGACCACTGCCTATCCCTTCAGCTGATAACCTGACTCCAAAACAAAACAAAACTTCTCGAATTGATCGAATCACATCTTAGCATCCTCCTTTATCCCATATCACATTCTCGCTGTCCTTACCAGCGTAGGTTCCATGGTTTTTAATCATAAGTGTTACTTTGCATGAGCCCTCATTTCCCTTGTCCCTCTCTCTTTTATTAACACTGGAGTCAGAATTTAAACCCAGCCAGGCTGACCCCAGTGTCTGAGTTCTTAATCACTGCAGTGTACATGTATTATCTCATTTGATTTGTATAACACACCTGTAAATATACATCAGGAAATAGAAGCTTGGAGATGCAGAGTTAAGTTTTACAGGATCACACGACTTCTAAGGGGCAGAGCAGTAGCTAAACTCTGCTACTTTGTGCCTCTACCTAAACAGCTGACTTGCCTGAGGAGAAATTTATGCTGACTCATTTGCTTTAAGTCCATGCCCATCTCAAAAGGAACTTGACTGTTCTTGGGTAGACCTATGCTTCCTTATTCTGTCTTATTTTCCCCAGTACCTCTACCCTCTTCTCAAGCCTCACTCCTTTCTCATCATCAGTCTCTCCTGATCATCTTGATTTGTATTACACTGAGATCTTGGAAGCAATCTGAGGAGATTGTTCCCAGTGTCCTACAGCCACACCTACCACCCCATCTGTATGGAGAGCCATGTATTTGATATCCATCTCCTTAATGTGGACTAGCTGACTGTGCTCCTATGCATAGCCAACCCCTCCAGTGTTCATTAGATCCAAGATCCCCATCCAAGCAACTGTCCCTTGTTTCTGTTATATCATTGAGTTTTCCCTCTCCACTGGGCCATCTCCAGTACTGTAATTTCTCCTACTAAAAAAATAAATGATGAAAGAGTAGACAAATAGGCCAATGAAACAGAATAGAGAGCCAAGAGATAGACCTACATAAATATAGTCAACTGAACTTTGACAGAGGAACAAAGGCAATACAATGAAAAAAAAAAAAAAAGGTTTTTCAACAAATGATGCTGGAAAAACTGGACATTAATATGCAAAACAAAATATAAACACAGATGTTACACCCTTTACAAAAATTAACTCAAAATAGATCATAGACCTAAGTGGAAAGCACAAAACTATCAAACTCCTAAAAGATAGCATAGGAAAAAAATCTGGATGATCTTGGGTTTGGTGATGACATTTTTGATGCAATATTAAAGGCACAAGCCATGAAAGAAAGAATTGATAATCTGGACTTTATTAAAATTTAAAACTTCTGTTCTGAGAAAGACAGTTTCCACAGAATGAGAAGTCACAGAGTAAGAGAAAATACTTGCAAAGGACACATCTGAAAAAGAACTGTTACCCAAAATATACAAAGAACTTTCAAAACTCAATGGTAAGAAAACAATCCAATTAAAAAATGGACCAAAGACCTTAACAGTCACTTTACCAAAGAAGGTATACAAATAGCAAGTAAGCATATGAAAGATGCTCCACATCATATGTTATTAGGGAAATGGACACTAAAACAATAAGTTACCACTACACACCTATTAGAGTGATCAAAATCCAAAGCACTGACAACACCCAAAGCCAGTGAGGATGTGTAACTACAGGAAGTCTCATTCATTGCTGGTGGGAATGCAAAATGGTACAGCCCCTTTGGAAGACAGCTTGGTGGTTTCTTACAAAACTAAATATATTCTTAACATATGATCGAGCAATCATACTCCTTGGTATTTACCCAAAGGAGTCGGAAACTTATGTCCACACGGAAACCTGCACATGGATGTTTATAGTATCTTTATTCGCAGTAGCCAAAACTTGGAAGCAACCAAGATGCCCTTCCATAGGTAAATGGATAAATAAACTGTGATACATTCAAACAATGTAATATTATTCAGTGCCAAAAAGAAATGAGGTATCAAGTTATGAAAAGACATGGAGGAAACTTAAAGAATATTACTAAGAGAAAGAAACCATTCTGGAAAGGCATTATAGTGTGATTCCAGCTATATGACCTTCTGGAAAAAGCAAAACAACGGAGCCAGTAAAAAGATCATTGCTTGCCAGAGGTTAAGGGGGAGAGAGAGACAAATAGGCAGAGCTCAGAGGGTTCTTTAGGTAGTGAAACTATTGTATATCATACTATAATGATGGATATACATCATTACACATCTGTCCAAATTCATAGAATGCACAACACTAAGAGTGAATCCTAATGTAAACTATGGACATTTGATGATAATAATGTGTCAATGTAGATTATCATTTGTGAAAAATACATCCCTCTGGTGAGAAATGTTGATAATGAGGGAAGGTATATATATATATATGCAGGCTGAGCTTAAATGAAAAAGCTCTGCACCTTCTGCTTAATTTTGTTCTGAATCTAAAACTGCTTAAAAAAATAAAGTCTGCCCTGGCCGGGTGGCTTAGTTGGTTGGAGCATCGCCCCATACACTAAAAAGTTTGCAGATTCAATCCCTGGTCAAGGCAGGTATGGGAGGCAACCAATCGATGTTTCTCTCTCGCATCAGTGTCTCTCTCTCTCAATAAAAACATGTCCTTGGGTTAGGATTTTTTTAAAAAGTCCTTTTGTAATTTTGTGTCCCTCTCCAGTTTCTTCTCCATTTTTCGGCTTTCTTCTTTTAAAGCACAACCTTTCAAGAGAGTTGTCGACACCCACTATGTCTAGGTCCTCTCCTCTGTTCTCTTTTGTTCCCATAGCAACAGGCTTTTAACCTCATTTCTCTATCACATGTAGCTCTTAAGTTTACCATTTTGCTAACTCATGTATCCTTGATAGTCATATCATTAGACACTTTTTTTAAAAAAAAATATGAGTCACTGAGGCCTTCCTTTTCCTTCTTTCTTAAAATAATTTCTTCACATGATTTGAAGAACAGCATTTTTTCTTGGATCTGTCTCTACCTCTCTGGCCACTCCTAAACATCAGAGGGCTTGTTCTCCTACACTCTACATCTTTGCTGCTTTACACTCCCTCCCTCAGTGATACGAGGTAGCCTCAGGGCTTGAACTCCATCCTTACTGCTTTAGACAAAAACTTGCATTCATCTTTGCTTTTTTTCTTACACATATGGAAACCAATGTATATGGAGCTCTACTGAGTCTACTTTATACATATTATAAAAATATAGAGTTAGACCACCTCTCACATCCTTCATGAGCACCACTCTTATCAAAGTCAACATAATCTCTTGCCTGAATTGTTACTATAACCTCCTACCTGATCTCTCCCTTTTTTTGTCCTGTCCCCCTATAAATTATTCTTGACATAGCAGCTATGTTAATCCTCTGTGCAAAATCTTCCAGTGGTTTTTCCATGAGATTCAGAGTAAATTCCAGTCCTAATGAAGCCTCACAGGAACTAGCACATTCTAGAAACATTTGATCAGTATCTGATCTGCCTTACCAGTCATTCATTAAATACTCTTATTGTGATCACTCCTCAGGTTAAGGAATCCCCACTGTGTGTGTGTGTGTGTGTGTGTATGTGTGTGTGTGTGTGTGTGTTTCTACACAGGTTCTACTTCCCAATCACCCATTTTTATTAAATAGACACTTTATGAGCAACTGCTACAGATGTATAAAATTGATAAAACATTTCCTTCTCTCAAGGAGTTTTTACACTGGAGAAAAGTCAAAAATGCAATGAATAATTACAAGATCAGTAACTATTATAGTATTAAATGTGTGCACAAAACACCTATATGAGGAGCAATCAATTAAAATTACCTGATCTAGACCTAGAAGATCTCAGAAACAGCATTTGTTCTGGCTGATATAAGGTGAGTTCTGTTCTGTGAACTGTTTCCCAGTTTTCCATACTCCTTTAGTCATAATTATGGACCTAACTCAAGGTAATATGCTGGCATTTATATACAAATATAATTATCTTTGGTCTCTTTCCCAGTAATGGCCCCAGATCTCTTCCAGCCCCAGATCTTCATTGGTCCCACTTAGGAAAGGATGATACAAATTTGCACAGTGGCTGGTGCTGCTTGTGGTCAGAAAAGAAAAAAAAAAAAAAGAGAGAAAAGAAAGAAAATATAACTCCAGATTCCTTATTTTGACCCAGAAGTTCTCACATGACACATGCAAAATTACTATCCCAGCTTTATGGTGACCTCTCATTGATGGAGGCAAAGTTCTGTGCAAATGTTGGCCTGATAGTGATAGCTATGACTGCCTGGCTTTTGTGTCCACCCAAAAAAAGACTTACTGGAATACAAGTGAGTGAGTGACTGACAGGTATATCGACTCTAAGTCATAGAAAAAGTAGCCATTCATGAACTTTAGCACATTATTATTATTAATAAATTACTTGTAACATCTCTCAGGTGATGAAGATAAATTACTAGGCTACAACTGTTTTGTTCAGCAGATCCACTGACTTTCCAGAAGATGTAAGGCTCTTTTATGATTTCAGGATTCATGTTAATCTTTTGAAAAGTAGCATGATGTATTGTCAAGAACATAACATTTTAGACTCAAAGGACTTCAGTCTGGTTCTATGCTGTAAGATGTATAAATTACATAGTATTGAACAACCCACTTTGCCATACTGAGCCTCGGTTTAACTATGTACCATGGAATTGTGTAAACTGCAGAATAGTCAACAGTTTTAAATTACTATTATTATAGCAGCACTATCAATGCACAGTGCTCGTCTTTTTCTATTTTTCCCTCATTTCTTTCACTTTCTTTCCTGAAGAGAAGTAGCTGCACAGCACTTTGACAATCTGCATTTTCTAGCCCATTGTGAGCTTCTTTGGTGAACTGGGAGTTTTACAATAGGGTAGTTAGGATACAGTGTATGATCAGGGGACTGCTCATCTTACTGAATTACCTAGAGAATTTTGCAGTGTTGAGTTACGCATTATTTTAAGAGGATTTTCTATTTTTTAAATCTTCTGGGTGTGGTGAGTGAGAAGAAATGGGAAAGATGGGGGGAAAAGGCAGCAGGGAAAACAAAACTTTTAGACAGTCAAGAAATGTGTTCCTGGGGAAAAACTCTGAATGCTTGCTATATATTTGTGATTAGAGGGGTCCATTCTGCTCCTATGGAGAAGGGTTCCCAGCTCTCCCCTGGCTCCTGGGGGTTGACTGGGAGGCCACCCTCAGGGACCGGGGCTCTTGCCCACTGCTGCCTCTGATCCAGGGAGAGCTGGTCCATGGACAGGGTCTGCAGAGTTTGAGCTTCAGGCAGAGAACGGTGGTTGTATGAGGCTAATTTGTTCATTAATTCTACAGGTATATTTTAGTGACTAATATATGATAGGAATAGCAGTACACAAAGCACACAACAGTCCTATCCTCACGAATTATATGTTGCAGAAAAGTATAGGCCTTTGTTGTGAATAGACAACTGGTTCACTGGATTTTTACTCCTCACTCTTCTCCTCCCACTGGATTTGTTAGATTATTAATATAATAACCTGAGCATTCTTATTGTGTTTTTATTGATACAGGTTGCCATACTAGGGCACTTTGGTATAATGGAAAAAGCACCCAACTGGGAATCAGACTACATAGATGCCATCCCATCTGCCACTAATTAGATACACAAGCTTCAGCTTATCACAAATGCAGAGTCCAAAGAAAGAGATAGGTTCTTTGGTCATTTATATCACCTCCCTTGTTCTCAGTCTGTGTGGTTTATGCTCTATCAGGCAAAGGAGAGGAAGTTCTCTCCTCCTGAATTACCTTCAGCATAAAATCATGCCTCCTTTTGTAGCTTGCTCTCATTTCTCTGCAACACAGATAGTGGGCACAGATAGAATTCAGGCTTCCATGACACCTAGGCTCTTTTCAATCGGACGTTCTTGGACTTAAGATCAGGATGTGCCGCTCCAAGAATAATCTGTCAGATAATTAAAACAGAAGCCTGCTTCTTCCAGTAATAACAAGACTGAACTTCGTTTAAATAACTAAAAATTGTTCCAAGCCTGGCAGAGACTTGCAGATGCCCCTAATATCTATTTCTCCTTTTTCTTTAGTAATAAAACCTACAAATTATAGATTAGTGTGTGACCATTCAAAATCAAGGCAACATTTTCCAGTCTCTCTTATAGTTTAGAGTGGTTCAGTGACCAAGATCTGGCTAAAGATATGTTATGTGAACAACTTCTCAATAGTGCCTTTTTTTTTTTTTTTTTTGGTAATATATCTTTATTGATTTCAAGAGAGAGGAAGGGAGAGAGAGAGAGAGAGATAGAAACATCAATGATGAGGGAGTCATTGATTGGCTGCCTCCTGCACTCCCCCAACTGAGGATCACAACCCGGGCATGTGCCCTGACCAGGAATCCAACCACGATCTCCTGGATCCTAGGTCGCTGTTCAACCACTGAACCATGCCGGCCAAGTTCAATAATGCCTTTAACCAAAGGTTGTGCTCTGTTTTCCATGAGATCCCTCTGCCACCAACTTTCCCATGCTTAAGTGGGGACACAGTGAAGGAGGTGGTGAGTCATCTTCCCATCTTTAGCTACAGATAGGCAATGCCCTAGTGGGTGATGAAGTGACATTAAAGGAGTGTTTGGGGTCCCTAATTATGCGGAACTCCACACTAACCTTGCACTACCTCTTCAGACTTTGTTGTCTTTCTTAAACCACTGAATGTTATGGCCTCTGTTTCTTAAACCATTGAATGTTATAGCCTAACATATACCTCAATTAATACAAAGATAAATGACTCAGGTAATAAATTGGACATAAAAATATTACATTATCAGAAATTTCCTTTTACCTATTCTGAAAAGATGACTAAGCGAATTCAATATTCTATATGAAAAATATCTATCATCTATCATCTATCTATCATCTATCTATCTATCTATCTATCTATCTATCTATCTATCTATCTATCATCTATCATCTATATCTATCATCTATATCTATCTAATTTATCATCTGTCTATCAGGAGAATAGTGACCATTTTAGACGTGATCTATAAAGGTGTTTTTTTAAAAACATATTCTTTCCTTTTCTTCATTACTCATCTTTGGAGTAAAAGTTGAAAAAAAAATGAAAAAAGAAACATTTGATTGAACGTGACATTCACATAGTTTTTAAATTCTAAATTGTAATTCTGTTATCAATAAAAAGTTTGTTATAATCCATGATCATTGAAAGTCAAACTGAATAGAAAAGGCCTGAAAAGTGCCTAGAAAAGTGAAAATTATTGTGTTGTGGATACCCTAATATTGAATTTCCTGATTTTAGACATTGATCTCAGCAATAATAATACATCCATGATTGCATTAGGCTGCTAAATTTGTTTGTAAAAAGGTAACTTGTAAATAAACAAGAATAATTAAGCTACTCAATATTAACTGAATAATATATTGATGATTTCCAAACAGTTTGGCTAGCATTTTCTTCTGCTTTAGTAGTGATGTTGCTGTGAAACGTGAGGATAACACTTCATGTGTTACTACTTGTTGTGAAGTGATTTAATAAATGTTTAAACAAGTCGTTACCACGTTGACAGCATTTCTCATCATGGAGCTGTAATTTTGATATTGATTGTCATGCCAGGCTTCCCACCCGCTTCCTCTGCCCTGAAAATGTGAGGACTCAGAAGCACGACCCTCAGAGAGTGGTAACAGACTGCACTAGTTAGTTACGGATGTCTGCTCTTGAGGCTTCCTCTCTTCTGTGTCAACGAAGGAAAGACAATCATCCCTCCTTCCCACAGTGAGGTGGTAGCGTTGTGGAAGGACAGATCATCTTTAGCACATACTCATCTGTTAGCAGAGAGCACCAGGACAGCATCTTTGGAAGATGATGGTGGCTCATATACAAGTAACCTCAAGAGCAGCAGCCAAAAAGCCCATTCTTAACTTGTCTGGTATAAGTTTCAAGCTTGCAACTAATAAGTATAGTTTAGCCTCCTGGCTCCTCTGATAGAAGGCCACTGTCTTACTTTCACAAATAAAGAGAGTTAAATTAGATCTGTGACATTCATTCATTCAGTAATTATTGAGCAACTACGTGCCACATAAATAATAAGCTGAACAGGTGCTATTCTGTCCTGAAGCCTTCAGTCAAGTGGTGAATCTGCATCGTTGGCTTTAGCTTCCTGTGGTGTGTGTTTTTGCTGAGTGGGTTTCCATTTCTCTATGATCCTCAGACTGCTCTACCAGGAACTTTTCCCCACGAGTTCCATCAATGAGGAAAGAAGGCATGACCCGAGCACGGCATAGTCCCTCCAGTTACACAGTTGTAGAGATGGAAGGTTTCTTAGTTTAGTGGCTGCGCACATTTTCCTGAAGAAAGACTTTCAGTTTCTGCTTCAACACCTTTTAAAAGGGCACTGTGCTAGATTTTATCTAATTTCTTACAATATACATTCAGAATTTTCCAATTTATTAATATGATCATAAAAGCATATGAGGTCAATGTGGCACAATTTGAACTTAATGGGCCCATGTTTAATCCTCGTGATCCTAAATTCTCAAAACTTGAGCAAATATTTCAAAATTTGTTCAGAGACGAGATTTCCAGGCATGGATTTTTGGTATCTACCTTTTTTCCCTATTGAAAATCCGTCTAGTTGCTCACCTCAAGTTTTATGTCATCTTTCCTGCCCTCCCTGTAACTGCGGCTGCCCTGTATTCCTTTCCTGTGTCACAGAGGCTATTCCTCCCCTTAGAGGTTTTCTATTATATCTTGCCTTTTCCTTTATTCTCTGAGTGGCAGACAAAAACATGGCTTTTTCTTGTATAGTTCAAGAAAATAGTTTCATTTGAAAATAGTTGTTCTCAACCAGGGGTGCTTTTGTCCCCCACAGGTGTCTCTGACAATGTCTGAATACATTTCTGGTTGTCACACTGAGGGAAAACCAGTTGTGACTGGTATCTAGTGAACAGAAGCCCAAAATACTTACTAAACATCTTAAAATGCAGAAGATATTACCCTCAACAAAGAATTATTTGCCCCAAAAGGTTGACAGTGTTGGTGGTGAGGTAATTTGTTTAAAACAATTCAAATATTTGTTTTTATTAACATGTTTTTTAAGTACATTTTTTTCTATGTCCTCTCTTATATCCAGTTAGAGAAGCTGCTGGTTACTGAAGTATTTTAGTATGTTTCCTGCGTTCACTGGTTTATTTTTCTACCAACAGGGAAATATTTTCCTCTACTAAGCATTCTAGGCAATGCAAAGATAAATAAATAATTCTTTGTCTCTGACTTTATTGTAAAAAATCAGTACCTGTGAATTAAGATAATTATAGTGAAAGGTAAACCTAATTACTCACGTCAGAGCAGATAGAAAGTACCAGAGGAAGTTGGAGGGGTTGGTTGGTAGCTGAAGGGTTATAGGAGGTAGAATGGGTGTAGATAGCAGTGGAGCTGGGTCCTGAAGGACAATGGTGACTCCAGGGTGCTAAGGGGAGGGAACAGAAAGTGGGAAAGGAAGAAACCACATGGAACAGGGCAGGTTCAGGGGCTGTGGCGCCAAATTCAGCCTCAGGTGGAGCGCGTGGAGAGATGTGGTTGCAGAGTTCTCTGTTCCTTTTCTCAGATGCTAATGGTATAGGCCAACCTGTCATTGGTCTTGAAAATATGTATATCAGGATCATTTTAACAGTTTCTCTTTTATGAGTAAACCTTACATATTACAAAATAACAAATTTTGTTATTTTATGTTGAACAAATCAGAATTTTAACTGCAGTATGAGTTTGTTTGGCATTGTCCCGCGTTTCTGTGAGTATTGTTACTGCTTTTACATCGCCTGATGTTCTTCATAATCAGCAGGCAAATACTATTTTTTCTTTCATTTTTGAGTCTGAAAGTTCACCTTAAATAAGTATATTCTCACAGCTTCAGGGGTCAAAATAATCTGAAAATGCATAACTTAGAAGGGAGTTCAGCGATTCACTCCTCCAGTTTGGAGTGAAAATAAATTCTAGCCTGAGAAAATAAAATCTGATACAGAACATCTTTGGAAACATCCGTAAAAATGTGACATCACAATGGAGGGGCAATATATAACTTTCTTCTTTGGCTCAGAAGGGTCATTAGATTCCCGTGTGTGTGTGTGTGTGTGTGTGTGTGTGTGTGTGTGTGTGTGTGTTGAGGGGGGACTTGATTTAAATTTCTGATTCCTGGGCCCCTCTCTGTAGTGACTATATTGAATCAGAACTGGGAAGGACATAAGAGGAAATACTTTTTTCCCCCTTTTCTTCTTCTTGCAAGTGTTACCGGTGATATTTGTGAAGCTAAAATTTAAAAACTACTATTCTAGCCTTGGCTGGGTGGCTCAGTTGGTTGGAGTGTCATCCCATACACCAAAAGTTTGCAGGTTTGTTTCCAGGTCAGTTCAGGGCACATACCTAAGTTACGGGTTCAGTTCCTGGTTGGGGCAGGTACGGGAGGCAACTAATTGATAGATGTTTTTCTCTCACATCAGTGTTTCTCTCTCTCTCTCTCCCTCCACCTCTCCCCCTTCCTCTCTCTTTAAAATCAATAAAACATACCTCTGGTGAGAACAAAACCACTGTTCTAGAAGATGCTAGAGTTAGATGACTCAGGCTGTAGTTAAACATGTTGTGGATGTGATAGCAAAAAAGTGTAAGTAATGAACAAGATTCCAGAAATGTCGTGGCTTTGTGTAGATAAGTGAGGCCTAGGAGACTGGACTGAATTATGTATACAAAAGGGGTGGAGATGGGAGAAACCACAGAGAATAAAAATAAAAATATTTGTCTGCGGTTAGTATCACTGTCTGAGAATTCCTGTAGTTTTAAAAATAAATGCACTGATTTTGCCTTAAAAAGATATGTAGAGGCCTAATCATTAATTACCAAATTGGTTTTGGGGATACACCTGTACATGATTATAAAAGCCCATTGTTGCCCAGCCTGCATGGCTCAGCTGTTGAGCATCGAACTAGGATCCAGGAGATTGAAGTTCGATTCCTGGTCAGGGCACATGCCCGGGTTGCAGGCTCGATCAATGACTCTCTCATCATTGATGTTTCTATCTCTCTCTCCCTCTCCCTTCCTCTCTCTGAAATCAATAAAGACATATTTTTTTTTTTTTTAAATCCATTGTTGTTTTAGGATTCTCGGAACAAGCAAAGTTGGATATATAAATGCTACTCCTTTCCTTTTGTTGAGCTGGTAAAAATATTAAGAAGCCAGTTTTCGTAGCCAGTGCACCTGCCTTTTCGTATTCCAGTGGTATAGAACTTTAAGGTGATGGCGCCTGAATGAATTCTCTTCTATTTTCTTATTCTTGTTCTCTATGCATAAATCTCATAAGTGATGGCTTGTTTTATGTAACATAAATATTTTCCCATTGGTTCAGTTTATATTCATATTTTATTCTGTTGTCTTTAGGGTATGTATGTTCTAAGTGTGTCTCTAAGATTGTCATCTGTGAAGGGGCTATGTCTATGGGGTTCTTGTCACATACAGATGAGTTCTCAATAATGCTTCTTCATGATAAGGATGGCTCTCTCTGTGCCTGGTGTAAAGGATTGCATTCCCCTGTGATCTGACATGGTAAGCCCTTTATTGTAATATTATTACATTTTAGCATGGTTATTTTTTCTTCTGTAAAATCAGGGTGCTGGGATGTGTTGAGATGATTCTAAGGATTAATTATATAAAGCACTTAGCCTGTTAGGTGCCCAATAACTATCACTCCTTTCCTCCATTACCATGTAATAAATTGACTAAAAGAATTCCTGGTTTCCCACTACCTCTTGTGAAGTAAGAGTGGAGATTACTTTGATTTAATGTGGAAGATTGGAACACTTTTCACGTATTCAGTGCTTCTCCCTGTGGACCCCTTCCTGGAGGAGGCCCACACAGCCCTGTACCATACAACTCAGGTGCTGAAATATGACTAGCATTAGTGAATGAAACGTGAGTCACTCCCTAGCAGAGGGTTCGCAGCCAGCGCATGTTCTGTTCTCCCTCTGCCGCAGGATGGGCACTGCTTCTTACAAAGGCTGCTGTCAGCCTGAGTCCAGGGAGAATGCTCTCTGAGCCTGGAGCGAGGGAGAGTAGAGCCACAGTGAACACAAGTCTTGAATGAGAAATAAATATTTGTTGTTGGAAACCCCAGAGACGTTGTGATCATTTTATGTCACATAAATAACCCCCAAAAGGGATTTTGTGAGGAATAAATAGCAAGGAGTACTTGATCAGAGCCTCTTTGAAGTGTCACCTTTCGTATTAAGCTTTCCTCAGCTGTGGAAAGAGGTCATAGGGGTCCCTTTGGCCTCTCAATCCTTGTCTGGCCCTCTAACTTGGCATCCTGTCATAGCCAGCTCTAAGATACTATAAATGGTTCAAGAAATGTGTGCTCCTTTGTAATCTCCACGGAGAGGGTATGCGCCAGTTTCTTCAAACTTAACTATAAATGTTGAGTAGATGTATTTTACGTTTGAATGTAAAGCAACTTTCGGTGGGTCAGTTTGCCATTGACAGACAGATACGGCTGGATGGCAACATGAACAGGAATGGAAACGTTGCTCCTAAGTTCGAGGCCTAAACGTTTAAGGGGAAGGCTGCTGTTCCCAGAGTCCAGGAGAAGTCATTCTGCTCGCTTATGATTCTATCAAAGGTGCCAGGTCCAGATGCTCTTTTAGGAAGAAAATATTTTTATAATTTTCACATTTTCTGAATTGTCCCATCAGTGAGTCATAGCGTTTAACCTAAGCCACTTGGGATATGGCAATATAATTCTTCTGAGAATTTCAAGAAAATGTAAATGGATTTCGAGTCTAAATATTTTTAAACAAGATACCCTCATTCTACAGTATCAGTTTGATTCAGAGAAGCTCATTAAGAAATATTTATTAGCTTCTTAAACTGAGAGGCTTTTATTTCTTGAACAAGTGTCGTAAAAATATTCAAAATTTCACAGAACTCTACTAACCATTCAGCACAAGGGATTAGAGCACTTTTTAGGTTTCTTTTCCTAAAGCAAGAGTTTCCTCTAGCACCAATACATGTTAAATATTTCTCCATATCATTGTGTGGGTGAACATAAGAATACTCAGATATTTCTTATATTAGACTTTTATGAGGAAGTACCTGGCCAAATGGATATATTTTATGCTCATTTCACAGAGACTGATGGATACTATCCTAATGTATTCTTGAAGATTTGTCTTTCACTGTTTATTCATTCAGAAATATAGATTGGATTCTGACTCTGTCATACTCTGTGTACATTGTGTGTAATCATAGTGAAAGAGCAGCTTATTCTGGGGAATATATTAAACTTTTGTCATTTGTGATAAAGTATCTTGAAAGATTTTTCAACTTAGAAAGCTTATTTTAAAGTAGTAACCTAGCAAAACAACAGTGGAAAAAAAAATCAACAAACAGTATATTTTACATTAGGCAGACCAGGAAGGTTTGGTTGCCTAAAGGTGTTATTGATCTAAATTATTAAACTGAAGTCAGCTGTACTAGATTATGGGTATTGAAACCCCAAACAAACAGAATGCTAAAGTGGCAGCAATATGGACAAGAGAAACTAGAATACATTTTTGGATATTTTCTAAAAGGAAGATTCTCAAATGAAAAAGAAATGAGATGTTTGTTCTACATTAATCTCTCCCTCAGATTTGCTGGAAGTGACATTTTATGATACTGTGAATTCTCTCCTATAAAAGTCTATTTTTATAAAAATGTCTATCCTACTTAATAAATCTTAATTCTCTTATAGATTTGGATGTTCAAGCTTAAGTTTATGTGCCAACAATTGCTAAAGCCTGTCTGGATCATACTGTTGAGAACGGAGCGGGATAAAAGGGTCCTGATAAATGAATGATATTCACCATGTTGGAGGGGAATGGCTATGCCATATTGAGGGAGCAACATAAGTTTCATAAGTATCATGTATTTGCCATCATAACCTTAAAATATTTTATACTTGGAGAATCATATAATAGAATTTTCTTGCTCTCTCATATTCACCAGGAAAGGTTACAAGGTGATTTCTTCATCGAGTCATTACTGCAGTCTTTTTTAATATTACTAAAATCTCATCTTAGTTTCTAAGATGTTAGTGCACTCCCATCTCGGGAGGATTTCAAGCAGCAGTTTACTGGGGAGACATATGAGACTATATCAGGACCAAAGGACATGGTTGAAAGAAATCCTTTTTACTGAATTTATTGGGGTGACACTGGCTTACAAAATTATACAGATTTCAGGTGCACAATTCCATAGCATATCATCTGTACACTGTATTGTGTGTTCACCTCCCCAAGTCAAGACTCTGTCCATCACCATTTATCCCCCCATACCTTCCTCCACCTCCCCCCATCCCCCTTCCTTCTGGCAGTTACCACACTGTTGTCCATGTCCATGGATTTTTTTTCTCTTTTTTGCTCAATCCCTTCACCCCCTCCACGCATCCCTCACTCCGACAGCTGTAAGCCTGTTTTCTATCTATGAGTCTGCCTCTATTTTGCTGTTAGTTCATTTAGTTCATTAGATTCCACGTATGAGTGAAATCATATTTTACTTGTCTTTGTCTGACTGGCTTTATTTCCTAAAGAAAAAAAATACCAAAACTCATTCCTTAATAGCATTGCTCAGTACTTATTATGGGTGTGAGTTGTTATATTGCGGGCAGTTGGGGAAAGTTCTAAATAAGAGTTCTGCAATGATATTGTAAAGTTGAAAGAATTTTAAGTGATAGAAATTTATACCAAAACTTATTCCTAAATGAATTATTGATAATTATATTTCTGCTCCAACAATGTCAACATGCTTCATGAAGTCAACAAAGACTAATAAAACCCGTATGCAGATTTATCACATTACTCTGGTGACTCCAGGAATCAGTTCTTGGTAGAAGAATCCTAAGTGCCAATAATCCTGTTGATATTTCATTCTCACTTTATGTTTGTTTTTTGCTACTTTATAATTTCCCATCTTCCTTGAAGGCTAGTTGAATTATGCTATGCATAATTTATCCAATGTTCCAATTTTAAGATAATTCACTTATATCTCATTTGCATATCTGTGTTTAATAAATATTTTTATTGATGTGCAAATTGCAGGAATCAAAAGTATACAAGTTGGTGAATTTTCATTAGGTTGGCCACCCATGGAACCACCACACAAGCCAGGAAATAGTATTACCAGCCTCTGATAGGTCCCTCATTGTCAGCAGTCCTCTCATCTCTCCAAGATAGCTAATTATCTGACTTCAAATATCATAGACTTCCCTGTTTTAAACATATATATCTGGCAATTTGTGAACAATGTTGTGTTTCTAAAGTTAATCTAGTCTTTTCATTGCTCTATAAATTTCCATTTATGAATATTCTAGTTTATCCATTTTACAATTGATTAGTATTTGGGTTCTTTCTACTTTTGGCTATTGTTAATTTAATGCTGCTCTAAACATTCTTAAACATGTCTTTTAGTGCACCAAGATATGCATTTGGTTAGAATATACTTAAGAGTGGAATTAGTGTGTCATAGAGTATTTATACATTTAATCCTAGTAGACACGCTAAATAGTTCTCCAAAATGGTTGAGCCAACTTACACCTCCAAAAAGAGTACATAAGAGTTCCAGTTGCTCCACATTCTTACTAACAATAACAACTGTCGATCTTTTTAACTTTAGCTTTCTGTGGTTTAAATTTGCTTTTCCCCTAAGAGTGATTAGAATGAGCACTCATTTGATTATTCTCTTTTGTGAAATATATACTTTCCATTTTTTATTGAGTTGTTTGTATTTCTGCATTGACTTGTAGAAGATTTTAGTACTGTGTATTTAAGTTCCTTGTCAGTTATACGCATTGTACATATTTCCACTTGCTTTGTGGCTTGGGCATTCACTCTCAGTGGTATATTTGGATAAAAATTCTATATCACTTTTTATGGTTAAGGTTTTTTGAGTACTTTTCAAGAAGCCTTTGTCTATTCAAAGTGGTGAAGATATTCTGTGCTATGTTCTAGATTCTTTATTGCTTATTGCCTTTCACATTTTTAATTGAACTTATTGGGGTGACATTGGTTAATAAAATTATACAGGTTTCAGATATATAGTTCTAGGGTACATCGTCTGTATATTGTATTGTGTGTTTACCACCTGAAGTCAAGTCTCCTTTCATCATTTATATCCATGACTTGAAAGTGATTTTGTTAATGGAATAAGTTAGGGATCAATAATTGCTCTTTTTAAAATATAGATATCCAATTGGAACAGCACTATTTATCAATACACCATTCTTTCCCCACAGTGCTGTAGGGCAATATTTGTCATGAGTTATGTGCTTATATTTGTGAGCCTACTCGTACGCTCTTTAATCTGTTCCAATGATCTGATCATCTGTCATTGCATCTGCACCACACTACCTTAATTATTGCATATTGAAAATCTTGAGATCTGCTTGTATATTTGACTATTATATGATTTCAGGATTTCTGGTGAAACTTTACAAAATGCTATCCACATCTTTAAATTTTCACTATGACATCATTTTTTTTACCTGTATCACAGTAGATTTTTGAATTATGGCTTATTTTATAAGATTATTGTGATAAATGTTTATTTTTAAAAATACCTAAATAATATTATGACTGCTACTAGTACTACAGCTATTACTGATGTCGTGATGAAATAGGGTTTTATAAACACTTCAAAAGAAAAATAATGCAAGGAATTTTGCCAGATTCCTATATGTGTCAATATATTTTTTATTCAAATAAGAGCTAAAAATACTTACTGCACACTAGTCCATCTGAATTTTTTTCATTTTTAATGTATATTCTGTGAAAGTACTGAAAATCCATAAAGAGTATGCAGGATTTGTTTGTCAGTTAAGTAGGTATATTATAACAGCATCTCAAGTTTGTGACCAAAATCTCAACTAGCTATTTTTGTTTTATCGAAATGTTACAAAGAAAAAATATAATTCATTATGTTTCTACTAGCTGTTTCAGAAAGTTCAGCCTTCTCTGTGCTTGATTTCTCTGTATAACACTTGGTGAAATTGTAATGCTTTTACTGTCACCTCTAAATATCATTACACCTTAGAGAATCTGCAGAGTTATGTAACACTGTGATTAAACAGAATCACACCCTTTCATAGCACAGACTCCAAGTTTTGCTGATGTAGAAAATGCAGAATCCCAAATCTCCAGCTGCCTTACCTAAAGTTCATAGAACGGAAGAAAGATTAACCAACAGCTAAAAAGAAATTAAGAAAAACCCCTCTTGCAGAACAAATGAGAGGGAGAATGGACAAAAATAAGTCAGGCTCCCCTCGTTTCCATTACAATGCCTTTTAATCAACAATATATATTTTTTTCATTCTTGGCTTACTGCCATGAAGGAATTCAGAATTTGAATGTAAATTGATTATTAAAAGATACTTAATTTGAAAATGACCAAGGTAATTAAGAAAGAACAAGAATATTTATAATCCCTTCGATTTTCAGAGGAGTGAGCTAAACCAGATTTCGAGATCATATGGTTGTAGATCATATGGTGCTGCAGTGAAAAAAAATACACAGCAGAAAAAATTATTCTTTGTTTCAGGGATAAAAATGTTATGTTTTCATAGTTGACATTTCTGTGACACTCGAGTTATAGAAGCAAACTCCCCTTTCTTCATTAACAATGAAAGGAGTTAGCATCAGAGCTCAGCTACCTAAACAATGCAACAGACATCACTTACACAGGTCAATTACAATTTCTAATAATTAAGAACAAGAAGAAAAATGTTCATAGTCTCACATGACACTGTCTAATTTGGTGTTTTTCACACATTTCAAAACTGAGACTTGAGGTGAAGTGTAAAGAGCATGCAGACCTGGCTGACACATCCAGAGTTCCTGTGAGAGCTGCTGGAGAAGTCAGTAACCTTCATCCTGGGGCTGACACCCCACTTCTTCCCGAGAGCAGGCTTACCTTCTACCTGCGGCTCAGAAAATTGTCTGTCATGATTACATCTGTGTTGTTCAATGCTTGGTCTTATTTCACATTGGAGAATCAAGGAGCATTTGATGAATTATTTGCCTATTGTTTTAACACCATTTGCAAGTTTCTACTTTTGCTTCTTAAGCCTGGATTTACTTTCATAGTTCTCTGCTAATTATATAGGTCATCTGCTGCTCTGACAAGGCAGGCCGTGACAGGTCTGCTCCTAGTTTAGGCGAGCTCCTCAAAAGTACCCTTCAAGTACACAGAACTATGGCAACTCAATGTTTCAATCTTAAGTGTATTTATGGACCTATGGAGAAATGTTATCAACTACTATTTCTATTTAGGGTTGACCTTTGTTATTAACTTAATTCTATTTATTCCCCTGCATGTGTGTGTGTGTGTGTGTGTGTGTGTGTGTGTGTGTGTGTATTTTTTCACATATGTATTTTATTGCTCCGAAGGCAATCTGTTCATCCATCCCTTGTACCCAGCAGAAATAGGGTAAGGGATGGCCATGTCTGGATGAGCCCACGTTTTATTTTCTCAATTGGACAGATTACCAGAGCTTGATTGAAAAATCACACTGCTGGTTTTTTCCTATTCATTTGCAAGAAGCGTTCCTGTTACGTACTTTTTACCCTTTATCCTGACCCTGCTATTTCAGAAAGGTCAGTTCAACTTCTCGTGTACCAGATTTTCTTGATAATGCTGTTCCTTTGTACCTTCTGTCACTGGCAGTTTGTGGTTGCTGTTAATTATCTCAGATGCTGTGAATACTCACTTCACCAATGGGAATCAGTTTTCTAGCACGTGCTTCCCATGCTTATGTGCGCTTCCCATAAAAGCACTTAACTTTAAGATTTATTCCTATAATGGGAAAAGTTGTGATTTCCTTTTATTCATGATTTTAAAAAACCAAAGACAGCAAACTAAGATTTAAGTGGCTACTGTATGCTGGCAGTATCACATACGATACCTGATGTATATAACCAACTGGAGATGTAAGTTCGTATCTTTAAATGGGTCATTTTATTGTATCATTAAATAGCTTAGAAGCTCAGGAAAAGAAAAGTATTGGTCCAAAGCCACACACTGAGTATGTGTTTAGTACAGAATTCAGCACCACAGCCTGCATCAGTACCACTGCTTCCTTCACCATCGCAGCTGTCATTAGTGCTTACTGTGTGTCAGGCCCTGTGTGAGGAGCTCTACCTACTTTATTTCATTCAGTCTTCATAGTCGTGTGAGGGTGTAATCCCCATTATATACATTAAAAAACCAACCAACCAAAACCAAAAACCAACTTTTTGTTTCAAGAGCTTAAGAGTCCTGTGCAAACTTACTATTAAGAGACTGCAAGATTCAAACTTGGGCCCACATGAGACCATACTCTTTCCCACTGTGCTAGGGGCCTCCACATTAGTCAGCATGAAGTGAGACATTCTCGGAATCCATTTGGGACTCTGCGCCATGGTTCTCAGCCCTGGCCTCACACTAAAATCATCGGATATGTGGGTTGAGTACTGTAGATTTTTAAAATTCTGTAGGTGATTATAAGAATGTGCAGCCTGTTCCGCCAGCATGGCTCAGCAGTTGAGCGTTGACCTAGGATCCAGGAGATCGCGGTTCGATTCCCGGTCAGGGCACATGCCCTGGTTGCGGGCTCGATCCCCAGCAGGAGGTGTGCAGGAGGCAGCCGATCAATGACTCTCTCATCATTGATGTTTCTATCTCTCTTCCTCTCCCTTCTTCTCTCTGAAATCAATAAAAATATATTTTTTAAAAAAAAGAAAAAGAAAAAAAGAATGTATGGACAGGCTGAGAACCGTTGCTCTGGTTGCATTCAAGTCCTGCCTCCTTTTCCTGCTCCTTTACTGTCAACTGACAAGTTCTTTCTGCAGACACACTCCTGCTCCAGTTCTATGCCAACCACGAAACAGTCGAGGGGCTCAGTCTCAGTGCTCAGTGGGGTGACTTAGGTGCATATACAGATAAGTTATAAGTGATAGGAAATCTGGCCTTTATCGGCATGAGTAAATAGTATTTATTGGATCTTGAAAGCTTTCTAATATCAAATGTAGCTTAAATTGTGGTGCACACCATGTCACAAGAGTTCATCCCTGGGCTTCACTTCCTCTATAGTGACACATTCTTAGCACTATTATCAATGCCATTGCCCAGTAAAAGAGATGCTCCCAGTAGCAGAAATCCAAGTCCTAGAATCAGGCTCTTAGGCCCTGACTGGCTTGACTAGAGTCTGTATCCATCCCTGCAACATCCGCTGTAGACCAAGGATTCTCTGCATGGGGGTTGATTTATCCTAAACCAGATCTATCTCTGCATTCTGAGGGGGAGAATCAGTTTTAACAAAGCAGGGAGGTAGGAGCAGGGAGGAGTGGTTCTTACAAAAAATTAGCATGTAATTGCCTTTAAAAAGGTAAAAGAATCCCTTCAAGCTGCTCTTCAGTGTGCACATTACATTCACCCAAGGACATTAAAAAATATACCCAGCTCCTCCTGGAGAGATTCTGACTGAATGTTAGGTGTCTAATTGAACCCAAGACTTGATTGACACCATCTCCTTTCTATGTGTCTCTCCCCATTATCCATTTGTTTTCTGGGACTGAACCCCAACAGTAAATTCCAAGCTGCTTACCTGGAAACTGAGTTCCTTGCTTAGATTTCATTAGCTCTTTCTCATGAAAAACAAAACAAAACAAAATAAAAAATATTGTACTGAATTATCTTTTGAAGATTATTTGTGACAGAACTACGAACCCAAGTCACTCTGGCCCATCCACCTACCAGGTTTAGATACTGATTCCTCATTAAAATTTAGTTAAATCCTTTCAGTTTTCAGGGACTCAAATTTCCTATTTGTAAAATAGTGAAATGAGTCTATATGATTCTAAGTCTTTTCTAGCTATGAAGTTCTATAAATTTATCCTAGCTTTATTTTACTTAGTCTATTTTTTTCTTGAATAATTAAAATATATTCCTAATGAAATTTAAGTTTCAAGAAGAGGATTTATGTCCTGCTTTCCTGGGACTGTCCAGGTTTTCACCTTTGTCCCCATGAAATTATTAATTGTGCCATAGTTATTTTCAGAAGTTTCCTGGTTTGGATGATAAATTAATTACATGGTCACTGTAGGGAGCATGTTATATGAGAAGATCCAACATCTTGCTTGTGCTACTAATAATTAAATTTATCAAGCAGGTACCATGTGCTAGACCTTATTATGAGTGCTTTAAATATTTTAATTTATTTAACCCTCATATCAACCCTATGAGACAGGCATTTTACCCATTTTATAGAAGAGAAAAATGAACTTCAGAGACTTTAAGTACCTTGTCGAAGATCACAGAGCAAATAACTGATAGAGAACACTAGACTCTCCTACCTTTCACATCTGTTTGTTAACAGAATTAATTAATCAAAACTAACAAAACTAACATTAATGTAAGAACTAAATCAAAATATCTGTCAAAGTTTTGAAACTCAGGTAACACCTGTCATTACCAATTGTAACCAAAACCGCAAACTAGAAGATGCCAATTATGAAAACTCAGGGTAGGCAAAATCCTACGAAGAATAGTACAAGGAAATTTGTGATACCACACATGTGATGTGCTTCCTGAGAGATAGCATTGGCAGTATTGGCTCTGCTATCACAAGTCATACAGTTTTAGTATGAAATTAGAATTTAGAATGATGAAATTAGATTTTAGAATATATACATATTGGATATATATGCATGTATACTTTATTAGTATATGCTGATTTAATTTTATTACTAAATTAATAAAATAAGCTAGTATACTAATACATATAAATAAATCATTATAGCAATTGTGGTATAAGATGTGCCATTTACATATATAACACATATATATGACACATTTTGTGTCAAAACTTACCTAATAAAACACAGGCAATATGTTTTTTTTGTTGTTGTTGTTGTTTTAATATGTTTTATTGATTTCAGAGAGAGGAAGGGAGAGAGAAATAGAAATATCAATGATGAGTCATTGATCTGCTGCCTCTTGTGTGCCCCCTACTGGGGATCGAGCCCATAACACAGGCATGTGCCCTGACTGAGAATGGAACCATGATCTTCTGGTTCATGGGTCCATACTCAACCACTGAGCCATGCTGGCTGGGCATTCCCTGCTCTTTTTGACTTGATGTACAAGCTCCTCATTTTTTTCTTTATTTCTTGCTTGAAGAAATAGGTATGAGAGTATTTCAGTAACTATAAACCTAGAATTTTATTTATTTTGTTTTGACATATATTTGTTTTCTCTTAGTTGTCCTCACTTTAAAATGCCAAAGATTATTATGATTTTATACAGATAAATGTTTTTAAAAAAATGTTTTTTCAATTTTTTTTAGGTCATTTAGACAAACTTATCTGAGTATAATTATTGCCTGGGAACCCTAATCCAAATCTGCTGCTTTGACTTGCTAGGGAAGAGGCCTAGTAATTGCTATTTTTGACAAGTGTCACAGATGAATTTAACATCAAGATCTTAAGAACATGTATGTTTGGAAAGCACTGTTTTAGAGTAGGAATGATTTTTGTAATATTGAAAAGAATACAAAGCCTGAAAGAAACCTAGTTTATAAAGATATTGGATAAAATTTTAAATTGCACAGTAAAATAAGTTATTGTACTGGCAAATATCTACCTGTGAACTCTGTGAATAGATTTATATTTTGGGGGACTGAGTTTACTAAAAAATAAACTTGAAAACCAAGAACACAGCAAACTCATTGAGTTTCCCAGAATGCATTAGTTCTTCTTTTGATAACTTCAATTTATTGGTGTTAATCCTCAAGGTAAGAAATAGTACCAGATATGTATTTTTTGCTCTAATGATTTGCATGAAAATGACTAGAACTATATTCATATACCTACTTGTTCAGTTTTTCTAATATTAAATATGAATATATACATTATTTTCATTAAACTTGTTAGAAAACAATTTGGAGCATCTTTGTGTGTTTTAACAACACAAATTATTTTGTTATTGATGTGATTCTTTTAAACTGTAAATTTTGTCACTTTTGCCACAAACTCACAAATCTGTCACATTTCTCTGTGATTGACAAAGAGCCCTTGATTTAGGCCAGCTGTTGGAGCGCTGTGCACTTACTGCTAAAGCTTTCTGGAGGCCTTGGCTATCACGTTTTCATCGAATGTGAATTCCTTCGTGTACGTGTACATATTGTACAGAGAACAGAAGAGCTCACAGCAGCCCCTAAACGGCATCTGTTCTTTATAGTGAAATGAAGAAGCTGCAGAAGGTTTGTGGAAACTTGCTGAAGCTTGTTGTCACTTAGCAAGAAGTGTTTAGAAGTTTGCAAAGAACAGAATTACAATTTGTCAAATGTTGCAAACTTCACAATGAGTACAATGTTTGATTTCATCATTGCTCTAAATAAAATTGCATTTTATATACTTTCAAAGTGACCAAATTTCTTTTTTGGTAAAAAACTAAAAATTCCATCACAGGAATTCACAGTTACTCAGATGTGACTCATTTTTCTTTTCCTTTTGCTTGTTTCTTTGGAATGGCACTCGGTACTTGGTACTCATTGTGGGGTGGTGGGAGGTGGAGGGAGCAGGGGCAGTGAGGGGTTGAGAGAATGGGGGCAATACTGTAGAAGTCACAGTCACAGAAGTCCTGGCACCTGCCTCACTGGGATGAAGAAAGTGTGTGTGTGTGTGTGTGTGTGTGTGTGTGTGTGTGTGTGTGTGTGTGAAATTACAAATTTTACTTTCAGGCTTGCAAGAAATTCTTGAATAAGACAGTGGGGTGCTAGAGTCAATGGTTTCTTTACCAATCTTCACATAAGAGCCCTTTTGTTTAAAATTATCCACACCTACTCAGAATTCATCCTTCGATCATTATATATGCTGAACTAGCCAGAATTCCAAGAGTTTTAACACTTTTATTATGGTAACACTACCTTCTCTTTCTTATCCATGTTTAATTTTTAAGTTCCTTATCATTCATTCTTTTACTCTATCTACTGTTCTTTTTTTTTTAATCTTTGAGGAGGGGAAAATGTTCTTTCTTCTCCTCTTCCTGTGATTTAGTTGATTTGGTTTGGTTAGAGAAAGATTGTGTTGCTTTGGTTAAAGAAGAATTTAATAACTGTTTGGAATTCACCAGAGATGTTATTACTATAAAACCCTTTACCTCAACCAAATGAGTTAGGACTGTGAGGGATACAAATTTGGGTTTTAAGTACTTTTTTTTTTCCAAGATAAAAAAAACACAAAACTTTAAATTTCTACATTGGAAGTATACAGTAGATAGAAATATTTACTATTAAGACAAAAAAGTTGGTGAAAATATGGTTTTATTGTAACCAGATCCAGGTACCACAACGAACTATACAGACCTTGAGTTTTCTTTGCTTCTAAGGGTAAGAGAAAGTGAACAAGGAATTTAACAGCAACATTTGAAAAGTTATCTGCTGACTAAGTAACTCTCTGGAGTTTAGAAGGATTTCTCATCTTAATTTTTTCCTATTGGTACATGTTGGCTCTTTTAAGAAAACCTGAATGATCTAATAAATTCTGGATTTTCTTTTTATCTTAAATTTTATTATTTCTTATTCAAAATAATTGAGGCTTTCTCCTGAGGGGAGAAAACAACATTTTCTATTGTCTTCAATTCTTCTCTGAAATATTTGTTTCATAATTTAGTTGTTCTTGCTCTTGGATTAATTCTCAAATAATGTTTCTAAAAGTCCATGTAATCAGGTTTAGAGGGAGGTTCTTCTGCCTTTCAGGAATGGAGTTTTGAGCAAACAGAATAGAATGTTCTAGAATGTGCTGGAGCTGATAGCTGCAGCATCCTCCTGTCACCTTGGGCCTACTTCCATAGTGGAGGTCCTCTCAAATGACACTGGGCCCTTGTGAGACTAAGGAACAAACTAAGGGCTCTGTCATTTATCTGAATTTACTTACCATGTTAAGAGAAGCCCTTTCTAACAGGTTTCTTAACATGCAATGTTAGGATTTTTAAAATATCTTTTCCCAAAGGGACCTTTCTTGACTATTCTTAAGAAGAATTTTAATTTTGAAACTTGGTTGAAAATCTGAATCCATTCTGGATTTATCTAGGCCTGCTCTGTTGTTTATCCAGAGCAAACTGGAAAGGAGGAGAGGACCATTTCTGCAGGTCTCTGGCACACCTGCTCCAGAGTGGGTATAAGTGACCATTTGTAGTGTTGTTTCAAGGAAACTTTATCAGTACCCCAAGAACTGATGGAGAAACTCATTAATTCCTCAGCAACATTACCTCCCTAATGAAAGGAAAATAGCCTATTGGTTCTTTAATAGAAATCAAGTGAGATACAGATCCTTCTAGGCTTTTATTTTCAATCACCATTTATAGGAGGCCTCACTTTACCATTAAATCTAACCAGAATATATTACAAAGCAGTTTAATTGTAAGGTGGATTCTCTTTTCTTATAAATATTTCATTCTAACTTGGGATTACCTTACCAAATAATTCTGAAACTTTACCAACAGTCTATCTTGGAAATATACTTTCAAGCTACCAACTTGATGTCACTGAACAAGGAATTGGGAAGGACATACAACTCTCATTTGCACCCTTCACATATTATAGACATAAATAACCTCAAGAGCACAGATAATAGAAAAATGTAAAATAATTAGAAAGTGATGCATTTTGAGTATTTGTTACCTTTATTTATAATATAATTCATTTATGTAATTTAACGTTTAGTAATGGCTGTTTAATAACCAGCTGTAAAACTTTTGAAAATTTAACAATTACTCTCATTCACAAATTGTACAAGCCAGTTCTACCACTGCTGAATCTTTTTAAAGCTGCTACTGTCAACTTCAAGCATTTCTTTATGATGAGATCCTTGTATCTATGGATGGCCTTGCTCACTAAGTAAATCTCCAGTGTCTTCTGTATACTCTACCTGAAATAACAAAATATCAGAGAATTTGTTATAGTTCTAACTAATGTGTCAAATATAAGATCAGATTTACTATTTCCACATTTTTTTATTCCCCTACTCATCCAATATTATTTCTTTTTCATTCTTTACCAAGTATATTTAATTTTATCATCTTTTCTCCCATTCTAGAATTCTAAGCTTTGCAAAATGTAATCATATTAAAATTGCAACTTGAGCAATTTACTCTCCCCCAAAACACAAAACCTGGTTATCAGTTTAAAAGAAACACCAGCCTTTTTTAAAAAAAACCTTGAATAATTACATATATTTTTAATATAAATGTACTTAACCTAAAATATATGAGGAGAAAAGAGTCATCATAATTTATCATCTGTGTCCAATTTACCCTTCTTATTTATTTTTGTCATTTTATGAAAAATTTACTGAAATAAGAATAGAGGAATAGTAGAAAAAATATTAAGAATTTTAATAAGAATTTAAATAAAACTATTGTGTCAAGTAAATTTTGGCATTCAAACATCAGAGCACACTGTCATGCATCTTCTTAGCTGAGTCAAATAATCCAGATTTTTGTTGCAAGTGTTAGATCAAGTCCTTTCTGTTAAATGACTAATTAAATGAGAATAACATATTGCCTTTTAGTCTTTAGAAATACGTTTTTTCATTGAGAATATATGCACATATATATGTACCTACTTAGAGAGGCTATTACAAATAGACCTGCAATGCATATCTTGTACATACCTTTATGTACACATTTCTTTAGAGTACACAACTAGAGTAAAATTGCTGGATAATCAAAAAGAATTGCTGGGCCATTGGGTATAAATATATTCTATTTTAGAAAACATTACCTATCAGTGGCTACACCACTTTGACTCTCATTAACAATGTATGAGAAAGGTCTTTACCTTTTCACAAGTTATCACAAGGTCTCAGAGAACTACAATTACTAAAATAAAATTCTGGCATCAGAAACAGTTATCTAGTGTCTCTCTTTGTCCCTTAATAGTTTTATTTTTGTCTGTCTTGTTTTTCCAATTACATTTTGAGATATTAAAGGACATTAAAGTAACTTTGTCTTCCCAATATATTCCACAGTGATTGGCAACTATTAAATTTGAACTGATTCCAAAGTTGCAAATTTACTGAAATATTTAAGATAATGTATTTAAAGTAAAAAAAAAAAAAAAAAAAAAAAAGTGTAAGCAAAAAATAAAAAACAAAACAAAAACCAGCACACACACACTTTTTTCCTTATGAGGGAAAGTGAAGACTTTAAAAATATTTTATATTTGCCAACATATAAGTACTACGTATATTGACTTTTATTACTCTATTTCTTCCTAAATGATTTTCTGAAATTTACTCTTCTAAATTTCCATATTTCAACTAAATGGCAAGGATACATTCTTTAAAAACCATAATTACCAATTATTCTGCCAACCATAGGTTTTGCTGTCTTGCGGTGTAAGACAGTCCATATGTAAGCAATTGCTTTGGAGTTCTCAGGTCATCTACCTGCTATTAAAATGGCTCCATAATTCATTTTAAACCTGGTATATTAGGTTAGAGAAAATTCCAAGTTATTGTCAAAAATATTTCCGACTTCAGGCAGACCTATGCCATGAGTTTTAAAAAACACAATGAAAGGAAAATGATTAATGGTGCCTGAGCTTGAGTCATATCAACTAAACATTTTTTTAAGCTCTACTCTGACATAGGCAGTCTTGTCTGAAGCCAATGCAAACTATTGTAAAGTTGTGGGAAACCTCTGCTTGGCCATTAATGAAACCAGCACATGGCATTTATCTCAGACAAGCAAAGAGTTTAGAAGGAATTGAGAGCCAAGACTGGGCAAGAATGCAAACTGGGAAGTTCTGAAATTCGTGGCTCATTTCTTCTCAAGCATATGCATGTTAACGTTTCTTTAAAACTTTAGAGAAGAACTTATTCATGCTTTTCCATGCAAGTTCCACGAGGCACAGGCACAAGACGCAGAGCATTTTGAAAATCCCAAGATAGTTTATGCACTTTTTTTTCTTCACAGTAGAAGTAGAACTGGAAGTTCTGAATCAGGAGTGTAAATGCATTGCAGTGTAACAAAACTTGGAGAAACAGAAAGGAAATACAGATTAATTACCTAGAATTTTATTATCACATCCCACTCAAGTTGCCATTAACCACAGTATTGCAGGTGGTTTATTTAGGGTCTAGTTATCTACTGGTTTAGAAAACAGAAAGAGATACAAACCATCTCAAAATGTTAGGATGGACAGTATAATGAGTTCCGACTTCTATTGACTTATTCTAAAACCTGAATTAAATGTATACAAGCTCAACAGATCATCCAGTAGTAGTGTATGGCTCTGCATCCTACAGTTGAGGACACAGAAGTCTAAATTTGATCATTCATTTATTCAACAAACAAGCATTTGTGTTTGCTATCATTCTTCAATGTTACAATAGCAACAATAAATACATCGGCGTGGTTGTCCTGCCAAAGAGGAGCGATTAAGTGTCTGGGTTAGTGTCAGAGTTTAATGCTTGACTGCCCTTCTTGGGGCACTAGCTTGTGACTCCAAACTTCCTGTTATATTCTTTTTCCACTCTGCCACATAGTTCACCTTTTTGGATTGGAACATGTAAATTGTATTCTGTGTTACTTGAAATAATGTTCTTTACTAGAAAAACCCCCACACATGCCCCTTAAGTGACACTAGCTTAACTTTACTGTACATTACTGAATTGGACTGCTCTTTATTATAAATACCTCTCAAAGAATGTTCTTGAGATCTGTTTTGAGATACCACTAAGTAAACAATGGTCTACTGGTATTGTATGATGTCTACTGTAATGAATTCATAGAAGACATAGAAGCACATGTTCTTGTGCTGTTTGCAATGCATAAATATAGTTTACTTGAAATTGTGTGGCTTGTATATTCTGGAACATATTTCAATGTAAGTATATTTTCTATGAAAGATAAAGTTGGTAAAATACACTTTAACTTACAAAATCGTGTACATCAATTTATATTTATTTTAAAACACTATCTAGTTTTTAATGCTTTATTTATATATTTCACTGTTACTTTTTAAGCCATCAAACAGAATTATTTCAGCATATTTTTCTATGGACATGGTGCTCATAAATAAAGTTGAAACAGCATTTTTCTGTTTAGTGTAGCCCTCAGACCGGGGCAGGTGAGGCCCTAGCCCTATATTTTAGAAGGCTCCACAGATTATAAATGCATACACAATTTATTAAGGAACATGGGCACATTAGCTACTGGGGGTTGGGTGCTTCGGACTGGCACAGATGTTTAGATGTCTGTAAACATCCACTTTCATGATGAGTGTAATTCAGGCCCCAAGGAAATACTTCTCCACAGTTTTGCTGTGGTTTTTTTTTTTTTAAAGTGATATGAAGGGTTGTTTGTGGTATCACTGCCCAAGAGTCAGAATGTAAAAGGATTTGAGTCAGGATTATCTAACGTATGAAAAAAGATTCTCACATAACAAAGTATTGTTTCCCAGTTGTGTCAAGCATACATGTTTTTGCTTCTATTTATATTTCAATTTGTGATTCTGGAGGTACCATAAATTAGCAAATATGGACAACCTTTCAGTATAGAATAACTACTGAAAATATAGGACAATAGTATACTACATTTAAAAGGCTGAACTTCATTTCTGGTCTTATACTTACTCTTGCCTCAAACCCCACAAATGTTAGGCTCAGGCCGAAACAGACTGTCTGAACTCTGCCAATGCTGCGAGAAAACAAGGAGTCTCCCTTAGAAACCTTGTCCGCCGCTCAGCCTCACGGCGTGACCCTGGACAGCGTTTCAGCCTTAATCCCAGAGCCGCCCTAGACAAGGATTTGGGTGCGGAGAGTGGGCTCAGGAAGAGCTGCCAGGGGAGCAGGAGGGAGAAGGAGATGGAAGCGGGGCTCCTGCCCGCAGGCACGGCCTCAGCGGGAGCCCCGAGTGACAGTGCTCTTTGCCCCTGGCGCTGCCACCAGCCAGGGCTGGGCTCTCCTGCTCTGGCTCGAATCAGTCACGGGCCGGGGAGCGAGCAGAAGCTCCCAGCCACTTCTCTCTGTCTTTGCTGGCAAAGCATCCTAGCGACCTGAGGTCAGTTCTTCAAAGGTCCACGTGGGATCTGGGTGGGTCACCAACAGTGCTCGCTACCCCCAGTACTTTCCCTTACGCCATTGTGAGAAGGGGTCAGTCCTCTTACTCTCTCTTTTTTTTTTTTTTTAAATTTAATCTTTATTGTTGAAAGTATTACATATGCCCCCCCTTTCCCCCCCATTGGCCCCCCTTCAACCCTCCCCCACGCTCTTAGAGCTTTTGCTACACAGGAGCATATCAAGTGTCCTGAGAAGGCCACTGTAAATAAAACTGTTTAAATCAAGAGTTACATAAGCGAATGTGCTTAGGAAATATTTTGTCATGTGTCTATCAGAATGGGGATACATTTTGACACTTATATAGGATTTTTATAATTTATTTCTTGTTTCTACAACAACCTATGTGCTGTCTCTTAGCTTTTCTGACTTAATTTATGCCAGCCCCTTATTCTGGACTATAATTTCTCATTAGAAGTAATGCTGTAGGAAGCTTTTCTGTCTAGCTTATAACACCTATCACAAACCACAAAAGTTTCTACATATTTTTTTTCAGTTTCCTAAGCATGCATTACTTCCTTGCTTTCTTCCTCCCCCACAAAGGTGAGATAGTATTTAGCCTTCTAACTGCAGTGTTTATTTTTTTAAATTTTTTTTTGTTTCTTTATTGTTGAGAATATTACAGATGTCCCCTTTTTATCCCCATTGATCCCCTCCACCCTGCATTCATCCCACCCCCAGGTTTTCCCCAGACCAACGTCTGTGTCCATAGGTTATGCTTATGAACATAGAAGTTCTTTGGTTAATCTCTCCCCACCCACTCCCCCCTCCCCACCCCCTCCCCCCTCCCCACCCCCACCTTCCCTCTGAGATCCCTCAGTCTGTTCCATGCTTCTATGTCTCTGGATCGATTTTGTTTATCAGTTTATTTTGTTTATTATATTCCACATATAAGTGAGATCATGTGGTACTTGTCTTTCTCTGACTGGCTTATTTCACTTAGCAAAATACTTTCTAGTTCCCTCCATGCTGTGCCAAAGGATAAAAGATCCTTCTTTTTTATAGCTGCATAGTATTCCATGATGTAACTGCAATGTTTAGAACTACTGCAAGGAAGAATTAGATATGAGTAACTAAGAATTATATATTAAATTGGCTTAATTAAATATTGCTTAATTTAATACTGATTTCTCCCCCTCAATTTTATCTAGATATTTGTGAAAATAAATTTTAAAATTAATATCTATACTGAATATTTTCTGAACCAAGAACAAATATAATCAAATACAGTTGAGCTCTTTTAGTAAGTAATGTACTATAAAACAGATATTTTCACCTCGTGTGCCATAGCAAGCACACTGGTGTACCATCAGAATTTTTAAAATATGTAATATCTCACCGGGGCTCTAATCTCTTTCCCCTTAGATTGTCAAATAAAAAAGTGAAAACAGCCAACACAACAATAACCTTCTGATGTGAATGAATCAAAATTATACCTATTTTTTTGTCAGATCAGCAAAATATATTTTTTGTTGTGCCAGAATTTTTATAATTAGTTTGTGTGTGCCATGAGATGAAAAAGGTTGAAAATCGCTCTGCTAAACCAAAGTGGTAATCTAACTCTAAATGTTATTAACAACGAACACAAGAAAATGGTACCAGAGAGTTAATTATATAGACAGTTTTCCCATCAGATTTAAGGGCTGTCTGTAGTATATGTTGAAGTAAGAATGATTTAGCCAATATTAGCCTTAAAATACCACTATCTGTTTAAAAAATCTGTAATGTTTTTATTCATTTGCAATAAAAATATTATATATAATTTGATGATCAAAGTTCATAAAAAGCAAAAATTTTACATGATTAATTCAATGATAGCACTCAGAGCATATATACACATAATTTTTAGGCATGAAATTGAACCAGATTGCTAAGGGAGATAGTCTACCTTCTATTTTTATTCTCGTGTATTGATGTGAACTTCATTAGGACCTGATGTTTTTACTAACGACTTCATGTCACACAATCTGCAGGGATTTGCCTAAGAAATGGGATGAGAGTGTGGAAGGGCCTGCGGAGGCAGAGCATGCGGAGGCCTGCTAGGGAGTATTGACCCGATTCAGTGGTCAGGAACCAGCCACTCCTCAGCCCAGCCCCTGTAGGTGTTGACTTATTTCACCTCTCCCTCTGAGGGCCTCATTCACTCCCATCCCTTCATTATCACTTAAGTTTATGACCCTGAAATCTAAATCTCTGACTCTAACTACTCTCACAGGGACAAAAGCAATATGTAGTTAAACTTGTCACAAGCTTTCTGCCTCAGGTCTTTCAAATTTAGATACCCCAGACCAAGCACATCAAATTCTCTGAATACTATTTCTATATGAACGCTTTTGGTTAATTTTCTTGCTACCTACAGTCGCTGACATTATAAACCTTTTTTAAAATCTTTGCCAATCTTCCCAAAATCTCTCATATCCTACATCTAATTACTTTCAAGTTTCTCTTTTCTAATCTTGTCTTTCCTAAGCTTGCCTTTCTCTCTTTATGCAACAGCTCCTGTAGCCCAGGCCCTTTTCCATTCTAGATCATTGTAAAACTCCCTTTAACTGGTCATTCCAAACCAATGTCTCTTCCCTCAAATTTATCTGCTCAACACTATCAAGGTTAGTTTTTTCAGTATCAATATTAATTAGATTAATCAAACAAACCCATGAAAACACAGCAAACACCTTCGATAGCTCCTCCCTGCTTGTAGGACTAAATCAAAACTCTTCACAGCTCAGCTAATGTTCTGGCTTCCCACTGGCATCGTATCTCTTATATCACATTAGGAATCTGTTGCCTTTTCCAAAGGTTCTCAAATATGCCGTACATACTTTCAAACCTTTACAGTCTTACCACTACTTACAATAACTTCACATTCACTACCTCCACCTGGTGAAGCCACACGTACTTTTTTTAAAATTTAGGATAATTTTTATGACCTCATTAAAGAAGGATTTGCTTTAAAATGCACAAACACACAAACTGTGAAGGAGAAAATAAATTTGACCTCATTAGATATTAAAACTATATAAAAAGACACCCGAAATTAGGGGAAAAGAAAAGCAAAACACTGGGAGAAGATATTTGCAACATATATAATCAACAAAGGATCACTACACTGAATGTATAATGAGCATTTTTAAAAAATTAAAAACAAAATCCAGCAACCAAATAGAAATAAAATGGCAAATAAAGTGCATAGATGGGAGGTACATCTTGAATGACCAAGAAACATAAGCAAGTATACTTAATTATTAGTAATGAAGGAGAGGCCAGTTTTAAACCGTTTCATACCCACACCTCAGCAATAACATTTTTAAAAAATTTGAAACTCATACACTGAAGCTACACTTACTTTTTAAAATGCAGCAAAAGTTTTGTTTTTTTATATGAAAGCTTTCCTGACCATTTCATCATCTCTGATCCTAAAGCATTTTGCTTAGGCCATTAAATGGCATTTGATTTATCTAAAAGTGAGTTATATACTCATCTTGGTCTTATTCATCTCTGTTTCATTAGAGCTCAGTGGTTGCTCAAGAAATTTTCTTCAAACTAAATTATTCAACTTAAATCAGGAATATAAGTACGTGAGTGAATGGTGAAGTTTATATTTAGACTAAGGGGTAACTCAGTTGATATATTTGTCCAAAGTCATGCGAGTTATTTCTATGTTTCTATTGATATCAAGTAAAACTCACAGTTTAGATTTGCCCCAGTGGATTTCAACAAGCATTTATTTAGTGTTTACAATTTACTGTGGCTCAATCATCCATAAAATAAAAGATGCAAGTCTTGTCCTGTACAATCCCAAAGACATTTGTTGAGGTTCTTATTAGAGATTTGATATCTGCAGGGAAAAAAGAAGTTTCTGTGTGTGCTTTGTTAAAATAGCTCTTATCTGAAATATCTTGTATTTATAGGCATCGTTTTGCATACACTTCAGGGGAAACAAAATCCCAAACAACTATCCAATCAAACATAAAAAAACAGGAGCAACCACAACTACAAAATAATGCCTCCCCTCCCCCATACACACTGCTCTTTTTGGGATGACACAAATATCAGAAGAAAATTAACATGTATTTTTCCTAATATCTCAGATACAGTCACATCCTTCTACATTACTCTTAATTGTGGGTAGTGGATCATTAGATGAAATAGTGGGGTAAGGGTCAAGCCTTTTGCTATGTTTCAAACACTGATACCATTCTTTAGTCAGGTTTTGACCACAATGTAAAATCTCCCTACAGTGTGATAATTGACATTCTTCAGCACAGAAGAAGCCATTACCATCTGTCATGTGACTGTTCTGAGGATAATGAGAAAGCCTCGGACATGTGGGTTGGAAAGAAATGACTTTATTCCAAGTAAAATAAATCTACATGATACAAATGCAGTGGGAGTGTTGCTAAAAATTTCTGGAGACTCTTGAGGTGCTTCGGGAGAAAATGAATCACATTAGGAATAATTTTTGCTTTTCTTTCTCCTAACTCTGCCCATTTAAAAATATCATACAAACAGGACCTGTGTTTGAAATTCTACCTGTACTTCCAGGGGGGCCTCCTCAGGGCTTTGCCTGCAGGGGGGTCACCTGGAGTCAATGCAAATCAGGCCAGTTGTCGCGCCAGCAGGAGGTTACCTCCAGGACCCTCGCGGCACAGGCAGATTTTAGAGCAGCAGAAATATGGCCAATGTATTGAAACAAAACAAAATAAGGTTGTTTGTTATCCTGTTTAAAAGGAGGGCAAGATTTTTGTCTCAGTCTTTAACCCTCTGCTCCTGCCCCATAAGCAACGCGGTCGCTGGACCAGCAGCCTGTGTCCGCGCAGGTTCAACGCAGCGAGCTGTGATGGGTTGAGGTAAAGGCATGGCAAAGTCTTCACCCTGAAGTTCTGCCTTCTGTCAGACCTTTTAATGTAATCTTAACATCCATTCTGTTTAATAATCTTTTGTCCAATAGACATAAATAAAGCATAAATATGTGTCTGATTGCAATGAATTAGTTTCCTCACAGAAGGAATCCTTGCCAAGATTCTGTGGAGGTCTGGTCAATGCAGATAGTGCGGTACATTAGAGCAGGAGCTGGCAGTTCTCTGTTCTATGAATAGATATGGATTTAGCATTTATGGGAGCCTTTGAATGGGATGAAACAAAGCAATGAGTAGCCGACAGCCCTTCCTGGGTTTGATTTTGGTTAGTCATTTCATATCAGGTCAGTGAATCTTTGTTAGAAATCCGAAAATCTGCGCTCAAATATCAAAAACTAATATGCATTTCTTTGCAAGTGTACTTTTGCCTAAAACATTATTCATACTATATATAAATGACATAAAAATAATTGGAAGGCTTATGTTTACCCTGTGCATTAATTTAATTTTTTCTTAAGTGGAAGAAAAGATTTACTTTGTGTTTTCCCTAGAAAAGTTAAATCATCTGGGTTATTGAAAAGGTATTAACATTGAGACTGGGAGTCTTGGGTCTGGGTTGAGTTGTGGCCATTAGCTTCCTATTTGACTTTGGACAAGCCACTCGCTCTCTCAAATTTACAGTTCTATCCTCTGTATTTATTTGGATTCCATGATCACCAAAGTTCCTTTCAGCTCTACAATTTAATGAAAAAAAGTCAAGATAATGATCCTGTATTTCACCATCCTAAGTTGGTTATACAAGGCATTTCAGACCTTTTGTATAATGCTCTGGTTAAATGTTATTGGTGATTCCTTTAAGGTATTTGATTTTAATTTAATCAAGTTTTCAAAATTATTTTGGTAAAGGTTTACTTGTATTTTCTTGTTGGAATCCATTATCCGATTTGATTTGTCCGGGTCTCCTAAATGATTATCACTTTCCTCTTTTGTCTGGACCCTCCTTTTAAGGTCCAAGCTTCAGTATCAGCATCACAAGTGTCCCGGAACAGCTCCCAATTAGGAAGAGCCTCTACAGTTACTTAACCAACTTACTTTTTCTGCCCACTTTCCTTCTGCCCACTTTCTTTCTGCTTTACTGTTTCCTCGTGTGTGTGTTTTTCATTGTTGTCTCTGCACCACAAAGTCCAAAGCTTTTCTGATTCCTAGAAGCTTTGAGAACTGTGCTCAGCACTCAGCAGCAACACCAGTACTCTGGAGCTGGAGTATGCTGTCTTCTGGCCCAAAGTGAGCATATGAAGTGTTTGAAGGGTTGCTCAGCCCAGTACTTGTCAAGAGCTGCAGTCAATAAGTAGAGATCCTTTTCCTCCAAATTTAAAACTATTCCATTGTTTTAAATCTCAGTTTCACTGATATGACTTTTCCTCACTTTACAATAAGATTGTTAGTCAGCATTGAAGCTTGGAAAGGTAGTTGAACCAGACACACTTGAGATCTGTAGTCCTTGTCTGTGTCCACTTTATGGTCACTTGTCCTGTTTCAGTCACAGCTGAAGCGACCATTTCTGCTTAGACTCTCACAGATTGCAGGCAACACTTGAGGTCACATTGAGGATTTCTCCTCCTGCTCTGGGGCTTTCTTGTTGATACTGAGGCATAGGATCCCAACAGAGCTGCTTGGTATTTATATAAGTACAATGAAGAAGTACAGATGGGAGGAAAGGAGGAACAGAAGACTAGGGGCTGGAAATTTCCACTCCACAGAACAAATCTTTGACCAAAGGAGAATGGAACTAGTCCCTGATCTAAAGAGACTTTTCATTGCAATGGTGAACATGTAGGATCTTCCAAGATTCAACAACCAATACACTTGTTATCATCTCAAAAAAACACCCAGTTATTTGCTCATCCATTTCCACCTGTGTAATTCTCCTCTCTCTCACTCCTGCTTCCGGGGGTTTGCATTCTTTAATACAATAGTAGTTTATGAGCTTTTGTTTCAGCTTCTGCTTTCTGGGGAACTCAGACTAAGACATTGGTTAATTTATACAATATTTACGAATACTTAGAATTATTCATGGTCTGATGAGTTGTGACAGAGTAGAATATAGAATAGTGGAAAATTATGCAGGTCACACACTCTTTAACTAGTTACCTATACTTCTTGCAGTTTCTCCATGACTTTCTTAAATTTGGTGTTCTATGGAAGAGTAAAAATGCATGGAGATGGAAAATGCAGCACATGTAAAGCTCATAAGGATTCTTGCTTTTCTATTTTGTAGATGAGATCTTTACCAAGTGTAGAGGGCAAAAATATTAGTGAAACCAAATCTGTGTCCCAGACTTATTTTTAAAGATATGCACACTTTAAAATGCTTCCTGTTCTTTTGAAAGAGATAGGTAGTAGGGAAAGATTATTGATTATAAAAATCTTGGAAAAAAGTTCATATCTTCTGTCTCTCTACATAATAATTATTTTTTAAAATATATTTTTATTGATCTCAGAGAGGGAGAGAGAGAGATAGAAACATCAATGATGAGAGGGTCATCGTTGATCTCCTGCCGCCTGCACGCCCCCGATGGGATCGAGCCTGTAACCCGGGCATGTGCCCTGACCGGGAATAGAACCATGATCTCCTGGATCCTAGGTCAATGCTCAACCACTGAGCCATGCCTGGGCAGGGCACAATAATTTTAATTTCACATTTACCATCCTTATCTAAACAGGTTTTTAGAGAAAACAATAAAGTAGATATTCATATATTCAATAAAAACTTGTTGAGTGTCTACTCCACTAAGTACTGCTTTAGATGCTTACTTATTCAGCAGTAAGTTAAGCCAGATCTCTGCTTTCATGGAGTTTATGTTCTAGAGGAATGGAACAAACAAGGATTTTTTAAAAATACACAGAAAAATTAGCAAGAGGATTGATAAAGATGATAGATAGTGTGCTGGAGACACAGGGTGATGTAATAGGTAAAGATTGAGGTGATATGAGCTCTGAATGTTTTCCTAGAAGCTGACTGTGTGATGCCTGGGCTAGCAATTTTCAAACCAAGAGAAAGTCAAGTGAAAAGGACCAACATAGTGTATGAGTCAGTACAGATCAGGAAAAGAAAGAAGCTAGTTTGGCTTGCTGGCAGTGCCAAAAGCTATAGTGTCCTGAAATGAGATAGAAGAGATTAGAAATGGCCAACATTTCATTGTAGGCAAAATTAATGAGTTTGAATTTATTCTAAACACTGTGGGAAAACTTTGAAGGGTTTTATTAATATATAAAAGAACATACAAAATAATCCATTTCATAGCATTCTTGCAAAAATTGGATACTAATAAAAAAATCTATGAATGACTTTTTAAAAAATATGACCTTATTTTTTTAGACCAGTCTTAGATGAACAATCATACTGGTCAGAATGTATAGAGATTTCCCATATACCCCAACCCTAACAAGTGCATAGCCTCCTCCAAGATCAACATCCTCATCAGAGTAGTATATTTGTTACAATTGATAAATCTGCATTGACACATCATTAGCACCCAATATCCATGGTTTATACTCAGGCTCACTCTTTGTGCTGTACATTATATGGGTTTGGACAAATGTTTAATGACATGTATCTAACTTTTATGGTCTCGTACAGAGTATTTTTCACTCTCTAAGAACACACTGTGTTCTGCCTACTCATTTCTCCCACCTCATTAACCTCTAGCAACCACTGATCTTTTTATTGTCTCCCTAGTGTTACCTTTTCCAGAAGGTCGTATAATTGGAATAATTCAGAAAGTAATATGCCTTAAAGGTTTCTCCATGTCTTTTCATGGCATGATAGCTCATTTCTTTTCAATGCTGAATAATATTCCATTATCTAAATATGCTACTGTTTATCCATTCACTTAATGAAGGACATCTTGGTTGCTTCTAAGTTTCAACAATTATGAATGAACCTGTTATTAACATTCATGTGCAGGTTTTTGTGTGGATATAAGTTTTTGACTCCTATGGGCAAATACCAAGGAACTTGATCGCTAGATCATATGTTAAGGTTATGTTTAGTTTTGTAAGAAACCACCAAGCTGTCTTCCAAAGGGGCTGTGCCATTTTGCCTTCCCACCAGCAGTGAATGAGACTTCCTGTAGCTATACATCCTCACCGGCTTATGGTGGTGTCAGTGCTTTGGATTTTGATCATTCTAATAGGTGAGTCGGGGTACCTCATTATTGTTTTAGTTTCCATTTCCCTGATGACGTATAATGTGGGAAGATCTTTTCATATGCTTATTTGCTATTTGTATCTTCTTTAATGAGGTGAATGTAACTGTCTTTCAGCTGATTTTCTTATTGTTTAGTGTTGAAAGTTCTTTGTATATTTTGGATAACAGTCCTTTATCAGATGTGTCATTTGCAAATATTTTCTCCCGCTCTGTGGCTTCTCTTGTCATTCTTTTGACACTGTCTTCTTAGAACAGTAGTTTTAAATTTTAATAAAGTCCAGATTATAAACTCTTTCTTTCATGGATTGTGCCTTTGATGTTGTGTGTATAAACTTATCACCAAACGGAAGATCATCTTGATATTCTCTTATGTTATCTTCTAGGAGTTTGATAGTTTTGCATTTTGCACTTAGGTCAGTGATCCATTTTGAATTAATTTTTGTGAAGAAAGCAAAGTCTATGTTTATAGTCTTTCTTTTATTTTTCTTTTCTTTCTTTTTTTTGCATGTGGATGTCCAGTTGTTCCAGTATCATTTGTTGAAAAAACTATTTTTTCTCCATTGTATCTCTCTGGTCCTTTGTCAAAGTTCAGTTGACTATATTTATGTGGGTCTATTTCTAGGCTCTCTATTCTGTTCCACTGATTTCTTTGTCTGTCTTTCACCAATATCATATTGTCTTGATTACTATAGTGTTATAGTAAATCTTGAAGTAAGATAGTGTCTCCTCCAACTTTGTTTTCCTTCAATAACATTGTTTTTCCCAGTCTTTTCCCTTTTCATTGAAACTTTAGTATCATTTTGTTGATAATCACAAAATACCTTGTTGGGATTTTGATTGGGATTACATTGAATCTATAGATCAATTTAGAAAGAAGTGACATCTTGACAGTATTGAGTCCTCCTATTTATGTACTATCTCTAGATTTGTTTAGTGTTTTTTTAAACTTTGTTTAACAGAGCTTTGTGGTTTTCCTCATGTATATCTTGTACATATTTTATATTTGGGGATGCTGATGAAAATGGTACTGCATTTTTAATTTTTAGTTCTACTTTTTCATTGCTGATATATAGAAAAATTATTGAATGTTGTATATTAACCTTGTATCCTACAGTCTTGCTGTAGTCCCTTATAAATTGCTAGAGTTGTTGATTCTCTCAGGTTTTCTACATAGATGATCATACCATTTGTCAACAAAGGCAGTTTTATGTCTTTCTTCCCAATCAGTATACCTTTTATTTCCCTTTCTTGTTTTCCCTCATTCACTTGAACTTCCCATATGATGTTGAAAAGGGGTGGTGACAGGGGACATCCTTGCCTTGTATTTGATCTTAGTGAGCTCTCATCAACCCCCACACTAAGCTATGTCTGTGTTTCCTGAGTTTATTAAATAAACTTTCTTATCGTTTAAGGCTGTTGAGTCAGGATTTCCTTTTACTTGCAGCTAAGGGGTAATGTAACCCAGAAAGTCTTCCAATCCAAAAAGAACTTACAAGGTAGAAATGGAGTGTGAGCAAGGTGAAAATAAAATTGCATAGTGCACTACATTAAACATACCTTAAGGGACAGTGAACTCAAGAAATACTTTAGATATTTTTGTTAAAATATCTGTTGCTTCCATCTAATTGTGGTTTTCTTCTCTGATGTTCCATTGCACTTATTTATATTTACCTATACCATTTATATTCTGATTTATTTTTGTATATGAATTTGTATTATGTCTCCAGCTCATAATCTTGGGGGTCTGTATTTTTGCTGTTATACAAGTATGTACTTTTATACCAGTAGGAACTGAATAAACATTTTTTGAATGGATAAATATATAGTATCCATGGTTTTAGGATGTCAGAATAAGGTGAGGTCACTGAAGAGAGAGGCTTATCATACTTCATAGATATAGTTGAGGTAAGTAGAAACGGCACCAAAGAAGAATTTGAACTGTATCTTGAAAGATCAGTGAGGTTTGAATAAGTAAAGAAGTTAGGAAAGGGTATTTAGAGGAAGGATGAAGAGACAAAAGGGATATTTAGAGGAAATCTGTAGACCTATCTAGATGTCATGAAGAGTAGAGAGCAAACTAGAAAAGTAATTTGGAGTCAAACTGGGGAGGACCTCAAATGTTAAAATGAAGAGTCCTCTAAGAATTAAAGAGGAACTAAAGTTTGAAACAGAGATGTTAAGTTATATGAAGGTACTTTTTATAGAAAATCCCATTTTCCTTGTCCCTTGCCATAGAAATATAAGGGCCTCTTTACAACTTTCCTTTATGAGCAGGTTGCCTGCCCCAAACCATACTATCTGTGGCGGAGGAAAACTATTTTGACCTAGATATTTTCTGAGTATTCAGTATTGCTGATTGCTATACACGGCCATAGGAGTCAATAACTCCAAGCAGAATTCAAATAACTATATTTTTTATGACCCTTCTTCTCACCTTTGCCTGTATCTTTCCTCCAGAAACCCCTTCCATCCCAGGCCACTCTTGCTGTCCTTGCTGGCTGAGAGTGAGGGTATTTCCTTCTACAGTGTGACTAGAACTAGCATTGCCACCTGTGTACTGCCCATGGCTGTGTACAGAACAAGGAGAGATTTACTATCAGTGAAAAGCTGGTGGAAGAAAGGGCATTGCTTTCAGAAAACTAAAGAGAGCAGCAATGTTGCAGGAGATGCGGGCAGTGAACATTTTTTAACATTGCTACAAAGTTTAATATAAACTTTTGGGGGGAAATCACGGTGTATAGGAAGTATGTCAAATGTAGACTTCTCCACAGTGTAGGTTGTATGGAGTTAAGTGATACTAAAGCATGTTCAATGGTGGTTGGTAGGCTAAGCAATGTAATCTGGTTACAAGCCCAAGAATACCTAGGCATAGTCCCAAGAGAAGTTTGTAATCAAATGCAGCTTGCACAGAGAGTTTCAAATCTTGCATGATTTTCATAATGAATGTTTTGGATTATCACAGTATGTTTTCCTATGCTCATTTTCATTTAGATGGAGGGGGGATTTCAAGAATCCATGCCTTATCCTTTTTATTTCAGTTCCTTAAGGTACCCAGAATTTCCTTGCCAGAAAGATTTATGTAAAAATTAGAATCCATCTTGAAATTCAACTAAAGATTGCATCCCTAAGTTGTTTCAAAAAATTGAGAGCTGAACATATTGTAATTCTCAGAGCTGTCCCTAGACAGACAATATTGCAGAAGTTTTTGCCCATGTGTCTTTGTTTTGCAAATGAATATGCAACATTACATTAGTGCAACAAAAAAAATTAATCTTGGAATCAAAGAACCTAACAAATGCTGAACTGAAAAACATTAGTTAACCTTAGAGAAAGAGAAAAGAAGCATCTGGTAAATTTATTAATGCCTCACATTTTACTGTGATGTCTTCACTGATGGTCAAGGGAAAGAAAGAGACTTCATATAGTATTAAATGCTGTTTTAAATGAATATTATTGTTGTTCCTGTAAAAACCACATAATGAAACTAAATTATTCAAATATTACTCAGAAATGTATTCTTATAAAAGACACCAGGCACATAGCCAGTACCATTGCAAAACAAATAGGCAACAACAAAAAATTATAGCATTTACAGAAACCATGACTTAGAAATCTTCTCCTGACTAGAATTGTGATAATTCTGGTGCAAAACCTGCTGTAACTATCCTTTGTATTCTTATACAGTTATCACATTGAAAATACCTTCTTGTTTAGTACGGCATTATGGATAATCTGTGGGAAAGTGTATTGCATATACTTTGCTGAATCTATTTTTGTCTCTTTCAAAGTTGCATTTTCAATAGTTTCTAGTCTTCTTCCTAATCAATTAAAATACATTGGGCACCCTTCATTTAAATGATAAAAATTCATGACTTTGAATTTTCTGCAAAGTTGAAGACTAACACTGTCTGCAAAAAGATTTAGAAAATCATAGTGAAAGTATTTTTTACTTCATAACTTGGTTTGAAATGTGCCAACTAAATGTTCCTCCTTGAGGGACATTATTCCAAACAATTTGAGAAACAAATCTTTTCATAAATACACTATATCTACACAGATATCTAAACCAAAGATTGATTAATTGATAGCTTCGCCTTAATAGTCTTGGGAAAGAAAAACCTAACATCCTGGCTACTAGTGTCAGATGGCAGATGGTGGACATGGTTGGACTGAGAAAAAATCTCCCCCCTCCCACACTCTGTAGATGAGGTCAACTGGCTGTGGAATGTGTCTCCTGCCTCTCCTCTCCATTCCCATCCCCTCACCTAATTTTTTCTTTTTTCTTTTTTTTTTTTTTAATATATTTTTATTGATTTCACAGAGAGGAAAGGAGAGGGAGAGAGAGATAGAAACATCAATGATGAGAGAGTCATAGATCGGCTGTAGCCCGCAACCCGGGCGTGTGCCCTGACCGGGAATCGAACCCCGATCGCCTGGATCCTAGGTCGACGCTCAACCGCTGAGCCACGCCCGGCCGGGCTCACCTAATTTTTTTCATTGCCTTGTCTCTTTTAGTGTTACTCTCTCTGGTAATGACATTTTGCACAATAAAGCGTGCTATTGAAATTTATTCTTGTTTAATACGAGTTTCTTCTATAATTCATTTAACTTTCCAATGTGACCTCACTATAAAACATAACCCATTACAATGAGAAAACTAGCACACAGACCAGTTTAATGTTTTAGTCCATGAATTTGTGACTAAGATATGACCAGAATTCAGTTCTCTTACTTTCTCACATGGCCCTTTTTCCATGATGCTGCCCAGCCTTCAACCAAATGAAGTAAATGTATTTTGTTGGAAACATAGTTCTTTTTCAGGGGAGTGCCTTAGATTCGGCTCTATCTGCTGTCCAGCATGGCCGCTCTTTTCATCATTCCCAATTCTTTTTTTATTTTTATTGTGGCATTGAAGACACAGCCTGGTGACTTACAGAGTTCAAGGCTATTCTTGCCAGGCCTGAGAAAACCTCCTTGTCACAAGCTGAGACTTTCCTGGGATCCTTTGCCCTCTTAGCCATGACTTTCTTCTGTGTTAAACCAAGTTCTGAGTTAAAGTTGGTTGAGAAATTTAAAGAGGAGAGAACAGGCAGGTTATATATTTTTAAATATAGTACTTATATATCTGATATATACATAGATAATATTAAGAATTGCATATCTAAGGACCACTTTTTGTTTGTTATAGCACTTAATGTAAATGTCTTTGGTAAAGCTTTTTTTATTTAGTTACATTGGAGGCATTAAATGGCTTTAGAATGTTTTCATTTTCATCAATTTTGTTGAGCATTTTGAAAATAAATTTAAGCTCAACTGAACAAATCCAAGAGATATTATTTAATTCCTGTTATAAACATTACTTCAAAGTTTAAAAATTCTCCAGCTAACACCTGTAAACTCTTTGGGATTTACTAAATTGTATTTGTTCATATCTACTATGCCTATGACTCAAAGAGAAATCAAATAAGGAAAAAGCTCTAAGAATAACTTTGTGTTAGTGAATAAGACAAATTATTTTAACTTTGCTTCTGAATGATTTACTGTTTTTATGTATTGTTTTTTGATTTTTTTGATTTTTGATAACCTAGTTCTATTTTGATTTGTGTTGTTTTGCTACTTTGTATGCTTGAGAATGATTTTCAATTCTCTTATTCTCAAATAAAATGTTTTATTTTTTATTTTTTAAAGAGAGGTATTTGCCCTGGCCGGGTAGCTCAGTTGATTGGAGCATTGTCCTGATGAGCCAGTTTGTGGGTTCACTTTCTGGTAAGGACACATGCAAGAATCAACCAATGAACAACACATAAATAAGTGGAATAACAAATCAATGCGTCTCTGTCTCTCTCCTTCTCCCTCTCTCTAAAAAATTAATAAATAAAAAAGAGGTGTTTCCAACCAAATTTTTTATAAATAAGGGGATCTTAATATGTGATGACAGGAGAAGATATGACTTTGGGTGGTGCAATATACAGACCTTGTAACATAAAAACCCACACCTGAAACCTATATGTGCATATTAACCATTGTCACCCCAATAAATTTAATTAAAAAGATAATTTTTTACTTGCATAAACTTCACTTAAACAACTTTATTAAAATAAAATAATTACTTCTAGTAGTTTAAACTTTGTTATATTTGAGAACTTACTCTTTATGTGAAGGTATTTGAAAATAATGATCTATAGTGCTCATGTGAGGAATCTTAAATTCTGCTGCTTACTTTTCTTTCTTAGTTGACTGTTATGCCAGACACATGTGATGAATCGCATTTAGGAATAAAACTGTGGGTCTGTCTGTTTGTCTTTCTATCATCTATCTATCTATACCTATCTACCTATTATCTATATATCTATCATCTATCATCTATCTGTCATCTATCTATTATCACCTATCATCTGTCATCTATCTGGTCTACCTACCTATATCCTAAAGATTCTGAAAATGTTAGCTGTCAATAGACTCTTTAGAAATTAGTCAATTATGAATGCAGCTTTTATCTTTCTAACTTTAATATTTTACAGAACATTTGGAGAGAAATACAAATCTCATTTGGTCTGAAAACAAACACTCTATGGGCCAAATTTTTCTACTTTCCTTATCTGGCAATTTATTTGGTGGATAGAAACTTAAGTCCTTTCTCCTTTATAGTAGAAACTTTCCCCAAGTATTGCAGCAAATTACAATTTTTTAATTATTAAAAAGAATCATATTTATTGACTTCTCTTTAATTTTTTTCAACTAAACTCAAATTTATCAGTGTAAAGTTAAATACACTTACCTTTTTCTTTTCCTGTTCATATTTAAAATGGAGTTTAAATATCAGGAGCATTTATTATACTTCCCATCTTGAAGTGGAATTAAGACGTGAGCAACAGAAATAATATTATCAAAAAAATATTGACAGGTGACCAAGGATTAGCAGGTTAGCCTCTGACTTAAAGTACAGGCCATAACAAAACAATTAGAAAAAGAGAGAGGAAACAGATAACAAAGAAGAAAACTTAAAAAGAAAAGAAACATTTTAACCATGAAACAAGTACAAGGCACTACAAAGATGCACATACAGAGCACAAAAAGAGCAGCTAAAAATTAAAAATTTGGTGAGAGGTTAAATAATGGTACAGTTGAAAAATGAAATTGAGGAAATATCCCAGAAACTAGAACCAAAATGTCAACAAGATTGAAAATAGGAGAAAAAAGATTTAAAATTTTGAGGGACACTCCATTAGGTCCAGTGTCTGAAAAATACAAATTCCATAGAAAGTAGGAAAAATAAGGAAGTAAAAAATGAATTATTTTTTGTAATAAACCAAATGTGTGTGTGTGTGTGTGTGTAGGACTTCAGTGGTTCCCTGGGTCTCTATATAAAGGTCGAGAGCAGCCTCATACCTAAGCATACCATCGCAAAATTTCCTAACTATGGGGACACAGAGGGAAAAAATAGTATACAATTCCAGGGAGGAGAAAAAGACCAAGTCAACTAAGATTGGTCTGGATAACTCTGGACTTTTCTAGAGTAACACGGTTCATATTGTGCCCCCCACACAGGGGAAAGTGGGGAGCAGAGGGAGGATGGTGTGGGCTTGGGAAGGAAGAGGAGCCTGGGAGGAAAGGTACCTCTGTGCCCGGCATTTGGGCGTTTTTTCAAACTGCAAGGATAGTGAGCTTTTGAAACAATATTTGTCTGAGAAGTACAAAATTTTAAACTTACAATATTGTGTTTCCTTATATTTGGACAGTTTGTCTAAACTTGGTTCATTCAGCCCTAGACTGTTTTCTTCCTTTTAACTAGATGAAATAATTATAGCTTTCCCCCCTCCGAACAGTAACAAGTCAAGCAGACCTGAAAGACTTGTATTTTCCTATTTATTTATTTTAGCATTTCTGAAAAGTATGAAACAAACTGCTGCTTTCTTCTGGTGGTAGCAAATATTATAATTTTATCAAAAGTGTTCCTGAAGTTTGACTTGTTCTCCATTTCACAGTCAAGTCTGCAGAAGGAAGGTGCTGTCTGAAGACACTAATCAGTGCCGCCGCACGCGGCGCTTGTGGACTGTGGAAGGCGGCGCTCGGAGGCCGACAGGAGAGGGGCCGCCTCATTTACCGTGTGCGGCACACACGCCCTGGGAGGCACCCTTCTCTGTGTGCACACACAGGCTACCTCCAGCTCCACCTACCTAAACTAAACTCACCTTGCCCTTCTAACCTGTTTTCCAGATGCTTTATTTTTTTAAAAATTTTGCTTTTGTGTTCCCAGATACTGAAACTTAAAACTAGTATCTTACTGAAAGCCTTAAACCTTTTGTGCCCAGATTTTTTATGGTTATTAGTCTTCCAATAGGACACACTATCCCCCACTTTTTCTTACTCCATTCTCTCATATGCATCTCTGACAGATTGATCTTCCTAAAACATGTAGTTATCAAACATTTAGAGCACCTACCTCTCTATCAAATTGATAAAAAAAACCTCACCCTTACATTAAAGACTTTACCATATGCTTTCAACCTCACCTCTTTAAGAGCCACAGAATTTTTTTCCCTGAGAACTTAGTCTATACTCATTCCCTAAATATATTTAGATTTTCATATTTAAGTGACTGTTCATACCATCTCTGTCTCCTTGCATAACTTTGAATTATATCAATTAAAATCTTAGATTTTCCAAGTGGAAACAGCACCTCCTCCAAGAAGCCTTCTAGGATCAGCCACAAATGACTTCTAATCTTTTAAACTCTCATCCTATACAAGCTAGAGAGTCTATGTGAAATGTACATGCGGCCTTGTATTGTCTATATTTGTGTGTTTGTAGATATCTACTTAGCCCAAGTGTAGAGCCTATATAGTTGACCCTCAATAATGTTAGTTTCCTTCTACCTGAAGATATAATGTTGTTAATATCCAATATCTTCATATTCCCTATAGTGCTCATGGTAAATGCTCAATAAATATTTGTCAAAGATTTAGATGAAATTATTACTTGGAACCTATTTAATTTGGTGTAAAAAGTGGGCTTACCCTAAGAACTAAAATCTTCCCCTGAAATGTATGCATTTCTATATTAACACCAGACAACCCTATACTCACAATACATGAACATGACCCTTTATTTAGAGATGTTATTTTGGGCAAGAAGACTGGGAATTTCATGAGATCTAAGAGGTCTTTCTGGAGAGCATTCTATGAATCCCCTGCAAAAGTTACCCTAGCAAAATTTCCCACATTAATTAAATATGCCAAACATGGCTTACATGGAGATTAACCTCTGAGTTTAAGGGTAAGTTAACTTCCTCTTTTTATTTAAAGTAAGTTGCTTCTCACTGGATTGGAAAGCCAAATAGGGTCAGAAAATTAAATCCACTAAAGGATGTGCATAAAAAAAGGTATGTGATGGCAGCATCTATTCTCTAAAGGCTTACATTTAATCCAGTGATAGACAGTCACTTAAAAATAAGTAAAATGAATATTTGGAAGAGAAATGAAGTGCAGGAATAAATTCTCAAGCATAGGGAATAAATAATGATGATTTATGACAGATGTTTATCTTCTTTAATATTTACATTTCATTAGTGATTGTATTGAAATGTTCTATTAAAAAAATTTTTTTAATCCCACAAGTACTTTGTGCTGAGGGAAAGAAGGTGTTTTCCAGAAATTACTTTGTTCATTATCAATCAGTTTGAAGCTTTTTATTATGTTCTGTGCCTGGTGAAAGTGATTTCTCGCTAGAAGCCTGATTCTGCAAACACTGTTCAGGAAAATGAAGTCTTTGGAGTTCCTGTGCTAGGCCATCTAGTTGTGTCTCTGAACCTACTCAGTACTCCTGTTCCTTCTCACAGGCATGGAATCTCTTCACAACTGGTAAATGGTGAAACTGGGATTTGAACCCAGGTCTGCAGACATTGAAGCCTAAACATTAATTACTTTTTTTTTGCTCAAAACTAACTTTGGAGCTTAAGCATCATCATCATCATCATCATCATCATTGCTGACATTTATTGAGTTTCTACTATGGGCCAGGCACTGGATTAAGATTCTTTATATCTGCTGTGCTAAATTTCAAAATAGTGTTATTCCATTTCACTGATGAAATTTTATGCTGTGGAATGGCCCAAATAAGACTGTAAGGACTCATCATTGGCAATTTTGTATAAGGGAAATCATCTTTATCTTAAAAGTAGACACAGTTCTGGAGCATGTTTATGTTTGTCTTCCTTTTTAAGTTCCTTAAAAGTAGAACAAACTCAAGTGTCTACCATTAGTAGAGCAAGTAGCATAAATAAGTAAATCAAACTGTACAATGATAAGGGCTAGTGAGGTTTGTGGAAAATTGAGAGCTTATGCCCTACAGGAAGACATTCAGATTTAATTTGTCATGACATTGCACAGGAACACACACATACACACACATACACAAAAGTCACCAGTTTGCACCCCTGTAAAGTATCGCTTCTTTTCTTTCTTAAGCAAAAGTTTTTAGATATGATAGATAGATCAAGAAGATTAAGCAGCAAACAAACAAACAAACAAACCCCAAAACTCAAGACACAACAGTATGGTGATTACCAGAGTGGGTGGGGAGAGTAGAAGAGAGTAGAGAGGGGATAATGGTGGTGGAAGGAAACTTGAGTTGGAGTGGTGAACACACAATACAATTACAGGTGATGTATTACAGAATTGTGCCCCTGAAACCGATATAATTTTATTAACCACTGTCACTCCATTAAATTCAATAAACATAATTTTAAAATAAATATAAATAAATAAATACATAAATAAATAAAAAGAAATATATAATTCCATTATGGGGATGAGTGTAAAGTAATTGGTTTGCATGTATTCACATTTATGCCCCCAAATCTAGTCTGATGCGTGCATGGTGATCGCTTTTAAGGAGTTACTGCTTTGGTTGAATTGTGTCACTTAGGCGGTAATGATACACACACGCTTTAGTACTTTTTCAGAGAAGAGAAACAGGACATGAATTCCTTTCTTTTATCGGATGATTAGAGTTCATAGCTTGAGAGCACAGAGGTTACTTGGCAGTCAGAGGACTGTGCAAGGGCAGAGCGTGGCCTTCACTCTGTGTGGACAGTCCGCAGGCCAGCAGGAAGCTGTGAATGACTCCCCTGCCACGTGGCTTTTTCAGTGCTGGAAGATGGGACCTCATTGTTTCAAAGTTTCAGTTTGGGAAATTCAAACATTAAGGGTTAATCTACATTTTAAAACAGTTGTCTTTGGAGGAAATTATGCTATAAATGAGAAACCTGTGTGGAGTTCTGGGTTCTCTACGTTAGCTTTGGCAGGGCCAGGAGCCTGTTTTGATGATAAAGCCAGCATTTGAAACCTGTATTTTACATCGCAGGAAAACTAAACAAATTTAAAACACTCCACATTTGCCTTTTGACACCCCATAACCAATAGTTGAACTTTAATTTCTGGGCGGCCTCCCAGTGATGCACGCCTCCCCATTTATGACGTGAGAAGAATGAGCCGTATGTTACAGTTGGTCTTCTGTCCGTCTCTGAAGAGCGCCGTGCCAGGGTTTTGATGTGCACTCGCGTTCTGGCACCAGGCTTCACACTTCTCACCCAGCACAGAGCCAGCTCACAGATCCTGCTCGGCACAGCAACTCCAGACATGCAGCCTGAATTTGAAGGAGGCCACCTAAAATGTGGCAGGCACAGTCACTCTCTTCATATTTGGAGCCCATTGTGTGGGGCTAGGACCCCTCTCAGCTGCCTTCAAAGCAGCCTTGGGAGAGCTGAGTGTGTCAGCTACTCATTGAAGCAATCTCCATAAAGGTGAGGCTTGGCGCTGCAGTGCTGTTTCACAAATGTTTCCTGTTGCCTGTACTTACTTTAAGAGGAAACTGTTATATGTCTCTTTTCCCATTTTTATTAGAGGCCACATACTCAACTCCCTTGGAGGGAACAGTATTGGAGTAAACACCTTTGGGGCCTTCCTTGATTCCTGCACCCTTTATGGAGAGGAGTGACATTCACTAAGCCATGTGTTGTAGTCGTTAATGCTGTCCACCAAATATATTTGATTCTCCCCACTTCAAGGGACATGGTAGGACTGCATTTCCTGCCTCCTTCTGGGGCTATGTAACTTGCTTTAGTCAATACAAATTGAGCAGCCCTGGCCTGGTGGCTCAGCTGGTTGGAGCATAGTCCCCTATACCAAAGGGTTGCGGGTTTGATTCCGTCAGAACACTTACCTAGGTTGGGGTCTGATCCCTGCTAAGGGAGCATACAGGAGGCAATAGATTGGTGTTTCTTTCTCACATCGATGTTTTTCTCTTTCTCTCTCTCCCTCCTCCTTTTCTAAAAATTAATAAAAACATATCTTCAGGTGAGGATTAAAAATAATAATAATTTTTAAAAATAAAAATTGAGCAGAGGCGATGGGTTACTTTGCCCTGTAAATGTTAAAAGCCAGTATGTGATACACCACTTTCTTCTTCTTGCTGCTGCAGTGACTAAAGGAACACAGGTTGAGAGGAGGCCCCTATTAGCCTGGGTCCCTGAGTGACTGTGATAAATAGAGAATCCCTGCTTACCAGTTTTAGACTTGAAGCATGAGTGAAAAAGGCATGTTGTTGTGTTAGTCACTGAGATTTAGAGAGTGCTTGTTACTGCATCATAACCTAGCCCATGCTGACTGATGGGCCTTGTTAACTGGAGAGTGGAACTACTGCACTGAAGTTCAAACAGGGAAGAGCAAGATCCATCTCTTTCTTGCCTCATTATCTCTTTCAGTGAGTTTCCTCCATGTGGATAAGAGACAAACAGAGCCTTGCTTTAGTAGGTTAACCATCTTACAACTTTTCTCCGTGACAGGCTAGAAATATCAAAGAGTAAATCAAGAAATGGTAGTAGCCTAACTGTTTACAGATGTGATAGACAGGACTCTAACATGGGCCCTAAGGTTTTAAGCTCCTGGTGTACATTCCCTGAATTCCCTTCCCTTTGGTGTATAATGAAAATATCATTTGTGTATAAATGAAAATATCATTTATGTATAAGTGAAATACCACTCCCCTGGTTAAGTTATATTTTCTGGCACAGGTTGAAGAGATGTTGCCAGTGTAATTAAGGTTCCTAATCAGTTGAGGTTGAGTTAATCAAAAGGGGGGTTATTCTGGTTTCACCTAACTTAAGTGAGATTTTAAGAGAGTTTATATGTCATAGATAGAAGTCAGAGCCATTTTCCTCCTGGCTTTAAGGGAGCAAATAGGTTGTGAATAGCCAAGGGAGGAGGCCACATGGCAAGGAACCAAGACTAGCTTCTAGTTGCTCAGGGTGGTTCCTGGCTGAGATCTAATGAGAAAATAGGGAAGTCAGTGAGAAACAAATTCTGCCAATAACCTGAGGGAGTAGATCTTCCTTAACTGATTCTCCAGATGAGAACATTGGTGGCTGCCAGCTAGTTTAGAAGCTTGCTGATTAATTTTTCTCTAATTAATGCTGTGTTAGTAACGGAAAAGCTCTCAAACTAGATGATTTTTAGGGACTTGGGGGATTTGAGCTTAGATCACTAGGACACTCTGAACAGATGCAAGGTTGGCTGCTTCTCATTTTGACTATCTTCCCTACCCCATCTTATGAAGACCTTCTCCCCAATTCCCAGGTAAATGTGGCTGCTCATTTACTATTTCAAAAAGTATTTGTCTTGCTACTTAAAGCTGTTAGTTTGACATGTTAGTTTATCTCAATTAGAAGAGTATAAATCTAATTATTTAATCAAAGTAAGTAGGCTCACATTGTGAAGAATCCATGAGCCTTCTCCTTCAAGGTATATTTAAAGATTAAAAGATGGTATTTGTTAATCTAAAGGGATTTCTATTTGAGCAATAAGAAGTAAACTTTTGAGCATCAGGAGAGGAGAGCAGCAATCTCATCAGGGAATTCTTGCTCACATCTCTATGGCTTGATCTCTTAGTACCAATGACTATTGTTTTATTGATCCTTTTAGCATACTGTGACAAATTTACTTAAGAAGGCTTTGAAATAGGTCAGAATCATAAAATCAACTCCAGGGCTTCTTGGTTCCCAAGGCTAAAATTTTACTCCTATCTTTTTATGTATCTCAAGTTATGAATACCAAGTTGAAGAGCCACACTCTTTAACAAAACTGTTAGAAATTGTGTGATGAAATCAAACTGCATCTTAAAAACATTTCAATAATAAAATGCTAATAATACAATTGCACTATTTATAGTGAACTATAAACCCTTCCTATTATCAAGTTCCCAGGGAGAAATTAAAGTTCAAACAGTGGAGTCCCAAATAAGTTAAATTCCAAAATTTTTAAATTAATATAAAATTAATTATAATCTAAATTCAAATTCCTTGGTTCTTTCTAGTTAGATGTTCAAGTAATTTAAAGCCCACATGCATGAATCTTTTCCAATGCCTCATATTTCTCAGTCTCAGCTAAAATTCTCCAAGAAAAATAAGCTGGCTTCACCAGTTTCTTAATTTTGAGGGGGAAAAAAATTATTTCACACTTTAGAAAGTAAAATGTAGCTTTGGGACAGCATTTCAGAGACAATTTTATTATTTTTATTTTTTATTTTTCTTAATCCTTACCCAAGGATATTTTTTTCGTTGCTTTTCAGAGAGAGTAGAAGGGAGAAAGAGAGAGAAAGATAGAAACATCAATGTGAAAGAGACACATTGATTGGCTACCTCCTGCACGCAGTGTAGAGCTGGGGATGGATCCTGCAACTGAGGTACGTGCCCTTGGCTGGGATCGAACCTGGAGCCCTTTAGTCCATGGGCTGACGTTCTAACCACCGAGCCAAACTAGCTAGGGCCAGAGATAATTTTAAATAAAATATGTAGCAAATTTACCAAGAAGAAAATTGAATAGCATTGCACATTGGAAAGTATCAACAGCAGGTTATTTCATAGTTGAGACTGTCACTTTGACCACAGGACAAATGATTGGGTATTCCCTCTGCCTGCCAACATCAGGGAGTAAACAGCAGGAACATAAACCTAGAGGATGGGGGAGTAGTCCTTTCCTTTAATTAGGAATGAATGACTCAGATGTGCCATGGAGAGCCCAGGAGTCATTCTGAAACTGGGAATAATCTCTTCTCATGGGGTCAAGGCAGAGCCAGTGGTGACACGGGGCTTTCATGTTCCCTCCCTCCAGCTTTTGCAGTGTGGAACAGTGATGAAGACACAGCACAGCCTCTGTAACTGCACCTAAGGCTGCCTTTGAGGTGTGACAAAGAACAGTCTTGTCCTTCAGCTCCAGTGGGGGCTGTGGGAGAAAACAGAGATCTCTTCAAAGATTGTTGAGTTTTGGTGGGAGCCAAAGGTGGCAGAAACGCATCTCCAGTATCAATTGGGAATTTTTCCCTCTTCAAGGTATGAAGTTTGAATTCTAGCATCAATAGTATGGCAGGAACCAATATAATGGGCTCCTTAGACCAAAAAAAAAAATTAAAAAATGGTTAATTTAAAATTTTTCACTGAGAGGCCTTTAGGAGACAGAGTGATATTCTTTTGATAGATAAAATGTGAACTCAACTTAAATAGTAAATAATATATTTACTTGTGGGATGTGATCATGAAAGCCTTTTTTGTCAGTGTATGCTCATGCACTTCAGTGTTGTTTTCTTCATGACCAGGCATTGTGGTCAGTCATGTTTTAGGCATTTCTTACCTTGTCCCAGATCTGCATTTTTGCTTTGTCTCATCTTTAGTTCACCCTGCTGCACCTTTTGTGGCAGGGCTAAGTCCCAAAGAGCTTGGGTCATAAAAGGGGAGTCATGGCTGCACTGATTCCTTGTGTCTGACACTCTATCCTAGAGGCAGAAGAAATGTGTTCAGTTGGGAGAGTGAATTAATTAAAGGCAAACTCCGAAGCCTCTGCCCTTGACCCTTTTCTGCATTACCCAGGGCAGTCTTGGAGTGGCTAATGATGGGGTGGTGAAGAGGGGAACAGGGGTAACTTCTGTCCTCTGAGTCCTCAGAAGATAACATCTGTTGTATAAAAGACAAAATATAACCAATAATGTTTTTATCATTCTGAAAAATAATTCTTTTTCTCTAAGAAAGAGGAAAATCAATGTAAGGGAAATGCTATTCTGCATGAACTGTTAGGGCCTTTCTGCTCTTCTATATTCAAACCAGTTGAAGATATCTACAGTTTTATTGATAAAGTCTTACTGCTTTTGACTGTATACATTGTAAACTGAGTCCATGTTGTTTTAAGCAGATTTAATGTGTGACCAAGGGACAAATACAATAGTTTCTAATTTTCATTTACAGAATTTCCTTTAAAGAATTTTAGGATTCAAAAGCTTTTCATCTTTGTACTTCTTTCTTCATTTTTCCTCCATTTTTATAGAAAGATACAACAACAAATACCCCCAGAAAATGTAAATGTAGGAATCATAGCAGATAAAACTTAAAAGAAAATTAGCTGTAAATAGTTTATGATATTGTACCATCAAAACAAAGAAACTCATTGCCAAACTATGTTTAAATTAAAATTTTCCTTACACAAGGATATGAAGGTTTTCACCTTTCATTGCTCTCCTTGCTTGGTATCTGCCTTTCTGATATATATGGTCATCAAGCCCAACAACTCTGGCATCACCCCTCTCTTTTTCACTTCTCTGCTACCATCCAAGGATAGATCCTCCTAACCTGATATGTGCTCTAACAAAGGAGACTAACAAATTAGTCTGCAAACAAAGCTTGGGACTTCCCAGAGCTTCAGCCCGGGACTTTACCTTCAGCTTAGATGGTGACACATGATCTTTTTCTCTGTAGCAGGCTGCGGGGTCCCTGGCCCTGGCATCCCACCACACTTCTCTTTCCTTTGGCAGTTCTCAATTGCAATACATCATAGGTGTTCTTCACCTCCCACTGTGCTGTTCAGCAGCCCTTTTTTGAAGCCCCATTCTTTTGTTTTGGCTGCGTAGTTGTAGATAGGTTATAAGAAATGAAAAATAAGAAAGGTACAAAGAACTTACATAGTTCTGAGATGTTAACGGAAAGGCATAGTTGACTTTGTTCATTTGCTTTTATTTTAGAAGATGGGGTTCACCAATTCTACCTAGGTTTCCAGATTCCACTTTTGTAAAGGCCAATTTAAAGTAAGCCCCACATCCCAACTTGATGAGGTAATTTACGCAAAATTATAGCTCTCCCCTGGGCCTTTACTGAGCAGTTTTACCTATGAGAACATCTGAACTAGGTGAGGCTCAGATCACTTTAATTGTCCCAAATAAATCCCCTCAGGATTTGCTCACCTCTTTCTTTATATTTTCTCCATCTTATTTCCAACTCCATCTAAATTAGTGGATTTTAGTCTGTGCTACAGAATTCCCACCGTCTACAAAGGAGGAGTGAGAGCAATGGCAGCGAAGCAGGCACAGCTGTTATGGGGTTGCTCCAGCCAAAGCAGTTGTGTTTTTTGTTCTTGTTTTTTATTTTATTTTACTTTTCTGTTTTACATATTGGATTTAAACAAAGGAAATTGGATCCTGCCATTCCCTCAAGTAATCACCTCAAATCTTTTCATACTCTATATCAAAATTATTCAAGAAAAGGTATCTATACTATCCTACTGAAATTGTTTCCTCGAAGGTTACAAATGCCATTAGAATCTTCTAATTAACTTTAATTTAAAAAAATTATTTTTCAATTACAGTTAACATTCAATATTATATTCATTTCAGGTGTACAGCATAGTGATTTGACATTGATATAACGTTAAAAGATCCCCTCCATAGGTCTGGTACCCACCTGGCACCATACATATTTATTCTAATATTGTCGACTATATTCCCTATGTTGTGCTTTATATCCCTGTGACTATTTTGTAATTGCCAATTTGTATTTATTAATTTCTTCATCTTTTTTTTCTTTTTAAATTTTTTTTTCAATTACATTTTACATTCAATATATTTTGTATTAGTTTCAGGTGTATGGCATAGTGGTTAGACAATCATATACTTTACAAAGTGTTCCTCCTGATATTTCCAGTACCCACCAGGTACCATATGTAGTAATTATAGCATTATTGACTATATTTCTTATACTCTACTTCACATCTCCATGACTATCCCATAACTACCAATATGTACTCCTCAACCCTTCACCTTTTCCACCCAGCCCTCTAACCATCCTCCCATCTGGCAAATATCAGTTTGTTCTCTGTATCCAGAAGTCATAGAAATTTTCATTCTACCATAATCAAACCTACAGAAGTCTATTTCACAGTTGATATTAACTAACTTTAATTTTTATGTTTTACAATCACCCTTGATACCAATGACTATTCTCCCCTCAATCAAGACACACTCTCTGTCACTCTTTTCAGGATATAGCCCTATTTCTCTGATAATTTTTGATCCACTTTTTTTTTTTATCACAGTTCCCCTACATGTGGCATCTGTCTTAGGTCATGTTCCCTAGAAGCAAAGTCTGAGATGGGAGTTATTGGTCAAGTGGTTTATTGGAAGCGCTCTCAGAACTGAGGTAAGTAAGGAGTAATGACTAAGCAAGAATGTGGCTTCAGTTGGAGACCAACTCAGTCTGATCCTATGAAATGCTCTAAAGCACAATTACACATCGTACCACTGTGTTTCCTCTTTGAGGCAAAGGCTAGAGTTTTGTACCCAAAGTTTTAGTTAACGTTCATAGCAATAAGCAGATGGATGCTCCTGCTGGTAAAGGAGGTCTGGGCAGGGTCTCATCAGCATCTACTACATCATCTTCCACTGTGTCCTCTTGACATGTCTCCCTTAAAGCGATGCATTCTCACATGCTATGTGTATGTGTATGTCTGCCACGCACATATCACCAGCACCTCATCCCAACTGCAGATCTTCATTTCTTAATTCATTGCACATTGGATGTACAGCAAAGTTCACATTGTCAAAACTAAAATGTTACTCATGATTTTACCTCCCCAACCCGACTGCTGTATTTGTAAATGGTGTTGTTAGGTGCCGTTGTTAGGGCTCAAAAGATTTTCAACTATCCTGCTTTTTTCTTTTGTTATCAAGTTATCTGTCATGCTTTCTTCTTCGTTACCTGCCTTCAATGTCTTGTAAAGCACTAATGATTCTACTACCTTGACACTTTCAGTCTTTGTTCAAGACATTTTCTTAATCTTTAATGCTTTTCTACCCATTTTCACATGAAAGAATTGATAGACATTCCAAAGTCCCTATGTTGTCCTGGAGAAGAGTAAAGGTATTATTAAACACTAAATTTTGATAATTGAGAGTGTACGTTTAAATTTAGAATATAAGCAATGCTGCAGATGCCATTGTTGCCCTGAGTCATACATAATCCATTAGCCCACTTAAATATGCCTGTTGGTGCAATAGACTGCATGCATGCTGACAACTTAGTATCACAAATGCCTACATCTCTCTCTTCCCCTCCTGAAGGAATTCTATGTCTCTCTGAAACTTATTTCGCCATAATAGACATAATATGCTTTGTGTAGAAGAGCTAACTGTTCCAGGGGTGTCCCACGATTGGGATAGAATTTGTTGTTAAATGCTCTAGACACTCAGTCTGCTAGTAGGGTGATCCTATGGTATGATCCATAGGATTGATCCAAGCTGTCAACAGCAATGTCTCACTCATTCATACACCTTTTATTGGATTCTCTCCCTTCTGTGTCTCATATCCCACACACTCACAAGTTATTCCTGGGATTTCTCCCAAGTAAACTTCTGGCTTGTAAGTCTTTATCTTACAGTCTGATTTTTAAGGAAGCCCTAAGACAATTGCACCAGAAATTAGACTTTTAAGATGATTCTGGCTTTGGGTCTCTTGGTCATCAGATGACAAGGACACAATTGCTAATAGTAAGTAGATTGTGAAAAATCTTTTATATATTGTACTATCATAGTTCCTTAGACCAATGATTTTCAACCGGTGTGCCACAGAAAATTTTAAAACATGCAATACCTGACCAGTTAGGGGCACTGACCTCTTTTCCCTTAGACTGTCAAATAAAAAATGACAACCACTAACACAACAGCTGTCTAGTATAAATGAATCAAAATTATACCTATTTTTTTAGTTAGATCAGCATAAAATATAATGTGTTTTTTGGTGTGCTGCAGAATTTTAGTAATTAGTTTCTGTGTGCATGAGATGAAAAAGGTTGAAAATCACTGCCCTATACTATCACTGTGGCGGACTGGGATAAGGTGCAGGGTGGCAGGGACAAAGTGCTTGTTTTTGCAATAGTGCTAACACCTGAATGATAAAGAGGCCATGACGATTATAAACAATGTAGAGGTAGCTGGCTTTTTAACTGACCTAGAAGCCCGGGGAAGGATACAGTTAGACTTAGGTCAGCTATAAAATCCAGAAGGCTCCCATGGAAATATTTAAAGAAATCCTTATCTACTGCATCCAGAGGGATAAACACATTGTAAATTAGGCACCCAAATTGTTATAGGATGGCAGAGGTACAAAAGAGGCTGAATGCACTTCTAGCAGGGAGCTTATGCTGAGGTCATGATCCTCATGCAGAAGGAGCAGGACTTATGACCTGACAGGGTAAGAATGAGGGATATGTTTGAAAACCTTGAACCTCTAGATGTCCTTGAGTTGTCCTGGCCAGCAGAAGTCCTCTTCTTTGCTAGAGGAGAGTAGCCTCACCTTGCACTTATCACAGGCAAGATGGATGTGATTACTCTACTGAGCAATGAAGCTAGAATGACTTTGATCCACAAAGATCAATGGCTAATAGACCGTGGCTTTCCTAGAGGCTAGATGGATAGGCAGTCAACAAAGTGTTTCCTAACTAATCAAAATGATCATGAGCATTATAAGGCTAATGTCAGCCACTACAACGAAAACCTTTACCAGTCCATTAAAATAGCAATCTGCTTGTCCTATTAGCCTACCTTGTCAACTCCCAATTACTCTTCCTAGGTCTATTATCTACCTTCACACTTAGAACTTTCTAACACTATAGTTTTCCCTATTATTATGTTTTGTTTTGTTTTTTAATTATCTACTTTCCCCACTAGAATGTGAATTTCACAAGGGCATTTAAAAAAAAATCTATCTCTATTGTTGAAAGTCTCCCCAACAGATGTCCCCTTTCCCCCCACTGATTCCCCCCACCCTGCATCTGCTCCCCCACCCACACCTTCCACACACTATTGTCTGTGCCCATAGGTTTTGCATATATGCATATGAGTTCTTTGATTAATCTCTCCCCACCCACTCCCCCACCCCATGTTCCCTCTGAGATTCATCACAAGGGCATTTTTGGTGGGTCTATTTTGTGTAGTGAAGTATCCCAAGCACTTAGAACAGTGGCTGTCACATAATAGGGGTTCAGGGGATTTTGATTAATGAATAAACTAGTTTTCTGCACTGCAATAGAGAGTATTTTTCTGAGTAGTACCATGATGCAGTATAATTGGTCAGTATCAAGGGTGATTTAGAAAAAGCATCCATGAAGCTTGTGGCACTGTAAAGATGTTGTACATTCCTTTGTATGAAGTATAAGTATTCTCAGGAGGCATTTCTTGCAAGCTGGGTTAGAATAGTTAAACTTTTCTCCTAAGTAATTGCTTTTCACTTGTCTCGTGGACCCAGGACTTGGGTCTTGTTCTTTTAAAGCAATTTTTTTTCTCGTTACTGTATTATCATCCTTTTGGATATAATTCATTTGACTCTTTTTTATTTTATGTGTCATTTTAATATCCAGAAATCCTTTAAGGAAAAAAATTGGGTGTGTTTATAAATATTAATTGTCTTTAAAAATGAACAGTTCTCAGTGGACCTAGAGTTTGGAAGGGGTTAATGCATTATCCAGCATGCCTAACACACTCTGAGAGAGGGATATGTGTACTCAAAGACCTGAGTAATGATACCATTAACCTTTCCTAGTCTAGCTCTATAAGACACTTCACCATTGGTTCAAGTGACTCTTTTTCTTTCATTGTGACTAGCTGGAATTTGTATTAAGTGTCATTAATCAAAGGTGAAAAATTCTCTGAGCAGGAAAATTGTCAGTGAAACTGGCTGCTGTATGTGGGAAAAAAAATAAATAAAATGGTTTAATAATTATATATTAACTCAAGCAGTAATAGTCTTTTCAAATCATCATAGGTTGCAGCTCCTCTTTGATTTTAGGGGCCTAATTTTGAGGAAGACCTATTAATCTTTTTTCCATTTCTTTGCCTTTCTTATTCAGTAATTGAACTGTTCAGGTGTTATTGATTAATGTAGCTTTCTTAAGTGACAGGTTGGTATGGCAGCCAAAGCTATTCTCTGTGTTCTTACTTCTGAAATGACTCATGAGATATTCTGGAATCTGGGGAAAGAATAAGATTTTAACTTTAAAAAAAATCAAAATAGACACCACTTTGGGGTGGTGCAGCTTTTCTTTGAATCACTGGTGTTGGAGCTAATAAAATGAACTTTAATTTGTAACAAGAGTAGGAGCTAGCCTCTTATAAACATATCATATTTGGGGAGAAATGGACCTTAGGAAGGTTTTTTATTAATATGTCCCCATAAGCCTTTAACTGAAGTGATTGCAGGAAGAAATTCTTGTCCAGATGTAGCACATTGAGGCTTGTGCTGGCTGCAACAAGTAAGTGAGTAAAGTTCTTCATATTTTTAATAGGCTCACATCACAGAGAAAAAGGAAGACACAAGCTTGAAAGATCAGTAGAAAGTAGGTATTTAGAAAGAAAGACTCTATAGGATTATATCCTAGCCCCAAACTGCCAATATCCTTTATTTTGTGGAGTAAACATCTGTGCTTTGCGATCTAACTGGGGGATAGGAGTGCTAGGCGAGTTCTGTTTAGTTTGCACCTCTGGTTGTTTCTTCCCCCACACTGTGCGTGTTAATTGCCCCTTGCGGACAGGCTGCGTGGTCTCAAATCCGCATAGCGTGCAGGTGAATTTGTGCTGTGCCGCTCTCACACGCACCTGCAAGACATTTTAATAGCTTTAAAAACTGGCGATGTTTCCTTAACTCCCTGTTGCATAACAGTCCTGACTACCTGAGGTATCATCACAAAAGATAATTTAATAACAGCTATGATGACATAGGCACCTGAAATTCCATCTGGCCATAAACACCGTAGTATGATATGTATACTGTATATGTATCTATTACAAGTTGGTGAATTCTTTGGCAAATTATGTCCTGTTTCATATCATCCCCTGACTTTTTCTCTTAACATTTAAGTATAGGATACAATAAAATTATATACAAATATATTGGAGAAAATAACCTGCCTCACTAACTATAGTTTTGTTGCAGCTATGAATTCAAAACAGCAAAAATAAATGCTATTTTTACTAAAATGTGCAACAGAGCTTAAAGATTTTCCAAGTTTTCAAATTATCTATTTATTATACCTTTAAAAAATGGATGATCACTTGTTAGGGAGGGGAATACTTCTAAACAGGGCTAAAGTATTTTTCCTATAGGGACCAGAAACTCTGTTGAATGAATAAACGGATAATTGTATGGATGAAGAAATGAATTAATTAAATGCATAAATTTGTTAAGACTAATAATTATATTTGACTTATTATTTTGTAAACATTTTCAATTCCATTTACCTAGGGCAAAAATCATATTTTCTAAATGGGCAATATTTCTTGGTCCTTGGACATCACTTTATGACTGTACATTTTACTTGTCATTAATCAGGTATTTTGAAAGTTGGACATATGGAAGTTGGAAGAACAATGTATATTTTTACGGCTGTGAACCATCTGCTTTCTATCTGCTCTCCAACCATGTTACTCTTTCACTGCTCCCTAGGATGCAGTAGAGGACATCTTGTATTTTCCTATCCTTGAGAATTATTTCTAGATTCAACTGGATCTCCTTATAGCTGATAGGAGAAGGGTGGGAAGAGGGGAGGTGAGTCTTGACTAGAGAAGAGTTTCTGCAAGAGAACTGTCTACAGTTGGTGCTCCTGTTTTGGATGCTTTCAGCTTACTGCTAGCTCATTTGCTTTTTTCATACACAATATGTATTAAAACCATTTCAGATCTCACTACTGTAACATATTACTTAATACAGGATGTTAGTCTTTATAAGGGGTAAAAAGCAAAATCTATTTTCTACTAAGTTGTTTTGGAGGCCATTGAAGCATCACCAGAGTGCTTGTCTGGTCTATATTCTTTCTTTAGAACATGTGTGTAACATTTTGAAAATTGGGCCTGAAATCTTCATCCAGTTGATCTAGGCATCAAAAAGCACACATTATTGGTCTGCTTCTTGAGAGAAATGATTCTAGTGAGGCTACATGCCTTTAAACATATGAAGATATGTTTAAAGTTTCCATTAAAATGCTAAATGGATGCCTCAGAAACACCTTCAATCTCAATATAATTTTTTAAAAATGCATTTTTATTGATTTTAGAGAGAGGAAGGGGGAGAGAGAGAGAGAAGCATCGATATGAGAGAGAAACATGGATCAGTTGCCTCTGGCCACACCCTGACCGAGGACTGAACCCGCAACCTGGGCGTGTACCCTGACCGGGAATCGAACCTGCGACTTCTTGGTGAATGGGATGATACAAACCAACTGAGCCACACCGGTCAGGGCTCCATTGGATTTTTTCAAACTTCAAAAATGTTGGTTGTAATTTGGTTGAGATTTTAGATTTACTAAGTTTTTTTAACCCAAGATTTTGCCCATTTTATTGACACATTAGCTTTTTTTATCAAAGAAAGAATCAAGGGAGTGAAATACGATATATGGCATATCTTTCTCACATGCATAGTTTTTCAGCAAACAAAATAATCTCTAAAATAGAAGAGGTTCTATTTTGTTAATATAAAATGATACAATACATTCTTTGCAGAGTAAATAATTCTGTGTCAGATAATAATGCATTACTTCCAAGTAACAGAAAATATCACTAACAGTTTGGCCTAAGCAATAATGACATTTATTGTTGTAGATAAGAGGAAGTGTGGTGGTAGGAACTAAGAAGCATGTGCATTTTTCACCACACTGAAATAAACTTCTGTTTCTTCTATTCTTTCATTCTATCATGCATATCATTCTATTTCAAAATTACTATTGAAATGCTAATTGCAGATAGACAGGAGAGGGGGTAGCTGAGTCTGTCACCTTTTTTTTTTTTTAATCAGGAGGGCAAAGCTTTCCCTGAATATACCCCAGGCGACTTCTGCTTAGATCTCCTTGGCCAGTATTGTATCACATGGCCACCTCTAGCTGCAAGGGAATCTGGGGTTTTAAACATTTATATTTTGCAAGACAGTGGAAAGCAAATGTTTAGCATTTCCAACCTCTGTGATAGAAGTCAGTGAAAAATAAGTGGTGGAGAATTATGTCAGCAGTGTCTACCACGATTTCGAAGCTCTATCTTACATCCAATTGAATTCTAGCTATTTGACTACAAAAGAAATATGGAACAACAAAGGAACTGAGACATCTTTTGAACATGTATTGCAGTGGATCTTACTAAGAAATAAATGTCATTATTTAGTAGGGCTAATATATATTGGAATTTCACACATACAATGACACTGGCTGCTTTAGAAAAATGAACTTCAATTGTACTGTCTACTTAAAAACTGAGGATGATAGGTGGGGTATTCTCTTTAAACAACTATTGAATGCAATTTCTTTTAAGTAAGTCATTTTAATAGACTAGTGTGATGATTAGACAAGGATTTTTTTGGTAAGAATTTAGTTAAATGAGTCCTAGTATCACCAGGTTATGAGTATTCATAACCACTACTTGTTTTATTCTAGAGCAGCAACAAAATGGCAGAGACGACAGCTGCCACATCATATACATACACACACTCCTTCCTACACAAACTATGCTTTGTACATCAGATGCAGCATAAATACCATGGCATGTGGCAGTTGCTATGGCGACACTTTTTTTTTAAATGAAGAGCAGATGGAATAGGCATGTAAAACTTGCATAAGTTGTTAGTAATCTGTGAGTTACTGCAGACTAGTTGATGAAGGAAACTTTAAAATTCTAGCTTTTCTAATTCTTCCATATAACATGCTCAGCCACCACTTTTCTTCTTTTCTTCAGTCCATTTTGGTATCCAAGTGGCCATGAAAAATAGTTAACTGTTTTTTCTATATCACAGAAATTTTATGTATATATATGTATATATTTTTTTTCCTGTCCTTGCTTTGCCAAATAAATTTCTATTGTGGAGCTTTAAACTCTTTCACTGAATTCATTTGTATTTCCAATGGACCCTATTAAGTCCATTTCATTTAAGTCTAATTCACACAATTCACATTATAACTTTGAGAATAGTTCCAAATATGAAATGATTGCAACCAGTGAGGAGGAGATTGTTATACAGTAGAGAGTGCGGTTTAATACTGTACAATGCCTAAGTGCTGTAGGACACATAATTAATATTTTGTGTTAGTTTTTGTTCTCTTTGTCTAATCACCCAGTCTAGGTGGGCCTTTTTCTTAAGTGCCCTAATCATCTATACTTCTTAGCTGCTGTATGGAAATGGGCAAGGGAAATAAAAATCTCAATAACTGATTCAGGGTTGTAATTATAACCAATGGTTTTTCTATATTAAATAACTTTCTAAATTTATCTGTAAAACCAAATAGCAATAGTTTAACATAATTTAGCAACTTCTTAGTGTGCACTCAGCTTTAAGGCGACAGAGGACAACAGCACGTTTAGGGACAGGGCAGGAAGCCGTCACCATTGGTAATGGCTCTCTTTAATGCCTCATCATTTGACATTATTGATTTCATGCAAATCTTAGATTTTCTCCAAGCTTCGGTGACTCTGCACTTTCCTATTTCCTTAATCTGATCTGATGGCTAATTTTCTTTCACCCAGACTATAAAATACTCTGGGGAGGGTGGTTCACATGGATAGAGAATAATATTACATATTAAATCCACTTTATTCCGTGGACTATTTCTTGAGAATTTCCTCGAAGGTGAAGTCAGGCTTATTTATATTTCCTACTTTCTGTGAGAATAAAATGAAGTAGAAAGATTCGTGATCAGCACTTTTTTTATATCCTTGACATGTCAAGACAACTCTTTAGATTGCAACCCCCGTTGCCATTTTAGATGCCACGGTGACTTGTGCTTCTGCGTCAACCAATAACAAGCTTCATGATGTGATGTTGCAGTATTTTCCAGCCAAACTCAGATGTGTGTTTAATAAGCGATGTTCCCTGTGTTATTGTCCAGGTGCTTTCAGACACGCCTCATGGCAGACGCTGATCAGTAGAATTGCAGGCAGGACTGTTCTTATCTTCACAGAGTTTCATTACAGACTCCGCTGCTGTACTTCTGTAGACTCATGGAAGACTGCCAAAGCTGGGCCACAAACCTTATTCTTTAATCCATTCATCTATCTATTTAACATCTACCTATTAAAATGTACTACACACCAAGCCCATATAGGGCACTGGAAATACAGAAGTTAATGTGGCAGATTTCCGGTGCTTATATTTTAGGGAGGGCATCAATAATTAACATGTACATTCTTGTTTTAAAAAAATGATGATGGCAAATTTTATCTGCTCTAAGGTGTTAGCCTGGGTTGATGTGCCTCAGCACAGCTGGTGAGAATAATTCAGACCAGGTGGCCAAAGGTGCTTCTCCAGAAAGAAACATTTGTGGAGAGAGCATATAGATTCCTAAATTGAACTTCAAATTAAAATGATACAGTTTCCATTTCAGGCCTGGGTGGTCTGTATTTTGTGTGTTTTGCAGCATGTTTTAACTAGTCAGTGTGAAAAACCCAAGATTGAACACATTATTTTTCATTGTTGTGTTATAACGATAGCACCCATTGTGCTATCAAGTATGGAGCTGATTAAGTACTCTATACATTGAACTAAGCACAATAAGCACTTTAAAAAATTAACAATTTTACTTTATTGTTATATTTACTATAGTAAGCCTAAAATAATTTATAAGTACAAAGAGGGGAAAAGAAGGAAAAGTCCTTTTTCAGGATTAATATTTTGAATCCAAAGTGGATTTATTATTTCTTAGTGATAAGTTCTGAGTACTTAATTTTTCAAAATGTCCATTAGTTAAAGGCAAGTAGATTCACAGTATTTTAGTATGTAAGAGATAAAAATGTGTCTTCTACAGTCCTAAGAGAATCACATAGTGCTACTGCCCATGATGGGTGGATTTAAAACTCAAGAAAGTCTCACTCATCAAGAACCACTACACAATAATTGCTGTAATCATACTGCATCCCTTAATAAATTAACCCTTCACTCCAAGGAAGCTGAGGAGGATTAGGCGTGCTTGGAGTTCCAGGGAGTTACATGTATTTTTACATTTCTAATTCATTACAGAAATAATTGTGGACTCTAATTTTGTTTAACTAGTGTGCTGCTTATAATTACAAAATAGCTTTTAAGCAGTTGTGGCAAAGTCTCCAATATGTAAGACATTAATGCCCGTTCAACCTAGTAAGACACTTAATGTGGAAGGACATGAGAGATTTATAATTAAAACAATCTTCTCAATGAACTGTTTACTCAGAAAACAGCTCACCTTTACCTCGGCACTAGTAATCGACAATTAATTGACAGCACCTTGACAGTGCATTTAACTATGCTTTACCACTTCTTAGAGACAGTAACATCATTATAGCACTTGTGATATTATTAACCATAGCTCAGTAGCAAAATATATGATTGAACGCTCTAGTCTTCTTATCAGTGCCATTAGAGAATGCTAATCAGAGCAATGGAGAAGGCTGTAGTGTTTCCAGTTGTGATTATTCTTTTTATATTTTCACAGATGATGTCAGAACAGATGTGGAAAAATGAAGTCCACATTAAAAAAGGGAGAGAACCTGGCCTGCATGGCTCAGCGGTTGAGCACCCACCTAGGATCCAGGAGATCGAAGTTCGATTCCTGGTCAGGGCACATGCCCGAGCTGCGGGCTCGATCCCCAGCAGGGGGCGTGCAGGAGGCAGCCGATCAGTGACTCTCTCATCATTGATGTTTCTCTCTCTCTCTCCCTCTCCCTTCCTCTCCCTGAAATCAATAAAGATATATTTTAAGAGGGAGAGAGAGAGAGAGAGAGAGAGAGAGAGATTTTACTGTTAAAATCATAGCATAGGTCTGGGCATTTTTGCCCAAGACACTTCTTATGCAATGAAAGTAGATTAATCATCCAGAAAAAAAGTGGTCTAATGTACTCACTATTTTAAATGCAAATATGGTGGATTTCAAGGCACTAGGCCATTTAACTTTTTCTCTTCACAGGCTCAGCAGCAGTTGTTTTCCGATATTTAGGCAGATAAAGGTTTTCAGTGCGCTAGTCTTGTAGACTAGGCATTGCTAGGGTCGATCCTTTGAGAACTAAGAAGCAGGTGGGGTGGACGTTTGCTGTCTCTTTTTAGCACCATTTCGGAAGCCTCCTTCCCTGTCAGCCCTCCCCCATGCACATGTCTCATTCAGGGAAACAAGCTCTGCATTTGAGGAGGAGATACGAGATTGCAACATAAAGCTGTCACTCAGTGCCATGGCCAGTGGCCACTTAGGGATACCTTTCTGAACCTCAGCTCTCTTATCCATAAAACAGTAAACTAATAATGCCTGTCCTGACTCCCGCAAAGGAGTCTCCTGAAATCACAATGAGAAATTGTTTGTGAAGTTGCTATATTTGTATTAGTTGTTGATGCTTCCAAAACTTGGTTTTCAGCTTTCACTAATGTAAATAACATAGTTATTTCTCATTATTATTTGTATTTTAATTTTGATTGAAGACTTAAAGCACAGTTACTATAGGCAATGTAGTGCAGTAGAAAGATCAACGATTTGGAGTCTTGCAGATTGGTTTTGATTCTTGGCTATTTTTAACAACGTGTGTGTCCTCAAATTAATCACTAAACCTCCTAAGCCTCAGCTTTCTAACCTGCAAAATGGCATGAAAACCATCGTTGAATAAATAATGGGAAGATTAAATAATATAGTAAGTGTAAGATTATTGGCATATTGTAGGTACTTAGGAATTACTAGTCATTCATAATGACAACATTTAAGGAATTATAGGACTTTGGTATATTCTTTTTGTTCTCTGGAACTATACCAAGTAGGCTATTAACCTCTGTAGCCCTTGCTGTCCCATTGGAGAAAACAGGAAATAATTTCTTTCTTTTTTCGTATAAAAGACTGATAATTTTTAGTATGCTTATATTTCATGATTTTGTTGTACAACGTTTCTCCAACTTATTATTTAGTAATAAATGCATATATATTATCTACTGGGTTACCTATATGACATAGGCTTAGCTACTGTACTAGTTTTCTGTTGCTGCCATAACAAAATAGTACAAACTTAGAGGCTTAAAAACACAAGCGTGTTATCTCATAGTTCTGTAGGTCTGAACTCTAAGCATGCGTAGCTGGACTCTCTGCTCACCAGGCAGAAATCAAGGGATTGACAAGAGTTACAGATGCGTCTGAGACATAGGGTTTTGGTCCACGCTCACTGGTTGTTGCCAGAATTTAGTTCATCATGGCTTATAGAATCAGGTTATTAATTTCTTGCTGGCTCTAAACCGGGGGCAGTCTCCGCTCCTGGAAGCCACCTGCAGTTCTCGGCCGGGGGCTCCCTGCACACATGGCAGTTTGCTCCTTCAGCGCCACTGGTGCATTTTGTCTCCAGTATAGGGGGTTCCTCTGCTGAGAAATATTGTCTACTAAGCACTTTTAAAAGTTTTTTTATTTAATCTTTTCAGTAAGCCTTTGGATTTAAAAGCTCCCCCCCCCCCTTTGATTTAATCCTTTCAATGATTCAATAAGCCTTTGGAGTGGTTACTGTTTTTCTGGTTTTGAGATAAGAAACCCAAAGAAAGCAAGTGACACACCCAGGGCCACAAAGCTGTAAACAGCTGAAAACTTTTTATTATTTACATGTTCTGGTTGCAAGTCCAGTGTTTTAAAAAATTAGACCATACTTTTCTCAAATCAGTTCAGTTTATCCTGAGATAAATATTGTCTTGATTTTATAATTTTGAATTTCTTATTACAATCCCACTTTTAAGATAAAAATGAAAGTTTTCCAATTTATTCTGTTATTTTGTTAACTTTAAAATAAGAGAAGCTAAGACAAACAGAATAACATTTATTTATTTAAATATTAAAATTAACCATTCCTTATATGACTAGGACCAGAGGAAACACAGATCTATGTTCATTTCATATTAAAATTCCATGCTATTTATATTTTCCAGGCAGACATTTAGTGAATTATTTTAATATATTTAGTTCAATACCATTCTAAGTGATCATGCTTGACCTGAAGTATAGTGGCTTTGTCAGTGAATAGGTACTTTATTTTCTTTATGATTATACATGAAATAAATATTAATTGTAGAAAACTTGGAATGTACAGGATAAATTAGCATCTATACTATTTGGTTATAGCAGCTCCTGATACCTTGTGCTGTTCTCAATAATATGTATTAGGGACTCAGGGAGATTCTTTTTATCAAGTGAATTTCATTGGATGTAATGCAAAATCTACTCTTTATCATAGTACACAAATGTTTCATAAAGACACTTATAACACCATTTTTGTTTGACCTAGTAAACTTTATCTTCTGGAAAAAATAAATTTGAATGGTTATATTTTTGTGATAATTATTAAGAGAAATTGATTTGCATGCCTAGGAAGGTAGAAGAAGAAAAAGTTATATCCCAGGGTAGGTCTCAGTCCTCGGTGACCCTTAAGTGAAACCACACACCCTTCTCTCTTTCCCATGTCATTTTTCTCTTCCTTAATATTAGGTGAGAACCAATTGATCATTCAAAAAGTAGTTATCTAGTGAGTACTAACCAGTATCCATTATGCTAGGCACAGCTTTCAGCCTTAACTTTTTATCAGGCACCCTCGGTCCTTGTTTAGAGGATAAGAGCTGAGTAGTGAACCCAAAGCTCTATTTGAAGTAGAACTTGGGCTATTTTAGTGAAAACTATGCATGCGTTACCCATATTCATTCATTCCTCTGTAGGTGAGCCCTGTTTTTCATGATGGGGCAGTGACCTCTACAGCACTTCATTGGAGTAATGCTCACAGTGATTACTGATCCGGGGGTAGCCATACAGGCCCCACTTTCCCTGTCTTTATCAGGGAATTTGTTTCTGAAAAACACATTGCAGGAAACTTTTCAAAAGTAAAGACAAATAAAATAAACATTTATTTCAATAGAACATTTTAATGTATTCCTGAGCCCAAGTTGATACTAATTTATTCTAAGATAACACTGGATTCCATTGAGATTGACAAAATTACTTTAATAGGCAAGGTTAGCTATCATAACACAACCTAATAAAATCATATTACGTTTAATTATTATTTTATAATGTAATTGTTTATCTGTTATTATTAAGTTCTTTTGTAGCTATTATCACCATATGTTTAACACTACACTTGCAAACATAACATACTTATGATACTCAATATTTATGTATTTCAACCTTTAACTCATGAAGAACAACAAAAATAATGAAAGAAGAATAGTGAAGGCTAAAAATATATTGAAAACAACAAAAATGATATAACCAGTTGATCTACTTTGTTGACTCTAAGAGTCTCAACTAGACAATTAGATTGTTTTTCATAGTTTTGCTGTTCTCAAAAATGCTACCTAAATATCTTGGATTTTAGTCATTTGGTGTGTTGCTGGCTATGTCCATAGGACAGATTTCTAGAGGTTGGTAACATAGAGTGATTGAATACTTTTAAAGTTTTAGATACATATCCAGGTTTGCCTCACAGAAATGTCTTCTTAGCTCACATTCTCTGTGGCAGAATGTGGCTCTGCCCATCTCACCAGATCTTTGACATAACTGAACATTATTTTTCAAATTTTTACCAGCTTGCTAAATAAAATAGTGTATGTTTATAATTTTCATGGCTTTCGCTACCAAAGCAGTTACGTATTTTCCCACATACACAGTAGCCGTGCCTCTGTGTGCATGCGTATGTTTGGGGGTAGGTGCTGTGTCATTCGCATGTTTCATGACCTTTACAGTTTCCATTTTTTGTATTTCCCTTATACTTTTGTGTAGTGTAAACCCTGACATTTGTTTTTGTTTTTGTAACTCAAGTGCCTGACTTAAGCCTTGATTGCCAAGGCATCCACTTCAAAGGCAGTTGTCTCAACTAAGTGCATTGCCGGCTGGAGACCAGATAAAGAGCCAGGCCGCCTCCCCCTGCTGAGGCTCCTTTGTTCTAGAGGTCTTGGTTGAATTCAATAACTGTCACTTGGGCCACTTGTGTTTTTTCTCTACCAGAGCTTTAAATGCCTGCTCTTATGTTTTAAATTCACCAATAAGGAGTGAGCCTTGACACCCTAGACTCCATTGTCCACCTCAATAAAAGTAAAGCCCCAGCTAGGCCCATGTGCTTTCCCGAACTAGAACTGCAAGCTCACTGCGTGGCCCCAGGTGCACTGTGTAGTTTCTAGGTCGTGTGAGTAATGAACCTGTATCTTTTCAAAGTGTCCTGATGGTTATTGCTAACGGGTGTCTTGCAGTCATAATAAGAACCACAGGGCTGGTCCAGCCACAACACTAGTTACTGATAGACTGAGACCAGTACAAAACATTTTGTTATATAATATTTTCAGATAGCAGTCTTCTGCTGGCATGAAGTCACATCTCTGCCATAAAATGTTTTCTTGAGGGCTTCTTTGGCAAAATGTGAGTCCTATATAAGAAGGTTCTCCCAGCAGAGTCACTCTAGAGCAATGCTGCAGCGTCTGAAGTCTCTTTCCTCGGGGTCCCTGTTGCAAGCATTGAGAGAACGAATGTCTCAGGCAATCCAAGGACCAGGGGAGACTCAGCACCCACCTGACAGAGTGCAGTCGGCCTTGAACAGCAACACTGTCCACAAGAAGCAAGGGAAGCGGCAACTGATGTGTGCTTCCCCTGGGTGGCATGTGGAAAAACAATAGAGTATTTGAAGTGAAGGCAAGTTTCTCAAAAGAAAGGTTTTAGATTTGTTTGCGGTAGAATATTTGAGTGCTTAAGCATTTAATTGAAATTAAAAATGCCTGTATCTGTACATTAAATTTGTTGGAGCAGGTTACATCATTTTAAATTTATATAATAAATTACTGACTTTAGTTATTAGAAAATACTGTATGTGCATCAATCAAAATCATTTTTAGTCCATTTTTTTCTCTGTGAAGTTCCAATTTGCCGTACGTAACTATTTGCCAGTCTCTTCCTATAGGTATTTTCTGATTATTTTATTCCTCTTCCTTTAATATTTTTTCTGTTTTTAATCTTACTCATTTCTCCAGAAAGTAGAATTCTAACCCAGATTTTAATAAGTTTAAAATATTATGTCTGTCTTCGTGGCTACTACATTTAATCTTATAGCCATCATTTCTTTTTTCTTTCTATTTTTCATGTTTGCCTACTGTGTTATTTTCTTTTAGCTAAGGTTCTGCTCTTTACATTTTCAGTTTTTGCTCTTGAGGTCCTCAACTAATTATATGAGGCCCATCCACGTTACCAATGGTAATCTTCTTTACTTAAAGTCAATTGATTGTAGGTGTAAACCACATCTACAAAGTGCCTTCACAACAAGGCCTAGGTCAGTATTTGATGGAATACCTGGGTACCACAGCCTAACCAAATTGACACGTAAAACTGGCCATCACAGGAACGTACCGTCAACATGATTTATCACTATCCATGTTGACCTAGATCACCTGATTGAGGCAATATTTGTCAGGTTTATAAAGTGTTTGTAAAATTGCTCACTTTTTTCATTATTTGTAGCCCACACTTAGCAGATAGGGATTTATGCTTCTCATTTTTAAGGGAAGACTATCTACATAAGTTACTTGGAATTTTGCAAGGGAGATCGGTCTAACCCTTTGCCCATTCAGTCATTTATTTTTACCAGCATGACCCATGGATATTTACTTCATATTTTGTGTTATGATCCAACATTACTTTATTTATTTTGTACCTCACATTGTTCCAGCATTGGCCGTTGGGAGCTCTTGTGCCCCTTTCACATACCTTCAAAAATATAGTTTGTTTATTTTTGCAATTCCTTATTTTTTAAGAAACGACAAGATGCTTCAGGTTTATCTTACATATTTCCATCCTATCTTTGAATTAGACATTTCTCCAAGGAACCCTGGTTCATTTTATTAGAAAGTGATATTTGCAACCAAGATCTGGTGGTAAATGTGTTCCTTGTTACTGGACTGGTATTTCTTCTAGGCCCTCTCAGATGACAGAGTAAGGAAACGTGTATTATATAAACCTATACAATACATATATTTATAAATATTTCTCTATGTGACCATCTGTATCTATATTAAGCTAAATGTGTGTTCATACTGATGTTTCCAACTCTAATCCAATCCCACATGGATCATTCCAGCCTCCTCCCCTTGCTTATCTGTAAGTTTCTAGTCCTACAGTGAGAAATCTGGCTTCCATTATCTATAGGACATTTACTTAATTGTTCGATTTCAGTGCACATTTGTAGTACTGTCGGAATTGTTAACCAATGCCACAGTGGAAACAACTTTATCAACTAGAGTAGAGTACATACTTATGCAGTTCCTTTTGACATTCGTTTTATAGACTCTGCAATTTTCAAAGTTACTTAGGTCAGGGCATTTTACACCCCACCCCAACCCCCTTCAGTGATTTGTAATACAAATAGGTTCTCGTGCCACAGTCCGCATTCCTTCCTAGGGTCCCTTGTTCTCCTAAATGATTTTATTTTCCACATTCGTTCTTTAATGTTATATGGGTTTTGACACATTCATAATTTCATGTATCCACCATTACAGCGTCATACAAAATAGTTTTACTGCCTTAAAGAATACCGTATGCTTTCCCCAACCTTACCCACCCCACTCCTCCAGTAGTGACTGATCTTTTCACTATCTCTGTTCGTTTGCCTTTTCCAGAGCTCAAATGCTTGGAATGATACAGAGTGCAGCTGTTTCAGAGTGGCTTATTTCAGTTAGCAATTTGCATTTTAGGTTCATCATGCCTCTTCATGAGAGTTGATATTTCTTCTTATATTGCTGAATAATATTTTTCATTGTATGACTGTACTACAGCTTGTTTATCATAGATTGAGATTTTTTTAGTTATCTATTTTATAAAAAACAGTATGTAGTAGGAACATGTTTTGAGCTTTTGCTTAACTGAACACATTTTTCTGATGCCTTTAAAAAATGAAAATTTGAATGTGTAAGATATCTTTATGAACACAAACTTTTACTCTTAATTGACAATATTTACTGAATATATTTCATCAATTCTAAAGTGCATAGGTTTTTATATTTTAACATTTTTGAAATTGTGATTAAAATTATAATTAATAAGCTCATACAATCTGGGGTGACAATTTTTTTAGGCATGCACAAATTTGGTCACAAATCTTTATTTGACACTTCTACTAAGTGTATGCATTGGTGTTACTGAACAGACTGAGTTCCAATGTCATGTCAAATCTCTTCAAAAATATTACACACTAATTCTCAGTTAAATGTAAACTTATTGAATATAAAGAAAGTTATATATCAGAGAAGAGCAGCATATATTTGATGTTAATGCAGAAATATTAATTGTTGAAAAAATGATTATAATTCCATTTTCCACAAAAACAAAACAAAATGCTTTGTTATCAAAGAAAAGATAAAACCCTAAAGCAGAAGACTGAACTCTATTAATTATTTATTTATTACAGATTTTTGTGCACAAATATTGTCTATCACACTCAAAAGAATGCAAATGAAAGCATGAGAAACTGCCAAGAACCTTGGTGTAGCTGCAATTCATTTCAAAGCAAGCAAGAGGCTGGTATGATGGATTGTCAGTTAGGATTATCGTTAAGGAATTATGTCACAGTTTAATTGACAGTCTTTTGCTCCCTTACTTAATAGGAGATAAAATAATAGTACATTTTACAATCCTTGAAGTCTTATATTTAATAACATGTGGTATTTATGATGTAGTGTGCTACATGGTTTATGCACTCAGTATCATTTCACCTTTGTTATCACCCTATGAGATTGGTATTACTGTCTTATTTATAAATAATGCCACTTAGAATATATAGCTCAGCCTAGGTCACGCAGCTAATAATTCGCAGAACCTAGATTTGAGTCTTTGCTAGTAGAGCCTGTGTTTTTATACTCCACTATAGTGGTTCAATCCTTTCTTGCATTTGGAGAGTTACTGAAAAGTTTTAAGTGAGCTCGTATTTTATTTGTGTGTTTTCTTAGTTAAAATATTTTTAACTGACTTTTGTATTATTTCTAATCCTGCCAAGAAACTGAGGGCAATAAAATAGAATTTGAGAGTTTTTAAAAAGTAGATATATGGGAGAGAAGAACATATAAGAGATATTGCTGAGAGCCAATTCAAAATTCACTCCTCAGAAGAGCATAATAAAATATAATCCATTACCATTGACAATCAGCAATATTTTAGAACAAGGAAATCCTTGATTTGTGACAAGTTTTTTAAGCAGAGAAACATGACATAGCAGGAGATTTACTCTTATGTATTATGTGATAGAACAATATAAAGCTTGAGGATTTTGCAGAAAATCACATCAATAATGTAGAAAAATTTGGAAACTCACAATATGAAGAAGAAAGACATAACATTATAGAAACAATGGAAGTAACTAAGGAAACTTGAATTGTCCAATATATTTTCCAGAAAAAAAGCAAGTGTTTTCCATGGAGAGTAGGCTATTGCTATGGAGAACATTGTTGGCTTATTTCACAATAATTACTCTTTCCCCCTGCCAGACCCATGAAGTAACTACATACATGCTCGGAGATTGATAATTTTGTATTTAAATTCAGGAAGAGTATAATTCAATTAATGCTGATGGGACATTTATTTAAACAATAATAGAATTAAAAGGGATGCCTACTTCCCACTGTAAAAGAATACTCCTTTGCTTCAAATCAGTGTATTACTTTACTTTTTCTTTTATTCAGAATTTTTGAAGTTTGATATTTCTTTATTCATAACCCTGTAATTTTCATCTCCTTTTAAGTCATCTGGTGGATCTTCCAGAAATCCAGTCACATTTTTCTTAACTTGTAACATGAATATAGGTAATACTCAGTAAGTTCAGATTCATTAAGGGTTGTCTCAACAATTTTAGACAAAGCTTAGATTGTTTCCTCTCCTCTTTCCCTCATCTCGAATCTCCTCTTCCCTCTGCTGTCACCCCTCGTCACTCTTTCTCCATCTGTGTGCCAGCCTCCATAGTTTATCCTTGTGTTTCTAACCCCATTTTTTAGAATCAAAGAGTGTATTCTTATTACAGTTTAAACAGACCTTTCCTAGCCACTACATCCTCAGTTTGAAAAGGGCTAGACATCTTTCATTTGCAGGTTGGACAAAAACTGAGTGAAATCAGCACACTTTGAGTATCCAGTAATCCCTTCTTCCCTGCTCCTCCATGCACAATAGCACTCTATTCATAATGAGTCGAGAGAAAAGAGACCTGGAGTGATTGCTGGTGCAGTCAAATGGGAAACAGCCTCAATCATTTGGCTTATTTTCTGTTCTCATGCCCTACAGTCCCTAACTGCCTTCAGGAATTATTTTATCAGTTACCATCTTACCCAGCTGACAGGGTGTCAGGGTGTATACCACCAGGACCATATGCTATGTTCCGTAAAGTCCTATGGGGGTTGATAAGTACAGGCAGGGAGGGGTATATTCATGAGAGCATAACAATTTCTTATCATTTGATGAGTCAATAAACAGGCACATCAAAGAAACATGATCAGCATTTGCTTATGTTAATATCTGTTCTGTCTTAGGACCTGGGAGAGTTAATCTATACAGGGATCGATACAGAATTTACCTAAGATAATCATAGATCTTAGAAATGTCAACAATATTATACTCTTTCAGAATTATAACTATGCATTTAAGAATATTTCTAACATTTCAGCAGATAATATGGTAAAAGAAGAGATATCTACTTAATTTACTTTTAAAATTTGTTTTAAATTCTGAAAGGAACTGTAATTTTAAAGTTAGCCCTATGGAGAACTGATTTACACCTATAAGTTATCTGTGAATATGTTACAATTCCTGGAAAGTGGGCCCACATTCATTGAAGTATATTTGTTGGATGAGAAAGAGATCTCTTAATTTATTTTATCAAACTTATAGAATTTTTAGATCCATCAGGAGTAGCAGGTGTAAAAATAAAAAAGAATAGCAATCATAGAAAACTTATTCTTTGAAAGAATTTGAAATAATGCTGACACACCATTTTAGTCCATGTTCTCCTGAATTTGCATATTTAAAATGTTGACCACATAGCAAATTGCTGTGTGTGCTGTATGCCACTGTGATTCAGAATCCATACTGCACATACACACAAATACACAGATACAGACACATAGACAGACAGAAACACACATGCACGTACTTAGGCTTCCACCCATAAAAGACTATATTGTTAGTTTGTGTGTTCCAGCACTGCAAAAAGACTATTTTATTCCTGTTGAAGTAATGATGATGGGAAGAAAATTGATTTGCTACTTTAATAGAAACTAACCATCATATTTAAATAATGCTTCTTGTAGCTTACATAAATCCTAGATATACTTCCTCTTGATTGATTTTGAGGAAGAAATGAAAATGATTGGTCTCTTACACTGGGTTGTCTGGAAGCAGAGCCTAAGAAGAGGGTTCAGCCTGTCCCTGATTTAGATGTGCCACATGTGAGGTGTGGGACTGTCCCTCCTTGGTGAGGTAGCTCTCAGGTGGTGAGAGGAGAGGGAAGCCCTGCACCGTTAGCAGCCAGCACTGTGGCAGCTGGCGCCGGGTGGAATCAGCACTGAACGGATCTCATGGGGTAATATAATACCCACTGCAGTTGTACACACTCTTTGTTGAAGTAATCAGACACATTTTGGCATGATTAATAGCTTTTCTTTTCTCATCCATTACTATTTTACTTAATACTCTAATTTTTATTAATATTTTTATTATTCCTAAAAATTATTAGCCTCCCTTGAGCTTTGTTTTCATAGATTAATATAGGGTAACACTGGCCCTAGTATAAAGGGACAAGGGCCAGATAGTTTCACCAAGTCCACGACTGCTCCAAGCTTCTAGTGATATTTTTACTGTTAACCTAAACATTATATTGGTAACTCATAATTTGACCAGGTGGTTACACTGATAATATATGATAACATTTACTATTATGTCACCTGTAATTCATTTACTATTATGTCAATTGGAATTAAAATTAATACTTTAGTGGAGGGTATTTATATCAATAAGTTTTAATATGAGATTAATTCATTACTTTTAAAAATGTTCAAAAGACCTTTTGAGGAAAGATTTGACTAAGTTTATGAATTCTTTTATGATTTCTTAAAGTTGCTTTCACTGGAAGATTTCAAGCCTGAGTGCATTTTGGATCTGTATTCATGCATGTATTTAGGGTAGTTAGTACGTGGAAGAAGTCACCATTTCTTGGAATAACTTCTTTATAAATTGTGTGTTCTGGAACTGTATAGGAGTTTAACTGTCACGGCTGAGATAGATGATGTTTTAAAGTAAAGGAAATGGGCACTCAAAATAAATAAAAATATGGCTTTTTTGCACCAAATTCTTATTTTATTAAGCAATAAAAATAATCACATAGATATAATAATAGTAAAAAAAAATTAACGATACTAAACATTTACATAGAACATATGCCAAGCAATGTTCTGAACCCTTTCAATATGTGAACATATTTAATCCTCACGACAACCCTGGGAAGTATGTGTGATTAATATCCCTATTTCACACATGAGAAAATGCTTGCACAGAGTGATTAAGTGACTGGCCTGAGGTCACATAGCAAGTCTGAGATAGAGCCACAATTCAGACACACAGTCTGCCTTCAGAATTGAGTGCTTGGTCACCTCACTAACAAAAGCATTCTCATGAGTAATCTCACTCTTCCTTCCCAAGAGACATTTACATATACACAAGAAACAGAGGCTACTGCTCTTGTTCACGCTAGCATGCATTCAAAATTACCAGCAAAGCACTGTCCTCTAACTAAACCAGGGTCATTAGCCTTAAAACTGCCATGATGCTATGATGGTGACATCATCTGGGAGCTCTTATTCTTTCCCTCCCTCCTCTGTCTTCCTCTTTTCTCTCTTTCTCTTTCTCCTTCTTTTTAAACCAAATACAATACACTGTTTTAAAAAAATTAACAGGTTGCCCGGCCGGGCGTGGCTCAGCGGTTGAGCGTCGACCTAGGATCCAGGCGATCAGGATTCGATTCCCGGTCAGAGCACATGCCCGGGTTGTGGGCTCGATCAATGACTCTCTCATCATTGATGTTTCTCTCTCTCTCTCCCCCCTCCTTTCCTCTGTCTGAAATCAATAAAGATATATTTTTAAATAAAATAAATAAAAAAATAAAAAAATTAACAGGTCAATGCCCAGCCTGCTTGGCTCAATGGTTGAGTGTTGACCCATGAACCAGGAGATCTGGGTTCCATCCCAGGTAGGGGGTGTGCAGGAGGCAGCCAATCAATGACTCTCTCACCATCGATGTTTCTGTCTCCCCCTCGCCCTCTCTCCAAAATCAATAAAACAAATTTTAAAAAAGATTAATGGGTCAAGAGATTGAAAAAAAGCTCTAAAATTCTGCAAATCAGAAAGTGAGTTAAAAGATTTGATAAAATGTTTATGAAAACAGTATAGATTTAATTATTTTATAAATATCAACTTAACTATTATATACTTAAAGTATTAATGCCTTTTGTACACCTTCTCACTTTGCTTTCTAGAACTTGAGTGATGCTGAAGGGAATCGATGCATCCTATATTAAATTCCTTATCATACTGATGGCTAGACTAGAATTTAGCAACTTAATTTATTAATGTTATTGTCTTTAATGTTGAATATATAGTCTAAATTATTATTAATAGTTGATATGTTGGGGAAAAGCTGCTCACTTTATCATTTTATTGGCATAAGATTTACGTTGGAGTGCTTAAAGGGTCCTCCTAAAATGAGAGGAAAGATGTGTACTTTTAATTTTCAGAATTAAAAATATGGTTGCAATTGTTTTCTCTACATATATATGTATTTTTTCAATTCTGACATTTTTGCTTCTTTTGAAAAGTGAAGAACATTTTGGTGTTTAACTCTCCCTTGGAAAGGGAAATTAGCAGCTGTAGATATTATTCAGACTTGGCCTAATTGTACATCTAGAAATGGAGTCCTACCTTAACTGTTTAATTAAAGATCGGAAGAAAATATTTAAGCAGGTGTTAATCACGTATTTAAAAAAATATTGCATATTCCAGCCTTTCCAGGTGCAGTGCAAGGTTTCTTTCCACCTACAAAATAAAGCAGATACTAGCTAGAGAGAGGTAAGGTCTATTTTGAGAACTGAAAGTTTATTACTTAAAGTTGAAAAACCTTATGGTTATCACCCAACATATATAGTACTGTGTGTTTTTATAATGTATTTTTATTTTATTTTTTCAATCACCATTTATCTCCTCTATTCCCTCTTCACCTGCACCACCCACTCCTGCCTCCTAGTACTGGCTGTTGTTTTTTAAATAGTATATCTTTACCCTTTTTAAAACTTTATAATTGGCACTGCATTATTTGTAATTGATATGCATTATATTTGCATATATATCAAGTGTATGGCTTGATGTTTTGCCATATGTATCCATGAGACCATCACTGCAATCAAGATAATGAATATAACCCTTTTTATTGTAAACTAAATAAATTACAGAAAGTACACAAAACAAAGTTGTAAAACTCAATGATTTATCAGACTGAACATTCATAGCCAACCCTCTGGTCAAAAATAGAACACTGCCAGTCCAAAAGAGCCCTCTACACCCCACAAATCACCTTTTATCTCCCTCTCAAAAGTAAATCTTAACCTAAATTTTTGGTGATTGTTTGCTTTCTTTATAGTTTTCGCAAATGAATTTTTATTTGTAAGCACCATAGTTGAAATTCATCTATTTTTTAAACTTTATATAAATAGAATAATGTATGCATCCTTCAATATCTGGCTTATTTTGCCATAGAGGGTGTGGCAAAAGTAAGTTTAGAGTTGTTCATATAAAAATAATACAATAATAAATAATAATACATGAAATACTATGCAGCTGTAAAACAGAAGGATCTTTTATCCTTTGGGACAGCATGGAGGGAACTAGAAAGTATTATGCTAAGTGAAATAAGCCAGTCAGAGAAAGACAAGTACCACATGATCTCACTTGTATGTGGAATGTAATAAATAAAATAAACTGATGAACAAAATGGATCCAGAGACATAGAAGCATAGAACAAATTGAGGGATCTCAGAGGGAAGGTGGGGAGGGGAATATGGGTGGGGAGAGATTAATCAGGGAGCTTGTATGTTTATAAGCATAACCCATGGACACAGACACTGGTATGGGGAAGGCCTGGGGGTGGGGTGGATGTGGGGTGGAGGGGATTAATGGAGGTAAAAAGGGGACATCTGTAATATTTTCAACAATAAAGATAAAGAAACTTAAAAAAAAGAATGAAAAAAGAAAAGAATAAACTGTGTTTCGTGTACTCACAACTGTAAAACTACTTTTGCACTGTCCTGTACTTATAAAAATGAACTTTAGCATATGATTTTTGTGCAGCTATACAAATGATAATATGATTGTTTTTCTCCTATATTTTGTTAAATGGAAAATACATTGATATTTTAGAAAGAGAAGAAGGGAGAGGGATAGAGAGATAGAAACATCGATGGGAGAGAATCATTGATCAACTGCCTCCAGCAGGCTTCCTATTGGGGATTGAGCCCGAAACCTGTGAATGTGTTCTGACTGGAAATTGAACCGTGACCTCCTGGCTCAACCACTGAGCCACACCAGCTGGGCACATTGATCTATATTTGAATGTCAAGCTAATCTTGCATTCTTGGAATAAATCTAACTTGGTCAAGAGATGAGAAATAGATGATAGATAGATAGACAAAAGATTATATATGTAAGATAAACATATTTTATATATTGCTGTATTCCATTTGTTAATATTTTGTTTAGAATTTTTATGTAAATGAACATGATATATTGGCTTCAGAAAATAAGAAATTAGAAAATACAGATAATGGCAAAGTATGGAGGCTTACAGGTAAATGAAAATAAATTGGAGCAATAACTAGCCAACCTCTAAAATATGCTGACATAGGAATGAATGACTTCAAGGATGCCAGGCTAGAAGAAAATAAAAACAGTAATTTAAAAAACCATCAAGGGTGCTCAGTGTTGGTGCACCACAGGGGAGACACACCCCACAGAATTGTTCCAGGCAAGTCCCTAACAATAAACAAACAACACAAAGCATAAACAACAGCTTCCTGGACTGGGGATCAGAATCTAGGAAAATGGATTTGCTCTTTCCATTTTATGCTTATTCCAGAACAAATGCTCTTGAGGGGAATGGCAAGAAAATTATCTCAATTTGGCAAACTACTACTCTCTCCCTCCCTTCTTCCCTTCCTCCTTTCTCTCCTTCCTTTTATGCCTTCCTTTTCTCCTTTCTTCATTTGCTATTCCTTCTGATTCTTTCTGATACCTTTCTTTTTCTGCTAAGCATTTACAGTAGTATTTCTGTAAATTAAGGCATTCCGATGTAACTCCACACTATCTGTATTTGTATAGTTGCCTGGAAAACACATAGATTTGGTGTAAACACCAAAATGTGTACATGATTACATGTTAACATTGGTTATCTCTACTTAAAGGATGAGTATTGCTGTCGTTTTATGTTTCTTTGAACTCCTCTGTGCTTTTTAAAGTTTTCTGCAACAGATATGTAGTTATTCATATAAACTCTTAGGGGAACATCAATAAATGCTATTTATTAGGTGAATAATATACTTAAAGTAATTATTAAACAAGTCAAAATAAACAGTTAATTGAAAAAATGTAGGGATTTACAGATGCAAAAGAAATATTAAAAGCAAAAATATGTTTGTAGAATTTAAATTTTGAGATTGTTCTTGAGAGTTGCAAAATTGGAAAAAAGTTTTATTTGTTCACAATTTGGTGCACAGCCAGTTATATTTATTAATACTGAGTAATACAGAATCAGTATTTTTAAAACGGTTTTGATGAGCTCATACTGAACCATATTATTTCAAGAACATTTTTCCTTAATTTTTAATATCATGTATCAATGAAAGCTGATCCATATGTTTGATTCATTTAAATTAAATTATCAAAATATTGATTTAAGAGCTACTTGATGTCTAAAGAGAAATTTTAGAGCTTTAAAAAGAAGTAATTTTATTGTACTAATGGTAAGAAAATCAAAATGCTATAAAAGATTCAAAATTATTTTTAACACTGAACAATGACAATTTTAGGTTGTTAGAAAATATTTACTCCTACTTAAAAGTGGCTAAATACATTTCTTTTGTTGAGTAAAGTTAGAGTCTTTAGTTAAATAAGGAAACATGAATAGAAATTTTGTCATATTTCTGTTCTTAAACAATTGTATACAAATATGTACAATATTTTTGTTAAAAATGCTCTTTTCAGAATATTTTACTGAATATTTCTAGTTTTACAATTATGACATGACAAAACTTAATAGCTCTTTAAGTAATTCCCCAATAAATTTTGAAATTAAATCTTCAAATGTTATTATCTAATTTCAAGTTTTGTTTGTTTTTAATGCTCCTAGTGGTTTTAAATCTTCTCATCTCTCTCTTACATTTCTCTAGTCATTAAATGAATGCTAACACATATCATACTCACTTATCATTCTACACCTCATATATTCATATTGTTTTCATAGCTCTCTTAGAGTGCATCATATTTCCCCAGAATTTCTTTTCATAATGTTCAGAGGCATCAGCTATGGAATGCAGCCATCCTGGTTTCTTTCTTACTTTCATCACATACTATATGTGTCACCTTGTACAAGTTACAAAACTTCTTTGAACATTGGTTTCTTCACAAAAATAATCCTAATCTGGAGGGTTATCTTGAAGATTAAATGATTTAACTTCATAATATAGTTCCAGGCACAGAATAAGCATTTAATAAATGGAGGTACAATAGGGTTCATGAGTTTATGTTATACCCCTGGCAGTACACTAAGGTGCATGAGTTTATGTTATACCCTATGCACATATTAAATTTAGAAACTTTTCAAACAATGACTCAAGTTGGATAGCATAGCACTATTACTCTCTGAGAGAGCAAACCACAGTCATCCTAGGGGCTTGGGTAAACTACCCCTTCTTCTTACCCTTTTTTCCCTTATCCAGCTCTAGGTTCATTTCCTGAAAGACAATTTTCCAAGGGTCAATTTGATAAAAATCCAATTATCCACATTTATTTGTTTCTTTTAACTCTTTTGAGTACATTTACAATAAGTTTTACTACATGGAGTAGTTTTACTACTCATTGGAATTTCCTGCAAAGTTTTATTTGACAATTTTCATTTTGCTTTCCTCACAGTGTTTTCAGTAACTTTAATTTGTCTCTCCTTGATTACTTGTCACTATAACTGGAAGGAACTGAGATAAAAACTGGAGACTACCTATTGGGAGTTAGGATGGCCATCACAGAACAAATCGTAGAATGGAGATGCCAGAAACAGAGGACTCAAGGGTGGGGAAGGACCATATGAGGTATTGTTCAAATCAGAATCATTTGAGAGGGAAAGGGGGTGCTAAAATATTTAACAGACATGTTATTTACCACAAGTAAAAAACCAAGGGGGAATGTTCTGGGCTAGGATGTCTGGTCACCTTACCTAGGGACACACTGCGGGAGGGATTTAGGGGTGAGTGACAGAAAGGGAGACTGATGTGCACTGAAAGAAGAGACTGAGATAATAAGATGTCATAAAGGAGGCAAAGCAGAGAAAGGGAAAATCTGAGGGACATAAGAATGTATTCATGAGATTGTATTTAAATATACTTAAAATATATTCAAATAATTATTCAAAGCTATGTTTTTATGATTATGTAAATGTATTCGTCATGAAAATGTTTTTCATGGAAATATTTTCCTGATGGATATATTTTTATGGATATAATTTTCTATTGGGGCAAAGAGAAATAGAGCATTCTTTAAGATGGTGTGATAAAGAAAAACTGAAATATTGTCAACTAAAACTTTACAGAAATCTTTAAAAGATGGTGAAATTGTCCTACCCAATATGGACTGTTGTATATTATTTTTTAAAGTTTAGCAAATACATACTTAGCCTTTAACAAATTAACTTTTAATGAGTTTGCTTGTAGTGAGTAGACTTTGAGGGATTGACCTGATAAATTTTAAGTCCACAGAAAATGACTGAACATAATTAATATTAGGAATCAAAACTCATGAGAATTAAAATTGGGATTGCTTTTCAGTTTTGGTTATTATGTATAATGGAAAAGGGAATATATTTCTATATGAAATGCTTGGATTTCTTTATCTCTTTTTCCATTGGCTGCTCCTGTGGAAATCCTACTGAGCACTACATTAGCCAAAATATAGGTAAGGGAAAGGGAGGGAAGAGAAAGTGGAAAAAAGTGAGTAAGTAGGAGCTAAGATTGGATTGGAATTCTCTACAAAGGTGGAACAATCAGGTCCTTAGCACCGAGTTAGAGGTGTGTTCTGTGTTTTGAATTTAAGCAGTTTTAATATTCCTGGGGACAGAAATATTTTCTTAGCATAAAACACAGGTGCAGGTACTGCGCAGCCAAGGAAAAGCATTGGTAAACATTCGAGCACCCTTCCAATGGCATGGTCCAGAGCCAGACTCTCAATCTGCCTCAGTGGCTTAAGTGTCTCATCACACTCACATAGACATGGCCTGTTCTCGATGTAATGAAAGGACGATCTCAAAGTAGCTTGAGGAATCTTCGTGAAAAGGCAATGAGGGCTAAAATAATCTTCAAGGGAGTTAGCTATATTTGTTCAGCGGCAAGAAGTTTTTAAATGGAAAGTGTTCTCTGGCTGTTTGTACTGGACAGTAATATTTTACATTCCAGTCATCTCACTTAGTCTCATTGGACTGGATTCTCTTTTTTAAGTTAAGAGGTAGTTGGCAGACTGGCTCCTCTGGCACAGAGAAGAAACTTTTTCTTTCTATGTTTTCAGACTTTTCAAAGCTCCTGTGTTTATGCCAGGTTATGACAATAAAAGCTAGAAACAACAAATTACTCTAGTGTTTTGGTAGATAAGAGAAGTACACTTTTGCTAAGAGGTCAGGATCCTTGGGGATTACTGCCTTGAAATTACATTTTCTCATTTTTTACCTTATGTTCTCTCCCTGGTCAGAACTGTGTGTTCGCAGAATATGGGCAACGTTTCCTCCCTCTCGGTGTGTACTGGGCATGACTGCATCTGTGTTTCCCCCCTTTTCAAAAAAGAGAACTACTTATTTTCTATTCTGATCTGCTTTAACTTTCTTCATTAATTCCTGAATCTTGCTCTCTCTCCATTCGATTGTATGTTTCCATGGACTATGTGGCCATGAGAATCATCACCAACATTCTTTCCTGTATGAGAATACACCCAGGCATCTAGGAACATCTGTTTGGAGGCTGAATTACCGAATCTCTTCTTCCAGTTAAGGCATTTTTGTTGTTGACAAATATTTTGAGAACTCTTTTTAGAATTACTGTGCCTTATTTTTTCCCCCTTGGTTTCTGACTCATTTTGAACAGTTTTCTCCTTTGGGGATATGATATTGTTTATAATGACACTTTAGCCTCCCCAATGTTTGGTTGAGGGGGAAAGAAAGAAAGGAAGGCAAAGAATGTTATGGAAATAAAATAGGACAGGAGTGTCTTTACTTATGAATTCTGTTCAGCAAGGATGCAATTCTGATTCCATGAAATATATGATAGTACTTAAAACACTAGCATTTAAAGAGTGACCGTTTGACAGTGAGAATGATAAATTCCAGTTAAACAGAGTTGCTTTCTGAGTGGGGCTGAGTCACCTTTAATAGCAAAGATGCTTTCAGTCAGTTCCAGTTCACAGTTGCTGTGGACTTGGCATGATACCATGCGTCCAATAATGTGATCATTTATTAATCCAAATTAAAGCTTTAAAAACCATGTAAAAGTTAAATAATATAGACATTAAGTTTCTCTCAAGAGAAAAATCAGTTTCTTAAAATACCATTTCTCCAAGGCCAGGTTTGTAAACATTAGATATCTACTATGAGGAAATACTGAATCAAGTTAGTTTTCCTTGTAGTGGTGTTATTCAAAGAGGACAAGTGAAATGCGCAGCGTGCAACATAAAAGGCAAAATATAGCAACCCTGGGCTGCGCTGGGCTGGATGTCTTCAACCAATTAAGCGTTGCAAGGTGCAAGGTGCAAAACAGCTATCCTCGTGAGGCCTTAGACTGGTGGGCTGTGGTGGGGGTCCACAGGAAACCCTTTTTGGGGGGAACAAACAATTTTTCTGGACATGTGGCAAAGGAGTTGGAATTTGGCAGGCTCCACTGCATTAATTTTTCTCTGGGTGTAAAATATGTTAATTTGCCACTGTCTGGAAGAAATCATGATGAGTCATTCACAGAACTACTTAGAATCTACTTATAACATTTCTAAGTATTTATTGCTTTAGCCATTGTTTTTTCTCTTCACAAAAATACTTTTTTAATACTTGTAAAAAAGGTATAAAAATCATTTTATTTTATTCCACATGAAACAGAAATTCCTGAGTTGAGTAAACAGCTGATTACATTTAATATACATTATGATATTTTATATTTTCTGTTTGATCATGGAATGTTTTATGAAAAATGGCATAAACATCCTTCATTCCTTCTGATAATATAAATTATTTTTTTCCAATTTGTTGTGAAATCAGAACCATACTATATCCACAAAATGAGCTTGTTCAATACCTAAAAGATTTTATCCATACTTTCCAAGAGTTCAGAATAATCTTGGGTAAACGGCTGTGTGCTGAAGCGGAAGAGGATTGTATTGAAAGCAAAAAAATCTGAATTTAGTGGATTAAAAAAAAGTTTTGTTTTATGATATGAAAATTTCTCCATAACTTAAAATAAACACCCTTACTATGCTAATAACCCGATTTGGGCAGATGTCTCCAACCTTGTAACAAGAACTTCCTTTACTCAGCCTTCGAAATGCAGAATCCAAGCTCCTGTTTTTCGAAACACACTTTATGTAATTAACACTAATCCTAAATTAAGCAATTTGAAAATTAAATATAAATGTCTATCTAGGTTTATAATCAATAATTAAACAACTGACATTAAGCCACTAAATTAGATACAACACTTTGTTATGAAAAAATTTTTCAAAAATAATAAAATCAGTAGTTGAAAAACTTGTTTAGTTTCCTGTATCTTGGAGAGAAAACACGGGTTCTTACAATGCTGCCACCTTCCTACCTGTTTTCAACTAGTAAAGAACATGGACTTATAAAAATTTGCACACATACCATTTGTCTCTTAAAATAACACTAACGTATGTGAAGTCTCCAAATTAAAGCTTCCCTACACATGCTCCCAAACTACAGGACATTGTAACCACAAATGCCTGGAGAAATTGGTTGAATCATCCCTCTTTCCAAAATTGTCCATCTGTCTGTGAGCGTAGTTGTGATCTGGAGGTTCAAGTTGACTTACTCACTGAGCTGCCTGCCAGCTTAGATGCACTTTGTAGGTGGAAAATTGTTGGTCTTTGTCCCTCCCAGCTTGCAAGTAAAATGAAGCTGCCAAGAGATAAACACATTCTAAGTTTATCATGCTATTCTTGGCCTCAAACTACAAGCCATAAGGCAACTATTGCTCAAGGTACAGTGTTTACAAGTGTTCAGTCCTCTGCTGTTTCAGAGACCCAACAAGATGGGATTTCTTCCTGCCAGCCTATATTTTGTGTGTTTTTTAAAGCTTTCACATTTCTCAATTCCTTTTAAAGAAAAAAATGAAAGAGGAAAGGAAGCAGTTTCTTTGACAGAATCTTGAAGGTCTGAAATCTCATTAACGTTTCGTATACGATGTTTTAGGGTTTTCTTCCCCGGAGGCACCGTACATTCCTAAAAAGACTAGAAGCTTCTATTATTATCATCAATATTATTACATTTATCATCATCATTATCATTATTCTTATTTTATTTAAAAGTGAACAAGATACATATGAATATGTTTTTATAGAGGCCTGTTCAATTTTTTCTATGTGTTCTTTCATTTGTTTACTGCATTGGCCTTTAACACATTTATTATTATGAGATCCACGTTTCTCTTTCAGTTAATATGATTTTCCTTTTAGGTGGCTGTAGTGAAAGTAATTTAATTAGTTTAGTAGTGTTCTCAAAACCCAAAGAAAGAAAAAAGTTGTTTTTTTGAGAGAGAACAAATATGAGTTAACTTTCTTCACAAATGTGTTCCTGGCTGCATTGGATAACAGGATGTATTGAGTTCATACATCTTAAATATAAAGAAGAGTATAGCTATATCGCATCCTATATTGGCACAGTATATTGACATGTATTATGTATGATGTTACACTGTTTAAATTATTAGAAATCACATTAAAAGAAATTATAATAAGATAGGGCTTTTTACCAAATTTAGAGTATTTGGCAAAGATATGATAATCAACTTCAATCCTTGATTTACAAATAAGACTTGGAGTTCTCAAAATTTTATAACTATATTCTATATCACAATTTTTTGCATTTAATTAAAAGTAACATTCTCTTTTGGGTTCAGCATGGTGCATGGATAATGTACCTATAGAATCGGGGCTTAATTGTTTTCTTGGGCATGGTTTATGCTAATGCATATCCTGAAAAAAAAATGTTTGCGTGTCCCCTCGCTAATGTCTGCTCCTTCAGTGATTTAACGTTGCTGCAAATTAAATTCACTGACTATGTGATGAGCAAAAAGAACAATAAAAGAAGTTTCATTTGTTTTAGTTGAAGTTCTAAGTGTAGAGAAGAAAAATTTACAAAAATCTACTCTTTGATTACAAGAAAACATGTATGATTAACCTGAGGCATTAATCAGGCTTACTCAAAGTTATCAAAATCATTACGTCCTCACAGGCATGGGTAGAGAGAACGTGAAGAATTGCCATGCCCAGGGTTAGAATGGGCTGTGATCCATTGGCCCCTGAAGATACAGATAATGGAGCACAGAGGATGAGCATCTTATTTGAAAATCATCTATATGTTATCAGAATTGACCTTCAGCCTTCTACTTACAACAAATTCTTATCAATGCCTGTAAAAATGTGTACCAGCTTTTCCCTGTACAATTCAAAGTAGGTAGTAAGGCTCATGCATATTCTGAGGACTATCTGGTCAGAGATATTTGATGCCTTCGCTTTACAGATTTCTCGCTCTTGATTTATTACTCTAGCAGTGTTTTTAGATGTTCTTATCTAACAAAGAGTGGTTAAATAGAATATAAAATTGGCTATAATGCTTCAAAACTCATATTGTTAAAATGTATAAAGCAAGTCTAAGAAATGGCCTGGATTCTGAGGGCGTAAGGAACTGATCGTTCATCAGCGCCAAGCAGAACCGACAGCATTATCCTTTGGTTGAACCAATGTGGGGTCAGGCATAGACCTGACCAAGGTGCCAGCTATTCAACAGAAAAGAACGGTGGCATTTCTAAACCAGTTTGTGGCACACACTGTACAGTTCCTCAACCGCTTCTCTACAGTTTGTGAGGAGAAACTGGCCGGCCTTTCTCTTCGTATCCAACAAATTGAAACAACTCTCAATATTTTAGATGCAAAGTTGTCATCTATCCCAGGCCTATGATGTCATCACAGTTGAAGGATCTCCTGTAAGTGCCACTGGTATCACAAACAAATCACATTCTGAAGCCACTTCAGAGCAATCACAGCAGAAAAGTTTACAAGACTCTGGACCACAGGAAAGTGAAGTAACAGCAGAAAATATCTTAACTGTAGCCAAGGACCCAAGATATGCCAGGTATCTCAAAATGGTTCAAGTGGGTGTTCCGGTGATGGCAATAAGAAACAAAATGATATCAGAAGGATTAGACCCAGATCTTCTTGAGAGGCCAGATGCTCCAGTGCCTGATGGCGAAGGTGAAAAAAACACGGAAGAAAGTTCAGAGAGCGAATCTTCTTTTAGTGACTGAGTTTAATTTTGATAACAATTCCATGTAGACGTGTAGGCATACATTTACATTCTATCGGAAAGAGAGCCCGAGCTCGAACGCTTTGTCAAGAAGCCATCAAATGGCCGGATACTCACCACCAAGCTCCCTCTGTGTTAAAATCACCGTCATAATAAAGCCTTTATAAACTGGCAAAAAAAAAAAAAAACACCCAAAAAACCCAAACACCAATATATCCTAAGGAACCCGAAACACCAATCACAAAGAACTTATGCACCCCTATGCTCGTAGCAGCGCAATTCACAATAGCTAAGATCTGGAAAGAGCCCAAGTGCCCATCAGTAGATGAGTGGATAAAAAGGCTGTGGCGCATTTACACCATGGAGTACTATGCGGCTGTGAAGAGGAAGGACATTTTGGCCTTTGGCACAGCATTTAAGGACTTTAAGGAAATCTTGATGCAGCCTACATGTTTTGGTACCTTATTTTGTTCTACCACCTCACTAGCAATAGTGATATGAGGATTGTCCCAAATCTTACATTTTATATTTTTTCCCAACTAATACAGATATCAGATGACCAAGAAATAAACTAAAAAATCTCGTTACAGACAATGCAGATTTACATGCGCTGTTATTGTTATCTACTTTTGCATACTATCTTTAATAAAAAATTTTCCTACCACCCCCACTCATTTAAAATAATTAATTTACTTTCCCTCCTTAAACAACTAAAAGAAAAAAAAGATAATATATATGAAACAGTGGTCATTGGACAAAAATTAGTATAGGACAATGGCCTAAGAGAAGGGAAATAAATGAGCTGTGCTCTATGGTTGCCCCAGTTTATTGCCTGTGACTGTCTTATCGCCAGGCCTTGTGCAGGGAGGTTGCGAACCAAGGCGAGCCCTGTGGTCTTGGTGAGCTGAAGAGGCAGGGGAGGCCCAAATGGCTAGAATGTGCAGAGCAGGACACCACAAAGGACAGTTGTATCGAGAAGAGAGAGAGCTGCAAAGACAGAGAGAGCTCTGGAAATCGTGCATGTGTATGAGGAAACTACCCAAGGCCAGAGAAGGAGCCTCCAGAAGATACTAGTGAGAAGAAACCCTGGTGATCACAGCAGCTGAGAATAGCCTGTGTTCTCACCGTGAGGAGGGAAAGCCCTCAGGACACGAGGCACCTGGTAGAATACTCAAAATGGTATTGCCCCCGAAGGGCGCAGAATTATCCCTAAAGATTGCCCTGGAACTTCCTAATGAAGCATAAAAGCAAACTTTGAAAGGAGAAAATTATTTTCAAGTAACTTGCATCCTAAGCCAAAGCTCAAGAATGTTTAAAATATTATTTATATCCACACTCCACAAGTAAAAAAAAATCGGCATCGAAATAAAAACTGACACGCAAAGAACATAAACCATAAAGAAGAGAAAAATCCATCAGTACAAACACAATGAAACATTATAAAATTAGTAGAAAAGGACATTAAAAGAGTTACCATTAAAATATTATAATGATTTCATATATTATAGAAGACAGAGAATGGCATGCATATGTTCTAATAGCCTGATTTGTGAATTATAGCAGAGATTATGACAAGTGAAAGATGCCAAACTTAAAAGAAAACTTAGTCTATGATTCCATTTATATACAATTCTAGAAAATGCAAACTCATGTTATAGTGACAGAAAACAGGTAAGAGGTTTGCTGGAGATGGCAGGTGCGGGGTGGGGGTGATGAAGGGCTGGATTACATTGGGGCACACAGGAAAATTTTGGGGCGGTAATGCATATGTTCATTACCTCTATTATCATGATGGTTTTGTGTGTGGATACATACATGTTAAAACTCATAAAATTCTTCCTCAATGTTTGTAGTTTCTTGTACATCAATCATACCTCAATACTGCTCTAAAATCAAGAGTAATATGTCTGTAATAAAGCAAGGAAGGCTATGGATACCTTCCTTTGTATATGATCAGTAATAGCAGCTATTACATAGATCAAAAGTGACCATTTACAAGTGTTTCTTTTTTAATAAAATGTTCATGAGCTTTGACCATCAGACCATTTAACACATGTGCGGACACACAAAGCTAAAGCTATACCTAAGAAATATATGGATTTGAAATTGTGCTTAAATGCCTTACTGACTATTCATATAAATGAAATAATCAATTTGGCTTTGATAATCAATTCTTATGTTAAAGACAGCTGAAATGTACAAATCAATGATATGCATGGGTTAGCCCTCCATGAGCCATTGTGGCCTTAATAACATTATTCGATGAAAAATGTCATTCTCCAAGGTGATCTCATAAGCCGCCATGATTTATAGCCACCCCCACGTATTTTCTATTCTCAAGAACAACTTTGTGGCTTCGCTTAAAGAAATTGAAGTCTTTTGTTTCTCCCTGAGGTTGTCATACCAACAACAATTATTCAACTCTAATTGGTCTGTAGGAGGTCAGGATCAGGAGCCTAAAAATGCACTTTAAGGATTTCAGATTTCAGCTCAGTGGTTAAATTATAGCAATCTCTCTCTTTATAGTAATATTATGCAAATACTTATTTGAGACTTTGTTTGCACGCCCCCCCCCCCATTTTTTTCTACAAAAAGTTTCACTCCATTAATAAGGAATAAACTCAGGGTGTTTGTGGCTTTAAAATGTGATTGTTTTGCCTCTTCTTAAATTTATCCTGTTCCATTTCCATACACACACACACACACATATATAATTAATTTCAGAGAGTTCAGGAAGAGAGAGGGAGAGAGAGATAGAAACATCAATGACGAGAGTCCTCGATCAGCTGCCTCCCTCACACCCCCTACTGGGGATTGAGCCCCAACATGTGCCCTGACTGAGAATCAAACCGCGACCTCCTGGTTCATAGGCTGATGCCCAACCGCTGAGCCACATTGGCCAGGCCTGTTCCATTTCTTTGTGATGTGAAACAATGCTTTTGTATTTTCATAAGTATACCATTCAGTTTGCAGTATATTTTATGTGTCTGAAAAATGAAAACACTGATGAAGTTGAAGCCATCCTAAATCGGATTATTTTATAGCTACCTCAACTCCCATCTTCCTCCCTGCTTTCTTCCTTTTTTAAAAATACTAAAGTTCTATTCCATCTACTCTAAGCCTCATTATGCTCATGTGTAATTTTTCACAGCTGAGGGCCATGACCGTGTTTAGCAAGAATAGTAAAATAGAAATGAAACAAAATATGATTTGATAATACTCAAGTTACCAATACTGGTCATTGTTGGTTTGAACTTAGGACTTCTTATAGTCTTTAATGCTAGTTTGATTTTGACAATCGTAACACAATTTATCAAATCTAGCATTTTATAGAAAAGACCGAGTCAACATTTTCATGTTAATAGTTGTAACAATGGCATAGAGTCTTCCAAAAGCTATCCAATATCTTCCCTTACAAGAGAAATATTAACATATTAATTTATGAACATGGCAATGGTTCTTTACTCCAGAGAAGTAGAATACCTAATCTGTTCGTCTTCAAATTTTATTTATATATATTCATGTCCTCAAGCTTTGGCTTGATCTACTTTCTTTAATTTTACTATGTCCCTCAGCAGTGATAATGTACCATTTGGATAACTTTTTGTCCCTAATTAAAATTTTATGGCATTATCTATTTCTTCTAGAATATTTAACTCATAACCAGCGGTAGATAACCTTTTCCCCTTAAATGTAGCCAGTCCCTAATGGTCCCAAAATATTGGCAGAAAATATTGAATGATAATAAATAAAATAAAAAGGAGAAACTTTTTACTCAGCTTTTGAAACGCTTGAATCAACTAATGCTCAGGTATAGAAGAAGTTATTAATTTTACTCAGAAATTCTGGGGAAGGTAGCTTTATAGAGGTATAGCAGACAAGTTGGGAGAATTATTTTAGCAGAAAAACAAACAAACACAAAAAACACACCGATGGGAATCAGAGCATTATCATTGTTAATAACAGTATAAAATAGTCAACACTATAACTTAATGGACAACAGTATGTTTTAACTAGGACTTTGTTGCTTCTTAGCTATGTGATTTTATTTTGTTTTTTTCTAATTTTTTTTTAACCCTCACCCGAGGATACTTTTTCCATTGCTTTTCAGAGAGTGGAAGGGGGAGACAGATGCCCCGCACATGCCCCGACCAGGGCCGGGGGTTCCGCCTGCCCCCGAGGACGTGCCCTTGGCCGGAATCAAACCAGAACCCGTCAGTCCAAGGGCCGGGGCTCTAACCACTGAGCGAAACTGGTTAGGGCTTTACTAACATTGTAAAATCTAAGAATCTTCATCTGGAAAATAACAATGATAATGTCTACTTCAAAGTATGGGTGCGAATGGTAAGCGGGATGATGTGTGTGAGGTACTAAATACCAAATGGGCATTCAATGAATAAATAATAGCAATAGAAAGCAGGGAGAATAAAACAATTGAAATGATTTGGAAGAGAGTAACTGAATAATATAATTATGGGAATGACTGGATAAAAATTACGGAAAGATTAAAATGTAAGTTTGAGGCTCTATCAACATTTAAAAAAAAACAACAGATTTTGTTTTTTCGAGCAGTTTTAGGTTCACAGCAAAACTAGGGAAATGCATGGAAATTTCCCACAGAAATTCCTTTTACCTCAACACGGGCATGGCCTCGCCCACTGCCAGCAGCCCCCAGGGAGGTACGTTTGTGACAGTGGCTGAACCTGCCGGCACATCATCGCCCGAAGCCCACGGTCACGCCCGGCTCGCCTGGGTGTGAGCTCCCTTCCGCGGTGCCCCCAGGGCAGCTCCGGCCCGGCCACCCCAGCGCGCCTGGCTGCCGGGCGCCCCTCTCACGGGGTCAGCTAGTCCCCGATGGAGCCCAGCGGTGAGATTCCGGTCAAACTGCGTCTCCTGAGGGCAGAATTGTTAAGAAGAACAGTCAGTGCTCTAGTGTATTTCAAAATGCTTCCTGTTTTCTTCCTCTTGCTGGAAGCATGAGGGGTTTTTCTTAAGTATTCACTGTGAGAACCAGGTTGAACTCCAGGAGGTAAACCTCACAAAAGTGGACCGCCGGTCCCCTGAGATTTCTCCTCAGAGGTGTGCACTGGGCCTCCAGGGGCTGGCCGGTCACAGTTCGGGCCCCTTACCTCCCTGCCTGCCCCGCCCTCTCCCGCAGTCGGATCTGCCCCTGGGCCTCTGCTGCAGGGAGGCCAGCCTCTGTTTTGCCTGCCTCCCCTCTCCGCAGCGGTTTTCCCTGCGACTTCACTTCTTTTACAGATCTGGGAAGAGTAGCTGATTTTTCATTTTGTTCAGCTTTTTACTTGTTAGAAGGGAGTGGCAAATCCCAAGTTTTGTACATGCCACTGTGGGAACTGGAAGCTTTATATTTACTTTTGACAGTTACTTGAGATATTTTATTACAGATATTAAAATTAAAATTTAAAATATCACTTTTCAGATTTAGTCCTCAAAACATTTTATCTTTGAAATTAATGTGATATTTAAACAAATCACTGTGTCAATGATTTGTTAAGCCTTCATTAGATTACAGTATTGAAGGTGTTGATGACAAAATAAATTATCTTTTAAATTATACATTTATATTTTATATATATATTATATTTTTATATGAAAAAAATAGAGATAAATATTCCAATGTGCTACTAGGTATTGTGTTATGTGTGTGGTTTGTGTGTGTGTCTACGTGTATATTCCCTCTCCCAGTCTCCCCTATTTTGCATTAATTTGTGCCTGTTTTGAAGTTGGTTCAATTTTATTAAAGCATTTAACTTGATTAAGCACTAGATAGTGTGAGAAAATGTAATCAGGACCTTGGTTAAAAAAGACATAAGACTGCTGTTACTGTAGCTCAAGAACAGAACACAATTTTCCCTGAAGAATCTCAAAAACACCTAGTAGGGTCTGTGTTGCCATCACTGAAGTTTATGTTTGAGGGAAAATATTAATGTGAATTGTATGACCCTAAAATTATTTAAAATGTGAAATGTAGAAAGAGAATTGGTGTTTGGAGCTCAAACACTGGAAAATGGAAGAAAGCCAAAACATTGGCACTAACACTTTGCTCTCGTTAAGAAAATGCCAAGGGATCTTTTCACAAGAGTAACTCACAGATTGCAATGCAGTTACCTTAGCTGGCTCCTGATGTGCAGTATCACACCACATTTAAATTTCCATCTGTGGTGTCTGGAACTATTGTTCTCACTGTTAACTTTTTCCCCCCCGCCCAAAGTAAATCTACAGGATCTGAAAGGCCACAGGACACGCTTCCTTTAGTGCGACAACCAACTAAACTTAAAGAAGTTAGAAAGGAAGTTTGTAGTCTTTCTGGCAACAATGGCATCATTTCATGTTTCAAAACAAGTAAGTTTGCATTGGGATTGCACATAGAAAATGCTACATTTTGATATATCTAGAAGCATTCCTTTTTCTTGGGATGTCGTAAATGCTCTATTGCTACACTGTGCCTCTATGAGGAGGGAAAATGAGGATGCTGTGTTCCTTTTCCTTTCCATGGGAAACTTAGTAATCAACATCCTTAGACTGAGCCCCAAATAATTGATGGTTATAAATTCACTGCATTGGTAAAGGTAACCATTTAGCAAATTGACTTTAATACAATTTTATTTGTCAATGCAATGTTTCCTTTGTACTAGCTGAGTTGTGATGCTGAAATTTCAGAAACACTCACACATACAACATCTGGTTTCTAAGTGCAATAATTGAAAGAAACATTAAAGTTCATGAGCTAATTATATGACTAATCTTTCTGCTTTAAGAGGCGGCAATGATCTTTCAGCTTTCTCTCTTCTTTTCTACAAGGGAAAACAACTGTGCTATATTCAATTCTCAAGAACTTGGAAGAGAAATTGAAATTAAGTGTTTTAAGATTTTGAAAGAAAAGCTTATGTAAAGTGTTCATATATATTTTAAAACAAAGAGGTATACACTTGGTGATGTCTTTCATATTCTTTGCCTTATGGATTAACCTAATAACCATTTTCTATTTTTAATGTATATTTTTCATCTGGAATATATATATACATATATATATATTTATACATAATATTCCATCTATTCAACATATATAAAATGTATAATTTTCATCTCTTCTCTATTTTTTACATAAGTTAACATATATAAAGCACTTAAAACAGGATCTAACACAGTTATACATTAACAAATATTAATTAAATAACAATATTATAATTTCTATTCAGTGCTGGTTTTCGAAGTTGCACAATCTGCAAGGACCTTGAAATGATCACCCCAAGAAGCAACTTTAAAGGAAATTCTACTACCTCTTTGCTCACAGTCCTGTTGCTAAGCAACTAAATTTGTTTATTCTCTCCTGTTTGGGTCAAAACTGGGGGTAATGAGCTGATGTTGCATGTCAGAGGAATGAGTTAGTGGCTGAAGATGAACTTTCAACTTCCTAGCTTTGCATTGTTTTCTCATTTAGTGACCTCCTGTGTAATTCTGAGCACATTATTGCACTGCTTTAGGGTTGTTCTTTCATTAAATTAACAATTACATAAAGGGGACTTTAGCAAAGTGCCTGCATCTTGATATAAAGATAGTCCAAATAATAGGACAAAGCAATTAGACTTCAAGACAAATATTTCGAAACTTTTAAATAAAAATAACATAGAAATGTCTCTTTTGCCACAGTGACACATTTTTTTGCTCTGAATTGCTTTTTAGCTCCTTTAAGAAATGAATGGCAGAAGTGATTGACAAGGCACTATATACATTTTCAAAGCCAATTCTTATAACATAGTGCTACAAATAAAAATGTCTATAAAGATGCATAAGTTATTTCTGTAGGCATAGAAGGGATGAGTTACATGCCATTCCATTTTGATGAACTTGAATCCAGTTTCTAATCAACAAGATTGCCCTATACAATAAACTACTGATTGTGACTGCTGGCGTTAACAGTAATAGGACAAGAAGATGTGTGGCACAATTTTCTCCATTCAGCTATTCATTTCCCTACTGCTTCGAAGGAGTCTCTACGTCCTTATGATCCTTCTCAAAGTTAGCCTGGTCAATTGTGCTGAATGCGCCCAGCGGAGCTGATGAATACATGGACAACTTTGTTGATTGCTAAGTAGTGTCAGTTTGGCCTCAGTTCCTCCTTTCTGTCAGAGTTCTCAAAATATGAATTTAGTTTTAGGGTATTTTTGCACCCTTTTAAGATAATGCTCTGTACTCAGAGCCTCTGTAGTTTTATGCACACTAGTAAATATGAGAAATAGATGTGCAGAAGCTGGTATCCTCAGGCCATGTTATCTCTATCTATTTTGTCTCTCCGAACTCCGCAAATTCATTTTTTCTCTGCCAGTGCTAACTAGAGACCATATGATGTGTTGTATTCAGTTGGAACAAAAACCTTTATAAGAACAGTAATAGGATAGGAAACATCAACAAAACCTCTACTTTTTTCAGTCATCATAATCTCTAGCTCTGACATTTGAAGTTTGGATAGACTCTGAAACTGCAGTGAGAATTATTTCTCAACTCCAAAAGGCTTTCTTTTGTAGGGATCCAAGTTTCCATTTTCATAGCAAGTGTATAACTCAACATAAATGTCAAGGTTTAAAGAACACTGAAACAGAGCATGGATATTTATTTGAAAAAAAATCACTTGATAAATTTCAGAATGTACTGTTTTGTTTATTTTTAAAGACCCTGTCAAACTATATTGTTGGATTAACTAAATAACATAATTTTCCTGTGGTAGACTGCTATGTTCACCATGGTTATAATGGGCCTTTTCTTCCCACTTTCATTTGGTATGTTAATTTTTAAGCTGATAATTTGTATGGCCAGCAAATGGTGTTACAAATATCCAAATGTCCCTTGGCAGAAAAAAAGGTTCCCCACCCTTGTAGATGTTCCACATTATTTGGTGTTAGTTATAGTCAATATTAATTTAAAATTTTCCACTAAGCCTTATAAGTCATATAACAACTTCAGGGGCTTTTGCAATCATTCAATCTTATACATGCATTATAGGAATTGAGAATCTGAGACATGTGAAGAAAAGCTGTTTTTCTCAGCTCATAATACCTGGTTAGGATTAAAGCCAGGGTGAGATCTTGGATCTCCTGGCTCCTAGTGTGCTGATTAGTTGTGTTTCTTTCTTAGTAGTAAAAGACAAATTCTAGGGCATATGCACTATCATTTTCTTTTGAGGGGATATTTTCTACCTGAGCACATTGTGTTCAGCTGATGTTCACCATACACATACATGAAAACGTGGGCAGAATGTACACATGAGTACATATACAGGTCTTTTATTAACTTCCAACTATTTCCAAAAATATTTGGAGGCAGAGAGGTCACGGTTGTGGGCATGTGAGAAAAGATTTGCTAGTAGCAAAAGTTTAACTTTCTGATAGCTAAAGACAATACTGATAAACAACGATGTTTCTGTTAGATGGAAATATTAGATGATCCCTGATTCCACTGGAAAATACCAGTGAGGGAATTTTAATAAGGCATTTTGATGATACTATCTGGAGAAATGCGTGTAAATTTGATGCATTCCATGTCCGGTGGGCAGAATTTTTAACACTTTCCAAATGCTTCACACTTTTATGCACCAGACCAAATCCACTTTCAACAGTTTAGGTTAAATATGATGAAGAAAAAAAGAGTTTCCTAAGATAGTCACCAGTGTAGAAAGGATCTACAGATATTTTCAACAAAAGAGTTCAATTTCTACGAGCTCTGTACCAGACAGAAGTGAGCAATGTCAAATGCTTTCATAGGATTTCCCAGCAATCTTCTATGCCAGAGAATTGCAGCCTACTTTTAATTGCCCCGTCTACTCCTTTTAGTCACACAGAATCAACCTATACAACATCAAAAGCTTCTAATCTAGACTTTTATAAAATGTTTCCTTTATGTATTTGGGTAATTTGCATTTTATTTCTCAATTGTTTTGAGCATTTCTGAGAAACATTTTTATGTTTCTGTTAAAACATTTTCAGCTTTCTGTAGGTAATTGAATGTCACCCTAACCCCAGCCACGTATGTTATTTTCCTGAAAAGAGGGCATCCAGGGGATTTCTCAGATAATGCTCGCCTATTGGAATAATTTTCTTCCATTTCATAGTCTGTGTTTATAATCTTTGTTGTGTCACAGAACAACATCTATTCCATAACAAATGCTCACTAATACTTGTTAAATTAAGGAGCTTTGTTGGATTATTTTCATCTAGTCAACCATTTGCTTAATTTTTAGTGAAAATCAACAGTTACTTTGATTACACCAATGAGTTACATATTACCCATAGTAGAGTTACTCCTTGCATGTACTGCCCTATGGATATTAATAGGAAACAACTTTTATTGTAATACTTATTTTAGTATTCTTGACTGTCATAATCATTACCATCAAAGGAGTCTTAACAGCATTATTTAGAGATGTACACTAGAGGGTGGTGTTTTACCTGGACACTAGACCTATCAATGCATTGGCTTTGAGAAAGAATGAAAACTTGTCACAGGAAGTGTTTCCCATGTTTAATGTTACATAATTCTCAGCACATATGCCCCATTAACAAAGTTGATAAACCCCAGGGAATGGAAGCAGAGACTGAGTCACTTGGCGCCCTTGCTATCCATTTTTTTCAACACATTCCTGTAGGTGTTTGGTTTTCCTGAGCTCCACAAGCAGAGTGTCAGTTGAAAACCAACACTGATCACAGGGTGAGAATATATTTGACTCTGTCTAATTACAGGGAATTGGGAAGCACATGAGGCAAATAGTGAATGAAGGTAAAGCTCTTCAACTCACCACTTCAATGTTTAAATCCTTTGAATGATGTATGTGTACTCCCGTGACTGACCTAAGAACAGAAACCACCAATAGTGAAGGGAAAAGTTATCTCTGGAGGAACCCATGTTTCCCTCTGTGCCATCCTCCCTCTGATTTTTACTTAGTCCCTCCTCCCCCCCCGCCCTAAAAAAAAGTTTCTAATGTCATGCAGTTCAACTATCATGATAAGTTGCATGGGATGATCAAGATGTTGCTATATATTTTCCCCCTCAGCAAGCATTTTAATGTTAATGATAGGTTATAGCTTTGGTTTAACTCATTTTGCTTCTAGCTGTTGCTTTGATCTTTGAGTTTCCATCAGTTGACTCTTCTGATGTTGGTAGTAACTTTGCTCAGATCATGAATTCTATTGTGGTTTCTCATGACAAATGTCCAAATTTTCATTGACGTTTATCTGGGCATGTGAATGAACACATGCAAAGGAGGTGGGGAAATGTCCATTTTTCTCTCTCAAATTTCCCTGAAAGAAAAAATTTTTCTCCTTACTCTGGCTAGTGGAAATTCCCTTATAATGCAAGCAAGTCTTCATCTGATGTTGCAGGTTTTCAGACCTGTATTTATTACTCTTCACTACAATCTGATTCAGAAAGACTGCTGGAATCAAGATCTCCTGGAATAAATTTTAAAGCACAATTTTATATTATTGAATTAAGGTTGGGTTGACTGGTTCCTATTAAAGTTAAGCCCCGTTCAATGTAGCCAAGCTCTCTGTTGAAGCTAGGTGCGCACTTTCCTTCAAAAGTTCCTTAGCATTTGGCTCTGCCATTTCCATGCTCCCCTTTCTTCAGCAATATGATAACATTGCAATAATACTCAAACGCTGACACAACAGAAAACCTTGCCAGTTTGGCTCTCAACCTTGGCAAGCTTTTTGTTATAGCTGCAACCAGGCTTACTACTTGAGTTGCACAAAACTTCCAGAGCTCTTCCACAGCATGTCTTATAAAAGGGGACTAAAAGGAAAAGTAAGAGAGATGCTAATTTTAGACAGAGAATTGTAAATAGGACAATAAATAAAAGCTCTGTTTTGGCAAATTGGAACTTTCTTTTTTTTCCCCCTTTTAAATGTGTGATTCTTTTTCCCAAATGTTGCACTAGATTTATTTTTAAAGGTGTCATCTATTTCCATTCCAGTGCTATGTCATCTATAATTTAAATTTATGAGATAAATCTTGAGGTTCACCAGTGGAGCAGCTGTAGAATTCTAGCCACTTTGCCATTGAAAATGCAGATTTGCTGAAGATTTTTGTGTCTGACAAGCCCCACTGAAAGCCCCTCATTCCCTTCCCTGACAAGCATCCATCAGCATGTAATATTCATTCTTCTGTTTTAGTTTCGCTACAAATAATTGGCGGGCCCTCAGCAAGAAGACCGTTTCCTGCTGAGGCAGCACCGCCTGTATAGTTTCACAGAGCCGGGGACAAATGCCTTGAGAGGGAAGGTTTCCTAGGATGGATAGATAAGGTGAGTGAGGGATAGTTACTAGAAGGACGGAATACCAAAGTTGGCCTTCTAGTTTCAAGGTAAATATTCATTCTCGAATCTTCCCACTGTCACCATCAAAATAGCAATGGCATGTTTATGGCTGAAAAAAATGTTCTTGTTGACTTGCCTTTCATTTCACTTCTTTTTCTAGATAGATGATAGATGATAGATAGATGATGATAGATAGATAGATAGATAGATAGATAGATAGATAGATAGATAGATAGATGATAGATAGATGATAGATAGATAGATAGATGATAGATAGATAGATAGATAGATAGATAGATAGATGATAGATAGATAGATAGATAGATAGATAGATAGATAGATGATAGATAGATAGATGATAGATAGATAGATAGATAGATAGATAGATAGATAGATAGATAGATAGATAGATGATAGATAGATGATAGATAGATAGATAGATAGATGATAGATGATAGATAGATAGATGATAGATAGATGATAGATAGATAGATAGATGATAGATAGATGATAGATAGATAGATAGATAGATAGATAGATAGATAGATAGATAGATAGATAGATATGATAGATAGATAGATAGATAGATAGATAGATAGATAGATGATAGATAGATAGATAGATAGATAGATAGATAGATAGATGATAGATAGATAGATAGATAGATAGATGATAGATAGATGATAGATAGATAGATAGATAGATAGATAGATAGATAGATAGATGATAGATAGATAGATGATAGATAGATAGATAGATAGATAGATAGATAGATAGATAGATAGATAGATAGATAGATGATAGATAGATGATAGATAGATAGATGATAGATAGATAGATAGATAGATAGATAGATGATAGATAGATAGATAGATAGATAGATAGATAGATAGATAGATAGATGATAGATAGATAGATGATAGATAGATAGATAGATAGATAGATAGATAGATAGATGATAGATAGATGATAGATAGATAGATAGATAGATGATAGATGATAGATGATAGATAGATAGATGATAGATAGATGATAGATAGATAGATAGATGATAGATAGATGATAGATAGATAGATAGATGATAGATAGATAGATAGATAGATAGATAGATAGATAGATATGATAGATAGATAGATAGATAGATAGATAGATAGATAGATGATAGATAGATAGATAGATAGATAGATAGATAGATAGATAGATAGATAGATGATAGATAGATAGATAGATAGATAGATAGATAGATAGATAGATGATAGATAGATAGATAGATAGATAGATAGATAGATAGATAGATGATAGATAGATAGATGATAGATAGATAGATAGATAGATAGATAGATAGATAGATAGATAGATAGATAGATAGATGATAGATAGGTGATAGATAGATGACAGATAGGTGGGTATAGATATTTATATATCTGAGCCTCTAACTTCACAATTATTATCTTTTCTCCACTCAGTCTATGGGCTTGTATTGATTTCTGTTTTGAACACCCAGCAAACATGAAAATTTTACAACCAATTGTAGCTGTTATAATGGCAGAGTGAATCAGCCATGGCCGTCACATGACTGTCATGACCTCCGGTTTTCTTGTGACCCCCAGACCTAGAATCCCCTTGTTAAGAAAGGCGTTCTTAAAGAATTGCATTTCTGTAAGATGTGCATGATTTGCACTGTTAAAGAAAGAGAAGAATATGACAGGTAAGTGAAAAAATAAACTAGTTAATATATTGATTATTTTTAAGTAAAGGACACACTAGAGGGAGAATCGAGATCCACCTTGATTTCCAATGAAGGAGTTTTCAAACTTTGAGCATTGAAATTGGAATACATTTGTATTTCATTACCAAAATCAAGGACTAGTTGTTGTCTCCCAATTTCCAGGAAAACAATCAAATCTTCATCTATTATTTCCCCCAATATTAGTGTTAATCTCATGATTATATTTTCAAGATTTGGTGTCTAGCATTACTCTTATTCTAGTAAGCAAAATAAATAAACAAGTAAGAGAGGGATATTAAAATACAAACACACCAGTGCCTGCATAAGTACGACTTTCGATGAATGGAAATGAATGCTCTTCGTTGTTACTTTGCATTCTAAGCAAATAATTTAAACTTAAAATTAATAAGCAAAGTAAAATATTAAACAGGACATGCCAACATTTATGCTCAATTACTATGAATGAGATGGAACTGAATAATATTTTGTGGACTTTTTCACAAATGACATAATTTCTGAGGACTGTGCTGTCACAAGAAGTCTGAAAACTGCTTCATTTATATATTTAATAATTTTTCTGACAAGTTAAATAATCTGATTAAATAAAATAGATTTAGTGAAAACTCAAGGACTGTGTACTTTATCATTTTATTGGCAATCACTTTTTAAAATGTATCTAGATAATAAGTTTACAATAAATATTTGCTGGTTGTCTTAGTGGTCAAGTGAGATATTATTAGTCAAACTGACATTAGAGTTCTAAGTAGGATGAGTTGTTAAAATATTTATTCAACAGTCAAAGGATACAAAGTATCATCACAAAGGGTGGGTACAACTTAAAAATACTTGGTGTAAAACTCTTCCTCTTCTGTTTATAATCTTAATAGAAGTCATAATCCCAGTAAATGATTTACAGACAAATTCAGATGTAATAAAACTCATATGACTCATAAAGGAAACCAAGGGAAATTTAGGGATTATATTGGAGAGGGCTGCTGAATCAGCACATTTGCCATCGTTGATGAATTCTTCCCCTGGATTGGTCTTGGAGTCAAGAGCCCTGAGGTTCCCATTTGTTTACATTCTAGTTGAATTCTCTTATTTAATTTGCAAACCTTTTCTGAACCTAAGTCTTTTCTGTATCAGAGGTAGTTAATCCTACCTACCACTAAGTATTTTTTGAGGATTACGTGGTTGACCAGCTGCTTGGTAAACTAAATTGTTAGTTATAACAGGTAAGTAGGGAAAAATCTAGTTGAAAAATCTAGTAGGGTAAAATCATGATATAATGATAAAATAATTACACTAATATTGAACATTTCTTATGTGCCAGGCATAGTTCTCAGTTCAATGTGCTTTAGCTCATTTAATTCTTATGGTACTCTTAACTGATAGGTGTATATAGCCTAAAAAGATAACAATACACATATGTGTAGTATTAAAAATAGGTACCATATACCTGCCATTCATTGATACTAAATATGGTGTTCAGAAGACTTTGAATTCTGTATAAGAAGAGATAGAGATCGTTATGAACTGTAAAAATCAGGAATGACTTTATGGGAAGGTTTGGATACAATCTGAACTTTTAAAGATGGGAAGGACTTTGATAACTGAGAGGAAGGAAGAGAGCATTCTAATCCAAGGGAACAGCAGAGTATAGTGTGCAAACTTGGTATCAAGGGAGGAAATATCTTTCATGACTCAAGAAATAGACCTGTGTCCAGTTGTGATGTGTGTTAAAAATGACTTTCACTTTGAGTATCTGAAATCAGGCATGCAGTTGGCAGTTTGTCTCTAGGCATCATTACTGGCTATTGTTTTATACTGAGCAACTGCACATTTTAAAGTTATCTCCTTTACCTTTCAAACCATTTGAGTTTGAGTCTCCTTCCATAAAACAAGAGCAGGTTCAAAATGGGCAAGAGAAAAGTAGAAGATCAAAGATGATCACCTCCCAAGGTTTACAAGTCAAGAGTTCGTGACTTCAGATACAAAGAGTAACATATATTATGATAGAAAACAAAAGGATTTTAAAATATAAAATCATGAGGCCATGCAGTGTCCTTGACCTTTTTTTTTTTTTTTCCTCACCCAAGAATATTTTTTCCATTGCTTTCCAGAGAGAGTAAGAGGGAGGGAGAGAGAGAAAAATAGAGAGAAGGAGAGAGAGATCGGTGTGAGAGAGACACATCTATTGGTTGCTTCCCACATGGGCCCTCACCGGGGCTGGGGATTGAGTCTGGAACCAAGGTACGTGCCCTTGGTCAGAATCGAACCTGGGCCCCTTCAGCCCATAGGCCCACTTTCTAACCACTGAGCCAAACCTGCTAGGGCTCCTTGACCCTTTTGAGAGGAATAGAAGCAGCTTTATAGTCTTTAAGTTATTTATGGTTGATGGAATTAGCCTTAATTTTATAAATGAACAAATTGAGTGTAGATGATTGTGACTTGTCCAAAGTAACACCAAGAGGTGGCGTTGGGATTGAAATACTACTTATTCGTCTGTCATGTGGCAGATACTGAAAGACAGTTCCCATACATTTTCTTCTTAAATCCCCATAATAAGTTTGTGTCTGTGGTATTAAGACTCTCCCTTTGACAAAGTTTTGTTTTGTTTTTTTTTTGCTACACATTTCAAATGGAGGTTGGAACCTCTTGCTATCGTGACACATTCCAATAATCCCAAGTTTAAGACCTTGAGGCAGACACTTTTGTTTCTCCATGTCAACAGCATCAAAACCTCAGAATCTAATCAATTCAAATGTCAAAAGATGCTCACCAACCCTTTATTCTGATATGGATTATTAATTAATATCTTTAGTCAAAGTCATAGGGTACATTTGACCAACTTGTGGTGGAAAAACCTCAGGTACAGCAAATACTAAAGGAAAATTCAAGACTTCCCAGGACTCTTAATTTTGTTATAATTTAATGAATGTCCTTGAAGGATATGTGCACTCAAATTGCCTGGTTTAAATAAAAGAAGTAGGCAGAGACTCTCATTCCACACTTGCTTCTGACCAGCCATGGCCTCTTGGGCTTTAGGAAAAAATGACTCAACTTTCTTCAGACCTATTTCAGATCTCTGGAGCAGAAACCTTCTGAATGAAACGTGCCTCGCAATGGAGATCCTGCTCTTAATCTTGGTGTCTCAAACAGCAGGGTGTCTAGAAATACCAGTCTCTGATGCTTGAGCAGAAATCTTAAAGAGCCATGCAAATTGGATCCACCCGGTCTTTAACTTGGGCCAATTCTTCTTCAGTATGTGCAGACACATTCTTAGTTGACTTGACTGCATAATAGAGATAATTATAAGCACTTATCTCACAGGGCTCTACTGAAGATTAATTAGTTAATGTTGGCAGACCAAAGGTGCAATATATGTGCTAAGTATTATTATTATTACTGTGCCATTTATCTCTAAAGAATGTTGTTTCTGAAGTCATAGTGCCTATGTGCCATCTGCTCACAGCAGCCTTTACCATCTCTCCACTCAGAGACTGAATCCGGTATCTGAATAAATAGATGTGCTCAAAAAAAAAAAAATCTATCACACCTCCATCTGTGCTTGTGGAATATGAATTCAGACATAGGCAGAAATGCAAATCAATCACAAGTGGAGAGGCTTCTCCAGTGCCCAGAGTCACATTTTGAGATGTTACTCTAATATTCTAGCTTTTCATTTTAGAATCCGCTAACTCACGATGCGACACTTCTATGAAATTCTAACTCTTCTGCATCTGAGCTAGGGTGACACATTAGAGCCCTGGACTGACTTCTCTTTTGTCCCCTATAAGTTGAAAGAGAATAACTTTCCAAGAACACATTCACAGCTGAGTTTTTGCAGAAATTAGCTCCATGATTTTAATGCTTCAGATATTAGTATAATTATGAAAAGCTAATGAGTTTTTAAAGGTTCCTATGTGAAATCATGATTTTGAAACTTCCCTCCTGCCAGAATTGTAACTAGGTTACAGACAACATGACATGATCTGTGACCCATTTTTTTACCAATGACTAAAGAATAAAGATCAGCTCCTTATGAATAAGCACTCCTTCCCGAACGTGACAGGGCACACTGCGACTGTGAAAGCTCTGAAAACCAGAAGATTAAAACCTTGAACTAAAATTATCTAAATGTTTCACGGGTGCCACTGTAGGAATATAAATACCATCTCTTGCCTTTGAAATAGTTATTGGTACCACAATTATCATAGATATTTAATAATCTTCCACAGTAGGTGGCTCAATGGAATTATTTCTTCCCCCATCAGCCCACTAGCTCTTCCTCAAGTCAGCTGCAGAAAGTAAATTTATCTTCTCTGAAACTCACCTCACTTGATCCATATACACATAATTCCAGTAATAGTTTAGTTTTTTTGTATCTAATTTTATGCAAATTTCTCATCTAATCCAAGATGTGTATACTAAAACATCTTTTGTGGTGTGGTGGAATTAATCGGGTAGGAAATAGACTCTGGTTCATGAAAGCTTCTGACCTATTATATGCATAATCTGATCTCATGGACGATGCAAGTAATATTTGAATTCAATTCATCTAATCTAAATTATGCATCTACCTTATGAATTGGTTATGTTTTAGGGATATAAGGAGGAATAAAATACCATACCTAGCCTCAACTCATGAAGATAAATCTATAACTAACTATATTAAAGTGATAAGTTCCAAACCAGGCAATGCGAGCAAGTCTTGAGAGAGCTCAGAGGAGGGAATGATTCATTCTGTTGAGAGTCGGGAAAGAGAGTTTCAGAAGGCTTCGGATGGATGACATTTGAAGTAGGCTGTGAGAGATGAAAACATCATTGGTAGGTGGAAAAGGGAGAGAAGGCACAGTTGGCCATCTTGACTCTTTACTTTGAAGCAGACAGGTGCCTCCTTGCAGTATGTTGCCCTAGCTTGTTAAAATGAGCCTTGGGCACCTTTCACATTTTTTGAAAATTTTCTTCTTAGACTCTTGGGTTTCACTTCCCTCTCAAATCCCAACTCCCTTTACCTTATTTTCTGTTGCTTGCCCCTACACTTGAAAACAAATGTCTTTCTCAATTTTGAACTTCCACTTGGACATAACTTTCACCCATATACCAAAGCACAGAGCCCCAGGCATCACCTGATGTCCCCGAAAAGTTCACGTTGGCCATCTAGAGAAAACTTGAATATTTTTACGCAGAGGAAACGATAAGGAAAAGACATAGGCAGCAAAGATCAGGACATGTGTGACAAAAGGCAAGCCGTCTGGTGGGGCCAAAGTTCTCTGTTCCCTCATGCATCAGGACATTTAACAAAATGAGGTAACATAGCCCACAATAGCAGTGTTACTGAGAAATAGCAAAGGTAATCCTAGCCCTGCAATGTTTTAGCCCATCCCTCAGAAAGTGCTAATTATAGATGGGGTATGCACGCAAATAGGCTTAAGTCCCTAAACAACCATGACATCATTTCTTCTTAGAGAAGATGGCCTAATCTGTCATTTCTTGAGCCTAGATTCTGCACATTTATGGGTCCAAGTCTCTCAGGCGATGGCTCTTAAAAACCTCTGGGAAAAATAACTATTTTATAAATTTACTGATTACTAATTTGTAATCATAGAATGAACACAGAGGTATTCAGTGGCTTCAGTCGTGGGTATCTGAGAGCTTGGTTGCCTTTGCCAGCCTATTCTGTTAGTGATATGATAATGTCCCATAAAATGAGGATTTGCAGTTTCAGCTAGATTTGCTGATATTTAATGGTACTTGCATTATTGGATAGACTAAGAGTCTGAAACCATTGTGTCCCCTCAGGAATCAGGATGTGATGGAGTGGGGCTAGCTCAGAGGCTTACAGCATGACAACTTATGCAATGCCTTCTCTGTCGACTAAAAAAGGGAGTCTGGACTCAGGGCTGTAAATTTGGCACTGTCCATGAGTTCTAAATTGACTTTAAAATGAATGAGGTAATGGAATACTCAGACAGAAGGCTCATCCATTATAGAAATACACCTCAAATTGGTTCTTCTTTTGGTAAAGGCTAAGGAGTACTTCTAGTTAAAACTTGGCCAGTTATTTGCTTACCAGGTCTTGCTGGGATTTGAATTAACTGTCACAGTGATAAAATTTTCCTAGAAACTAAATGAAAAAGCCAACATAAACAAATGTTACAAGAAAGTCTTCAAATTTTTCAGAATTAACTGCTTGATCTAGTTAGCACCTCCAGTTCTGCTGGTATAGTCCATTTAAAACAGCTTTCTATAAGGGGAGAAAGAGGGAAATTGAAGCGAAGTACACATATGGCATGGATTTATCTACTTATGCAATGAAAGAGGAGAGAGAAAACAGAGAGAGAAGAAAATTGGAAGAAAAGAGATGTGCTAAAGGATAAATAAAATGCTTCTTTAGTAGACACTAAAAATTCTCAATCAGGTCATTAAAAACAACAACAAATTAAAAAGTATTTAAAAAGCATTCAAAATGCATCCAGCTGAATATAACCACATGTCTCTGTGAGCTTTTCACATTTGGTCAGGAGTTGCTTAGTGAATTGAGACTCTATTAAGTTTCATGTGGTTTCCATTCTTCTGTTTTTATAGTTTTTTGGAATTTACTTTGTATCTGCTGGGACCTCTAACCATTTTCTGGCCCGAATGCTGTTGTAGACAATACTAAAAACGATCATCTCTTTTGTATAGACAATTTATCATACTAAAAGTTCTGGAATCTTGATTCAATGTTAATATGTCATAATTTAACTCTCACAACTACACTTATAAAGTTGTTACCCATGTCTCCATTTTTTTATTCAGTAAATTGAGGCCTTTAAAGATTAAATAACTTGCCCAAGTAAGTCGTACAGCCAACTTCAAACCCAGGTTATCTGAATACAATTCCTGTCCTCTTTCCTTTAAATCACATACATGCTAGTAAGTTCTTATAGCATCAATGAAATATAGGAATCTTTTTGCAGTTGCACTATTATGATTTTGAAAGATTACATTGATCATCACAGATATCTTTGTCTTCCCCCGACCCCTAGCATTATTTTTGCTTTGAAAGGAAGGGGGGCAAATATTAAGGTGAGAAAGTGTGACATGAGATTTTGTGATCAAATTTTAATACTTCTGTAAAATTTATTGATCATTGTCAAATCATGGAAAATCTGAAGTTTATAAAGAGGCTAAGTAATGCTTCAACTTTTGGGTTTTTAATAGTATTTTTTACTTATTTTTTAATTTAAAAAGTAACATATGTTTGTGCAAAAAATTTCAAACGGTAAAGAAGTTGTAATATGAAGAGCAACTCTCCTTTCCATCTTTGCTCTTCAATCCCAGTTTAGGTTTAAGTCATTTGTGTATATTTCCAAAATTTTTTATATACACACAGAGGCATGAACTATTTCTCTCATTTTTTAGCATTATATTTTGGTGATATTTTTATCATCAGCTCTGTGGCTTCCTTTGCTTTTCACAGCTGCAGTGTATTTCATTTATGGGTGGACTGAAATTGATTTAACTAATTTATTACTGCTTGACATTTAAAGGTTTTGCAGACTTTGTTCTTCCTAAGTATGCTGCAATGAACATCCTTGCTCTTATATCTTTGTTTACAGATAGATGCATGGATAAATGCTGGGTAAATGCCAAGAAGTGGCATTACTGAGTCAAAGACCAGGAGAAGCTTATAATTAGATATGTATGATTACATTTTCCTTCTATATGTGCCCACTTTCCAGTTTAGTTATGATTTGTAAAAAATTACTTATTATATATTTATTGTAAGTAAAGAATATTATCCTATTTAATAAGCTTTGCAAAAATATTTTTAAAATCCATATTGTGAGGTTTGGGGCATATAATTTTTAATTTTTATGCAGTCAAATTTAATATTTTCTAATGTTGCTTTTGAATGGCTTATCTTATTTAGAAGAAATATTTCTATATCTGACGATTTCTTTATGAATAGAAATTTTTTTTAGTGCTTTGAAAGTTTTATTTTTACATTTAAATCTTTGATACATCGGAGATGTATTGCCATCTACTCTAAGGCAATAACCAGGTTTTTTTTCCCCTAAATGGCTAGCCTATTGTTCCAACATATTTATTGAGAAAGCTGTTGTGGGTTTTTGTTGTTGTTGTTGTTTACTGATGGGAAATGCCACTTTATCATACAGTAAATTTTCACGTGTATTTCTGTTTACTTGTTGAGCGTCTGTCCATTTGATCAGTCTGCCTATTTGGACGTGAGCACAAAGCGATTACGGTAGTATTGAAATATATCTTACTATCTTGCCGAGGTTTTCTCCTTTACTACTTTTTATTTGTTTCAGAAACTTACTGCCAATTTTTCATGTTTATTTTTACATAAGAAATTGAGAATCAGCTAGCTCGAGTTCCAAAAATAAGGTTGCTGCTATTTTATTTGGATCGTGTGAAATCTGTAGATTAATTTAGTTTGAACTTACATTTTTACAATATTGAGTCTTTCTGTGCAAGAATAAGTTTTATCTTTTTTGCTTTTGAAGCTTTTGGAAGACATATATACTTCAGTAGAACTGACAAGTTTTTCTTCATAGAGAGCTGTCCCATTTGTAATGATAGTCACACCTATATATTTATTCTTCTATGTTAAAGATGGAATTCCTATCTCTCTGCGTTTTACAGCTGGGGATGTTCATTTACAGGAAAACAATGAATTTTTAGATAGTTGTTATGTGTATTTAGCACTCTCAGTAAATATTTTTAGTGCCTTTAATTGTAATTATTTTGTTTTCCAGTCGTATAATCATATGAAAAATGTTGCTTTGATTCCTTTCTGTATTTTATCTCTATTTTAAAAATTACTTTAACTTTCTAAAAGTATTTTTAAATATCTGGTACTTCTAGACTGATACTAAGTTTAAATAATGTTGATAATAATACGAATCCTGATTTATTGTTACTGAATTTATAACACTGCTTCTAATATTTCACTGTTATCATGGATCCTGCTTTCAGGCATATAGATCAAAGAGATTATAAAGTTGTATAAATTATCAGTTATTTTTTAAGAATTATAAAAATCAAGATTAGATGTTGGTATTTACTAAATAACTTTTTGCTATCTACAAAGGTAATCCTGTTCTTTTCCTTATTTTCTAATACTTTAAAATACACTAATAGATTTTTATATAATAATGCCTGCATTTATTTTCTTGTATAAATCTTAGTTGAGTTCTATCCTTTTAATATTGTGAGGATTTCTTCCTTTTGTTTTGTTTTCAATACAAAAGTAGTATGGAATGATGGTTTCACCCATTTAAACCTGGAAAGATAATCTTCCAGATGTAGAACATTAATTTTATGTTGGCTTTATAAAACATGAGTTTGGAAGCTCTATGTTTCTATGTTCTCTATCACATTTCAAGTAGCTTTGTAAATTATCTGTTCTCAGGGGCTGGTTAGAATTCAACCCTGAAACTCTGGTTTAGGAAGTGTTTGGCTTATTTAGGAGTAGGGATAAATAAATATGTTTCTTAATTTCCCCCCCAAGACAATTAGAAAATTTGCCTTCATCTGATTTGACTTATCCTGTGCTTTAGGACCAGTTTCATCATTTCTGTTATGACACAGCATTCATTTTATTCAGACTTTCAAATTTACCCTCAATATGTGAGTCACATATTTTTTCAAAATTAATTCATTTTTCCTGCATCTGCATTTACTAACAAATTCTAATTTCCCCCCAAGTTTATTACATGTGCTTTCTCTTTATCTTATTTTTCTAAGGTCATTTTATACACACAAATGCATATATACCTACATATACACAGCACACACATTGGTTTATATTTATATATTCATACAGTATACATAATATATGTGTATAATACATATTATGTATATATAATATATAGTTACTAACATTCAGGCTTTTTTTATTATATGTGCTTTCTCACTAATATTATTTTTCAATAGGACTTACATACATATATGTATATATGTTAGTATATGCATATATGCATAATATATATTCAGTTATATATGATATATATTTATGTGTACTCATATCTACCAATTAGTGAATTTTCTTTTTTAATCTTTTTCAGCTTTCCAATTTGTTAATTTTGCTTTTATCACTAGCAATTTCTTCTTTTTGCTTTACTTAGTTTCATGTTAGTGTTGTTTTCTAATTTCCTTTGTTGAAAGTTTAATTTATTTCCACCCTTGGTTGTTTAGAAAGATGATTATTTAACCCTATAAATTTTTTTTGTGTATAATCTTAGTCAATTTTCATAGGTTTTAATATATAATTACTTGTTTTTATATTCTATATTCTGCACTTTTGCTTTTGCTTTTTTTAACTCATAAATTGTTGAACATTGAACTTCTAAATCTTTAAACAGTTGGTATATTAGTTTTTCTTTTTACGTTATTATAATTATGGTGCATTGTAAGTAGAGAATTTCTCTAAATTAATCTCTTTAAATATTTACTTTAAGTTTTCTTTACAAGCTATTTTGTATGCTGTGTTGCATTGGAGATCGATATATTTTATTAGGTATATCTATATACATTTATTTGGTCTATTTGACCAAATGAACTCAAATATGTAAGTTAAAAAATGCTCTACTGCTATTGTTTATCTTCTATCTTCATTAAAGCACCTATTTAACTCTAATGTTCTTTCTCCTCCTTTATTTCAACTCTAATATTAATATTTAAAATGTTGCTTTCTTTTTTGTTAGCATTTTTCTGGTATGTCTTTGCCCATCTATTTCTTATATCACTTTAAAACCACTTCATTTCAAAAGTTCATTTTAATTCATTATGGAATTTTGCTTTCTTGCTCATAAAATTAGATAATATTTTATTCTTAAAAAGTTATTTTTTTCTCTTTACCATCATTGATGTGAGAAATATGATTGATCTTAGTATTAAAGTCTTATTTATATTTGATGTTTCCTTTTTTCAGTCTTTTGCTGAACAATCTATATTATATTGTGCTTTTTTCTTTTTGTGTGACTTATTAGAATGCCTATTAACTTTTATGTTTTTGTATGTTAAACTATATTAAAAACTGCTTCTTAATTTATTAACTATAGAAAATCCATTGAATCTCTAATCAAAAGGTAAAGAAATTACCTCACTTACATTTTTGTTACTCTTACCTCCCAATATATATTACACTAAAATTGTTTGAGTTTATGATTATTTTTAACTTTTATCTGTAAAATTTATTTCACAGAATTGGTATCTATTGAATTCTCACCTGGGAAATGATTGTACATTCACTTCGTCTAACTTCTCTCACTCCCTCTCCCAGTTTTGTTGGTTATATCATTATAAAACTGATAAGCAATAATAACACCAACATTTCATTATCCTTAGTTCTTCTATGTAAATAGAATCAGAGCTCACCATCATTATATTCTGCTTCAAGTTTTCATTCTTAGTCTTTATTTTGATTCATCTCTATTAAGTTGGCTTTTGTGATCATGTCGTTCTCAAATGTGCTCATGGGGACTATATAGCTTGACCTCTGTGAAATGTCTGTTGCCTTAATTATTAAAAGACAGTTTGTTGGGCAATAAAAAATTTAGGCCACATTTTCTTTCCTTCAGCAATCTACTCTCTATTGTTTGCCTGTAATTGGTTACTTATTTTGTTTTGTTCGTCTAGGATTAGTTCTTTATACTTAAAGTCCAGTAACTGCTCTGGATATGCTGTAGTGTTGGTTGATCCATTTTATTTTTCCCCTTAAGATATAACTTAGAACTGTAATATGGAAATTTAGATCTTTATTATTTCAATGTTAAGAAACTTCATCTTTGTTTTCTTCAGAAATATGAAATATATATGTATATGTACATATATACCGTCACATATATATAGAAGTTAATTTATTTCTCTTAGCTTTTACTTTATGTCAAAACATTAGTTTCTATTTATTTATTTTCTATTTATTCAAGTTGATCTTTCATGTGTCCAGCTGAGTTTTTCATATCATCTCTACTACTTTCTGTTCTTCTAATGTGCCTTTATTTACAAAATGGTATTACCTTGAACTTTCATTTTTAGTGTTGACTCACCTTTCAATTTTTGTTGTTGTTAATCCTCACCTGATGATATTTTTTCCATTTATCTTTTAGAGAGAGTGGAAGGGAGCCAGAGGAGAGAGAGAGAGAAACATCTAGGTGAGAGAGACATATCTATCGGTTGCCTCTCACACATGCCCTTACCCAAGCCAGGCTCGAACCTGCAAACCAGGTACATGCCCTTGACCGGAGACCCTTCAGTGCTCAAGCTGACACTCTACCCACTAAGCAACACTGGCTAGAGCTCACTTTTAATTTTTTTTCTGGTGTCTTTTTTTGTCTTTGTTGATTGCACGTATCTCTTTCCTGAACTCTAAACAAACAAACAAACAAAGAATAAAGAGTTTCTGTCTTTAAGCCATGACAGAGAAAGGTTTGTTCGAGGCTGCCTTCCATTGCGTGTGTAATCTTCTGACGCCTAATGCCATGTTGGCGCCCTTCTGATTGCTGTTGCCTGTCTGCTGGGGCAGCATTCTGTGCTTCAGCGTTTTAACCGGGAAGCATAAGTCAAAGCGATGGAGTCCTGATGAGCCTAGGATGTAGGCCGCTTCCGTTTGGACAGTCTGTTATAAGCTCTGCTGGGATCTCTGTATTATTGAAATAACTACAGAGGGAGCCAGTGTTTCTGTTTCGTGTTGGGAAAAATATCTAGAGTATTTGAACAGTAACATGCCTGTTCATATAGAATGGGTGATCTCAGGGGGAGGCAGCACGGTGCGGTGGTTACAGGCGCAGGCTGCAGAGCCAGACGGACTTCCTGGGGAACATCGCAACTTCATCACTTGCTAGCTACGTGCTATTGGACAAGGGGTCTTCCCTCTCCGAGCTGCTTGCTTATATCTACCTCACAGACTTGTGATGAATGTCAATGTCATAATGTGTTTAGAGCACCCAGGACACAGCAAGCACTCAGTCAGATTTTACTAACACTGTTATTGAGGCACAATGTACCTAAGGGTGAGGACTGTAGACTCTGGGGGCAGGCTGCTTGGGTTCACACACCAGCTCTGCCACTTACTAGTTGGGTAACAGTGTACAATTTATTTAACCTTTCGGGGCCCTGTTTCCTCATGTACAAGAAGGAGATTATATTAATACCTACTTCACAATGTTGGGAAGGCTTTAGAACAATACATAGCTTATAGTAGGGGCTCAATAGCTTTATTGTGAATCATAGCTCTTTGGCCCACAAGAAAGCTTAATTGGCATAGTATCAAAGTATATTTTAATCTTGCTCTCTTCATGGGTACTAAATAATGCCTGAACATATGTACCTCAAGGTATTTATGACTTGAGCATTTACCTCAGTATTCAGTACAGTCATAACTAAGTAAATCTTTGTAGAATGAATAAATATCTTGATAGGAGTGATGTGACATTGGTACCAAGTCCCCACCCTTTTTTTATTGTAGAAAGGATAACAAGTTCAATTTTTCAAAGTTTTCTATTTCATGATCTTGACTTATAGGTCCTATCTTTGTACTCTTTGCTTTCAATAACTTCTTTCTATTTATATTTTGACAGTACCAGTTATCTACAGGAATATGGCGTGGATTAATGGGAATTTGAAGTCCTTTGAAATCCAATTTAAAGATTATTATTATCTCATAGTATCAAGCCTGTTATTCAGCTTTAATACTGTTGAGGATTGTCTCAATTACAGCCACCTAGGTGGGCTAGAGGGTTCACATGTTTATTTAAAAATTAGCTTGATATGGAGAACTTCCGGTTTCATATTTTCCACTTAATTTCATCTTTCTTTGTTTGCAGCCACTGGTGTATCCTTGGCTTAATAGAAAAGTTACTTTCCATCTCCAAACAGAAGTTACTTTCCATCGCCAAACAGAAGTTACTTTCCATCTCCAAACAGTCGTCATGCTTCGTTTGCCCAGCTGCAGTAGAATGGCCAGTCTCTGTGCATAATCCTTGTCTAACCAGTTTACTGTGTTAGTATCTTTATTACTGTTGTCATTACTGTTCACCGAGTGCTGAAAACCTATTCAACACTTTTAAATACATAGATCAAAATGCAGTTTCTGCCCTGGTAGCTCCTATCCTGGAGGCTACAACTGATAATGCAGAAAAAGAAAAAAATTGTATGAGAACACAATGAATTTAGGTCGTCCAAGGTTAACATCATTTCATACTCGATTCATTCATTGATATTATTTCTGAGTCTCTCTCTTGTGCTGCATTAGGTTCCTTAAGAAATATGCAAAAGCAAAGGGCATATCACTGTTATGGAAAAATTCACAATTTAGTTTGGAAGAACAAACATATGCTTCTAATATAACTAGACAAAATTGTCAAGTACCCTGTGTTAGTCAATAGTATGCATTGAACCTCTACTGAGTGAAGAAAGAGACCCAGAATGGGGGGGGGGGATGATTATGACATAGTCTCTTAGATTTTAAAGAACTAAGGGTTTGATGAGTAAAAAATATTACTCACTACGACTACTACTGAAAGCTGATGTTTATTGCAGTTACTAGTGTATGTGCAGTTACTCTATTACATGCATTTCACAGACTAACTCACATAATTCCCACAGTAACTCTATTGATTACGTATTACTGTCATTCTCATTTTACAGTGAGGAAACTAAGGCACAGAATGTTAGGGAACTTGCTCCAGCTCCTCTAGCTAGTAAGACAAACAGTATATTTCTAATGAAATCAGAATGCAGGTGAGGAAAGGAACTAGGGACATCTTTTTGAAAGAGCTAAATTTTTAGCACAATCTCAAAGGAATTGGGATTTTGAGCTGCAAGGAAGGTCAAGAGTCATTGTATAATGAAAAAACACAGGCCTAGTGAGAGGCTGGGGAGTAAGGGGAGACAAGGCTTGCTTCTGGTCAAGATTTTAGGGGAATCGTGAATGAGATGCCTCTGAAAAGTCAAAGAGAAATGCTGAGTAAAATAAACTGAGTAAGATAAGCTCTTCTCCCCAGTAAAGTTTTCCCTGTCTGCTTTGGGGAAACTTAGACTGAACATCCAGTTGACACTTAAGAATTGACATGACAGAACTAAAGCTCTGTTGTTTTCCTAGTGCCTGAGAGTGCTGCAGAGTTACTATTCCGAGCCAGGCATTCTTCTCAGACCATCACTCTTAATATTGCAGATAACACAAGAAAGAATACAGACTCAGACTGTTATCTCCGTTAACACTTAGTGCCCATTAACTCATTTGTGAGTTTATTGGCTCACTTAAGTTATTAGATCAGTGACAGAATGCTAAGCAGGGCAAGTGATTTTAATGGAGGTGAGAGCCTAGTGCGGGATTGCTAAATCACAGGACACTAGCTAGGCAGTGGGATCAGCAAAGTGATGAAAAGTCAGGGAAATTGAAAGGCAAAGCAAAAGGCTCTGAGGGTAAGTCCTACTAATTTTGCAAGTTTGCCTAGAGGTGGCCCTGAGAAAGTTATACAGGAAGATCTTTCAGTAATGCAAATAATTAGCAGGGTAGAAAGTGAAAGGAGTGTATTATTCCTCAAAATTTTTTAAATGAGATCTTTTTGCAGTGTTATGCAGAAGCTAACTGATAACAGTTTATGAGAGACAGTTGTTAAATTTTCAAAAAATGTGGGTGTTCATAAAGTGTTGCTAGATTGAAGTTTACCACGGTAGGAGTAACTTACACTGAGGAAATTGTCCAATGTTACAAATCAAGCTTCCCACCATCCAATTCCCATACCCCCAAACCCACCCACCCCCAAAACACGCACAGTGGGATTGAAAACTAAGGAAGAAAAGTTTCAAGAAATGAGGTTTAACCACGATGCCATGGACTTTGACGACTTCTTTTCATTGTGGAAAGAGGAACTAAAGCTGCTCTTGGAAGGTGAAGAAAGATAGGGCACTTTTGCCCTATCGTTCCTTGGAATCACATAAGGAGGCACAGCCTGGCTGGACAATTTTTAGTTTCCTGCTTTTCTAACAACACAAGATACCAGGAGCCTGTAATTCACAAGCGTGAAGTATGTACAATGTGGCAGAAGGAGCAAGGATGACTGGAGGTACTGTCGGAGGCCAGGGGCATGGATTTAGGAAATTAAAACCTTTAGAAGTATTATCGATTCGATAGTTTTGTAAAACAACCGTGACTGGGGCGACCTAGACTGTGAGTCCTTGCAAAGTGCTTGCTTCTCCACTGTGCGCTTGGACCCTCATTCTACCAACACTTCTTCCTGCTTGTGACTTCATTTAGTTTTTGGAACTGTTTTAGATGGGAGAACATCAGGGGAAGAGGAAAAGAGGAAGGAAAGCCTTGTAAAAGGCCTCTGAGAAGAACAAAATCAGACCGTTGGGGGGAAAAAGGTGGCAGGAAAAAAAGAGTGAACCAACAGCTTTTAACATACTATTAGTAAAAAGCCTTGGAAGTTTCAACTTGAGAGGCATAAAGCCACCTTAGCAGATGGAGGAAAATAAAAGTTAGATAGAACTATAAAATATTCCAGTTATTGAAGTGAAGAAGCCATTACTGAAACCCCGCCTTTCATTTAAACAGCATGAATAAAACTCATTCAAAAATAAACTCCTATCCTGCAAGCTGTTTGCAGAGTCAAGGAGCCTGTCTCAGGCAGGTGTTCCATGTGTGCGATGCCAAAACAGATAACAGGAACCCCAGACATACCATACTGGGGTTGGAGGAAACTCTAAACCCAAAGACACAGTAAGAAGAATAGGTGGTTTCCACAACAAAAGTATGTGCTTTAGTGCTCCTTTAAAGCGATCGCTTTGTTTTAATCAGTTACACTTTTTGTGCCATAAATTCCATCTGTATACTAATTATACTAGTAAAATTTGAGTTTAACGTTGCAAGGAGAGAGCTTGTGAGTTCTATGAGAAGATATAGCTTTTCCTAAAGGATACAAACTTGACTTCAGGTCATTACAAATGAAATTTACTGTAGAGATTATTTGCAGAAAAGCTTAAGGGCTTGATTTGGCATGCTTGTGCATGCAGGGCTCCTGGAGAACTTATGGAAACTTACAGCTATATAAATGCCAGCTGTTGAAGGCAGGCTGCGAATGATCTGAACGGAAGGGGAAAGAAAATGTAGATATGAAAGAATAAAATAAATGGGAGCAAAGAGAAACATCAGGCTACATACTTGGTTTACACAAAAGACTATGGCAAAAACAGGCTAGATATTGCTTAGGAAATATGGGGGGGGGGAGGAATAAAAATGATTAAAAGTGTCCCTGCTGCCAAAGTGGGCTTGGAGGTCCAGGGACTTCATTTTTATATCCATCAAGTCAACATTAGTCATTGGTACTTTTGTAACCACTGTTACATATATAGGATAAACACACATCTACATAGATCTCTAATATTTATACATAAATATATGTATATAATAGATACATATCTATGCACACATATGTAAGTATGTATGTATGCACACATCTATCTATCTCTCTCTATCTCTATCTCTATCATCTCTATCTCTATATCTGTCTCTATCAACTATCTCTATCTCTCTATCATCTCTATCATCTCTATCTCTATCATCTCTATCTCTATCTGCCTATATTTATATATAATGGGACATAGTAGACTAGAAAAGAAATGTAAAACCTGCCTTCTAGAAACTTATAGTTTAATTGAGGATACATGATATGATACACAGAATAATTGCCCAATATAGTACTTTGATATCCCATTTATTATTAAACTTACTTTAATTTGGGTCCTGCCCCCACATGTCATTGAAACTGCTCTATCTGCATTTGTAACCAAATATTACATACTTTAAAAATTTCTCTTTAGAGGCTTCTGGTAAAGATGATGGCATAGGTAAATGCAGTGCTCGCATCCTCTCACAACCACATTAAAATCACAGTTAAACTATAGAATAACCATAATTCACAACTGCCCGAAATCTAACTGAAGGGAAACCCAACAACTAAGAATATAAAAAAGAAGCCACAATGAAACTAGTAGGAGGAGTGGAGATGCAAAATGAGCTGGTACCACAACCAAGTGTGGTGGATAAAAATTTGGAAGGATATCTGGGACACAGAGGTCCCCACTGAAGAGCGAGGGGTCCAGCCACACCAGGCTCCCCATAACCAGGGTTTCCAGTTCCATGAAAAGAAGTCCCCATAACTTTTGCTTTGAAAACCAGGGGGGATTGTGGCTGAGTGTGACAGAGGGCTTCTGGAGTCCTAGGTGTTCCTCTTAAAGGGCCTGCACACAGACTTATTCAGACTCTCTCTCTCTGAATTCTAGCACTGGGCAACAACAGATAGAAAGGCACTAGGGACAAAAGGGGGAAGAACTGAACTGTCTGGCATCAGGGCAAGAGTTGGAGTGGCAGCTTTCTGCCAGAAAGAAGAGCTTACAGAAGCCATGGTTTCTTTTCTGAGTCCTCCCCCTACAGAGCTGGCAGACGGGTGCCATATTTGAGAATCCATCAACCTGGGTCACATTGTTGGCCTCCTCAACCCCTGGTGATTCCCTGATATCCCACTCACTCTACCTGTGGGCCCACTCAAGCTGTTCCCAGTGTCTTTTATATACAAGTGGCCTGTCTTGGCTTATACTTCAGACTTTCCTAAAAACCTCTCAAACATGCAGCATCTGGCCTAATATCTCTTGATAAATGGCCCCAGGCACAGCACAAGTGACAGCCAGCCTTGGTTCACAGCTTAGCCTCTCCTGAAACCTCTAAATGCAGCACAAGTAGCAGCCATCTGCAGATCACTTTGTAGCTCATGCTGGGTGGCCCCAAGCAGAACACAGGTGGAGGCTGACCTTCACCTGCACCCCTCAGAAAGACCCATAGCTGGCGCACGCAGTGGAAAGTTTTATGCCATGTTGAAATGCTACTCAACCACTTCCACAAGTGATACACTCAAGGGGTAAACTCAGTGGACACCAGAACCCTGCTGAAGTAAGTTCTGCTCCATGGGGTGGTCTCCTGCACACTGATCATCCAAGATGGGTTGCAACCAGTCCTTGTAGCCAATTGGCCTGGGGGTAAAGTCCTCCAATTGACATGCCAATGGCAGTCAAGGCTCAACTACAACAGGAGGGTATACACAGCCCACATGGAGGGCATACCTGGAGTGCCTAGCTTGGGTGAATGGGGAGGCTGTGCCACTGGAAGTTATAGTACATCTACTACATTAGGCTACTCTACCAAGCCCAGGAGATGTAGCAGCTCTACCTAATACATAGGAGCAAACATAGAGAAACTGCCAAAATGAGGAGACAAACAACATGTCTGTAATGAAGGAACAGAACAAAACTCCAGAAAAAGAAATAAACAAAAGAACAACTTAGAAAAGAATACACTAACTGAAATGAAGAATAATTTACAGGGAATCAACAATAGAGTAGAGGGTGCTGGAATCAAAACAGTGATTTGGAATATAAGAAGCAAAACACACCCAATCAGAACAGCAAAAAGGAAAAAGAATCCAAGAAATCAGAATAGTGTAAGGAGCCTCTGGAACAACTTCAACCTTACCAACATTCACTTAATAGGAATGCCAGAAGGAGAAGAGAGAGAGAAAGAAATTGAAAGCCTATGTGAAAAAAGAATGACAGAAAAATTCCCTAACCTGTTGAAGGAAACAGACATACAAGTCCAGGAAGCACAGAGGGTCCCAAACAAGAGGAACCCAAAGAGGCCCACACCAAGACACATCATAATTAAAATGCAAAAGGTTAAATATAAAGAGAGAATCATAAAAGCAGCAATGGAAAAGCAGTTAGTTACCTACAAAGGAGCTCCCATAAGACTGTCAACAGATTTCTCAACAAAAACTTTGCAGGACAGAAGGGAGTGGCAACAAATATTCAAAGTGATGAAAAGCAAGGACCTACAATCAAGATTACTCTGCCCAGTAAAGCTATCATTTAGAGTTGAAGGAAGGATAAATTGCTTCCCAGACAAGTAAAAGCTAAAGGAGTTCATCACCAACAAACCAGTATCACATGAAAAGTTAAAGGGTCTTCTTTAAGAAGAAGGGAAAAAAGATGAAAAATATGAACAATAAAATGGCAATAAATACATATCTATCAACAATTAAATATAAAAAAAAGAAAAGAAACACACAAGCAGAACAGAAACAGACTCAGAGATACAGAGAACATTTTGATGGCTGCCAGAAAGAAGGGATGGGTGAAAAAGGTGAAGGGATTAAGAACTACAAATTGGTAGTTACAGAATAGTCATGGGGATGTAAAGTACAGCATAGAGAATACAATCAATAATATTCTAATAGCTCTGTATGGTGTCAGATGGGTATGAGATTTATTGGGATGATCACTTAGTAAGTTATATAATGTCTAATCACTGGGGTGTACACCTGAAACTAAGATAATTTTGTATGTCAACTGTAATTGAAATATAAAAAATGATTAAAGAAAGAAAACATAAAAGTAAAAAAAAAAAAAAAAAGTTTACTGCAACATTTAACCTATCTGCAATATTTGACCTCTCCCCACATTTTGAAACTTTCTTTTCCTAGCATTCCATTCACCATTCTCTCATTATTTCCTTCATCTTTCTGGACATTCTCGGTCTCCTTAGTTGCATTTTTGTCCTTTACTGATCTATTAAAAGGTGATGCTCTCCAGAAGTCTATTTCTATAACTCTTCATTCTCTGGATAATTTCACTTGTCCCCATGGTTTTATCATCACATAGACATCTATGATTCTGAAATCCAGCCTAAACCTCTATCCTGAACTCAGGCATTTGTTTACAGTTATTTGTATGGAAAATAACACAATGATTAATAAATAATAATACAAGAATAAATTCTGTTTCATGTATCAGAAGCCTCAATAATACCTGACTCTGCTTACTTTGCTGCCATCCCCTATAATGAATATTCATGAAATACTGTCAATAACTCCCAAATAACTTTCCTTTTTTTTATAATCCTCACCTGAGGATATTTTTCCATTGCTTTTCAGAAAGTGGAAGAGAAAGAGACAGAGAGATGTGAGAGAAACACATCAGTTGGTTGCCTCCCTCACCCACCCCAACTGGGGTGAGCCTGCAACTGAGGTATGTGCCCATGGCCAGAATTGAACCTGGGACCCTTCAGTTCACAGATTGATGCTCTAAGCACTAAGCCAAACTGGCTAGGGCCCAAATAACTTTTCAACAGAATCATTTTTATTTGATCAGGACCTCTTATTTTCTATACTGATTTATCTAACAACCCTCTAAATCATCTTCCTTTTTACAAAATTTTCTCTAAATAATTCCCAGATGGATGAATAAATTCAAAATATGTTTGATTTTGTCCATCCTTTTGAAAACCCTTTAATTTCTCCTAATCACTTGCAGCTAAAGCCCTAAATTCCTGAGCATGGCATAAAAACATTTTCTAATATGTGCTCTCTCCACCTATCCAACCCCTTCACTCTACTATCCTTTATACTCCTTTCACAGGTAGCTCAGGATGCCTTTAAGACATGCCTCAGGTATCACTATTTGTAGTTTTCTTTAATGTTCTTCACATATGTCCTCCTAGCACCTGAGAACTGTCCCTACCACTGTGCTTTACTACTGCATTGCACTAATTGTTTTATCTTGTTTTCCTACTGCATTTGGAAGCTCTTGGAAAGCAAAGACCGTTTCTCATTTGTCTTCGTGTCATCAATATGGAGCAAAATATCTGGCACATAACAAATGTCCAGTGCACAACAAATGTTTTGTTAATAACTGAATTTGAGTCTAAATAGTGCTAAATCTGTTAGGAATTGCATGTGGGTAAGGGAAATGAATTTTTCTTTTTCCCATCACTAACAAAACCCTGGTGGATTAGACTAATGAGTGTTTTATTTCTCTTTTATGTAAAAGAATTTCATAGGATCTTCCTTTTTCCTCTCAATGGTTTTCATGCTCCAAGTCATTTCATGATCCAGGATGATTATTGAATTTCCAGAGATCATGTCTGCATTCAAGCCAAAGAAGAAATAGGAAGTGCAGAGAGAGAAAAATAAAGAAATGCCCATCTGATTCAGCGCCTTTAAAAAATTTTGCTGAAAGCCTCACTCTAGTTCTCATTCTTACTTGTCATTTGTCGCCACCATCTGCAAGGGAGGTTAGGAAACAATTCTTTAGGTGGGCATATTTCCTCTTGGAATAAAATTAGTCTTTGTTATTATACAATGAGGAAAGTAGACTTTTATCAAATTTTAATATTGACACAAGTGTTAAAATTAATTGTACCAGTGACCAATTCTATAGGAGTTTTGAAAATAACTTCGGAGTTGAAGCATCCTTTCAGGAAGGAGGATTGGAATGTCCAATATCACCCATCTCTCACCTTCTGAGAGATGGGTGATATTGGAGTATGCTTAAGTACAGAATTGCAATTCAGAGCAGGAAAACACCATGAATAAACTTTCAAATGAAAGATCAAGTGTGGTAGGTCTGAGTTACTTATTGTTTGTTATTAGTCTTTACCAGACTCTGAACTCTGAAGTAGACACAGTATCCCAATCATGGAATTTCGGCAGCATATAACACAGCCCCTGATGCCTAGTAGGTGCTCAGTCAGTTCTATTTCAGGACTGATGTTATGGATGGATTAGAGAACATGTTTAGAGAAATTTTTGAACACACAGAACAAGTTGGACTTAAGAACATGACTGAAAACATTGGAGACCCTCCAGAGGAATAACTTAATGAAAATATTTTTAAAGGACCAATTTTATGATAAAGGTGCTGAAGGGGGGCCATGGAGAATACATCAGAAGTTCAATTGGAAGAAGTGAGGGATGTAAGTAAAAGGGAAGCCGTAGAAAAACAAAAGCAAAGAATGTTTAAAGAGATTTTTGGATAGTAGTTGTTACCTTTGTCCTCAGATATTACATTTTCCCACTCCCTGCTTAATTTTTCTATATCAATGTCCTTAAGTTTTACAATAATATGTCTTGGGGAAAATAGAAAGCATTGTGATTGGGTTTGTTGGATTTACAATGTTTGCCTCATATCTGAGTTAGAGAGGTAAACCTGGGATTGAGAAATAAGTTCAGAGCTGGAGATAGATTTAAGAATTGTTGTAATGGAGTTGCTCATTAAAGCAGTGCAGCAGGAGCAGCGCTACAAGGAAAGTTATGTACAGTGATGGAAACAGAAGGCAGAAGAATAGGTAATAAAGATAAGATTTCACATTATAATGAGCAAAGATGTTTGCAACCGTCAAACCCCCTTCCGGAGGTGCATCTTGAACGTGCCATTGGTAGGCCTTTCTTCTTCTGTTTCCCCTTCGGCAGGAGAAGCAGATTTGGTTAAGACAGGATCGACTGTAGTCGGAGGTGGGAATGCGATGAGACTCTTACTTTTATCTTCATGGTTTGGATCCAAGTTGCTTTTTATATTATGTATGTGTGTTTGTTTTATTAAAATTAATTAAATTTAGAAATAAATAGAAAGTGATGTTGTAGCCCTGGGTACTGCTGTAAGAAGTTCTTCAGGGGCTCAAAGCAGTGGGTCTCTGAGCTATTGCCTCGCATTAACCAGAATTCTGAGAATGATCTTGTCTGAGTGAGAGATTGTGGCTCTATAGAATCAGTTTCTCTTAACTTCCTCATTACTCTGTTTGCTTCTGGAAACTCTTTTTTTTCTTACCTCTCCCCATCAAGTATATCCTTGGTGAAGTGGGTGGTGGTGAAGAGGGGTTTCCTGGGCTGTTCTCACTCTGGTGGAAGCATGAGGCAATTTCATTTTGGGTCAGTATTTTCTCACATCCTAGGGGCTCCGTGTGCTTAGTTTTTCAACTGATAAAACGTCATATTGTATGTATGTATATATCTCTTTCTTTCTCTCTTTTTCATCAGCTATCATGTTTTCACTGACAAAACTTTTATCATTTTCCAATTCAGTTGAATTGTTTAAGTGATAGGAGTTAGTAGCGCCTAGATCTGTTTCTAGCCTTATATAAGTTACACTTCTCATGTGATTTTGGTATGCATGCAGAACATGCAAACGGCAATGTTGTGGATAACATAGATTTAGAAGAAATTAGATGGTCAGATAACCACTCTCCTGGTGGTGACTATGCAAGTGATGTTTTCATGACAAGAAGGTGCTATGCCTTTTTTAAAAGTTATAAAGGCAACAGAGAACAGGATTCTATTAGAAATATTTGATTAAGGGCCACATTTATTAGCTACCTATGAAGATGAGAAGACCAGGAGTAAGTACAACACTAGGAAAGGCTCTAAGGATTAGAATACATAGCAAATTTAACAAATATTTATTGAGAATTTATTTTGCTGTGGTCTTGGTGAGCAAAACTGACATGTCCTTAAGAGAAACTTTCATAACAGAAACTTAGATGCAAAGTCCTTAAGGTGATTTTTAAAGGGTTTCTGGTGTCTTCAGATGTAGTTTTGTCCTTGAAAGAGAAACCAAGGGGCAGAGTTGGTGGTGCCATCACCTTGTAGGGTATTTGTTTTGTTTTTTCATAAGTAATCTTTTGCTAGTCTCACTGAGTTCAGGCATAAATCTTGGCATAGTAACGCTTATTTTGGGGGAATAATAAACTCCTTTAGTCATGTTTTTAAAAGGGAAGGATTTTGTTCTGTCATATAAGGGTAAAAGTTTAAGCTAAAAATTAAGCTAATGTTTCCATGGCAGTTTGCCTATAGAGTTTATTGATTTTGCATAGTAGATCAGGTAACTTGTCATCTCTAAATTATTCATACCTGATTAGAGTAAATTTGTGAATCTTTGGAATTAGAACTGAGTCATGTCAAAAATTACATAAAACGAGAATCTCTTAAGTTGAGTTCAGGAAACTTAATTTTACTATATGGTTTTGCAATGAAGACATCTGCAATTCTGCAATTCTAATTCCAATTTGTAATATTTCATAAAGTAGGTTTCTGAAAGTTAGAGATTATAATAATTACCTCTGGATATCTCTCTATATTTCCCTTCTAGACTTAGTGCATTTTACATTTTTTTTTTTTAATAGAAGTCATTCTCTCATTATCTGGTAAAGTAGCCTGGCACAGAGATTCTGGGAGCAAATTCTAGGCAGAGATCTACTTGCTTTTTACCTTTGTTTACATTCTGACCCCAGTTTTATTTGAAGAAATTATTTATGAAGCTCTTTTTCCCCTCCTTGTTTGTGAAGCAGCTCTTGGGTCTGTAAGCCATAGAGCACTGTTCTCATCATGCATATATTTAGCACCCTAATCTCTGCAACCCGTTTTAGCTGCTTGTTATACTTTTTTTGACATTTTTTTGTATGCTTTCTGACATCTGCTTGCAAACTCCTGCAGCCTTTTCAATCCTGATATTCACTTGTTTCATATGATGTTGTTATCACTCTCCTTAGATATGCAGATGTGTTGCTTTTCTTCAAGTCCTGTCCCTTCAGCCTTGCTAGAAAAATTGTTCTGGAGACCCACCCCCAATTACTTGTTGATTTGTTTGTTTATTGGTACACTGCTTTCTGCCTCAGACTTCTAGCATGAAACTCTTGAGAACCGAATGCCTTCGATTGACTTTTTAATGCAATCCATTTAAACACACACACACACATACACACACACATATACATGTGCTGTGCAATAATACTTCAAATAAGGCAGTATTTAATATCAGCTTTTAACAGCTCCAACAATAGCCATTGCAAAACTGATTCCCAAGAGCTTGAAAAGCCTCATAAAATGAACACTTGTCAGGAATGATTTTTATAAACTTAAGTAATTGGTAACCTATGGTGCTGTCTTATCACATGGCATTGCTTTGTGTCAACAGTCGTCCTTTCTGATCATCAAAGCTGAATTAATTGTTTATTTGCCTCTAATATCATGTAGATTTACAACATTATGAGTGTTTGGTAGTGAACCCAAGTACAGTGCAGTGCTTTCTTCAGATCTCTGAGTATTTCAAAAGGCAGGATCTTTTGTCTCTCTGGAAATGTGCCACACTTGCAATACAATTGATATCTTTAGAAGAGATGTCTGCAGGGATGCGAGCACACAGCACCCATGATTCCAGGTAAGCTCAAATAGGTCTCCAGACCCTGAAATCATCCTGCGTAGTGGCTCAAAGTCATGAAAGTTTAGAGATAATGCTATATTTGTAATTTCTGAAACAAAAGCTTTCTTCTATGTTCTAATTATCAGAAGACATTTGGGTAGTAGTTAATTGGTAAAAATCTGTCAGTGCTGAAGGTGAAGCAGTAAGGAGCTCAGTTTTCATCAATGCCTAATGGTGTGATGTCTCACACATAATATTTAAGTCAGTAGCTTAACCTCCCTTGTATATTTAATGCAAGATAAACTACCAACACAGCATTTTGAAGTATTAGGTAACTATATTTAGATTGAGTTTGAATGAGCAGCAACATATTTCTTCTAGTAACATTGATAAAAAAAAAAAATAGCTGTTCATATGATGTTATTTTTATTCAAGTCACTAATAAAAATCAGCACGTGATATTTAAATTTTATTTTTGATATCAGACATTGGCAGATAGGGGTGGTCTGCATGCTTGAAAAATTCAAAAAATTGTAAATAATTTAGTCTTAAATATAAAGTCTCCTAAACCATGATAAAAATCTTTCTAAAGGAAAGTGAGATAATATTTCTTTTATTTATCAGACTTCGGACATTTTCTTTACTATCTTGGAGGAAAACAAAAAGACAATTTAAAAAAAGCATTGTTTCCCTAGAAAAATTGATGTCTCCCTGGATCTTTAAACATTGAGCTAAGTACATGAGTTATTGAGGTGAAATAAGTTGCTTTCAACAGTTGTTAATATATCATTAATAATCATACATGCAATAAATAACAACACATGAGTTATTTCCTAAGAGATATATGACTGCAAATTGCAGTAACAAATCACAGCGTGTGTAAAGAATGCTCATTACTCTAGTGTGTACAGAAGCTGCTTTAACAACTGTATTCTTTATGGTGAAGCTCACCCTAATTAGCCTTGCAGATTCCTCGGGGAATGTGTGCGAATGTTTGACATTGTGATGCTCTAGCGAAAGTGGGGGAGGAAGATGTCATTTCTGCACCAAGAAAGCACCAGGCCACAAGCCTGGCTTTCCACTCAGTCACTTGTTTTAATGTTATGCATTGTGGTGAAAGTAAATAGCCTTTTCAAACAAGTAGATAATAAGGGTGTTTGGAATTAAATAACTAATTAAATCAGTGTTAAACATGTAAGCTAGACAGCAATGTGGACTAACAAGTTTTTCCTCAATGGTGCCCCTTCTACTATAAAAAGTGCACAAACCAACGACATATCTGTATGTGCTCGAACACAGAGATTCGTAGCTACAAATGTAAGAAGAACACACTTCCTAGTCTCCATTGTATTTGAAAGCTAAGTGGACTATACATTTTTTAAAATAATGAAAAGAGAAAAAACAAGGTTGGAGCACACAAAAAAGCAGCATGTTTTTTTCCCTTTCAATGAAACATTATATGTGGATTCTGCGGCTCTGTTAGCTTATAGCTTGTTACTAAATCAGACTTTTCCTGCAGTGAAAAAAATTGCATCTTTCGTTGTAATCCTTGACAGCTTAAGGTTTAATGGAGGCAGTTTTTTTTTAAAGGTATATAATGGGTTGACACCATGGAAGGCTGCTGAGAGCTCACAAACTCAGAAATAGCATGAAATGCAATAAAAACAAGCTCTTGCTGGTTTTTTTTTTTTTTTTAAATCATAATTTCCTATTCTTGATAGAGAAAGCAGGGGAAGGAAACAGCTTTTTGTTTTCTTAAAGTAAATTGTTTGTCTTATCCCAATCAAATGCCTCTCTTCTACCCTGGAAGAGTTTTTTAAAGTGGGGATTTCTTCAAAAGGTATGAAAGGGTAAGGTTATACACCTGTAAACCGAGAGAAAGTGGATTTCTGCCTGGAAGTGGGTGTAAGTACAATGTGAACTGCCAAGACAAGAACTCAGTGAAGGACGGGTTTTGCCTGTTTTGGAGAGAAGGGGACAAGAGGCAGCAACAGAGCAGCGTCACTGCTGACAGTCTCACCCTGCTTGACACCAAAGGTCATGCTTGGTTACATGTCAGTTTACAGATTCCAGACAACACGTGGTCAGGGGTGTGGCTGAGGGGCGTCAAGATTACACCTGCAGCAAGGCTTTAAAACAACCTCGACAGTCGGCACTGAGGTTCCTCTCGGGGAGATATAATACTTTGGTTTGTTTCCTCTTAGGTTAGGATACTTTTTTGATAAATGCTGAGAATGATAGGGTGGGCTAGGGTGATAAATCAACTTTAAGGGAATACGAGACTAGAAATAAGAAAAAGATGGATAACTGCTCTATATAATAATGAATAGGAATGGGAGGGGCTGAATGAGAGGGGAGTGGAGGAAGGAGAGGAGAGAGGATCATTCAAGACTATAACGTGGCACAAAGTTTTCCTTCTTTTGCTAATGAAGCTGTGTACTATTTAATTTCATTGGATGGTTCCAATATAAAGCCTGTTTTTCTAAAGGATCCAGGGATATCTGCCACATACACAGAAAATACCTTGCATGAGTCATAACTTATAAAAAATAAAAGGGGAGAAGTAGAAATATTCCTTGAACGAGTTGATATGGTGCAAAGAGAAGGCAACATCCATAGAGGTGACGGTTGACAACGTAGACTATTCGGCAAGCGAGAACTGGAGTGAGAAGCAGCTCTGGAAAGAGAGGATGTGAGAAGGTAGAAAGATATCTGAAGGTGAGCCAGAAGAAATTTGTTTTCTTTTTTTTCTTTTTTCTTTTTAATATATCTTTATTGATTTCATAGAGAGGAAAGGAGAGGGAGAGAGAGAGACAGAAACATCAATGACGAGAGAGTCATTGATCGGCTGCAGCCCGCAACCCGGGCATGTGCCCTGACTGGGAATCGAACCCCGATCGCCTGGATCCTAGGTCCACACTCAACCGCTGAGCCATGCCTGGCCGGGCAAGAAATTTGTTTTCAATATGCTTACTTGGAACTTTCTTTTGAGAAAAGCACTTACTTTGATCTGAGAGTCATATGTGCCATTATGCTTTCTGACACTTTTCTCAGAATTCTATTAATTTTGGTGCAAGTGTGACACCCAATGGGGTGGAAAAAGTTATGATCATGAAAATGCTAATAGTATTAATTAATTTTTTTGTTGGTTTTGAGAATACATTGCAATGTTAGTTCGCAGGTTGACTGATAGCTCTCCAGAAAACAGTCACATTGTGATCAAATGTTGAAATACCCAGATTTGAGATACTAGTCATCATAGAATTTTTTTGAAAATTGACTGGAAAAAGCAAATGAGGAAACTAAAATTTATAATAAAAGGTAATCGGAATATATAAGATCATTTTCTCAGCATATACTCCGAATATTTTCAGAGTTTTAATTAAGTTATTTTAGCCAGTATTGAGAACTTATTGTAAATGAAACAATATTCTAAATACAGAGTAGGTGGTACTTATCGTTCTAGATTTTGATTACCCAAAATTTGAATTTTAAACCATGTTTTTTTCTTTAATCTCCTTTTAAAATACCTGTGACAAGTTTGGATGTGTTAAAGTTTGGGTGCAACTTTCCACATATAAAAAATATACATTTTTATTCTTTTATTTTTTAATTTATCTTTATTGTTGAGAGTATTATAGGTGTCCCATTCCCCCCCCCCAATTGACCCCCTCCACTTCGCTCCGACCCCCTCCCCAGGCCTTCACCCCATTATTGACTGTGTCCATGGGTTATGCATATATGCATATAACTTCTTTGGTTAATCTCTTCCCACCCTCCACCCCCCTTCCCTCTTTCCTCTGAAATATGATTGTCTGTTGCATGTGTCAATGTCTCTGGATCTATTTAGTTCATCAGATTCTTTTGTTCATTAGCTTCTTGTTAAAGAAGACCCTTCAACATTTCCTGTAGTGCTGTCTGGTGGTGATGAACTCCTTTAGTTTTTCCTTGTGTGAGAAGCTCTTTATCTGACCTTCAATTCTAAATGATAGCTTTCTGGGTAGAGCAATCTTGGTTGTAGTACTGTTTTTCATCACTTTGAATATTTCTTGCCACTCCCTTCTGGCCTGCAAGGTTTCTGTTGGGAAATCAGCTGACAGTCCTATGGGTGCTCCCTTATAGGTAACTAACTGCTTTTCTCTTGTTGCTTTTAAGATTCTCTCTTTGTCTTTAACCTTTGGCATTTTAATTATGATGTGTCTTGCTTTGGCCTCTTTGGGTTCCTCCTGTTTGGGACCCTCTGTGCTTCCTGTACTTGTAAGTCCATTTCTTTCCCCAGGTAGGGGAAGTTTTCTGTAATTGTTTTTCAAATAGGTTTTCAATTTCTTGGTCTCTTTCTTCCCCTCCTGGCACCTCAATAATATAAATGTTGGGCCGCTAGAAGTTGTTCCAGAGGCTCCTTATGCTATCTTCCTATTTCTGGATTCTTTTTTCTTTTTGCTCTTCTGGTTGGGTGTTTTTTGTCTCTTCATGTTCCAAATTGCTGATTTGATTCTCAGCGTCCTCTACTCTACTGTTGATTCCATGTAAATTATTCTTCATTTCAGTTTGTGTAGCCTTCATTTCAAATTGGTACTTCATTATGTTATTGATTTTCTCAGTTATTTCCCTAATAGTCTGCTTAAACATCCTTATAAACAAAATTCTAAACTCTGTATCTCTTAGCTTGCTTGGGTCTATTTCATTTAGTTCCTCTTCTAGAGATTTCTTTTGTTCTTTCCTTTGTGACATGTTTCTTTGCCTCCACATTTTGGCTGCTTCCTGTTGTTTGTTTCTATGTATTAGGTAGAGCTGCTATGTCTCCTGGAGTTTGTAGAGTGGCTTTGTGTAGTAGGTGTCCTGTGGCTCAGCCTCCCCAGTCACCTGAGCTGGGCCTTCTAGGGGCTCCCCTGTGTGTACTGTGTGCACTGTCCTGTTGTAGTTGAGACTTGGTTCCTGTGGCATCACTGGGAGGAATTGACCCCCCGGCCAATCGGCTGTGAGGACCAGCTGCAACTACAGACACAGAGCTGCTGTGCTGGAGACACCCCTATGGAGCAGGATTGACTTCAATGGGGCTTTGGTGTTCACCAAGTGCACCCCTTGAATGTGTCACTCGTGGATGTGGTAGGGTTGTAATCCAGCGTGGTCGAGTCTGACCACCAGGTGCCCTGTCTCTGGGGCCTCCTGGGAGGTGCAAAGTCAGCCTGTGCCAGTGCCTTGCCCAGGGCCACCCAGCATGAGCTACACAGCAAACCACAGTTGGCTGCTACTTGTGCTGGGCTTGGAGGTGTCCAGGAGAGGCCAAGCTATGAGCCAGTGCAGGCTGCCGCTAGTGCCAGGCCTGGGGCCGCTTATCAAGCTGTATGGGGCCCGCTGTTGCTTGTTTGAGAGATTTTAGGAAAGTCCTAAGCATGAGGCTCCAGAGGCCACTTGCACAGAAAAGCCCCTGGCAATGGCCTGGATGAGCTGCAGGTGGGGAGGGGCGGGGCCTCCGGGAATCACGGGGCGGGGCCAAAGGCGTGAGTCAGGTGCTGGCGATTCAAACATGGCGCCTGCCTGCCGGCTGTGTGCGGGGAGGACTCGCCACAGGAGCCATGGCCTCCGCCAGCCCTTCTGCCTGGGAGGAAGCCGCCCTCCGCCTCTCGCCCGGATCTCAGGCAGGTTAGTTCCTCCCCGAGTGTCCCGGGTCCTTTCAGGCTGCTGCCCGGCGCTGGGCTCAGAGGGAGCGTCCGAGTGAGTCCGTGCCGGGCCCTTTAGAGGAGCTGCTGGGGCTCCCGCAGCCTCCGCGACCCTCAGGGACAGTCCCCGCTGGTTTCACAGCCCGGAGTTGTGGGGACATCTCTTCCCGGCCCTGGAGCCCTGGGCTGGGACCCCTCCCTCCTCCCTCCTCCCTCCTCCAGTAAACCCTCACCGCTGAGATGTCCCCCAGAGTTTAAACCGGGGCACCGGGTGTGGGCCTGTGGCCGCGTCTCTGGGATTCAGCCCCAATCTGCCCGAGTCTCCGCCCCTCCTACCGCTCTGGATGCTCCTTCAGCTCCCTGGTTGTGGGGCTTCTGTGCAGCCGGATCTCAGGAGGCTCTGGGTGACGGTGGTTCTGTATTTTAGTTGTGATTTTGATGTGGCTGCGGGAGCCGGCGGGTGCAGGTGCTACCTACGCGCCATCTTATTTCTCCAAAAATATACATTTTTTTATTGATTTTTATAGAGAGAGGAAGGGAAAGGGATAGAAAGGGATAGGAACATCTATGAGAGAGAAACATCACCGATCGGCTGCCCCCTGCACACCCCTATTGGGAATGGAGCCTGCAACCCGGCGTGTGCTCTGACTGGGAATCGAACCACGGCCACTTGGTTCCTGGGTTGACGCTCAGCCTCTGAGCCACACTTGGCCAGACTCCACATATATATTTTTTAATCATCACCCGAGGATATTTTTTCCATTGCTTTTCAGAGAGAGTAGAAGGGAGAGAGAGAGAAAGAGAGAGAGAGAGAGAAACATCAATGTGAGAGAGACACATTGATTGGTTGCCTCCTGCCTGCACCCCGACCAGGGCTGGGGATCGAGCCTGCAACCAAGGTAAATGCCTTTGGCTGGAATCGAACCCAGGACCCTTCAGTCTTCAGGTTGATGCTCTAACCACTGAGCCAAACTGGCTAAAGCTGGGCTCCACATATTTTTAAAAAATGTATCAGTGGATGTAAATCAAGTCCTAAGTCAAATTGACAGTCCAGTAGAAGAAATCATTTACTTAAGTGGGTTGGACTGTAAGGCAGGAAATAAGAAGTGCTTCAAGAAAGCTAAGAGAAGGGTACACACACTGGATAAAGAAGATTAGTTCCAGTTTTTGTGAAGGCTTCCTGGAGCTATGCTAGAAACTAGAGAGGATTTTGAGAAGAAGAACCTGACAGATACTATGTGGATATGGGGAGGTATGGTAAAGAGGCTTTGAAGGTGCCACGAGCGTCTGGAGAAACACAAGCAGGTGGAAATCATGGTGCATCTACAGGGAAGAAGAGGTAACTTCATGAGGATGTTGAACCCTTGGTAGGAAGTGATGGGCAAAAACATTAGAAAGGTGGGTCAAGGGATGAATGCTCAGCCGATAAATCTGGACTGTATTTAGTAGGAAATGGAGAGTCCTTGCAAGTTCATGAGCAGATAATAAATGTTAAAGCCACACTTTAGAAAGGTTAACACGGCAGTAGTGTGTAGAAAATTGAGATGAGGTGGTTTATTTATTTACTTATGAAGGACTTTTTAGTGGCACAACTAGTAGCCCAGATTCTTGCCATTTTTGGTACAAACCATTTTGATGTGATTCTATACAGAGTCAAGAGCCAACCAGATATTCATATTTGACCAAATTTTTACCATTTGTAAAAATCACCCCATCTTTTGGAAATGAGGAGCTATCTTCCACCAGCATGAAGAAAAACTGATTAGAAAGCAAGCCCTTTTAATAACATATTACTATTTAAAATATATTTGATAAGAGATAAACAGGCATGATTATAATAGGACACTAAAGCTACCATTTCTTGAGGGTGTCTAGGTTTCAGTGATTGTGCTAAACATGTGTATGAATTGTCCTATTTAATCATAAAAACCACCCTAGAATCAAGCATGTTATTTCTGTTTTATACACTTGGAATGATAAGACTTTGATAGGAAGATGAAAAAGACCAGTTTACAACTGTATTATCTACCTCAAAATAGCATATTGGTAGAAATCCATAGGTATACATTGAATAGGAACCACTATTGAAATAATTACTGCAGAAAAACAATACAGATAATAATACCTGTGATTTATTGAGCAGCAGCTCTACCAGTGCACCAGGTCGGTTACAGATATTGTTTCTGGGCTGCCAAGTTGCACATGAGTACCAGTGTCACATCTGCAGTATGACCATGAACTACCAATAGTGTGCTGTTTTTCAGGGGGAAATAGACAAATGGGATATGGAATATTATAATGTGTGAACTCTAAATAGGAAGCCTTCCTCTTGGTGCTATTTTAATCAGGCCTTTATTATGTCCAATTTTAAGGCAAAAAATGAGCAGAGTGTAGAGAAACTAGAGAGAGTTTTGAGAGGAAGAACCAAGTGATTAAAATGGCAGAAAATATTTCCTGTGAGAAGCAGTAGGGCTGTGAGACAGTATTAACATGTTTTAGTGCTGTTTTTATTATTTGTTGGCTGTGTGGCTTTGGGATGCATTATTTATCTACTTGGTCTCAGTTTCACATTTACAAAATGAGGGCACCATTAGAACTTTCTTAGATTTATTGTAAAAGTTAATCAAGGATGGGTATTACCCTAGACACAACTGAGAAGGGAAGGGAATCATTTATGCTAAGGGGCCAATGTGTACAAAGAGATCACAGGAAGGGCAGGCATGGAGCATTCAGGGGACTGCAGGTAGGCAATTTGTTCTGGGAGAAGAGTGTGGTGAGTGTTGTGGAGTTTGAAGAAGTGAAGATGAAGAGTTAGCATTGAAGGGAGAAACTAAGAGAGGCTATATTCAATAGTGGTTAATTTCATGGGCTCAGAAACCAGATTATCTGATTCAAAGTCTCCTTTATTATTTGTTAAATGATGTTAGGCAAGTTACTGAGCGAGTTTCTGAAATTCCATTTCTTTAGCTGTGAGGTGGACACAATAATGCTCCTACCTCTAGCACTATTGTGAGAATTGTTAGTCCTATTGAAAGAAGAAACCATTATTCAATATCTAAAATTTAAAAAAGCTAAATTATTGCTTGGTAAGCAAAGGAGATTGGTTCTCATAAAACATAGTCTTTCTGAACAAACTATTAGAAGTTTGAGGAAGTGTGGAGGTCTGGGATTCGCAAATTTTTAGAAGCTGGAGTATTTAGCCATGGAAGGGGGCCTACTGCAGTGTGGTTCTTATGTATGGCTGAATCTCAGAAGCATGGTTACTGGAGTGAGGCTGTTACCGACAGGACCATCCATGACAGGCTGGCTTTCAGAAGTGTGGTTACTGATAGATTAGTATCTGATCAAAGTGTCTGACAGATTAGGATGGGTTCAAAATTGGTTCTAGTGGTTATTGGCTACTAAGATCAAAGATCAATTGGCCTTTGCTTTTCTTGAATATAGAATATAAGATCATCATTTTCTTTTCAATTCATTTTAAGTACTTAGAGTAGTGCCTACTCCAAGTTCTGTAAGCAATTCAGTTTAAGTAGAGCAGTGCCTCCACATAAGTGTTATATTATCATTAATAACTCTATTTATTCTTTGCCTGGATTGAGAACTTCTTTTTTTCATATAATCATAAAAAGGATTGGTAATTTTCCCCACTGAAAACAGTGGAGATTATCTACTAAAAGATTTTTAGCAATGAAATGACATGATTAAATTTATCTTTAAAAAACAAAAACATCTCTACACTGTGGGGGTCAATGGGGAAGATATATACATAAAAATTATATTTTGTTTCTCTGAGTTTATGTGTGTCAGGAATGTTGATCTCAGATGTATTTTCTATTCAGTCATAGTGGTAAAAAAATGAGGAAAAGGAAAATAAATAAAAGTTACTTTATATAGCCTTGTGGCAAAAACGCCTCCCTCACCAATTTTTACCAATAAAAATAACTCACTTTGGAAGTTCCAAGGGATTTTCACATTCAGGGGGTAAAAAGGAAATCAACTAATGCTCTAGTCTAAATTAAATGAAAATTCATTATACAAATTATTGTTAAATTTGAAACAGGTGTTCTCTTCCAAGTTAGAAAGATAAGAAATGAGAAAACTAGCACAGATTTGTTATTGATTTAAAGTGTTCTTAAAGTGAATAAGAAGTTGAATTCTCAGTGCTGTACTTCTACTTGTGAGTGTTCCTCTGAGGAAGCCCTCTTTATAAAGAGATTTTAAGCGACATCAGAAACAAAAACAAAAAACCAAGAAAGATATGTGTTATTTATAATATTTTGGTCTGTCAATGTGGTTGGCCACATAATCAGGGAATTGTGATGGTACGGGTTCCAAAAGAAAATGTCGATTTATTGGTTGGAGCCTCTAAAATAATGGTGTCTCTAGGGTCCGTGAAATTTTGGACATGCCCAGTTCTATCCTTAAAAGAAATGCAGAGATTAAAAATCCAGGACAGTGGCAGGGAGCCTTCTCAGAAAGCTCTCATTCTACTGCCTAAGAAAAGGGAGGGCAGAAAGAAAAGTATTACAAATCTTTTGGTAGGAATCTGTCTTCACAAAACTCAGTTGTTTTCCTATAACTGTAAGAACGCCCACGATGTTTGAATAAAAGCAGACATTCCTCTTTTATACTGACCTCACTTAGAAGAGATTCAGGGGATCAACGTATTCTTAAAAATCTCAAACTGACCGCTTATAATAATAGAGTTTGAAGTAGAATTCTCTGCCAAAGGATCAGTGGGATATAACTTTATTTTCTTGCACCTTTCCACCTCAGGAAGCAAAATGTTACATGCTGTTGTGATAGGATACAGAAAGGCCAATCTGTGGAGAAGCATTGCGTGGAAGTGAAACATACTTAATGTCCAAATCTAACTGCAATAAATAATCTCAGATCCAGTAAGTCAAGTTTTCAAAATCAATTCTGTAGTTGCTACACAACTTTCACTTCCCACTCACCAATCAAGCTTATATGAATTTATGTGCCCATTCTAAGCCGATCCTATATATTTCCAAACAAAAATCAACTGTGTCTTAGTTGCCTGCCAGGAAAAATGAAATTTAAATGGAAATAGTAGGGTAATGGTGGTTTGGTATAATTTTACATTGAAACTTGACAAAGTTTGGGCAAGCGTTCTGTGACTTTGAACACTAGCATTTTACTCTGTTTGTCTCCTATGGGTGTATATGGTGGGAACAAACAGTATTGAAATTGAGAAAGGATGGGTGCCTCATTTTGAATTATCCATAGCCAAAACCTTTAGATGGATTTAGATAAACCCATCATATGCAAAATTTCCACTGAGAGGGTGGGTAATTTTAACATCAGATAATTGCTAAATGCCCTTCTGTTCACCATACAATGAACATTTAACAAATGTTACAGAAGAGCAGTGTCTGGAGACAGTAAGTCTTGAATCCGCATCCTGGACTGACCCCTACTTACCTTTACCTCTGCGGCATCACGCATCACCAGCTCCCGCAGGCAAACTGGAAATTCCAGCCGCGGCGAGCACTGGCTCTTCTCAGACAGCGTCTCTTCAGAGTGTTTCCTTTCCTGTTCTCTTCGTTGCCCTCTATTCATCCTCAATTTAGTTGCCCTGAGGCACCCACATACCCTGGCACCAAGCTTGGCGGCTCTCCTGTAGATTACAGCTACTCTGTAATTTCTTTATTATAACATTTATCCTAGAGTTAGTAATTTCCATCCTACATAACTATTCTGCTTGCTTACCATTGCAGCAGAGGCTTTAGACCTATGCCTGCCACATGATAAGTACCCTAAATAATTGTTGATTGAATAAAGACTTCTATTTGAAGCATAGGTAACATCAAATGCTTTACAAATAGGGTATTGCCTAGGTAAACGATGCTTCATCCCCTACGTGTGTAGGTCACTTGTGCTGAAGAAGTATAATGGTTCAAGAAGACCAGGAGTGAGGACACTCCGCTTTTCTTCTAAGCATATCGATTAGATTATTTCAGAGAATACTGAGGCCGTCAACACAGTCTCCGGTATGTTCACTTTGATGTTAGATTCCCACGAGCAGTCAATGTGATTCATTACAATATAATTCATCATTACAGCTATGAGGTACAATTATATCTCTGGTCAAACAATGTCCTCTGAAAACTATAATCACAAATAATGAGACAGATTACAAGTTATATTAAAATGTCTTGTTAATTTCATAATCAAAGTAATATGAGTATTAAAGCTATTTCTATCCTGAGCCTTTTATGGAGATCTTATTTAGTGAAGTTCCAAAATGTTTTTTTTTAGAAACTAGCAGAACAAGCTTGTTGTTTTAATGATGTACGGTCAATTAAATCTGTTGACTTACTGCATGAACACTATATCATTCAGCAATCTCTCTGTATCTGCATGAAGTTTGGGCACCATAGATATAGACAAAAGCTTCCACTTTATTTTGATTTGAAGAAATATGACCTTGTCTGAAAATACATAATTTTCAAAAGTACAAATATGGAAATGCTTTATTTTGATATTCTGGTAGGAATGATGATTTTTTTTTAAAGCATGCATTTTTTAAGTAGATGATAATGAATGTAAATCATTCTACAAAACAATGTGAGCTTATTTTCACATTTGTTTGGGATTAAGCTGCATCCATAAACTGCTTCCACATGTATGCTAATTAACTCTGCTGCAGAACCAACTACCCTACTTTGAGGATTATAGACAAAAGATTTATGAAATCCTACCTTTTTGGTTCAACCTTTATCACCACATTTCTGGTCACCAGGTCTCAGTTATGAGTAAGTCTATCTTGGGGTCTCTTTTGGCTGAGGGCACTGATAATAGGATATGAAAATTTTCCCTTGAAGATAAAAAGATTGAATTAAACCAGCCTTATGTAGACTTATTTATTATTTGATAGCTGTTAGTAGTGAATATAAAATGAATTAATGGTTTTCTAGCAAATTCATCTTAATATTTAAAAAAGTCACCCTGGCCCGGCTGGGCGTGGCTCAGCCGTTGAGCGTCGATCTAGGATCCAGGCGATTGGGGTTTGATTCCTGGTCAGGGCACATGCCCGGGTTGCGGGCTAGGCAGCCCATCAATGACTCTCTCATCATTGATGTTTCTATCTCTCCTTCCCTCTCTCTGAAATCAATAAAGATATATTTAAAATAAATAAATAAATTAAAAAGTCACCTTGCATTGGCTTTAAATAACATCATTGCTGGGAGTGCCAGGAGGCCAGATTGAGTGGGCACTTAAAAACATGCACACCTCTAGGACTGGAAATTTTAGCTTACACATTAGCAATATTATTTTGATGCATTCAGGAGGCTGTAATGTCCCTAAGCCCTGTTTGCAAGGGCATGGTTGTAGTTGATCTTAACTTGTAACTGTAGAAAAGTAAAATGAAAATGATTACCTGTAATTTTTGTGAGTTTGTGTTTGTTGTGTGCATGTGTGAGAGAGAGATCATGTTTTTTTTTAAAAAAGGCCTTATTTACTTAAAACAATTGTCAGAGAAATGGATTCTAATATTTACTGAAAGAATCTTCTTCATTTGATCATTGGTAGTGCTTCATTTCGTTTTGGAGTAAGTATAAATTTTAAGAACATCTAGTTCTACTTTGATTGAAATATAAGTCAGATCCCTCAAAATAGCAGTTTCTTTCATAGTTTTCATCTTTATATAATTTTTGTAATGATTCTGGTAATAATTATGAACACATAATGCCAGTGATGATACTAACCTATGGCTTTCAAGTTTCTCAGACTAAAACAATATCCCATAATTCCCATTGTTGCTTCATTGATTTAGTCATACATTTATTCAACAAGAGTTTACTGAACACCAATTCTGTTCCAAATACCCTAGTAGGTACTGGTTAGCAAAGGCATAAGTAAAGGTAATGGATATGTGTTTGTGTGTGAGTGTGTGTATGTAATTAAAAACTGTGAAAAATTTTGTAAAGGACATTAAGAGGATCTATGTGAGAATTAAGAGGACTTTACCTAATTTAAACTGAGGACCAGACAAGGCATCTGAGCATGTACACTATTGAACATGATTGCCTCACTATGTTAATGACACTTAGCTTAGAGATATTTAAACAATAATAAGGAAGAATATTTTGTACTAAAATATTGTCATCAAAGTATTGCACACTCCAAGTGGCTTTGGGGTATTTCTTTCTGTATTATATTGGTGACTGGTTCTCAAAATAATTGAATCAGAGATCACTAAAAAGTGGAAAAAATGGAAGTAAGTTGTCTAGAGTAACTAACTCTTCATGTGCCCTCCCCCTCAAACATCCCTTTGTGTATACACACTCTGATTGGCTGCCTTATATTCATTAGAGTCATAGGGATATTGTTACATAACCCTAAAGTTAACCTACTTAGAAAAGGGAATAATTTAAAAATAGAATTTAAGATCCAATTGTATACTCAGGCTTTTTTTGTTGTTTGTTTTGCTAAATTGATGTTAATGGGATTATTGGGTTAATATTGGCCCAGTTAATATTCTGTTCCAATACATAATTCTTTCCAACATTATTTTTCCTCTGTCTACAGAAATACTACTTCCACATGAAAATACACATTTTGAGGATAAAAATAAATTGGAGGATTAAATATTTATAAATTGTAATAAACTAAAAAAATGAATCTTTCTTATTCTTTCAAATATGTTTACATTTTAAGCAAATTTTCTTCTTTGGTGTGAAAAGAATCTTCCAATTTACGGCTCCATCTCTATGTTGTACAAGATTATGAAGTGGATAATTATCTGTCATATTGTTTTGTTTAATGAACATTTTCAATTGAGATACAGGGAGGACTGTTGAGCAAAATTTCAGTTCCTGTGAGTTTCTCCACTTTATAAAATTATATACACCTATAGAATTAATGTGATGGGGGAGGGAGACTGGGTCATAATTGCTATCATCCACACCAGAAAGAAAAGACATTTATCTTATCAGACCATAAGGATCCACTGAAATAGGTCTGAAAGGGTCTGAAGCTGCTGACAAAACCACAACACTGGGCCCAATTAACAATACCCATTTTTAATTAACAGTTGCTGACTCTTTGCCATTGAAATATTCACGCTCTAGGTGTGAAACGGCAACCCCCATTTGTCATATCTGTCAAGATTAATTTTGAAGTCCCATGGTCTTCCTTCCACAGGATAAAAGTGAAAAACTAGAGCATACTTCCTACCTGCCAAAGTTTAGTTCCAGGACAAAGACTGGGAAAATAGAACCTAGAAAACTGGTTGAGTCAGCTTTCATAGTTCAACTCATATAAATTATCTTCACAGCGTTTCTCATGCTGCAATCTGTGTCAATATTTATTCCATACCTTGGGAGAGGGCGTGAGGGTATTTTCAAGTTCTTATCCTTAATTCTTTCTAATTTTTTTCATTCGGAAAAATATATTAAGCACCTAATACGTATTAGACACTAACCGAGGCACATATTTTAATCATGAGGCCACAAATAGGAACAAGACAGTGTGTTCTGAGGATATCACAATCTAATAAAAAAGGAAAAACTGCCAAATGTCTGTTTACGTGACTGTTAAGAATGAGAGTATGATCCTTTACAAAGATGTGAAACTGTATCGCCATCAGTGACAGCGTGGTTGGGAAGAAAGCTAAAATAAGGGTAAACAGCATGCAAGCTGCCTAAACCTGGGTCAGACTTTTTGCAAAAGAAGTCTTTTACACATAAAAAGCTTGACTTCAGGGTTAATGTTAGAATTGCAATCATTAGTGTGTATTTATTGAGCATATAATTTTGGGGGTGGGAAATAAAAATGTTCTATTTAACTCATTGGATCTTCTCAATAGTCTTATGTAATAAATAGCATTATTTTCATTATATAAATGAAAAAATAATTTCAAAAACCTAATTGACCATCTTAAAGTCACAGAGCTGGTAAGCATCAGGCAGAGTTTGTACTAGATTGACTGACTGATACTAATTCATGAATTCATTTATTGAGTGATCACTATATGTTCTGAAATACTGGGAACTGAAAATACAGAGATGGGTAAAGCAAATGCCCTGACCCCAAAGTGTTTTTTTCTGGCAGAAGTGGGATGCACGTATATAGGAAGTTATGATAAAGAGGAAAAATATAATGTACGTGTTTTACCAATTTAACAGGGACGCACAGATAAAAGAGCGAGTGCTAAATTCCTCCTGTGGAAATGACAGTATCCCTAAGAAAATGACATTTTCTGATCCATTTCGTGATTTTTTTTTTTGTGCCTGCCTTGTCCATTCTGTGTAAAGCACAGTTATCATTAGAGAAGAAAAAGAATCTAAAAACATCACTTTGTTCCAGTGCTCAAGAAGCTTATATTCAAATTAAAGAACAAAATGCCACCCTTGAAGCAACAGAAGAGCGGTGGGGTTCCCAAGGCTGTAGTCATTGCCTAGGTCTCCAGCCAAGCAAAGGGGAGGCCTCCAGTGGGGTGCGGAGAGGCTGTCTCAGTCCCCTGCCACTCGGCCAGTTCCTTCAGCTACAGGGAGAATTAAGCTGAGCAGATCAACGGTAGAAAGCAAGCTGAACAAGGTTAAATGCGACCGAAAGTATCTGGAAATACGCCGGTTTGTTTAAAGCACCGTACTGTGTTTCAGGTGCTCAAGAAGATGAACAAGACGAAATCCCTGGCAGATTGAATTGGCATTAGATCTACTGTTATACAGGCTCTGACACAGAAGGGCAAGTACAGAAACAGTGCTCACTCGGATATTTGAGGCTTTCAATGAAGAAGGGACATATTGATAATTAATTTAGCAATAATTCTTTGCTCTCATTTTATGTTATTGAACTTTTAGTAAATACAATAAGCAAAAGGAGAAATCATCACATTGCATATTTTTCACTGTTAATTGGACACACAGTTTAATGGGATTGTATTGTATATGATTTAACACAAATATTTTCATGTTATAGACTATGACCATCATCTAGGGTTTTATTTTGAATGGCTACCTATTCTTCATTATATATATGTGCCGCACATTGTTTAATTATTCTTTTTTATGGTACTTCCAGTTTTTCACTATTGTAAACAATTCCTGTTATCAGACCTAAATATTTCACACTTTTATGGTTTTCCTTATAATAGATTTCTGGAAATATAACAATTAGATCACTGAGTGATTAATATTTTAATACTTTAGTATGTGTGACCAACTCTATTTTTAAAAATGCACCAATTTATGTCCCTTTTGGTATTGTAAGAAATTCTTATTTTCTCCAAATTCTGAGCCTCATCAAATGTCATTTCTAGCATGAAAGGCAAAAAAATTTATATTGTATTGTTTTAATTGCATTTAATAATTATTGGTGATGTGGAATGTTTTTCTTTGTATTTACTCTTTTATTAAATTTTGGTGTTCCTCCTTTGTTCAGGTACTTACTGGAATCATTCTTGATGTGTGAGAAATACTTACATATTAATTCTGTTGATTCATTACCCTCACATGTGCTACAATTATGATGGAACTTTTCACATTGTGTTTTTATATGATGGAATCCAACAGTCTTTTTCTTAATACTTTATGTTTTCATGGTATCGTATATAAAATTGTTCCATTCCAAATTACATGTTTAACATCTGTATTTATTTTAGTGGATTTTTATTTAGATTTTTAATTCGTTTAATATTTTGATGTATACTGTGACATAGGAACCCAATTTTATTTTTTCTTAATGGTTAACAAGTTTTCTAATGCTATTAAATTCTTTTTTACTGATTTGGCATATAATATTTATTATATCCTCAATTATTAAATATATTTTTATCTGTTTCTGATCTTTCTCATCTTTACCATTGATCTATTTCTGCTTTATTCTTTCATTTATTGTCTTTAAGGTAATTTTTATTTATGACATAACGCTGCTTTTCAAATATTTCACAGCTAGTCTCATGCATAAATCCTCCAAAAAACCCCACCATTGAACAATTTTGTCAGGTGTGAAAAAACAAACTCATATTTTCTTTATGATAGTATTAATTTGATATTTTAATTTGAGGAGAATTGACATCTTCATAGTATTCAGCCTTTTTATCTAGATAGATAGTTTCCCTTGGGATTCATTATGTTCTCTCTGTGTTCCTGAAAAATTTATAACTATTGGCCTCAGAAGAACTTGTATTAAAGACAAATCCTAGAATGCTATTATGCAGGACTGCAAAAATTACTATAACATCCTGAATGAATTACATAAGGCTAATTCAATCTTAGAGATGTTTACATCTTTTTCGTAGAGGAGAAAAAATTGGCCATTAAGATATTGCCAAGTTAAACACTATTTACAGACAAAACATATATGGTAACCAAATAATTTTTACCACTTATAGTTTCTATTAGTCATCTTCTTTTTTAAAATAAATACAATTTGATGAAAACTATGCTGTGAAATTTTTCTGTTAAACCATAAAACTAATTAGAAAAAAGTGCTGAAAATGAAATCAATATTTGGACACAGAAAGACAAAATACCTCAAAATATCAAATTGGTGAAATTATATGTCTGAATTAGAAGTGTGCATAGGTGAACCATGAACCTATGGTCACCATCACAGCCTACACTAGTGTCAAAGAAGTTAACAAAATTAGGTGTTTATCATGGGGTATTAAAATATAAGGTCAAAATGAATATTTATAATAGCACACAGATGTAAGGAAAGGGTCCAGGAGCCCTGAAATGAAGAACAGTCTAGGCATGTGATTGCATGGAGAAAAGTTTCTAGATATATCCCAAGGAACTCCATAAGGATATGTCCCAAGAGCTGGTATTGAAAAACTTTTGTTTCTTTTTTTTTTTTTAAATAGTCTCAAGTGGTTTTGTATATGTTGATTATACTTTTTAAGATTCAGTCTGTCTGATCTTCTTTATTGGTTGTATTAGACACTTTTAAAATAAGATTTTTGCTTTATATGAGTATACATCATTTACAAGATCATTTGTGGGGACTTTGTAAATGTCCCTTTGTTTTTGCAGGTATTCTAGAAAACAAAACACACCATTTCTTACCTTTCTTATTTCAATACCATTTCATATCCAGAAATGCACTATTTATTTTTTAAAATTCTATATTATTAAACAAAACAATTTTTTAAAGTTTCTTTATCTTTATTGTTGAAAATATTACAGATGTCCCCTTTTTATCCCCATTGATCACCTCCACCCCACATCCATCACACCCCCAGGCTTTCCCCATACCAATGTCTGTGTCCATGGGTTATGCTTATAAACATATCCGTTCTTTGATTAATCTCTCTCCCCACCCACTCCTCCCTTCCCACCTTCCCTCTGAGATCACTCAGTCTGTTCCATGCTTCTATGTCTCTTGTTCCATTTTGTTCATCAGTTTATTTTGTTTATTACATTCCACATATGAGTGAGATCATGTGGTACTTGTCTTTCTCTGACTGGCTTATTTCACTTAGCATAATACTCTCTAATTCCCTCCATGCTGTGCCAAAGGACAAAAAAAACCTTCTTTTTTACAGCTGCATAGTATTCTATGGTGTAAATGTGCCACAGCTTTTTTCATCCACTCATCTACTGATGGGCACTTGGGCTGTTTCCAGATCTTAGCTATTGTAAATTGCCCTGCTATGAACATAGGGGTGCATATATTCTTTCTGATTAGTGTTTCAGGATTCTTAGGATATATTCGTAGAAGTGGGATCACTGGGTCAAATGGCAGGTCAATTTTTAATCTTTTAAACCTCCACACTGCTTTCCATAGTGGCTGCACCAGTCTGCATTCCCACCAGCAGTGTATTAGGGTGCCCTTTTCTCCACACCCTTGTCAGCACTTGTAGTTTGTTGATTTGTTGATGGCAGCCCTTCTGACAGGGCTGATACCTCATTGTGGTTTTAATTTGCATCTCTCTGATGATTAAGGACATTGAGCATTTCTTCCTGTCTCTTAGCCATTTGTATGTCCTCTTTGGAAAACTTTTCTTACTGAGCCAACCCATAGGGGTTAAAATAATAGAACTTTACTATTTTTTTCTGCAAAAGTTTCTAGTGGCAATAATTTTTTTGTGGTTTTTTGATAGTAACATATGAAGACATGACTATAGATTTGAGTCATTTTGTCTTTACTAGAGATGGATTTTTCTAAGCCATATCAAACTCACACTGTATGGCCAAAGCCATGCATTAGCAATGTGGAAGAAAGAATTAAAAGGATATGTCCAAGACATGTAAAGAATCTAGGAAGTGTGATCCATTCAAAGATAAAGAAAAGCAGGTAATAGGAAATGCCTTTGAGAGGGCCCAGATGTTGGGCTTTGCAAACTTCAAAGCAAATATTATAATTCAGATAAAAAACTAAGGAAAATTATGTTTAAAGAATTTAAGAAGATAAGATAACAATGTTTTATGAACTAGAAAATGTACATAAAAACATAGAAACTATTTCTTTAAAATGATAAGATGGAAAAGGACTTTACTTGTACAATGGGTGCATGATGCAGTATACAGACGATATTTTGTTGAATTGTACACTTTAAACCTGTATTGTTTTGTTAACCAATGTCAACCCAATAAACTCAATAAAAAATAATAAAATAAAATAAAAATGATAAACTTGGAGTTGAAAATACCATAACTAAAATGAAAAACTCAAGAGATTCAACAGTAGATTTGAGTTGGCAGAAGAAAGAATCAATAAAGTTAAGATACATCTATAGAAAGTATGTAATATGAAGACAGAGGGAAAAAAGGAATAAAGTAAAATGAACCATCTCAGAAAAATTTGGGACATCATTAAGTGTGCTAGCATAAATAATAAGAGTACCGGAAGAGAGAAAGAAACAGAAGAAAATATTTGAAGAAACAATGGCTAAAAACTTCACAAATTGAGAAACACTAGTCTAAATATCCAAGAAATTCTATAAACTTTAAGTAGTATAAATATAAAAAGATCAATACAGAGACACATATATAGTCAAAATGTTGATAGACAAGGACAGAGAGAAATTCTTGGAAGCAATAAGAAAAACTGCTTATTGCATACAAGGGAACCCCAATAAGATTAACAGCTGATCTATCATCAGAAGTAAAGGATGCAAAAAAGGCAGTGAGAAGACACATTCAAAGTGCTGAAGAGAAAAACTGTGAACCAAGAATTTTATGTGCAGAAAGCTATCTTTCAAAAATGAAGGCAAATTAAGATATTTCCAGATGAAAAAAACAGAGAAACTGTTGCTAGCACATCCACTTTATAAGAAACATTAAAGTTCTTCAGGCTGAATGCAAGTGACACCAGAATAATTTAAATCCACATGAAAAAATATTAAACATTAGTTAACGTAATTATGTAGGCAATTATAAAAGAGAGTATAATTGCATATTAATTTTTCTATTAACTAATTTAAAAACAAATTGCAAGCATGATAGGTATATAACTTTATTGTTGAGCCAATAGCACATAGAAATATATTTAATAATAACAGCACAATCAAAATGGGTGGAAACGAGTTTATATTGGAGAAAGGAAATGACACTACATGGTAACTTGAATCCACAGAAACAACTGAGGACAATAAAGAGAAATGAAGAGAAACAGAAATGGATATTTTGTGTGTGATAATTTTCTTTCAACTTGAAAAACTTTCTTTAGTACTTTCCTTTAGAATACCTTAATGTATTTACTAACAACATAGTCTCTCAGCTTTTGTTTGAAGCTGTCTTCCTTTGTCTTTATTTTTTAATAAGACTTTTGTGCCAGGTACAGAAATCTGTTTTGACAGCCATTTCATTCTTTTTCCCTCGTCATTTTAAAGATGGCATTCCAAAACTTCTGGCTTGCATTGTTTCTAATGAGATGTCAGTCTTTGTTTTGTTTTGTTTTTCTGTGTGTAAAGTGTCTTTATTCTTAGTCTATGTTTTAGAAATTTTTTTTAAAAGATTGGCCTTTGGTCATTTGACTATGATGAAATGTAGTTTTAATTGTACTTATCTTACATGAGTTCACTGAGCATTTTAAATAACATAGGGTGTTTATTGTAAAAATTATTTCTCCTCTTCTTTTGGGACTCTAGTTACACAAATGCTATATTGTTCTACATATATTTTACAAGTTGCTCTTACATCTTTAAAGTACTTTCCTCTGTAGGCTTCAATTTGAATAATTTCTATTGACCTATTTCTATGCTTATTGACCTTCCTTCTACTGTATTCAATTTGCTATTAAGCCCCATATCCAATAAATTCTTAATTTCATATTTAAGAAAAATTTATTCTAGAATGTCAGTTTGATCTCTAGAGATTTTCTCTATTAATAGATTTTTCCATATTTTGTCGATCTTCAAATTTCTTTAACATTTATAATATAATTTTAAAGTCTACAATTTGCTAACTCCTACACATGATTCATTTGTAGGTCTGCTTCTATATTTTTATTTTTCTCTTCCTTTCATGTCTCATCATTTTTTATAGTGTGCAAGGCAGGACTACATATTTCAATGAGCCAAGAAATTTGGAGCAAAAATTATTTGTCAGAGAGAACACAGCACTTTCTCTGTCAGACAACTAAAATGAAGAGTTGGTTATTTCCATCCAAATAGGAATTCAAATAGGTTCCACCTGGGTTGTGGCCTGAGTTTCAGTTTATCTCTGATTTCAAATGTCTTTAGAGTGAGATCTATCCTGAATGATCATAGGCACCCCCTAGGAGGAAATTTGGGATTGAAGCACTAGCATATGGAGATTTCCCTCTGGTTTTCAGCCCAGCCAATAGCATCCTATGCTGCCATACTCTCAGCAAAATTCTCATGGGGAAGAACCAGCTGGTCAGAAGAATCAGCTCTGAGTTTGGGGATACTCTTGATTCCAATCTGCCATGCTAGTCCATGCAACTGTTAACCAACAACTCTCCTGTATTTCTAGCTGCCCCAGCAGAGCTCTTATGCCCATGGCAGGCCCATTATTTGTCCATTTATTCCCAGACATGCCTAATACTTACAGAGAGGGAAGTGACACTGGTATTTGCTCAAACGGCCTCTTTTCTCTCTGGTAAAGAAACTAGTTATTTTAGATGTCTTTTTCTATAATATTCCCTGAAATCATATATATCATAGATATATGAAATCATATATATCATATATATGTGTGTATATATGTATACTTTGTCAAATATATTCCATTCATTATGGTGGTAATTATATTCATTTGTACTTTCTAATTGGATATGGAACACTTCAGTGCCTTATTCATATTCATGTAATATCTTAACTAGTAATTGATATATTGTAGTTGTTTTTATTTATTCTGAAAGTAGTGTGTTGTACAGGTTATGGTAGCCTCCACAATAGTCAATAGACTGTGTAATAACAACAGCTATTGTTTGTGGAGTTCTTACCATAAGTAAATTAGTAATATATGTAAAACGCTTAGAACATAATTTAATCCCCACAGCAATCCTATGAGTTATGTACTATTATTAACCCTTTTATACACATGGGAAAACTGAGTCATGGAGAGCTTGGGTGACCTCTCAATGTCATACATCTTGTAAATATTAGAGTCAGGATTCAAATCCAAGCAGTTTTCTTCAGGGCCCAAGTTCTTAGACACTATACTATATTGTGGTCTTGAGTGAACACTTAATATTGTTTATTAATAGAGTTGTCCTCTCTTCTTCTCTTCATACTCTAAAAACATTTGTTTATATAATCCTTTAATTATATCATTATGTTCCATACCTCACTCTCTTTCCATATACTCTTTAGTCTGCTAAAACAATGATCTATCTTCCTTTTAGAATTTAGCTTAGTTATCACCTTCAGAAACTTTGATCACTAAGTTGGAATTTGAACCTTTTACATACACATACTTAAGAATTTAACCTATCATATGAAATGTATTTACATATGTGTATCTTATCCATTAGTCCATAAAATGTTTGAGGGTAAGAACTGGGGCTTATCTGTATGTTTCTATTCACTCCTAAGGATTCTTGACATATAATAGTCACTGAATATACATTTACCAAATTGATTTCAATCTCTGTCTGTTTCTAAAATTGATTCTTGATGGGAATTTCAAAGATTAAAAGTGTCTGTGCTGTATTCTACTCATTGTGCTCCAAAAGTGAAAACATAATAGATCAAAATAAATGTTGTCATACATTTTGGAAGATCATCTTAGATAAAGTTAAAATAGAAGAAATGTGGTTATTTAAAATTATAAAATTATTCACTTTAATTTTTATCTGTTTAATAGGTAAAAACAAAATTCAATCTCCTATTTCAAATTAAACTACTATTCACTTTTAACTAATAATACCTTTATGTACCTGACACTTCAGGTGGAATGATTAAATTATGCACAAGTAGAAAGATCTCAGAAAGCAATGACAGGTATTACAAACCTACTGTGTTCCCAGGTACTTAAAAAAGTATTATATTTAAAATTTAAGACACTGATTTTAATTCATTGTTTCTCTTCTATATGACATTCTTCTTTTCCTTGTAATTCATATAGGGGGGGTGTAAATTTTTATTTCTTTAACTTGGCTTTGTTTTTCATTGAATTTATACCATAGAACATTGTATTGTTCAGCTTTGTTAGTTACATTAAGCAAAGATGTAGAAGTATAGAACCATTTCTCTTGCTCAAATGGAAGAGATTTTGAAAGACATTTTTAAAAAACAGCAACAACAGTGGGCTGCACACAGAGATATTAAGTCAGAGCGTAAAGTCTTTAAAACCACTATTGTTATTCTTTGCATATAGGATATGTCTTGCTGTATGGAATGGATTAAACGTATTTTATTCCACTGATTTTTAAAGCTGAAGTCCTTGAACAAAATTTTGTGCTAAGCAACTTCAAATAACTTCTTATTTAGCTTTGCAAAGTTGTTATGCTTACAACCTCTTGGATTCTTTTAATGCTCTACAGTGGAACGTATATAGCCCCCAACTGTAAAAGCTGCTGAGCTTGCTGGTCCTAAGAAGAAACAGAAGGGTTAGTTTGACCTCTATGGGTCTACAATTTGTGGTTCAGTGAATGAGTTCCATGCCAGTCTTTGAAATTACTTTCTATTCTTTATTTCTTTCTAATCTAGATTCTTTGGGGTTTTTTTAAGATGTCTAACAAGGTATCATATAGTAAAAAAGCATGTGAGTATTGTCTTCCTAAAACTGCTAGATGTACTTTCTCAATGAACCAAATAGAGATGTAGGACAATTTCCTTGGATGAAAGTGTTCAGAATGGGAGGGAATATTTTTCAAGTGTCTTGGGCAATATTGTCATTCTTTTTCACGAGAGGTTATACATATTTTAGGTTAAGACAATTTATTTTATCTCTTAAAAGAAATTGTTGCCTCAGTGAGACTCAGTCTTGTGACTTAGACTTTAATGTAATCTTGTCTGATGATGCATTTCCCATGCCAAACAATGCCTTCTTCATTCCCCGGGCAGCAGAAACACCTAACCAGAAGCTCATTCCCCCTCCCAAATTATGTCTAAAATCAGCGTATCACAACTGATTCTTCACCTTACCTTTATAGATAGAATATGGGCCAAAGATATTTTGTCTTCTCTTCTGCAACCAGTCATAACTACCTATACTGCTTGGTAAGCTTTGGTTCTTATTGAGAGTATAATAATTTTTTTAAAAAGATAGGAAAAGTAGAGTCTAAGTCTTCCCCTTGCCCCCAACTTAAGCCTCTTTACATGTGTCTGAAAATTATATATAAAGAAGAAAAAAGAAAAAAATTACATGGATATATATGAGAGTGTATTTATACATATTCATGCCAGTGTTTATATATGCATACATTTATTGCTTCATTTAATTAAAAAAAATCACTATCACTGCTCATTATTATTTAGTGATTAAATCTGAGCTTTGGGAACAAATCTGGTTTAAAATATTATTTTATAAGCTATGTGAACTTGGGCAGGCCAGTTGACCTCCATGAAACTTAATTTTTCATATAAAAATGGGAACACTAATACTTGCCTTGTAGGATTGCAATAGGGAGCAACTGATATAATATATAAAATATTTGGCATAATTCCTGGCACATTAGAGGAGCTCTCAAAGTGATAGCTATTTTTATATTTACCCTGCTACTCCTACTACTTTCTAGTCATTAGACTAGGTGCTCAGAGATACAGAATCAGAAAAAATACCACCTCTCTTCTAAGAGCCTCAAGGTCTACTGAGAAAGAACAAATTAATATCAAAACCAAAAATATTAAACAGGTGCATTTCAAAAAAGTAGACCAAAGCAAGAACCTGGTGGGCAATGGTTGTCAATAGAATTTATATCTTTACCAACTTAATTGAAACTAGTTACTAGCCAGGGAATTTTGTCTGGTTATTAATTATTTTTAATTTGTTGACTATTTTTGTTTAATTTACTTGTTTTTGTTTCTATTTAGAGTTTATATATTTTTATAAAGTTAAGCATAGTGAGTTGTTCTTCCTTTGGACTTCAATATTAAAAAAATAGAGGACACCACTGAACACAAAATGCTGTCTTGTCTTGGAATGGGAGGAAATCTTGTACCAACAAGGGATCTCTTAAAATACAAGTAATATGTGTTGGTGTGGACTCAGGCATTGGTGTGGGCTTTTTATAGAGTGAATGTCAATCAGCTTTGTTAAAATAATTTCAAATGTTTAGAGATCATCAAAATTTTCCTATCATTCCTATAATATTGAAGCAATTTCCTCAGTTCCAAAGCTTTACATATAATAGCTTAATATTAAAGAAGATTCTGTTAGACACAATGGAGCACTTTGCAGAGAACTCTAAACTTCTAGGGCATCAGAGTGAATGTGATCCGGATCACAATAAAATGTAGCAACCTTAAAGGTTGTTGAGAATTTGGATCAGCAGCCAGAGTTAGAAGGACACAGCACATGTAATAACCCTCTGTTACTCTGATGGGTCTGACGAAGCCTATAATGTGTACGTTTCTCAGGATATCACCCTTTTATGATTCTGAGAGAAAATTAAAAGTATGAGCCTTTAAGTGATACAAAGAGAAGGAAAATCTGATATTGTTCTTTTTCATCACTAATTACAAGTGAGAGTAACTAGGCGTGGGTAAGAAATTAAATACTTAGAGATAAACATAAAATAACTAGGAATAAAGAAAAATACAAAGAACTCAAGCATGGATTAGAGATAGAAATACTTAGAAATAAAAATTGAGAAGAGATGAAAGAAAACAAAATTGAATATTTGGAACAGAGAAAAATGGACATCAATACAATCTTTTTAAAGGAACAAAACAAAGTCTTAACTGAAATAGTTTTATAGTTCCCTTCATTGTTTTTCTCTTTTAGTTTCTAGATAGGAAAACAAAAGAAAACACCTTTGCTCCTTCTTTGCTTGCTGTTTTCCATAGCTAGAAAAGCTGGGAGAGAGAAGGTAAGTCACCCACGGTGTGAGACATCCACAGGACAGGGGGGCCCAAGCAGAGCTTTGACCCAGTTGTACCTGAGTCTGTTACACCACCTGTCCTCTGTGAGTTGCAATTGTGTCTTTTCACAAATTTTGGGGAAATGTAGCAAATTTAATGTACAGATTTAAATGTTTCCTATCTCAAGTGTTTGTACTCTAACCTGCTCCGTAATGTCTTGCACTAAATATCGGTCTCATTTTGCTGGTTTCCTCTGATGCTGGAGTTCACTTAAGGTTCAATTTTAGGAAGTTGGATTTTTAATAAGATTTCTTTAAATGGTTTCTATATTTAGCCAATCTTACAGTTCTCAACAGTACATGGAAGAGCAAATAGGGAGCTTAAATAAATTAGCTTCTTTAACTACTAGATGAAACCAAAGTTTGGGATCTTTAACATCTAAGACTTGGAAGCAGTGTTGGCAATCTAAATTTATCAATAGGCTAACATAGAACGCTTCACAGAGGATTTCTTTATCCTACTTATCATAGAAATGTTTCTTAAGTTTCCAAGAGTGGCGCTTTCCCTCCAAATGTTTTCAGCTTAATAGATCACTCCTTCTGAAGTACATTCATTCAGGTCCTAAGCTGCTACTACACATTAATTTCTATATATGAAGAAAGATGCCAAATATGGAAAAATTAATTTTTTCCTGTTTAAAAATACAAAAAAATCTAGGCTTACTTTTTTAAACTATGTAAAGCTTGGACACTGTTATAGTGCATGTGTAACACCATCGCTCATTTTTTAATAATGAATACTTAAAATTAAGGATTCATTTTTCTTTAGATTGTCACTTGGATTTTGAGAGGTACTCAGTACTAAGCCCCGTGACTCCTGATGGTGTGGAGAGGAAGGTGGGCAGGAGGCAGAAGGATGGCAGGAAACATTTGATGATTTATGCAATTTTTCTGAAACATGTTCTCTTTACTTACTGCAGAGTGTTACTATTATTATCATTTGGTGGGCCCGAGGCATGGGCCACACACATCATCTGCCTAAAAATAATCCTACAGCCTGTCTGGGTGTCATTATGGTGTTTGTTTCATAACAACTGCCTATGAATCTTTATTAAAATTCTAGTGGGCTGAGACTTCGAGCCAACAATGGGGCCCGTACACAACTAATAGAGCACAGTCTGTCCTTGGAAAGGTCTGGCAGGATCAGAGCAGGGTGTGTCAAAAATTAGGAACACTGCAACAATCTCAGGCCTGGAGACTCTGAAAGAGACAGGATGAGACCATAGAAGTGAATTTCTCCCCCAAAAGAAGTGCATTATTTATTTCACTCCCAGAATGAGGGTGAATAGATCTGCTGAGCTAAAAGCCGAGTTAAGAGCCATGCCAGCACTCACCTTGCTCACTGACCTAGGAGAGTGAATGTGTTTTGTTTAGATTTCTATAAGCACAAAGGCAACAGCCCAGGATTTTTAGTAGATACATTATAGAATCATAGGGTTTAGATGGTGGCATAATAATCTTTATAATTGCATACATTCCTTCCTATATTGAGATACAACCTACATTTATGAAACAAAATCTCCATAAAAATTCAGTGACTATAAAGTGTGAAGTTCACAGATTCAACTTCTAAATTAAATACCTATTATTTTAACAAGTATTTTTTTCTGAATTAAAATACTTTAAAAAATGACTATGAAGACATAGATACAGGACTGGTTGTGAGAAAAAAAAAAAAAGTACAATTAATATTAAAGAAAGGTTAAAGGGGATATATTTGGCAATTAGTGACTGTATACTCGATTAATTATAATATAGTAAGTGTGGGAGAATGTTGATACCGTATGCAAAAAATAAATAAAAATAAAAATCCTATTTTCTGTGATCATATTGGAGTGATAGCATTAGCATTATTTTGCTGGGGTTTTCAGGCTTAAATGGTTAGATAAAATAAAGGAGTAATTGTGAAATATTTTACTTCCATCAGACTTTGTGTAAGTAAGCAAATATAATGGCAATGTAGAGGAAGTTAAATTAAATCTCCATTTTCCTCTATTTGAATTCAAAGGATCAATCTGAACTTAAAAAGTATAAATAATATAATTTTTCCCTCTATTTATATTATATATCTCTTGCTACTTATTCAAACGGCCTAGAAATAATAGTAAATTCAGCAAGATATGTCATCTTTCAACTGCAGTCTGGTGATATCATTTTTACTAAGACAAATCAAGATGTTTTAAAGAAATGGGTGAAATCTTCGCTCCCCACCCCAAGTACCTGATTTCTTCTAACTTCTCTAATGTTAAGAACACTATGTGTTTTGTTTAGATTTCTATAAGCACAAAGGAACAGCCCAGGATTTTTAGTAGATACATTATAAAATCATAGGGTTTAGATGGTGGCATAATAATTTTTATAATTGCATACATTCCTTCCTATATTGAGATACAACCTACATTTATGAAACAAAATCTCCATAAAAATTCAGTGACTATAAAGTGTGAAGTTCACAGATTCAACTTCTAAATTAAATACCTATGCACAATATTTAATACATCAGTTAAATGATTCTTATTTTGTTCTAGAAGACGTTTAGGTAAATGCTATGTGAATAGTAAAATAATTTTGAAACTTCATCTATTTACCTAGTAAAGGAAAGGATAATTTTAAGTTCTGAGCTACTTTGCAGGATTCAAAAAGATCATGATCATTATCAAGTTACATCGTATTTTGTAATTAAACTTCTTTGTATATTTTTGAAGGAAAATAATAAACAACTTGTTTTTACTTATTACTCTATAAGTAAATATGATTGAGCGACAACTACAAAGAAATCTACACAGAATTATGAAAGCATTTACGAAAAATATCCCTTGAGAGAATGATTTTTTCTTTTAAAAAAAGAAGATGGTTTTGAATTCTCAGCAAGGAGTCGCCATCTCAATTAAAAATGGTTCTGAATAGGGACTTAAAAGCTGCCGGTTCATTTTGTTACTGCTTTGGCCATTAGAAGCACATAATAACAGAAATTAAAGTGATGGGAAGTTAGTTTGAATTCTGGTTAGTAAGATTAAAGAATAAAAGAAAAGTTTCTCAAATACAATGTTATATATTTTAATTTATATGTAATATTTGAATCTCTTATTATCAGTTATATAATCAGAGTAAAAAACTTCAACTGGTGTTTGAACCAGTATATCTGATTGACCAGATGGTGGTTCACAAGTGCAGTGAGAGGGGAAGACTGTCTTCATGAAACTCCTGGGATGGAAAATGGATATAAATATTTTCAGTAGGGGCTGGTTTTTACCTGTGTGAGCAGAATACAGATATCTCTGTTTTCATTTCTCTGATATGACTCAGTGTCTAAAACAGATCGAAACTCAGATTGGAGCAAACAGAGCTTCTCAGGAGTCATTCTTTATGATAATTCACTATTTCAGGGAGACACTCATGTGCTCATGTTTGCAGTTCTCCTTAATATTAAAACATAATCATCAGTGCTCTAAAAATACCAGTTATTCCTGCTATAGATGGAGTAAAGATGGTTAGGGTCCTACCTTTTTTTTTTTAGATCTTTAGAAATTTTATGTAGTTTCTGAAACATACTATTTTGTTCATAATAATGCATACAAAAACAACATAATCATTATTCCTTATGTGACAATGCTTCCTATGCAATAATAGCATAGCAAAAGAAAAGAAAAAGAAAGCCTATTTGATGTGCTAATAGGGTCCTACATTTTGGGGCTTTCAAATTCCAGTGCTCCTGCTTCTCGTCAGTCCTGTCACCCAGGGCTGCCCTGCACAGAAATGCCACTTGTACCCTGTAGGAACTTAAGAGTGACTTTTATATTGTTGTCGGTCTGTATGGTGTCCCCTAAGATGGCAAGGGGGGGGGGGTAACCAAACATGACAGTCTAAAGAGTTTTATCATTAAAATGACCTATTTTGTGTAAAATTACTGAACTCCATCAAACTATTTAAAAATTTATTCTTATATTTTTAAAATAAAGTATTTCCAGTTTTGAGACCTAAGTAGAAAATGAAACTTAACATGAATAACATATGAATCTGGGTACTTTGTAGTATCAGACAGCTAATGCTGGCCCATCTCATTTTTAAGATTTGCAATGATCAACAAGTGAATCTTTTTATAGTGAAGACAATTATATTCACTACAGTGGGAGTACACATTTCTGAAAAGCGATAAGGACAGAAGGTGACACATGGTGGAACATGAGGGACTAGTGAAGCCAGTACTGTAATAGCTTATCTTCTGTTAAGGGAAATAAGTAGTAACCTGAGGGAGAAGATATAGGTAGGTGGTTTTAAGAGAAGCAAAGGAAATGAGAGTCTCCACATTCATCTTCAGCACCAAAGTTTATTATTAAGGGTTGCAGAGGATGACAAGAAAAATATTACCACTAGTTGTCTCCTTTCCAAAACCAAATATAAGCTTCAGTGCCTGAGGGATGGGCTTTGGCATCTAAGTCATGAACAGTGAGGTAAACTTAGTTCCTCATATTTTTCTCTCTGTTTTCCTTATTTAGAAAAATCAGAGATCATGTCTAGTGCCTTTTCTTGTTTTCATTTTTGTGTTGGCTTTTTTTTTTTCTTCAGACAAGGTGCCACAAATTTCCTTTTGCTTAAGGTCTCAAAACTGATTACCCAAGAATAAAATAGCAGTGACTCAAGTGTTCTTTACTTGGCAATACATTGCTCCATATCACAGACTTAAAAAAACGTGTTTAAGAAGAAAATATTTTCCCTATATCCCCAGTTAAATAATAGCCCCATCCTGAGAAACTGATAAACTTTTTCAAAGAAAGAGCTTATATATTTTATGCTAAGTAAAAATGAAATGTCTTTAGTTTTTTGCCCTTATCGTGTTTAGCACTTATTTTATTTCATAGCTGGGGAAATGTGACTTCATCATCAGTCTAAAATGTGTTTTAAATTTATACTTAATTAAGCTTTCCTTTTAAAATGCCTAAATAATAGCATAGAAAAAGAATATTCATGTATTTAATTAAATTCCAAAATGTGTTTATATGTTTCACAACTCTTTGAGAAGCTGGGTTAGTAACAAGACCTTGTGAGTATTTGGTTCCTTCTAGCTCACAGTGAGCTTTGTAGAGAAATAGTATAGAGCCGGTGATAAGAAGAATGTTCTCAGTTCTCGCATCTGCTGAAAAGAGGAGAAATGCTCTTCAACACCAGTTCATGGGAGGCTCTTTTGCATTCGGTGAGAATGTCAGAATTCGCTGCTGTTCCGTCCAGGAGGGCGCAGTGGAGTCTCCAGCTCCCAGATTCCAACCACGGAGAAACGGTGGCCGCAATACCAAGTCCAGAACTGGAGATATCTTTTATATCTTGTACAATGTCGTGGACCAAGTATTTTTTTCAACATATACATGCTCTCTATTTAACCTGATCATTATTTTATCTTTCTATTACATACATACTTACACACAAAAAGATACTTTATGAAAACTGTGTTCTCACTGCATTTGAGGGTATAATTAACTAGACTCATTGGACTTTTTAAAAGAATGGGCATAATTTATTGACCCTCTTGTCAAGGGGAATCTGATGATGTTCATACTGAATATTTTATTTCTAAAGGAGGCATAGCATGTTAAATGACAAGATCTGCAAACACTTTTGAAACATATTATAAAGGACAAAAGAATATCTGTGTTCCAGGGGCTGAGCTAGGAACCACATGCTAGTTCCCGAGGATTTCTGTGAGCCTTTTTGTCTTGCCCTTGACTGACTCAATTCTGTAGCTGGGGAGGTGTGGGGTAGAGTGTCTTTGGAGAGTCCTCACAATTAAAATAGTCTGTACTGGCTTAACCTGTGAATAAACTCATGCATTCCAAAGGCAAAGAGGCAAAAGGGAAAATATAAACATTTTTTCCTCTACACTTGCTTAAAATGGGGAATTTGTGAAGAAATTTTCGCTTTTAAAATGGAATAGAATAAATAGAATTTTATTGTACCTGGGAATGAATGTTCTTTGAATGCATTTCAAATGTGTTTTGCACACACTCAGGCCTAATATGTTAGATTTCTTTGGCAGAAGAGTGTTTTGCTATGTCCTTTCTTGCCCAATCAACCTAGCCATTCATTGCTTGATGTCTCAATTTTACTGATCAATCACAATTTTATGGAAACCTCCTCTGTACCAGGTTTGCAATGCAGACTGATGCCATCCAAGGCTAAGAGTTCTCTTGCATGATGCTCAGTTTCCTACCACCTAGAGATGCAATGGGAAACAGGGAAATACTGTTTTCAAATACTGCATCGTTTTCTTAATGCAGCAACGACAGAACAGCAAACAGTTTACTCTGGCCCACACGTGAAGTTCACATTCAGAATATTTGCCGGGCCCCAAAATAATGGACAGGTATGTTTCATGAGATGAAAATGTTCAAAAGTGTCTCTTTAGCCTTGCATCTTATTTGTCTGATCTATATATTTTTTTCTGTGCAATAAGCTGATAAATATTCCAGCCAGAGTTTTTTATTAATTCTTTTTGCTTTTATTTTATAGCCTTTGACTGACATCTATTCACTTCAAGGGTGTCTTTCCTGTTGGCAAGAGGCAGAAGAGATATACCAAGCGTCACCTTCAGGAACAGGCAATTTAAGTACAATAATGAGATGGGTCTTTTCAGAGTCTATAATTGGTGACAAGGTATGGCAGCTTCATATCAGACAAATGTGTACAACACAGAGCTTATTAATGAGGATGGAGCGTCATGTTCAAGAAAGCTTCCTGTGACTATGAGACAGGAGAATATAACAGTGTAGGTTGTTACTAAGTCCAATATCTCCAATTTGCATCATAAAACCTGCATGGAAGCCAATTCAAGCTAATCCAGGATGGAATATTTTTCCCCTTTAGAATTCACTAGGGTAGCCAGCAATCCATCACGCGGATCCCAGCCCTCACAGACAACAGCAATAATCATCTAAACTTGCAGATATGTTCAATTTAATTGGGTTAGTTTAGTAACCTTCCTTGTATTAAAGCCAACTTGCAAAGAGATGTAATATTTTCACAGTTATGAAGACATAGCAGCTGGCCATAGTGAGATTTGATTGTGGATCAAGAAATCAGATTTTCATCAAGTTAAGAACTCTTCATGGAAATATATATGGAATAAATAATAAAGTAAAATGATTAACAAGGAAACCTACACAGATATTGGCAAGACATACAAAAACTGCCTTACTGACAATGCTGAAATCTGTGTCAGCTCACTCTGGTGTTTTTTACTAATATTTTTAGGAGAAAACATTAATTTTAAATAAAGCCAAAATATTAAAAAGTAGATATTGAAATAATATATTATTTTAACACTTAAAAATTCTAAGAAACTTCAGAGATGTTCAAATTATTTTGTAAATATTAATTCATTAATCCTTATGCAATTTTCTAAGAGAGGTAGCAGTGTCTTGTTTTAAACAATCTTAAACATTTAAAAAGTAAACAAGTTTTATACAGTCAAATACAATTTTAAAGCAAGTCAAAAAGAGAACCCAGGTGTTAGGTTCCTGGTGCTTAATAGAAAAGTAGTTAGGAAATAAATGCCTCTTCTTAAATGTAATGTTGGGACATCTTTTAATGAGGTAAGTGACCAAGATGCCAAAGAATAAAATGCAATCCCCTCACCATCTGCAGCATATTAAAAAATTTCCTTGATGGGCTGTTTATAGTGTAATTACAAAGAAAGATAAGATTAAAATAAAAACTGAATGAAAAGGATTGTCTAACTTAAGATATCCCCTTCCTGCTTATCAAGCATTCATTTGCAGAGAAAGCTGCCTCCATTTCAGCATGCACAGCTTACAGAGGGGTCTTTCTGTTTACAATTATGAGCCCTTTATTTTATTAAGTTGTAGGATTCTCCCTCGGATTGTCACTCTATGGTAATGTTTCTAGGGAGTTCTTGAATTTTCCAAGTCATTGAAGTATTTCTTAAAGTCCAAATTTGGCCTTCTTTGATTATAAGCTGGAAATCATAGTTCAATAAACCTTTTAGAAGCATTTAAAATTATAATTGTATATTGATGAAAATGCCCATGACCACATTTGAAACTAGAGTGATTGCACTGGTATTATTACTAATGCGTCACATATGACAAGTTATGAGAAGCTGGGAGCATTTTCTTCTGGGCATCAGGACCAGGAAGAAAGAGCCCAGGGGTAAGAGACTGGCTTCTCCTATTGGGTCAGAGGAGGTCAGGGCTGATCAATTAGAATTACAGGCCCTAGGGACGATGGAAAGGCCTGCCTTATTTCACTCCCTCCAACCCAACTTTGTTCTTACGGAATATAATACACAACTTTGTTCTCAGGAATATAATACACAAAGGAGTTCATTCCTGGCCTGAGAAAGTAAAGGGAGGGAGGTGACTCATTTAGATCATCCAATATCTTAGGTGATATATTTCAAATAAGTGCTACAGGATGTAATCTGACTTAGGCATTTCTAATTTAGTGAGTCAATTGTGTATTAAATGTATATTTCATGTGTCTATTGTACTTGTTTCCCACTTTCTTTTCTGGGTAGATGGATATATAACTGAATTTTAAATATTAAAGTTTAAATTCTTGGGTCCTCCTTTTATTAGTCCATTCTCTCCAGAAACAGCCTTATATGCAGCCAGAGATGCAGCAGCAAAGTCTGCTGAGTAGAATGTGGGCTATGCTATTAGACAGTCCTGAGTGCAATCGCAGGGAAGCTGCACCGCTCAGCTCCTTCTTAGTATTAGAACCACAGACCCCTCTGCTCATCTGAGCTTGACTTTTCTCATTTGTAAGCAAAAATAATAATGTCTGCTTTGTAGGACTGGTTTAGTGTTTAGAAATAATATATGTAAAGTGTCTATCTTGTGAACTAGCAGTTAGTAGACGCACAATGCATATTATTGCTGTTATTTCTACTGTTGTTATATGAAGAAGAAGGTCTCTGGGGAGAGGTGTCCGGGTGAGGACTCTGGGGTCATTGAGGGACGTCTTTTCTTTTTCAAATGTCTTGCTGTTGTGACAAACTATATGCCTTTTCTCCCAGTGATTCATTCGCATCTTGACTGGCCACCTGCTTGCAACCTCGCTACTCTTTCACTTTCACTAAGTGCTCAGTAATAAACATAAGATGACAGTTGACCACTTCCAAGTGTGGTGACTCAGCCCTCAGCATTGTTGGGGAAGTTACTTGCTTTTCCCTCATTTTACACAAGAGAACATTGGGTGTAAGGAGGTTAAGTGATAAAAATAGTTTATTCTTTCTTATCCAGAAACTTAAAAAAAAATTATTTTCTATGTATCTTAGCTTTTCTTTGAAATAATGTTTTGTTTACAAAAGAAGTAAGAGGATTTAGACAAGTATTAGTAAATTATTAACATCAAGATTCAAATATATTTTCTCTAATAAATAAGCTAATATCCACTAATCCAGGACTATTTGTAGATATAGGTTTTACAACAGGTATAATAATAGTCAATATTATCTCAGTAATGAAACATAATAGAGGTCTGAGGAATTTGAATATAAGAAGATGTTTTTAAGAGTCTAGTATTAAGGGAAAGAAAGGGCTAAGAAAATAACCCAAAATGCCAAAAGTGATTGTTTTCAGTTAGATGAAAATCTCTTATAAAATATGTCCTTTAAAATGAATAAAAACATTTTATCCTGTAATTTTTTCTGACAGGTGTCATTTTTCCAGGGCAAATGTTTGAATATCTCAGTTACTTTTAGAAAGTAGCAGCTGCTAATATTTTCTGAGGTTTGAAACTGGTGACCACAGTCTATCAGGTGTTGAGTTGAGCTGAAACTCTTTTCATAGTTTCTGGTGATTTTTGTTCTTTCTGCCCCTCTAAGTGAGCATTTTTGCAGAGAGCCAAATATCACACTAGCATGGGTTGAAAATAATTTGAAATCAGAGTTGTTAAAACTTACCAATCTATAAAGATAACCTGTTTGCTCGACTTTCAAGAGAAAAAGAAAACTTTTAAGTCTTTATCAGATGTTTAAATCTTAACTCTTTCTATTTATTTCTTCTTTCAGGCAGTCCTGAGTCATTCTCCAAGTTTTACCTCTGTACTCATGAAGAAATGTTCTAGCTCCTTGATTGTCCTATGTTGTATAACTTATTTTAGAAACCCCAGGTTTGTTGTTTCTAGAAATCTAGAGAATGCTGCTTTTTATCTATGAGGAGATGAAAAAATTATTATAAATTGCTCACTTTGCTTTCCAGTTTATTCTTCATGTTAATATTGTCTTCCCCCTGGGCATTTTCTCTCGTGAGCGTTAGGTAACATAGAAAATGATGTGCTCTTCTTTTCATTCTCTGAATGGGTTGAAACATTGCTGCCCAGGAAGGAGGGTAACAGGTAGAGAAAGAGAAGAGAGTAGCTGACAGTTCTTTGGTGGCAACAGCAAGCAAATGTGTTGTCTTGATTTATAAAGGGTTTTAATGTCATCAATAGTAATTCAGCAAAGAGAGAGTTGTAAAATGCAGCTCAAAATGTAGCAAATTGCATCATTGTTAGTGCTTTAGAATTTTAAAATATCTGCAGCAGATGGTAGAGCGCTAGGAGCAATGTCTTGCTTTAGTGTCTGGGAAAAGTTTGTGTCATCAGAAACCCTCGCATGATTGTGGCTTCTCTGGCCTACTGAAAAAAGTTGTTATTTATTTTCTCTCAAATAATAATTTGCTTTTAGAAATATTTTACAGAGTATCAAAAAATCAGGATCTCTAAGAGAAGTGGTTCTCTTTTCAAAGATATAAAAAATATTATATGGTTTCCTTAGAGAATTGTTTTGAAACACTGTAATAAAGGGTCTTTTTCCTTGACAGGAAAGTTCTCTGACATATATTGTCCAGAATGGTTTTAAATGTCCTGAGTAAGGAAGCTATTTCTATTTTTGAAAAAAATCCTTTTTCCAATGTACAAACTCATCAAATTTTAGTTCTGGAAGCTTCCTTAAATATTAGCTACTCTTATCCCATCATTTACAAATGGTGGAACTGAATCCCTCCAGATTTACCTGAGAATATATATCTGGTATTAGGCCACCAGGGATTTCTCTGTCTCCTTTAACTTAGATTTTTGTTTTAAACTTTTCTAATGCACTAAACTATTAAAAATTAATAAACTGATATTTGTGGCCAGTACAAAAACTTCCTAAATTAAAATTGATAATTGCCTATGCAATAATTTTAGCTGTCAATCTCATGGAACCTTGAGAAACTAAGTAATGAGTTGCCTTACTTTTGAGAATCATGCAGAAATCAAAATGAAGACTAGGATAAAATGACATTCTATTTGTTTAGAAGAAGCAAATATGACCAAAGAGCGCTTCAAAATAAGAGCTATTTCACCAGCAAATATTATATACAAACTACCTTGGGTTATATACCTTGGTGGCTGCTGGGATAGGCTCTGAAGCCAATCTACCTGGGTTGGAATCTCAGCCCTTCCACTTAGTGCTTTGTGAGTTAAGCCTGTTACTTAACCCCTTTGTGCCATGGCTTCCTCCTCTGTAAAATGAAGCTACCCATTCAAAATTGTTGTGAGGACCAAATGAGTTAGTAATGTAAAACACTTTAGTCTCTGGCAAACAGCATGCTTATTACAAATTCAATGACATTATTATTATTATTATATATTAAATTTTATGCCTTACAGAGTGACCTTATTTCAGGAAGACAACATGGCAGTGTCTGAGATGAGTAGGAATGCACAGGAGATTATGGGGAAAGCTAAAATGTTTCAAAGAATTTGGAAAAAAACAGGTTACAAAGCATTTTACTAGGGAGGTGCTCCAAAAATTATTTTCTACTTATGGAAATATCTTCAAAACAGACAGAATTGACTGTGTATAATTTCTCTTTTAACCTGTGCTTCGGCTCCCTCCAACCTTTTGTACTGTTTATCCAGATGTATATACATATTTTTTTCCTAAAATTAAGTATGCTTGGGAAAGAGAGTATAATTCCAATTAAGGCTACTGAGAAAAGACACTTGAATAAGAAAATAAGGACATCACCCCACTGGCTTTTCTATCTTGTGCTCAGCCTCCCTTGATAATACTCAAGGGACAAAAGATAATCTTGAGGGAGATGGGGAGAGGAACATTTTTATTCTGTCCCATAGCATCACAAAAGCCTAAGATAGAGTAGACTTTAGTTGTTCTCACAGTTCAGCTTCGCTCCAGGTACCAAGGGACCAGGTCAGCATTTTCACTAACTAGCTCTTACATCCCACGCTAGGCCCACACCAATCTCTTCCTTCCTGAAGGTCACTCATCCTGCGTGGTTCTGCTGCTCATAGAAAGACAAGGGAGAAAGTAAACAAACAGCCAAAACAAAGGCAGGACATGTTGTTAGGCATACTAGGGGAATATTTCCAGAGATCTTTTATTCTGAGCCTCAGTGCTTAATTTGTTGCCTTAGTCACCAGTCTATAGAGATTCTTTTCTTTTGATATAACATTTTGACCTTTAGCTACACTCTCTTTAGTTACATGTAAAGTTAGTTGTCAGGATCTGGCATTCTTTATTCCTTACCCAGTGCTTGTTACTTTATGATCAAGGACAAAGGCATTGATGCCGCTGGCTGATGTCCCTGCTGTATACCTGTCACCACTAACATTCACCTTTCTGACTGACACCCTTGAAAAACAATATATCATTTTTGAGGGTCATCTCTTTTCACAGATTTAGTCCTCACAATGTAAATTAAAAAAGCCAATCTGCACTGTCTTTGTCAGCACAGCTCTCTAACCACAAGATGCAAAAGAAACGTTAGCACATGACTCATTCATACATGGGTTCACCAACGCTGCATATCAAATTAGAACTAAAACAAAAATTGGGAAAATCACTCCAAAAAGAGACAGATATAATATAGTTCCTCTATAAACTGAGTATAGTTTTGTCACCCAGTATCATTATACATGCCATTTCCTGTGCCAGGGAAAAATGCCAAGGACAGAACTATTTCCAGTGACCTTGCATCCTTTGTAGATGCTCAGATGATCCACTGTCCTAGGGAATACCTTTCATTCATTCCGTTCCTGTGGATGAAAAAAGTAGGGTACTTTTGTCATCTTCTCTATAATGCAAATGCAAATGGGCACATTGGACTGTCAATTTTTATACTCTTCATTGTTGATGCTCAGTAAATATTGATTATATGTTTTCCTTTGGAACTAATAAATCACAAACATGCAGTATATGTGAAATGTAGGAGATCCTTTATATGTAACTATTCTTTTCCTGTGTTGGAAGATTAGTAAAATAGTAAAATTCATATAACACAAAAATACGTGTTCATGGAATGATCACTTGCAAAATTTGTCCCTACCCTCTACTCTTTGCACCAATTTCCTATTCATTGTATCTCCTTTCTATTTTTAATTTAAGTATTTTTTCAATTATAGTTGATATTCAACATTATTTTATATTAGATTTAGGTGTATAGCATAGTGGTTAGACAATTATATAATTTATGAAGTGATCTCCTGATAAGTCTTGTACCCACCTAGCATCATATATAGTTACTATAATATTATTGACTATATTCCCTGTGCTGTACTTTGCATCCCCATGACTAATTTGTAACTGCCAACTTGTACCTTTTAATCTCTTTACATTTTTCATCCAGCTCCCCAAACCCTCCTCCCATCAGTTCATTCTCTGTATCTATAAGTCTGTTTCTTTCTTGTTTGTTCACTTACATTTTTCCTTAGATTTCACATATAAGTGAAATCATATGGTATTCGTCTTTCTCTGACTTCTTTCATTTAACGTAATAACCACTAGGTCCATCCATGTTGTTGCAAATAGTACGATTTTATTATTTTTTACAGCTTAAAAAGAACTCCTTGTTTATTCTAAAATTAGTGCATTTATCAATAGATATTGTATATTAGTATTTGAATAGATTCAATTAATTTTAAATATTGGGTTTTATTTTTCAATATAAATTTTCAAAATAATATGAATTATTTTAAATGAATTCTCTTTCAGTTGATTTTTTCCTGTGAAAATTAATATTATATACAAAGGATATTTGCACATAATTAATCATGATTTACTATTTCCAGTTTCAGCTAGAAATAAAATCACTAAATATTTCTATTTCAAAATAAGTAAAGCACCATTATGCCATAGATTAATATGATGAGCCAAATCATATATTTTACAATATGACATGATTCTAATTTCATAGCATATATAATATATATGGTTAGCTTACAAAATGATTTAAATTTTGCCCAAGAACCAGTGTTTAAAAAGGGCTTCCTTCTTTCAAGTACAGGTTTTCTTCCAAACAATTTTTTCTTTTAACATTATAATCAATCATAAAGATTTTTAATGACCAACATCTGCTAGGCACTAGGAAGTCAAGGAAATATGAGTCACAATTCTTTCCCTCAAAAAATTTTTTTTAGTTATGGAAAAGAAATGGATATAATTATTAAAATAGAATAGAGTTAAGGGCCAAAGCAGTGCTTGAGATAGCAAGCACTATTGTCATTGAAAGAGGAGTGTGGTGCCTGTGGATCAGGCTGAGCACTCCCAAACACCAGATAAATTGTAATCCCATTGCATTCTTGAGCTTGTTATGCAAAGTGTGTCCATGGATCACAGATACCAAATCATCTAGGACTTCTCAGGCCTGCCTTGGATCTACTGAATCACTATCCACATTAACAAAATCCCCAGGTGGTTTACATGCACGGTGAAGTTTGAGAAACACTGTACATGGGGTATGAAGAAAAGAAAGATTCTAAAACTCCTTTTTCCAAAAATTTTCCCTTGAATTGGCTATCTCTAGGACTTTAATGGCAGCCTTAATATATGCACAGATTTCTTACTTTTCAAGCAATATTTGAAGAAATGTTAATATTCCATGTGCAGGATGACTCTGTTGCAAAACAGGAACTCTACAACCTCATTCTGAGATATCATCCATGAGTTCTTTCTTCGTCATCTCCAATTTGACTGCAAGGATATATGGGAAAGCACTTGACAGGAGTTCTGGTTTTACATCTCAATTTGGTCACTAAGTAGCAGTATTATCTGAATCACATAATGCTCTGAAACTTATTAATTCAATTTTAGATTATCATACATTAGAAGATAAAAAGAATGAGGCTAACACTACTTAGCCTTCTGAGCAATTTTTCAGAGAAGAGCATGTTGAAGAATTTGTATTGTGTGTGGAATGTGCATGAAAGCAGATTGTTGTTGGGTTAAAAACAAGAAAATGCTGAGATTCCTCAGTGCCATGTTGCTATTTAAATGAACTTTTTGCTTATTTTAAAACAGAAAACAGATTTTTTACCTTCAACATCCAGCTTTGAAATACTGTACATATTTCTTTTATAAACTAAACATCCTTGGTATGACTCGTAAGTAAAAGAGAATACCAATGAACTCAGCCTTGCCCTTTATACTTATTTTCTTATTTACCTTTTGACATAATTTCCTCCAACTTTCTTTTATTATTTAGAGTTGTGTTATTTTGAAGACTAGTAGCTTCTTATCAAATGTCTTTCCTTCAAAAATTCATAAAGTAAAAGATAATTGAGTGTCTCTTAAGGGTAAGGTAACGCCAATCTCCATGGGACCTTCAAAGCAAAATAAGTTCTTGGTGTTAACATTTTTGAGTAACAGAATGGTGTAATCAGGTTATAAATTCAAACTCTATTTATTGAGGAAACCCTTGACCACCTATCAGGTACTATGTACAGTAGGTATGGTCCCATGCATGACTTCATTTAATCCTCATGACAATGCTATGTAGATATTATTATTTCTGTTTAACAGTGGAAATACCTAAGATTTAGGGAATGAAGTTATTTACCTAAGGCTGTTCAGCTTCTAATTCAAAGCCCAGTACATCATACTCATACCACATTAGAAAGCTTTTCTGACCTTAAAAGCCAATGAAACAAGAAAATACTGAAGTATTAAACAAAAAAAGCTACTGTAGTGGTCCAGCAAATAGGCAATAAAAGCTTGAACTGTTACTGTTGTAATTAGCTAGTTATTAATATTAATGATAGAAAAGGAGCAAAGGGAAGGCCAGACATTATAAGCATGGCCATCACCAGGAAGCTGCAATTTCACACTCTCCAGGGAACCATTAGTCCATTCTCTGCAGATCACTGGGGGAAGCGACTGGACAAAGGGAAAGGTGGGCACATGCAGAGTGAAGTTGGGATGACTAGGGAAGGTGTTTGCCTGTAAGTTTAGCCTGGAGCAAAGAGAATTGGCTAGGAAGTGGAGCCATTGCAAGTGCGTGAAATTTGGGAATACATAATCCTCAGACAAAGGAGTTATCTCTCTCTCTCTGTTGTTCCTCTTGCTTTGCTCCTGCTTCCTTGCATTTGCCCATGCTCCCTTTGTACCTATGTGGCCCTAGAAGCCACATAGCTCACAGCCATTCAGGCCCCACATGCAATGAACTGCAGATGAGAACACAAGCTAAGCTAGTCTGATGCTGGACTGGACTGTGCAAGTATGGTATGGAAACTCTGAACACTAGCTTTAATCCTAGCTCTACTGAAGACAAAATGGGACTTTTTTCTTGGTGGGATGAAGGGAGATGAAACCTTGGAAATTTAGGGGTTTAATTCCATGCAAATAAATATCACTCATTCTCCCATGTACATCTCAGAAAATTCCTTTTCTTGTGACATTGCAAGAAGCCCACTTTCACTGGCAACAAGTGGGGACACGAAGAACACCCCACTCATAACAGAGCCATGGTGTTATTGGTTGAATTGTGCTCCCCCTCCCAAAAGATATATTAAAGTCCTAACTCCCCATACATCGGAATGTGACCTTATTTGGAAAGAGAGTCATTACAAATGTAATTAATTAAAATAAGGTCTTACTGGATTAGGGTGGGCTCATAATCCAATATAAGTGATATCCTTATAAGAAGATGGTCAGGTGAACAGAGACACCTGGGAGAAGAAAATGCTACAATGAAGGCAGAGATTGGAGTGACACATCTACAAGCCAAAGAACACTAAAAATTGTCAGCAACCAACCAGAAGCTAGGAATAGTCAAGGAAGGATTCTCCTACAGTTTCCTGAGGTGCACTGCCCTGCCAACACCTTGATTTCAGACTTCCAGCCTCCAAAACTGTGGGACAATAAATTTCTGTTATTTTAAGCCACCAAGCCTGTGGTATACTCTATTATAAACAACCTAGGGAATTAATATACATGGCAATAAAAAAAAATGGGCACAGGAATAAAGAGAAATACATATAAACCACACTGAAATAGAAAAATATTGTGAACATTTATGCAGGCAGTCAATAATGATACAAAAGTGAGCCAATAGAATTCAGAGATTTTGAACTTGGAAAACCACAGAATATAGTGCTATCTTTAAAAACTGGGAGTAAAGGGATTTTTAGGACTGCATGAAGAATACAGTGGAGAAAGGGTCTGTGAATAATCAGGTAAGAGAAAACTTCTTAAGAGAATAATTAATAAAACAAGAATACAGAAAAGTTGTGAAGACTAGAATTTTTTTAAAAAAAATATAAGATCAGAGTGATAAAAACTATAGTATAGTGAATGCTATTATGTTCAAGGCACTTTAGAGATGCTATTACCAATCCTTATAGCAGCAACTTATGCGTTAAAGAGTTGAAGCTTGGAAGTGGATGTTTAGCCAGCAGCGTTTCCTAGTTCCTCTTACTTACTGGTCGGTAGGGTATTTTATGGTATTGACTCCTTCTCACTAAGGCAATGTAAGCAGAATAATGTGTACACTTACAGGCTGAGCATTGAAGAAGTAGGTGTATTTCCTTCATACCTTCTTTCTTGCTAGCTAGATGCAGATGGACTACAAAGCTCTAGAGCTGGGGGTGACAAACTAAGGTCCATAGACCAAATCTGCCCCAAGGCCTGTTTTGTAAAGGACTTTGTTGCAACTCAGCCACACCCATCCTTTTACATATTGCCTAAGGCTGCTTTGTGCTACAACAGCTGAGTTGAGTTGCAACAGAGACCTTGTGGTTTGCAAAGCCTCAAATATTTACTATCTGGCCCTTTACAAAAAAAAAAAAAATACCACCCCGTTTTAGAATTTAGCAAAGTCAAAATCTGGAAGGAACCTGGGTTCCCAGAGCACTGAGAAGAGAGCTACCACAATCCTGAACCCAAATTTTCTGGACTATTATATGAGCCCAGAAAAAACAAACAACAACAAAAACCTGTTATATTTAATATATTAAATTTCAGAGTTTATTTGTAACAACAGTTTATCTTTTGTTTACTCATGCATCCATTTACAAATGGTAAATCACTTAGCCAAGAATTTATCAGTAAGTGAAAAGGACAGGATTTGAATGCAGGGCTGGGTAACTCTAAAATCTGTCCTATATTTCTTTCTCAGTTAAGAGTCATCATCTTGCCCTGGCCAAAAGGTGGCAGGTTTGACTCCCTGTTGGGGCACATACCCAGGTTGTTGGTTCGATCCCTTGTCAGGGCGTGTGTGGGAAGCAACCGATTGATTTTTCTGTCATATTGATATTTCTCTCTCCCTTCCTCTTTCTAAAATCAGTTAAAAAAGAAAAAGAGTGATCATCTTTGGAAGTTGAGCTCACAGATAATTTTTTTTCTTCTTGGCATTTTCATATACTTATTTCTAATAGTTTTATTACTATATAATTTATGTACCAACAAATTCACTCTTAAAATAGTGTCCACTTCTCCAAAGAGGACATACAAATGGCTAAGAGACATGAAAAAATGCACATCACTAATCATCACAGAGATGCAAATTAAAACCACAATGAGGTGTCACTTCACACTGGTCAAATGGCTCCATCAACAAATCAATGAACTACAAGTGCTGGCCAAGGTGTGGAGAAAAGGGCACCCTAGTACACTGCTGGAGGGAATGCAGACTGGTGCAGCCACTATGGAAAGCAGTGTGGAGTTTCCTCAAAAGATTAAAATTGACCTGCCATTTGACCCAATGACCCCACTTCTAGGAATATATCCTAAGGAACCCTAAACACCAATCAGAAAGAACTTATGCACCCCTATGTTCATAGCAGCACAATTTACGATAGCTGAGATCTGGAAACAGCCCAAGTGCCCATCAGTAGATGAGTGAATAAAAAAGCTGTGGCACATTTACACCATGGAATACTATGCAGCTGTAAAGAGGAAGGATCTTTTATCCTTTGGCACAGCATGGAGGGAACTAGAGAGTATTATGCTAAGTGAAAGAAGCCAGTTATAGAAAGACAAGTGCCACATAATCTCACTTATATGTGGAATATAATAAACAAAATAAACTGATGAACAAAGTGGATCCAGAGACATAGAAGCATGGAACAGACTGAGAGATCTCAGAGGGAAGGCGGGGAGGGGGAGTGGGTGGGGAGAGATTAGTCAAAGAATTTATATGTTTAAAGAAAAAAAAAGAAAATAATGCAATGGGTTTTCATATATTCACAGAGTTGTACCACAATCTCCATCATCTAATTTCAGAATATTGTCAGCACTGCAAAATAAATTCTGCTAGCACTTACTCCCTAGTCCTTACTCTTCTCATCACCTGGGAACTACTATTTCTCCATTTTATTCATTGTGGAGCAATGCTGAATATACTACTTCTGGGCATTTTAAATAAATGCATTATACTATAGATGGTATTTTGTGACTGGCTTCTTTAACTTAGCATAACATTTTCAAGGTTCATCCATGGGGTAGCATATATCAGTACTCATTCCTTTTTATTGATGAATAATAATTTTCAGTTGTGTGGATATATCACATTTTGTTTAACCACTTTTTAGCTTAAGAATGTTTCTATGAACATTTGTGTGCAAGTGTTTATGTAAACATATATTTTAATTTCTCTTGGGTATATACCCAAGAGTAGAATTGCTTGTCACAAAACAACTCTATGTTTAACATTTTAAACAACTGCCAAATTGTTTTCTAAAATTTCTGTACCATTTTATAACCCCACAAGCAATTTCTGAGGATTACAATTTCTCCACATCTTTTCCAACTGTTACTTTGTCCATATTTTTAATTAAGCCGTCCTTGTGGGTGTATAGTAATATCTTATTTGGTTTTGATTTTCACTTTCCTAATGACTAATGGGGTTGGTTATCTTTTCATTTGTTTCTTGGCCATTTGAATATCTTCTTTAAAGAGATGTCTATTCAAATTCACCGCTTATTTTAAATTTGGGTTATTTGTCTTTTTATTGTTGAGTTGTAAGGGTTCTTTATATATTCTGGACATAAATCCTTTATCAGGTTGGTGATTTAAAAATATGTCCCTGGATTCTGTGGGTTTTTTCACTTTTTGATGGTGTCCTTTGAATCACAAAAGTTTTTAATTTTGATGATGCTCAATTTATATATTAGTTTATTTTGTCACTGTGCTTTTGGTGTTATAGTCAAGAAACCATTGTTTAATCCAAAGTCATAAAGATTTATATCTATGCTTTCTTCTAAGAGTTTTATAGTGTTAGCTGTTACTGTTAAGCCCATTATCAATTTTGACTTAATTTTTGTATACAGTGTGATGTGGGGCCCCAACTTCCCCCTTACATGTGGATGTCCAGTTGTCCCAGCACTATTTGTTGAAAAGATTTTATGCATGTTTCAACATTTAATTAATATGTATGAATTTTATGATTTTAAGCATTAAATGTCATAAAAATTATACCCAATGCTTTTCAAAATTAAATCTAAATATTCGTAGGAGGATAATGGAATATCACAGAAATTGTAGGCTAGGACCCGATTCAAAGAAAACAGGGAAGGCTAAGCTGTCATACACAAAATAGAAGTCAAAGAACTTAGAAGAGAGGCAAACCTTTGAGAGAGTAATTTCAAAGACTGGATTTGTTTCATTTAAGGATTAAGTGTATGAATAATGTAGAGATAAAAGCAGTGAACATGGACTATGCTTTCAAGAAATTGGGTGATAAGAGAGAATCAGAGTTCAGAGAAACAGAAGAGATAGAAGGAAGATTCTTACAGTGTAGAGGAGCATGTCCTTTGGAAGAATAGGAGATTTTAATTAGGAAAATATTGAGGATGCAGAAAAGAGAGAATAATTGATGAAAAAGGATGTGAGAGAAGGGAGTTGAATAGGTTGCAGGCTTGGGGATAGAGCTATGGTTCACATTTCTTGAATGTAAGAAAGCCAAGGGGGAAAGGTTGAGTGATAAATTGAGAAACTGAAAATGTGGAAGGAAGGGATAGGCAGAGACAGGGAGAGAAGAAGGTATACAAAGGAAATGGATCCAGAGCAAAAGAGGAGGAGTTTTTTAATAGATAGAGTCCTCTTTCCCTGGCATGGCTTTCCGGTATGATCACTGAGTCTGAGTTTATAAATTTGACAAGCTGTTGTTTGCTGACTCACTTGCGTACAGGGGATAACAAATAGGAGCAATAATATGAGAGTTAATCAAAACAAAGAAAATCAAGACATTTAGCAATCCTGAGCCTGCATCGAGGAATAGCAGCAATCACAGGGGGGTTCGGGTTAGTTGGCCCCTTTAAAGAGAACGCTCTTTACAGTTTGCCTCAATATTTACCACTCCCATATATATGTGGGATAATCATCAATAATTAATAAATGAGTAAGCATAGAATTAAAAGTGTATATTATGTAAGCAGAGATGATTTTCTGTTAATTCATCTATTAATTGTTTAGCTTTACAAAGTTGAAAGAAGTAGTGACACATGTTTATTTAGTGAAATCTATAACATGGAAGGCAGGATGAGGGAGGGCGTTGCTTATAAACCACAAGATTTGGCTTTATTGTGCTGGGGAATTTAAGGGCATTTTACCTAAGAACTATAAACCATGAATGGGAGTTAAGGTGGGGACCAAAAGTAAACATAAAGATATTTTAAAAATTAGAACAGTTCTCTCTTCCCACCTCTTCTCTATGATAACAAGCCAAGAATCAAACGTATAAAATCTAAGACCCTCTAAGTTCCTGCAGGCTAACTGGTACAAAGAGACTACTGCGGTTTCACATTTCTGAGGACCTAACAAAATAAGTACATTTTCATACACTGCTTTTGAATGTTTGTTCCAAAGTAAGCTGGTAGCAAGGTTATGGATCAGAGCTTTTTAATCAATGCAGGTAATGAATGACCCTGATGTGTTTAAATTTACAACTATCACTGTAAGACTACTGTACAGTTCCCTAAGACTGCTCATCTGTGAACTTGAATAAATCATTAATGCCTTCTCACCGTGTTTCACATTTTCACCTGTGAAGTGCTGGCAAGGTCTTCTTTCCCGTCCAATTGCGTGCCTGCTTTCTAGCCACTAGAGAGAACGGATTGGGACTTTTCTGCTTTGATTTAATAATGCTTTTTTTTTTTTTTTTTAAGTGTTTGATGCATTCACACATTTAAATCTGCTCAGGCACAATGTGTGCTGCCTACATAGTTTTCTTTAGAAAAGTGCACGCACATGAGAAATGTGTGCTAGTCCCCCTTCGCCCCTACTGTGGAAATAGTCTGGTGACCAGAATGAAATCCTCAGGAGGAGGCGTGGAGGATCAGAAACTCGTTAGATTTCTTTCTCTTTGCTTCGACATCACATTCTAGCTTTTCTGGGTTTTGCGGTCTAGCTCTAATGTTTCACTCTACTCTGTGGGACCACCCACAAGTTGTCTGGTTTTGTCTGATGATCTCAAATGTGTCCCTTTTTTATAATCTTCCATCTGATCAGTTTGGGGGAAGTTGAGAAGAAAAGCATTGGATGCCAGCAAACCTCCTTTTTTCTGAGTATATCTAATTTAGAGTCTATATAACATTGGCACATGGAAACAGGTATTCTGTGTTTTCACGTTGCCATTTAGTCACTTATCCCTGTCAAGAATAGACAGACCTACATTTTCCAGCTGAGCTCTCCAAAAACACATAAATAGCAAGCTGTTCCTTCACATGAATCTTTACAAAACAATATCGATAGCAACAAAGGAAAGAAGAAAGCCACTCTAGTATTAAAGGAATTTTTTTTACAGCTTTTCCTCTAGTTGATTCTAAAGATAAACATTAAAAAGAGAAATTTAAATACAAGCATATATGTAGGTGCACAAGCAAAAATTTGTTTACTGCTTTCCTTCCAACCCACCACTGCCCAGGATGGGGAGGGAAGAGGGGGAAGGACCATAAAACCACAGATTTCATCATGTTTGGTGCTTGCGGCAGCTATTACTCTGGGACTGTCATAATTCCTGTTAATACTCTCTGTTGTAGTGGTGTTTATTTTTATGTTCCCTCCAGAATATAATTGGATACTTGAACATATTCATGTTGTTATTGAGGCTGTTTGGGGGACTGACATGATGTCACTTAATTGTGAGATTTTAAAAATAGGGTTAGTGTTGTCTATCAACTTTAAATCAGTAGCTATCACTAAGATTTCAGTCAGCTGCTGCTGATGATTATAATAATGAAAAAAATTAGAAATTTCTGAGAGGCCAGGTATGGAATCATCACAAAATTTTACTTAGAGCATGTTGAAAATTTAAGCATGAAAACTGCCTTAGAATATGAGGCTTCCTTTTGAAATAATTTACTTTGTCACAGTTGCATTCTAATATCATAGAAATGAAAATTTCAATTCTCCAAACTTCTTTCCTCCTCCTTTATTTTCTTCCTTCTTAACTACCTTCTTTCTCTTTTCCTTTCTTACTAACTTGGATTTGTATCAACCTATCTTAGGTTGCTAGAATCACTAGTCAATCAAATACTAGTAAATTAATGCAGAATCTTGACCAATATTTAAAAAAAGAAAAGTCCAAATGTTTTTTTGAATTTTTAAAGAAATCAAAGAGATTATGAAACACTCCTCTTCATTTTAGGGAGATGTTAAGTCTGAAATCTGGAAGTATTTGTCATCTTCCAAAAACTTTAATGAAAACTCTTTTATTCAAAATTCAAGTAGAATCTTGATGTGCCTTAACGAAGAAATTGCATTTGTATGACTATATTCTAAATATTTTAAAGTGTTTTAACCACTAATTTTTGACTTGGAGAAATCGCTATGCTACTAGATAATTAAAAGGTGTTTTATATAATTTAAATTATTAGAATTAGTTGCTGCTAAAGCCATCAGCATCATTTACTATCAGCAACTTTACTCTCAGTATCATAGAAAGGTACTGAATTTTTGATTCCCTTCAGCAATAAGAAACAATCAACGGCATGATGCTAAATTGAATTTTACAGTGCAAAAAATTTACTGCTCTAAAAATTTACTAAGAGGGAGACCAGCACATCTGCCCCTATAGGAAATGATTTGTGCATAGTAAGTGTTGATCTGCATAACCATATGATCATCGCAAGTGCTGATTACCAAATCTGAATCATCATTACTTAGCAAACTTCTATAAATACACATGGCACCATGTAATATATTCAGCTGTGCTAAATTAATGACAAAGTCCTTACCCCAAGGAGCTTGGGGGCCTAAAAACAAAGAACAACACAAAAGACAAAAATGTAGAACACACACTGAGTTGGGAGAGATTTTCAATGAAATAAATTCAGTGAAGGATTTTTATGGTCTGTGGCAGTAGAGGAATTAAGTAGCCGCAGAAAGTTTGCCTTTCAAATTGCTCTCACTATGGGTTAAGTGCTGGCCTGTGAAAGAACGCCATTTTAATGTTCTGAATTCTCAGGAATTTCAGGCATATATTTCTAACTGCATTTTTAAAAAGTATCTTCACATGACTATATTTAAATACCATAAAATCAATGTATCCAAGATTCATTATTTCTTCTTCAATTTTTTGTTTGTTTGCTTTGTTCCTTGAATAAGCTTTTGCCTTGATTAAAGGCAAAGTGTACTTCCAGTGATTGCTCAAAAAATTTCAGAAGTACCTTCTCACCATTCTCCTCCCTCACCTGCCACCAAATCTGTAGATTACCAAATCGATGCCATATTCTCCATGTGCACCTTCTTAGCCCTAATTTAAGTCTTCCTATTTTATTTTAGACCATTACTGTGATCTTTAATCTATCTCCTCCTTAAGCTATCCCTTAAAGTCACTTTTCTAAATCACATCTTAGCCACTCCTGGTCGAAGTCCTGATGCCTCTTAGTGTAAAGGTAATACTCCTCCCCATGGCATTCCTGGTTCTTTAAGACCCAAACCACACTTCACTTTCCGTTCTTACATCCTACCAATCCCTGCTCACCACACCCTAAAACTATAACTTTTTATATTCTAGTCACTTTATGTAGCTGTGTATCTTCTTTGTCCTTATTATTTCAGACCTAGGAAAAACTGCTCTTCTCTTATAAAACTTTCCAGGGAAGCCCAGGAATAAATGTTGTCCTCCTACATATATGTACCTATATAACATGTTAGAATTTGGTTTAGTCTGGTAGATTTAGGTTGGGTGCCCCCCCATCAATAACATCCCCCTTACACCATCAAGAGCACCCAGATTTTTTCTTTCTTATTTGTCTGGTACTGTAATGCCTGAAATTGTTTTACTGTGTTTTTTCCCCTGAGGGGATTAAGCCTGTGGTTAGAGTCAAACTCTAGTAAGGAGAGCTGAGAGGTTCATTGTAGTGATACATTTTTGTGTTCTTTATTAAGCTGCTTCCAAAATTGGATTCACCCATAGACTAATCTGTTAAGTGAGTTAATTACCTTTCCTGTTTTCTTAAACCAGAGTTGGTCTTTCTAACACATGTATCCCCAGAAACCCTATTTCTATATGTTTGGATTTTCTAAACTTATAAATACTTTCTTCAATATAAATTATAAATTCTATGAGGACAGGGAATGGTTAATATCTCCTGTGTCTCCTCATCTTGTCTAACCTGGCATATTGGGTTATCAGTAATTTAAGCAGATACCATATGATCATCTGTCAAGAATGTTCCAAAAGAAATCCTTCAGGGATGAGAAATTGAACTACATGACCTGAAGTGCCCCTCTACCTCTTGTCATTTTTTATGACTCTATTAATTTTAAAGGCTCCAAGAGTATTTCATGTTGCAAAGTTGACTTTGATGGTAGACATAGTAAAACAAAAAATGATGTTTTCATTTCCTAGGGTACTCATAACCAAGTACCACAAACTGGGTGGGTTTAAACAACAGAAATTTATTATCTCACAATTCTGGAGGGTAGAAGTACACAATCAAAGTGTCAGCAGGACTGTGTTCCCTCTGAAGGATCTAGGAAGGAATCTGCCCTATGCCTTTTTCTTAGATTCTGGTTGTTGGCTGGCAATCTTGGAGTTCCATGGCTTGCAGCTGCATAATTCCACATGCCTTCCCACATGGTATATTTTCCCTGTGTCTTCATGTGGCTATCTTCCTATATGGCACCAATCATATTGGATTAGGAGCCTACACTACTCCAGTATGACCTCATTTTAACTTAACTATTTACATTGCATTAACCTAATTTCCAAATAAGGTCACATTTTGAGGTGTTGAGGGTTAGGACTTCAGCATATCTTATTTGGGGGGGACACAATTAAATCCATAACAAATGCCAACAACTAGTATCTTCTAGGAGGACTTTAATTAGAGCTCTTGCTCGAAAGAGGGGAATAAGATACTTAAGAGCCAGGGAGAAAGTGAAATAATTTAAGGGAAGCAAAGAAAATACTGGAACTGTATTACCCGTAAATGGAACTAAGACCTGGTGACCAAAGACCATTTTTTAACAGATAGTTTTTTCTCCATGATTGGCACTTGCATATGAAAGAAAAATAATCCCAGTGGACACTAACTAGCTCCGTCAGGCAAAAAGCGATTCATGTTAACAACACAACCTTACTGGTGAGGAGAGGCTTTTATTCATTTTTGCTCATGAATAAATTAGCTCTTTAAAAAATTCATAAGAGAAAAATACCATGTTAAGTTGTTTTCACTTTTATGGAGGTTATCTGTTTATCCAGATGAGGGCATTATGTAATTTTAATGAATGAAATGTAACAATATATTCTTTGGTTTCATAACAAGATTAAAATTGATTCTGAACATAATACAGATCATCCCTGTTGAAAGGCAAACCCCAAGGCCTTTTCATCTTTATGGAGCTGTTGTCACAGAACAAATTCACTTGTACCACCTGTTTGGAATCAGGCATATCTTGGTTCAAATCCCACCTTCACCAATGTAATTTTTATGTGCCATTGGGCAAGTTACTCAGCTTCCCTAAACCTCATTGTTGTGATGGTTGAATTCAGTAAATTCATGCGGGGCACTTATTATTTTGCACATAGCACAATAAATTATTATAATAGGGTAGAAGAATTTCTATTCAGGAACATTTGGGGCAGAAACAAAACAGGAAAATCTAAAACGTAATAAAATATTAGATAAATTATTAGTTACGTGGACTTCTTTTTGTAATTATTTTGTTATATAATCACACGTAGGACTCATTCAATTTACTGTTTCTGCCACCCAGTGTTAGATGTAGACTTATTTGTGATGCTTAATTCACAGGGGATAGGCACCCAATAATTCAGAGAGAAACAATTAGCTTTTGCATCATAGTAACCGGGATTGACTCCACAGAGAGCTAAGCCACTCGGTGATGAGTCTACCATGCAGTCAATGTTCTCTTCTTGCCCTCCTCCTATGTCCTGGCCACTTCTCATTTTTCATGAAAGGCTCCTTATTGTCTATTTGTCTATCATATGTGGTGTCCCTCAAAAATGTTTAAACTTTTTTCTTCTTTTGCTCAATATTTTCTTTGAATGATCTTTCTTCTCCCATGGTGTCAAATATCACCCTCTGTACAACCAAACCTCTGTAGTGAGCCACTTGCTTTCTAGGTTCTCTCACCTAGTTATGGAAATCAGTAGAACCTGAGCTACTGGGATTTACCTATATTGTTTACCACTATATTCAAGATTCATTGTTCACCACAATTCTCTTTGTTTCCCAAGCACAGAATAGGGGTTCAGTAAAGATAGTTTGACTAAATAAAATTAAAGTATATTACACATGTTACCACTGGCCATTTTTCCTCTAACCTGCTTTCTGCTGTTAGCTAATAGCACCATAATCACAAGTTGCCTAATGCTGAAACCTGGGGAACATATGTAGTTCTTTCTTTTCTTCACTTTCCACATCCAGTCATTCACTAATTCTGTCAATATCATCCCTTTGAAACATGTCAAATTTTCCCACCTTATATTTCTGCTCAGGCTACCATAACCCTATGCCTCCATTATGGTACCAGCCCCTATCTGGTCTTTCTGCTATATCCATTTTTGCATAGTACACCCAGAGTGAATTGTAGTGAAATCCAAACTCCTCTTAATTGTATGCATATCCCTTTGAGAAATTTTCCAGCTTCATCTCTCAACACTCCCTGCTTTCCACTCTTTTCTCTAATCATGTTAAATGACTTCACATGCTGTGCTTACTTTGCCCTTCAGTACAATAAACAGCCCTTGCCTCAGAAGACTCCTCCTGCCAACTCCACATCTAACTAACTCTTTCTTAGCCTTTGATTGGAATTTTGACATCACCCCCTTTGAGAAACTAACCCTGATTTCTCTCAGCTAAGACAAGTGTCAATGCTGCTCCCTACTCTAGAACCCGGAGCGTTCTAATGTCATTTAGAATTTGACTCCCTGTATTGCCATTACTTCTCTTCCCAGAGATGCTCTAGGCATATTCCATGCCAGTACTATGTTTCAGTCATTGATATATTTCTAGCACCTAGGACAGTATTTGGCAAATAATCAACACTTAATAAATATTTGCTGAATGAGTGTTATGTAGACACAGTGCAAAGTAGCCTTTGGCCAAAGCCATGATTACAGTATTAGCAAATCTGTGCTATTTTCTTATCCTTCAGAACAGTTCACTTTGATTTATCTTGAACTGTTATGCAAGCTGTAACTAAAAACGACTGTGCTTGACACTGACTATAAAAATATCACTGTGCAGACTGTGTTTTCAAAAACCAATATTGAAGCTCAAATCATTTATAGTGGTGTCCATATTAAATGCTCTCTACCTACGTTCACTAAGTGTTGAAAGATTTCTTTACATCTTTCCTACAGATTTTTCTTCCAGCTGCGACCATAATAGCTTCCCTGACTTGGTGCACACTTGCTAAATGCAAACAAATCAGACTGTTCACAGAATCCACCTGATTTCAGGAGTAAATGGTAGTCCTATGACTCCTCCGTTGCGTCACTCAGCATAAGCTCTATGAATCTAACCTGGCATCTGTAGGTACTTTGACCCATATAGTGCTGCCTACACCTTCTATACTTTAGAAAATTTCAAATTTGGAGGTATATAGGGTAAGATAGTGCATGCCCCATTGTTGTCTCTTCTTGTCCACATAGAAAATGTATTTTAAATTCCTGATGCTTCTTCACACTCGAGGTCAGTTAATACATCAGCTATGATCAGACTTTCCTCTCAGATTCATTATTTTCTTAGTCCAAGATCTTTTCTGATATTACTTTGAACCAAATCCCAAGTATCTATGTGTATGTTATTAAATTTTGAAAATTCTTATAGTTATTCAAAGAGCTGTTAATCTTTATAATGTATTCATTATCACATATTACATATTTCACCATAAAAAATAACAACAGGATTTTATTTAAAGTACTCTCTGAAAAGCAGCATGACTAACAATACAGATAGGGCCACAAATGAGGAAACCTGGTGTTAATGTACTGAACTGTGTTCCCCCCAAATTCATATGTTGAAGCTGTAACATGTGTGTCTATATTAGGAGATAAGATTTTTAAAGAAATTATAAAAGTTAATGAGGTTATAAGGAGGGGGTCCTAATCAAATATGACTGGTGTCCATATAAGAAGAGGAAGAGACACTAGGAATGCACACATATCAAGAAAAGGCCATGCAGAGACACAACTAAATCTCAGCCATCCTTGAGCCAAGTAGAGAGGATGCAGAAGAAACTAATCCAGTTATTACTTTGATCTTGGACTTCTAGCCTCCAGAACTGTGAGAAAATAAATTTTTGTTGTTTAAGTCTGTGGTATTTTGTTATGGAAGCCCTAGCGGACGTGGGTTTTAAAACATACCTGGGTTTTCATCCTGGCTTTAACACTTAGAACTGCAGGCTGATAATGGAGACATCTAGTTCCTGAGTTTCATTGCTTTATTTTTAAAAAGAGGGTAACTAGAAATGCCATCTCTATGGGATCATTGTGAGATAAGTCACAAATTGTGATGATGGTGCTTTGTGCCTTTTTAAAGTGTTACATAGTGGAGATTAAATATGGTGACAGACTGAGTGGAAACTACACTGACACTCTCCTGGGACCAAACTGGAATTACAACTAAAATATAGAAAAACCATCCTGAATAATCAACTGCAACTCAAGATGAGCTGGAGAGCACCCTCATAACCAAGGAGGAAAAGTGAAGACCACATGGAGACTGGTAGGAAGTGTGAAGACGTAAGAGGGCTAGCCAGGCAGCAGCTGAAGGTCCTGAAGGATATCTCAGTTGTTGGGGGTTCCCACTGAGGACTCTGGGGCCTAAACCCCAGGCTGCGCTTCCCAACCAAGAGCACCAGAACTGAGAAAGGTGCCCACAAAACATCTGGCTGTGAAAAGTAGCAGGGTTTCTGTCTGCCAGGGAGAGAAGGCTGGAAATTCAGGCACCCCCTTAAAGAGAAAACACACAAAGTTTCATGTGCAGCCACTCACCTTGGGCTCCAGCAGAGGGATGGAAGAGAGGACTGGAGCTGTGTGAGGAGAATCTAGGGTTGTGGGCCCTGGAGATAGGCTTCAGAGGGCACTCTGGATTCCTGTGCCGAGTCATTTCCCCATACTGCAGAGGACATCTTTCTCAGGCAGACATTTACCTTCCAAGCAGCTTTTGCCTGAGAGGGAAGCAATTGCCCCACACTGCTGGAAAACCTCTCACCCTACCCAATGGAGTTTCTACAGCCTGAGGCTTATTAAGAAACTGATAGCAATCAGCCACCCCACCCTGTGGAGTTTCCACAGTCTGAGGCTCATTAAAAGAATCAGATTAATCAGCCTGCAGGCAGAGGCTGACCTCAGAGTGCCTTGTCTTTGACTGATCTGCTTCTGGACCCAAGCCTTTCCTGTCCAATTGCACCCAGCCCCAACAGAGGGAACCTCAAGCTGTGGGTTGTTGATAGCTCCAAACAGGGTACTCAAGGCCAGTCACAAACTGCGTCTGACATTAGCCTGCAATAGAGACCTTCCAAAAAGACTGGGAGTCATAGTAGGCCTACTTAATACAGAGAAACAAACTCAAATAGGGAGCCAAAATGAGGAGACAAAAAAAAACAAGTCTCAAATGAAAGAATAAGAGAAATCTCCAGAAAAAGAGCTAAATGAAATGGAGATAAGCAATCTGTCAGATATAGAGTTCAGAATACTGATTGTAAGGATGCTCAACAGCATTAAAAAAAGATATGGAAACTATGAAGGAAATTAAGAATGACAAAGCAGAAATAAAGAATACACTGGAAGGAATAAACAGCAGATTAGAGGAAACTGAGGATTGGATCAGCGAATTAGAAGACAGGGTAGAAAAAAATCACTCAATCAGAGATCCAAAAAGAAAAAACAAGACGAAAGTCTAAGGGAGCTGAGGGACATGAAATGTAACAACATCTGCATCATAGGAGTACCAGAAGAGGCCAAAAGTAAGCAAGGATTAGAGAACATGTTTGAAGAAATAATGGCAGAAAACTTCCTTAACCTGGCGAAGGAAAAAGCCACACAAGTTCAGGAGGCACAGAGAGTTCCAAGCAAGAAGAATCCAAAGAGGCCCACACCCAGACACATCATAATTAAAATGCCAAAAGTTCAAGACAAAGAGAGAATATTAAAAATAGCAAGAGAAAAATAAACTGTTACCTACAAAGGAACTCCTATAAGGCTGTCAGCTGACTTCTCATCAGAAACTCTACAGGCCAGAAGGCAGTGGCATGAAGTATTCAAGGTAATGCAAAACAAGTATCTGAAACCAAGACTACTCTATCTCTATCCAGCAAGGCTCTCATTCAAAATAGAGAGTGAAATAAAGAGCTTCCCAGGTAAAAAAAAAAAAGAAAAAGCTAAAGGAGTTTGCCACTACCAAACCAGCATTGCAGGTAATGTTAAAGGGACTGCTATAAAAATAAGAGGAAATAGAGAGAGAAACATAGGCATAAAGAATTAAAATGGCTATGACTAAGGACCTATCAATAATAACCTTAAGGACTTTAAGGGAGAGCTGAACAGCAATACAGTAATAGTCGTGGACTGTAACACCCCACTGACTTCCCTGGATAAATATTCCAGACAAAAAGTCAACACAGAAACAGTGACTCTAAATAGTTCATTAGATTAGATGGATTTAATTGATATTTACAGAACATTTCACCCCAAAGCTGAAGAATATACATTCCTCTCAAGTGCACGAGTCATTCTCAAAGATAGACCATATGTTAGGACATTCAACCAGTCTCTCAACAAGTTCAAGAAGGTTGAAATCATATCAAGCATCTTAGATCACAAAGGCATGAAATTAGAAATCAACTACAGTAAAAACACTCAAAAGCATTCAAACACATGGAGGCTAAAGTGTTATTGAACAATGAATGGGTTACCAATAACATTAAGAAAGAAATTAAAAATTTCCTGGAAACAAATGAAAATGGACACACAACAGCATAAAATCTATGGTACACAGCAAAAGCAGTCCTAAGAGGGAAGTTCATAGTACTGCAGGCCTACCTCAAAAAGCAAGAAAAATTTTTAGTAAACTATCTAACCCTACAACTTAAAGAGTTAGAAAGCTCCCCTGTGAGGCCATCCAGACCAGGGCTTTTGTTTGCTGGGAGTTTTTTTTTATTACTGCTTCATTTTCATCTGTTGTTACTAGCCTATTCAGGTTTCCTGATTCTTCCTGATTCAGTTTTACATGACCTCACTCATTCATATGTGGAATCTAATAAACAAAATCGACTGAGGAACAAAATAGATCCAGAGACACAGAAGCATGGAACAGACTGATGAACCTCAGTGGGAAGGTGGGGGTGGGGGAGTGGGTGGGAGAGATTAACCAAAGAACTTATATGCATATATGCATGACCTACAGACACAGACAATAGTGTGGTGAAGGCATAGGAGGGCATGGATGCAGGATACACGGGATCAGTGGGGGGGAAAAGGGCGATATCTGTAATACTTTCAACAATAAAGATAAATTTAAAAAAATAAAGTGTTCCATAATTATTTTATTTTATTTTATTTTTAAAACATATCTTTATTGATTTCAGAGAGAGGAAAGGAGGAGGAGAGAGAGAGATAGAAACATCAATGATGAGCGAGTCATTGATCGAGCCCGCAACCGGGGCATGTGCCCTGACCGGGAATCGAACCCCAATCTCGTGGATCCTAGGTCAACGCTCAACCGCTGAGCCATGTCCGACTGGGCCATAATTATTTTAAGTTCTCTTTATTGTACTGATATGTACTAAATAGGAATTAGTATTTTTTCTTTAAATTCAAAGATGTTTTGAGTCATTTTCAGTAATAACAAATTTTCATTGTATTTTGGGACAAGATCAGAATACATAAAGGAACCTGTGTATTGGAATCTCACAAAGCAAATCCCAGCTTTACCAACTACTACCCATGAATCTTATAGCTAGTGATTGCTCAGAGTCCCTGTTTCTTTCTCTGTAAATTGGGTCTGAAAACAACTAGAGCTCATGGGATTGCAGGACTAAAAGAGAACATGTGGACCCTGACACATGTTTGCACCTAGTAAAGTCTATGCTGATAAAGTGAGTGTATTTCCCACAATATCTGGCTCCCTTTTTGCCCAGCACATAGGAAAATCTATGCAGACATTCTTATGTGGCTTTCCTTTACTTCCTGGAAAAAAGATAACAACAGCAACGCAAAAGCTAATGTCAGGCACCATAATAAATGCCTCAACTGGATCAATTTAATCCTTACAACTCCCCCAACGTGTACTTATTGTACACATCAGGAAATTGAGGCTCACAGTAGGGTTGCCAGATTGAGGATGGCCAAATATGGCATGGGATATACTTATACTAAAAATATCCATTGTTTATTTAAAATTCACATTTTAAATAGACATGCTGTATTTTTTTTGGCAATGCAGCTCAGAGAGGCTAAGTAACTTAGCCAAAATTACACAGGAGCTGTGTTTAAAATCCTCATACATGACCCACAGAACCCCAAATCTTATCAGTGGATTACTGATTACATATAATTTTATTTTATTTTTTTAATCCTCACCGGAGGATATTTTTTCCATTGATTTTCAGAAAGCATGAAAGGAAGAGAGAGAAAGGCATAGAGAAACATTGATATGAGAGACACATCAATTGGTTGCCTCCCACAGGCGCCCCAACTGGGGCCTGGGATCGAGCCTGCAATTGAGGTATGTGCTCTTGGCAGGAATCGAATCCAGGACCCTTCAATCTGCAGGCTGACACTCTAACCACTGAGCCAAACTGGCTGGGGCTGATTACATATAATTTTAAAGAGAGACCATTTGGATATGAGAAAGAAATTAAACTGGGAATTATTCTAGCTGATAATTGGAATATCTTCATAGATTGGGCTTGTTGTAAACAAGGTCAAGGCAAAGTCTTCAGGAATATTCCCATCTCTGAACTGAGAATTTACTGCCGTAATTAGTTGGGCAATCTGCTTTGACATCAGGAGCAGAACAAAGTTTAAAAGCAAGGTTTCTTTTTGCAGAGTTGTTAAAAATATCTCTCTTTTTTTCTCTTGCATTGGAAAACATTTCCTGAATTGGAAATAATGCTACAGCTGAAATAGCAGCAAGCAAGTTAGAAAATGTCTATTAAGTGTGCTTCTTTGTAGAAGATGGTGCTCTATGATCGCTTTGCCAGTGAGCTGTAGTGAAGGTAGTGAACTGAAGCTGGAGCTCTGCCCATGTGCAGACAAGTAATGAACTATCTAATCTGGTTTCTTCAGCGCTTAACCGTGAGTGAAACCGGAGTCCTTGTGCTGCAGAATAACCTAGATATCTGTTAATTATGCCAATTATGAGGTGTGCATATCATTTACACCTCACTGTTCCAGCAGAGAATGTAGCCAAAGAGTAAGCAGAAAGGAATACTTTGTAGGAGGAAAATATTGAATTTAATTAAGTTATACAATTTATTTTCCCATCACATAGCTATTTATTTATTTATTTATTTATTTATTTACTTACTTACTTACTTATTTATAGAAGACTAGGGAGAGGCTGGACAAATATACCCACCTGCCTGCTGAGCATATTCATATTTATATAAATGAAAGAGAACAAGGAAGAGCTAAATAAAGCTTAAACTAAAACAAATAAAAACAATATGTGGTTGAGATGTCCAAGCCAAAAGTGGGACTGAAAACCATCAGTAATTGATTCATTGGATGATCAGACATCACGGGTTTGAAAAACACTTAAAGAAATGTTTAACTTTTAACTTTAGAGGTGAAAGTATTGATATCAAATAACTTAATTTTAAATATGCTTAGAACTGCTGAGATGGTCCCCAACTTTATGGGCTGTGTTTCAAAAGTTTTGTTTCTTTAACTTAATTGTTTAGATTTTGGAATGTGTTGTACTATGGAAACAAAGTTAGAAATTATGGTGACTTTTCCAGGTTAGCCCCCAAACACCTCCTCAATTCTTAGCACTGCCTAAACAGATTTACTGACCCAATAAAACAAAACTGTTTTGTGTTCAATATGGCCATTCAAAAACTTCCTTGTCTTCCTCATGTCTGTCCTCCTGCAGAACAGCTAGTATAACCTAGCTGCTGTTGCCTTTAAAATAAAATCCGAACTGCTTATGTTGACTTAGGAGGCCCCAGCACCTGGCCCTTCCACGCTCTCCAGCCTCATGTCATTCCCTTTTCCTGCCTTGCTTCCCGCTGGACCCACTGGCCTTTTAGCAATTCATCATTACCATCAGGTCTCACCTGCTTCAGGGCATTTGCACCTGTCTTCTTCTCTCTTCACTTCCTTGCTGTTCACATTCCTTTCTTCCAGAGGCCTTTCCTCACTGCACTTGTGGAAAATAATAGAAAGGGAGCCACTTTCAAATGGAGTTGGAGCTGCCATCCCAGAGGAACTGCCTGTGTGTCTTACTTCTCAAAGTAAGTAAGATTTTGGACTTTTAAAACTGGGCAAAATAACCTCTGGACTGAGCCTAAAGCAGTGTTGTATTCCAAAGTTGTTTGGATTTAAAATTAAAGGCATTCTTTAGAATTAGCATCACTGTTAGCTTATCTGCAACTATAGAAATTACTTCCTTCATTTATTCACTACCATAGAAATTTCTTTATCCTGGTCATGTACTTGTTCCCTTTCTCTTTTTCTTAAGTACCCCTTTGCCTTCACCTCCTAATCAGAACACTCCCTGGGTTTCTGCCTGAATCAGTATAGTACTTTCCAAATAGCTATTCTTTTGGATGTCAAATAAATGCTTGCTGCCTCTTACTTTGGCCTTTTATTTTTAGATTAACACTATATAAAGATGCACCCCCCCTTATTCTTTATACTGCAGATGGTTTAGTCCCCTCAGAACACTTATCCACATACCACTTACCCTCCAGTTTGACTAGAAACTTTGTGTAGGCGAGCCCCATATCTGTATTACCTCTGGATTCCTAGGATTGAGTATCATCTATACTATATAGTGGGTGCTAAACTGATATTTGTAGAATGAATGAATGAATGAATGAATGAATGAATGAATGAATGAATTTGTGTGTGCTTCCTGCTAAACTAACCATAGCAGCTAAACCAGGACTCTGAACTCTTCTGTCCAAAAGCCAGGAAATCCTCCTGAAAAACTTGGGCCAGTGTTTGGAGAGGATTCCAAACATTGTGGAACTCTATGTTGTCAAGAGTATGAGACAGCATTTTTGAATGGTCCTCCCACATGCTGGGTATCAGAGGATGAATCAGGTAATTAATTAAAATAAGAGTAACTGAGACTATTTTTTTCTGTGAAAAAGAAAATGCATTGGAGGAGGGCTGTTTATATTTGGAAAGATCAGTTAGGAGACTACTGTAGAGTCCTGACTAGGGATGGTGGCATTTTGACTAGGTGGGTGGTAGTATTATTGGAAAGGGGACTGGGCTGGAGTGGGTCTGCCTTGGGCCAGCTGCTAGTGTGTGGGTTCTTGACTTCATGCAGGGAAGATTTCACAACACAAGTTCAGGTGATTTTGAGAATAAGTTTATTAAAGCTGGGGACAGTGAAACAAGAAAGGGCCTAGGATAGAAGAAGCAGCAGGAGATAGCCAAGGTGGGGCTGCTGTAGGCTCACTGGAAAGTCAGAGAAAAGAAGGCACTGAAGACAGGTTCAGGGGGTTAGCCCGGGACGAACTGCCGCTGCCCATTGCTTTCCTGGTTGCAAGTCTCGTGGGGACGCTTAGAGCTTAGGAGAAAGAAAATCACTCATAAAAGGAGAATCAATTGAGTGGGCATGCCCTTAGGAGGGTGTGTCCTGGCTTATCTTGAGGAGTTTTCTCTTCTTTCCAAAGGTGGGGATTTTAGAAGAGGTCTCAACAGAACATTCATCAGCTTTCCAGGTGTGCCCTTTCAGGATCTTGGTGTCCACTGATTGGTCAGAGCCAGGGCAGGGGTTCATTAGCCATTGCAGCTGGTCCTGGCACCTCCAGCCTGGTTTTGCTGCTTTTCTGGGTCTGGAGTTGAAATACAGCAGAGACCTAGATGTTATCTCTAAGGATGAAAAGTAAGGGGAGGGTCCAAACTACATGACCGGTGATATGCCAGGGGAGGAAAGGCCATCCTGATAGCGAAGTCTGGCATCCGTTTTCCTATTGCTAGTCACCTGGGGCTTTCTGCCCTGGTGACCTGTATCTGGCTATAAATTGGTAGACCAGTTTGTTCAGCTGTCTCAGTTTCCTCATTCCAGTTACCAACGAAATTTTCTAGCTTTTTATTATCCTGCCTCAGTAGTGGAGATTGAGAAAAGTTAACAAATTCCAGAGTTGTTCAAAAAGTTGAATCAGAAGTTCTCAAACTTCAGCATGCATTACAGATTGCTGGGCCTTAAAGTCAGTTTCTAATTTAGAAGGTCCAGAGTGAGCCCTGAGAATTTACATTTCTAGCAAGTTTCCAGATGATGTTTATGCTGCTGGCCAGGAGACTACACTTTAAAAACCACTGTTTTAAATTCACAGAATTTATAATAGATTGAATGTTGGAAATGAAGGGGAGAGTAGTAAAAATAATGACCTCTAGGTTTCTGGCTTGAACCATGTTTGTGTCACTTACTGGGGTGGGAGAACTGAAACTTTAGAGGAGGCATTCATGAGTCCTTGATCTAGCTGATGAGTCTGAGGTTCATTTAAGGCCCACAAGAGAAAATGTTGATAAGGTGATGGATATATGTGCCAGAAATTCATAAGAGTAATAATAAAGATATTAATTTTAGAGCCCTCAATATATTGAGGGTAATTAATATTGTAGATGGGGTCAAGCTTGCTGAATGGGAGCAAGGGGACTTAGCACCCAGTCTGAGGTGCTAAGTATCTGCATACAAGAGAATTAGTTCACAAAGGAAACTGAAAAAGTATAAGGAAAACAAGAACAGTGAGGGGTCCCAGAATCCAAGGTCCATGCACAGCAATAGAAGCACCTGTGGTTCCCATGCATGCATATGATTTTAATTTCTAATTCTGACAGTGCCATGTCAAAAGGCAGGTTTCATTCACTTAACCACCACTTGAATTTTTATTACATTTCACTTCAATAATCTTTTTCCTATATATCTATCTCCCTACACACACAGTCCTTGTTCCCAATTACACTTGGCAAATGCCCTGAGTAGCTCTTTGTCTTTTTCCTGATTTCAAGGTAAGCTCAATTTCAAAGCAACTACTACTTCCTTTTTCTAAGTGTCTGGGGCAGATTATTCTGGGATATTACATGGAAAACACATTTTTTTCCTGATCATTTCTGGTTTATCTTTGGCTCCAAGGACAATTGAATCCAAATGCCATGAGCTTTCTCCCTGTCTTTTTGTCTCTGCTTCTCTCTATATATGCGCATCTATTTCTGTCTGTCCAGGTCTCTCTCCAAGTTCACATGAAAGAGAATTAAGACCCTTGGCAGCTTTGGGCTGAGTCTTTACTGCATCATGCATGACCAAAGAGGAAAAATGAAGGAGAAGTTCCTTCACTATAAATAAATACTGCGGAATGCTTGTGATTGGTTAGGTTTCAGTCATACAACAATTCCTGTACCAATCACTATAACTGGGAACATGAAAACCCCAGTTAACCCACCTGATGTCATGTTTCCAACCCCATAGGTAGGGGAAAGGTGGTCTTACAGGCTTTTCCAGAAATCCAAGTTTCAATTGGGGACACATAGTTCCCCAAAGAAAGAGGATTACTGTTACCAGAGGGAGAAATTCTGGAAAAATAAAGCAAATGCCCACCTTAAACTTGTTACTTTCATTTCTTGTGCTGCCTGTGGCAAGTAACAACACTCACTTCAATTTGTAGTTTTATACGTATTTGAGTTGATTTAATATGTGAATCCTATACTAGGTTCTAGGAGAACAAGAATTACATCTTCTTTGGTCTCATTGTGTCCCCAGGTCCTGGCAGGGTGGATAACACAGAATAGGCCCTTGATACACATATGTCTAATGAATTAATTAATAAAATCCCCACTAGTACTTTATCTGTAAATGCATTCCCTGTCCTTGTATGGTATGTTTCCTCTCCATCCAGTTTTGTGGCACATTTTATTTACATATATTCAGGCTTGTTATTTGAGGATTAACTAAAGGTCCCAAAGACTGCTTCACAGGACTTCAGGGGATCTAGGGCAGAGGTCAACAAGGTGTTTCTGTAAGGGCCAGATATTAAATATTTTAGGCTTTACAGACAATATGGTCTGAAGTACACTATTCAACAACTTTAGAGCATGAAAACGACCACAGACAATATGTAAATGCTGGTATGGTTATGTTCTAGTAATACTTTTTTTTTTTTTTTAATATATCTTTATTTTTTTATTAATTTTTAATTTTTTGTTTAAAGTATTACAAATGTCCCTTTTTCTCCCAGGTGACCCATTCCACCCCATCCCATCCCCCTCCCCATTCCCTCTCCCCGCCACTGTCTGTGTATTTGGGTTGTGCATATATGCATATAAATTCTTTGGTTACTCTCTCCCCCTCCACCCACCCACCCTCCTCCATCCCTCTGACATTTGTCAGTCTGATCTATGCTTCCATGTCATTGAATCTATTCTGTTCATCAGTTTATTAAGTTCTTTAGATTCCACGTATAAGCGAGATCATGTGATGTTTATCTTTCTCTGCCTGGCTTATTTCACTTAGCCAATTTTCTCCAGGTCTATCCATACTGTCCCAAAGGGTACGAGATCCTCTTCTTTACAGCTGCATAGTATTCCATGGTTTAAATGTCCCACAGCTTTTTTATCCACTCATCTACTGATGGGCACTTGGGCTGTTTCCAGATCTTAGCTATTGTAAATTGCGCTGCTATGAACACAGGGGTGAATGTATTCTTTCTGATTAGTGTTTCAGGATTCTTAGGATATATTCCTAGAAGTGGGATCACTGGGTCAACAGGCAGGTCAATTTCTAATTTTTTGAGGAATCTTCATACTGTTTTCCATAGCGGCTGCACCAGTCTGCATTCCCACCAGCAGTGTACTAGGGTTCCCCTTTCTCCACACCCTCGCCAGCAGGAGTCGTTTGTTGACTTGTTGATGGCAGCTATTCTGACAGGTGTGAAGTGATACCTCACTGTGGTTTTAATTTGCATCTCTCTGATGATTAGTGACATTGAGCATTTTCTCATGTGTCTCTTGGCCATCTGTATGTCCTCTTTGGAGAAGTGTCTGTTCAGGTCCTTTGCCCATTTTTTAATTGGGTTGTTTCTTCCTCTTGCTGAGTAGTATGAGTTCTTTGTACACTTTGGAAATTAGCCCCTTATCAGATATATCCTTGGCAAATATGTTTTCCCAGACCATGAGGTTCCTTTATATTTTGAGGCTGTTTTCTTTTGCTGTGCAGAAGCTTTTTAGTTTGATGTAGTCCCATATGTTTATTTTTTCTTTTGTTTCTCTTGCCCTAGGAGATGTATCAGTGAAAAGTCCACTACGTGGGATGTCTGTGACTTTACTGCCTATGTTTTCTTCCAGGATTTTTATGGTTTCATGACTTACATTTAAGTGTTTTATCCATTTTGAGTTTATTTTTGTGTATTGTGAAAGTTGGTGGTCTAGTTTCATATTTTTTCATGTAGCTGTCCAATTTTCCCAGCACCACTTACTGAAGAGAATGTCTTTACTCCATTGGATGCTCTTGCCTCCTTTGTCAAATATTAACTGACCATAATGGTGTGGGTCTATTTTGGGGACTCTGTTCTGTTCCATTGATCTATATAGTCTGTTGTTGTACCAATACCAGGCCATTTTTATTACAATGGCTTTGTAGTACAGTTTGATGTCCAACAAAGTGATCCCTCCCACTCTGTTTTTTCTCAAGATGGCTGCAGCAATTTGGGGTCTTTTTTGGTTCCATATAAATTTTCAAAATGTTCTAGATCTGTGAAATATGCTGTTGGTATTTTAATAGGAATTGCATTGAATTTATAAATTGCTTTGGGTAGTATGGACATTTTAATGATGTTAATTCTTCTAATCCATGACCATGGTATATTCTTCCAGAACATAGATGCTAAAATCCTCACTAAAATACTAGCAAACAGGATCCAGCAATACATTAAAAAGATCATACATCATGACAAAGTGGGATTTATTCTGGGGATGCAAGGCTGGTACAACATCCGCAAATCAATAAATGTGATACACCACATAAACAAAATGAAGGACAAAAATCATATGATCATATCAATAGATGCAGAAAAAGCATTTGACAAAATCCAGCACCCATTTCTGATAAAAACTCTCAGCAAAGTGGGAATAGAGGGGTCATACCTCAACATAATAAAAGCCATATATGACAAACCTACAGCCACCATCATACTCAATGGGCAACAACTAAAACCATTTCCCTTAAAAACAGGAACAAGACAGGGGTGTGCACTTTCACCACTCTTATTCAACATAGTACTGGAAGTCCTTGCTACAGCCATCAGACAGGAAGAAAATATAAAGGCATCCAAATTGGAAAGGAGGAAACAAAACTGTCATTATTTGCAGATGACATGATATTGTACATAGAAAACCCTAAAGACTCCATCAAATTACTACTAGATTTGATAAACAAATTTGTCAAGGTAGCTGGATACAAAATCAACATCCGGAAAACAATGGCATTCTTATACATCAACAATGAACTTTCAGAGAGAGAAACTAAAAAAAAATACCATTTACCATTGCAACTAAAAAAATAAGATACCTAGGTATAAACTTAACCAAGGATGTAAAAGACCTGTACTCGGAAAACTATGGGACACTGAAAAAAGAAATAAATATATCTTTATTGATTTCAGAGAGAAGAAGGAAGAGGGAGAGAGAGATAGAAACATCAATGATGAGAGAGAGTCATTGATCGGCTGCCTCCTGCACGCCCCTGACTGGGGATCAGCCGGCAGCCCTGCAAGTGCCCCGGCCCGGAATCAAACCGTGATCTCCTGGATCCTAGGCAGATGCTCAACCACTGAGCCACGCCCAGCTGGGCAATACTTACTTATTAAAACAGGTGGTGGGTTGGATTTGTCCTGAGGTCTGTTTGACCCCTGACCATCGGCAAAACTTTCTGCTGGTTACCACCGGAACAGCTCTGACTTCACCGATCTATACACAGCTTAGGCATCTAATATTACGAATCTCACTTTAGTGATATCATTATTTTCTTCTCATATCCTTAACAGATAGGTTTCTGATCCTTTCATTAAGTGTGCTAGAATGGGAAGTAACTCTATATAAGAATGTTAGACCCGGAGTGAGTAAGGATTAAGCATAATTCAATGTTTCTGAGTAACCAGTAAGTAAAGAAAGAAGAATGTTTCTGGTTTTGAGTTATATTTTTACTATATAATCACATTAGTACTAAATAAGAAAGGATTAGCATGCCTTTTATAGAGCAAACAGAATTGAGACATAAAGTTCACCATTACTCATTTTATTTAGAAAATTAGGTTTAAAATGTTTGCCATTTCAGCCCTGTTATAATTGCTTCCAAGAGTGCCTTAGATACCTTATGGTCCAGTTTGAATTTGATTGAGGGAAGAGGGGGAAAAATAGAAGTGAGACTTAGAAGGAAAAAGAATGAATTAAAGTTGCCTTTCAGGCACTCGCTGATAATATACCATTAGAATAGTTAAAATGCTAGTGACGCTGGCCATGGCATGATTTCTGAGGGAACTCGTGCTACAAGACTGATGGTCAATTTTATTCTAGAACTCAGTCATATGATGACCTGGGGAGTTTCCACCTCTGATTATGTCATACCCTGGGGTTGTTCTTCCCAACCCAATGGAGAAAAACAGATGCCTGTGGTACCTGATCATGGCTGTGCAGAGCTTTAATCATAGGTATGAAAACAGCTTGATGTCTGAGTAAATACCTGCAACCATCTAAGTGTCTCCTCACCAGCGTCAGTGGGAACTGATGAATAGGTGGCATGCAAGCATTACCAATAGTCCAGAGAGAAAGAAGATTCTCAAATTACTTCATTAAAAAAAATTTAATAGCATATTTAGCCACCAGTCATTGCTTGCTCCAAATATGAGGAAAAGAAAACAAACTGCTTACAACTTAACTTTTCTTTGCATTGAGTATTTTAAAGTCTTTAGATTTATAAAACTTTAAAAGGGGCATTAGAGGTCAATCCTTTTTGCACTCCTTTGGTAAACAAGAATCTCTCTGCTTTCCTGACAAATGACATCTACCTTCTGGTAGAAAAATGCTGTAATGATACCATTTTGTACTTTTCTCACTTTTAGAAATTTCCCGTTTGTTCTTGTCCTAAATCTGCTTGCCCATCGTGTCCACCTGTTGCTTTTACCACCCCTACTCCCAAGCAATAAGTAAGGTCTTATCGCTCATCTACATGAGAACTCATAAATTAATTGAAGAGAGATACAGTAGTTCCCCTATATCTGCAGTTTCACTTTCTGAAGTTTCAGTTACCTGTGGTCAACTATGGCCTGAAAATATTAAGTGGAAAATTCTAGGAATAAACAATTCATAAGTTTTAAATTGCTCACTGTACTGAATAGTGACGTAATTTCATGCCAAAGTGCTTCTTTAAGTGAAAAGGTGAAAGTTTTTGAATTAATAAGGAAAGAAAGAAAAATCATATGCAGAGATTGCTAAGGTCTATGGTGAGAATGAATCATCTATCTGTGAAACTGTGAAGAACGAAAAGGAAATTTGTGCTAGGTTTTATCTTCCTTCTGCGGAATTGTCAGAAGGTCAATGGTGGCCCAGCCCTCAGTCACGATGCTCCATCATTCGCCTCACTTCATCTCATCACGTAGGCATTGTATCAGCTCCCATCATCACAGGAAGGGTGAGTACTGTATAATAAGGTATTTTGCGAGAGACTGCATTCTATAACTTTTATTATAGTATATTGTTAAAATTGTTCTATTTTATTATTAGCCATTGTTGTTAATCTCTTACTGTGCCTAATTTATAAGTTAAACTTTATCATAGGTATGTATGTATAGGGAAAAAACAGCCTATATAGTGGTCAGTACTATATGTGGTTTCATACATCCACTGGGGGTCCCGGAACGCATCCCCTGTGAATAAAGGGGAAACTATTGTACATATAATTTCTATGATTCCAGGTAAAAGAGTTCCATTTTGCCTCCCTGTTCTTCATATTAGGTGATTTGCAGTCCTTTCACCCATCAAGTTCTTTACACGAGATGTGCCTCCCAATCAACAAGATTCTGCTTAAAGTGAGCTCCTCAAATCAGAATTAGAGTCTGATATGAGACATAAAGAGTGATTTTTCTCTAGCCAGGTGTTCTTTTCATAAATAACTACCTGGCTCACTAAAATACCTTCTCTTCAGGGGATGAAAGTGTATAATGATTTTATTGTTTCTAATATAATTTTTAAATTTACTTAACTATGCATGAATCAGTTGTGTAGGATCAAATGAATTTTATCATCAAGTTTATAGCACCTTAACATCAATGCTCCATGCAAGTGTGTATTGTCATATTGTCTGCATGCATTTTTAATATGTGGGTATGTATTGTGTGTTTGTTTCTTACTCAGTACTATTTTTTTAAAGATCTATGTGGGTAGGTGGATATGTAGTCTGCTGCACCTAGCTGCTTCATAGGACTTTGGGCTGTGCATTTATCTAGATTAAGGTGGCTGCTCTCTTAGTGATGGATATGCTGACTGTCTCCAACACCCCGACACAGAATCTAATAGTTGATAAGCTTCCTCAACACTGTGTAAAAAATTTGGGGATTTCTGGGTGAGGGGATGTAAATATATCAAATTGGATTAAGTAATGCAGGATTACTCTTCAGAATGACTAACAAAGTCTGCCTTCGCCTACACCAGGGGCTGCATAGCCACACATCCTCAACAGCTTTTGGGGTTTTCCAGGTTTCTAATTTTTGCTAGTTTAAGGAGATAGCTTGTTGAAATCATATTGTTGTTTTAATTTTTATTTTCTAGTTACTAATGAATTTGAGCATCTTCCTATATTTGTTAGTGTTTGG